>NC_133587.1:17287240-18489240 GCF_964106895.1 Numenius arquata | reverse complement strand
TATATGAGACCGTTATTTTCCTTATTACCACAAGTTCAAGGAAACGAGTTAGGGGTTAATGGATAGGATGATCTGATAAGAGAACGACGAGCAACTGATAAATCCCTAACTAAAGGGGGTTCCCAATCATGGGGAAAAGATGAATTATACATCAGATGAACCTGAACGAATTATACGGTATTCTGGACCAGCAGCACGGAATCCCCACCAGGTGATTTCTGGAGCAAGAGACCCCATTTATAATTTAAATAGGATAGTTAGATTACAAGCCGGTTTTTGCAATTTTACCTAACCAGAGCGCTGAGGCTCTTGACTTTCTTGCAGACCAATCTGCTCAGATGAGGAATGCAATTTTCCAACACCCAAGGGTCCTAGATTATTTGCTAGCAGAAGAAGGGGGAGTTGGTGGAAAACTAAAGGAACCCAGCTCCTGTTTACAAATCCATGATCACGGGGCGGTAGTAAAACAGATAAGAAAAGGAATGAGAAAACTAGCTCACGTGCCAGTTCAAACCGGGAAAGGATGGGAATTAGACATGTTCTCGTGGTTGCCTGGTGGACCATGGGTTAAACGCATGGTGGTTTTCTCCCTTTGTGCGGTAGCAGCTCTGATTTTTGTACCATGTAGGATACCTTGTTTCATGCAGCTCATTCAGCATGGAGTCAGAAGAATGCAAGTCGTAGCTGTGCCCAGTGACCCAGAATTAGCTACAAGGGGACCGAAGATGATGGCTCTGCAAATAGCTCCAAAACCAAAAAGAAGACAAGAAGAAAAGGTCCAATGAACGGTGACTAAAGGTTGTAAAGAACCTCTGAATATTGAAATAAACAGAGGAGGGGCTGATAAGAAAATAGGGATAAGAGTGTCTCCACAAACAGGGAAGTTAACGGAAATGGCAGGAGTGAGACAACCAAAAGAAGAGGAGAGTTAATTGAAGCTGCAGGAGTGAGGTAACTGAAAACTAGGGGAAATAAGTGAAACTGCAAAAGTTGGACAATTAAAAACGGCAAAAGTTAAACTTTGATGTAATAGGCGGATCGAGAAGTCTGTACCTTCCAAGTACCTCAGCCAATGGGGAAAGGAAGAGGGTTACGTGCGGCCGGGGAATTAGGATAAAAGGGAGGCTGCGTCCTCCGGCAAATGGAGAGACCCCACAGGGATATGCCCCAGGGGACTCTCCCTTTATTCGAATAAAGCCTTTGCAGGACTCCTCTGTCTCCTTTGTGAACTTCGACCTCTGGCAACGGGATCTTCTGCACATTGTCTTGTTCCCTTTGCTGTTCTGTTAAACTGCCTTTGTGCCAACCCACCAGTTTCCTTTTTTTCCTTCCAATTCTCCCCTCATGGCCGTGGGGGGGCCGAGAGCGTGGCTGCCACGTGGTTCTTTGTTGCCGTCTGAGGCCAAACCACGACAGTCCTTTTTGGCGCCCAACGTGGGGCACTCGGAAGGTTGAGAGAACGACAGATCTGACCAGAGCGTGTTAAAATGTATGTGTTATATGCATTTATGATATTAGTCAATAGTACTGGTCACAATGTTGCTTCGTTTGTTCCCACGGCCGTGTTATGTAAATTCTGACATGCTCTATGTACTCCCCGTGATGATGTTTATCACCTCTGGGAGAGGGATCAGCATCATAATTTTGCCGTCCTGTGTGATATCAACTTATGATACGATAGCATCACTGTTCAGATGGTTACGTTGGGCCATTTATGCAGCACCGCTGTCCTGCTGTGACCTCGGACACCGTCTCTCAGAATTTATTAATAATCACACTCAGTCTATGGGGGAAGCGGGGGCTGGTGGTGTTCCTTTCCCCAGCTCTTTCACCTCCCTTTTCTATTTTGGTCCAGCTATGCCAGTTTTTGAGAATTTTGAATACTCTTGGGACATGCAAACCAGCTTGGTCCTATTGCTAGGTCTCCTCAATGTGTTTCAGTTCTTGTTTAGGGTTAAGCAACTATTTAAGACTCCCACCCAGAGATCTGTCCCGAGACTGGAGAGTCATGGGTGGCACGGGACGTGGGAGAATACGGACAGGTACCTAGAGAGCTTTTCACCTCCAACGGTTTGGGGCTTCACCCCCGAACAATTACAGAACCCGTTTGTATTTCTGGAGTGACAGGGGGATCCCAAGAGTTGACTGTACCGTTTTTAAATCTTCTTTCAGCTTCTAATTTTCTAACAAGTCCCGATCAATCAAGGGCTTCGGTGCCCCTGGCAAGTCCAAAAGCTGATGTGTCACCCCTTGCTTTCCACTCTTGAATGTTAAAGGTTTAAAGAAAGGTCTGGTTTCTGGCTTCCCTCTCGCACCAATAACTCTTCCTTCCAGTGTCATAACCTCATTCATAGCTCTTTGTATTTAGAACTGAAGAGGCAGCTCCTGGATCAACCGAGCATTCTGCCTCTGTTTCATCTTCCCCAGCTTAATTTGAACCAGAGGTTCTGTGGGGGAAGATTCCTCCGGTCCCCGTCAATCTCTAGCTTCTCTAGCTAGAGGGAAGAGTCTGGTTCCCCAGATCTCGGTAAAGATGGGCATTCGCGTCTCCATCCTAACTCCAGAGAAGTTAGGGAATCCTCTGCCTCTGGGCTCCTCATCCTCATCCTCCATCATCCTCAATCCTCATCCTCTGGGCTGTGTCCAGTTTTGGGCCCCTCACGACAGGACAGACGTTGAGGGGCTGGAGCGTGTCCAGAGAAGGGCAATGGAGCTGGTGAGGGGTCTGGAGCACGAGTCTTGTGAGGAGCAGCTGAGGGAGCTGGGGATGTTCAGCCTGGAGAAAAGGAGGCTGAGGCGAGACCTTCTCGCTCTCTACAACTCCCTGAAAGGAGGGTGTAGCCGGGGGGGGTCGGTCTCTTCTCCCAAGGCACAGGCAATGGCACAAGAGGCAACGGCCCCATGTTGCACCAGGGAAGATTTAGGATGGATACTAGGAACTATTTCTTCACACAAAGGGTTATTGAGCATTGGAACGGGCTGCCCAGGGAAGTGGTGGAGTCATCATCCCTGGTGGTATTTAAAAGACGGGTAGACGTGGTGCTGAGGCACGTGGGTTAGTGGTGGAGTGGGCAGTGTTAGCTCTATGGTTGGACTCGATGATCTTCTAAATGATTCCATGATGCTGTGACTTCTGTGACTGCGCCCTCATGCTGAGCTCCACCCGGCTCTGCCCTGGCCCTGGAAGCCAGGATGAGGCCCAGGGGACAGGGGAGAGGCAAAAAGGTGAGGGGCCATGAGGAGACCACACTCCCGGGTCAAGAGGGTGTCCCCACACAGACAGCAGTGACCCTGAGCTCTCAGCAACAGTTGTCCCATGGGACTGAGTTACGGGCTTTGTCCATCCCGCTCTCTTTAACAAGGATGAAGTGTGACAGCCATTTTCCCCAGGAAGCCAAGGCCTGGGCCTTCCATCACCCCTGGACAGCCTGTGCCCTGACACACCGATAGAATGCTGGAGGTGGCCATGTCACAAAGGGTTGCTGGGGAGGAACGGGCGGTGATCTGTCACAGCCTGGAGCCGAGCAGACCGGTGAGCAGCCAGACAGCCAGAGATTCTCTACCTTCTAAACGTACGCGGACACTAAGGTAAGGATTCAAGAGGGTGGCAGAGACCTTGACAGGGGTTCTCCGTGGTGAGGCACGGTGGATGCCCCATTGCTTTTATCCTCTCTCATAAACCACAGGCCCCTAAAAGCAGAGGAACAGACGATGGCACACAGCCACGCTCAGCCAGGGAGCAAGAGATTCTCTACCTTCTACAAGGACACAGACAAAAGTTAAGCATTCACGAGTCTGGCACAGATCTGGGCACAAGTTGTCCATTTTACTCATGCTCTCTGCTACCTTTCTTTGTTCATAATCTTCTGCCTTTTAATGCAGCAGGCCCAGAAACAAGACGGACAAGACCATGAGGAACTCCCATCCTCAACCACGTGGACAGTCTCTACCTTCTACAAAGACACAGACAAAAGATAAGGATTCAGGAGTCTGGCACAGACCTCGCAGGGCTTGTCCGTGCTGAGTGAGGATGGCTGACCTCTTGTTTGTTATCCTATCTCCTTACAAGAGCAGGCCCAGAAAGTGACAGGACCAGACCATGAGGAGCTCCCATCCTCAGCCACACACAGATTCTCTACCTTCGACAACGACACGAACACAAA
Organism: Numenius arquata; assembly: GCF_964106895.1. Taxonomy (NCBI): domain Eukaryota; kingdom Metazoa; phylum Chordata; class Aves; order Charadriiformes; family Scolopacidae; genus Numenius; species Numenius arquata. The sequence goes on along the minus strand of NC_133587.1, from coordinate 18,485,077 downwards.
GTTAAGGATTCAAGAGGGTGGCAGAGACCTGGGCAGGGGTGTCCATCGTGATTGACTGTCTCTAATGCCTTCTTTTTTTCACACTTTCCTGTCATTTACAGCTGCAGAGAGAGATGGGAAGCGGAGCAGTGCATGGTGCACTCCCATTCTCAAACACACACAGATTCTCTACCTTTTAAAGGACACGGACACAAAGTTAAGGATTCAGTAGGGTGGCAGAGACCTGGGCAGCGCTGTCCACTCTTCTTGATGGTCTCTAATGTCTTTTTTCTTGACATTTTCCTGCCTTTTACAGCTGCAGGGACAGACACAAACCAGAGCAGAGCATGATGAACTCCCATCCTGCATGACACACAGATTCTCTACCTTCTACAAGGACACGGACACAAAGTTAAGGATTCAAGAGGGTGGCAGAGACCTGGGCAGAGGTTTCAATGGTGTGTATCAAATGGTCTTAAAGCTGTCGCATCTACTATCACTTCATTAAATCACTGTTTTATATCAAGAAATATAATGCTGCTTCTCTCCTATGAGTGAAGGCTATCGCTCTCCAGCTAGCGCCCTGCACACTCACCCCTCCTGCTTCCAGCTGCTGCTCCAGCTCTCGGCAGCGAGTCCGCTCCTGCAGGAGCCGGGGGGAGACTCGCCATGGAGAGGAGCGAGCGCCCCTGGGGACAGAGCCGGCTCCTCCGGCACCGGCTTTTCTCGGGCTCTCTGCAGCCCAAGCTCAGCACATAGAATCATACAATCATAGAATCGTCTAGGTTGGAAGAGACCCTTGGGATCATCGAGTCCAACCATCTACCCTACTCTACAAAGTTCTCCCCTATACCATATCCCCCAAGACCACATCTAAACGGCTCTTAAACACATCCAGGGATGGTGACTCAACCACCTCCCTGGGTAGCCTATTCCAATGCCCGACCACTCTTTCTGTGAAAAATTCTTTCCTAATGTTCAGTCTAAACCTACCCTGTTGGAGCTTGAAGCCATTCCATGTAACTGGGGAGGTTACATGCCACAGCGCTGCCCATCCCAGTGATGCCGTGAAAGACGAAATCAGGACTCAATAGTCGGGATGACTATTAAACAGGTATCCTTTATTGCAGCGCTGGACGCACAGGGGATAGCTCCTCCAAATGTGCGTGCCCGACAGAGTCAGTTTAACAACATATATGCACACCATACATACATATTCATGCAAGGAGTTTTAACATATTCATTAGTTTCCAGTAACTCATTACCATATGCTACCTCCCTCTTGGAGCCCCCCATTTGTCAGAGATAAGATAACATTGTGCTGGCCTCACAATTGCTATCTACATAGGTACCTTCCTGTCTTGTTACTTATCGTAGCTCTGCAGGGGTGTAGGCCCCTATTTGTGGTCAGCCAAGTTATATTTGCTAACTCATACTTAGGTAAGCAAACCTTCAAGCCATACCTAGCCTTATTCTTTAATTCAATCCCCCCTTTTCTTTATGCTATTGCAAATTCTTTTGCATAATTTTGTTTACAGTCCATAATACATGTACTTGTTGAGCAACAGTTCGTACTTTCCACCACAGCCAAATGTTGAGAATAGTCAGCAGTAGGGCTGCAAAAATCAGCACTAGTACAGGATGCACTAGGAAATTGAAAACCTGTGCAGCGGTTGGAGATTTTAGTGAGGTATTTAGAAAAATGTCCCACCAATGATGTTCACCAGTTTTCTCAATGGCTGTGATGATGTTCTTTATTTCTACAGTATCATGCTGGACTTGCCATAATGTTCGTTTCGAAGCTTCCTTCACCCTCTTTAGCAACATTTTAATGTCTGGGTGGGAAAGCATTTTCTTCAGGACATTAATGTCCATTCCAATCTGTAATTTAGGTATATCATTGTATAGCATGAAACTGTCAGAGATCAACTGAGAAGTGGTTATTGGAGCAGAATAATTAAAATCACAACCTTGTATCTTGGTAAAATTACAAACACAAAAGTTAGTTCCATTTGTTTCTTCTTCACAAGTATCAATGCTGACATTAACACAACTAGTCCTTATACAGACACATCCTTTTCCTACATAATACACCTGTGATTGAGCATGTTCTGAGGGAAGCATCTCAAACGTGCATGTACTGTCCTCTGTGTCTAAGCACAAATCTTCGTTTTCAATTACTGCATTCTCACAAACATATCCTAGTTGTTCCTTTGGGATGCAGGCTTCGGTACTAATGGTCTGCCATTTTCTTATATCATCATTATATTTTGCCCAAACATTATAGTTTATTGGTCTGACTACTACATCTTGATGGATTGCCCCTAGTGCTAAAATAGGGAAAATATCCCATGCCTTTGCCTTTTGAATTGTCAGCACGTAGGCTTCAATTCGTTCTTTTGTGTCATCATAGGTGAAATTAACTAATTGCCACCAAGCCTGATGTTTTAATTCGAATGGGGTGGTAGTATCGTTCTTAGCGATAATTTCTCTAATTTCCTGTGGTAGGTTTCCTGACATCCCTTCTCTGATTATATCAGAAACCACAGATTGTATCCAAAGTTGTGTTTGTATACACTGAATGGCAATAGAGACATTTCCTTGTAGTCCTTTTACAAAAGTTGCTACTGCTTGGAAATCCTCAGTAGTATGGTTAGATAATAGGGAAACGAAATCAACAGTTAATTGCTGAGTTTCAGCCAGAGTGACTAAAGATGACCTTAGTGGTACTTCTAGCCTTCCTAAATCAGAGGTGACTGTGCTCAGTTTATTAATTATTACTTCCTGATCAATCGAGTTTAAAACTCCTAGTCCAGATCCAAACCATCCTGTTAAATCTCTCTGTTTCCTTGAGTGGTGAGCTCTGGAATGTAACCATGCCTTCCATCCTTTAAGACTTTGCAAAATAAAAGGTAAGCATTCTGATTTAATCTGAGATATATCAGCTTGTACCTTTACCCGTACCTTCTTTAAAGAATATGTGGGGTCCAGAAATAATTTCTGCTCATTGGATTGTCTCACTACATAAGGGCCTGCGAACGAAAGGTTATGGTATTTCACAGCACATTTAGCTGGTTCAAACAGAGGGATGGTGGTTGGACTTGGAGTAATTATATTTCTCCGAGGCACATAGAGCACAAAGGGGAATAAGAATGTTGCTGCACGGCTTTCTAGACTCCATAGTGCGCATATCTTATAAACTGCTTCTCCTTTATTTACTATAGTAAGGCTACATTGAGGTTGCTGACATGTAGCCTTCAAAGCAGTTGTTGGTACTTCCCATATGGTAAATTTCCCTTTTTCAGTGCTATTGTATTTTATATTTATAGTGATGTTTTCAGCCTTTTCAGATGCATTACAAGTAACCCTACTCCTAAAGGTAAATGTTTGAGTGAAAGTTTTTATCTCCTTTTTGCATGCTATATTTTCCCTATATATTACATAATTTTTATATATTACTGGTGCATTATAATTGAGAATAGTATTTGAACGTTTCACTTCTGGAAAGGGGATAAGTTGGGGAGAGAGAGTATCCATACCATGTGTGGCGGTTATATCCTTTGGGACTAAAATCAAGGCCGCTTGTCAGTATGATCTTATAATTTCCCTTGCATCATGTATAACTCCTATGCACCTAATCATTGAACTAACTTTAGGTTGGACCTCTGCTCGACAGTAATCTTGGTGGAGTGTACATACTGCTGAAAATATGCATTGTTGTGGCTCTTCTAAATTATATACATAAATGCCAACCGTTATTACAGTGGTTAAGTACACTTGTGTCATATCAAATTTACATGCTTTATCAATCAAGCTGTTTTCTCTTATTTCAAAGGATGGTATCTGTTGTGAATCTCCCCAGTCTCTTTTAATCTGGCCATCAATTTTTAAAACTGTGTATACCTTAATCTTTTTATATGTGATATTCAGACCTGCATTGCCCAAATGTCCATTCCTGGTCCAGTCTTCGGGGTCGGGGACATCATCTAGGTCTTGATGGGTGGTGCAGTTCTCCGTCCATCCAGCTGTGATGTAGAAGATCACAATAATGATCTCCGGAATCGCAGTTTTGCTGATCCGGTACATTCGGAGGTCCATTTCTGCTCAAATTGGGGATCTTCCTTATGCCTCGGAGCCGTCTTTTGTAATCTTAGTTTTAAAGGTCCTAAAGGTTCAGAAGTCCACTGCTTGTCTGGAGCTTTTTTCACTCGAGAGTAGTGAATCCAGGACGGCTGCTCCTTCACCTTGATTGCAGTGAAGGTGGTCAGTAACATTTGAAATGGTCCGGTCCACCTCTCTTCCAGTGGATTGCCTGAAAAATTTTTGATATAAACCCAATTTCCAGGACTAAAGGGATGGATAGCGTGATCCAATCCCTTAACTCTAGTTCCTAGGACACTCTTATTGATTTTCTCTAATTGTTTTCCCAAAGAAATAACATATTTTTGTAAATAAGAATTACCCAACTGGTTTAAATCTTCTCCTTTATATTTTGTCTGGTATGGTCTCCCATATAATATTTCAAAAGGGCTTAGGTTTTCTTTAGCTCTTGGCTTTACACGTAGTCTAAGCAGAGCTATGGGTAATGCTTGATACCAATACAAATCTGCTTCTTGACATATTTTGGCTATCTGCTGTTTTATCATGTGATTCATTTTTTCTACTTGCCCACTGGCCTGTGGCCTATATGGGGTGTGTAACTGCCAATCAATTCCCAATAGTTTGCTAACTTGCTGCACTATTTGTGCACAAAAGTGAGTACCTCTATCTGATGAGATGACTATAGGTACCCCAAATCGAGGTATTATCTCGTTCAATAACACTTTAGTCACTTCTCTTGCCTGGTTTGTTCTACAGGGAAAAGCCTCTGGCCATCCAGAAAAGGTGTCTGTAAGCACCAATAAGTACTTATACCCCCCTTTTCTTGGGAGTTCGGAAAAATCGATTTGCCAATGGTCTCCTGGTATGTTTCCTTTCCCAATAGTTCCTAACTGTACTCGATTACCTGTGTTGGGGTTATTTCTCAAACATGTTTCACACTGCTGAGTCACCTGTCGAACAGTAGTATATAAATTCTTCCCTATCCATCTTTGGCCTAAAAATTTATATAACGAATCTGCTCCCCAATGTGTCTTATCATGTTCTTCTCTAACAAGTCCCCACACTAGTTTGGCAGGTATAATCATTCTACCATCACTCAAATGAGCCCATCCCCGGGAAGGAACTTGTCCTCCTAATTCTCGTATGAACTCCTCATCTAATCTAGAATATTTAATGCCCTCGTGGTCATCCAGGTCTTGATTTCTATTGTCTGGAATTAAGGCTAGAATTTGTTCTTTCTGTATTCTTTCTGCTGCCTGTTTAGCCTCATAATCAGCCAATCTGTTACCTCTTTCTTGGTCAGTGTTACCCCTCAGATGTCCTCGACAATGCATGATGGCGACGCTAGCTGGTAACCGTACTGCCTCCAGTAGACGAAGTATTTCTTCTGCATGTTTGATTTGTTTTCCTTGTGCGGTTAGCAATCCTCGTTCCTTCCAGACTGCTCCATGAGCATGAACAACTCCAAAGGCATATTTGGAGTCTGTCCATATATTTATCCTTTTCCCTTTCGCCAGTTCCAAAGCCCTAGTCAAGGCAATAATCTCAGCCTTTTGAGCTGATGTCCCGGTAGGCAATGGTTGGGATTCAATTACCTTATTTGTTGTGGTCACTGCATATCCAGCCTTACGGATACCTTGTCGGACAAAGCTACTTCCATCCGTAAACCAGGAGTCCTGTGCATCCTGCAGGGGTTCTTCTTTCAGATCTGGTCTGCTAGAATACACAGCCTCTATTGTTTCCAAACAGTCATGTGTTAGTGGTTCGGTTGTTGCTCCACTAAGGAAAGAAGCTGGGTTCACAATGTTAGTCCTGGTATTTCAGAAACCTGGATGGGGAAAGCCAGTGATTCCCTTTTTGTTCTAATACAGCGGATACAGTATGCGAAACCAACACTGTCATCTTCTGGCCCAAGGTAAATTTCCGGGCTTCCTCAATATTTAGTATTACGGCCGCTACCGCTCGTAAACATCCTGGCCATCCTTTACTTACTTCATCTAATTGTTTAGAGAAATAAGCTACAGCTCTTTTGTATGGTCCCAGCTGCTGAGCTAAAACTCCTAGAGCTATTCCTTGTTTCTCATGAGAAAAGAGCCAAAAAGGTTTGGTTACATCAGGCAAGCCCAAGGCCGGGGCTCTCATGAGTTCCTTTTTGAGTATTTCAAATGCGTTCTGAGCTTCTTTGGACCATATCAATCTAATGGGATTATTTTTCAAAAGTTCATATAAAGGTTTCACTATTATTCCGTAGTTATAAATCCATAATCGACACCAACCTGTCATTCCCAAGAAGGTTCTGAGTTCTTTTACCGTCTGAGGAAGTGGGGTTTTACAGATGGCTTCTTTTCGTTCAGTTCCCAACTCCCGTTGTCCTCCAGATAATTCATATCCCAGGTAGGTCACTTGCTGTTGTACCATTTGAACTTTCTGTTGAGAGACTCGATATCCATTTAGTCCAAGAAAGTTTAACAAGCTCACAGTCCATTGGATACACTCAGGTTTGGTTTCAGTTGCTATTAACAGGTCATCCACGTATTGTAAAAGGGTTCCATTTTTGGAAGGAGGCTTCCATCCCTCAAGCTCACGTGCTAATTGATTTCCGAAAATTGTTGGACTGTTTTTGAAACCTTGGGGTAACACTGTCCAAGTAAGCTGGGTTTTCCTACCAGTGGTAGGGCTTTCCCATTCAAAAGCAAACAACTTCTGACTTTCTTTAGCCAAAGGCAGACAAAAGAATGCATCTTTTAGGTCTAATACTGTAAACCATACCTGACTGTTTTTCAATTTGGTAAGTAATGTATAGGGATTGGCAACTACAGGGTGTAAATCTTTAACAATTTTGTTTATTTCTCTTAGGTCCTGAACTACCCGATAAGTTCCATTTGGTTTCTTTACCGGCAGTATGGGGGTGTTATATTCTGATTCACATTCCACTAGTAGTCCATGTTGTAAAAAGTTCTTAATTGGACCTTCTATCCCTCTGCGATCTTCTAATCTCAGGGGGTATTGTTTTTGACGTATTGGGCTTGCTCCCTCCTTAAGTTGTATTACTATGGGGGTAGCGTGTTTCGCCCTTCCTGGAGTCCCTGTAGCCCAAACCCCTGGATATACCTGATTAATGATTTCTTCAAGTTCGGGTGATGACACAGTGGGCTTTTCAGAGTGCATTAGGGCTAGGCTCAAAATTTCAATCAACTGATCTTCTTTCACTTTTAATTCCATGGCTCCTTGATTAAAAACTATCACTGCTCCTAATTGCTCTAATAAATCTCGCCCTAACAGTGATTTGGGGGAATGTGGCAAGTATAAAAATCGATGTATTCCGATCTGTTTTCCTAATTTAAATCTAAGGGGTTCCGAAAAGAACGCCTTTCTCTGCTGGCCAGTGGCTCCTATTACATTTACAAAATCCTTGCTTACAGGCATTAATTCTTGATTTCTAACTATCAATTCAAATCGTTTTGCCACCTTAGAGGGATCATCTCGATACCCTCTAGCTACCTCCTTCCAGTCATTTAAATCAGTGGTGGAAAACGGAATTTTCACTCTAGCTGGTCCACTAGATCCCATTACTTCCCGTAACGGGGCTAGGAGTTGTGGAGCTCTCTGAGTTTTACTCCTGGTTCTTGCAGTAACTGGAGTAAAAGCAGTTGCCGCTTCCCCTTCTTCCTCACCGCTACCGCCACCCTCTGTCTCAGGGAATGGCGACTGGGGTGGAGAAAGCGGATCTGGCAATGGAGGGGGGGGCATTCCCAAATCCTCAAGCTGATCTTCTGTTTCCTCTTTCCTCTTACTGGATTCTGTCACTTTTAAACACCTTTGTCCAATACTACATGCCGAGCAACATCTCTTCATTTTCTGCTGCCCCTTCCTTTTATCTTTATGTTCTTTCTCGAGGGACAAAACTAAAGGGTCTTGCGGTGGTATATTAAATCCGCAGTCCTTTTGCCATTCAGGATGATTTCGCAAAGTGAAAAACATATCCGCATACATAACCTCATCCCATTTTCCTTCTCTCCGTAAGAACAACAACAACAATTAGATGGGTATACTCTCCGCTGGGTTAAAAACTGGCTGGAGGGCCGGGCCCAGAGAGTGGTGGTGAATGGAGTGAAGTCCAGTTGGCGACCGGTCACGAGTGGTGTCCCACAGGGCTCGGTACTGGGGCCGGTTCTCTTCAACATCTTTATCAATGATCTGGACGAGGGGATCGAAAGCACCCTCAGCAAATTTGCAGACGACACCAAGCTGGGTGGCAGTGTTGATCTGCTGGAGGGTAGAGAGGCTTTGCAGAGGGATCTAGACAGGCTGGATCGATGGGCTGAGACCAACGGGATGAGGTTCAATAAGGCCAAGTGCCGGGTCCTGCACTTGGGTCACAGCAACCCCAGGCAGCGCTACAGGCTTGGGGAAGAATGGCTGGAGAGCTGCCTGGCAGAAAAGGACCTGGGGGTGTTGGTCGACAGCAGGCTGAACATGAGCCAGCAGTGTGCCCAGGTGGCCAAAAAGGCCAACAGCATCCTGGCCTGTATCAAGAACAGTGTAGTGAGTAGGACCCGAGAGGTGATCGTCCCCCTGTACTCGGCACTGGTGAGACCCCACCTCGAGTACTGCGTCCAGCTTTGGGCCCCCTACCACAGGAAAGACATTGAGGTGCTGGAGCAGGTCCAGAGAAGGGCAACGAAGCTGGTGAGGGGTCTGGAGCACAAGTCTTACGAAGAGAGGCTGAGGGAGCTGGGGGTGTTCAGTCTGGGGAAGAGGAGACTGAGGGGAGACCTTATTGCTCTCTACAAGTACCTGAAAGGAGGCTGTAGAGAGGCGGGGGTCGGTCTCTTCTCCCAAGTTACAGATGATAGGACAAGAGGCAATGGCCTCAAGTTGCGCCAGGGGAAGTTCAGGTTAGATATTAGGAAATATTTCTTTACTGAAAGGGTTATCAGGCATTGGAATGGGCTGCCCAGGGAGGTGGTTGAGGCACCATCCCTGGAGGTATTCAAGAGAGGAGTTGACATAGTGCTTGGGAATATGGATTAGTGTTGGGTGGTGTGGTGGTGTGTGTGTGGGTTGCGTGTGTGGTGGTTTTTGGTTTTTTGTGGGTTTTTTTTTTTTTTTTTTTTTTTTTCATTGGTTGGACTAGATGATCTTAAAAGGTCCCTTCCAACCTCTGTGATTCTGTGATTCTGTGATAGTATTATAGTTTAGAGTCCCATTATGAGGCCAATTTTCTCCATCATCTAATTTGTATAAGGGCCACCATTGATTACAATATTTTATCAAAGTTTTCTTATTCACGTTCCCACCTGACGGTCCTCCTATATTTTTCCAATGTTTTAAAATACATCCTATGGGGCTCTTTTTCACAATTCCGCCACTTTGCTGTTCCCCCATATTTGCTAATTTAACACAGTACAGTTAGAGGATACAATCTGTCTCCTCAATATTCCTCCCACTGCATCCACAGCTGGCAATTAGGGCACTCAAGATCAGTACAATCTGGATTAGACCCAAACCAGTGAAAAAATCTTAAAACAATTTTAACGCTTAACACTTATTGTTTGCTTTACACCCGTTATCTGGGTGGAAAGGACAATATCCATTTATATGACCGATCATATTCATCCAGTCAACCAAATATACTCGCTTTGTTCATCTCCGGCCGCACCCCTCGCGGGATAACGGAACCGCGGATCAGAACTCCACACTCGCTTCGCAGCTGTGCCGCGTCTCAGTCATACAAGAGCTAGCTCAATTCATTCACACACCTTTTACCAAATCCAAATCAACTTTCAATAAACAATTCCTTTAAACAGTTCCAATTTCAATACCGATAAGTTACTACCACCACAAAGTACGTTAATGCAAAGGTACTTAGCTTTACTCGCGACCGTACCTAACGTACTAAAACCAAGTGTATGAAATACAAAAGTACAAAACACAGCATGTGCTCATACCCGCATACACAAACCAAACCAAGTGTACGAAATACAGGAGTACAAAGCACAAAATGTGCCTGTACCCGCGTACACAAACCAAGTGTATGAAATACAGAAGTACAAAGCACAAAATGTGCCTATACCCGCATACACAAACCAAACCAAGTGTACGTAATGCAAGAGAGCGCAGCACAACCTGAGTTGCGCAGCACAACTCACGTACACAGTATGCCCTCAGGCACTAGTAGCCTGGCATACAGCGCCCTGCGTAGGACGTCTCCTACGACTTATGGGAACCCCAAATGACCGGTTCCAAAAACCAAAACTCTTTTTTTTTTTTTTTTTTTCTCTAATTTTTCTTAAAAGAATACCTTATTTTCTAGATGGTCCTTGTCTGCCCCCGCAGTGATCCGTATGAGGCGAGGAGTCCCTCCGGGAAGATCCCGGGGGTACCCTAGGGAGTCCTGTTCTCAGAGGGTCCTGCAGCCGAGCAGAGAGGGTCCCATCTGGGGTGCCAGAATTGATGCCGTGAAAGACGAAATCAGGACTCAATAGTCGGGATGACTATTAAGCAGGTATCCTTTATTGCAGCGCTGGACGCACAGGGGATAGCTCCTCCAAATGTGCGTGCCCGACAGAGTCAGTTTAACAACATATATGCACACCATACATACATATTCATGCAAGGAGTTTTAACATATTCATTAGTTTCCAGTAACTCATTACCATATGCTACCTCCCTCTTGGAGCCCCCCATTTGTCAGAGATAAGATAACATTGTGCTGGCCTCACAATTGCTATCTACATAGGTACCTTCCTGTCTTGTTACTTATCGTAGCTCTGCAGGGGTGTAGGCCCCTATTTGTGGTCAGCCAAGTTATATTTGCTAACTCATACTTAGGTAAGCAAACCTTCAAGCCATACCTAGCCTTATTCTTTAATTCACCAGCCCGAGTCCTTACGGCACCGGGAAGCTTCGCTTCCCCCGAGCCCGCCCAGGCCCCGGCCAGCGGCTCGGGGGGGACGGCGGCCGCGGCGGCTCCCGGGGGGGGCCCCGCCGGGGCCGCGCCTTCGCCCCCCGAGGGCTCCGCCGCCGAGTCCCCTCTGCGGGCGGCGCGGGCGGCCCGGGCACCCCGGCCCCGCCACCGCGGCCCGGCCCGGCCCCGGGCAGCTCCCCCCGGGCAGGCGCCCCCGCTCCTCACCTTCGCCTGCAGCTTCCGCACCAGCACCGCTTGCCGGGGCCGCGCCTCCTGCCAGCTCTGCCGCCGGCGCTGCAGGGAGCCCGGGCCCGGCGCCGCCATGCCCCCGCTCGCCAGCCGGGCTCCGCCGCCGGACGGGCCCCGCGGCGGGGGCTGCTCCGCCGCCTGCCCCGGCGGACCGCGGCCCGGCGCCTGCCGGGGCGGGCGGAGCGGCTGCCCCTGCCCGCCGGGCGCCGCCGGGAGCCGCGGGGCGGGAGGGCCGGGCTCGCTCGGGGCCGCTCTGCGGCGGCGCTGCCCTCGGGGCTGCGGGGCTGCCGCGGGGGAGAGGCCGCCCCGGCCGCGGGTGGCTCCGGCAGCTCCGCTCGGAGACCGGCCCCGGCCCCGGCCCCGGCCCCGGCGAAGGTTGGGGGCGGGAGGGGGGAGCGGGGGGAACCGGTCCCCGCCAGCGGGGGGTCCCCCGGGGGGGAGGGCGAGAGCCGGCGCCGCGGGGACGGGCCGCCGCCCGGCGAAGGCAGCGGCCCCGCCGGAGCCTCTGCCGGAGGCTCCAACTTCAGCCTCGGCTGCCGCGGGAGCGGGAGGCCCGGCCCGGTGCGAAACCCCGACGGGCCCGGGGGCAGCTCCCGAACCTTCTCCTCCCCGATGGGCAGCGGGAGGGGCCCCGGCTGCCGGCAGGGAACGGGGGGGTGGCGCTGTGCTCTCCCCTGCTTTCCCCCTCTGCCCCTCCCGGCTCCTGCTCAAGCCATAACCACCGGTGGCAGATGTGATGAGTTGCCCCCGCACTTTGCTGGGGGGGGACGCAACGGGGGGGGACGTGCTGGCAACGCAGCCAAAACACTGTCTGGAGTGGGGACCTCGGTGCTTGGTTCCCGTGGGAATATGACTCTAGGTCAGTTATCTCACTCCAGAAATAGCGGACAGCCCAAGAGCCCCTGGAGCTCTCCTGCAGGGCAGCGGCTGCAGGCCAGGATCTCCCCTTGAGTGGGGACGCTCGCTTAAGGTCCTGCCCCTCGAGGTGCAGAGATTCGTTGCCGCAACAGATTCTCGGGAAGTGACTACTAGCATGCTAAACTCTGAAATCTTAGCCAAGCGATAGAAAGGACGTGTGCGGAAAACCCCATAGCCAGAGGTCGATGTTCACAAAGGAGACAGAGGAGTCCTGCAAAGGCTTTATTCGAATAAAGGGAGAGTCCCCTGGGGCATATCCCTGTGGGGTCTCTCCATTTGCCGGAGGACGCAGCCTCCCTTTTATCCTAATTCCCCGGCCGCACGTAACCCTCTTCCTTTCCCCATTGGCTGAGGTACTTGGAAGGTACAGACTTCTCGATCCGCCTATTACATCAAAGTTTAACTTTTGCCGTTTTTAATTGTCCAACTTTTGCAGTTTCACTTATTTCCCCTAGTTTTCAGTTACCTCACTCCTGCAGCTTCAATTAACTCTCCTCTTCTTTTGGTTGTCTCACTCCTGCCATTTCCGTTAACTTCCCTGTTTGTGGAGACACTCTTATCCCTATTTTCTTATCAGCCCCTCCTCTGTTTATTTCAATATTCAGAGGTTCTTTACAACCTTTAGTCACCGTTCATTGGACCTTTTCTTCTTGTCTTCTTTTTGGTTTTGGAGCTATTTGCAGAGCCATCATCTTCGGTCCCCTTGTAGCTAATTCTGGGTCACTGGGCACAGCTACGACTTGCATTCTTCTGACTCCATGCTGAATGAGCTGCATGAAACAAGGTATCCTACATGGTACAAAAATCAGAGCTGCTACCGCACAAAGGGAGAAAACCACCATGCGTTTAACCCATGGTCCACCAGGCAACCACGAGAACGTGTCTAATTCCCATCCTTTCCCGGTTTGAACTGGCACGTGAGCTAGTTTTCTCATTCCTTTTCTTATCTGTTTTACTACCGCCCCGTGATCATGGATTTGTAAACAGGAGCTGGGTTCCTTTAGTTTTCCACCAACTCCCCCTTCTTCTGCTAGCAAATAATCTAGGACCCTTGGGTGTTGGAAAATTGCATTCCTCATCTGAGCAGATTGGTCTGCAAGAAAGTCAAGAGCCTCAGCGCTCTGGTTAGGTAAAATTGCAAAAACCGGCTTGTAATCTAACTATCCTATTTAAATTATAAATGGGGTCTCTTGCTCCAGAAATCACCTGGTGGGGATTCCGTGCTGCTGGTCCAGAATACCGTATAATTCGTTCAGGTTCATCTGATGTATAATTCATCTTTTCCCCATGATTGGGAACCCCCTTTAGTTAGGGATTTATCAGTTGCTCGTCGTTCTCTTATCAGATCATCCTATCCATTAACCCCTAACTCGTTTCCTTGAACTTGTGGTAATAAGGAAAATAACGGTCTCATATATCCTATAGAACGTATCCCTGAGCGCTTTGGAGGTAACCTTTGGTAGGCGTGTTGCCCACAAATCCAGTAATGGCCCTTCAAAGCCCAAGCCCCGTTAGCGAATGGGCCTTCCCATGTTTCATTATCCTGTGGTATTTCACAGTATAGAGTATCTTTTGATCCCAGGGGTCCTCCTGCTATACTGAAATCGCCATAGGAATCGCAATAATCACATTCAAAGGCTCCCGCATCTGCGTGCCCTTTACAGTTACATCCCCTACCATTCTTAGTTCAATTTGTAGCCGACCAAAATTTTCTAAAATAGGTCCTAGTTCCACTTGAGTTTTGCCAGCCCCATTGATAAACCCTTATTACATGATTCTTGTTAATGGTATTGTCCCACTGACAAGCCAGGAATAAAGAATCTCTAAATCCCCCTTTTTGCATAATTTCTCTCGCAACTGCTTTGCATCCACTGTGCCAAGGTTCTTTGAAAGAGCACTTTACCCAGGTGCCACCTATAAGCTTAACATGCGTTTGGTTCCATCTTCCTCGGTACCTAAAGCAATTATAAGGTCTACAATATGGATCGTAACAACCCATTCCTGGTGACAATGTCCACTCACATTCGCTTTTACCTACATTTTTCCCTCCCAGCTTGGTTCTGTTCAGACAGTAATTTCCTTTTCCTGGGTACTGTATTTTCCATGTACCTCCGTCTTCCTTCCAGAACCCAGTTCCATTATGCACTCTACTTAAGTCACTCACCAACCATTTAGGCTGGACAGGCTGGGCTACCCACAGCCAATCTTCAGCTCCTCCTGGACCTCCACGGACCCAGCAATTACTGAGGTTAAAAGCTTTGGCTACCTCGTCCCCTAGAGTCAAAAATCGGTTTTCCCATCCCAGACTTCGATTTTGCCAATAGTATAGAAACATGATCATTACTAAAAATTTCGTCTTGAGCTTATCATCTTTCTACACTTGATGTGGCAAGTGAATATACGGAAACAATTCAGTTAGTGTCTGCTCACCAGTTGCTGGAAGTTAAATAAGGGGCCTCTTTTCCTTATGGATCTATACCGTAGATCCTTTGGGTAAACACACGGAACTCCTCCCGAGGTCTACCTGATGGCTACCGGTCTGACCCACTCCTTGTAAGAGTTAGTTCTAGTCTCCCACCCTAAACTTCCATTTTTCACTTTTTCAAATCAAGGTCTGGTATGGCATGTGCTTCCACTGCTCAACGCCTACTGGGTTGCAGCCAGTAACGGAGTTTAGAATTTCTTATTGTGGCAATTGACAGAGGTCAATCCAGCCTTGCCCTTGATTTTTAACTTATCAAATACTACTAATGGAGTCTTTTTCTACGGAAGGCTAGCTGCAGTTTCCCCTCCTCTTCCTTTAGCTCCCAAGTCCAGTTTTCCAGGGCCTTGGACGTCTTGACTCGAATATGACGAGTCCACCCGTGTTCGAATATGACGAGTCCACCCGTGTTTGGCCGTCTTAACTGCTGTTTCC
The DNA here is from genome assembly GCF_964106895.1 of Numenius arquata. NCBI lineage: Eukaryota > Metazoa > Chordata > Aves > Charadriiformes > Scolopacidae > Numenius > Numenius arquata. Next base: position 18,470,003 of record NC_133587.1, on the reverse strand, counting down.
GCGGTTAATAACGCTTGGTACGGTCTCTGCCACTTTGCCACCAGTGGTGCTTCTTTCCATTCTTTAATTAGGACCCAATCTCCCCGTTGGATGCTCTAGACAGCAAAGTCCAAAGGCAGGGTCTGTGCCAGCTGAGCTTCCTGTCAAAGAGATTTCACAAGAGACAGTATCCCGGCCACATATTGTTTCAAGTAGACGTCACTTATTTCTACCTCCCCACTAGGTCGAGAGTTAGCAGGGTAAGGGATTCCAAACATTCATTCAAAGGGGGATAGTTGAGTATCTCCTCTGGGTTTGGCCCCTATGCTAGCTAAAGCTAATGGTAGAAGACATATCCATGGCATTTTGGTTTCCAAAAATAATTTCAAAAGATGCTGCTTAATTCCCCCATTCATCTTCTCTACTTTCGCTGAACTCCGGGGCTTCCACAGAGTACGGAAATCTCATTGTATTCCTAAGGCCACCACAACCCCTTGAAGAATTTTTCCAGTAAAATGTGTTCCTCTCTGTGAGTCTATTGCCTCTATTACTCCCTATCTAGGAATTATTTGTCCTAAAAGCACTTTAATAACTGATCCCGTAGTTGCTGAAGCAACTGGAAATGCTTCTGGCCACCCGGTTAGCTGGCATACTATTACCAAAAGATCCTGTTCAGGGAAAGGAAGAAATCTTCCTGTTCAGGGCATTTCAGTAAAATCCACCTGACATCGTTGGAATGGGCCCAAGGTCGCCCTCCTCTAGCACCTTCCCTTGTAAATTGACCTTAGCACAAATTAAACAACCCTCAATTGCCCTTTTTGCTTGTTTTGTGAGCACGACTAGCAACAAGTGATAAGGACATAAGCAATAAAGACACGCAGAGCAACAGACACAGCAATCCTCTCCCTTTGTTCATGAACAAACTAAATCCCTAGGCACAAACGTTCAGCATCTTCGTGTCATGGGCCTGCGCTCAAAAAGGACACTTTTCTTCTCCAGACGGACACCAACTGAGGAAATAACACTCTCGGTAATGATGCTGAGGGGAAGAGGGATTGAGATAGGGAGTTCAAAAGTGAGCATGTCACACCTTGACCTGTGGAGGGGCTACCACTTCCCGTTGCAGGAAAACATCTGAAAAGGAGCATTTGCCTGGCAGTTTCGCCTTTAAAATGCTACAGGCACATTAACAGGTGACCCCATGAAGATACTGGAAGGAAAGAGACAGCTCCAGCTCCAATTTTTTTGCAGCCAGTTTAATGTTTGCATGATGTTAAGGGTTGCAAAACCAGTTTGCCATTAAGCAGAGGCATCTAGAAACAAGTGCTTCCTCCCACACCAATCTAAAGCTTGTATCCATCATTATTGGGGGAAATTGGGACCCAGTTACATTCGTACCAATCAGGAAAAACCTTCCTAGTTTTTCAGCTTCAAGGAAGTAGAATCGCTGTCATCTGAAAGGTATTCAAGGGGAATTTCTCTACATTTGTCTGAGCGAGAGTGAAAGGTTTTTCAGTGCAGTTTCCACCCAAACACTTTCCCCAGCACAAGCTTTGGGAATCACCTGGAGAAACGGGTGATGTTTCTGTCTCCAGGTGTGACTGGTGAAGAAGGAACGCTTTACGGCCGATGAAGAAGAGGATTTCAGCTTTCAAGCAGCAACTTCTGGACACTGCAATGGGGGAAAAAAGGCACTGGGCTTTCCAGGCCACACCTCTAGACCTGGACTGCAATTCCACAACCACGCTCTGCCCTTTTGCAAAGGGACAGAGTGCAAATGGCAGAAAAACCTGAGGCACAAGCGCTCAGGAAGAGGCAGAGCAAAGCCAGAGGACGCAGGCAGAACTCCGAGGGGACACGCCAGCTGGTCTGATGCCGCCACTTCAGAGCTTCTGGGCATCCTCTGGGCACAGGAGGGGAGCTGGAGGGCAGTCCCGCTGCCCCAGGGGCTGCCTTGCTCTCTGGCAAGCCAAAGGGCCGCCCGGCATGGGGCCTGCAGGGCCTCATGGGCCACCCTCCCAGACACAGAAAGGTCCGTTGGTGACGTCACCGGCCGGCCGTTGGCCAACTGGCACCCCTGTGGCTGACCCACAGCTCGCTCAGCAGCCAGAGATTCCTGCACCAAGCCTGCTTGGTAGAGGAGGAGGCGGCAAAAGGAGGCCAGTGCCCACATTGGGTGGGACGAGCGCCCACATTGAGTGGGCCCAGCCAGAAGGGGCTCCTCGGAAGCCCGGAGGATGCCCAAGCACCGAGAGAAACGCAAGTGGGCTGCGGCCAGCAGCAGCGGCAGCAGCAGCGATGGCCAAGGAGTTGAGCCCATGGAGGTCGACCCACCCCTGAAGAGGGAGAAGGAAGAGCCCATGGAGGTCGACCCACCCGCCAAGAGGGACGAGGGAGAGCCCATGGAGGTCGACCCACCGGCAGAGGAGCCAATGGAGGTGGATCCCTCTCCCGCAGGCCTGACGGGGCACACCTCCACCGTGGCCAGGCTGCCTCCAGCAGCAGCGGGCCCAAAGCGCCGCAGGACCCCCGCCGGCTCAAAGGGACCCTCCGCAAAGCCACGGTCCAGCAAGCGGCGCCGGCCCCGCGGCCGACGCTAACCGTAAGTGGGCCATCCACACCGCCATGCGGCAGGCTCAGCAGGAACATCAGCCGGCTGTCAAGCCGCCGAGGAGCCCTGCTTTCCCTCCCCACACCCCCGCCCCTCAGCAAGGGGGGCTATCTCCTCTGCCCTCAGGCCTGGGCAAGAGGAGAGGAGAGGAGAGGGGCTGCCCTCTTCTGCCCGGCAGCCCCACAGCACCAGCACCAGACCTTACCGCTCCCGACAACTCCCCGAGAGGAGGCTGGAGCCAGGGGGCTGTCGCTCTCTTCTCCCAAGGCACGAGGGACAGGACAAGGGGAAACGGCCTCAAGTTGCGCCAGGGGAGGTTGACAGGGGAGACTGGGAAAGAGTTCTTCCCTGAAGGGCTTGACAAGCATTGGAACAGGCTGCCCAGGGAAGGGCTTGAGGCACCCTCCCGGGAGGGATTTCAAAGACCTGTAGATGTGGGCCTTAGGAACGTGGTTGAGCTGCGGACTTGGCGGTGCCAGGCTAACAGCTAGACTCCATGAGCTTCCATTTCTTTTCCAACGTAAACGATTCTGTGATTTCTCTTTCAGAGCCGCGGGGAAGAGGCGAGGAGAGGGGCTGCCATCTTCGGGCCGGCAGCCCCATAGGACCAGGAGGAGTCCCTTGGAGACGGCTGAGACTGCTGGAGAGCGTCGGAGACCACCAGAGACCGGCGGAGACCACAGGACACCATGGGAGACCACCGGAGAGGATCAGACACTGGCGGTGTCCTGCGGCCTCCGGTGGTCTCACACTGGAGACCGTCGGAGTCCGCTGGAAACCGCCAGAGTCCATCGAAGACCACCGCAGACTGCCAGCCACCGGTGGCCTCCGATGGTCTCCAGCGGTGTCCGGCGGTCTCATCAATGGAGACCACCGGACACCGCAAGAGAATGCTGGGGACCATCGGAGACCGCCGGACACCGCTGGAGACCGCCGGAGAACACCGGAGACCATCGCAGAACACCAGAGACCGCCGGAGACCGCCGGAAACCACTGCAGATCGCCACAGCCTGTTGGACTCCCCTGGAGCGCCACCCAGGTTATTGGGGCCTGGAGTTGGCATTGTTTCAGGCTGAGGATGAGAAAGCCAGTGGCAGGGGGCTGTCCTCAGCCAGACCTCGCCTCAGCTAACGCATGGGTGGGGGAAAAAAGCCAGACCCACCCTGGCCCTGCGCAGAGAACAGCAACAGATCATCAAAGACAGCAGATGCCAGAAACATTCCAGATGCAGAGACAGCTCTTCCTTTGGAGAATCAGAAGAGTTCCCTTCCGAGAGAAAGAAGTTTGGCCAAGACTGGCCAAGAAACAATACAAAAACCAATCAAATACAATAAAGAACCGCTAAAAACACAATCAAAAAGCCAGGAGAAAGGGTCAGCCCTTGGCATTGCACAGCTTCCTCCAAAGCATCCCCACCAAGCTCCTCGTCATCGACCTCTATGAGGACTGGATGCCAGCCATGGAGAGGAGGAGCAAGCAGGCCGACGCGGGAGAGCTGAAAGCGTAAGTGTGGGCAGCAGCCTGCCTGTTGAGCAGGAGCCCTGAGCGCTGGCTGAGAGCACCTGGAAAGCTGCACAACACAGCCGCTGCCTCCCACCTGCCTTGGGCAAGCTTTGGCCATGGCTGTGGGCAACGTCTGCTTTCTTCACCTTGTGCTCCTGTTCCCTCAGGGTGGCCGAGAACTTGCCAGCAGCACATGTCCTCCTCCTGAAGCGGCTACTCCCCGTCCTGCAGCACATCGGCCACAACGCCTGCACCAGCAGGATGAGCTGCAGCAACCTGGCCATCTGCCTTGGGCCAAACCTGCTGAGCCCACCCAAGGAGGACCTGCTCCCGCTGGAGGTCCCGCTGGAGGGCACTGGGAAGGTACGCTGGATGGAGCAGCCGGCTGCAGCCTTCCCGGCCCAGCAGAGCTTGGCGGTTGAGAGGTGCCTGGCTGCCTCCTTCCTCTCTATTGAGCAAATGCTGGTGGGGAGGGCTGGGCTGGGGGGGGGGTGGCTGCCTGGAAGAGCAGCCCCACAGCCACAGCCTTCTGCGTGGAGGCAAGGGTGAGGAGTGGGAAAGGCTGCTTGCCACCTTTTCAGCCACCTGCCCTGCAACCGAGGCTGTGACGTGTGCAGCTGAAGGTGCTGGTGGAGTTCCCCATGGAAAAGCCCTGTGAAATCTTTGGGGAAGAGATGGCCGGCCCTTCCAGTCCTTCAGCTGAGGAGTCGCCAGCACCCACGCACACAGCCACAGGTAGGAGGAGGGACTGAGCGTTGTCACAGCCCGAGCGGAAAGCTGGTCTAGGGCTTTGGGTGGCTTTGGCTTTAGCTGTTGTCCACTTCCAACAAGTCACTTTGCTGCATGTGCTTTTGCTTCCCAGAGCTGCCTTTGGAAGAGCAACGGGACCACGCAGGCGAGGCAGACGTGGAGCACGAAGCAAAAGCCTTCCTGGATGCACCACCCTCTCTGCTCGTCCTCCAGAAAGCAGCAGGGGTAGATACGGTGGAAGGATCGCCAACGGCAGAGGTAGGGCAGGTCCACAAACTCTGGGACAAGGCGTCTCCTGGAGGAGGAGTTCCTGAGGAGTCCAAGTAGCTGCTCTGCCTCTTCCTGGTATTTCAGCTCTTGTGCCTTTGGGTGGGGCTTGTTCATCCCCCTTGGAATGGTGCCTTGTAAGTAAAACTGGAAGGGGTCTTTCTCCAATGCGTTAGGCACGTCCTCAGCCAAAGGACAGGCCTACAAAAGACCTACAGAAGGACAGCTTCCAGAAGCAAAGCCACCACAGAAGGTGCTGTTGCACCAAAGGGACATGCGCAGAGCTCTGTCTCAGGAGGGTGAAGAAACTGCAGCAGAATGAAGCGGGCAAGGCTCTTCTTGCCTGGAGGGGGACCGCAGGCTCTCTGCTGAACGGCCCCCCAAATGAACTGAGTGTCACACCCCGCTGTGAACACTATGTTCCCCCGGGAGGCCCCTGGGAGAAAGGGCTAATGCAAACCAGACCAGGGATCTTCTCTAGCGAGCGATTCGCCCAGCAGTGGCTTACTCCTCCAGGACGTCCCTTGTCACCTGCTAACGCCAACATTTCTGGTTTAGGCACCCGCCGCTTTGCCTCCAACCGCCCCAGAGACCACGCAAGACTCCCTGGGATGCGCCCAAGAACAAAGAAGGAGCCTTTCAGAGGAAAGAAGGTAAAAGGAGTCAGCTTGGGTTCAATCAAGAACTGGTTCACCCAGCTGATCCCGGCTAGAGCTATCTAACCACGCTGTGGGATGGAAAGGTTTGCAGGCTCCCTCCAGGAAACTGAAAACCCAAGAAAAAGAAAGAGAGAAGAGGCCTGCTCAGGGGAGAGGGAAGAGAAGAGACAGGAAGGAAGAGAGAGAAAAGACGGGCACTGCAACAAAGCGGCAAGGTCCAGAAGGTGCAGAAGCCCAGGTGTGTCCCAGGCTCTGCTGCTGCCCGTCTTTCCCAACTCTGAGAACTGCTCCAAGGCAGTGCAAGTCCGCTGGCAAGGGAGGGCGAGGGATGGTGCTGCGCAGGGTCGGGAAAGAACTCCATGGCAGCTCCCCAGGGGCTCCCGATGGAGCCCTGCTGCGTGGCACAGGGCCACCGTGCATCTCCCCACACGCACAGTCTCTGAGGGCACTTCCCACGGGGAGAAGGTGCCAGAGCCATCCCCTGCTCCATGCCCGCAACAGCTCTCTCTTCTGGGCTAGAAACAGCTCCCTGTCAAGGGTGTTTCCCACAGAAAGGGGAAGCAAGTCCTGCCTCTTCCTGCCCTTGGGCTTTCATCAGGGCTTTCTGACTCTGTCCTTGTAGGTGCCCATTCCCTGTCACCGGCTGAACCCCTGCAACTCCTGGGCTCCTGCACCTGATGTCCCGCACCATTCCTGGGGTTCGGGTGGCAGCGAGCACTGGCCGTCATGAGCTGAGGATACCCAGCTGTGAGAGTGCAAGAGTGGGAGACTGAGGAGAGCTGCTGGCGGTGAGCGACAGCTTCCTCTCCCTTCCTCTCTGTAATGACCAGACTGTTATGCCTGGAAGAAGCCACCTGAGATGCCTCACCTCAGCTGAGGCATCTCAGCTCCTGAGATGCCCAAGGAAGGGAGGGGAAAGCGATGGATGCGAACAGCAGTGAAGGGAACACAAGAAGTGGACTAAACATTCCCTTTCTTCTTCAGGGATCCCTCCCCAGGCAGGCGGGAAGCCACAGAAGACCACAGCCTGGAGAAAGCCCTGCCTCAGGTGGAAGAGGAGCAGCAAAGGCAGAAGGAAGAAGCGTTCCCTCCTAGTGGGTGTCCTGGCTGCTCCTGGAAGGGAGGGAAAAGCTGTCAGTGCTCCCCAGTGGCCCCAAGGGAAGCGGTGGGGCAAGCCCTTTTGGAAGGAGAAAGGTCCACAACCTGTTGTGTGGGGCAGTAATAGGGGTGTGTGCTGCATGGCTCTGTTTTGAGCAGGGGGTTCCTCCGGCTGAGCTCCAAGGGTCCCTTCCCAGCCTAAGTCATGCCCTGGAGCAGTAGGTGAGGGAGTGGGGACAAGGCCAGAGAAAGGGGATGCATCCAGTGATGAGGCAGCACGAAGGGGAGGCAGCCGTTACCTGTGGGCATGGTCCGAGTTGAAGAGGAAGGGAAAGCAAAGCTGTAGAAGGACACGGAAGGCTAAAGGAGGAGCACATGAGTTTGCCAGCCCTGAGAGATCTCAGTTCATGCGAGAAAGCGCTTCTCCTGCCTCTCAGTTTGACACCAACGTCAGTGTTGGGGGAGCCGGGAAATCCCGGGGCTGCTGCTTGTGGACGGGGGTTGTTCAGTGACCTCCTGGCTGTTCCTCCCTTCCCAAGGTGTGAGGATCTGGCCAAAGGGAATGCTCTCCTGCGGGAGCACCTCGAGAAAGCGAGTGAGGTGACTTCAGCCCTTAAAGGAGATGTTGGAAAACTGAGGGTGGATTGGATGAGGGCGCAGGAGGAGCTGGAAGCGAAGGAGAGAGAATGGCACCGGGAACGTGAGGTGAAGAGGGGCTGCGGGAATGTCCGAGGTGATGCCAGCGTGGCCTGAGAATGCGTTTTATTTCTGGCCTAGACACCTCGCTGTGAGAAGGTTGTGGCTCTGATGAGGATGTGCTGGTGTTGAGGAGCAGAAGACGGGACTGGGTGTCAGCACCCAGTGTCAGCAAATGGGTCAGGAGGGGTGTCAGCAAATGGTGGTGATGGAAGAGGCCCCCCTGCTGTGGCCGTGCTGCTCGGTCCTAAAGGCCAGTGCTGCTGCTGCTGGGCGCTGTCGGGCAGTGACACAGGAGCGCTCGTCTCTCTGGTAGCTCTTCAATCTCCGCCTGGAGCCGTGAGAGCAGAGAGGTCTGTGTGTTTTCAGATTGCGAGCAGCCAAGGGAAGACCAAGAGGGGCCTCCCTCACCCACAGCAAACGTCTCAGCCATTTATCTTATTGCATTATAAGCCTTCCTTAATGCCGTGAGTGTGCCTGACCTACTGTTGAATGCTCCTCTTCTTTGTGCTGCTTTGTGGAAATCATCCCAACTGCCCTTTCTGGGCCATAGGATGTGCTCTTGGGTTTGGAAACGAGAATGTTTTTACATTCAGACCTTGTTTGTCTGGAGGGGCTTCTGCTTCTAAGCGAAGGCGTGTTAAGATCCCTCCTACGCTGAAATTCAAAGGGTTTAAGGTCAGTACAGTCAGAACCACCGGGCTGGTTTTCTACCACCTTCCCTGAGATAAGTGCTGCTGAGCCTCAAACAGGCTGGATTCCAGGTTCTCGTACACAGAAAGCCCGTTTCTGCCATTTCAAATAGCAACGTGGGCCCCTCGGAGGGAATGGCCGGGCTTCCCTTGTCACCTGGCAGAGCACAGAGAGCCCAGCCCAATGTGATGGCAATAACCGCATCTGAAATTGCTGCTCTCTGATCCCTGGCACACGGGGAGCTGCGCCCACACCCTCTGTGCCAGCAAGAAAAACAATGGATGGACAATGGAGGCTGTATCTTCCAGGAGGACAACAAGCCCCTGGTTCTGATGACACCACTCTCTGGCCCTCCAAAGTAAATATGCCAAAAAGGAGGCCAACACAGGCACAGCTTCACCCAGACAAGCAGCCAAACGCCCACCCAGAAGCACCAGCATTTTGGTCCCACCTGGATGAGTTTCTCTTGGCTTTCTTCCTTCTCCTCTGCCCGGATCCTCAGCGCTGCCCGCAGCCCCTCTTCTTGCTCCTCTGCTTCCTTCAGCAGCTGCTCCAGGGGGGCTTTCTCTGCGCAGAGCTCTCCATCTGTTCTTCTACACAAGCGCAGCTTCTCCTGGGCAGAGACCTTTGCTCTCTCCATCTCCTCCACTTTACCCGACAGAGCTCCATTCTCTTGCTCCAGCCACCGCCACGGAAGCACAGAGGAAATAAAATACAGTCAGGTTTACAGTCAAGAAGAGAGCAGCAACTCCCCATCCCCTGCGTGTCTCTGACATACTCCCAGTTCAGCGCTCCCAATCAGCACGTGAGGACAGACTGCCCCAAAGACCTGCCTGCTCTCACCACCATTTCCCAAGAAGGAGACCAACATTGTACTTAAACAACAGTGGGAGAACAGAAGAGGAGCAACACGGTAGTGAAAAGACGGGCAGAGGTGGAGCTGAGGGACAGGGGTCAGTGGAGGATTTGGCGGTGTGAGGGTAGCGGTTGGACTCGAGGACTTGAAAGGTCCCTCCCAACCTCCATGATTCTATGCGTCTATGATTGTCCCTGTCTGCTGCTGCCAGAAACAGCATCTGTGGTGGCCTTGCTATCACAAGGTGACCATACCTTCGCCAGGGCCATGGTAAGCTCATCTCTCTTTTGCTTCAGCAGATCCCTCTGAAGGTGCGATTGCTCCAGTGTCTCCCTCACGACCACCAACTCACGCTGTAATGAGGAATGTTTTTCTCCAAGTGCCTCCGAGTCCTTCAGTCTCTGCGAAGGGGAGAGACAAACAAGGTTTGAACATAAAAACATTCTCGTTTCCAAACCCAAGAGCACATCCTATGTCCCAGAAACGGCAGTTGGGATGATTTCCAACCCCTTTCTATTTACACCTCAAGAACGTTCCTGACCAGACCTGCATCACTCTTTGTCCTTGATGGAGGGGAAACATTCAGCACTGAGAAAGTAAAACAAGCTTCCAGAAATCACAGAACCTTTCCAAAACATTCAGGTGCTCACAAATTAACAGCTTCCTGCCTCCTGGTTCTCTCTCTCCTCTTTCCTACGCTGGATACCAGCCTGGCCAAAGTTCTTCTGGGGGTCAGACAGACGTTGAAAGTCCAGATGACTATTCCCACAATCACTTTTGCCTTCAGCGGGGAATGGATCAAAGAGCCTGCAAGCTCTTTGGGGAGACGGCTATGAATTTCCCATCCAACAATCACAGGATCACAGGATGATTCAGGTTAAGATGCTTCATGCTGCAAAATGGCCCTTCTTGCCCCCAAGGCCTTCTGCACTCAGGCTTGCAAGGAACACCCCGGCAAGTGGCTGCTCAGAGGCTGACGACAATATCTACAGAACAAACATTTCAGGAAGGTGGTGTGAGAATAAACCGAAAATGTTGTACCAACAAATCACAAAGAGGAGGAGAATTACACAGTAGGTCAGGCACACTCGCGGCATTAAGGAAGGCTTATAATCCAATAAGATCAATGGCTGACGGTAACCCAGACTTTGAAATTGCCTCCTGACACCGGAGGCTGTGCTACTTCTGTTTGCAGAGAGAAAGGAACCCCAGAGAGATCTGAAGGGAAGCCACATTTTTTCTGCAGACATCTGGCCTCAGCTTCTACTCACCGGTGCGTGGCAGTCTTCATTTCCAGGAAACGGCGGCAGAAGGTGTCCACCTGACGCCACAGGCCGAGCAGACGGCCACGTTCACCCCTTCTGAACTTGTCATAAAGCTACAGATGCAAAGAGAAAAAGAAATGCCAGCTCAGCCTTCGCCGTCACTGCACAAGTCTTTCAGCTGGGAGAGGGTCACACCACCATGGCCAGGTCTCCTTCAAGAACTACTCCAACAGGGCACTGGGGACTGAAGAGCCACCACAGGAGCAGCCTCAGCAGAGCTGCCACCCGACTGCACAGGAGGGAACACCCACCCTTGTCCTGCAGGAGGGGACATCAGCAAAGCAAGTGACCCTCATTCAGCATCTCCCCTTGCAGAGGTGTCTCACACACAGGTGTCTTGGGGGAGGACGACAAAGACAAGCCCCTCCAAGGCCACTCTCACATTTGCTGTCGGTGAGGGAGGCCCCTCTTGGTCTTCCCTTGGCTGCTCGCAATCTGAAAACACACAGACCTCTCTGCTCTCACGGCTCCAGACGGAGATTGAACAACTACCAGAGAGAACTACCAGCAGCAGCAGCACTGGCATTTAGGACCGAGCAGCACGGCCACAGCAGGGGGGACTCTTCCATCACCACCATTTGCTTCCATCACCACCACCCCTCCATCTCCCAGCCCTGTCTGCTCCTCAGCACCAACACATCCCCAACACCAGCACATCCCCAACACCAGCACATCCCCAGCACCAGCACATCCTCAACACCAACACACCCTCAACGCCAACACACCCTCAACACCAGTACATCCTCAAAACCGCCACAACCTTCTCACAGGGAGGTCTCTGGGCCAAAAATAAAACACATTCTCGTGCCACGCTGGCATCACCTCTGACATTCCCGCAGCCCCTCCTCACCTCACGTCTGTTGCGTTAATAGGCAAAATAGTTTTGGCAGAAAATAAACCTCCTTGCGTTCTAACACTCCTCACCGAGGTGGGAGGCTAGGTGCGGCTAGGTTTAAATCCTGAGGGATGCCCAATTCACCACTATCAGTCCAGTCGTGTTTAATATATTTAACTGTCACGAGTCCAGATACAGTCATAGTGGACTGCACCTTCAGTCTAGTCGTGCTCATGAACTAGCACGGCCGCACTCTAATGTTTGGTGGCGTTCAATGGGAAACCGAAACGGCTAGCTACTTAAGCAGTGCAGTTTATTTCAGCAACAGATACAAAGGTTCTTATGGTTTGCCGGTGATAAATACACTGTCTGCAAAGCACGTGCAAGTAAAATATGGTTTGTTCATGGTACAAAGCGTGCGACAAAGTTCCAAACAATACAGCCTGGCTATAAATGTAACAAAAATAACCCTCTAGAGAGATTTCTAAGTTTCCCGAGGAAGCACTCGGTATAGTCTAAGTCTTACCCAAAGGCCTCCCTACGGGGGGGAAGAAAGGCTCAGCCCCTCGACTGGTCCCGCAAGTCAAAGGCAGTCCGTGACGGGGTCCTCCCTGACCTCTTCACGACGGTGTCTTCCCTAGCATCCTCCCTTTCTTGGGCTAGTTTTATACTACGTTTTACCTTCAAGGTGGAGTTTGAGTCATGACTCATAGAGACTATGACTCTAGTCATAAATACCTTTATTAGGCTTGGTGTAAAATTCTCTCGCCTCGCTTTTAAAGGTATAGTTTACGAAAAATTCAGGGCGCAGACTCAAGGACGAGTGGTTGCACCTTGGAGGCGGGTAGCCTTCGGGCTGGAGGTGTGTTTTGGTATTATCATGACATTATAATGAGCAAAGTTCGCACAAAGGACAGCATTTTGTCAAAATCTGACAGACTGTTGGCTCAGGGTAGCAAATATGCAGCTTATCAGTTCCATAGGATCACCTCGTTCCCGTATCTGCTGTATTCTACCCTGGAAACGCTTCCATTTTACACCTTTCCTTAATGTGTGAACAATGCTATATTTTTAATAAAATTTTTATTTGAGGAATTATTCCACACATGTTCCCAGTGCCATTCTCTCTCCTTCGCTTCCAGCTCCTCCTGCGCCCTCATCCAATCCGCCCTCAGTTTTCCAACATCTCCTTTAAGGGCTGAAGTCACCTCACTCGCTTTCTCGAGGTGCCCCCGCAAGAGGACGTTCCCTTTGGCCAGATCCTCACACCTTGGGAAGGGAGGAACAGCCAGGAGGTCACTGAACAACCCCCGTCCACAAGCAGCAGCCCCGGGATATAGCAGGAGGACCCCTGGGATCAAAAGATACTCTATACTGTGAAATACCACAGGATAATGAAACATGGGAAGGCCCATTCGCTAACGGGGCTTGGGCTTTGAAGGGCCATTACTGGATTTGTGGGCAACACGCCTACCAAAGGTTACCTCCAAAGCGCTCAGGGATACGTTCTATAGGATATATGAGACCGTTATTTTCCTTATTACCACAAGTTCAAGGAAACGAGTTAGGGGTTAATGGATAGGATGATCTGATAAGAGAACGACGAGCAACTGATAAATCCCTAACTAAAGGGGGTTCCCAATCATGGGGAAAAGATGAATTATACATCAGATGAACCTGAACGAATTATACGGTATTCTGGACCAGCAGCACGGAATCCCCACCAGGTGATTTCTGGAGCAAGAGACCCCATTTATAATTTAAATAGGATAGTTAGATTACAAGCCGGTTTTTGCAATTTTACCTAACCAGAGCGCTGAGGCTCTTGACTTTCTTGCAGACCAATCTGCTCAGATGAGGAATGCAATTTTCCAACACCCAAGGGTCCTAGATTATTTGCTAGCAGAAGAAGGGGGAGTTGGTGGAAAACTAAAGGAACCCAGCTCTTGTTTACAAATCCATGATCACGGGGCGGTAGTAAAACAGATAAGAAAAGGAATGAGAAAACTAGCTCACGTGCCAGTTCAAACCGGGAAAGGATGGGAATTAGACATGTTCTCGTGGTTGCCTGGTGGACCATGGGTTAAACGCATGGTGGTTTTCTCCCTTTGTGCGGTAGCAGCTCTGATTTTTGTACCATGTAGGATACCTTGTTTCATGCAGCTCATTCAGCATGGAGTCAGAAGAATGCAAGTCGTAGCTGTGCCCAGTGACCCAGAATTAGCTACAAGGGGACCGAAGATGATGGCTCTGCAAATAGCTCCAAAACCAAAAAGAAGACAAGAAGAAAAGGTCCAATGAACGGTGACTAAAGGTTGTAAAGAACCTCTGAATATTGAAATAAACAGAGGAGGGGCTGATAAGAAAATAGGGATAAGAGTGTCTCCACAAACAGGGAAGTTAACGGAAATGGCAGGAGTGAGACAACCAAAAGAAGAGGAGAGTTAATTGAAGCTGCAGGAGTGAGGTAACTGAAAACTAGGGGAAATAAGTGAAACTGCAAAAGTTGGACAATTAAAAACTGCAAAAGTTAAACTTTGATGTAATAGGCGGGTCGAGAAGTCTGTACCTTCCAAGTACCTCAGCCAATGGGGAAAGGAAGAGGGTTACGTGCGGCCGGGGAATTAGGATAAAAGGGAGGCTGCGTCCTCCGGCAAATGGAGAGACCCCACAGGGATATGCCCCAGGGGACTCTCCCTTTATTCGAATAAAGCCTTTGCAGGACTCCTCTGTCTCCTTTGTGAACATCGACCTCTGGCAACGGGATCTTCTGCACATTGTCTTGTTCCCTTTGCTGTTCTGTTAAACTGCCTTTGTGCCAACCCACCAGTTTCCTTTTTTTCCTTCCAATTCTCCCCTCATGGCCGTGGAGGGGCCGAGAGCGTGGCTGCCACGTGGTTCTTTGTTGCCGTCTGAGGCCAAACCACGACAGTCCTTTTTGGCGCCCAACGTGGGGCACTCGGAAGGTTGAGAGAACGACAGATCTGACCAGAGCGTGTTAAAATGTATGTGTTATATGCATTTATGATATTAGTCAATAGTACTGGTCACAATGTTGCTTCGTTTGTTCCCACGGCCGTGTTATGTAAATTCTGACATGCTCTATGTACTCCCCGTGATGATGTTTATCACCTCTGGGAGAGGGATCAGCATCATAATTTTGCCGTCCTGTGTGATATCAACTTATGATACGATAGCATCACTGTTCAGATGGTTACGTTGGGCCATTTATGCAGCACCGCTGTCCTGCTGTGACCTCAGACACCGTCTCTCAGAATTTATTAATAATCACACTCAGTCTATGGGGGAAGCGGGGGCTGGTGGTGTTCCTTTCCCCAGCTCTTTCACCTCCCTTTTCTATTTTGGTCCAGCTATACCAGTTTTTGAGAATTTTGAATACTCTTGGGACATGCAAACCAGCTTGGTCCTATTGCTAGGTCTCCTCAATGTGTTTCAGTTCTTGTTTAGGGTTAAGCAACTATTTAAGACTCCCACCCAGAGATCTGTCCCGAGACTGGAGAGTCATGGGTGGCACGGGACGTGGGAGAATACGGACAGGTACCTAGAGAGCTTTTCACCTCCAACGGTTTGGGGCTTCACCCCCGAACAATTACAGAACTCGTTTGTATTTCTGGAGTGACAGGGGGATCCCAAGAGTTGACTGTACCGTTTTTAAATCTTCTTTCAGCTTCTAATTTTCTAACAAGTCCCGATCAATCAAGGGCTTCGGTGCCCCTGGCAAGTCCAAAAGCTGATGTGTCACCCCTTGCTTTCCACTCTTGAATGTTAAAGGTTTAAAGAAAGGTCTGGTTTCTGGCTTCCCTCTCGCACCAATAACTCTTCCTTCCAGTGTCATAACCTCATTCATAGCTCTTTGTATTTAGAACTGAAGAGGCAGCTCCTGGATCAACCGAGCATTCTGCCTCTGTTTCATCTTCCCCAGCTTAATTTGAACCAGAGGTTCTGTGGGGGAAGATTCCTCCGGTCCCCGTCAATCTCTAGCTTCTCTAGCTAGAGGGAAGAGTCTGGTTCCCCAGATCTCGGTAAAGATGGGCATTCGCGTCTCCATCCTAACTCCAGAGAAGTTAGGGAATCCTCTGCCTCTGGGCTCCTCATCCTCATCCTCCATCATCCTCAATCCTCATCCTCTGGGCTGTGTCCAGTTTTGGGCCCCTCACGACAGGACAGACGTTGAGGGGCTGGAGCGTGTCCAGAGAAGGGCAATGGAGCTGGTGAGGGGTCTGGAGCACGAGTCTTGTGAGGAGCAGCTGAGGGAGCTGGGGATGTTCAGCCTGGAGAAAAGGAGGCTGAGGCGAGACCTTCTCGCTCTCTACAACTCCCTGAAAGGAGGGTGTAGCCGGGGGGGGTCGGTCTCTTCTCCCAAGGCACAGGCAATGGCACAAGAGGCAACGGCCCCATGTTGCACCAGGGAAGATTTAGGATGGATACTAGGAACTATTTCTTCACACAAAGGGTTATTGAGCATTGGAACGGGCTGCCCAGGGAAGTGGTGGAGTCATCATCCCTGGTGGTATTTAAAAGACGGGTAGACGTGGTGCTGAGGCACGTGGGTTAGTGGTGGAGTGGGCAGTGTTAGCTCTATGGTTGGACTCGATGATCTTAAGGGTTTTTTACGACCTAAATGATTCCATGATGCTGTGACTTCTGTGACTGCGCCCTCATGCTGAGCTCCACCCGGCTCTGCCCTGGCCCTGGAAGCCAGGATGAGGCCCAGGGGACAGGGGAGAGGCAAAAAGGTGAGGGGCCATGAGGAGACCACACTCCCGGGTCAAGAGGGTGTCCCCACACAGACAGCAGTGACCCTGAGCTCTCAGCAACAGTTGTCCCATGGGACTGAGTTACGGGCTTTGTCCATCCCGCTCTCTTTAACAAGGATGAAGCGTGACAGCCATTTTCCCCAGGAAGCCAAGGCCTGGGCCTTCCATCACCCCTGGACAGCCTGTGCCCTGACACACCGATAGAATGCTGGAGGTGGCCATGTCACAAAGGGTTGCTGGGGAGGAACGGGCGGTGATCTGTCACAGCCTGGAGCCGAGCAGACCGGTGAGCAGCCAGACAGCCAGAGATTCTCTACCTTCTAAACGTACACGGACACTAAGGTAAGGATTCAAGAGGGTGGCAGAGACCTTGACAGGGGTTCTCCGTGGTGAGGCACGGTGGATGCCCCATTGCTTTTATCCTCTCTCATAAACCACAGGCCCCTAAAAGCAGAGGAACAGACGATGGCACACAGCCACGCTCAGCCAGGGAGCAAGAGATTCTCTACCTTCTACAAGGACACAGACAAAAGTTAAGCATTCACGAGTCTGGCACAGATCTGGGCACAAGTTGTCCATTTTACTCATGCTCTCTGCTACCTTTCTTTGTTCATAATCTTCTGCCTTTTAATGCAGCAGGCCCAGAAACAAGACGGACAAGACCATGAGGAACTCCCATCCTCAACCACATGGACAGTCTCTACCTTCTACAAAGACACAGACAAAAGATAAGGATTCAGGAGTCTGGCACAGACCTCGCAGGGCTTGTCCGTGCTGAGTGAGGATGGCTGACCTCTTGTTTGTTATCCTGTCTCCTTACAAGAGCAGGCCCAGAAAGGGACAGGACCAGACCATGAGGAGCTCCCATCCTCAGCCACACACAGATTCTCTACCTTCGACAACGACACGGACACAAAGTTAAGGATTCAAGAGGGTGGCAGAGACCTGGGCAGGGGTGTCCATCGTGATTGATTGTCTCTAATGCCTTCTTTTTTTCACACTTTCCTGTCATTTACAGCTGCAGAGAGAGATGGGAAGCGGAGCAGAGCATGGTGCACTCCCATTCTCAAACACACACAGATTCTCTACCTTTTAAAGGACACGGACACAAAGTTAAGGATTCAGTAGGGTGGCAGAGACCTGGGCAGCGCTGTCCACTCTTCTTGATGGTCTCTAATGCCGTTTTTCTTGACATTTTCCTGCCTTTTACAGCTGCAGGGAGAGATGCGAACCAGAGCAGAGCATGATGAACTCCCATCCTCAAACACACACAGATCCTCTACCTTCTACAAGGACACGGACACGAAGTGAAGGATTCAAGAGGGTGACAGAGACCTGGGCACGCATGTCAATGGCCACTGAGGGTCTCTGCTGCCTTAGTTTGCTCATATTCTCCTGCTTGCTATGGCAGAAGGCCAGACAGGGAAAGGACAAGACAACGGGGCACTCTCATCTTCAGGAACAGCGAGAGACATTCTCTTCCTTCTACGAGGACACAGACAAAAGTTAAGCATTCACGAGTCTGGCACAGACCTGGGCACAAGTTGTCCATTTTATTCATGGTCTCTGCTACCTTTCTTTGTTCATAATCTTCTGCCTTTTAATGCAGCAGGCCCGATAACCAGAACGACAAGACCATGAGGAACTCCCATCCGCAACCACACGGACATTCTCTACCTTCTACAAGGATACAGACAAAAGTTAAGGATTCAGGAGTCTGGCAGTGACCTTGGCAGCAGTGTCCACTGTTATTGATGGTCTCTAATGCCTTTGTTCTTGACATTTTCCTGCCTTTTACAGCTGCAGGGACAGACACGAACCAGAGCAGAGCATGATGAACTCCCATCCTGCATGACACACAGATTCTCTACCTTCTACAAGGACACAGACACAAAGTTAAGGATTCAAGAGGGTGGCAGAGACGTGGGCAGCGCTGTCCACTCTTCTTGATGGTCTCTAATGCCTTTGTTCTTGACATTTTCCTGTCATTTACAGCTGCAGGGAGAGATGCGAACCAGAGCAGAGCATGATGAACTCCCATCCTCAAACACACACAGATCCCCTACCTTCTACAAGGACACGGACACAAAGTGAAGGATTCAAGAGGGTGGCAGAGACCTGGGCACGGATGTCAATGGCCACTGAGGGTCTCTGCTGCCTTAGTTTGCTCATATTCTCCTGCTTGCTATGGCAGAAGGCCAGACAGGGAAAGGACAAGACAACGGGGCACTCTCATCTTCAGGAACAGCGAGAGACATTCTCTACCTTCTACGAGGACACAGACAGAAGTTAAGCATTCAGGAGTCTGGCAGTGACCTGGGCAGGGCTTGTCCGTGCTGAGTGAGGATGGCTGACCTCTTGTTTGTTATCCTGTCTCCTTACAAGAGCAGGCCCAGAAAGGGACAGGACCAGACCATGAGGAACTCCCATCCTCAAACACACACAGATCCTCTACCTTCTACAAGGACACGGACACAAAGTTAAGGATTCAAGAGGGTGGCAGAGACCTGGGCAGAGGTTTCAATGGTGTGAATCAAATGGTCTTAAAGCTGTCGCATCTACTATCACTTCATTAAATCACTGTTTTATATCAAGAAATATAATGCTGCTTCTCTCCTATGAGTGAAGGCTATCGCTCTCCAGCTAGCGCCCTGCACACTCACCCCTCCTGCTTCCAGCTGCTGCTCCAGCTCTCGGCAGCGAGTCCGCTCCTGCAGGAGCCGGGGGGAGACTCGCCATGGAGAGGAGCGAGCGCCCCTGGGGACAGAGCCGGCTCCTCCGGCACCGGCTTTTCTCGGGCTCTCTGCAGCCCAAGCTCAGCACATAGAATCATACAATCATAGAATCGTCTAGGTTGGAAGAGACCCTTGGGATCATCGAGTCCAACCATCTACCCTACTCTACAAAGTTCTCCCCTATACCATATCCCCCAAGACCACATCTAAACGGCTCTTAAACACATCCAGGGATGGTGACTCAACCACCTCCCTGGGTAGCCTATTCCAATGCCCGACCACTCTTTCTGTGAAAAATTCTTTCCTAATGTTCAGTCTAAACCTACCCTGTTGGAGCTTGAAGCCATTCCATGTAACTGGGGAGGTTACACGCCACAGCGCTGCCCATCCCAGCCCGAGTCCTTACGGCACCGGGAAGCTTCGCTTCCCCCGAGCCCGCCCAGGCCCCGGCCAGCGGCTCGGGGGGGACGGCGGCCGCGGCGGCTCCCGGGGGGGGCCCCGCCGGGGCCGCGCCTTCGCCCCCCGAGGGCTCCGCCGCCGAGTCCCCTCTGCGGGCGGCGCGGGCGGCCCGGGCACCCCGGCCCCGCCACCGCGGCCCGGCCCGGCCCCGGGCAGCTCCCCCCGGGCAGGCGCCCCCGCTCCTCACCTTCGCCTGCAGCTTCCGCACCAGCACCGCTTGCCGGGGCCGCGCCTCCTGCCAGCTCTGCCGCCGGCGCTGCAGGGAGCCCGGGCCCGGCGCCGCCATGCCCCCGCTCGCCAGCCGGGCTCCGCCGCCGGACGGGCCCCGCGGCGGGGGCTGCTCCGCCGCCTGCCCCGGCGGACCGCGGCCCGGCGCCTGCCGGGGCGGGCGGAGCGGCTGCCCCTGCCCGCCGGGCGCCGCCGGGAGCCGCGGGGCGGGAGGGCCGGGCTCGCTCGGGGCCGCTCTGCGGCGGCGCTGCCCTCGGGGCTGCGGGGCTGCCGCGGGGGAGAGGCCGCCCCGGCCGCGGGTGGCTCCGGCAGCTCCGCTCGGAGACCGGCCCCGGCCCCGGCCCCGGCCCCGGCGAAGGTTGGGGGCGGGAGGGGGGAGCGGGGGGAACCGGTCCCCGCCAGCGGGGGGTCCCCCGGGGGGGAGGGCGAGAGCCGGCGCCGCGGGGACGGGCCGCCGCCCGGCGAAGGCAGCGGCCCCGCCGGAGCCTCTGCCGGAGGCTCCAACTTCAGCCTCGGCTGCCGCGGGAGCGGGAGGCCCGGCCCGGTGCGAAACCCCGACGGGCCCGGGGGCAGCTCCCGAACCTTCTCCTCCCCGATGGGCAGCGGGAGGGGCCCCGGCTGCCGGCAGGGAACGGGGGGGTGGCGCTGTGCTCTCCCCTGCTTTCCCCCTCTGCCCCTCCCGGCTCCTGCTCAAGCCATAACCACCGGTGGCAGATGTGATGAGTTGCCCCCGCACTTTGCTGGGGGGGGACGCAACGGGGGGGGACGTGCTGGCAACGCAGCCAAAACACTGTCTGGAGTGGGGACCTCGGTGCTTGGTTCCCGTGGGAATATGACTCTAGGTCAGTTATCTCACTCCAGAAATAGCGGACAGCCCAAGAGCCCCTGGAGCTCTCCTGCAGGGCAGCGGCTGCAGGCCAGGATCTCCCCTTGAGTGGGGACGCTCGCTTAAGGTCCTGCCCCTCGAGGTGCAGAGATTCGTTGCCGCAACAGATTCTCGGGAAGTGACTACTAGCATGCTAAACTCTGAAATCTTAGCCAAGCGATAGAAAGGACGTGTGCGGAAAACCCCATAGCCAGAGGTCGATGTTCACAAAGGAGACAGAGGAGTCCTGCAAAGGCTTTATTCGAATAAAGGGAGAGTCCCCTGGGGCATATCCCTGTGGGGTCTCTCCATTTGCCGGAGGACGCAGCCTCCCTTTTATCCTAATTCCCCGGCCGCACGTAACCCTCTTCCTTTCCCCATTGGCTGAGGTACTTGGAAGGTACAGACTTCTCGATCCGCCTATTACATCAAAGTTTAACTTTTGCCGTTTTTAATTGTCCAACTTTTGCGGTTTCACTTATTTCCCCTAGTTTTCAGTTATCTCACTCCTGCAGCTTCAATTAACTCTCCTCTTCTTTTGGTTGTCTCACTCCTGCCATTTCCGTTAACTTCCCTGTTTGTGGAGACACTCTTATCCCTATTTTCTTATCAGCCCCTCCTCTGTTTATTTCACTATTTGTCTTTACAACCTTTAGTCACCGTTCATTGGACCTTTTCTTCTTGTCTTCTTTTTGGTTTTGGAGCTATTTGCAGAGCCATCATCTTCGGTCCCCTTGTAGCTAATTCTGGGTCACTGGGCACAGCTACGACTTGCATTCTTCTGACTCCATGCTGAATGAGCTGCATGAAACAAGGTATCCTACATGGTACAAAAATCAGAGCTGCTACCGCACAAAGGGAGAAAACCACCATGCGTTTAACCCATGGTCCACCAGGCAACCACGAGAACATGTCTAATTCCCATCCTTTCCCGGTTTGAACTGGCACGTGAGCTAGTTTTCTCATTCCTTTTCTTATCTGTTTTACTACCGCCCCGTGATCATGGATTTGTAAACAGGAGCTGGGTTCCTTTAGTTTTCCACCAACTCCCCCTTCTTCTGCTAGCAAATAATCTAGGACCCTTGGGTGTTGGAAAATTGCATTCCTCATCTGAGCAGATTGGTCTGCAAGAAAGTCAAGAGCCTCAGCGCTCTGGTTAGGTAAAATTGCAAAAACCGGCTTGTAATCTAACTATCCTATTTAAATTATAAATGGGGTCTCTTGCTCCAGAAATCACCTGGTGGGGATTCCGTGCTGCTGGTCCAGAATACCGTATAATTCGTTCAGGTTCATCTGATGTATAATTCATCTTTTCCCCATGATTGGGAACCCCCTTTAGTTAGGGATTTATCAGTTGCTCGTCGTTCTCTTATCAGATCATCCTATCCATTAACCCCTAACTCGTTTCCTTGAACTTGTGGTAATAAGGAAAATAACGGTCTCATATATCCTATAGAACATATCCCTGAGCGCTTTGGAGGTAACCTTTGGTAGGCGTGTTGCCCACAAATCCAGTAATGGCCCTTCAAAGCCCAAAGCCATTCCCGTTAGCGAATGGGCCTTCCCATGTTTCATTATCCTGTGGTATTTCACAGTATAGAGTATCTTTTGATCCCAGGGGTCCTCCTGCTATACTGAAATCGCCATAGGAATCGCAATAATCACATTCAAAGGCTCCCGCATCTGCGTGCCCTTTACAGTTACACCCCCTACCATTCTTAGTTCAATTTGTAGCCGACCAAAATTTTCTAAAATAGGTCCTAGTTCCACTTGAGTTTTGCCAGCCCCATTGATAAACCCTTATTACATGATTCTTGTTAATGGTATTGTCCCACTGACAAGCCAGGAATAAAGAATCTCTAAATCCCCCTTTTTGCGTAATTTCTCTCGCAACTGCTTTGCATCCACTGTGCCAAGGTTCTTTGAAAGAGCACTTTACCCAGGTGCCACCTATAAGCTTAACATGTGTTTGGTTCCATCTTCCTCGGTACCTAAAGCAATTATAAGGTCTACAATATGGATCGTAACAACCCATTCCTGGTGACAATGTCCACTCACATTCGCTTTTACCTACATTTTTCCCTCCCAGCTTGGTTCTGTTCAGACAGTAATTTCCTTTTCCTGGGTACTGTATTTTCCATGTACCTCCGTCTTCCTTCCAGAACCCAGTTCCATTATGCACTCTACTTAAGTCACTCACCAACCATTTAGGCTGGACAGGCTGGGCTACCCACAGCCAATCTTCAGCTCCTCCTGGACCTCCACGGACCCAGCAATTACTGAGGTTAAAAGCTTTGGCTACCTCGTCCCCTAGAGTCAAAAATCGGTTTTCCCATCCCAGACTTCGATTTTGTCAATAGTATAGAAACATGATCATTACTAAAAATTTCATCTTGAGCTTATCATCTTTCTACACTTGATGTGGCAAGTGAATATACGGAAACAATTCAGTTAGTGTCTGCTCACCAGTTGCTGGAAGTTAAATAAGGGGCCTCTTTTCCTTATGGATCTATACCGTAGATCCTTTGGGTAAACACACGGAACTCCTCCCGAGGTCTACCTGATGGCTACCGGTCTGACCCACTCCTTGTAAGAGTTAGTTCTAGTCTCCCACCCTAAACTTCCATTTTTCACTTTTTCAAATCAAGGTCTGGTATGGCATGTGCTTCCACTGCTCAACGCCTACTGGGTTGCAGCCAGTAACGGAGTTTAGAATTTCTTATTGTGGCAATTGACAGAGGTCAATCCAGCCTTGCCCTTGATTTTTAACTTATCAAATACTACTAATGGAGTCTTTTTCTACGGAAGGCTAGCTGCAGTTTCCCCTCCTCTTCCTTTAGCTCCCAAGTCCAGTTTTCCAGGGCCTTGGACGTCTTGACTCGAATATGACGAGTCCACCCGTGTTCGAATATGACGAGTCCACCCGTGTTTGGCCGTCTTAACTGCTGTTTCCGCGGTTAATAACGCTTGGTACGGTCTCTGCCACTTTGCCACCAGTGGTGCTTCTTTCCATTCTTTAATTAGGACCCAACCTCCCCGTTGGATGCTCTAGACAGCAAAGTCCAAAGGCAGGGTCTGTGCCAGCTGAGCTTCCTGTCAAAGAGATTTCACAAGAGACAGTATCCCGGCCACATATTGTTTCAAGTAGACGTCACTTATTTCTACCTCCCCACTAGGTCGAGAGTTAGCAGGGTAAGGGATTCCAAACATTCATTCAAAGGGGGATAGTTGAGTATCTCCTCTGGGTTTGGCCCCTATGCTAGCTAAAGCTAATGGTAGAAGACATATCCATGGCATTTTGGTTTCCAAAAATAATTTCAAAAGATGCTGCTTAATTCCCCCATTCATCTTCTCTACTTTCCCTGAACTCTGGGGCTTCCACAGAGTACGGAAATCTCATTGTATTCCTAAGGCCACCACAACCCCTTGAAGAATTTTTCCAGTAAAATGTGTTCCTCTCTGTGAGTCTATTGCCTCTATTACTCCCTATCTAGGAATTATTTGTCCTAAAAGCACTTTAATAACTGATCCCGTAGTTGCTGAAGCAACTGGAAATGCTTCTGGCCACCCGGTTAGCTGGCATACTATTACCAAAAGATCCTGTTCAGGGAAAGGAAGAAATCTTCCTGTTCAGGGCATTTCAGTAAAATCCACCTGACATCGTTGGAATGGGCCCAAGGTCGCCCTCCTCTAGCACCTTCCCTTGTAAATTGACCTTAGCACAAATTAAACAACCCTCAATTGCCCTTTTTGCTTGTTTTGTGAGCACGACTAGCAACAAGTGATAAGGACATAAGCAATAAAGACACGCAGAGCAACAGACACAGCAATCCTCTCCCTTTGTTCATGAACAAACTAAATCCCTAGGCACAAACGTTCAGCATCTTCGTGTCATGGGCCTGCGCTCAAAAAGGACACTTTTCTTCTCCAGACGGACACCAACTGAGGAAATAACACTCTCGGTAATGATGCTGAGGGGAAGAGGGATTGAGATAGGGAGTTCAAAAGTGAGCATGTCACACCTTGACCTGTGGAGGGGCTACCACTTCCCGTTGCAGGAAAACATCTGAAAAGGAGCATTTGCCTGGCAGTTTCGCCTTTAAAATACTACAGGCACATTAACAGGTGACCCCATGAAGATACTGGAAGGAAAGAGACAGCTCCAGCTCCAATTTTTTTGCAGCCAGTTTAATGTTTGCATGATGTTAAGGGTTGCAAAACCAGTTTGCCATTAAGCAGAGGCATCTAGAAACAAGTGCTTCCTCCCACACCAATCTAAAGCTTGTATCCATCATTATTGGGGGAAATTGGGACCCAGTTACATTCGTACCAATCAGGAAAAACCTTCCTAGTTTTTCAGCTTCAAGGAAGTAGAATCGCTGTCATCTGAAAGGTATTCAAGGGGAATTTCTCTACATTTGTCTGAGCGAGAGTGAAAGGTTTTTCAGTGCAGTTTCCACCCAAACACTTTCCCCAGCACAAGCTTTGGGAATCACCTGGAGAAACGGGTGATGTTTCTGTCTCCAGGTGTGACTGGTGAAGAAGGAACGCTTTACGGCCGATGAAGAAGAGGATTTCAGCTTTCAAGCAGCAACTTCTGGACACTGCAATGGGGGAAAAAAGGCACTGGGCTTTCCAGGCCACACCTCTAGACCTGGACTGCAATTCCACAACCACGCTCTGCCCTTTTGCAAAGGGACAGAGTGCAAATGGCAGAAAAACCTGAGGCACAAGCGCTCAGGAAGAGGCAGAGCAAAGCCAGAGGACGCAGGCAGAACTCCGAGGGGACACGCCAGCTGGTCTGATGCCGCCACTTCAGAGCTTCTGGGCATCCTCTGGGCACAGGAGGGGAGCTGGAGGGCAGTCCCGCTGCCCCAGGGGCTGCCTTGCTCTCTGGCAAGCCAAAGGGCCGCCCGGCATGGGGCCTGCAGGGCCTCATGGGCCACCCTCCCAGACACAGAAAGGTCCGTTGGTGACGTCACCGGCCGGCCGTTGGCCAACTGGCACCCCTGTGGCTGACCCACAGCTCGCTCAGCAGCCAGAGATTCCTGCACCAAGCCTGCTTGGTAGAGGAGGAGGCGGCAAAGGGAGGCCAGTGCCCACATTGGGTGGGACGAGCGCCCACATTGAGTGGGCCCAGCCAGAAGGGGCTCCTCGGAAGCCCGGAGGATGCCCAAGCACCGAGAGAAACGCAAGTGGGCTGCGGCCAGCAGCAGCGGCAGCAGCAGCGATGGCCAAGGAGTTGAGCCCATGGAGGTCGACCCACCCCTGAAGAGGGAGAAGGAAGAGCCCATGGAGGTCGACCCACCCGCCAAGAGGGACGAGGGAGAGCCCATGGAGGTCGACCCACCGGCAGAGGAGCCAATGGAGGTGGATCCCTCTCCCGCAGGCCTGACGGGGCACACCTCCACCGTGGCCAGGCTGCCTCCAGCAGCAGCGGGCCCAAAGCGCCGCAGGACCCCCGCCGGCTCAAAGGCACCCTCCGCAAAGCCATGGTCCAGCAAGCGGCGCCGGCCCCGCGGCCGACGCTAACCGTAAGTGGGCCATCCACACCGCCATGCGGCAGGCTCAGCAGGAACATCAGCCGGCTGTCAAGCCGCCGAGGAGCCCTGCTTTCCCTCCCCACACCCCCGCCCCTCAGCAAGGGGGGCTATCTCCTCTGCCCTCAGGCCTGGGCAAGAGGAGAGGAGAGGAGAGGGGCTGCCCTCTTCTGCCCGGCAGCCCCACAGCACCAGCACCAGACCTTACCGCTCCCGACAAGTCCCCGAGAGGAGGCTGGAGCCAGGGGGCTGTCGCTCTCTTCTCCCAAGGCACGAGGGACAGGACAAGGGGAAACGGCCTCAAGTTGCGCCAGGGGAGGTTGAGAGGGGAGACTGGGAAAGAGTTCTTCCCTGAAGGGCTTGACAAGCATTGGAACAGGCTGCCCAGGGAAGGGCTTGAGGCACCCTCCCGGGAGGGATTTCAAAGACCTGTAGATGTGGGCCTTAGGAACGTGGTTGAGCTGCGGACTTGGCGGTGCCAGGCTAACAGCTAGACTCCATGAGCTTCCATTTCTTTTCCAACGTAAACGATTCTGTGATTTCTCTTTCAGAGCCGCGGGGAAGAGGCGAGGAGAGGGGCTGCCATCTTCGGGCCGGCAGCCCCATAGGACCAGGAGGAGTCCCTTGGAGACGGCTGAGACTGCTGGAGAGCGTCGGAGACCACCAGAGACCGGCGGAGACCACAGGACACCATGGGAGACCACCGGAGAGGATCAGACACTGGCGGTGTCCTGCGGCCTCCGGTGGTCTCACACTGGAGACCGTCGGAGTCCGCTGGAAACCGCCAGAGTCCATCGAAGACCACCGCAGACTGCCAGCCACCGGTGGCCTCCGATGGTCTCCAGCGGTGTCCGGCGGTCTCATCAATGGAGACCACCGGACACCGCAAGAGAATGCTGGGGACCATCGGAGACCGCCGGACACCGCTGGAGACCGCCGGAGAACACCGGAGACCATCGCAGAACACCAGAGACCGCCGGAGACCGCCGGAAACCACTGCAGATCGCCACAGCCTGTTGGACTCCCCTGGAGAGCCACCCAGGTTATTGGGGCCTGGAGTTGGCATTGTTTCAGGCTGAGGATGAGAAAGCCAGTGGCAGGGGGCTGTCCTCAGCCAGACCTCGCCTCAGCTAACGCATGGGTGGGGGAAAAAAGCCAGACCCACCCTGGCCCTGCGCAGAGAACAGCAACAGATCATCAAAGACAGCAGATGCCAGAAACATTCCAGATGCAGAGACAGCTCTTCCTTTGGAGAATCAGAAGAGTTCCCTTCCGAGAGAAAGAAGTTTGGCCAAGACTGGCCAAGAAACAATACAAAAACCAATCAAATACAATAAAGAACCGCTAAAAACACAATCAAAAAGCCAGGAGAAAGGGTCAGCCCTTGGCATTGCACAGCTTCCTCCAAAGCATCCCCACCAAGCTCCTCGTCATCGACCTCTATGAGGACTGGATGCCAGCCATGGAGAGGAGGAGCAAGCAGGCCGACGCGGGAGAGCTGAAAGCGTAAGTGTGGGCAGCAGCCTGCCTGTTGAGCAGGAGCCCTGAGCGCTGGCTGAGAGCACCTGGAAAGCTGCGCAACACAGCCGCTGCTTCCCACCTGCCTTGGGCAAGCTTTGGCCATGGCTGTGGGCAACGTCTGCTTTCTTCACCTTGTGCTCCTGTTCCCTCAGGGTGGCCGAGAACTTGACAGCAGCACATGTCCTCCTCCTGAAGCGGCTACTCCCCGTCCTGCAGCACATCGGCCACAACGCCTGCACCAGCAGGATGAGCTGCAGCAACCTGGCCATCTGCCTTGGGCCAAACCTGCTGAGCCCACCCAAGGAGGACCTGCTCCCGCTGGAGGTCCCGCTGGAGGGCACTGGGAAGGTACGCTGGATGGAGCAGCCGGCTGCAGCCTTCCCGGCCCAGCAGAGCTTGGCGGTTGAGAGGTGCCTGGCTGCCTCCTTCCTCTCTATTGAGCAAATGCTGGTGGGGAGGGCTGGGCTTGGGGGGGGGTGGCTGCCTGGAAGAGCAGCCCCACAGCCACAGCCTTCTGCGTGGAGGCAAGGGTGAGGAGTGGGAAAGGCTGCTTGCCACCTTTTCAGCCACCTGCCCTGCAACCGAGGCTGTGACGTGTGCAGCTGAAGGTGCTGGTGGAGTTCCCCATGGAAAAGCCCTGTGAAATCTTTGGGGAAGAGATGGCCGGCCCTTCCAGTCCTTCAGCTGAGGAGTCGCCAGCACCCACGCACACAGCCACAGGTAGGAGGAGGGACTGAGCGTTGTCACAGCCCGAGCGGAAAGCTGGTCTAGGGCTTTGGGTGGCTTTGGCTTTAGCTGTTGTCCACTTCCAACAAGTCACTTTGCTGCATGTGCTTTTGCTTCCCAGAGCTGCCTTTGGAAGAGCAACGGGACCACGCAGGCGAGGCAGACGTGGAGCACGAAGCAAAAGCCTTCCTGGATGCACCACCCTCTCTGCTCGTCCTCCAGAAAGCAGCAGGGGTAGATACGGTGGAAGGATCGCCAACGGCAGAGGTAGGGCAGGTCCACAAACTCTGGGACAAGGCGTCTCCTGGAGGAGGAGTTCCTGAGGAGTCCAAGTAGCTGCTCTGCCTCTTCCTGGTATTTCAGCTCTTGTGCCTTTGGGTGGGGCTTGTTCATCCCCCTTGGAATGGTGCCTTGTAAGTAAAACTGGAAGGGGTCTTTCTCCAATGCGTTAGGCACGTCCTCAGCCAAAGGACAGGCCTACAAAAGACCTACAGAAGGACAGCTTCCAGAAGCAAAGCCACCACAGAAGGTGCTGTTGCACCAAAGGGACACGCGCAGAGCTCTGTCTCAGGAGGGTGAAGAAACTGCAGCAGAATGAAGCGGGCAAGGCTCTTCTTGCCTGGAGGGGGACCGCAGGCTCCCTGCTGAACGGCCCCCCAAATGAACTGAGTGTCACACCCCGCTGTGAACACTATGTTCCCCCGGGAGGCCCCTGGGAGAAAGGGCTAATGCAAACCAGACCAGGGATCTTCTCTAGCGAGCGATTCGCCCAGCAGTGGCTTACTCCTCCAGGACGTCCCTTGTCACCTGCTAACGCCAACATTTCTGGTTTAGGCACCCGCCGCTTTGCCTCCAACCGCCCCAGAGACCACGCAAGACTCCCTGGGATGCGCCCAAGAACAAAGAAGGAGCCTTTCAGAGGAAAGAAGGTAAAAGGAGTCAGCTTGGGTTCAATCAAGAACTGGTTCACCCAGCTGATCCCGGCTAGAGCTATCTAACCACGCTGTGGGATGGAAAGGTTTGCAGGCTCCCTCCAGGAAACTGAAAACCCAAGAAAAAGAAAGAGAGAAGAGGCCTGCTCAGGGGAGAGGGAAGAGAAGAGACAGGAAGGAAGAGAGAGAAAAGACGGGCACTGCAACAAAGCGGCAAGGTCCAGAAGGTGCAGAAGCCCAGGTGTGTCCCAGGCTCTGCTGCTGCCCGTCTTTCCCAACTCTGAGAACTGCTCCAAGTCAGTGCAAGTCCGCTGGCAAGGGAGGGCGAGGGATGGTGCTGCGCAGGGTCTGGAAAGAACTCCATGGCAGCTCCCCAGGGGCTCCCGATGGAGCCCTGCTGCGTGGCACAGGGCCACGGTGCATCTCCCCACACGCACAGTCTCTGAGGGCACTTCCCACGGGGAGAAGGTGCCAGAGCCATCCCCTGCTCCATGCCCGCAACAGCTCTCTCTTCTGGGCTAGAAACAGCTCCCTGTCAAGGGTGTTTCCCACAGAAAGGGGAAGCAAGTCCTGCCTCTTCCTGCCCTTGGGCTTTCATCAGGGCTTTCTGACTCTGTCCTTGTAGGTGCCCATTTCCTGTCACCGGCTGAACCCC
This sequence comes from Numenius arquata, assembly GCF_964106895.1. Classification (NCBI taxonomy): domain Eukaryota; kingdom Metazoa; phylum Chordata; class Aves; order Charadriiformes; family Scolopacidae; genus Numenius; species Numenius arquata. The sequence goes on along the minus strand of NC_133587.1, from coordinate 18,440,292 downwards.
TGCAACTCCTGGGCTCCTGCACCTGATGTCCCGCACCATTCCCGGGGTTCGGGTGGCAGCGAGCACTGGCCGTCATGAGCTGAGGATACCCGCTGTGAGAGTGCAAGAGTGGGAGACTGAGGAGAGCTGCTGGTGGTGAGTGACAGCTTCCCCTCCCTTCCTCTCTGTAGTGACCAGACTGTTATGCCTGGAAGAAGCCACCTGAGATGCCTCACCTCAGCTGAGGCATCTCAGCTCCTGAGATGCCCAAGGAAGGGAGGGGAAAGCGATGGATGCGAACAGCAGTGAAGGGAACACAAGAAGTGGACTAAACATTCCCTTTCTTCTTCAGGGATCCCTCCCCAGGCAGGCGGGAAGCCACAGAAGACCACAGCCTGGAGAAAGCCCTGCCTCAGGTGGAAGAGGAGCAGCAAAGGCAGAAGGAAGAAGCGTTCCCTCCTAGTGGGTGTCCTGGCTGCTCCTGGAAGGCAGGGAAAAGCTGTCAGTGCTCCCCAGTGGCCCCAAGGGAAGCGGTGGGGCAAGCCCTTTTGGAAGGAGAAAGGTCCACAACCTGTTGTGTGGGGCAGTAATAGGGGTGTGTGCTGCATGGCTCTGTTTTGAGCAGGGGGTTCCTCCGGCTGAGCTCCAAGGGTCCCTTCCCAGCCTAAGTCATGCCCTGGAGCAGTAGGTGAGGGAGTGGGGACAAGGCCAGAGAAAGGGGATGCATCCAGTGATGAGGCAGCACGAAGGGGAGGCAGCCGTTACCTGTGGGCATGGTCCGAGTTGAAGAGGAAGGGAAAGCAAAGCTGTAGAAGGACACGGAAGGCTAAAGGAGAAGCACATGAGTTTGCCAGCCCTGAGAGATCTCAGTTCATGCGAGAAAGCGCTTCTCCTGCCTCTCAGTTTGACACCAACGTCAGTGTTGGGGGAGCCGGGAAATCCCGGGGCTGCTGCTTGTGGACGGGGGTTGTTCAGTGACCTCCTGGCTGTTCCTCCCTTCCCAAGGTGTGAGGATCTGGCCAAAGGGAATGCTCTCCTGCGGGAGCACCTCGAGAAAGCGAGTGAGGTGACTTCAGCCCTTAAAGGAGATGTTGGAAAACTGAGGGCGGATTGGATGAGGGCGCAGGAGGAGCTGGAAGCGAAGGAGAGACAATGGCACTGGGAACGTGAGGTGAAGAGGGGCTGCGGGAATGTCCGAGGTGATGCCAGCGTGGCCTGAGAATGCGTTTTATTTCTGGCCTAGACACCTCGCTGTGAGAAGGTTGTGGCTCTGATGAGGATGTGCTGGTGTTGAGGAGCAGAAGACGGGACTGGGTGTCAGCACCCAGTGTCAGCAAATGGGTCAGGAGGGGTGTCAGCAAATGGTGGTGATGGAAGAGGCCCCCCTGCTGTGGCCGTGCTGCTCGGTCCTAAAGGCCAGTGCTGCTGCTGCTGGGCGCTGTCGGGCAGTGACACAGGAGCGCTCGTCTCTCTGGTAGTTCTTCAATCTCCGCCTGGAGCCGTGAGAGCAGAGAGGTCTGTGTGTTTTCAGATTGCGAGCAGCCAAGGGAAGACCAAGAGGGGCCTCCCTCACCCACAGCAAACGTCTCAGCCATTTATCTTATTGCATTATAAGCCTTCCTTAATGCCGTGAGTGTGCCTGACCTACTGTTGAATGCTCCTCTTCTTTGTGCTGCTTTGTGGAAATCATCCCAACTGCCCTTTCTGGGCCATAGGATGTGCTCTTGGGTTTGGAAACGAGAATGTTTTTACATTCAGACCTTGTTTGTCTGGAGGGGCTTCTGCTTCTAAGCGAAGGCGTGTTAAGATCCCTCCTACGCTGAAATTCAAAGGGTTTAAGGTCAGTACAGTCAGAACCACCGGGCTGGTTTTCTACCACCTTCCCTGAGATAAGTGCTGCTGAGCCTCAAACAGGCTGGATTCCAGGTTCTCGTACACAGAAAGCCCGTTTCTGCCATTTCAAATAGCAACGTGGGCCCCTCGGAGGGAATGGCCGGGCTTCCCTTGTCACCTGGCAGAGCACAGAGAGCCCAGCCCAATGTGATGGCAATAACCGCATCTGAAATTGCTGCTCTCTGATCCCTGGCACACGGGGAGCTGCGCCCACACCCTCTGTGCCAGCAAGAAAAACAATGGATGGACAATGGAGGCTGTATCTTCCAGGAGGACAACAAGCCCCTGGTTCTGATGACACCACTCTCTGGCCCTCCAAAGTAAATATGCCAAAAAGGAGGCCAACACAGGCACAGCTTCACCCAGACAAGCAGCCAAACGCCCACCCAGAAGCACCAGCATTTTGGTCCCACCTGGATGAGTTTCTCTTGGCTTTCTTCCTTCTCCTCTGCCCGGATCCTCAGCGCTGCCCGCAGCCCCTCTTCTTGCTCCTCTGCTTCCTTCAGCAGCTGCTCCAGGGGGGCTTTCTCTGCGCAGAGCTCTCCATCTGTTCTTCTACACAAGCGCAGCTTCTCCTGGGCAGAGACCTTTGCTCTCTCCATCTCCTCCACTTTACCCGACAGAGCTCCATTCTCTTGCTCCAGCCACCGCCACGGAAGCACAGAGGAAATAAAATACAGTCAGGTTTACAGTCAAGAAGAGAGCAGCAACTCCCCATCCCCTGCGTGTCTCTGACATACTCCCAGTTCAGCGCTCCCAATCAGCACGTGAGGACAGACTGCCCCAAAGACCTGCCTGCTCTCACCACCATTTCCCAAGAAGGAGACCAACATTGTACTTAAACAACAGTGGGAGAACAGAAGAGGAGCAACACGGTAGTGAAAAGACGGGCAGAGGTGGAGCTGAGGGACAGGGGTCAGTGGAGGATTTGGCGGTGTGAGGTTAGCGGTTGGACTCGAGGACTCGAAAGGTCCCTCCCAACCTCCATGATTCTATGCGTCTATGATTGTCCCTGTCTGCTGCTGCCAGAAACAGCATCTGTGGTGGCCTTGCTATCACAAGGTGACCATACCTTCGCCAGGGCCATGGTAAGCTCATCTCTCTTTTGCTTCAGCAGATCCCTCTGAAGGTGCGATTGCTCCAGTGTCTCCCTCACGACCACCAACTCACGCTGTAATGAGGAATGTTTTTCTCCAAGTGCCTCCGAGTCCTTCAGTCTCTGCGAAGGGGAGAGACAAACAAGGTTTGAACATAAAAACATTCTCGTTTCCAAACCCAAGAGCACATCCTATGTCCCAGAAACGGCAGTTGGGATGATTTCCAACCCCTTTCTATTTACACCTCAAGAACGCTGGCATTTCCTGACCAGACCTGCATCACTCTTTGTCCTTGATGGAGGGGAAACATTCAGCACTGAGAAAGTAAAACAAGCTTCCAGAAATCACAGAACCTGTCCAAAACATTCAGGTGCTCACAAATTAACAGCTTCCTGCCTCCTGGTTCTCTCTCTCCTCTTTCCTACGCTGGATACCAGCCTGGCCAAAGTTCTTCTGGGGGTCAGACAGACGTTGAAAGTCCAGATGACTATTCCCACAATCACTTTTCCCTTCAGCGGGGAATGGATCAAAGAGCCTGCAAGCTCTTTGGGGAGACGGCTATGAATTTCCCATCCAATAATCACAGGATCACAGGATGATTCAGGTTAAGATGCTTCATGCTGCAAAATGGCCCTTCTTGCCCCCAAGGCCTTCTGCACTCAGGCTTGCAAGGAACACCCCGGCAAGTGGCTGCTCAGAGGCTGACGACAATATCTACAGAACAAACATTTCAGGAAGGTGGTGTGAGAATAAACCGAAAATGTTGTACCAACAAATCACAAAGAGGAGGAGAATTACACAGTAGGTCAGGCACACTCGCGGCATTAAGGAAGGCTTATAATCCAATAAGATCAATGGCTGACGGTAACCCAGACTTTGAAATTGCCTCCTGACACCGGAGGCTGTGCTACTTCTGTTTGCAGAGAGAAAGGAACCCCAGAGAGATCTGAAGGGAAGCCACATTTTTTCTGCAGACATCTGGCCTCAGCTTCTACTCACCGGTGCGTGGCAGTCTTCATTTCCAGGAAACGGCGGCAGAAGGTGTCCACCTGACGCCACAGGCCGAGCAGACGGCCACGTTCACCCCTTCTGAACTTGTCATAAAGCTACAGATGCAAAGAGAAAAAGAAATGCCAGCTCAGCCTTCGCCGTCACTGCACAAGTCTTTCAGCTGGGAGAGGGTCACACCACCGTGGCCAGGTCTCCTTCAAGAACTACTCCAACAGGGCATTGGGGACTGAAGAGCCACCACAGGAGCAGCCTCAGCAGAGCTGCCACCCGACTGCACAGGAGGGAACACCCACCCTTGTCCTGCAGGAGGGGACATCAGCAAAGCAAGTGACCCTCATTCAGCATCTCCCCTTGCAGAGGTGTCTCACACACAGGTGTCTTGGGGGAGGACGACAAAGACAAGCCCCTCCAAGGCCACTCTCACATTTGCTGTCGGTGAGGGAGGCCCCTCTTGGTCTTCCCTTGGCTGCTCGCAATCTGAAAACACACAGACCTCTCTGCTCTCACGGCTCCAGACGGAGATTGAACAACTACCAGAGAGAACTACCAGCAGCAGCAGCACTGGCATTTAGGACCGAGCAGCACGGCCACAGCAGGGGGGACTCTTCCATCACCACCATTTGCTTCCATCACCACCACCCCTCCATCTCCCAGCCCTGTCTGCTCCTCAGCACCAACACATCCCCAACACCAGCACATCCCCAACACCAGCACATCCCCAACACCAGCACATCCCCAGCACATCCTCAACACCAACACACCCTCAACGCCAACACACCCTCAACGCCAACACACCCTCAACGCCAACACACCCTCAACACCAGTACATCCTCAACACCAGCACATCCCCAAAACCGCCACAACCTTCTCACAGGGAGGTCTCTGGGCCAAAAATAAAACACATTCTCGTGCCACGCTGGCATCACCTCTGACATTCCCGCAGCCCCTCCTCACCTCACGTCTGTTGCGTTAATAGGCAAAATAGTTTTGGCAGAAAATAAACCCCCTTGCGTTCTAACACTCCTCACCGAGGTGGGAGGCTAGGTGCGGCTAGGTTTAAATCCTGAGGGATGCCCAATTCACCACTATCAGTCCAGTCGTGTTTAATATATTTAACTGTCACGAGTCCAGATACAGTCATAGTGGACTGCACCTTCAGTCTAGTCATGCTCATGAACTAGCACGGCCGCACTCTAATGTTTGGTGGCGTTCAATGGGAAACCGAAATGGCTAGCTACTTAAGCAGTGCAGTTTATTTCAGCAACAGATACAAAGGTTCTTATGGTTTGCCGGTGATAAATACACTGTCTGCAAAGCACGTGCAAGTAAAATATGGTTTGTTCATGGTACAAAGCGTGCGACAAAGTTCCAAACAATACAGCCTGGCTATAAATGTAACAAAAATAACCCTCTAGAGAGATTTCTAAGTTTCCCGAGGAAGCACTCGGTATAGTCTAAGTCTTACCCAAAGGCCTCCCTATGGGGGGGGAAGAAAGGCTCAGCCCCTCGACTGGTCCCGCAAGTCAAAGGCAGTCCGTGACGGGGTCCTCCCTGACCTCTTCACGATGGGGTCTTCCCTAGCATCCCCCCTTTCTTGGGCTAGTTTTATACTATGTTTTACCTTCAAGGTGGAGTTTGAGTGACTCTAGTCATAAATACCTTTATTAGGCTTGGTGTAAAATTCTCTCGCCTCGCTTTTAAAGGTATAGTTTACGAAAAATTCAGGGCGCAGACTCAAGGACGAGTGGTTGCACCTTGGAGGCGGGTAGCCTTCGGGCTGGAGGTGTGTTTTGGTAATATAATGACATTATAATGAGCAAAGTTCGCACAAAGGACAGCATTTCGTCAAAATCTGACAGACTGTTGGCTCAGGGTAGCAAATATGCAGCTTATCACTTCCATAGGATCACCTCGTTCCCGTATCTGCTGTATTCTACCCTGGAAACGCTTCCATTTTATACCTTTCCTTAATGTGTGAACAATGCTATATTTTTAATAAAATTTTTATTTGAGGAATTATTCCACACACCTTCCCGGTGCCATTCTCTCTCCTTCGCTTCCAGCTCCTCCTGCGCCCTCATCCAATCTGCCCTCAGTTTTCCAACATCTCCTTTAAGGGCTGAAGTCACCTCACTCGCTTTCTCGAGGTGCCCCCGCAAGAGGACGTTCCCTTTGGCCAGATCCTCACACCTTGGGAAGGGAGGAACAGCCAGGAGGTCACTGAACAACCCCCGTCCACAAGCAGCAGCCCCGGGATATAGCAGGAGGACCCCTGGGATCAAAAGATACTCTATACTGTGAAATACCACAGGATAATGAAACATGGGAAGGCCCATTCGCTAACGGGAATGGCTTTGGGCTTTGAAGGGCCATTACTGGATTTGTGGGCAACACGCCTACCAAAGGTTACCTCCAAAGCGCTCAGGGATACGTTCTATAGGATATATGAGACCGTTATTTTCCTTATTACCACAAGTTCAAGGAAACGAGTTAGGGGTTAATGGATAGGATGATCTGATAAGAGAACGACGAGCAACTGATAAATCCCTAACTAAAGGGGGTTCCCAATCATGGGGAAAAGATGAATTATACATCAGATGAACCTGAACGAATTATACGGTATTCTGGACCAGCAGCACGGAATCCCCACCAGGTGATTTCTGGAGCAAGAGACCCCATTTATAATTTAAATAGGATAGTTAGATTACAAGCCGGTTTTTGCAATTTTACCTAACCAGAGCGCTGAGGCTCTTGACTTTCTTGCAGACCAATCTGCTCAGATGAGGAATGCAATTTTCCAACACCCAAGGGTCCTAGATTATTTGCTAGCAGAAGAAGGGGGAGTTGGTGGAAAACTAAAGGAACCCAGCTCCTGTTTACAAATCCATGATCACGGGGCGGTAGTAAAACAGATAAGAAAAGGAATGAGAAAACTAGCTCACGTGCCAGTTCAAACCGGGAAAGGATGGGAATTAGACATGTTCTCGTGGTTGCCTGGTGGACCATGGGTTAAACGCATGGTGGTTTTCTCCCTTTGTGCGGTAGCAGCTCTGATTTTTGTACCATGTAGGATACCTTGTTTCATGCAGCTCATTCAGCATGGAGTCAGAAGAATGCAAGTCGTAGCTGCTGTGCCCAGTGACCCAGAATTAGCTACAAGGGGACCGAAGATGATGGCTCTGCAAATAGCTCCAAAACCAAAAAGAAGACAAGAAGAAAAGGTCCAATGAACGGTGACTAAAGGTTGTAAAGACAAATAGTGAAATAAACAGAGGAGGGGCTGATAAGAAAATAGGGATAAGAGTGTCTCCACAAACAGGGAAGTTAACGGAAATGGCAGGAGTGAGACAACCAAAAGAAGAGGAGAGTTAATTGAAGCTGCAGGAGTGAGATAACTGAAAACTAGGGGAAATAAGTGAAACCGCAAAAGTTGGACAATTAAAAACGGCAAAAGTTAAACTTTGATGTAATAGGCGGATCGAGAAGTCTGTACCTTCCAAGTACCTCAGCCAATGGGGAAAGGAAGAGGGTTACGTGCGGCCGGGGAATTAGGATAAAAGGGAGGCTGCGTCCTCCGGCAAATGGAGAGACCCCACAGGGATATGCCCCAGGGGACTCTCCCTTTATTCGAATAAAGCCTTTGCAGGACTCCTCTGTCTCCTTTGTGAACATCGACCTCTGGCAACGGGATCTTCTGCACATTGTCTTGTTCCCTTTGCTGTTCTGTTAAACTGCCTTTGTGCCAACCCACCAGTTTCCTTTTTTTCCTTCCAATTCTCCCCTCATGGCCGTGGAGGGGCCGAGAGCGTGGCTGCCACGTGGTTCTTTGTTGCCGTCTGAGGCCAAACCACGACAGTCCTTTTTGGCGCCCAACGTGGGGCACTCGGAAGGTTGAGAGAACGACAGATCTGACCAGAGCGTGTTAAAATGTATGTGTTATATGCATTTATGATATTAGTCAATAGTACTGGTCACAATGTTGCTTCGTTTGTTCCCACGGCCGTGTTATGTAAATTCTGACATGCTCTATGTACTCCCCGTGATGATGTTTATCACCTCTGGGAGAGGGATCAGCATCATAATTTTGCCGTCCTGTGTGATATCAACTTATGATACGATAGCATCACTGTTCAGATGGTTACGTTGGGCCATTTATGCAGCACCGCTGTCCTGCTGTGACCTCGGACACCGTCTCTCAGAATTTATTAATAATCACACTCAGTCTATGGGGGAAGCGGGGGCTGGTGGTGTTCCTTTCCCCAGCTCTTTCACCTCCCTTTTCTATTTTGGTCCAGCTATGCCAGTTTTTGAGAATTTTGAATACTCTTGGGACATGCAAACCAGCTTGGTCCTATTGCTAGGTCTCCTCAATGTGTTTCAGTTCTTGTTTAGGGTTAAGCAACTATTTAAGACTCCCACCCAGAGATCTGTCCCGAGACTGGAGAGTCATGGGTGGCACGGGACGTGGGAGAATACGGACAGGTACCTAGAGAGCTTTTCACCTCCAACGGTTTGGGGCTTCACCCCCGAACAATTACAGAACCCGTTTGTATTTCTGGAGTGACAGGGGGATCCCAAGAGTTGACTGTACCGTTTTTAAATCTTCTTTCAGCTTCTAATTTTCTAACAAGTCCCGATCAATCAAGGGCTTCGGTGCCCCTGGCAAGTCCAAAAGCTGATGTGTCACCCCTTGCTTTCCACTCTTGAATGTTAAAGGTTTAAAGAAAGGTCTCGTTTCTGGCTTCCCTCTCGCACCAATAACTCTTCCTTCCAGTGTCATAACCTCATTCATAGCTCTTTGTATTTAGAACTGAAGAGGCAGCTCCTGGATCAACCGAGCATTCTGCCTCTGTTTCATCTTCCCCAGCTTAATTTGAACCAGAGGTTCTGTGGGGGAAGATTCCTCCGGTCCCCGTCAATCTCTAGCTTCTCTAGCTAGAGGGAAGAGTCTGGTTCCCCAGATCTCGGTAAAGATGGGCATTCGCGTCTCCATCCTAACTCCAGAGAAGTTAGGGAATCCTCTGCCTCTGGGCTCCTCATCCTCATCCTCCATCATCCTCAATCCTCATCCTCTGGGCTGTGTCCAGTTTTGGGCCCCTCACGACAGGACAGACGTTGAGGGGCTGGAGCGTGTCCAGAGAAGGGCAATGGAGCTGGTGAGGGGTCTGGAGCACGAGTCTTGTGAGGAGCAGCTGAGGGAGCTGGGGATGTTCAGCCTGGAGAAAAGGAGGCTGAGGCGAGACCTTCTCGCTCTCTACAACTCCCTGAAAGGAGGGTGTTGCCGGGGGGGGTCGGTCTCTTCTCCCAAGGCACAGGCAATGGCACAAGAGGCAACGGCCCCATGTTGCACCAGGGAAGATTTAGGATGGATACTAGGAACTATTTCTTCACACAAAGGGTTATTGAGCATTGGAACGGGCTGCCCAGGGAAGTGGTGGAGTCATCATCCCTGGTGGTATTTAAAAGACGGGTAGACGTGGTGCTGAGGCACGTGGGTTAGTGGTGGAGTGGGCAGTGTTAGCTCTATGGTTGGACTCGATGATCTTCTAAATGATTCCATGATGCTGTGACTTCTGTGACTGCGCCCTCATGCTGAGCTCCACCCGGCTCTGCCCTGGCCCTGGAAGCCAGGATGAGGCCCAGGGGACAGGGGAGAGGCAAAAAGGTGAGGGGCCATGAGGAGACCACACTCCCGGGTCAAGAGGGTGTCCCCACACAGACAGCAGTGACCCTGAGCTCTCAGCAACAGTTGTCCCATGGGACTGAGTTACGGGCTTTGTCCATCCCGCTCTCTTTAACAAGGATGAAGTGTGACAGCCATTTTCCCCAGGAAGCCAAGGCCTGGGCCTTCCATCACCCCTGGACAGCCTGTGCCCTGACACACCGATAGAATGCTGGAGGTGGCCATGTCACAAAGGGTTGCTGGGGAGGAACGGGCGGTGATCTGTCACAGCCTGGAGCCGAGCAGACCGGTGAGCAGCCAGACAGCCAGAGATTCTCTACCTTCTAAACGTACGCGGACACTAAGGTAAGGATTCAAGAGGGTGGCAGAGACCTTGACAGGGGTTCTCCGTGGTGAGGCACGGTGGATGCCCCATTGCTTTTATCCTCTCTCATAAACCACAGGCCCCTAAAAGCAGAGGAACAGACGATGGCACACAGCCACGCTCAGCCAGGGAGCAAGAGATTCTCTACCTTCTACAAGGACACAGACAAAAGTTAAGCATTCACGAGTCTGGCACAGATCTGGGCACAAGTTGTCCATTTTACTCATGCTCTCTGCTACCTTTCTTTGTTCATAATCTTCTGCCTTTTAATGCAGCAGGCCCAGAAACAAGAAGGACAAGACCATGAGGAACTCCCATCCTCAACCACATGGACAGTCTCTACCTTCTACAAAGACACAGACAAAAGATAAGGATTCAGGAGTCTGGCACAGACCTCGCAGGGCTTGTCCGTGCTGAGTGAGGATGGCTGACCTCTTGTTTGTTATCCTGTCTCCTTACAAGAGCAGGCCCAGAAAGGGACAGGACCAGACCATGAGGAGCTCCCATCCTCAGCCACACACAGATTCTCTACCTTCGACAACGACACGGACACAAAGTTAAGGATTCAAGAGGGTGGCAGAGACCTGGGCAGGGGTGTCCATCGTGATTGATTGTCTCTAATGCCTTCTTTTTTTCACACTTTCCTGTCATTTACAGCTGCAGAGAGAGATGGGAAGCGGAGCAGAGCATGGTGCACTCCCATTCTCAAACACACACAGATTCTCTACCTTTTAAAGGACACGGACACAAAGTTAAGGATTCAGTAGGGTGGCAGAGACGTGGGCAGCGCTGTCCACTCTTCTTGATGGTCTCTAATGCCGTTTTTCTTGACATTTTCCTGCCTTTTACAGCTGCAGGGAGAGATGCGAACCAGAGCAGAGCATGATGAACTCCCATCCTCAAACACACACAGATCCCCTACCTTCTACAAGGACACGGACACAAAGTGAAGGATTCAAGAGGGTGGCAGAGACCTGGGCACGGATGTCAATGGCCACTGAGGGTCTCTGCTGCCTTAGTTTGCTCATATTCTCCTGCTTGCTATGGCAGAAGGCCAGACAGGGAAAGGACAAGACCATGGGGCACTCTCATCTTCAGGAACAGCGAGAGACATTCTCTACCTTCTACGAGGACACAGACAGAAGTTAAGCATTCAGGAGTCTGGCAGTGACCTGGGCAGGGCTTGTCCGTGCTGAGTGAGGATGGCTGACCTCTTGTTTGTTATCCTGTCTCCTTACAAGAGCAGGCCCAGAAAGGGACAGGACCAGACCATGAGGAACTCCCATCCTCAAACACACACAGATCCTCTACCTTCTACAAGGACACAGACACAAAGTTAAGGATTCAAGAGGGTGGCAGAGACCTGGGCAGAGGTTTCAATGGTGTGAATCAAATGGTCTTAAAGCTGTCGCATCTACTATCACTTCATTAAATCACTGTTTTATATCAAGAAATATAATGCTGCTTCTCTCCTATGAGTGAAGGCTATCGCTCTCCAGCTAGCGCCCTGCACACTCACCCCTCCTGCTTCCAGCTGCTGCTCCAGCTCTCGGCAGCGAGTCCGCTCCTGCAGGAGCCGGGGGGAGACTCGCCATGGAGAGGAGCGAGCGCCCCTGCGGACAGAGCCGGCTCCTCCGGCACCGGCTTTTCTCGGGCTCTCTGCAGCCCAAGCTCAGCACATAGAATCATACAATCATAGAATCGTCTAGGTTGGAAGAGACCCTTGGGATCATCGAGTCCAACCATCTACCCTACTCTACAAAGTTCTCCCCTATACCATATCCCCCAAGACCACATCTAAACGGCTCTTAAACACATCCAGGGATGGTGACTCAACCACCTCCCTGGGTAGCCTATTCCAATGCCCGACCACTCTTTCTGTGAAAAATTCTTTCCTAATGTTCAGTCTAAACCTACCCTGTTGGAGCTTGAAGCCATTCCATGTAACTGGGGAGGTTACACGCCACAGCGCTGCCCATCCCAGCCCGAGTCCTTACGGCACCGGGAAGCTTCGCTTCCCCCGAGCCCGCCCAGGCCCCGGCCAGCGGCTCGGGGGGGACGGCGGCCGCGGCGGCTCCCGGGGGGGGCCCCGCCGGGGCCGCGCCTTCGCCCCCCGAGGGCTCCGCCGCCGAGTCCCCTCTGCGGGCGGCGCGGGCGGCCCGGGCACCCCGGCCCCGCCACCGCGGCCCGGCCCGGCCCCGGGCAGCTCCCCCCGGGCAGGCGCCCCCGCTCCTCACCTTCGCCTGCAGCTTCCGCACCAGCACCGCTTGCCGGGGCCGCGCCTCCTGCCAGCTCTGCCGCCGGGCGCCGCCGGGAGCCGCGGGGCGGGAGGGCCGGGCTCGCTCGGGGCCGCTCTGCGGCGGCGCTGCCCTCGGGGCTGCGGGGCTGCCGCGGGGGAGAGGCCGCCCCGGCCGCGGGTGGCTCCGGCAGCTCCGCTCGGAGACCGGCCCCGGCCCCGGCCCCGGCCCCGGCCCCGGCGAAGGTTGGGGGCGGGAGGGGGGAGCGGGGGAACCGGTCCCCGCCAGCGGGGGGTCCCCCGGGGGGGAGGGCGAGAGCCGGCGCCGCGGGGACGGGCCGCCGCCCGGCGAAGGCAGCGGCCCCGCCGGAGCCTCTGCCGGAGGCTCCAACTTCAGCCTCGGCTGCCGCGGGAGCGGGAGGCCCGGCCCGGTGCGAAACCCCGACGGGCCCGGGGGCAGCTCCCGAACCTTCTCCTCCCCGATGGGCAGCGGGAGGGGCCCCGGCTGCCGGCAGGGAACGGGGGGGTGGCGCTGTGCTCTCCCCTGCTTTCCCCCTCTGCCCCTCCCGGCTCCTGCTCAAGCCATAACCACCGGTGGCAGATGTGATGAGTTGCCCCCGCACTTTGCTGGGGGGGGACGCAACGGGGGGGGACGTGCTGGCAACGCAGCCAAAACACTGTCTGGAGTGGGGACCTCGGTGCTTGGTTCCCGTGGGAATATGACTCTAGGTCAGTTATCTCACTCCAGAAATAGCGGACAGCCCAAGAGCCCCTGGAGCTCTCCTGCAGGGCAGCGGCTGCAGGCCAGGATCTCCCCTTGAGTGGGGACGCTCGCTTAAGGTCCTGCCCCTCGAGGTGCAGAGATTCGTTGCCGCAACAGATTCTCGGGAAGTGACTACTAGCATGCTAAACTCTGAAATCTTAGCCAAGCGATAGAAAGGACGTGTGCGGAAAACCCCATAGCCAGAGGTCGATGTTCACAAAGGAGACAGAGGAGTCCTGCAAAGGCTTTATTCGAATAAAGGGAGAGTCCCCTGGGGCATATCCCTGTGGGGTCTCTCCATTTGCCGGAGGACGCAGCCTCCCTTTTATCCTAATTCCCCGGCCGCACGTAACCCTCTTCCTTTCCCCATTGGCTGAGGTACTTGGAAGGTACAGACTTCTCGATCCGCCTATTACATCAAAGTTTAACTTTTGCCGTTTTTAATTGTCCAACTTTTGCGGTTTCACTTATTTCCCCTAGTTTTCAGTTATCTCACTCCTGCAGCTTCAATTAACTCTCCTCTTCTTTTGGTTGTCTCACTCCTGCCATTTCCGTTAACTTCCCTGTTTGTGGAGACACTCTTATCCCTATTTTCTTATCAGCCCCTCCTCTGTTTATTTCACTATTTGTCTTTACAACCTTTAGTCACCGTTCATTGGACCTTTTCTTCTTGTCTTCTTTTTGGTTTTGGAGCTATTTGCAGAGCCATCATCTTCGGTCCCCTTGTAGCTAATTCTGGGTCACTGGGCACAGCTACGACTTGCATTCTTCTGACTCCATGCTGAATGAGCTGCATGAAACAAGGTATCCTACATGGTACAAAAATCAGAGCTGCTACCGCACAAAGGGAGAAAACCACCATGCGTTTAACCCATGGTCCACCAGGCAACCACGAGAACATGTCTAATTCCCATCCTTTCCCGGTTTGAACTGGCACGTGAGCTAGTTTTCTCATTCCTTTTCTTATCTGTTTTACTACCGCCCCGTGATCATGGATTTGTAAACAGGAGCTGGGTTCCTTTAGTTTTCCACCAACTCCCCCTTCTTCTGCTAGCAAATAATCTAGGACCCTTGGGTGTTGGAAAATTGCATTCCTCATCTGAGCAGATTGGTCTGCAAGAAAGTCAAGAGCCTCAGCGCTCTGGTTAGGTAAAATTGCAAAAACCGGCTTGTAATCTAACTATCCTATTTAAATTATAAATGGGGTCTCTTGCTCCAGAAATCACCTGGTGGGGATTCCGTGCTGCTGGTCCAGAATACCGTATAATTCGTTCAGGTTCATCTGATGTATAATTCATCTTTTCCCCATGATTGGGAACCCCCTTTAGTTAGGGATTTATCAGTTGCTCGTCGTTCTCTTATCAGATCATCCTATCCATTAACCCCTAACTCGTTTCCTTGAACTTGTGGTAATAAGGAAAATAACGGTCTCATATATCCTATAGAACGTATCCCTGAGCGCTTTGGAGGTAACCTTTGGTAGGCGTGTTGCCCACAAATCCAGTAATGGCCCTTCAAAGCCCAAGCCCCATTAGCGAATGGGCCTTCCCATGTTTCATTATCCTGTGGTATTTCACAGTATAGAGTATCTTTTGATCCCAGGGGTCCTCCTGCTATACTGAAATCGCCATAGGAATCGCAATAATCACATTCAAAGGCTCCCGCATCTGCGTGCCCTTTACAGTTACATCCCCTACCATTCTTAGTTCAATTTGTAGCCGACCAAAATTTTCTAAAATAGGTCCTAGTTCCACTTGAGTTTTGCCAGCCCCATTGATAAACCCTTATTACATGATTCTTGTTAATGGTATTGTCCCACTGACAAGCCAGGAATAAAGAATCTCTAAATCCCCCTTTTTGCATAATTTCTCTCGCAACTGCTTTGCATCCACTGTGCCAAGGTTCTTTGAAAGAGCACTTTACCCAGGTGCCACCTATAAGCTTAACATGCGTTTGGTTCCATCTTCCTCGGTACCTAAAGCAATTATAAGGTCTACAATATGGATCGTAACAACCCATTCCTGGTGACAATGTCCACTCACATTCGCTTTTACCTACATTTTTCCCTCCCAGCTTGGTTCTGTTCAGACAGTAATTTCCTTTTCCTGGGTACTGTATTTTCCATGTACCTCCGTCTTCCTTCCAGAACCCAGTTCCATTATGCACTCTACTTAAGTCACTCACCAACCATTTAGGCTGGACAGGCTGGGCTACCCACAGCCAATCTTCAGCTCCTCCTGGACCTCCACGGACCCAGCAATTACTGAGGTTAAAAGCTTTGGCTACCTCGTCCCCTAGAGTCAAAAATCGGTTTTCCCATCCCAGACTTCGATTTTGCCAATAGTATAGAAACATGATCATTACTAAAAATTTCATCTTGAGCTTATCATCTTTCTACACTTGATGTGGCAAGTGAATATACGGAAACAATTCAGTTAGTGTCTGCTCACCAGTTGCTGGAAGTTAAATAAGGGGCCTCTTTTCCTTATGGATCTATACCGTAGATCCTTTGGGTAAACACACGGAACTCCTCCCGAGGTCTACCTGATGGCTACCGGTCTGACCCACTCCTTGTAAGAGTTAGTTCTAGTCTCCCACCCTAAACTTCCATTTTTCACTTTTTCAAATCAAGGTCTGGTATGGCATGTGCTTCCACTGCTCAACGCCTACTGGGTTGCAGCCAGTAACGGAGTTTAGAATTTCTTATTGTGGCAATTGACAGAGGTCAATCCAGCCTTGCCCTTGATTTTTAACTTATCAAATACTACTAATGGAGTCTTTTTCTACGGAAGGCTAGCTGCAGTTTCCCCTCCTCTTCCTTTAGCTCCCAAGTCCAGTTTTCCAGGGCCTTGGACGTCTTGACTCGAATATGACGAGTCCACCCGTGTTCGAATATGACGAGTCCACCCGTGTTTGGCCGTCTTAACTGCTGTTTCCGCGGTTAATAACGCTTGGTACGGTCTCTGCCACTTTGCCACCAGTGGTGCTTCTTTCCATTCTTTAATTAGGACCCAACCTCCCCGTTGGATGCTCTAGACAGCAAAGTCCAAAGGCAGGGTCTGTGCCAGCTGAGCTTCCTGTCAAAGAGATTTCACAAGAGACAGTATCCCGGCCACATATTGTTTCAAGTAGACGTCACTTATTTCTACCTCCCCACTAGGTCGAGAGTTAGCAGGGTAAGGGATTCCAAACATTCATTCAAAGGGGGATAGTTGAGTATCTCCTCTGGGTTTGGCCCCTATGCTAGCTAAAGCTAATGGTAGAAGACATATCCATGGCATTTTGGTTTCCAAAAATAATTTCAAAAGATGCTGCTTAATTCCCCCATTCATCTTCTCTACTTTCGCTGAACTCCGGGGCTTCCACAGAGTACGGAAATCTCATTGTATTCCTAAGGCCACCACAACCCCTTGAAGAATTTTTCCAGTAAAATGTGTTCCTCTCTGTGAGTCTATTGCCTCTATTACTCCCTATCTAGGAATTATTTGTCCTAAAAGCACTTTAATAACTGATCCCGTAGTTGCTGAAGCAACTGGAAATGCTTCTGGCCACCCGGTTAGCTGGCATACTATTACCAAAAGATCCTGTTCAGGGAAAGGAAGAAATCTTCCTGTTCAGGGCATTTCAGTAAAATCCACCTGACATCGTTGGAATGGGCCCAAGGTCGCCCTCCTCTAGCACCTTCCCTTGTAAATTGACCTTAGCACAAATTAAACAACCCTCAATTGCCCTTTTTGCTTGTTTTGTGAGCACGACTAGCAGCAAGTGATAAGGACATAAGCAATAAAGACACGCAGAGCAACAGACACAGCAATCCTCTCCCTTTGTTCACGAACAAACTAAATCCCTAGGCACAAACGTTCAGCATCTTCGTGTCATGGGCCTGCGCTCAAAAAGGACACTTTTCTTCTCCAGACGGACACCAACTGAGGAAATAACACTCTCGGTAATGATGCTGAGGGGAAGAGGGATTGAGATAGGGAGTTCAAAAGTGAGCATGTCACACCTTGACCTGTGGAGGGGCTACCACTTCCCGTTGCAGGAAAACATCTGAAAAGGAGCATTTGCCTGGCAGTTTCGCCTTTAAAATGCTACAGGCACATTAACAGGTGACCCCATGAAGATACTGGAAGGAAAGAGACAGCTCCAGCTCCAATTTTTTTGCAGCCAGTTTAATGTTTGCATGATGTTAAGGGTTGCAAAACCAGTTTGCCATTAAGCAGAGGCATCTAGAAACAAGTGCTTCCTCCCACACCAATCTAAAGCTTGTATCCATCATTATTGGGGGAAATTGGGACCCAGTTACACTCGTACCAATCAGGAAAAACCTTCCTAGTTTTTCAGCTTCAAGGAAGTAGAATCGCTGTCATCTGAAAGGTATTCAAGGGGAATTTCTCTACATTTGTCTGAGCGAGAGTGAAAGGTTTTTCAGTGCAGTTTCCACCCAAACACTTTCCCCAGCACAAGCTTTGGGAATCACCTGGAGAAACGGGTGATGTTTCTGTCTCCAGGTGTGACTGGTGAAGAAGGAACGCTTTACGGCCGATGAAGAAGAGGATTTCAGCTTTCAAGCAGCAACTTCTGGACACTGCAATGGGGGAAAAAAGGCACTGGGCTTTCCAGGCCACACCTCTAGACCTGGACTGCAATTCCACAACCACGCTCTGCCCTTTTGCAAAGGGACAGAGTGCAAATGGCAGAAAAACCTGAGGCACAAGCGCTCAGGAAGAGGCAGAGCAAAGCCAGAGGACGCAGGCAGAACTCCGAGGGGACACGCCAGCTGGTCTGATGCCGCCACTTCAGAGCTTCTGGGCATCCTCTGGGCACAGGAGGGGAGCTGGAGGGCAGTCCCGCTGCCCCAGGGGCTGCCTTGCTCTCTGGCAAGCCAAAGGGCCGCCCGGCATGGGGCCTGCAGGGCCTCATGGGCCACCCTCCCAGACACAGAAAGGTCCGTTGGTGACGTCACCGGCCGGCCGTTGGCCAACTGGCACCCCTGTGGCTGACCCACAGCTCGCTCAGCAGCCAGAGATTCCTGCACCAAGCCTGCTTGGTAGAGGAGGAGGCGGCAAAGGGAGGCCAGTGCCCACATTGGGTGGGACGAGCGCCCACATTGAGTGGGCCCAGCCAGAAGGGGCTCCTCGGAAGCCCGGAGGATGCCCAAGCACCGAGAGAAACGCAAGTGGGCTGCGGCCAGCAGCAGCGGCAGCAGCAGCGATGGCCAAGGAGTTGAGCCCATGGAGGTCGACCCACCCCTGAAGAGGGAGAAGGAAGAGCCCATGGAGGTCGACCCACCCGCCAAGAGGGACGAGGGAGAGCCCATGGAGGTCGACCCACCGGCAGAGGAGCCAATGGAGGTGGATCCCTCTCCCGCAGGCCTGACGGGGCACACCTCCACCGTGGCCAGGCTGCCTCCAGCAGCAGCGGGCCCAAAGCGCCGCAGGACCCCCGCCGGCTCAAAGGGACCCTCCGCAAAGCCATGGTCCAGCAAGCGGCGCCGGCCCCGCGGCCGACGCTAACCGTAAGTGGGCCATCCACACCGCCATGCGGCAGGCTCAGCAGGAACATCAGCCGGCTGTCAAGCCGCCGAGGAGCCCTGCTTTCCCTCCCCACACCCCCGCCCCTCAGCAAGGGGGGCTATCTCCTCTGCCCTCAGGCCTGGGCAAGAGGAGAGGAGAGGAGAGGGGCTGCCCTCTTCTGCCCGGCAGCCCCACAGCACCAGCACCAGACCTTACCGCTCCCGACAACTCCCCGAGAGGAGGCTGGAGCCAGGGGGCTGTCGCTCTCTTCTCCCAAGGCACGAGGGACAGGACAAGGGGAAACGGCCTCAAGTTGCGCCAGGGGAGGTTGACAGGGGAGACTGGGAAAGAGTTCTTCCCTGAAGGGCTTGACAAGCATTGGAACAGGCTGCCCAGGGAAGGGCTTGAGGCACCCTCCCGGGAGGGATTTCAAAGACCTGTAGATGTGGGCCTTAGGAACGTGGTTGAGCTGCGGACTTGGCGGTGCCAGGCTAACAGCTAGACTCCATGAGCTTCCATTTCTTTTCCAACGTAAACGATTCTGTGATTTCTCTTTCAGAGCCGCGGGGAAGAGGCGAGGAGAGGGGCTGCCATCTTCGGGCCGGCAGCCCCATAGGACCAGGAGGAGTCCCTTGGAGACGGCTGAGACTGCTGGAGAGCGTCGGAGACCACCAGAGACCGGCGGAGACCACAGGACACCATGGGAGACCACCGGAGAGGATCAGACACTGGCGGTGTCCTGCGGCCTCCGGTGGTCTCACACTGGAGACCGTCGGAGTCCGCTGGAAACCGCCAGAGTCCATCGAAGACCACCGCAGACTGCCAGCCACCGGTGGCCTCCGATGGTCTCCAGCGGTGTCCGGCGGTCTCATCAATGGAGACCACCGGACACCGCAAGAGAATGCTGGGGACCATCGGAGACCGCCGGACACCGCTGGAGACCGCCGGAGAACACCGGAGACCATCGCAGAACACCAGAGACCGCCGGAGACCGCCGGAAACCACTGCAGATCGCCACAGCCTGTTGGACTCCCCTGGAGCGCCACCCAGGTTATTGGGGCCTGGAGTTGGCATTGTTTCAGGCTGAGGATGAGAAAGCCAGTGGCAGGGGGCTGTCCTCAGCCAGACCTCGCCTCAGCTAACGCATGGGTGGGGGAAAAAAGCCAGACCCACCCTGGCCCTGCGCAGAGAACAGCAACAGATCATCAAAGACAGCAGATGCCAGAAACATTCCAGATGCAGAGACAGCTCTTCCTTTGGAGAATCAGAAGAGTTCCCTTCCGAGAGAAAGAAGTTTGGCCAAGACTGGCCAAGAAACAATACAAAAACCAATCAAATACAATAAAGAACCGCTAAAAACACAATCAAAAAGCCAGGAGAAAGGGTCAGCCCTTGGCATTGCACAGCTTCCTCCAAAGCATCCCCACCAAGCTCCTCGTCATCGACCTCTATGAGGACTGGATGCCAGCCATGGAGAGGAGGAGCAAGCAGGCCGACGCGGGAGAGCTGAAAGCGTAAGTGTGGGCAGCAGCCTGCCTGTTGAGCAGGAGCCCTGAGCGCTGGCTGAGAGCACCTGGAAAGCTGCGCAACACAGCCGCTGCCTCCCACCTGCCTTGGGCAAGCTTTGGCCATGGCTGTGGGCAACGTCTGCTTTCTTCACCTTGTGCTCCTGTTCCCTCAGGGTGGCCGAGAACTTGCCAGCAGCACATGTCCTCCTCCTGAAGCGGCTACTCCCCGTCCTGCAGCACATCGGCCACAACGCCTGCACCAGCAGGATGAGCTGCAGCAACCTGGCCATCTGCCTTGGGCCAAACCTGCTGAGCCCACCCAAGGAGGACCTGCTCCCGCTGGAGGTCCCGCTGGAGGGCACTGGGAAGGTACGCTGGATGGAGCAGCCGGCTGCAGCCTTCCCGGCCCAGCAGAGCTTGGCGGTTGAGAGGTGCCTGGCTGCCTCCTTCCTCTCTATTGAGCAAATGCTGGTGGGGAGGGCTGGGCTTGGGGGGGGGTGGCTGCCTGGAAGAGCAGCCCCACAGCCACAGCCTTCTGCGTGGAGGCAAGGGTGAGGAGTGGGAAAGGCTGCTTGCCACCTTTTCAGCCACCTGCCCTGCAACCGAGGCTGTGACGTGTGCAGCTGAAGGTGCTGGTGGAGTTCCCCATGGAAAAGCCCTGTGAAATCTTTGGGGAAGAGATGGCCGGCCCTTCCAGTCCTTCAGCTGAGGAGTCGCCAGCACCCACGCACACAGCCACAGGTAGGAGGAGGGACTGAGCGTTGTCACAGCCCGAGCGGAAAGCTGGTCTAGGGCTTTGGGTGGCTTTGGCTTTAGCTGTTGTCCACTTCCAACAAGTCACTTTGCTGCATGTGCTTTTGCTTCCCAGAGCTGCCTTTGGAAGAGCAACGGGACCACGCAGGCGAGGCAGACGTGGAGCACGAAGCAAAAGCCTTCCTGGATGCACCACCCTCTCTGCTCGTCCTCCAGAAAGCAGCAGGGGTAGATACGGTGGAAGGATCGCCAACGGCAGAGGTAGGGCAGGTCCACAAACTCTGGGACAAGGCGTCTCCTGGAGGAGGAGTTCCTGAGGAGTCCAAGTAGCTGCTCTGCCTCTTCCTGGTATTTCAGCTCTTGTGCCTTTGGGTGGGGCTTGTTCATCCCCCTTGGAATGGTGCCTTGTAAGTAAAACTGGAAGGGGTCTTTCTCCAATGCGTTAGGCACGTCCTCAGCCAAAGGACAGGCCTACAAAAGACCTACAGAAGGACAGCTTCCAGAAGCAAAGCCACCACAGAAGGTGCTGTTGCACCAAAGGGACACGCGCAGAGCTCTGTCTCAGGAGGGTGAAGAAACTGCAGCAGAATGAAGCGGGCAAGGCTCTTCTTGCCTGGAGGGGGACCGCAGGCTCCCTGCTGAACGGCCCCCCAAATGAACTGTGTCACACCCCGCTGTGAACACTATGTTCCCCCGGGAGGCCCCTGGGAGAAAGGGCTAATGCAAACCAGACCAGGGATCTTCTCTAGCGAGCCATTCGCCCAGCAGTGGCTTACTCCTCCAGGACGTCCCTTGTCACCTGCTAACTCCAACATTTCTGGTTTAGGCACCCACTGCTTTGCCTCCAACCGCCCCAGAGACCATGCAAGACTCCCTGGGATGCGCCCAAGAACAAAGAAGGAGCCTTTCAGAGGAAAGAAGGTAAAAGGAGTCAGCTTGGGTTCAATCAAGAACTGGTTCACCCAGCTGATCCCGGCTAGAGCTATCTAACCACGCTGTGGGATGGAAAGGTTTGCAGGCTCCCTCCAGGAAACTGAAAACCCAAGAAAAAGAAAGAGAGAAGAGGCCTGCTCAGGGGAGAGGGAAGAGAAGAGACAGGAAGGAAGAGAGAGAAAAGACGGGCACTGCAACAAAGCGGCAAGGTCCAGAAGGTGCAGAAGCCCAGGTGTGTCCCAGGCTCTGCTGCTGCCCGTCTTTCCCAACTCTGAGAACTGCTCCAAGGCAGTGCAAGTCCGCTGGCAAGGGAGGGCGAGGGATGGTGCTGCGCAGGGTCGGGAAAGAACTCCATGGCAGCTCCCCAGGGGCTCCCGATGGAGCCCTGCTGCGTGGCACAGGGCCACCGTGCATCTCCCCACACGCACAGTCTCTGAGGGCACTTCCCACGGGGAGAAGGTGCCAGAGCCATCCCCTGCTCCATGCCCGCAACAGCTCTCTCTTCTGGGCTAGAAACAGCTCCCTGTCAAGGGTGTTTCCCACAGAAAGGGGAAGCAAGTCCTGCCTCTTCCTGCCCTTGGGCTTTCATCAGGGCTTTCTGACTCTGTCCTTGTAGGTGCCCATTCCCTGTCACCGGCTGAACCCCTGCAACTCCTGGGCTCCTGCACCTGATGTCCCGCACCATTCCCGGGGTTCGGGTGGCAGCGAGCACTGGCCGTCATGAGCTGAGGATACCCAGCTGTGAGAGTGCAAGAGTGGGAGACTGAGGAGAGCTGCTGGCGGTGAGCGACAGCTTCCCCTCCCTTCCTCTCTGTAGTGACCAGACTGTTATGCCTGGAAGAAGCCACCTGAGATGCCTCACCTCAGCTGAGGCATCTCAGCTCCTGAGATGCCCAAGGAAGGGAGGGGAAAGCGATGGATGCGAACAGCAGTGAAGGGAACACAAGAAGTGGACTAAACATTCCCTTTCTTCTTCAGGGATCCCTCCCCAGGCAGGCGGGAAGCCACAGAAGACCACAGCCTGGAGAAAGCCCTGCCTCAGGTGGAAGAGGAGCAGCAAAGGCAGAAGGAAGAAGCGTTCCCTCCTAGTGGGTGTCCTGGCTGCTCCTGGAAGGCAGGGAAAAGCTGTCAGTGCTCCCCAGTGGCCCCAAGGGAAGCGGTGGGGCAAGCCCTTTTGGAAGGAGAAAGGTCCACAACCTGTTGTGTGGGGCAGTAATAGGGGTGTGTGCTGCATGGCTCTGTTTTGAGCAGGGGGTTCCTCCGGCTGAGCTCCAAGGGTCCCTTCCCAGCCTAAGTCATGCCCTGGAGCAGTAGGTGAGGGAGTGGGGACAAGGCCAGAGAAAGGGGATGCATCCAGTGATGAGGCAGCACGAAGGGGAGGCAGCCGTTACCTGTGGGCATGGTCCGAGTTGAAGAGGAAGGGAAAGCAAAGCTGTAGAAGGACACGGAAGGCTAAAGGAGAAGCACATGAGTTTGCCAGCCCTGAGAGATCTCAGTTCATGCGAGAAAGCGCTTCTCCTGCCTCTCAGTTTGACACCAACGTCAGTGTTGGGGGAGCCGGGAAATCCCGGGGCTGCTGCTTGTGGACGGGGGTTGTTCAGTGACCTCCTGGCTGTTCCTCCCTTCCCAAGGTGTGAGGATCTGGCCAAAGGGAATGCTCTCCTGCGGGAGCACCTCGAGAAAGCGAGTGAGGTGACTTCAGCCCTTAAAGGAGAGAGAATGGCACCGGGAACGTGAGGTGAAGAGGGGCTGCGGGAATGTCCGAGGTGATGCCAGCGTGGCCTGAGAATGCGTTTTATTTCTGGCCCAGACACCTCGCTGTGAGAAGGTTGTGGCTCTGATGAGGATGTGCTGGTGTTGAGGAGCAGAAGACGGGACTGGGTGTCAGCACCCAGTGTCAGCAAATGGGTCAGGAGGGGTGTCAGCAAATGGTGGTGATGGAAGAGGCCCCCCTGCTGTGGCCGTGCTGCTCGGTCCTAAAGGCCAGTGCTGCTGCTGCTGGGCGCTGTCGGGCAGTGACACAGGAGCGCTCGTCTCTCTGGTAGTTCTTCAATCTCCGCCTGGAGCCGTGAGAGCAGAGAGGTCTGTGTGTTTTCAGATTGCGAGCAGCCAAGGGAAGACCAAGAGGGGCCTCCCTCACCCACAGCAAACGTCTCAGCCATTTATCTTATTGCATTATAAGCCTTCCTTAATGCCGTGAGTGTGCCTGACCTACTGTTGAATGCTCCTCTTCTTTGTGCTGCTTTGTGGAAATCATCCCAACTGCCCTTTCTGGGCCATAGGATGTGCTCTTGGGTTTGGAAACGAGAATGTTTTTACATTCAGACCTTGTTTGTCTGGAGGGGCTTCTGCTTCTAAGCGAAGGCGTGTTAAGATCCCTCCTACGCTGAAATTCAAAGGGTTTAAGGTCAGTACAGTCAGAACCACCGGGCTGGTTTTCTACCACCTTCCCTGAGATAAGTGCTGCTGAGCCTCAAACAGGCTGGATTCCAGGTTCTCGTACACAGAAAGCCCGTTTCTGCCATTTCAAATAGCAACGTGGGCCCCTCGGAGGGAATGGCCGGGCTTCCCTTGTCACCTGGCAGAGCACAGAGAGCCCAGCCCAATGTGATGGCAATAACCGCATCTGAAATTGCTGCTCTCTGATCCCTGGCACACGGGGAGCTGCGCCCACACCGTCTGTGCCAGCAAGAAAAACAATGGATGGACAATGGAGGCTGTATCTTCCAGGAGGACAACAAGCCCCTGGTTCTGATGACACCACTCTCTGGCCCTCCAAAGTAAATATGCCAAAAAGGAGGCCAACACAGGCACAGCTTCACCCAGACAAGCAGCCAAACGCCCACCCAGAAGCACCAGCATTTTGGTCCCACCTGGATGAGTTTCTCTTGGCTTTCTTCCTTCTCCTCTGCCCGGATCCTCAGCGCTGCCCGCAGCCCCTCTTCTTGCTCCTCTGCTTCCTTCAGCAGCTGCTCCAGGGGGGCTTTCTCTGCGCAGAGCTCTCCATCTGTTCTTCTACACAAGCGCAGCTTCTCCTGGGCAGAGACCTTTGCTCTCTCCATCTCCTCCACTTTACCCGACAGAGCTCCATTCTCTTGCTCCAGCCACCGCCACGGAAGCACAGAGGAAATAAAATACAGTCAGGTTTACAGTCAAGAAGAGAGCAGCAACTCCCCATCCCCTGCGTGTCTCTGACATACTCCCAGTTCAGCGCTCCCAATCAGCACGTGAGGACAGACTGCCCCAAAGACCTGCCTGCTCTCACCACCATTTCCCAAGAAGGAGACCAACATTGTACTTAAACAACAGTGGGAGAACAGAAGAGGAGCAACACGGTAGTGAAAAGACGGGCAGAGGTGGAGCTGAGGGACAGGGGTCAGTGGAGGATTTGGCGGTGTGAGGGTAGCGGTTGGACTCGAGGACTCGAAAGGTCCCTCCCAACCTCCATGATTCTATGCGTCTATGATTGTCCCTGTCTGCTGCTGCCAGAAACAGCATCTGTGGTGGCCTTGCTATCACAAGGTGACCATACCTTCGCCAGGGCCATGGTAAGCTCATCTCTCTTTTGCTTCAGCAGATCCCTCTGAAGGTGCGATTGCTCCAGTGTCTCCCTCACGACCACCAACTCACGCTGTAATGAGGAATGTTTTTCTCCAAGTGCCTCCGAGTCCTTCAGTCTCTGCGAAGGGGAGAGACAAACAAGGTTTGAACATAAAAACATTCTCGTTTCCAAACCCAAGAGCACATCCTATGTCCCAGAAACGGCAGTTGGGATGATTTCCAACCCCTTTCTATTTACACCTCAAGAACGCTGGCATTTCCTGACCAGACCTGCATCACTCTTTGTCCTTGATGGAGGGGAAACATTCAGCACTGAGAAAGTAAAACAAGCTTCCAGAAATCACAGAACCTTTCCAAAACATTCAGGTGCTCACAAATTAACAGCTTCCTGCCTCCTGGTTCTCTCTCTCCTCTTTCCTACGCTGGATACCAGCCTGGCCAAAGTTCTTCTGGGGGTCAGATAGACGTTGAAAGTCCAGATGACTATTCCCACAATCACTTTTGCCTTCAGCGGGGAATGGATCAAAGAGCCTGCAAGCTCTTTGGGGAGACGGCTATGAATTTCCCATCCAATAATCACAGGATCACAGGATGATTCAGGTTAAGATGCTTCATGCTGCAAAATGGCCCTTCTTGCCCCCAAGGCCTTCTGCACTCAGGCTTGCAAGGAACACCCCGGCAAGTGGCTGCTCAGAGGCTGACGACAATATCTACAGAACAAACATTTCAGGAAGGTGGTGTGAGAATAAACCGAAAATGTTGTACCAACAAATCACAAAGAGGAGGAGAATTAAACAGTAGGTCAGGCACACTCGCGGCATTAAGGAAGGCTTATAATCCAATAAGATCAATGGCTGACGGTAACCCAGACTTTGAAATTGCCTCCGGACACCGGAGGCTGTGCTACTTCTGTTTGCAGAGAGAAAGGAACCCCAGAGAGATCTGAAGGGAAGCCACATTTTTTCTGCAGACATCTGGCCTCAGCTTCTACTCACCGGTGCGTGGCAGTCTTCATTTCCAGGAAACGGCGGCAGAAGGTGTCCACCTGACGCCACAGGCCGAGCAGACGGCCACGTTCACCCCTTCTGAACTTGTCATAAAGCTACAGATGCAAAGAGAAAAAGAGAGAAGGCCAGCTCAGCCTTCGCCGTCACTGCACAAGTCTTTCAGCTGGGAGAGGGTCACACCACCGTGGCCAGGTCTCCTTCAAGAACTACTCCAACAGGGCACTGGGGACTGAAGAGCCACCACAGGAGCAGCCTCAGCAGAGCTGCCACCCGACTGCACAGGAGGGAACACCCACCCTTGTCCTGCAGGAGGGGACATCAGCAAAGCAAGTGACCCTCATTCAGCATCTCCCCTTGCAGAGGTGTCTCACACACAGGTGTCTTGGGGGAGGACGACAAAGACAAGCCCCTCCAAGGCCACTCTCACATTTGCTGTCGGTGAGGGAGGCCCCTCTTGGTCTTCCCTTGGCTGCTCGCAATCTGAAAACACACAGACCTCTCTGCTCTCACGGCTCCAGACGGAGATTGAACAACTACCAGAGAGAACTACCAGCAGCAGCAGCACTGGCATTTAGGACCGAGCAGCACGGCCACAGCAGGGGGGACTCTTCCATCACCACCATTTGCTTCCATCACCACCACCCCTCCATCTCCCAGCCCTGTCTGCTCCTCAGCACCAACACATCCCCAACACCAGCACATCCCCAACACCAGCACATCCCCAGCACCAACACATCCCCAGCACCAACACATCCTCAAAACCGCCACAACCTTCTCACAGGGAGGTCTCTGGGCCAAAAATAAAACACATTCTCGTGCCACGCTGGCATCACCTCTGACATTCCCGCAGCCCCTCCTCACCTCACGTCTGTTGCGTTAATAGGCAAAATAGTTTTGGCAGAAAATAAACCTCCTTGCGTTCTAACACTCCTCACCGAGGTGGGAGGCTAGGTGCGGCTAGGTTTAAATCCTGAGGGATGCCCAATTCACCACTATCAGTCCAGTCGTGTTTAATATATTTAACTGTCACGAGTCCAGATACAGTCATAGTGGACTGCACCTTCAGTCTAGTCGTGCTCATGAACTAGCACGGCCGCACTCTAATGTTTGGTGGCGTTCAATGGGAAACCGAAACGGCTAGCTACTTAAGCAGTGCAGTTTATTTCAGCAACAGATACAAAGGTTCTTATGGTTTGCCGGTGATAAATACACTGTCTGCAAAGCACGTGCAAGTAAAATATGGTTTGTTCATGGTACAAAGCGTGCGACAAAGTTCCAAACAATACAGCCTGGCTATAAATGTAACAAAAATAACCCTCTAGAGAGATTTCTAAGTTTCCCGAGGAAGCACTCGGTATAGTCTAAGTCTTACCCAAAGGCCTCCCTACGGGGGGGAAGAAAGGCTCAGCCCCTCGACTGGTCCCGCAAGTCAAAGGCAGTCCGTGACGGGGTCCTCCCTGACCTCTTCACGACGGGGTCTTCCCTAGCATCCCCCCTTTCTTGGGCTAGTTTTATACTATGTTTTACCTTCAAGGTGGAGTTTGAGTGACTCTAGTCATAAATACCTTTATCAGGCTTGGTGTAAAATTCTCTCGCCTCGCTTTTAAAGGTATAGTTTACGAAAAATTCAGGGCGCAGACTCAAGGACGAGTGGTTGCACCTTGGAGGCGGGTAGCCTTCGGGCTGGAGGTGTGTTTTGGTATTATAATGACATTATAATGAGCAAAGTTCGCACAAAGGACAGCATTTTGTCAAAATCTGACAGACTGTTGGCTCAGGGTAGCAAATATGCAGCTTATCAGTTCCATAGGATCACCTCGTTCCCGTATCTGCTGTATTCTATCCTGGAAACGCTTCCATTTTATACCTTTCCTTAATGTGTGAACAATGCTATATTTTTAATTAAATTTTTATTTTAGGAATTATTCCACACACCTTCCCGGTGCCATTCTCTCTCCTTCGCTTCCAGCTCCCCCTGCGCCCTCATCCAATCCGCCCTCAGTTTTCCAACAGCTCCTTTAAGGGCTGAAGTCACCTCACTCGCTTTCTCGAGGTGCCCCCGCAAGAGGACGTTCCCTTTGGCCAGATCCTCACACCTTGGGAAGGGAGGAACAGCCAGGAGGTCACTGAACAACCCCCGTCCACAAGCAGCAGCCCCGGGATATAGCAGGAGGACCCCTGGGATCAAAAGATACTCTATACTGTGAAATACCACAGGATAATGAAACATGGGAAGGCCCATTCGCTAACGGGGCTTGGGCTTTGAAGGGCCATTACTGGATTTGTGGGCAACACGCCTACCAAAGGTTACCTCCAAAGCGCTCAGGGATACGTTCTATAGGATATATGAGACCGTTATTTTCCTTATTACCACAAGTTCAAGGAAACGAGTTAGGGGTTAATGGATAGGATGATCTGATAAGAGAACGACGAGCAACTGATAAATCCCTAACTAAAGGGGGTTCCCAATCATGGGGAAAAGATGAATTATACATCAGATGAACCTGAACGAATTATACGGTATTCTGGACCAGCAGCACGGAATCCCCACCAGGTGATTTCTGGAGCAAGAGACCCCATTTATAATTTAAATAGGATAGTTAGATTACAAGCCGGTTTTTGCAATTTCACCTAACCAGAGCGCTGAGGCTCTTGACTTTCTTGCAGACCAATCTGCTCAGATGAGGAATGCAATTTTCCAACACCCAAGGGTCCTAGATTATTTGCTAGCAGAAGAAGGGGGAGTTGGTGGAAAACTAAAGGAACCCAGCTCTTGTTTAAACCGGGAAAGGATGGGAATTAGACATGTTCTCGTGGTTGCCTGGTGGACCATGGGTTAAACGCATGGTGGTTTTCTCCCTTTGTGCGGTAGCAGCTCTGATTTTTGTACCATGTAGGATACCTTGTTTCATGCAGCTCATTCAGCATGGAGTCAGAAGAATGCAAGTCGTAGCTGTGCCCAGTGACCCAGAATTAGCTACAAGGGGACCGAAGATGATGGCTCTGCAAATAGCTCCAAAACCAAAAAGAAGACAAGAAGAAAAGGTCCAATGAACGGTGACTAAAGGTTGTAAAGAACCTCTGAATATTGAAATAAACAGAGGAGGGGCTGATAAGAAAATAGGGATAAGAGTGTCTCCACAAACAGGGAAGTTAACGGAAATGGCAGGAGTGAGACAACCAAAAGAAGAGGAGAGTTAATTGAAGCTGCAGGAGTGAGATAACTGAAAACTAGGGGAAATAAGTGAAACCGCAAAAGTTGGACAATTAAAAACGGCAAAAGTTAAACTTTGATGTAATAGGCGGATCGAGAAGTCTGTACCTTCCAAGTACCTCAGCCAATGGGGAAAGGAAGAGGGTTACGTGCGGCCGGGGAATTAGGATAAAAGGGAGGCTGCGTCCTCCGGCAAATGGAGAGACCCCACAGGGATATGCCCCAGGGGACTCTCCCTTTATTCGAATAAAGCCTTTGCAGGACTCCTCTGTCTCCTTTGTGAACTTCGACCTCTGGCAACGGGATCTTCTGCACATTGTCTTGTTCCCTTTGCTGTTCTGTTAAACTGCCTTTGTGCCAACCCACCAGTTTCCTTTTTTCCCCTTCCAATTCTCCCCTCATGGCCGTGGGGGGGCCGAGAGCGTGGCTGCCACGTGGTTCTTTGTTGCCGTCTGAGGCCAAACCACGACAGTCCTTTTTGGCGCCCAACGTGGGGCACTCGGAAGGTTGAGAGAACAACAGATCTGACCAGAGCGTGTTAAAATGTATGTGTTATATGCATTTATGATATTAGTCAATAGTACTGGTCACAATGTTGCTTCGTTTGTTCCCACGGCCGTGTTATGTAAATTCTGACATGCTCTATGTACTCCCCGTGATGATGTTTATCACCTCTGGGAGAGGGATCAGCATCATAATTTTGCCGTCCTGTGTGATATCAACTTATGATACGATAGCATCACTGTTCAGATGGTTACGTTGGGCCATTTATGCAGCACCGCTGTCCTGCTGTGACCTCGGACACCGTCTCTCAGAATTTATTAATAATCACACTCAGTCTATGGGGGAAGCGGGGGCTGGTGGTGTTCCTTTCCCCAGCTCTTTCACCTCCCTTTTCTATTTTGGTCCAGCTATGCCAGTTTTTGAGAATTTTGAATACTCTTGGGACATGCAAACCAGCTTGGTCCTATTGCTAGGTCTCCTCAATGTGTTTCAGTTCTTGTTTAGGGTTAAGCAACTATTTAAGACTCCCACCCAGAGATCTGTCCCGAGACTGGAGAGTCATGGGTGGCACGGGACGTGGGAGAATACGGACAGGTACCTAGAGAGCTTTTCACCTCCAACGGTTTGGGGCTTCACCCCCGAACAATTACAGAACCCGTTTGTATTTCTGGAGTGACAGGGGGATCCCAAGAGTTGACTGTACCGTTTTTAAATCTTCTTTCAGCTTCTAATTTTCTAACAAGTCCCGATCAATCAAGGGCTTCGGTGCCCCTGGCAAGTCCAAAAGCTGATGTGTCACCCCTTGCTTTCCACTCTTGAATGTTAAAGGTTTAAAGAAAGGTCTGGTTTCTGGCTTCCCTCTCGCACCAATAACTCTTCCTTCCAGTGTCATAACCTCATTCATAGCTCTTTGTATTTAGAACTGAAGAGGCAGCTCCTGGATCAACCGAGCATTCTGCCTCTGTTTCATCTTCCCCAGCTTAATTTGAACCAGAGGTTCTGTGGGGGAAGATTCCTCCGGTCCCCGTCAATCTCTAGCTTCTCTAGCTAGAGGGAAGAGTCTGGTTCCCCAGATCTCGGTAAAGATGGGCATTCGCGTCTCCATCCTAACTCCAGAGAAGTTAGGGAATCCTCTGCCTCTGGGCTCCTCATCCTCCATCATCCTCAATCCTCATCCTCTGGGCTGTGTCCAGTTTTGGGCCCCTCACGACAGGACAGACGTTGAGGGGCTGGAGCGTGTCCAGAGAAGGGCAATGGAGCTGGTGAGGGGTCTGGAGCACGAGTCTTGTGAGGAGCAGCTGAGGGAGCTGGGGATGTTCAGCCTGGAGAAAAGGAGGCTGAGGCGAGACCTTCTCGCTCTCTACAACTCCCTGAAAGGAGGGTGTAGCCGGGGGGGGGGGTCGGTCTCTTCTCCCAAGGCACAGGCAATGGCACAAGAGGCAACGGCCCCATGTTGCACCAGGGAAGATTTAGGATGGATACTAGGAACTATTTCTTCACACAAAGGGTTATTGAGCATTGGAACGGGCTGCCCAGGGAAGTGGTGGAGTCATCATCCCTGGTGGTATTTAAAAGACGGGTAGACGTGGTGCTGAGGCACGTGGGTTAGTGGTGGAGTGGGCAGTGTTAGCTCTATGGTTGGACTCGATGATCTTAAGGGTTTTTTACGACCTAAATGATTCCATGATGCTGTGACTTCTGTGACTGCGCCCTCATGCTGAGCTCCACCCGGCTCTGCCCTGGCCCTGGAAGCCAGGATGAGGCCCAGGGGACAGGGGAGAGGCAAAAAGGTGAGGGGCCATGAGGAGACCACACTCCCGGGTCAAGAGGGTGTCCCCACACAGACAGCAGTGACCCTGAGCTCTCAGCAACAGTTGTCCCATGGGACTGAGTTACGGGCTTTGTCCATCCCGCTCTCTTTAACAAGGATGAAGCGTGACAGCCATTTTCCCCAGGAAGCCAAGGCCTGGGCCTTCCATCACCCCTGGACAGCCTGTGCCCTGACACACCGATAGAATGCTGGAGGTGGCCATGTCACAAAGGGTTGCTGGGGAGGAACGGGCGGTGATCTGTCACAGCCTGGAGCCGAGCAGACCGGTGAGCAGCCAGACAGCCAGAGATTCTCTACCTTCTAAACGTACGCGGACACTAAGGTAAGGATTCAAGAGGGTGGCAGAGACCTTGACAGGGGTTCTCCGTGGTGAGGCACGGTGGATGCCCCATTGCTTTTATCCTCTCTCATAAACCACAGGCCCCTAAAAGCAGAGGAACAGACGATGGCACACAGCCACGCTCAGCCAGGGAGCAAGAGATTCTCTACCTTCTACAAGGACACAGACAAAAGTTAAGCATTCACGAGTCTGGCACAGATCTGGGCACAAGTTGTCCATTTTACTCATGCTCTCTGCTACCTTTCTTTGTTCATAATCTTCTGCCTTTTAATGCAGCAGGCCCAGAAACAAGAAGGACAAGACCATGAGGAACTCCCATCCTCAACCACGTGGACAGTCTCTACCTTCTACAAAGACACAGACAAAAGATAAGGATTCAGGAGTCTGGCACAGACCTCGCAGGGCTTGTCCGTGCTGAGTGAGGATGGCTGACCTCTTGTTTGTTATCCTGTCTCCTTACAAGAGCAGGCCCAGAAAGGGACAGGACCAGACCATGAGGAGCTCCCATCCTCAGCCACACACAGATTCTCTACCTTCGACAACGACACGAACACAAAGTTAAGGATTCAAGAGGGTGGCAGAGACCTGGGCAGGGGTGTCCATCGTGATTGATTGTCTCTAATGCCTTCTTTTATTCACACTTTCCTGTCATTTACAGCTGCAGAGAGAGATGGGAAGCGGAGCAGAGCATGGTGCACTCCCATTCTCAAACACACACAGATTCTCTACCTTTTAAAGGACACGGACACAAAAGTAAGGATTCAGTAGGGTGGCAGAGACCTGGGCAGCGGTGTCCACTCTTCTTGATGGTCTCTAATGCCTTTTTTCTTGACATTTTCCTGCCTTTTACAGCTGCAGGGAGAGATGCGAACCAGAGCAGAGCATGATGAACTCCCATCCTCAAACACACACAGATCCTCTACCTTCTACAAGGGCACGGACACAAAGTTAAGGATTCAAGAGGGTGGCAGAGACCTGGGCACAGATGTCAATGGCCACTGAGGGTCTCTGCTGCCTTAGTTTGCTCATATTCTCCTGCTTGCTATGGCAGAAGGCCAGACAGGGAAAGGACAAGACCATGGGGCACTCTCATCTTCAGGAACAGCGAGAGACATTCTCTACCTTCTACGAGGACACAGACAAAAGTTAAGCATTCACGAGTCTGGCACAGACCTGGGCAGAAGTTGTCCATTTTATTCATGGTCTCTGCTACCTTTCTTTGTTCATAATCTTCTGCCTTTTAATGCAGCAGGCCCGAAAACCAGAACGACAAGACCATGAGGAACTCCCATCCTCAACCACACACAGATTCTCTACCTTCTACAAGGACACGGACACAAAGTTAAGGATTCAAGAGGGTGGCAGAGACCTGGGCAGAGGTTTCAATGGTGTGAATCAAATGGTCTTAAAGCTGTCGCATCTACTATCACTTCATTAAATCACTGTTTTATATCAAGAAATATAATGCTGCTTCTCTCCTATGAGTGAAGGCTATCGCTCTCCAGCTGGCGCCCTGCACACTCACCCCTCCTGCTTCCAGCTGCTGCTCCAGCTCTCGGCAGCGAGTCCGCTCCTGCAGGAGCCGGGGGGAGACTCGCCATGGAGAGGAGCGAGCGCCCCTGGGGACAGAGCCGGCTCCTCCGGCACCGGCTTTTCTCGGGCTCTCTGCAGCCCAAGCTCAGCACATAGAATCATACAATCATAGAATCGTCTAGGTTGGAAGAGACCCTTACGGCACCGGGAAGCTTCGCTTCCCCCGAGCCCGCCCAGGCCCCGGCCCCTGGGGGGGGCCCCGCCGGGGCCGCGCCTTCGCCCCCCGAGGGCTCCGCCGCCGAGTCCCCTCTGCGGGCGGCGCGGGCGGCCCGGGCACCCCGGCCCCGCCACCGCGGCCCGGCCCGGCCCCGGGCAGCTCCCCCCGGGCAGGCGCCCCCGCTCCTCACCTTCGCCTGCAGCTTCCGCACCAGCACCGCTTGCCGGGGCCGCGCCTCCTGCCAGCTCTGCCGCCGGCGCTGCAGGGAGCCCGGGCCCGGCGCCGCCATGCCCCCGCTCGCCAGCCGGGCTCCGCCGCCGGACGGGCCCCGCGGCGGGGGCTGCTCCGCCGCCTGCCCCGGCGGACCGCGGCCCGGCGCCTGCCGGGGCGGGCGGAGCGGCTGCCCCTGCCCGCCGGGCGCCGCCGGGAGCCGCGGGGCGGGAGGGCCGGGCTCGCTCGGGGCCGCTCTGCGGCGGCGCTGCCCTCGGGGCTGCGGGGCTGCCGCGGGGGAGAGGCCGCCCCGGCCGCGGGTGGCTCCGGCAGCTCCGCTCGGAGACCGGCCCCGGCCCCGGCCCCGGCCCCGGCCCCGGCGAAGGTTGGGGGCGGGAGGGGGGAGCGGGGGGAACCGGTCCCCGCCAGCGGGGGGTCCCCCGGGGGGGAGGGCGAGAGCCGGCGCCGCGGGGACGGGCCGCCGCCCGGCGAAGGCAGCGGCCCCGCCGGAGCCTCTGCCGGAGGCTCCAACTTCAGCCTCGGCTGCCGCGGGAGCGGGAGGCCCGGCCCGGTGCGAAACCCCGACGGGCCCGCGGGCAGCTCCCGAACCTTCTCCTCCCCGATGGGCAGCGGGAGGGGCCCCGGCTGCCGGCAGGGAACGGGGGGGTGGCGCTGTGCTCTCCCCTGCTTTCCCCCTCTGCCCCTCCCGGCTCCTGCTCAAGCCATAACCACCGGTGGCAGATGTGATGAGTTGCCCCCGCACTTTGCTGGGGGGGGACGCAACGGGGGGGGACGTGCTGGCAACGCAGCCAAAACACTGTCTGGAGTGGGGACCTCGGTGCTTGGTTCCCGTGGGAATATGACTCTAGGTCAGTTATCTCACTCCAGAAATAGCGGACAGCCCAAGAGCCCCTGGAGCTCTCCTGCAGGGCAGCGGCTGCAGGCCAGGATCTCCCCTTGAGTGGGGACGCTCGCTTAAGGTCCTGCCCCTCGAGGTGCAGAGATTCGTTGCCGCAACAGATTCTCGGGAAGTGACTACTAGCATGCTAAACTCTGAAATCTTAGCCAAGCGATAGAAAGGACGTGTGCGGAAAACCCCATAGCCAGAGGTCGATGTTCACAAAGGAGACAGAGGAGTCCTGCAAAGGCTTTATTCGAATAAAGGGAGAGTCCCCTGGGGCATATCCCTGTGGGGTCTCTCCATTTGCCGGAGGACGCAGCCTCCCTTTTATCCTAATTCCCCGGCCGCACGTAACCCTCTTCCTTTCCCCATTGGCTGAGGTACTTGGAAGGTACAGACTTCTCGATCCGCCTATTACATCAAAGTTTAACTTTTGCCGTTTTTAATTGTCCAACTTTTGCAGTTTCACTTATTTCCCCTAGTTTTCAGTTACCTCACTCCTGCAGCTTCAATTAACTCTCCTCTTCTTTTGGTTGTCTCACTCCTGCCATTTCCGTTAACTTCCCTGTTTGTGGAGACACTCTTATCCCTATTTTCTTATCAGCCCCTCCTCTGTTTATTTCAATATTCAGAGGTTCTTTACAACCTTTAGTCACCGTTCATTGGACCTTTTCTTCTTGTCTTCTTTTTGGTTTTGGAGCTATTTGCAGAGCCATCATCTTCGGTCCCCTTGTAGCTAATTCTGGGTCACTGGGCACAGCTACGACTTGCATTCTTCTGACTCCATGCTGAATGAGCTGCATGAAACAAGGTATCCTACATGGTACAAAAATCAGAGCTGCTACCGCACAAAGGGAGAAAACCACCATGCGTT
Organism: Numenius arquata; assembly: GCF_964106895.1. Classification (NCBI taxonomy): domain Eukaryota; kingdom Metazoa; phylum Chordata; class Aves; order Charadriiformes; family Scolopacidae; genus Numenius; species Numenius arquata. The sequence continues at coordinate 18,404,364 of NC_133587.1, read as the reverse complement.
TAACCCATGGTCCACCAGGCAACCACGAGAACATGTCTAATTCCCATCCTTTCCCGGTTTAAACAAGAGCTGGGTTCCTTTAGTTTTCCACCAACTCCCCCTTCTTCTGCTAGCAAATAATCTAGGACCCTTGGGTGTTGGAAAATTGCATTCCTCATCTGAGCAGATTGGTCTGCAAGAAAGTCAAGAGCCTCAGCGCTCTGGTTAGGTGAAATTGCAAAAACCGGCTTGTAATCTAACTATCCTATTTAAATTATAAATGGGGTCTCTTGCTCCAGAAATCACCTGGTGGGGATTCCGTGCTGCTGGTCCAGAATACCGTATAATTCGTTCAGGTTCATCTGATGTATAATTCATCTTTTCCCCATGATTGGGAACCCCCTTTAGTTAGGGATTTATCAGTTGCTCGTCGTTCTCTTATCAGATCATCCTATCCATTAACCCCTAACTCGTTTCCTTGAACTTGTGGTAATAAGGAAAATAACGGTCTCATATATCCTATAGAACGTATCCCTGAGCGCTTTGGAGGTAACCTTTGGTAGGCGTGTTGCCCACAAATCCAGTAATGGCCCTTCAAAGCCCAAGCCCCGTTAGCGAATGGGCCTTCCCATGTTTCATTATCCTGTGGTATTTCACAGTATAGAGTATCTTTTGATCCCAGGGGTCCTCCTGCTATACTGAAATCGCCATAGGAATCGCAATAATCACATTCAAAGGCTCCCGCATCTGCGTGCCCTTTACAGTTACATCCCCTACCATTCTTAGTTCAATTTGTAGCCGACCAAAATTTTCTAAAATAGGTCCTAGTTCCACTTGAGTTTTGCCAGCCCCATTGATAAACCCTTATTACATGATTCTTGTTAATGGTATTGTCCCACTGACAAGCCAGGAATAAAGAATCTCTAAATCCCCCTTTTTGCGTAATTTCTCTCGCAACTGCTTTGCATCCACTGTGCCAAGGTTCTTTGAAAGAGCACTTTACCCAGGTGCCACCTATAAGCTTAACATGCGTTTGGTTCCATCTTCCTCGGTACCTAAAGCAATTATAAGGTCTACAATATGGATCGTAACAACCCATTCCTGGTGACAATGTCCACTCACATTCGCTTTTACCTACATTTTTCCCTCCCAGCTTGGTTCTGTTCAGACAGTAATTTCCTTTTCCTGGGTACTGTATTTTCCATGTACCTCCGTCTTCCTTCCAGAACCCAGTTCCATTATGCACTCTACTTAAGTCACTCACCAACCATTTAGGCTGGACAGGCTGGGCTACCCACAGCCAATCTTCAGCTCCTCCTGGACCTCCACGGACCCAGCAATTACTGAGGTTAAAAGCTTTGGCTACCTCGTCCCCTAGAGTCAAAAATCGGTTTTCCCATCCCAGACTTCGATTTTGCCAATAGTATAGAAACATGATCATTACTAAAAATTTCATCTTGAGCTTATCATCTTTCTACACTTGATGTGGCAAGTGAATATACGGAAACAATTCAGTTAGTGTCTGCTCACCAGTTGCTGGAAGTTAAATAAGGGGCCTCTTTTCCTTATGGATCTATACCGTAGATCCTTTGGGTAAACACACGGAACTCCTCCCGAGGTCTACCTGATGGCTACCGGTCTGACCCACTCCTTGTAAGAGTTAGTTCTAGTCTCCCACCCTAAACTTCCATTTTTCACTTTTTCAAATCAAGGTCTGGTATGGCATGTGCTTCCACTGCTCAACGCCTACTGGGTTGCAGCCAGTAACGGAGTTTAGAATTTCTTATTGTGGCAATTGACAGAGGTCAATCCAGCCTTGCCCTTGATTTTAACTTATCAAATACTACTAATGGAGTCTTTTTCTACGGAAGGCTAGCTGCAGTTTCCCCTCCTCTTCCTTTAGCTCCCAAGTCCAGTTTTCCAGGGCCTTGGACGTCTTGACTCGAATATGACGAGTCCACCCGTGTTCGAATATGACGAGTCCACCCGTGTTTGGCCGTCTTAACTGCTGTTTCCGCGGTTAATAACGCTTGGTACGGTCTCTGCCACTTTGCCACCAGTGGTGCTTCTTTCCATTCTTTAATTAGGACCCAACCTCCCCGTTGGATGCTCTAGACAGCAAAGTCCAAAGGCAGGGTCTGTGCCAGCTGAGCTTCCTGTCAAAAAGATTTCACAAGAGACAGTATCCCGGCCACATATTGTTTCAAGTAGACGTCACTTATTTCTACCTCCCCACTAGGTCGAGAGTTAGCAGGGTAAGGGATTCCAAACATTCATTCAAAGGGGGATAGTTGAGTATCTCCTCTGGGTTTGGCCCGTATGCTAGCTAAAGCTAATGGCAGAAGACATATCCATGGCATTTTGGTTTCCAAAAATAATTTCAAAAGATGCTGCTTAATTCCCCCATTCATCTTCTCTACTTTCCCTGAACTCCGGGGCTTCCACAGAGTACGGAAATCTCATTGTATTCCTAAGGCCACCACAACCCCTTGAAGAATTTTTCCAGTAAAATGTGTTCCTCTATGTGAGTCTGTTGCCTCTATTACTCCCTATCTAGGAATTATTTGTCCTAAAAGCACTTTAATAACTGATCCCGTAGTTGCTGAAGCAACTGGAAATGCTTCTGGCCACCCGGTTAGCTGGCATACTATTACCAAAAGATCCTGTTCAGGGAAAGGAAGAAATCTTCCTGTTCAGGGCATTTCAGTAAAATCCACCTGACATCGTTGGAATGGGCCCAAGGTCGCCCTCCTCTAGCACCTTCCCTTGTAAATTGACCTTAGCACAAATTAAACAACCCTCAATTGCCCTTTTTGCTTGTTTTGTGAGCACGACTAGCAACAAGTGATAAGGACATAAGCAATAAAGACACGCAGAGCAACAGACACAGCAATCCTCTCCCTTTGTTCACGAACAAACTAAATCCCTAGGCACAAACGTTCAGCATCTTCGTGTCATGGGCCTGCGCTCAAAAAGGACACTTTTCTTCTCCAGACGGACACCAACTGAGGAAATAACACTCTCGGTAATGATGCTGAGGGGAAGAGGGATTGAGATAGGGAGTTCAAAAGTGAGCATGTCACACCTTGACCTGTGGAGGGGCTACCACTTCCCGTTGCAGGAAAACATCTGAAAAGGAGCATTTGCCTGGCAGTTTCGCCTTTAAAATGCTACAGGCACATTAACAGGTGACCCCATGAAGATACTGGAAGGAAAGAGACAGCTCCAGCTCCAATTTTTTTGCAGCCAGTTTAATGTTTGCATGATGTTAAGGGTTGCAAAACCAGTTTGCCATTAAGCAGAGGCATCTAGAAACAAGTGCTTCCTCCCACACCAATCTAAAGCTTGTATCCATCATTATTGGGGGAAATTGGGACCCAGTTACACTCGTACCAATCAGGAAAAACCTTCCTAGTTTTTCAGCTTCAAGGAAGTAGAATCGCTGTCATCTGAAAGGTATTCAAGGGGAATTTCTCTACATTTGTCTGAGCGAGAGTGAAAGGTTTTTCAGTGCAGTTTCCACCCAAACACTTTCCCCAGCACAAGCTTTGGGAATCACCTGGAGAAACGGGTGATGTTTCTGTCTCCAGGTGTGACTGGTGAAGAAGGAACGCTTTACGGCCGATGAAGAAGAGGATTTCAGCTTTCAAGCAGCAACTTCTGGACACTGCAATGGGGGAAAAAAGGCACTGGGCTTTCCAGGCCACACCTCTAGACCTGGACTGCAATTCCACAACCACGCTCTGCCCTTTTGCAAAGGGACAGAGTGCAAATGGCAGAAAAACCTGAGGCACAAGCGCTCAGGAAGAGGCAGAGCAAAGCCAGAGGACGCAGGCAGAACTCCGAGGGGACACGCCAGCTGGTCTGATGCCGCCACTTCAGAGCTTCTGGGCATCCTCTGGGCACAGGAGGGGAGCTGGAGGGCAGTCCCGCTGCCCCAGGGGCTGCCTTGCTCTCTGGCAAGCCAAAGGGCCGCCCGGCATGGGGCCTGCAGGGCCTCATGGGCCACCCTCCCAGACACAGAAAGGTCCGTTGGTGACGTCACCGGCCGGCCGTTGGCCAACTGGCACCCCTGTGGCTGACCCACAGCTCGCTCAGCAGCCAGAGATTCCTGCACCAAGCCTGCTTGGTAGAGGAGGAGGCGGCAAAGGGAGGCCAGTGCCCACATTGGGTGGGACGAGCGCCCACATTGAGTGGGCCCAGCCAGAAGGGGCTCCTCGGAAGCCCGGAGGATGCCCAAGCACCGAGAGAAACGCAAGTGGGCTGCGGCCAGCAGCAGCGGCAGCAGCAGCGATGGCCAAGGAGTTGAGCCCATGGAGGTCGACCCACCCCTGAAGAGGGAGAAGGAAGAGCCCATGGAGGTCGACCCACCCGCCAAGAGGGACGAGGGAGAGCCCATGGAGGTCGACCCACCGGCAGAGGAGCCAATGGAGGTGGATCCCTCTCCCGCAGGCCTGACGGGGCACACCTCCACCGTGGCCAGGCTGCCTCCAGCAGCAGCGGGCCCAAAGCGCCGCAGGACCCCCGCCGGCTCAAAGGGACCCTCCGCAAAGCCACGGTCCAGCAAGCGGCGCCGGCCCCGCGGCCGACGCTAACCGTAAGTGGGCCATCCACACCGCCATGCGGCAGGCTCAGCAGGAACATCAGCCGGCTGTCAAGCCGCCGAGGAGCCCTGCTTTCCCTCCCCACACCCCCGCCCCTCAGCAAGGGGGGCTATCTCCTCTGCCCTCAGGCCTGGGCAAGAGGAGAGGAGAGGAGAGGGGCTGCCCTCTTCTGCCCGGCAGCCCCACAGCACCAGCACCAGACCTTACCGCTCCCGACAACTCCCCGAGAGGAGGCTGGAGCCAGGGGGCTGTCGCTCTCTTCTCCCAAGGCACGAGGGACAGGACAAGGGGAAACGGCCTCAAGTTGCGCCAGGGGAGGTTGAGAGGGGAGACTGGGAAAGAGTTCTTCCCTGAAGGGCTTGACAAGCATTGGAACAGGCTGCCCAGGGAAGGGCTTGAGGCACCCTCCCGGGAGGGATTTCAAAGACCTGTAGATGTGGGCCTTAGGAACGTGGTTGAGCTGCGGACTTGGCGGTGCCAGGCTAACAGCTAGACTCCATGAGCTTCCATTTCTTTTCCAACGTAAACGATTCTGTGATTTCTCTTTCAGAGCCGCGGGGAAGAGGCGAGGAGAGGGGCTGCCATCTTCGGGCCGGCAGCCCCATAGGACCAGGAGGAGTCCCTTGGAGACGGCTGAGACTGCTGGAGAGCGTCGGAGACCACCAGAGACCGGCGGAGACCACAGGACACCATGGGAGACCACCGGAGAGGATCAGACACTGGCGGTGTCCTGCGGCCTCCGGTGGTCTCACACTGGAGACCGTCGGAGTCCGCTGGAAACCGCCAGAGTCCATCGAAGACCACCGCAGACTGCCAGCCACCGGTGGCCTCCGATGGTCTCCAGCGGTGTCCGGCGGTCTCATCAATGGAGACCACCGGACACCGCAAGAGAATGCTGGGGACCATCGGAGACCGCCGGACACCGCTGGAGACCGCCGGAGAACACCGGAGACCATCGCAGAACACCAGAGACCGCCGGAGACCGCCGGAAACCACTGCAGATCGCCACAGCCTGTTGGACTCCCCTGGAGCGCCACCCAGGTTATTGGGGCCTGGAGTTGGCATTGTTTCAGGCTGAGGATGAGAAAGCCAGTGGCAGGGGGCTGTCCTCAGCCAGACCTCGCCTCAGCTAACGCATGGGTGGGGGAAAAAAGCCAGACCCACCCTGGCCCTGCGCAGAGAACAGCAACAGATCATCAAAGACAGCAGATGCCAGAAACATTCCAGATGCAGAGACAGCTCTTCCTTTGGAGAATCAGAAGAGTTCCCTTCCGAGAGAAAGAAGTTTGGCCAAGACTGGCCAAGAAACAATACAAAAACCAATCAAATACAATAAAGAACCGCTAAAAACACAATCAAAAAGCCAGGAGAAAGGGTCAGCCCTTGGCATTGCACAGCTTCCTCCAAAGCATCCCCACCAAGCTCCTCGTCATCGACCTCTATGAGGACTGGATGCCAGCCATGGAGAGGAGGAGCAAGCAGGCCGACGCGGGAGAGCTGAAAGCGTAAGTGTGGGCAGCAGCCTGCCTGTTGAGCAGGAGCCCTGAGCGCTGGCTGAGAGCACCTGGAAAGCTGCGCAACACAGCCGCTGCCTCCCGCCTGCCTTGGGCAAGCTTTGGCCATGGCTGTGGGCAACGTCTGCTTTCTTCACCTTGTGCTCCTGTTCCCTCAGGGTGGCCGAGAACTTGCCAGCAGCACATGTCCTCCTCCTGAAGCGGCTACTCCCCGTCCTGCAGCACATCGGCCACAACGCCTGCACCAGCAGGATGAGCTGCAGCAACCTGGCCATCTGCCTTGGGCCAAACCTGCTGAGCCCACCCAAGGAGGACCTGCTCCCGCTGGAGGTCCCGCTGGAGGGCACTGGGAAGGTACGCTGGATGGAGCAGCCGGCTGCAGCCTTCCCGGCCCAGCAGAGCTTGGCGGTTGAGAGGTGCCTGGCTGCCTCCTTCCTCTCTATTGAGCAAATGCTGGTGGGGAGGGCTGGGCTGGGGGGGGGGTGGCTGCCTGGAAGAGCAGCCCCACAGCCACAGCCTTCTGCGTGGAGGCAAGGGTGAGGAGTGGGAAAGGCTGCTTGCCACCTTTTCAGCCACCTGCCCTGCAACCGAGGCTGTGATGTGTGCAGCTGAAGGTGCTGGTGGAGTTCCCCATGGAAAAGCCCTGTGAAATCTTTGGGGAAGAGATGGCCGGCCCTTCCAGTCCTTCAGCTGAGGAGTCGCCAGCACCCACGCACACAGCCACAGGTAGGAGGAGGGACTGAGCGTTGTCACAGCCTGAGCGGAAAGCTGGTCTAGGGCTTTGGGTGGCTTTGGCTTTAGCTGTTGTCCACTTCCAACAAGTCACTTTGCTGCATGTGCTTTTGCTTCCCAGAGCTGCCTTTGGAAGAGCAACGGGACCACGCAGGCGAGGCAGACGTGGAGCACGAAGCAAAAGCCTTCCTGGATGCACCACCCTCTCTGCTCGTCCTCCAGAAAGCAGCAGGGGTAGATACGGTGGAAGGATCGCCAACGGCAGAGGTAGGGCAGGTCCACAAACTCTGGGACAAGGCGTCTCCTGGAGGAGGAGTTCCTGAGGAGTCCAAGTAGCTGCTCTGCCTCTTCCTGGTATTTCAGCTCTTGTGCCTTTGGGTGGGGCTTGTTCATCCCCCATGGAATGGTGCCTTGTAAGTAAAACTGGAAGGGGGTCTTTCTCCAATGCGTTAGGCACGTCCTCAGCCAAAGGACAGGCCTACAAAAGACCTACAGAAGGACAGCTTCCAGAAGCAAAGCCACCACAGAAGGTGCTGTTGCACCAAAGGGACATGCGCAGAGCTCTGTCTCAGGAGGGTGAAGAAACTGCAGCAGAATGAAGCGGGCAAGGCTCTTCTTGCCTGGAGGGGGACCGCAGGCTCCCTGCTGAACGGCCCCCCAAATGAACTGAGTGTCACACCCCGCTGTGAACACTATGTTCCCCCGGGAGGCCCCTGGGAGAAAGGGCTAATGCAAACCAGACCAGGGATCTTCTCTAGCGAGCGATTCGCCCAGCAGTGGCTTACTCCTCCAGGACGTCCCTTGTCACCTGCTAACTCCAACATTTCTGGTTTAGGCACCCGCCGCTTTGCCTCCAACCGCCCCAGAGACCACGCAAGACTCCCTGGGATGCGCCCAAGAACAAAGAAGGAGCCTTTCAGAGGAAAGAAGGTAAAAGGAGTCAGCTTGGGTTCAATCAAGAACTGGTTCACCCAGCTGATCCCGGCTAGAGCTATCTAACCACGCTGTGGGATGGAAAGGTTTGCAGGCTCCCTCCAGGAAACTGAAAACCCAAGAAAAAGAAAGAGAGAAGAGGCATGCTCAGGGGAGAGGGAAGAGAAGAGACAAGAAGGAAGAGAGAGAAAAGACGGGCACTGCAACAAAGCGGCAAGGTCCAGAAGGTGCAGAAGCCCAGGTGTGTCCCAGGCTCTGCTGCTGCCCGTCTTTCCCAACTCTGAGAACTGCTCCAAGTCAGTGCAAGTCCGCTGGCAAGGGAGGGCGAGGGATGGTGCTGCGCAGGGTCGGGAAAGAACTCCATGGCAGCTCCCCAGGGGCTCCCGATGGAGCCCTGCTGCGTGGCACAGGGCCACCGTGCATCTCCCCACACGCACAGTCTCTGAGGGCACTTCCCACGGGGAGAAGGTGCCAGAGCCATCCCCTGCTCCATGCCCGCAACAGCTCTCTCTTCTGGGCTAGAAACAGCTCCCTGTCAAGGGTGTTTCCCACAGAAAGGGGAAGCAAGTCCTGCCTCTTCCTGCCCTTGGGCTTTCATCAGGGCTTTCTGACTCTGTCCTTGTAGGTGCCCATTCCCTGTCACCGGCTGAACCCCTGCAACTCCTGGGCTCCTGCACCTGATGTCCCACACCATTCCCGGGGTTCGGGTGGCAGCGAGCACTGGCCGTCATGAGCTGAGGATACCCAGCTGTGAGAGTGCAAGAGTGGGAGACTGAGGAGAGCTGCTGGCGGTGAGCGACAGCTTCCCCTCCCTTCCTCTCTGTAGTGACCAGACTGTTATGCCTGGAAGAAGCCACCTGAGATGCCTCACCTCAGCTGAGGCATCTCAGCTCCTGAGATGCCCAAGGAAGGGAGGGGAAAGCGACGGATGCGAACAGCAGTGAAGGGAACACAAGAAGTGGACTAAACATTCCCTTTCTTCTTCAGGGATCCCTCCCCAGGCAGGCGGGAAGCCACAGAAGACCACAGCCTGGAGAAAGCCCTGCCTCAGGTGGAAGAGGAGCAGCAAAGGCAGAAGGAAGAAGCGTTCCCTCCTAGTGGGTGTCCTGGCTGCTCCTGGAAGGCAGGGAAAAGCTGTCAGTGCTCCCCAGTGGCCCCAAGGGAAGCGGTGGGGCAAGCCCTTTTGGAAGGAGAAAGGTCCACAACCTGTTGTGTGGGGCAGTAATAGGGGTGTGTGCTGCATGGCTCTGTTTTGAGCAGGGGGTTCCTCCGGCTGAGCTCCAAGGGTCCCTTCCCAGCCTAAGTCATGCCCTGGAGCAGTAGGTGAGGGAGTGGGGACAAGGCCAGAGAAAGGGGATGCATCCAGTGATGAGGCAGCACGAAGGGGAGGCAGCCGTTACCTGTGGGCATGGTCCGAGTTGAAGAGGAAGGGAAAGCAAAGCTGTAGAAGGACACGGAAGGCTAAAGGAGAAGCACATGAGTTTGCCAGCCCTGAGAGATCTCAGTTCATGCGAGAAAGCGCTTCTCCTGCCTCTCAGTTTGACACCAACGTCAGTGTTGGGGGAGCCGGGAAATCCCGGGGCTGCTGCTTGTGGACGGGGGTTGTTCAGTGACCTCCTGGCTGTTCCTCCCTTCCCAAGGTGTGAGGATCTGGCCAAAGGGAATGCTCTCCTGCGGGAGCACCTCGAGAAAGCGAGTGAGGTGACTTCAGCCCTTAAAGGAGATGTTGGAAAACTGAGGGTGGATTGGATGAGGGCGCAGGAGGAGCTGGAAGCGAAGGAGAGAGAATGGCACCGGGAACGTGAGGTGAAGAGGGGCTGCGGGAATGTCCGAGGTGATGCCAGCGTGGCCTGAGAATGCGTTTTATTTCTGGCCCAGACACCTCGCTGTGAGAAGGTTGTGGCTCTGATGAGGATGTGCTGGTGTTGAGGAGCAGAAGACGGGACTGGGTGTCAGCACCCAGTGTCAGCAAATGGGTCAGGAGGGGTGTCAGCAAATGGTGGTGATGGAAGAGGCCCCCCTGCTGTGGCCGTGCTGCTCGGTCCTAAAGGCCAGTGCTGCTGCTGCTGGGCGCTGTCGGGCAGTGACACAGGAGCGCTCGTCTCTCTGGTAGTTCTTCAATCTCCGCCTGGAGCCGTGAGAGCAGAGAGGTCTGTGTGTTTTCAGATTGCGAGCAGCCAAGGGAAGACCAAGAGGGGCCTCCCTCACCCACAGCAAACGTCTCAGCCATTTATCTTATTGCATTATAAGCCTTCCTTAATGCCGTGAGTGTGCCTGACCTACTGTTGAATGCTCCTCTTCTTTGTGCTGCTTTGTGGAAATCATCCCAACTGCCCTTTCTGGGCCATAGGATGTGCTCTTGGGTTTGGAAACGAGAATGTTTTTACATTCAGACCTTGTTTGTCTGGAGGGGCTTCTGTTTCTAAGCGAAGGCGTGTTAAGATCCCTCCTACGCTGAAATTCAAAGGGTTTAAGGTCAGTACAGTCAGAACCACTGGGCTGGTTTTCTACCACCTTCCCCGAGATAAGTGCTGCTGAGTCTCAAACAGGCTGGATTCCAGGTTCTCGTACACAGAAAGCCCGTTTCTGCCATTTCAAATAGCAACGTGGGCCCCTCGGAGGGAATGGCTGGGCTTCCCTTGTCACCTGGCAGAGCACAGAGAGCCCAGCCCAATGTGATGGCAATAACCGCATCTGAAATTGCTGCTCTCTGATCCCTGGCACACGGGGAGCTGCGCCCACACCCTCTGTGCCAGCAAGAAAAACAATGGATGGACAATGGAGGCTGTATCTTCCAGGAGGACAACAAGCCCCTGGTTCTGATGACACCACTCTCTGGCCCTCCAAAGTAAATATGCTCCAGTTCAACAGACATCAGCGACGGGCAAGAAGCCCTGAAGACTGGCGAGAATTCCAGAGAGGTTCCCCTGCTGCTGGTGCCACCAGTTCTAGGTCCTGCACCACACTTAACATGCCTTCGCTTAGAAACAGGAGCCCCTCCAGATTTTCTGCGGGAGGCTCTGGCTTCACCCTGAAGGGCAGCGTCCTGCTCACAACGTCCACAAGCAACAGCCTCGAATTCTGAAGATCCCACGTCAAACTCCTGCATAAGGCAAGACCGATGTTCAAAGGCACAGAAAAACAATCCAAGACCAGAGAGAAACTTCAGGTTTCAGGAAACATCTCCATGGTTTGATTATGGCTCAACTCAGAGCCAAGTTTTGCTGGCCATGGAAGTGGAAAGCACACAGGATGCAATAAACCCTGGTGGAACGATGACCACCTTTATCATCACGGACATCAAACAACGCCCTGCCCCAGGGTCTCCTCCCTGCCCTTACCTGGCCTCTGCCAGCTGCTCGGAAAGGCCTTCTCTGTCCCGCTCCACAGCTGCCAGTGGCACCTCCAGGGCAGCTTTCTCCCGCAGCAGCAATTCCTTCTCTGCGGACACCTCGGCCAGTGCCTGCCCTTGGCCAGAGGACTCCTGGCACAACTGCTCCAGGCCACTGCGAGCCCACTCTTGCTGCCGGGGAACCTGAAGGCGGGACCAAATGCAGCCAAAGCCCTTTGATGCAGCCCTGGGCTTTCCCTCAGACGAAGGATTCAGAGCTACACAGTTTGTCTCTTTTGCCACGGGTGAGAATAGTGGATTCATGGATTCCATCCTCTCTCGGCAGCTTATCAAAGCCAAAAAGGAGGCCAACACAGGCACAGCTTCACCCAGACAAGCAGCCAAACGCCCACCCAGAAGCACCAGCATTTTGGTCCCACCTGGATGAGTTTCTCTTGGCTTTCTTCCTTCTCCTCTGCCCGGATCCTCAGCGCTGCCCGCAGCCCCTCTTCTTGCTCCTCTGCTTCCTTCAGCAGCTGCTCCAGGGGGGCTTTCTCTGCGCAGAGCTCTCCATCTGTTCTTCTACACAAGCGCAGCTTCTCCTGGGCAGAGACCTTTGCTCTCTCCATCTCCTCCACTTTACCCGACAGAGCTCCATTCTCTTGCTCCAGCCACTGCCACGGAAGCACAGAGGAAATAAAATACAGTCAGGTTTACAGTCAAGAAGAGAGCAGCAACTCCCCATCCCCTGCGTGTCTCTGACATACTCCCAGTTCAGCGCTCCCAATCAGCACGTGAGGACAGACTGCCCCAAAGACCTGCCTGCTCTCACCACCATTTCCCAAGAAGGAGACCAACATTGTACTTAAACAACAGTGGGAGAACAGAAGAGGAGCAACACGGTAGTGAAAAGACGGGCAGAGGTGGAGCTGAGGGACAGGGGTCAGTGGAGGATTTGGCGGTGTGAGGGTAGCGGTTGGACTCGAGGACTCGAAAGGTCCCTCCCAACCTCCATGATTCGACGCGTCTATGATTGTCCCTGTCTGCTGCTGCCAGAAACAGCATCTGTGGTGGCCTTGCTATCACAAGGTGACCATACCTTCTCCAGGGCCATGGTAAGCTCATCTCTCTTTTGCTTCAGCAGATCCCTCTGAAGGTGCGATTGCTCCAGTGTCTCCCTCATGACCACCAACTCACGCTGTAATGAGGAATGTTTTTCTCCAAGTGCCTCCAAGTCCTTCAGTCTCTGAGAAGGGGAGAGACAAACAAGGTTTGAACATAAAAACATTCTCGTTTCCAAACCCAAGAGCACATCCTATGTCCCAGAAACGGCAGTTGGGATGATTTCCAACCCCTTTCTATTTACACCTCAAGAACGCTGGCATTTCCTGACCAGACCTGCATCACTCTTTGTCCTTGATGGAGGGGAAACATTCAGCACTGAGAAAGTAAAACAAGCTTCCAGAAATCACAGAACCTTTCCAAAACATTCAGGTGCTCACAAATTAACAGCTTCCTGCCTCCTGGTTCTCTCTCTCCTCTTTCCTACGCTGGATACCAGCCTGGCCAAAGTTCTTCTGGGGGTCAGACAGACGTTGAAAGTCCAGATGACTATTCCCACAATCACTTTTGCCTTCAGCGGGGAATGGATCAAAGAGCCTGCAAGCTCTTTGGGGAGACGGCTATGAATTTCCCATCCAATAATCACAGGATCACGGGATGATTCAGGTTAAGATGCTTCATGCTGCAAAATGGCCCTTCTTGCCCCCAAGGCCTTCTGCACTCAGGCTTGCAAGGAACACCCCGGCAAGTGGCTGCTCAGAGGCTGACGACAATATCTACAGAACAAACATTTCAGGAAGGTGGTGTGAGAATAAACCGAAAATGTTGTACCAACAAATCACAAAGAGGAGGAGAATTAAACAGTAGGTCAGGCACACTCGCGGCATTAAGGAAGGCTTATAATCCAATAAGATCAATGGCTGACGGTAACCCAGACTTTGAAATTGCCTCCTGACACCGGAGGCTGTGCTACTTCTGTTTGCAGAGAGAAAGGAACCCCAGAGAGATCTGAAGGGAAGCCACATTTTTTCTGCAGGACATCTGGCCTCAGCTTCTACTCACCGGTGCGTGGCAGTCTTCATTTCCAGGAAACGGCGGCAGAAGGTGTCCACCTGACGCCACAGGCCGAGCAGACGGCCACGTTCACCCCTTCTGAACTTGTCATAAAGCTACAGATGCAAAGAGAAAAAGAAATGCCAGCTCAGCCTTCGCCGTCACTGCACAAGTCTTTCAGCTGGGAGAGGGTCACACCACCGTGGCCAGGTCTCCTTCAAGAACTACTCCAACAGGGCACTGGGGACTGAAGAGCCACCACAGGAGCAGCCTCAGCAGAGCTGCCACCCGACTGCACAGGAGGGAACACCCACCCTTGTCCTGCAGGAGGGGACATCAGCAAAGCAAGTGACCCTCATTCAGCATCTCCCCTTGCAGAGGTGTCTCACACACAGGTGTCTTGCGGGAGGACGACAAAGACAAGCCCCTCCAAGGCCACTCTCACATTTGCTGTCGGTGAGGGAGGCCCCTCTTGGTCTTCCCTTGGCTGCTCGCAATCTGAAAACACACAGAACTCTCTGCTCTCACGGCTCCAGACGGAGATTGAACAACTACCAGAGAGAACTACCAGCAGCAGCAGCACTGGCCTTTAGGACCGAGCAGCACGGCCACAGCAGGGGGGACTCTTCCATCACCACCATTTGCTTCCATCACCACCACCCCTCCATCTCCCAGCCCTGTCTGCTCCTCAGCACCAACACATCCCCAACACCAGCACATCCCCAACACCAGCACATCCTCAACACCAACACATCCCCAACACCAGCACATCCCCAACACCAGCACATCCCCAGCACATCCTCAACACCAACACAACCTCAACGCCAACACACCCTCAACACCAGTACATCCTCAACACCAGCACATCCCCAGCACCAACACATCCCCAACACCAGCACATCCCCAGCACCAACACATCCCCAGCACCAACACATCCCCAAAATCGCCACAACCTTCTCACAGGGAGGTCTCTGGGCCAAAAATAAAACACATTCTCGTGCCACGCTGGCATCACCTCTGACATTCCCGCAGCCCCTCCTCACCTCACGTCTGTTGCGTTAATAGGCAAAATAGTTTTGGCAGAAAATAAACCCCCTTGCGTTCTAACACTCCTCACCGAGGTGGGAGGCTAGGTGCGGCTAGGTTTAAATCCTGAGGGATGCCCAATTCACCACTATCAGTCCAGTCGTGTTTAATATATTTAACTGTCACGAGTCCAGATACAGTCATAGTGGACTGCACCTTCAGTCTAGTCGTGCTCATGAACTAGCACGGCCGCACTCTAATGTTTGGTGGCGTTCAATGGGAAACCGAAACGGCTAGCTACTTAAGCAGTGCAGTTTATTTCAGCAACAGATACAAAGGTTCTTATGGTTTGCCGGTGATAAATACACTGTCTGCAAAGCACGTGCAAGTAAAATATGGTTTGTTCATGGTACAAAGCGTGCGACAAAGTTCCAAACAATACAGCCTGGCTATAAATGTAACAAAAATAACCCTCTAGAGAGATTTCTAAGTTTCCCGAGGAAGCACTCGGTATAGTCTAAGTCTTACCCAAAGGCCTCCCTATAGGGGGGAAGAAAGGCTCAGCCCCTCGACTGGTCCCGCAAGTCAAAGGCAGTCCGTGACGGGGTCCTCCCTGACCTCTTCACGACGGTGTCTTCCCTAGCATCCCCCCCTTCTTGGGCTAGTTTTATACTATGTTTTACCTTCAAGGTGGAGTTTGAGTGACTCTAGTCATAAATACCTTTATTAGGCTTGGTGTAAAATTCTCTCGCCTCGCTTTTAAAGGTATAGTTTACGAAAAATTCAGGGCGCAGACTCAAGGACGAGTGGTTGCACCTTGGAGGCGGGTAGCCTTCGGGCTGGAGGTGTGTTTTGGTATTATAATGACATTATAATGAGCAAAGTTCGCACAAAGGACAGCATTTTGTCAAAATCTGACAGACTGTTGGCTCAGGGTAGCAAATATGCAGCTTATCAGTTCCATAGGATCACCTCGTTCCCGTATCTGCTGTATTCTACCCTGGAAACGCTTCCATTTTATACCTTTCCTTAATGTGTGAACAATGCTATATTTTTAATAAAATTTTTACTTTAGGAATTATTCCACACACGTTCCCGGTGCCATTCTCTCTCCTTCGCTTCCAGCTCCTCCTGCGCCCTCATCCAATCCGCCCTCAGTTTTCCAACAGCTCCTTTAAGGGCTGAAGTCACCTCACTCGCTTTCTCGAGGTGCCCCCGCAAGAGGACGTTCCCTTTGGCCAGATCCTCACACCTTGGGAAGGGAGGAACAGCCAGGAGGTCACTGAACAACCCCCGTCCACAAGCAGCAGCCCCGGGATATAGCAGGAGGACCCCTGGGATCAAAAGATACTCTATACTGTGAAATACCACAGGATAATGAAACATGGGAAGGCCCATTCGCTAACGGGAATGGCTTTGGGCTTTGAAGGGCCATTACTGGATTTGTGGGCAACACGCCTACCAAAGGTTACCTCCAAAGCGCTCAGGGATACGTTCTATAGGATATATGAGACCGTTATTTTCCTTATTACCACAAGTTCAAGGAAACGAGTTAGGGGTTAATGGATAGGATGATCTGATAAGAGAACGACGAGCAACTGATAAATCCCTAACTAAAGGGGGTTCCCAATCATGGGGAAAAGATGAATTATACATCAGATGAACCTGAACGAATTATACGGTATTCTGGACCAGCAGCACGGAATCCCCACCAGGTGATTTCTGGAGCAAGAGACCCCATTTATAATTTAAATAGGATAGTTAGATTACAAGCCGTTTTTTGCAATTTTACCTAACCAGAGCGCTGAGGCTCTTGACTTTCTTGCAGACCAATCTGCTCAGATGAGGAATGCAATTTTCCAACACCCAAGGGTCCTAGATTATTTGCTAGCAGAAGAAGGGGGAGTTGGTGGAAAACTAAAGGAACCCAGCTCTTGTTTACAAATCCATGATCACGGGGCGGTAGTAAAACAGATAAGAAAAGGAATGAGAAAACTAGCTCACGTGCCAGTTCAAACCGGGAAAGGATGGGAATTAGACATGTTCTCGTGGTTGCCTGGTGGACCATGGGTTAAACGCATGGTGGTTTTCTCCCTTTGTGCGGTAGCAGCTCTGATTTTTGTACCATGTAGGATACCTTGTTTCATGCAGCTCATTCAGCATGGAGTCAGAAGAATGCAAGTCGTAGCTGCTGTGCCCAGTGACCCAGAATTAGCTACAAGGGGACCGAAGATGATGGCTCTGCAAATAGCTCCAAAACCAAAAAGAAGACAAGAAGAAAAGGTCCAATGAACGGTGACTAAAGGTTGTAAAGAACCTCTGAATATTGAAATAAACAGAGGAGGGGCTGATAAGAAAATAGGGATAAGAGTGTCTCCACAAACAGGGAAGTTAACGGAAATGGCAGGAGTGAGACAACCAAAAGAAGAGGAGAGTTAATTGAAGCTGCAGGAGTGAGGTAACTGAAAACTAGGGGAAATAAGTGAAACTGCAAAAGTTGGACAATTAAACACCGCAAAAGTTAAACTTTGATGTAATAGGCGGATCGAGAAGTCTGTACCTTCCAAGTACCTCAGCCAATGGGGAAAGGAAGAGGGTTACGTGCGGCCGGGGAATTAGGATAAAAGGGAGGCTGCGTCCTCCGGCAAATGGAGAGACCCCACAGGGATATGCCCCAGGGGACTCTCCCTTTATTCGAATAAAGCCTTTGCAGGACTCCTCTGTCTCCTTTGTGAACATCGACCTCTGGCAACGGGATCTTCTGCACATTGTCTTGTTCCCTTTGCTGTTCTGTTAAACTGCCTTTGTGCCAACCCACCAGTTTCCTTTTTTCCCTTCCAATTCTCCCCTCATGGCCGTGGGGGGGCCGAGAGCGTGGCTGCCACGTGGTTCTTTGTTGCCGTCTGAGGCCAAACCACGACAGTCCTTTTTGGCGCCCAACGTGGGGCACTCGGAAGGTTGAGAGAACGACAGATCTGACCAGAGCGTGTTAAAATGTATGTGTTATATGCATTTATGATATTAGTCAATAGTACTGGTCACAATGTTGCTTCGTTTGTTCCCACGGCCGTGTTATGTAAATTCTGACATGCTCTATGTACTCCCCGTGATGATGTTTATCACCTCTGGGAGAGGGATCAGCATCATAATTTTGCCGTCCTGTGTGATATCAACTTATGATACGATAGCATCACTGTTCAGATGGTTACGTTGGGCCATTTATGCAGCACCGCTGTCCTGCTGTGACCTCGGACACCGTCTCTCAGAATTTATTAATAATCACACTCAGTCTATGGGGGAAGCGGGGGCTGGTGGTGTTCCTTTCCCCAGCTCTTTCACCTCCCTTTTCTATTTTGGTCCAGCTATGCCAGTTTTTGAGAATTTTGAATACTCTTGGGACATGCAAACCAGCTTGGTCCTATTGCTAGGTCTCCTCAATGTGTTTCAGTTCTTGTTTAGGGTTAAGCAACTATTTAAGACTCCCACCCAGAGATCTGTCCCGAGACTGGAGAGTCATGGGTGGCACGGGACGTGGGAGAATACGGACAGGTACCTAGAGAGCTTTTCACCTCCAACGGTTTGGGGCTTCACCCCCGAACAATTACAGAACCCGTTTGTATTTCTGGAGTGACAGGGGGATCCCAAGAGTTGACTGTACCGTTTTCAAATCTTCTTTCAGCTTCTAATTTTCTAACAAGTCCCGATCAATCAAGGGCTTCGGTGCCCCTGGCAAGTCCAAAAGCTGATGTGTCACCCCTTGCTTTCCACTCTTGAATGTTAAAGGTTTAAAGAAAGGTCTCGTTTCTGGCTTCCCTCTCGCACCAATAACTCTTCCTTCCAGTGTCATAACCTCATTCATAGCTCTTTGTATTTAGAACTGAAGAGGCAGCTCCTGGATCAACCGAGCATTCTGCCTCTGTTTCATCTTCCCCAGCTTAATTTGAACCAGAGGTTCTGTGGGGGAAGATTCCTCCGGTCCCCTTCAATCTCTACCTTCTCTAGCTAGAGGGAAGAGTCTGGTTCCCCAGATCTCGGTAAAGATGGGCATTCGCATCTCCATCCTAACTCCAGAGAAGTTAGGGAATCCTCTGCCTCTGGGCTCCTCATCCTCATCCTCCATCATCCTCAATCCTCATCCTCTGGGCTGTGTCCAGTTTTGGGCCCCTCACGACAGGACAGACGTTGAGGGGCTGGAGCGTGTCCAGAGAAGGGCAACGGAGCTGGTGAGGGGTCTGGAGCACGAGTCTTGTGAGGAGCAGCTGAGGGAGCTGGGGGTGTTCAGCCTGGAGAAAAGGAGGCTGAGGCGAGACCTTCTCGCTCTCTACAACTCCCTGAAAGGAGGGTGTAGCCGGGGGGGGTCGGTCTCTTCTCCCAAGGCACAGGCAATGGCACAAGAGGCAACGGCCCCATGTTGCACCAGGGAAGATTTAGGATGGATACTAGGAACTATTTCTTCACACAAAGGGTTATTGAGCATTGGAACGGGCTGCCCAGGGAAGTGGTGGAGTCATCATCCCTGGTGGTATTTAAAAGACGGGTAGACGTGGTGCTGAGGCACGTGGGTTAGTGGTGGAGTGGGCAGTGTTAGCTCTATGGTTGGACTCGATGATCTTAAGGGTTTTTTACGACCTAAATGATTCCATGATGCTGTGACTTCTGTGACTGCGCCCTCATGCTGAGCTCCACCCGGCTCTGCCCTGGCCCTGGAAGCCAGGATGAGGCCCAGGGGACAGGGGAGAGGCAAAAAGGTGAGGGGCCATGAGGAGACCACACTCCCGGGTCAAGAGGGTATCCCCACACAGACAGCAGTGACCCTGAGCTCTCAGCAACAGTTGTCCCATGGGACTGAGTTACGGGCTTTGTCCATCCCGCTCTCTTTAACAAGGATGAAGCGTGACAGCCATTTTCCCCAGGAAGCCAAGGCCTGGGCCTTCCATCACCCCTGGACAGCCTGTGCCCTGACACACCGATAGAATGCTGGAGGTGGCCATGTCACAAAGGGTTGCTGGGGAGGAACGGGCGGTGATCTGTCACCGCCTGGAGCCGAGCAGACCGGTGAGCAGCCAGACAGCCAGAGATTCTCTACCTTCTAAACGTACACGGACACTAAGGTAAGGATTCAAGAGGGTGGCAGAGACCTTGACAGGGGTTCTCCGTGGTGAGGCACGGTGGATGCCCCATTGCTTTTATCCTCTCTCATAAACCACAGGCCCCTAAAAGCAGAGGAACAGACGATGGCACACAGCCACGCTCAGCCAGGGAGCAAGAGATTCTCTACCTTCTACAAGGACACAGACAAAAGTTAAGCATTCACGAGTCTGGCACAGATCTGGGCACAAGTTGTCCATTTTACTCATGCTCTCTGCTACCTTTCTTTGTTCATAATCTTCTGCCTTTTAATGCAGCAGGCCCAGAAACAAGAAGGACAAGACCATGAGGAACTCCCATCCTCAACCACGTGGACAGTCTCTACCTTCTACAAAGACACAGACAAAAGATAAGGATTCAGGAGTCTGGCACAGACCTCGCAGGGCTTGTCCGTGCTGAGTGAGGATGGCTGACCTCTTGTTTGTTATCCTATCTCCTTACAAGAGCAGGCCCAGAAAGGGACAGGACCAGACCATGAGGAGCTCCCATCCTCAGCCACACACAGATTCTCTACCTTCGACAACGACACGAACACAAAGTTAAGGATTCAAGAGGGTGGCAGAGACCTGGGCAGGGGTGTCCATCGTGATTGACTGTCTCTAATGCCTTCTTTTTTTCACACTTTCCTGTCATTTACAGCTGCAGAGAGAGATGGGAAGCGGAGCAGAGCATGGTGCACTCCCATTCTCAAACACACACAGATTCTCTACCTTTTAAAGGACACGGACACAAAGTTAAGGATTCAGTAGGGTGGCAGAGACCTGGGCAGCGGTGTCCACTCTTATTGATCGTCTCTAATGACGTTTTTCTTGACATTTTCCTGCCTTTTACAGCTGCAGGGAGAGATGCGAACCAGAGCAGAGCATGATGAACTCCCATCCTCAAACACACACAGATCCTCTACCTTCTACAAGGACACGGACACAAAGTTAAGGATTCAAGAGGGTGGCAGAGACCTGGGCACGGATGTCAATGGCCACTGAGGGTCTCTGCTGCCTTAGTTTGCTCATATTCTCCTGCTTGCTATGGCAGAAGGCCAGACAGGGAAAGGACAAGACCATGGGGCACTCTCATCTTCAGGAACAGCGAGAGACATTCTCTACCTTCTACGAGGACACAGACAGAAGTTAAGCATTCAGGAGTCTGGCAGTGACCTGGGCAGGGCTTGTCCGTGCTGAGTGAGGATGGCTGACCTCTTGTTTGTTATCCTGTCTCCTTACAAGAGCAGGCCCAGAAAGGGACAGGACCAGACCATGATGAACTCCCATCCTCAAACACACACAGATTCTCTACCTTCTACAAGGACACGGACACAAAGTTAAGGATTCAAGAGGGTGGCAGAGACCTGGGCACAGATGTCAATGGCCACTGAGGGTCTCTGCTGCCTTAGTTTGCTCATATTCTCCTGCTTGCTATGGCAGAAGGCCAGACAGGGAAAGGACAAGACCATGGGGCACTCTCATCTTCAGGAACAGCGAGAGACATTCTCTACCTTCTACGAGGACACAGACAAAAGTTAAGCATTCACGAGTCTGGCACAGACCTGGGCAGAAGTTGTCCATTTTATTCATGGTCTCTGCTACCTTTCTTTGTTCATAATCTTCTGCCTTTTAATGCAGCAGGCCCGAAAACCAGAACGACAAGACCATGAGGAACTCCCATCCTCAACCACACGGACATTCTCTACCTTCTACAAGGATACAGACAAAAGTTAAGGATTCAGGAGTCTGGCAGTGACCTTGGCAGCAGTGTCCACTCTTGTTGATGGTCTCTAATACCTTTTTTCTTGACATTTTCCTGCCTTTTACAGCTGCAGGGACAGACACGAACCAGAGCAGAGCATGATGAACTCCCATCCTGCACGACACACAGATTCTCTACCTTCTACAAGGACACGGACACAAAGTTAAGGATTCAAGAGGGTGGCAGAGACCTGGGCAGGGTTGTCCATCGTGATTGATTGTCTCTAATGCCTTCTTTTTTTCACACTTTCCTGTCATTTACAGCTGCAGGGAGAGATGCGAACCAGAGCAGAGCATGGTGCACTCCCATCCTCAAACACACACAGATCCTCTACCTTCTACAAGGACACGGACACAAAGTTAAGGATTCAAGAGGGTGGCAGAGACCTGGGCAGAGGTTTCAATGGTGTGAATCAAATGGTCTTAAAGCTGTCGCATCTACTATCACTTCATTAAATCACTGTTTTATATCAAGAAATATAATGCTGCTTCTCTCCTATGAGTGAAGGCTATCGCTCTCCAGCTAGCGCCCTGCACACTCACCCCTCCTGCTTCCAGCTGCTGCTCCAGCTCTCGGCAGCGAGTCCGCTCCTGCAGGAGCCGGGGGGAGACTCGCCATGGAGAGGAGCGAGCGCCCCTGCGGACAGAGCCGGCTCCTCCGGCACCGGCTTTTCTCGGGCTCTCTGCAGCCCAAGCTCAGCACATAGAATCATACAATCATAGAATCGTCTAGGTTGGAAGAGACCCTTGGGATCATCGAGTCCAACCATCTACCCTACTCTACAAAGTTCTCCCCTATACCATATCCCCCAAGACCACATCTAAACGGCTCTTAAACACATCCAGGGATGGTGACTCAACCACCTCCCTGGGTAGCCTATTCCAATGCCCGACCACTCTTTCTGTGAAAAATTCTTTCCTAATGTTCAGTCTAAACCTACCCTGTTGGAGCTTGAAGCCATTCCATGTAACTGGGGAGGTTACACGCCACAGCGCTGCCCATCCCAGCCCGAGTCCTTACGGCACCGGGAAGCTTCGCTTCCCCCGAGCCCGCCCAGGCCCCGGCCAGCGGCTCGGGGGGGACGGCGGCCGCGGCGGCTCCCGGGGGGGGCCCCGCCGGGGCCGCGCCTTCGCCCCCCGAGGGCTCCGCCGCCGAGTCCCCTCTGCGGGCGGCGCGGGCGGCCCGGGCACCCCGGCCCCGCCACCGCGGCCCGGCCCGGCCCCGGGCAGCTCCCCCCGGGCAGGCGCCCCCGCTCCTCACCTTCGCCTGCAGCTTCCGCACCAGCACCGCTTGCCGGGGCCGCGCCTCCTGCCAGCTCTGCCGCCGGCGCTGCAGGGAGCCCGGGCCCGGCGCCGCCATGCCCCCGCTCGCCAGCCGGGCTCCGCCGCCGGACGGGCCCCGCGGCGGGGGCTGCTCCGCCGCCTGCCCCGGCGGACCGCGGCCCGGCGCCTGCCGGGGCGGGCGGAGCGGCTGCCCCTGCCCGCCGGGCGCCGCCGGGAGCCGCGGGGCGGGAGGGCCGGGCTCGCTCGGGGCCGCTCTGCGGCGGCGCTGCCCTCGGGGCTGCGGGGCTGCCGCGGGGGAGAGGCCGCCCCGGCCGCGGGTGGCTCCGGCAGCTCCGCTCGGAGACCGGCCCCGGCCCCGGCCCCGGCCCCGGCCCCGGCGAAGGTTGGGGGCGGGAGGGGGGAGCGGGGGGAACCGGTCCCCGCCAGCGGGGGGTCCCCCGGGGGGGAGGGCGAGAGCCGGCGCCGCGGGGACGGGCCGCCGCCCGGCGAAGGCAGCGGCCCCGCCGGAGCCTCTGCCGGAGGCTCCAACTTCAGCCTCGGCTGCCGCGGGAGCGGGAGGCCCGGCCCGGTGCGAAACCCCGACGGGCCCGCGGGCAGCTCCCGAACCTTCTCCTCCCCGATGGGCAGCGGGAGGGGCCCCGGCTGCCGGCAGGGAACGGGGGGGTGGCGCTGTGCTCTCCCCTGCTTTCCCCCTCTGCCCCTCCCGGCTCCTGCTCAAGCCATAACCACCGGTGGCAGATGTGATGAGTTGCCCCCGCACTTTGCTGGGGGGGGGACGCAACGGGGGGGGACGTGCTGGCAACGCAGCCAAAACACTGTCTGGAGTGGGGACCTCGGTGCTTGGTTCCCGTGGGAATATGACTCTAGGTCAGTTATCTCACTCCAGAAATAGCGGACAGCCCAAGAGCCCCTGGAGCTCTCCTGCAGGGCAGCGGCTGCAGGCCAGGATCTCCCCTTGAGTGGGGACGCTCGCTTAAGGTCCTGCCCCTCGAGGTGCAGAGATTCGTTGCCGCAACAGATTCTCGGGAAGTGACTACTAGCATGCTAAACTCTGAAATCTTAGCCAAGCGATAGAAAGGACGTGTGCGGAAAACCCCATAGCCAGAGGTCGATGTTCACAAAGGAGACAGAGGAGTCCTGCAAAGGCTTTATTCGAATAAAGGGAGAGTCCCCTGGGGCATATCCCTGTGGAGTCTCTCCATTTGCCGGAGGACGCAGCCTCCCTTTTATCCTAATTCCCCGGCCGCACGTAACCCTCTTCCTTTCCCCATTGGCTGAGGTACTTGGAAGGTACAGACTTCTCGATCCGCCTATTACATCAAAGTTTAACTTTTGCTGTTTTTAATTGTCCAACTTTTGCAGTTTCACTTATTTCCCCTAGTTTTCAGTTATCTCACTCCTGCAGCTTCAATTAACTCTCCTCTTCTTTTGGTTGTCTCACTCCTGCCATTTCCGTTAACTTCCCTGTTTGTGGAGACACTCTTATCCCTATTTTCTTATCAGCCCCTCCTCTGTTTATTTCACTATTTGTCTTTACAACCTTTAGTCACCGTTCATTGGACCTTTTCCTCTTGTCTTCTTTTTGGTTTTGGAGCTATTTGCAGAGCCATCATCTTCGGTCCCCTTGTAGCTAATTCTGGGTCACTGGGCACAGCTACGACTTGCATTCTTCTGACTCCATGCTGAATGAGCTGCATGAAACAAGGTATCCTACACGGTACAAAAATCAGAGCTGCTACCGCACAAAGGGAGAAAACCACCATGCGTTTAACCCATGGTCCACCAGGCAACCACGAGAACATGTCTAATTCCCATCCTTTCCCGGTTTGAACTGGCACGTGAGCTAGTTTTCTCATTCCTTTTCTTATCTGTTTTACTACCGCCCCGTGATCATGGATTTGTAAACAAGAGCTGGGTTCCTTTAGTTTTCCACCAACTCCCCCTTCTTCTGCTAGCAAATAATCTAGGACCCTTGGGTGTTGGAAAATTGCATTCCTCATCTGAGCAGATTGGTCTGCAAGAAAGTCAAGAGCCTCAGCGCTCTGGTTAGGTAAAATTGCAAAAAACGGCTTGTAATCTAACTATCCTATTTAAATTATAAATGGGGTCTCTTGCTCCAGAAATCACCTGGTGGGGATTCCGTGCTGCTGGTCCAGAATACCGTATAATTCGTTCAGGTTCATCTGATGTATAATTCATCTTTTCCTCATGATTGGGAACCCCCTTTAGTTAGGGATTTATCAGTTGCTCGTCGTTCTCTTATCAGATCATCCTATACATTAACCCCTAATTCGTTTCCTTGAACTTGTGGTAATAAGGAAAATAACGGTCTCATATATCCTATAGAACGTATCCCTGAGCGCTTTGGAGGTAACCTCCAAATGTTGTGGAAGGAGCATTATGATAACAAAAGCTTTTTTGCACTTTCATTCATTTTGCACTCGTTTTTAATTTCTTTATTCTGCGTTTTTGTCATTCGCACCTCCCCTTTGTGTTTTCAAAATAAAAATACTTTCGTTGTAGCCAGTGAAACTATTCTGGAGCTTTGTGTTCTGAGTATACAGAGGTTTATAGGTCCTATATATATAAATTTGTACCTGTATAAAAGTAAATTTATATATATAGATCATGGTGTGATGTGTTTCTTCGGTGTTTTAAAATAATAAATGAATGTCAGCATAGGAAGGAGAGTGGTTATTTGGCCCCCCTGCCTCCCCTGGGAATGGGTGCTGGTCCCTTGTGGGAGACAGGGGGACACGGACAGGGGGGAACCCCCCTCCCCAGGCCCTGGAGTGCTCCCGGGGGCGGGGAATCCCAGTGCTCCCCTACTGGTCCCAGTCATGGGGAGCTCCGTGTAGGGGAGGGTGTTGGCCCCTCCAGCTCCGGCAGCGGGGGCGCGGGTACTAGACCTGTGCCCCGTCCTAGTGGGGCCCCGTCCTGCGCCGGTGGCTGCACATGGCCTCGGGCACGATCAGCCCCAGCAGCAGCAGGACCCCAGCCCCAGGCGCACCACTGAGGCACAGAAACAGACTCTACAACTCGCAGAGAGTTATAAAGCAGGCATGTTTATTGCAGCGCTGGGTGCAAGGGGGATTGCTCCTCCAAACTTGCACACCGGGTCGTAAAACAAGCACCTATTTATGATAAAAAGCATACATATTCATTAATGTGGACCGGGTTGTTATAATTAATTCTAAGAAAAGGCGTTACTATTCTAATTATTTCTAGGAACTCATTATCATGGGTCTCCTCCCCTTGCTGCATGCGTACTGTCGCCCGGTGGTCATGGGCCGGGGTCTTCTGGAGGAAGGCTCATAGTCTTCTTCACCGTGTACTTTTACCTTTGGCTTAGAATGCTGAGCTGGCTGGACTCCAAACCGCAAAACTGGTCCCGACCAGATGGACACTTCACCCAGACAATTGGGTTCCTCCTTAGCATGCAGGCTGTTCCTGCTATCTTATACACAAGGCCAGTTCCTTATCTTGGAACGCTGGGCTCCTGGGCTCCGAGCTCTGTTCTTTGCCAAGCTGTACTAAATCTACACTAACTACATTTAACCATTCATTCTCTGAATCACCACGTTGGTCCAGGTGCAATCTGCAGGGGACAAGAAGGGACAGTGACTGGGGGGGCCCCGGGAGGAGCCCTCTGGAGCTCCCGGACCAAGGGAGTCCCATGGGGGCAACAGGACACCCAAGGGGCTGGAAGGGTGCACATGGGGGTCCCAGGGCAAACAGATGGGTGGGCAAGGGAAGGGGACACGCTGGGGGACTCCTGTGCTAAGGAGGGATAAAGGGAAGTTCATAAGGAGCCCCAAGGGCTCCTGTGGGCTCTACCTCCCACGTCCCTGCCCCCGGGATACCCCCTACCCACAGTCTCTGACCTGTCACCCCAACCAGCAGCACCAAAAATCAGGAGGAGGACAGGAACATGGAGCTGGCCCTCACCTGCCACTGGCAGCCAGACGGTGCCACTGGGCTGTACGACTGTCCCTGGGGCTGGTAGGTGTCCCCTGACCCCTGCCCCCCGACTGGTGGCCTAGCAACCCTATGGCTATAGGTCATCTGTAGGGTCTCTGAGGAGTTGGCAAAGTTCAAACACATCTGAAGGAAGCTGTAATCCTCGGCTGGGCCCCCAACTACAGCTGCTTTCTTTCCCCACATCCTCTTGTCTAGTTCCCCCAGGATGTGGCAGATGCCAGGGAGGAAAAGAGCAGGATGTGGCTGGGGGGACATCTCACCTCTCACCATCAAATCCAGGGTCTTGCTGACAGCAGACCATTCAAACAACGCGCCCCTGACAAAACACTGGCAGCTGTAGCGGCCCTCATAGCCTTTGGGCTCACGGGAGAGTTTGTAATCTGCTCCGTTTGAGAGAAATGCTAATTCTCTGACCCAGCCCTCCAGGTAGAGGAAACAGCCAGCCCTGGGATATGCGATGTTGCAATGGGAAACCACATCTGCTCCTGCCACCACATCGTGCCCAGGCAGGACAGAGAGGACAGGTTCGGGGAGATGAAACTCTGTGGGGAGAGGAGAGGGCATGAGGTGAAGACTGTCCCCACCTCTCCAAGCCAGGAGAGAGGGGAAAACCCCTGCCCATCATGTGGACGGGGAAGCCAAGTGGCTCCGTGCATCCCTGTGTGCCCATGTGGCATCTGCCCCCACGCAAAGGGGTAACAGCACGTTACTCACCGTGCACCAGGACTTCCACGGTTTCGCTGCGAGCCAGCACGGTGTCTCCATCCATGTAATGGCAGTGGTAGCCCCCTGCATCCCCTTGGATGACATTAGAGATGGAGAACTCGGCCCTGCTGCTGTGCAGCCTGGGCAGGGTATTGACCCTGCTGCCACTCCTGTAGAGCACAAACTGCCCATTGTCACACTCGCAACAGCAGCAGATGGTGGTGGAACCTCCTGGTGGGATCGCCCTAGGCGGCTTCAGGAAGATGGAGATGGTGGGCCCCCTGCACAGGGAGAGAGATGCTGCAGGTCAGGGAGACCCCAATGCCCGGCTCCCCCGCGGAGAGCCTGGAGTGGGCTCCAGCCCCCACCTCCACACAAGGGCAGGTTTTGTTCTGTGGGGCTGGGGAAGAGCCCTGGGAGATGGATGGGGGCCCAGAGATGTGTCCAAACTCCCCGTCTACCTCCTTATGATACTCACCTGCTGTAGCCGTGCTCTGTGCCACCGGCCAAGCACCTGCAAGAGAAACAGCCACGTAACACCTCTGTGGAGTCTCAGGACACCTCACTCATGTCCCTGCTCTGGGAGCCCACACAGCCTCTGGCACTCACCAAAAGCCAGCACCTGGGTCACGGGCAGCATCATCTCCCTCTCGGCTCCCTCTGACCTCCGCTCAAGTGGGGCTTCTTCAGAAGAAGGCATTGGCCGGAGGCGCTGAGCGGCTGGCCAGCTTCCTGTGGGTTCTGATAACATCCTCATTGCCACAAGTTGCCTTCTGTCCCACGGCCTGCGATTCTGCAGACACAATCGCAGGGCTGGAACGGTTGAACTGGAACCAGTCACCTGCCCATGATGACTTGGCCTTAGGATCCCATGGACCTTGAGGCAAAAGCTGTCGAGGCTTTTGGTTTCCTCTTTCTTGATGAGGAAATGGCTCCTTCTCAGTCCTTGCGAAATAGGGTGAAGTTGTGTAACCGGGGCGGGGAGAAGGGGCAGCACCAGACTCTTCCTGAGTCTCCGTGAGAAAGCTGCAACAACAAGCTGTTTTAGTAAGACAGAATAAAAAGGGGACTATAGATAGCAAGTGAATCTTATATCCCTTCAGAGGCAGGGCACCCCCCTTCCCTGCGGCACTGATGGACCCCAGACAGATTTTCCCACGGCACAGGGGGGGGAAATCCCTGCTGTGCAAATCCCACCTGTGGAGATGTGCCCAGCACCTGAAGGGGCGTAAGATTTACTTGTGCTCTATATTCCTCTTTTTTATTCTATGCCATGGAAACAGGTATTTTATTACTCCGTTTGTTGTCAGGCCTTTCTCACCAAGGCTATATCCGGGCTGTGCTCTTCCCCACGGAGGGGAACAGGAGGGAAGCAACTTGGTGTCCCCTTTGGCCTCCTCAGGGGTTGTTTCATCCCACCTGGCCAATAGTGTCTTTCCTTAGAGGAGAGACAGGAATATCTCCTGCCTGTAGGTCTGGATCCACCCCACAGGGTTGGCCCCATTCCTCACCCATCCGGGCCTCCCCAGTCCAATGCTGGAGCAACAGCAAGGTCCTTACTCCAAATAACTGCCTGCTCCTCCACACCTGGGGCCTGACCTCCAGCCTCCTTGGCTACCATCTAGTGCGGGTTGGCCAGTGGTGTAGACAGAGCTCCCTTTGGCAATAACGAAGGGTTAATTAAACAGGGGAAGTTGCTGTCACCTTTGGGTGATGTGGGAGTGGGGAGAGCAGGGAAAAGGTGGGTTGTGGGACTGGAGCTGTGTAGGGGAGGTGGCAGCTTGGCCAGGGATTCCACAGGGCTGATGGCTGAGGCATCTGCAGCTCCCTGCCCTCCTGCGAGCTGCAGGCGAGCGCGTCCTGCCCTCTTCTGACTGTGCACGGTCTCTGCCACCGAAGGCCCCAGCAGGAACAAACTGCAGCGCTCAGGGGGAGGCAGATGGTGTTTATATGGCTGTATCTGGGGAAAAAAGGAGAAGTGGCTGCTGGACTCCTCCAGGGCTCTCAGCTGTGGAATAATTCTTAAAATATAATTTTTATTAGAAATATATAGCATTGTTCACACATTAAAGAAAGGTATAAAATCGAAACATTTCCAGGGTGGAACACAGCAGCAGCTGGTATGCAAGGAATCCGCTACATCTATGACTCCCTGAACAATATTGCTTGCAAAAGCAACATGGAGGATGGAGTGGAGTGAAGATTCAACGGCCAAGCTCTGTGATTACGCAGCAGAATGGGAACAAAGTGATCCTATGGAAGTGATAAGCTGCATATTTGCTACCCTGAGCCAACAATCTGTCAGATTTTGATGAAATGCTGTCCTTTGTGCGAACTTTGCTCATTATAATGTCATTATAATACCAAAACACACCTCCAGCCCGAAGGCTACCCGCCTCCAAGGTGCAACCACTCGTCCTTGAGTCTGCGCCCTGAATTTTTCATAAACTATACCTTTAAATGCGAGGCGAGAGAATTTTACACCAAGCCTAATAAAGGTATTTATGACTAGAGTCACTCAAACTCCACCTTGAAGGTAAAAAATAATATAAAAATAACCCGAGAAAGGGGGGATGCTAGGGAAGACCCCATCGTGAAGAGGTCAGGGAGGACCCCATCACAGACTGCCTTTGACTTGCGGGACCAGTCGAGGGGCTGAGCCTTTCTTCCCCCCCATAGGGACGCCTGTGGGTAAGACTTAGACTATACCGAGTGCTTCCTCGGGGAACTTAGAAATCTCTCTAGAGGGTTATTTTTGTTACATTTATAGCCAGGCTGTATTGTTTGGAACTTTGTCACGTGCTTTGTACCATGAACATTTTTTCGCGTGAACGCGACCAGACACTGAAGTGCGGCCATGCTAGTTCATGAGCACGACTAGACTGAAGGTGCAGTCCACTGTCAGTGTATCCAGAATCGTGATAGTTTAATACATTAAACGCGGCTGGACTGATAGTGGTGAATTGGGCATCACTCAGAATTTAAACCCAGCTGCCTCTAGCCTCCCACCTCAGTGAGGAGTGTTAGAACGCAAGGGGGTTTATTTTCTGCCAAAACTATTTTGCCTCTTCATGCAACAGAAAAAAATTGGCGCAGCGAGCAGGGTTTGCTATGGATATGCTTCTGCAAAAATATGATTGTGCCCCTTCCCAGGCTGCGAAGGCATGGGCCCAGATGTCGGAGTGGGAGACGGACCCGGAGTAACGATGAGTCTCAATATGAGTATGGTCGTTCTCCCTTTATTCAAGTTCACACAGAGTATATAAAGACAGACAAGCAGAGCACACGCTAGCAACAATTATACGATTGGCTTACAGTCTCTGTTCACGCGCCTAGAGCGCTCACACAATTAGTGCAGACCTCTTGTCCACGCGCAGCAGATGTTTCTCTATCTCCCGAAGGCAGTACCGCTTATCACTTACTTATCATGTAGCTACTTCTTCATACTTCTGTTTCTCAAGGACAGTTCACAGCCTCCTCCGGGCTCTCATCCCTATCAAAGACTGGGTTGCTCATTGTAATCAAGTCATGCCCTTTTTCACTCAGCCATTCCTCCACAATTCCCCCTTTTTGTTTTTGAGCAATCCAGGCTTGGTTTACTACTTTTAACATAGCTCTCTTAATACAACTAAGCACTAAACATAAGCATAGACCTATAATCACAAGAGTTATTATAATGCGCAAGCCTTCAATAAGCAAGCCTACTAACCATTGTGGCATATTCCCAAACAAGTTAGTCAGCCACCCATCTAAAAACCCATGGTTTTGACGAATTTTTTTTGCATGCTCTTTTAACCATTGCAACTGTTTATGAATTGATTCGCTGTGATCGGATAAATTCATACAGCACATGCCTTCAAAATCCTCGCAACCATGACCTTGAGCTAATAGCAAAAAGTCAATTGCCGCTCTATTCTGCAAAATTGCGTGGCGTAAGCTATTTTGATCTCCTAACAGAGTTTCTATTACCTCAGTGGTGACTTTAGCTTGTTTTTCAGCCCAACAAGCTAACCGTCCTATCTCCTTCAAAGCTCTGCCTGCTGCTGCCCCAGGTACAAACATGGATAAAAACACTCTCTCAGTGCGATTAGGGAGTAAGGTAACTTCATCATTGCAATTTGGTGGGAGACCCGTGACCGCCCGTTTTGTACGTGCGGCATTTTCTCCCTTGGTCACATTTTTCCACCAGTTTTGATTTGGGGCTAACAACGTTAGTTTGCCAAGATAACATGGACCACCTATCGCATTTTTCGGAATTCCCTGCCATGCCCTGTCACCACATACCAAAAACACGTTTGGCGGCAAGGCTTTTGGGGTGCCATTGTTCCAAATTTGCTGTTCCCCTTTTGTTCCAACCCCAAGGGCTCCCAGTCCTTGTTTTGATGTGTCATTTGTGCCACAAAATGCACCTTTATGTCTATAGTCATAGTAGTTTGCTTTCGGAGTGACGTTTGTCCATCCCATCCAATTAAATGTTCGATAATAATTTACGCCAGTAAAGGCAGGTCCTCCAAAAAATATGCAGGTTTGAGTCCAGTTCTGGGAGACATTTCCAATTCTCATTGATCCTAACAGCTCTAATTCTTGAGGGTCCCAAGGCAGCGTAACATTCAGGCTATTAAGGAGCGTGGCACTACAATTACTAACACTCTGAGAATTAGTGCAGTTCTGCTTACTATACTTGCTGAAGTCTTCTACCTTAAAACCAGGCACTCCTATCAAACATGTCCGAAAAGGCTCTGTAGCAGAGGCAAGCGATAGACAAAAGGCTTGTTGTCCTGTCTTATTCGCCCAGGTGACCCACATGTTTTCCCTAGGTTCAATCTTGTGGAGCGTCATTACCGCCGGAATCAATATCCCCAGGGTCAGGATCTTGAACATCTTGATTGTCAGGCGGATCATGTCGAGTCAGAGCAGGTTTTACAGCTCGACTAGGCACCCACACTGGACCGCAATCTGTGGAGACACACATATAACCTCGACCATTAAATATAACAGGAACAGGCCCCAACCAAATTCCAGAGACTGGATCTTTATACATCACTTTGAGTTGCGGGAGTATTGTTGTACTATTGAACTTAAGGTTTTGATGGTGACTCATCACTGGCGGTTCCTCTCGATCACCCATGAGACAGAGAAAGTTCAATGTAAAGAGCACACGATGTAGCCTTTGCTGAGCATCTGTCTCTACTCCCTTTTGTTTACCCAGATAGTCCTTCAATACTTGATGAGTGCGTTCCACTAATCCTTGTCCCGTAGGCGAATGTGGGATCCCTGTCGTGTGATCGACTCCCCATCTTAGCAAGAACTTTCTAACCTTTTGACTAACATAAGCAGGCCCATTATCAGTTTTAATGCATTCAGGCACTCCTAATACAGCAAAGCAAGCAAGCGTTTACATACATGATGTGCCTTTTCTCCGGGCAATGCGGTTGCCCAGATCATTTTTGAAAATGTATCAATGGTCACATGTACATACTTCAAGCGACCAAACTCTGGGATATGTGTGACATCCATCTGCCACAACTCTTAACGCTTTTAATCCTTTTGGGTTCACTCCTAACCCTATTCCTGGGCCATGGCTCCCACATTTCGGGCAGGCTTGGATAATGCCTCGAGCCTCATTTTCTGTTAAATTAAATTGCCTTTTTAGCCCTTTTGCATTTTGGTGAAAATTCTCATGACTCTGCCTAGCTTGTTGAAATTTATCCATAGGAGGCACATGACACACTGGACTAACCAGGCTGTCAGCAAGTTGATTGTCCTGGCCTAATCCAAGGTCTAGCTAATGACTACGAATATGGATAACACAACAGGCAGCTGTTCTTTGGTCAAGTACAGATCGCAACCGAATAAATAAACTCCCCAGCCTAGGATTAGCTGTCTCTCTAAGTAGAGCGTCTTCCAGGCGTGGCACTATTCCAGCCACATATAATGAGTCTGTTACTACATTCAAGGGAGTGCTTAGCCAGTTGTTCAAGGCCCACACTACTGCAGTTAGTTCCAATGTTTGAAGGGAATCTCGAGGTTGTCCCTCTATGATATGCTGACACCATTGACCCTTTTCCTGCCAAACACAGGCTGCACGCCGCAAGCATTTGCCTGCATCTGTATACACAGTGATACCATCTGACAATGGGTCTTTCCGTACCTTGGGTCTTTCTAGCCACTGATTTCTTTTTAGAACTTGCCATAATTTCCCTTGTGGCTGTTGTGAATGCACTCTCCCACTGTAGCCTAACAAGGCCTCTTGCGTGGCAGCGTCATTGCGCAGCCACCATTCTAAATCTACAGCGTTAACAGGTATGCTAATATCCTCTGGTTCTTTACCATTGATTTCTATGATTCGTGATCTTCCTTTTCATATCAATTCACCTACTGCTTCAGTTCGCGTTTGAATGCTCGTTTTTGGTTGTACACTTAAGAATACCCATTCTAAGACATTGAACACATTCTCTTTTGTTACCTTCCCTTCGCATTTGTCAGTGGCATCACCAAAGAAGGAGAAGAGAGTAGCAAGTTCCCCCTTTTTGTTTTGCCATTGACAAATGACTGCATATGGTGAATCTTTCCCATTACATATTATCAAAGACACTGGCAACATTAAAATGCGTCGAGATGACCACGTCGATTGCAGTTTTTGTGCAATTTGTTGTAGTGCTGCTTGCTGCATCGCCGTCAGAGTAACACCGTCGGCTGGATGATTGCTTCTCAATAATTCTGTTAAGGGTGCAATGTCAGTATTGGAGATACCAACACAGTTCCGCACCCATTGAATGTCTCCAGGCAGGGTTTGGACATCAGTCAGTGTGCGCAATTGAGTTGCGAGCTCGGTTTTTTGTGGTCGAATCTTGGAGTCTATGATAGACCGTGGTGCTTTGCTTTTGAGCTTCAGTCCTTTCTACTCTCAATAACATTTCTTCAATGCCTGCTCCTTTTGGTAGACTGACTAGAATTTGCTTGGTGGTCTTATTGGCATTGTCAAAAGCCAATACTTTGAACATCTGTTGTTTACCGCTGTCATCTAAATCAGGGTGATTCATGATTGCTTCCCACAGTCGGTCAACAAAGTTACTATATTTTTCTGTAGTTCCTTGCATCATGGTACCAAATGACGGAATAGTAGATCCTGGGAGGCCGAGAAATGCCTCTAGGGCAAGTTGCGCCGATCGCTGTAATAGGTTTGCTGGAAACGTCAATTGTACTTCCAAGTCACTAAATTTTCCGTGCCCTGTGAACATCTCTGCCGTGACTCCACGGAGGGGGTCTCCCTCCCCTTGTCTTCGAGATGCTTCATTCATAGCTCGTTGTTGCCAGGAGGATTCCCACAACAAATATTGTGTTGGAGTAAGCAACAGTCTCATTAGGTTACGACAATCATATGGACACATCAGATCAGCAGAAAAAATCCAGCTGACAATTTGTCGGGTAGCCTCAGATTTTAATCCATAAGTTGAGATGGTGGTGCGAGCTTGTTGTAAAATTTTCCAATCATGTGGCTCCCATTTGCCAGTATTGTTTACATGTACAACGGGACACGCGAGAGGTGGAGTTCCGCCCAAACTAGCGGCTGTTCCCCACTGTCCTTCTAGTATAGCGTCTCTAATAATGCCATTCCAGCGTGCAGTTCTCGGAGGTGTTGAGGGATTCACTAGCCATGGAGGCACGTTATCATCCTTCCTCGCCACACGTAAACCTAACTCGTCGAGCCGCCTTAAAACTGTCTGTAGCAGTTTGTCTGTGGGCAGTTTACGACTCTTGTCCGGGGGTGGAGTCGGCGGACCAGACGAGTCACTGGAGGGGGGTAGCGGTGGATACAAGGGAGGCGGAGTTGCTGGAGGCGGTGCTGTGGGCGGAGGGCAACACGCTGCTCCTCCCAAATCGATGAGATCAGTAGACCTTTCAGGCCCCTCCCCTATCGGAGTTTTCTGAGGAGGCGCTTCGGCATTTGCATTACTTTTCTGTTCTGGTTCCGCATCAGTGACTTCCGCTTTTCCCGAGTTTTGCAAGGGGTTCAGCGGCAAGTCTATACTTTTCTCAGGAGGGTCAGAGTCCTCATTAGCTCGAATTTCAGCAACAGTTTTACACACAGTCCCGGTCATTCCCTTTACCGCGGGCAGCCCAAAGAGCCGCGCAATAGGTCCAGGCTTACTTTCAGGTTTTAAGGCGGCCGCTCCTGGACCTAACATTTGAGCAGCTGCACAGGCTACTTCCCGCTCCGCTTTCATCGCTTTTAAAGTCTCTAGCACAGTATGCCACAACCCACGGACGGCTTTTATCTCTTTCTCCTCTTTTTCATCCCCCTCGATTGTTTTTTGCCACATCGTCCCTCCAAAATCTCGCCATTCCGAAACAGAAAACAGCATAAGTGTGTCAGAAAAATGACCCCATCGCTGTCCTAATTTAATTAACTTTATCAACAGTTTCGCCGGTACTTCATTATCTCTCTTAGAGAGGATTCCAGCGAGTAGCATGGAACTTATCAACAGTTTCGCCGGTATTTCACTCCCTCTCTTAGAGAGGATTCCAGCGAGTAGCGTGGCCGCAGCTTCTACTTGCATCACTGCGCCTGGGAGGCGAGAGGCCACCTCGCACCGTTGTCTGCTCCCGCCTTTGCGCCCGAGCAGCACTTCTCCCAGCCGTGGTTTCCCACTCCCCTCCTCTAGCTGCTTACCGCAGACTCGGAGAACTCAGTCCCGCTGAGCTATGGATCTCTGTGCATCCTCTGCTACCAGATGTCGGAGTGGGAGACGGACCCGGAGTAACGATGAGTCTCAATATGAGTATGGTCGTTCTCCCTTTATTCAAGTTCACACAGAGTATATAAAGACAGACAAGCAGAGCACGCGCTAGCAACAATTATACGATTGGCTTACAGTCTCTGTTCACACGCCTAGAGCGCTCACACAATTAGTGCAGACCTCTTGTCCACGCGCAGCAGATGTTTCTCTATCTCCCGGAGGCAGTACCGCTTATCACTTACTTATCATGTAGCTACTTCTTCATACTTCTGTTTCTCAAGGACAGTTCACAGCCTCCTCCGGGCTCTCATCCCTATCAAAGACTGGGTTGCTCATTGTAATCAAGTCATGCCCTTTTTCACTCAGCCATTCCTCCACACCCAGAAATACTGGAAGGATGAAGAGAAAGTAGTGGAACGTATTGAACAGTGTCGGGTTTCACAGAAGCTCAGAGTGGGAAAGGGAAAAGGTGTCGTTTGTGCTGTGTTAGGCGCCTGTTTATCTTGTGCACAACAAGAAGCTAAAGAAGCCCCTGCTCCTAATCTGATTTCTGCTGTAGAATATGCGACTCTGAAATCAGAAAATGAGGTCCTGAAGTCATCATTGGCATTTCAGAAGGAGACAGGAGAAAAACTAAAAACTCAAGTGGATAAACTTGTGAGTGAAAACGAGAAATTAGGAAATCGGACTGCTAGACTTGTAAGTGAAAATCTCCGACTTAAAATGTTACTGGAAAAAGTGACTGGGCTTTTAGATAAAATACAGCCCTCTGCCCAGGTCCAACAAATTCGTAAGTTAATGTGTAGTCCAAATTCTGGAACCCAGACTGGAGATTTTTGGTCTAACAGTGAGGATGATGAAGCGGATGACAGTGAAGAGACTGTCACTTTTAAATCCCAAGTTTTTCCTTTATGACCACTGGTTAAAACTGAAACAGCAGTCGATGATGATGAAATCCGTACCACTGTGCGTACTGTCCCATGGACACCCACAGAGTTGGCAAAATTAAAGGAGAAATACTCAAGGCGGCCAGGAGAGTCGGCTGTGGAGTATGTGTGGCAAGTTTCCTCTGAGCGGGGGGACAGAATTATGTTAAGTGAAGAAGAAGCAGGAGACGCTTGGGGACCAGGAGTGTTTTTAACCACTATGCCTGGAGATCGTAACTATTCCCTAACTGCTCGAGCAGCATATTGGGCAGGTGGTATGGATCCACGAGAAAGGGGGGAGCCGTTAGAAATCAGAGCTTCAGGCTACTCTGATCTGTCTGCAGCAGTACGGAAAGCAGCCTGTCTGCAAGCCATGTATGACAGAGAAGAGTTTCGGCAATCCCCAATGTCAGCTCCTATCAACCCCGATCGATTAGCCCCTCTCCTCCGAGGCCTTCCTGATTGCCTTAAGCCATTTGTAGTCAGCACTCAAGACCGCATACGAAGCGTTCGTGATGGTCGCAGGCGGAGCCGGCATCACTACATACCCACCTGGAATGAATATGTACAAGAAATTGACAGTTATGGGCGCCGAATGGGCTGGGCCAGCCTAACTGGTGAGAAACCCTCCGACCACACCCGAAGGGTTCGATAGATCCAAACCCATGCCCAGACCCCTAAATCTGATGGAAGGCTCAAGCCTGACAAGGAACGAAATGAATTGTGGCGTAAAGCCCTAGACTTGGGGGTACCTCGACAATTTTTGCACGGAGTCCCTACAGAGGATCTCCGTACACTAGTCCAACCTTTAACTAGAAAAAATAATTTGGCTGGGGAAAAAAGTCTAACCAGGAAGTCCCCAAGTCGTGATGAAATTGTGCCGTCTGCACCAGAACCTAATTTGATTGATCTGTCAGAGTCCCAGCCAAAAAACTCCTATCCCCGGGGAGGGCAGTGAGCCACCCTGCCCGGCGGGTATTAGCAATTCAATGGCTCTCTAATAAAAACTCTGAACCTGTTATTACCATTCCTGTTGGGCCTCGAAAAATGTCAGTAAATTTTATCATTGATACCGGAGCCCAACTGTCTACAATCACTAAAAAAACAGCACAACTTTTAGGTATAAGTCCTACCAGGCGCAGGGTCAACTTTACAGGAATTGATGGTGTGGTAAAATCATGCCCCACTGCAAAAATTAACCTCTGGTTGCCAGGGGAACAAAGACTAACCAGGACAGAAGTGTTAGTCGGTGCTGCGCGTACTAATCTGTTAGGATTTGATGTACTGCGTGGACTAATGTGGAAATTCCCAGATGGAACTGTGTGGAGTTTTGCAGGGCATGAAAAAGAATTAGGCACAGTGAAATTGAGTCTGTTAGAAACTTCCATACCTTTACCTCCCTCTAAAATCACTAACGTTCGACCGTATCCATTGCCTGCTGCAGCACTTGCAGGAATTGACGGGGTGGTATCAGATTTGGAGAAGAGAGGCATCATTAAAAGGACTCATTCGCCTTACAATTCACCGGTGTGGCCAGTAAAGAAACCAACCGGACAATGGCGTTTCACAGTAGATTATCGGAAATTGAACGGCAATACTGCACCCCCAACTGCTGCAGTTCCGAACGTTGCAGAAGTGGTAACCATGATACAAGGAGCTGCCCATTCTTGGATGGCTGCCTTAGATGCAAAAGATATGTTTTTCATGATTCCTCTCCTTGAGCAGGACAAAGAGCGGTTCGCATTCACGTGGAAAGGAGTCCAATATACTTTTAACCGACTGCCACAGGGGTATAAACATTCCCCCACCATTGCTCATAATGCTCTGGCTAAAGTCCTAGCAGAAGTTCCTGTCTCAAAAGGATGTACAGTATACTAATATATTGATGACATCCTGATAGGAGGAGAAGACCAAGAAAGTGTAAAAGACATGATGAAAAACATCCGAGAAACATTACTCGATTTAGGGTTGGAAGTTCCAGACTTAAAGTGTCAAGGACCTGCACAAGAAGTTAAATTCCTAGGGGTCTGGTGGATTAAAGGAGCTGCTTCTGTCCCACAAGATACCCTGGAAAAAATAGAGCATGGACAAAATCCATCTAGCGTGAAAGAGCTGCAACAAGTCCTGGGAACTTTAAGCTATTGGCGTAAACACATCCCTGGCTTTTTCATCATTGCTCGCCCCCTCTATAGTTTGCTCAGAAAAGGAAAATCATGGGAATGGACTAGCCAACATACCAAAGCCCTAGAGTTATTAATAAAAGAGCTAAGGTTATTCCAGCAACTCGGCCCTATACACCCAACTGATCCTATCCATGTAGAATGGGGGTTCAGTGAACATGGTTCTCATTGCAACATATGGCAGAAAGGACCGGCAGGGCCGGAAAGACCATTAGAATTTAGCTCTCACTCCTTTAATGATACTGAGAGCAGATACTCAGACCTTGAAAAAGGTTTGCTGTCCCTAATGCGAGCATTGCAACGAGCAGAGCAAATAAGAAGAGAACAAAGTGTAATCATCCGAGGACCTTTCCGCCTCTTAGATGTGGTCCGTAAAGGAACAGCACCACCGGCTGGCATTGCCCAAAAACCCACAGTTCGAAAGTGGTATGCTTACTTAAAAGGCATGAATGAAATCACGCCAATCTCTGAAGGCAGTGCTAAAGTATCCAAGCTGCAAAAAGATATAGACAGTACTCTGTTGTTCCAATCCCCACCAAGCAAACCATCTCCAATTCAAGAAGCACCTCCACTAACGGAAGACAGTGATCTTACAAGGGTGTGGTTTATCTTACAAGGGTGTGGTTTACTGATGCGTCATCTCATCGGGAGAATAATAAGTGGAAATACAAAGCTGTGGCACTAGAAGTAGCGACAGGAGAAAGAGCGACTGAAACAGGCGAAGGTAGTGCACAGGTGGGGGACCTCAGAGCAGTCCTACTAGCTGCACAACACGGAGCTAGTTACATCTACACTGATTCATATGCTGTTTTTAAAGGAGCCACTGAATGGATAGGCCACCGGGCAGCCAATGAGTGGCAAGTGAATAGAGTCCCAGTTTGGGAAACCGATAGCTGGAAGCAACTGTTAGAGATAGGAAGACAGAAAGTGTTACACATTGGTTGGGTAAAAGGCCACGATCGCTCAAACTCAATCACTGCTCAGTTCAACCAACAGGTAGATAGCCTCACGCGGCTGCTGCAAATGGATATTGTCAGTGATGGTCAGGAATGGGAACGCCTACTAGAATGGCTGCATGTTAAGCGTGGCCATACCGGGCGAACTGACTTATATCGGGAAGGTTTAGCCCGAGGGTGGCCTGTGTCAGTTAAGCTGTGTGAACAAGTAGTAGCTGCCTGTTCCCAATGTCGCTTACGACTCAGTAAAGATCACCCAAGTAAAGCGCCTCCTTTACACATTCGAGACAAGAAGACATTGTGGCATTCCTGGCAAATCGATTATATTGGACCCTTAAGAATGTCAGGTAAAAAAAGATATGTCCTGGTGGGAGTGGAGATTATCTCCGGCCTCACTATGGCCACTAGCTCCAAATCAGCAACAGGGGAGGACACAGTAAATAGCCTAAAAGGATGGTTCAGCACACTTCCTCTCTCTGAAGAAATCCAAAGTGATAACGGTTCACACTTTACAGCTACAGTAATACAAGATTGGGCCAAAGAGGAAGGGATTCGGTGGGTATTTCACACTCCCTACTATCCTCAGGCCAATGGCATTGTTGAGTGCACCAATGGATTGGTCAAGCGTTTTACAAAAACTCATGAACCTGGATGGCATTTGCGATTAGACGATGCCATCCATCAACTGAATAACAGATGGAGTGGCGATGGCTGCCCTAAAATGAAGGCTTTCTGCGTGTCGGCTAATACCGTCCCTCCAAACGTTCCCACTAAACCAGGAAAATATTCTGGGAGATTTTACCCTGGACAACCTGTGCTGGTGAAAATGCCTCAAATTGGAATAGTACCAATGGTACTAGTTACTCCCCAAAATCCCCAGGACTGGGGGCCAAAGATTGTTCAGAGAAGATACACCGGATCAGCACCCGGTGGATCTTGCCTTTCTTCTAACCCTATTGGTCAAGTAAGACCGAGCATATTTTCTTTTCTTTGTGTCTTACAGGAACCTTAAATGAACTGCACGTGGACAGACGGATTGGTCTACGCTAACCTTGAGTGCCTCCAAGGAATCTTGACACTGATTCTGGCAGTAATATTATTCTTAGTGTGTACGACTATTTGGAGGCCCAAGTTCTAAAAGACGAACCGGCAAATCGAATTAATGCTATTCTGTTTTACCCTTTTCTTCCCTGTTGTTTGTAGTGAAAGAGACCCAGAGTGGCCATGGTCTCAAACTTTGATCAGACACAGTGCGAGGACAGGAACATCGAATGGAAAGTTAAGTTTGGCCACTGTAGTTATACATGACAACAGAATGTTCTCAAAAAATGAGTGGACCTGGAACAATTAGTATCCAATCCTGGAGGGTAAGGCAGGAGAAGAAATTCAAGTAGGATGTCGAATGGTCAACGGTTCAACCCATGAGAAAGCCACCAGAATAGTGGTATTTCGCCCCAAGAACCCACACTCAGTAACAACAGAGCATTGTATCACCGACAAGTGGGATTGCTAGTATAACTTCACTCTCGCAGAACCCACTTTCATAACCTGTCGTTGGCAACAACGTGAAATAGTGTTGCTATTCGAATTCAAAATAGACATAGTTGAACCTGATCCCACTACACAGCCTAACCTAGCTCCACTATTTGAAACTCCTGACAGTGACCACCCTGAAACCTTGCTAAGGGAACTTAGAAATTTGCCCCTTCACACCACCGTCTCTGATAATGACCCTTGGCACAATGCATTGTCAAAATATACTGCAAGCATTAAAAAGGAAAAGAATTTAAATCTCTCTATTCTGGTCATACAAGTGAACTGGTCATATTCTGGTCATGGAAGTGAAATATACTCCAGAAATAAATGGAGTTGGAAAGAATCACTCCAAATGGCTAAACTTGAAGTCATCCCCGGAAAGGAAATACAAATTAGTTGCCGAGTAATCAATGGGTCTACTCATCACAGACCAACCGAAATTAAAACAATCTACGTAGACTCCACTAAACCAGAAAAACATAATACTGAATGCTATAAAATAATAGAGACAAATTCAGATTGCTGGCACAATTTTACTTTTACCAAGCCTATTGTATTGTATTGCCTGTGGGGTTACCAAGACACAGAGTTATTATTTGAATTTATGATTGACACAATTACGTCTGAACCTGCCCAAAGGGAAACAGAACCTACACCCCAACAAATTCCTGAAGGTGTACCTACTCAACCACCCATTAGTCTAACTCCTTACACCTTCAACATTGGCCCTTATGTTATTAAAGACACAGGTCAGCAGCAAATACTGTCTAACCCAACATATTCCCTCAAACGAGTAGAATTTTCAATGCAAATTAATATCTCTGCAATCAAACCTACCTGCTCGCCATTCCTAGGTACGTCTTATGCCGGGTGGTCAGCATGGTTGCATAGACGAACCCTGACCTCTTCACAACGACTGAAGAGAGATGTGACTGGTTCTTAGGAACGGGATTGGGAGTCCTAAATAGTATAGATGCTGAAGTGCTTGCCCACAAACTAGTCGCAACCACTGCTGATCTAAACAGGTTGACACATCCCTACGGTCTTCTTTGTCAGCCTTGGGGAACAAAACATCTTTCAAGAACTATTTACAGAACAACAACTCTGGAAAACTATTAACAAAATACCAACTCTCTAGAACTATTGAAAAAACCCAACTCTAAACAACTATTTACAGCCCTTCCTCTTGGATCCTCCTCTCCTTTACCACCGCCGTTCCCTCAGCTCTGCTGGCCCTGAAAGCAAAGCAAGCGGCAGGGCCCTTTGGCTAACGAGCAGTGCCCGCCGAGCAGAGCTGGGGTTCCCGAGCCGGCTCAGCGGCAGCAGCTGCTTCGGCTGGGGCTTGGCTCTGACGGGCATTCGATGGTCACAGCCCTGGGACACGCTGGGGAGAGCGGGACTCTGCCGCCAGTGCTGAGCCCTGGCTGGGCTCCGGGTGAGATTTGGGTGTCCTGGCCCCAAGAAACTGCTCCCATCCCAAAGCGGACGGGGGCTCAGGGCAGCGCGGTGGGGGCGGTTGTGCCGCCAGGACGAGGGCACCAGGCGCCGTATCCCTGCAGCAGAGACCACCCACCCCAGCCCCAACCCCAGCCCAGTGGCAGGAGACCCTCCCTCCCTACGGGCAGTGGGTGGGGAGCACGTGCCTGTGCTGCTGGGGGATCCGTGTCCATCGGCTCCTCCTCCTCCACATCCACCTCCATCTCTTCATCTTCAACCGGGTCGATCTCCATTTCTTCAGTTGTCCCCGTGTCCACACTGCTGGGACCCTCCTCCAGAGCCTCCAGCGCAAGGTCACACATCCTGAGCCCAAAGGCAAGCAAAAAAGTGCATTCGTCCTGCCCTGGCCAGCAGTGGGACGGGGGCCTCAGCACCCCTGCCCCTCTCGCCACCCAAGGAGAGCCATGGGGCGATGGGACCCCTGGGCACATCCCCAGCAGGAGCTGGCTGGACCTGGGCGGCTCCTTGGCCACCAGCACCCACCAACAGTCCCGGGCCAGCGCCTGCAGCTGGAGGCTCCTCATCTTTTTCTCCTTCACTAATTTTGCATGCAGCAGGGTCTTCTGGATCTGCCAGAGCAGAGAGGGCAGGGGTGAGCAGCCCTGCTCCCGGCCCCCCACGTGCAGACCCCAGCCCCACGCCTGCCTGGGCGCCCAGAAGCTCCTTAATCTGTGAAGCCACCCTTTGGGCTCGGTGCTGCTCCTCGTCCAGGGCTCGGCTCCTCTGGCTCCAGCCTGGAAATGGGCAGAGAAGGCATCGGCTCAGGCTCCGGGCAGCACCCGGCTGCTCCCGGCGAGCATCCCTGCGGCACCAGCCCGGGGCACCCTGGGGTCCGCCGGGGACGTGTCCCCCTACGCAGGGATGCTCCATCCCAGAAGGGCATGAGCAGCCCAGGAGGGCTTCTGCCAGCCTCTGGCCTTGCAGGGCTTGGGGGAGAGGGCGAGCCAAGCTCCCGGCCCCCCGAGCTGCCCAGAGTGGGGTCCCGGTGCCATCCCCGCAGTGCCAGCTCTAGCCTGCCCAGGCAGTGGGGGTGTCCACCTCCATGGAGCAGGGACGTACCTCGGGCAGCGCAATTGTCCTCCTCTTCTGGGCTTTCATGATGCCAGGGAGCAAAACAGAGAGGGGAAGAAGGTGCTGGGACCTTCTTTATCAGCCTTGGGGAACCACCAATGGCTTTTATCAAATATATTACCTCAGTGGGAAGAAACAAATGAAAAGGACCACCATCTGATCACAAATGCACTTGATACGGCCCAAAACAATATTTCTTTGGGTCTTGGTTGTATCCAAGCCCAACTGTGGATGCAATCGATGGCAGCCGCATTTATAAGGGAAGGCGAAGAAAACACTTTGCCCACTGAAATTCGAAAAGTAATATGGGATAATGCAATTGAGTTTGAAAAGAAATTTCAGTCCTGGTGGTATCTGGTTAATTTCACCTACGATCCCACTGAGAGCAAAGCCACTGCTTTCGTCTTAACAATACTCAATGCTTCCGTATACACCATATACCCAATCATTGCGCTGGGGTTGA
Organism: Numenius arquata; assembly: GCF_964106895.1. NCBI lineage: Eukaryota > Metazoa > Chordata > Aves > Charadriiformes > Scolopacidae > Numenius > Numenius arquata. The sequence continues at coordinate 18,359,900 of NC_133587.1, read as the reverse complement.
ATCACCAAGGAGCCATACTCTGTCCAATATAACATAGGGTGTGGGCACAACAAAATAAAAATAAATGGCAAACTGTTGATGTTGATGCATGCATCACACGAGACCAACAAGGATTCATTTGTGAGAGTAATACCCTCAAGGCACAAGACTTTTGTCTTGACACTGACCAAAATGTTTGTCATTTTGAGATACATCCTGATGAAACTCCAGAAACTGTGCTTGTATATATTGGGAAAGGGTGTGTCTGCATGAGATCTCCTTGTAGTTTTGTGTTTGTAGGTAACGTAGCAGTAAATATGAATAATCACTCAAATCTTTGTGCTTGTAACTTTACTAACATTGTTGGATGTGATTTCAATTATTCAGCTCCTGTCACATCTTACCAATTCTACAGTCTAACTATATGCTAATTCGTGATTTATTATTTGCCCCTATTGGGACGAACATTACATTGGTGAAGAAGCTGCTACAACATAATGACTTGAAGCGACTGTTGAAAAAAGCCCAAGAAAACGGACAAAAGACTCTGATTACTGTCCACCACAATGTCGAGGAGATACACCGAGTGTTGGAAAGAATCAAAAGGGATGGAGAACATGAATGGTGGGACACTCTTTTTGGATGGTCGACGACGACTACAGGAATCCTTAACAAGATGCTCCACCCTGTTGTTGTTTTGTTAATACTCACTGTACTGTGTTTTGCTTTGACAATCGCTTTGTATGTTAGACTTTGGATTATGATGAAAAATTTAACTCACTTGATAGCTCCACAAGATATACTTGTACTCGACAACCCTCACCACAAGAGCATCTGTGATATTCCCAATCAGTTTTGAATATCGTGGAGCTTGAGTGACTATAGTCACGGGGTAGATAATGTGGAATAATTCCTAAAATACAATTTTTATTAGAAATATATAGCATTGTTCACACATTAAGGAAAGGTATAAAATCGAAACATTTCCAGGGTGGAACACAGCAGCAGCTGGTATGCAAGGAATCCGCTACATCTATGACTCCCTGAACAATATTGCTTGCAAAAGCAACACAGAGGATGGAGTGGAGTGAAGATTCAACGGCCAAGCTCTGTGATTACGCAGCAAAATGGGAACAAAGTGATCCTATGGAAGTGATAAGCGGCATGCTTGCTACCCTGAGCCAACAGTCTGTCATGTGAGGCGAGAGAATTTTACGCCAATCATAATAAAGGTATGTATGACTAGAGTCACTCAAACTCCACCTTGAAGGTAAAAAATAATATAAAAATAACCCGAGAAAGGGGGGATGCTAGGGAAGACACCATCGTGAAGAGGTCAGGGAGGACCCCGTCACGGACTGCCTTTGACTTGCAGGACCAGTCGAGGGGCTGAGCCTTTCTTCCCCCCCATAGGGACGCCTGTGGGTAAGACTTAGACTATACCGAGTGCTTCCTCGGGGAACTTAGAAATCTCTCTAGAGGGTTATTTTTGTTACATTTATAGCCAGGCTGTATTGTTTGGAACTTTGTCACGTGCTTTGTACCATTAACATTTTTTCTTTTACTTGCACGTGCTTTGCAGACTGTACTTATCACCGGCAAATGCAAAGAACCTTTATATTTGTTGCTTAAATAAAGTGCACTGTTTAAGTAGCTAGCCATTTTGGTTTCTCACTGAACGCGACCAGACGCTGAAGTGCGGCCATGCTAGTTCGTGAGCACGACTAGACTGAAGGTGCAGTCCACTGTCAGTGTATCCAGAATCGTGATAGTTTAATATATTAAACGCGACTGGACTGATAGTGGTGAATTGGGCATCCCTCAGGATTTAAACCTAGCCGCCCCTAGCCTCCCACCTCGGTGAGGAGTGTTAGAACGCAAGGGGGTTTATTTTCTGCGAAAAGTATTTTGCCTCTTCACGCAACACTCAGCTGTCCCCTGTGGTCACCCCTAGACCCTCTCTACCCTTTCATTTCTTCCCTTTTCAGCCCTTTTGGTCTCCCCTGGGGATATAGCGGGGTAGGAGAAGTTTTGCTGCAGGGTGCCCTATGGCCTTCTCCTTTTGTGGGACACCTCTTCTGGCCCTGTCTCCTGCCTTAACCCCCCTTTTATCTCCTCCAGGCTCAACCAGTTCTTGGCACCTCCTTGGTCCCTTCAGGCCCATTCATCTCAACAGCTCCCGCTGTCCACACTGGACTGAGGGACACCAAGCTGCTCTGGCCTCACCACTGCCCAGTGACCCCCCTGGCTGACCCTGCTGGCTGTACCCCGGCTGGCGCAGCCCAGGACAGAGTTGGTGGCACTGCCACCAGACCCGTCCGTGGGCACGTTGGACTCCTGGGCCCTCCTCTGCAGAGCCTTTTCTCACATCCCCTGGCTGGAGACCGGGGGCAAGTCCAGGGCACGGGACCACGGAAAGAGCTTTGTCCTCATCACCTCTGTTAGGAGTTGCTGCATCCAGCAGCCTGAGAGAAGAGAGATGAGGCCACCGCAGCTCCAGGCCCGCAGGTCCAGCCAGCTGTGGAGCCCAAGGCGTGTTTCCAGCAGGCAGAGGCGCCGGTGCACCTATAGAACAGACGCACGTATATACGGGCAGCCACGCGGATCGGGCCCCAGCACTCCCACAAAGAGCACCAGCAGCCTCAGCCTGCTCCCCCCTCTGCCTGGTCACCACGTACCCCTTATTTTACCCCCGAGGCGAATTTGAACTTACATTGAGGGATCTTAGTTGTTTAGCCTAAATAAGCAAGTTTTAATTGAATAAATTACTTAGGGTTATAATACGGTGTGATTTGGGCTGTTTGCTCAGCTTTACTGAGCAGGAGCAGCTGGATTTGCTGAAGCCTTTAGGCTGCGATCGTTCTTTTCCTTAGTGATTTTCCCAGCAGCTGGTACAGTGCTGGGTTTAGTCTTCTAGTGTGGGAAAGTGTTTTGATAGCTCACTTTTTGATAGGAGAGCTACCAAGCTGGTGAGGGGTGTAGAGAACAAGTCATAGGAGGAGAGGCTGAGGGAACTGGGCATGTTTAGTTTGGAGAAGAGGAGGCTGAGGGGAGACCTCATTGCCCTCTACAACTACCTGAGAGGAGGGTGTAGAGGGGTGGGGGTTGACATCTTTTCCCAAGGGAATAATGACAGGACCAGAGGAAATGGTCTGAAGTTGCGGCAGGGGAGGTTTAGATTAGATGTTAGGAAGAATTACTTTACTGAGAGAGTCGTCAGGCACTGGAACAGCCCGACCGGGGAGGTGGTGGAGTCACCATCCCTGGAGGTATTTAAGAAACGTGTAGATGTGGCACTTCAGGGCATGCTCTGGTGCCCAAGATTGTAGGGGGTTTTTTTGTGTGTGTATGGTTGGACTCGGTGATCTCAGAGGTCCTTTCCAACCCTGACGATTCTGTGATTCTGTGATGTTTTGGTAGTGTTTTTCCCAAGTCTGGGACTTTTTGGTTCCCCGTGTTCTGCCAGCAAATGGAGGTGCACAAGGGGCGTAGACCAGAAGATATGGAGGCTCCAACCGTCTGCTGAAACCGCAAATCAACAAGATCAGAGCCAGCCTCCCTGGACACAGGAAGAGAATTCAATAAGATGTTAGAAGACCCCAGACCAAAAATCACCATTGGGCTAGAAGACACGTGGATGGTGTGTGAATGATGCGTGAGGGGCAGTGTGTGGGTCACAAGGGCACCATTGCCCAGGGACTCCTTTGTCTGGGGTCCCTCTCTTTGGAGGCACCCAGCCCGGGCTGTTCTTGCTCCTGTACCTTCCAATCAAATTAACTATTTTATAAAATCCAATGCCTGAGACTCTACCGCGGGAAACCGAGGGTTGAGCCTGAAGGAGGAGGAAGCGCCTGTGAGTGAGTGATTGTGTGTGGAGAGACACCATGAACGGGGTGTGAGCGCTCAGGGGGCAGCTCCTGCTGTAACAGCTTAAATACCAAAAGCTGTAATGAACAACGCCTTGGGCAGGGTCCTACCACCAGAAGCGGTTCTACGGGGAGCCTTGAGTTGCAAGACCCCGCGCACACCAGCCCCGAGGCACCAATCCTGTGAGCGCGGGTTTGTCCCCTGGCACCAGCCCCGCTGGCCAAAGGTGGTCCCTCAGCGAATTCTTTGCATGTTGGCTACAAGCCAAGGCTGCTGAGCTTCCTACCTCATCATCAAGAGAAGTTTCACTTCCTGAAAGGAGTCAATGTCCCTCGGGCTCCTGCTCCCAGCCAGTTTAACCCTCTCTGCAGTTGGGCATCCTCACCTTCCGTGCCAGAGCACTCCTTGGTCACTAACTACTGTCGCTGAGCAGTTACACCTTCACCTACCAGAACGGTTAAGAGTTGGACAGGACCTTAAATACCATCTCGTTCCAACCTCCTGCCCTGGGCAGGGACACCTCCCACCAGACCAGGTTGCTCAAAGCCCCATCCAGTACCAGCCGCTGGTGGGGCTTGCCATGCACCTGACTGACGCCTTTGTGCCAGAGGCAGAGAAGAAACTGGGACTGAGCCACCAGAGAGAGTGTGAGAGCAGCTGAGAGAGCTGGCAGGGTGCAGGGACACGGGCGAGGTGGGTCCCGCACTCTGGCCTGTCTACTGGCACATGCAGGAAAACTTGAAGACCTTTGGGGCTGCCCCGGATGATGCTGTGGTGTGGACCGGGACTGGGTTTATCCTGCCGTGTGATGCTGTGCTGGGCTATCCTGAGGAGCTGGAGGCCTTTTGAGAAGATGCTGAGAAGCATGCAGTTATTACGCAGGAGAAGTGTTGGGAACCCCCTGCCATAGAGGAGAGGATGTTCAGGGGACACTCACCTGAAAATCCAGTTGCTGCTCTTCTTGACTGCTCTCTGGGGAGCCCTTCTCTCTTTAGAATCACAGGATTGTCCAGGTTGGAAGGGACCTTTCAGATCATCAAGTCCAACCATTAACCTAACACTGTCAACTCCACCACTAACTCATGTCCCTCAGCACCACACCTGCCTGGCTTTTAAATACCTCCAGGGATGGCGATTGCGCCACTTCCCTGGACAGCCTGGTCCAATGTTTGACAACCCTTTCAGTGAAGAAATTTTTCCTAATATCGATCTAAACCTCCCCTGGCGCAACTCGAGGCCGTTTCCTCTTGTCCCATTGTCTGTTCCTTGGGAGAAGAGACCGACCCCCCCCGGCTACACCCTCCTTTCAGGGAGTTGTAGAGAGCGAGAAGGTCTCCCCTCAGCCTCCTTTTCTCCAGGCTGAGCACCCCCGGCTCCCTCAGCCTCTCCTCACAAGACTCGTGCTCCAGACCCCTCACCAGCTCCGTTGCCCTTCTCTGGACACGCTCCAGCACCTCAATGTCTTTTTTTTTTTTCTGTGGTGAGGGGCCCAAAACTGGACACAGCACTCTACGTAGGACCTCCCCAGTGCCCAGTACAGGGGGACAGTCACTGCCCCAGTCCTGCTGGTCACGCTGCTCCTGACACAGGCCAGGATGCTGTTTGCCTTCTTGGCCACCTGCGCACCTCATCCACCCTGCACAGTAACAGACACATGATCAGGTGCTCCTCCTGGTGCAGGAACACCTTCCCATGCAGACATGGAGTCACACAGGGTAACAAATCTCCTCTTCTCCCCACTAATGTTTCTCCAGGAACTTCTTCTCTCATGCCCAGAGAAGCACAAACATGCATATGGAGCACCCCCTACATGCACAGAGGTGTCTGCTGCAGTCTCCCCACTCCTTCCCTTTCACCCCTTGAGCCTCTCCCTGCACCCCCTGTCCTTCTCACGCCTTGACTGCTCCTCCAAAGCCAATGCTCTTCCACGTGCCCAGGGGCTGATGCCCCCACAAAAGCAGATGTGACACTTGAGCAGAGTAGACCAAGGAACTGAGGAGCTGATGTGGCTTTAACACACTTCTCTGCTTTCCTACGAGGGCTGGGGCAAACGGAGGAGCTCCTGGAAAAAGCAACTGATGTGGCAACAGTTTTCCAGAGCTGCTGGGCCAGGGGAACATCCGCCATGCAGGAATGGGTGAGGAAACTGTGTTCCCCACAGCCTGAAAGGCCCCTTCCCTGTGAGGATGTGTGAAGGACTTTTCAAACTCAATACCCTCAAAGTTGAAAGGGATTTTGGTGGCAAATGAAGGGGAGGTGGGGGTGCAGAGATGCTCCCTGTTGCCTTCCAGCCTTTGGACACATCACAGGCGAGGTCTGGTAGAGGGGGCCAGTGCCCCTGGTCATGAGGAGGGGGCCTGGCCATTGCCTCCGGGTCTCCACTTAGTGCACTCCTGCTCTGAAAAGATAAGGGCTTGTGCCCTTATCAAGTGGACCCGCAAGAGAAGGAGACCACAAGAACAACACAACACTGCTTGAGGTCTTCAGGCCACCCCCAGCATCCTCAAAACCAGTCAGCAAAGGCTTCACTTCTGGTGCCAGAGCCCTGTCCCTGGCAGGCACCTGACTGATGGAGATGGAGACCAGTGGAGATGGGACCACCTGAAGGAAAAGACTCACTCCAAACACAGCTCTGAGATCTTGGGAGGCTCTTGTGAACAATGTCAGCTGCAGCAATAGCAGCACTGACCAGAAATGACGGCAAATCTTGCCATTGATGGCTTTTTCTGCAAACTGCCTTTTCCCTCTCTTTTCCAAGGGCTCTCTACAGCTGTGTTACATCCAGCTCAGCTACAAGGAGCCTGTAGAAGCCACTGTAAACTCCAGGGTCTGCCTCTTGATGAGGTTTGGTGCTGCAGAAATCCACCAGTCCCATATACTACATACAGGTAACTGCTACGGAGCCAGGCATTACAGCAGGTAAGAATGAAAGCCTAAATATAGGCAGCATTTTCCGAGAAGAATGCCCAGGACTGTCCTCTCTAAAAACTGCTGCTGGATGGGTTGGTGGGGTTTGACAAGCTGAAGATCTCCTCAGAACCTTTCGGAGGACTTCTAGACTCCTTGAAGTCCTCTGTCAGTGTCGGCTGGAGCACAGCTCAGAAAGGTTGCAATGGGGAGCCAAGAGATTGGTCGGTGTCCTCAGCAGCAGTGTCAATGCCAGCAGGCTTCAGCTTCTACGTTGGAGAAAACCAGGGTCTGTGCCTGGTTAAAATATTGTCTGTGGGACAGAATTTGGAAGGTCATCCCTTGGCTCAGTAAGACCCAAGGCATTTCCAACAACTTGGAGAGACCCTGACGCCTGAACCAACCCGTCTGCTTGGGCTTTCAGCGGTGGGAAGCAGAAAAACACCAGGAAGTGCTGAACACCTCCTGGTACTTGATCCAGATTATTTCTATCTCCGCTGACAAAGCCGTTGCCCAGTGGGATGTTTGTCCACTTGTCTGTTCTTCTGGTGCGTGTTTTCTGCTCTCAAAAGAGGGGGAGAATAATTGCACTTGTTGGCACGGGGCTGTCAGGACTGCAAAACCCTGCAGGCTGTATGAGACGGAAAACGACCCGACCTTGGAAGCAGGAGCCAGGGTCTCCCTGGAGGTGCCAGCCCAAAGGCCCTTGGGCTGCCCTGGAAGGGACCTGCCCGGGCCCTGGGAATTCCTGGTGCCTCAGCCATGGGCAAGGGCTGCTCCCCTGCCTCAGCGCTGCCCAGCCTCCAAGGGTCCCACTGAGGGTCTTCAGAGCCAGCGCAGGGGGAATGGCCTGTCCCAGCAGAGCTGGGGGGGTCTCTAGGAGCTGCCTTGGCTCAAATGCCACCACAAGGACAAGCTCCAGCCCTGCCCGTGGACTGCCTTGACCCTCTTGGTGTCAACTGGACCTGCCCATTGGTGTTTGGAATTGGCGCTGGCTTTGCTCTGGGGCTTGGCCTTTGGGCTTCTCTTCTGGCTGGTCACCTCCTGACCTGTAAGAGCCGTTGTGTGATGAGACCGTCAGCAACGGAGGCTGATGAGAGGTGGTTGGCCCAAAGGCCCGGCAGGGGCTGCCTGAAGACTGGGCTGGCACTTGTCCATGAGGACGGGCTGGGATTTTCCTTAGCACTTCCGTACATCCAGATCTCTTTGGGAAGGACGGGCACCACTTGCCCCAGCGTCCCACAGACAGTCTGCAACGCTCTGGGCAAACCCCACTTGTTCAATGAGGGGATGGTTGGGAAGAACAGCTTAGGACAGGAAGGAAGTGAAATGTGTTGGGATTATTAGCTTTTGGGGTATGTACGTATGAAGCTGCGCCCACTTTAAGGGGGCTCATCCCCATCCCCACTGCGCATCCCGTTGCCATGGCCCATGTTCCATCTGCAACTGCCAGTACCAGGTGACGGGCACAACGCACCCTTCTGCCCTGCGCCCCACAGCCCTTCTGCCCTGCTCCTTGTGCCTTGAACCCATAACCCAGCCCTTCCCTTCCTGCCTGGTCCCAGCACCTTCTTCCCCTCTCTGTTTTGCTCCCTGGCATCATGAAAGCCCAGAAGAGGAGGACAATTGCGCTGCCCGAGGTACGTCCCTGCTCCATGGAGGTGGGCACCCTCCACTGCCTGGGCAGGCTGGAGCAGGCACTGCGGGGATGGCGCGGGGACCCCACTCTGGGCAGCTCGGGGGGCCGGGAGCTTGGCTCGCCCTCTCCCCCAAGCCCTGCAAGGCCAGAGGCTGGCAGAAGCCCTCCTGGGCTGCTCATGCCCTTCTGGGATGGAGCATCCCTGCGTAGGGGGACACGTCCCCGGCAGACCCCAGGGCGCCCCGGGCTGGTGCCGCAGGGATGCTCGCCGGGAGCAGCCGGGTGCTGCCCGGAGCCTGAGCCGATGCCTCCTCTGCCCATTTCCAGGCTGGAGCCAGAGGAGCCGAGCCCTGGACGAGGAGCAGCACCGAGCCCAAAGGGTGGCTTCACAGAGTAAGAAGCTTCTGGGCGCCCAGGCAGGCGCGGGGCTGGGGTCTGCACGTGGGGGGCCGGGGTCTGTGCCCGGGCCCCGCGGGGCAGGGAGCAGGGCTGCTCACCCCTGCCCTCTCTGCTCTGGCAGATCCAGAAGACCCTGCTGCATGCAAAATTAGTGAAGGAGAAAAAGATGAGGAGCCTCCAGCTGCAGGCGCTGGCCCGGGACTGTTGGTGGGTGCTGGTGGCCAAGGAGCCGCCCAGGTCCAGCCAGCTCCTGCTGGGGATGTGCCCAGGGGTCCCATCGCCCCATGGCTCTCCTTGGGTGGCGAGAGGGGCAGGGGTGCTGAGGCCCCCGTCCCACTGCTGGCCAGGGCAGGACGAATGCACTTTTTTGCTTGCCTTTGGGCTCAGGATGTGTGACCTTGCGCTGGAGGCTCTGGAGGAGGGTCCCAGCAGTGTGGACATGGGGACAACTGAAGAAATGGAGATCGACCCGGTTGAAGATGAAGAGATGGAGGTGGATGTGGAGGAGGAGGAGCCGATGGACACGGATCCCCCAGCAGCACAGGCACGTGCTCCCCACCCACTGCCCGTAGGGAGGGAGGGTCTCCTGCCACTGGGCTGGGGTTGGGGCTGGGGTGGGTGGTCTCTGCTGCAGGGATACGGCGCCTGGTGCCCTCGTCCTGGCGGCACAACCGCCCCCACCGCGCTGCCCTGAGCCCCCGTCCGCTTTGGGATGGGAGCAGTTTCTTGGGGCCATGACACCCAAACCTCACCCGGAGCCCAGCCAGGGCTCAGCACTGGCGGCAGAGTCCCGCTCTCCCCAGCGTGTCCCAGGGCTGTGACCATCGAATGCCCGTCAGAGCCAAGCCCCAGCCGAAGCAGCTGCTGCCGCTGAGCCGGCTCGGGAACCCCAGCTCTGCTCGGCGGGCACTGCTCGTTAGCCAAAGGGCCCTGCCGCTTGCTTTGCTTTCAGGGCCAGCAGAGCTGCGGGGAACGGCGGTGGCAAAGGAGAGGAGGATCCAAGAGGAAGCGCTGTAAATAGTTGTTTAGAGTTGGGTTTTTTCAATAGTTCTAGAGAGTTGGTTTTTTGTTAATAGTTTTCCAGAGTTGTTGTTTTGTAAATAGTTGTTGAAAGCTGTTGTGTTGTTAATAAAGAGTTGTATGTATGTTCTTCAGACCCAAGCTCTCTCTGTGTTGCCTTGGCCACCCGCGGCGTTTGCAGAGCTGTGGTTTCCTCTTGCTGGGGGTTCCCGGGGCTGGAGGGGGCTGGGGGTGCTGGCACGGCCGCCCCGGGGGCAGGGGGTCCCTGTGCACAGAGGGGTCCCGCTGACGCAGGGGACGGCACTGGGCAGCAGCGCGGTTCACGGGCTGCTGGAGAGTGGTGTCCCCAACAGCAAAGAGGTCCCCAGCAAAGCCTGAGCTCTGAGGTGACTGACCCCTGCCGTGATGCCATCAAAGCAGCAGGACACCTTCTGCTCCCCTTCCTGCTGGAGGGAAAGGGACTCATAGGCCAAAAGGCAAAAATCTTGAAGTCTTTGACCCTGCCCACGCCCAGGGCTTTGCTTCTCCTCCTGCCTGGCTTTCCCCTGTGCCATGACAAGAGAAGAAGTCCCAGGCAAAGCCCTCCTTGCCCTGCCGCCATTCCTGCTGTTGGCAGTGGCCCCGGCCCCTGGTCCCCACTTGGGGCGACCCGGGGAGTGGGTAGCGCAGGCTGCGGGGGAGAGGCTGCGGGGGCCTTTGGGGAGAGGGGGGTGGGGAAGCGGTGCCCTGGGGCACGTAGGTGGGCGCAGGGTCCCTGGCCGTGGGGTGCGGGGAGCCGTGGGCGCTGGCAGAGTCCCGAGGGGGCGCGACGCTGTGCGGTGCGGGGGGGGCAGGATGCGGGGAACCGCGGGGGGCCGGGGCTGCGGGCACGGGGCTGCCGCCGGGCGCTCGTTACCCGCGGCCCCGCCGCCTCCTTCATTAGCCGCGGCCACAGCCGCTCATTAGCGGCGGGCGGGGTCGGGCGCCCTCCTCGCGGAGGCGGGCGGGGGGCGCTGCCGGCCGTGGGGGCGCGGGCAGCGGCAGCGGCGGGGCTGGAGCCCGATCCCGATCCCGATCCCGATCCCGACGCCGGGCGGAGGCGGCGTCGGGGCCCCGCCGTGCTGCCCCTCGCCCTGGGGAAGGCTGCCCGGGCGGGGGTCGGGCTCTGGGGTGCCCGGACGGGGCTCTGGGGTGGCGGGCTGGGGAGGGGCCGCTCCCTGGCGTGTGGAGGCGGGGGGCGATGCGGGGCCCCCTCTCTCCCTCCCTCCTGGCTGGCTCGGTGCTGGGCGTCTGTCCCCGGTGGGTGCCGGCTGCCGGGGCTGAGCTGGCCGTGCCCCCCCCGCCTGTCCCTGCCCCACACGGCCCTGCCGCTTGCTTTGCTGCCAGGGGCAGCAGAGGTTGTTCCTTCTCAGAGGGATCAGACCTGTGTTGATAGTCGGTGCCAAGGAATGGGGTGCAGAGAGGCTCTTGCTTATACCTGTTGCTATCACGACCAAGGGCGGCTGACTTTGTTCTTTGCCCCGTTGGAGGGTCGGGAACGGAAAAGCAAAAGCTCCTAAGAGGTGGGGAAAGAACGGGGGTCCTCCACTTACGGCCTTCTGTCCTGACCCCCCTTCCCTGCTCCCAGGAAACAGGGAAGGCAAAGATCCAACAGAAGCCCTTCCCTCCCCAGGACAGCCAGTCTTGCTTGATCTCCCAACCATAGGAGAAGGACCCCTCATTCAAAAAACCCCACGGAATCGCTACGCGGGGGTGGCTACCGACGCCCACGGAAAAGACCATCATATTCGTACTCCGTGGATAATCCCGTCCTTCTAATCCTTGTATTTTACGTGTATATGTCCTGCAGGTTATTAGAGGAAGCAACGCCGGCTCCATGTAAACTTTGACTCTATGGATTATTGTGTGTGTGTCTTTTGTTTGGTTATAATTGTGATTTTTATGTGTTATAATAGGGAAAGGTGTTTTGGGCAACCATCCTCATCACCCTCAGCCTCGCTGGTAATACACGAGGGGAGGACCCCCCCAAATTTAGCTTAGGAATTGACACAAGGATTTATACGTACATGGAATGATACTGTGGCCCCCACTACATCAGCCCAGGAAGGGATTAGAATGGGACTGCTTTCCATGAATTTCACCCACTGTCTATGAAAGTGGAACAGAGGAATTTGTCTGGGATTCTACCACCCGTGCGAGATGTTAACGTCAACTGTGTCATGCAAAAAATGAAACCTCAGAAGGGATGGTTACCGTTCACAGAAAAGGATCTGATATGGGTCCCTCCCCCTAATGTGTCCCTGGACACAGCTTATGAAATGGGACCCAGTGTGACGTCTCGTGGCCATCAAAGAAAGGAAATACTCCAAAGAATAGAGTAATGCAGCAAGAGGCGGGAACTGCTCTCGGGAACTGCCTAAATTATCCCTGGGACCCTCAGAGACACCCCACTCCCACTGCAATCAGTGACCAGCTTGTGTTTGACTCTCATTTCAAGTGGGACTTGGGGTGGTGCCTCCAACTTCCTGTGGAGGAAGAAGAAGCTGTGGATATGGAGCTGGGGAGCAGCGGGGCCGACATCCTTGCATTAGTGGGCCGAAAGCCGTGGGAGGTATAAACAGCCTGTGAGAACACGGATCCTGAAGAAGATGTGGTCTCAGAAGAATGCCAACCTAAGCAACTGCGGGGCACGTAACTGTCTCTTTGCAACTCTGTAATGGTCACGACATGAAACATGAAATAAGGAGGTAGACGTGCAAAAGCACTAGCTCGCGTTGCGTTATGCGTGACGGAAAAGTACTAACCCGAGGCCATAAGAGTATTATAAAAGACGCATGGTCATAGCAATAAAGGTCTTCGCTTCACCCTCCGGCGGAGTCCGTGTTGCTAATTGCCACAAATGGTGCCCTGTGTGAGGCGCGAATAACCGAGTCAAAAGAGACTGGCCGGTGGCAAGCCCCATGGAACTGAAGTGCTGCTGAAAGGAAGCAGGAGCCGGCTTGAATCATCTCTTCTGAGAGAGGTGAGCCGTGGGGGACTATGGAGAATAATGCATCTAGTGAAGAAAAATCAGTACTTAAATTGATGGAGGGTCTTTTACAAAACCATGATGTTGCAGTCGACCCACATTCGTTAAAACGGTTGAAACGGGTATTTGTAATGTGCCCAGGGGTAGACACTGCTTCCATTTTCACCACAAAGGTATGGGATGAAGCTGGTGTGAAACTTTGGGATAGAGCCACACGTTCAGACAAGTTGGCGGGGGAGCTTTTAACTCCTTGGAGAAAGGGCCTAGAAATGCTTAAAAAACAGGAAGACGCTAGGCGCACAGAGGGAGGTGAGCACTGCGGTCCAAAAACGGAGTCGCCCGCTCCCGCGGCTACTTTGCTGTGCCCAGACCTGGAAGATCAGCCTGGGGACCCTTTTGACCTGGGAGAAGTTGATCCCGATAAAGAACCCAATCTGTTCCCCCCCGACCCACACAATAATTGGAGAAAGGTTCGGCAGGAAGCATTAGCAGCTGGGGAATTAGCTGTAGCAGAAAAAATTGTTGCACCAGTAATTTATGAAGAGAATCAGGTCCCGAAATGGGAAGTTCTGAATTTTAGTATTATGAAGGAACTCCGAAGGGGAGTGCTTGATTATGGTTTGTCATCGCCGTACTCCACCTCCATGTTTGGTTCCATTATGAAATCATATACTCTGACCCCCATGACTGTAAAACCCTTGCGCAGCTTATCCTCACTGGTACACAGTATACTTTATGGGAGGCTGCGTGGAGGCGTCTCTTAGAAATGCAGCGCCTAGGGTATGTGGACTGGGGTCCACGCGACCCTGCTTTTGCCATGACGATGGAACATCTAACGGGGACGGGTAACTTCCAACCACCCCATCGCCAAGCTCAAGAAATACCACGAGGTGTGCTCAATGATGTTAAAAATCTGGCCTATCGAGCATTCTTAGAAGTCCCCGACGTGGGAAAACCGCAGAAGTCCTTTACGGAAATCAAACAAGGTGCGAAAGAATCCTACGTGAGTTTTATAGATCGGCTGCGAGAAAGCTTAGATAAACAAGTACCCAATGAGCAAGCCCAAAATACTATTTTACTAAAATTGGTGGTAGAAAATGCTAATACAGACTGCCAGCGTGTATTGCGTCCTTTAGAAAACCCTAACCTCATTCAAATGATAGAAGCATGTAACTGGATAGGATCACTGGAGCATACGTTTGAGGTTATGGCAGCAGCCTTTGCTACAATGACAGCTGGCAATCAAACATGCTTTGGCTGCGGGCAGCCAGGGCACATTAAGAAACATTGCCATAATGCACAAAAGCCTAAACTTCCAAACATCTGTCCGCGATGTAAGAAGGGTAGGCACTACGCAAACCAATGCCGCTCGAAATACGATAAGGATGGCAAGCCCTTATCGGGAAACCGCCAGCGGAGCACGCCTGCCTGGGACCGGGCCAGGACACAAATGGCTCCAGGATCATCGCCTCTTCAAACCCTTCCAGCCTGTGTGCAAGAACCCGCGGCAGTGCCGGAGTGGACCTGGCAGCCGCCGAATCAGTAACTCTTACAGATTCCTCCGTCTCCCTGATACCTACTGGTGTCCATGGGCCATTAGGCGGGGGTAAAAGTGCCCTGCTTTTAGGCTGATCTTCCACCACGTTGCAGGGTCTGTTTGTTCTCCCTGGTGTCATCGACTCGGACTACACGGCGGAAATAAAAATCATGGCCTGGACTCCGACACCACCATGCACCGTCGGGCTGCCTGCATTGCGCAACTTGTTTACTTTACTGCTTGTCCCTCTAAAACGAGCCAGACAGAAAGGCAGGGCTCGGGGTTTGGTTCCACCGGGCATCCGCAGATTTTGTGGACACAACCTGTTACTACCGGTTGGCCGGTGATGAAATGCAAGCTGCCATTGCAGCAAAAAGGCTACATCTGTTTCGATGGGATTTTAGACACTGGAGCTGATGTCACAGTCATTTCAAGGGATCGATGGCCTACAGACTGGCCGTTAACTCAAATGTGTAGAATGTTAATGGGCATAGGTGGACATGCCATACCCTTTCAGAGCAAACATTTAATTCAAATTGAAGGTCTTGAAGGCCGTGTGGCCTCGGTTCGCCCCTTTGTGCTCGCCACACCTATTACCTTACAGGGTCGTGATTGTATGAGTCAGTGGGGAGTAAACATTGGGTCACATTTTTCTTAGGGGCCGCTGCAGTGCAACCCACCTTAAAACTTACACGGAAAACTAACAATCCTGTCTGGGTGGAGCAGTGGCACCTGGTTGTAAAAAGTTGCACCACCTTAATGAATTAGTGGAAGAACAATTGAAGGAGGGACATATTGTCCCTAACTACTAGTCCGTGGAATTCACCTGTTTTTGTTATTCAGAAAAAGAGCGGGAAACGGCGTTTATTGCATGATCTGCGCAGAATAAATGATGTGATGGAAGACATGGGCACGTTACAACCCGATATGCCGTCACCCACCATGATCCCCCAAAATTGGTGCCTCACCATTATCGATTTGAAAGACTGTTTTTTTACTATTCCCCTACACCCAGACGATGCACCAAAATTGGCGTTCTCGGTGCCGTCACTTGACGTAAGTGAACCTTACAGGCGCTATCATTGGACAGTCCTCCCTCAAGGAATGAAAAATAGCCCCACCATATGCCAATGGTTTGTAGCTAAAGCCCTGTCTCCTGTTAGGAAAGCCTTTCCTGATGTTGTACTTTATCATTATATGGATGATACTCTTGTTGCGGCGCAAGCTCAACAGACTATGCAGGACGTGCTTAAGATGTTATATCAGCAAGTACAAACTGCAGGGTTACAGATAGCCCCCCCAAAAATACAACAAACAGCACTCTGGAATTACTTAGGGTGGCGAATTATGGAACAAAAGATTGTTCCGCAACAGGTAAAGTTGCAAGTAACTGTGAAAACTTTAAATGATCTGCAGAAGCTCCTGGGGGCAATAAATTGGATCCGTCCACTGTTAGGTATACCGAATCACGAACTGAGCCCCCTGTTCTCCCATCTTAAGGGAGACCCAGCGCTTTTGTCACCAAGAAGCCTGACTTTGGAGGCTCAAGTCGCCCTAGAAAAGGTCTCCCAGGCTATAGAGAGTTGCCAGGCAAACAGAATATACCCAGAGGTGTCCTTTCAACTGCTCATTAAAAAACCCCACTTCACAGCCATATGCCTTAATTTTGCAATGGGATGAGAATCGACCGGACCCTCTGGCCATTATTGAATGGGTTTTCCTCCCACACCAACTGCAGAAAACAGTTGTAACCCGACCGGAGTGTTTTGCCATGCCAATAATAAAGGCCAGACAGCGTCTGTTGGTGCTAGTGGGACAAGAGTTCTCTCGCATTATTTTGCCAACAGATACTCAGGTACTGCAATGGCTTCTTCAAACTTCAGTTCTTTTCCAGACAGCAACAATGGAATTTCCAGGGGAATTAAGCATACATAGCCCGAGCCATAAACTGCTTCAACAAGACTTTACGCTATATGAACTCCCGAAAGTTAGTCATGCGCCTCTGCAGACTATAACCATCTTTACAAATGGCTCCGGCAAAACCGGCCGATCTGTTATAGTATGGCAAAACCCTGAGACGAAAACTTGGGTTTCAGATGTGTGTCGGGTTGAGGGCTCTCCGCAGATCATTGAGCTTGCCGCTGTAGTTCGAGCTTTTCAAAAATGGAAAACCCCTGTAAATATAATTAATGACTCTGCCTATGTGGCCAGGCTAGTGCCACGCTTAGAAAATGCTTGCTTGAAAGAAACTTCTAACCCATTGTTGTATTCACTGTTATGGCAATTGTTATGCTTACTAAATGATAGAAAACATCCTTATTTTATTATGCACATCCGCGCGCATACCAGACTTCCGGGACTGTTGATAGAAGGAAATCGCCGTGCGGACGCTTTGACTCTTGCAGCGCAAATAACACTGCAAGCAGTCGAACAGGCGCGTCTTTCGCATGCCTTCTTCCGTCAAAACGCAAGGGCGCTACAGAAGACATTCTCCCTCACCTCGTCACAGGCAAAAACCACTGTTACCGCTTGCCTAGATTGTCAGCGCTTCCACCCCTCTCCGCCAGCTGCGGGCGTTAACCCGAGGGGTCTTACCGCCCTGGAGCTGTGGCAGACAGATGTGACTCATTTCCCTGAGTTCGGTCGTCTGAAATATATCCATGTCTCTGTGGATATGTTTTCTGGGGCCATACATGCCACTTGTCATACTGGGGAAAAGGCCCGAGACGTTATTAAACACTTTTTGCTTGCCCTTGCAGCCCTTGGCGTCCTGCACGCAGTACGGACAGATAATGGCCCTGCGTATATATCTCAAAGACTGAAATTATTTTTCCAAGACTGGGGCGTCAAACATACCACTGGTATTCCTCACTCCCTGACCGGTCAAGCCGTCGTCGAACGATCTCATGGCACCTTGAAACGCTTGCTAACTAAACAAAAAGGGGGAATTGCGGACATGGTAATGTCTCCACAAGAACGCCTGGCTAAAGCCCTATATGTATTTAATGTTTTAAATTTATCTGTTAATATGGAATCTGCAATCAGTCGCCATTACGCGTCCTTACGGGCAGACAGGGACCCTGTAGAAGGCAAAGCGCAGGTGTCAATTCATAATCTTGAGTCTGGGGCTATAGAAGGTCCATTTCTGTTGATAACCTGGGGGAGAGGGTATGCTTGTGTTTCCACAGGTAATGGACCATGGTGGGTTCCAGCAAGGTGTGTTCGTCCGTACCAACAACATTCGAATCGGAAGGATTGAATGAGCCTGCTCTCCTGGTTCGGGTTATCTGCCCGTGCATTAACATCCTTGCGAAAGCTGGGGTGTTGACTCGCAAAGCAGAGCAATGCTACTTCGGTAGCGCTTTCTGGGCTATTGTTAGAGGTAGACTCGGTATGGCATGCAACTCTACAAAACAGAGCTGCCATAGATTTTTTGCTTCTCGCGCATGGTCACGGGTGTAAAGATTTCGATGGTATGTGTTGTATGAATCTATCTGACCGTTCTGAATCAATACGTAAGAGCATACAGCAGATCATGTCAAATGTGCAGTGTTTAAGAGTATCTGAAGGGTGGGGATGGTTAAATGATCTTTTTAATAATTGGGGTCTAACGGGTTGGATGCGATCAGCCTTACAAATTGTGCTTTTCTGTATCATCATCTTTTTGTGTATTATGATTTGTACTCCTTGCTTGTTACAATGTGTACAGCGTTTGATTAACAAAACACTAGCTGCTGCTTTTGTTGTAAATAAAGAAGGGGGAGTTGTGGAGGAAGAAGAAGCTGTGGATGTGGACCTGGGGAACAGCACTGATGACATCCTCGCACTGGTGGGCAGAAAACCATGGGAAGAGTAAAGGGAGCAGCCAGTACACAGCTCCTGAGAAGGACGAGCAGGCGACGTCCGCGTGCTGTCTTTGTGTATACCATCCATGGAACATGTTGTGAAAACTATGATAAGGTAGTAGCAGTGGGAAAGTACTGATGTATTTTGTGAGACTAGGGAATGGAATAATACTAGCTGGGTGTTGAAAGATATATAAAGAATTTTGTGATGCTAATCAAGGTTTTCGCTTCACTCTCCGGCGGAGTCCCTGTCGCTAATTGCCATAAGGGACAGTTGAGTGGGGTTAGTTAAAGCTAATGGTAGAAGACATATCCATGGCATTTTGGTTTCCAAAAATAATTTCAAAAGATGCTGCTTAATTCCCCCATTCATCTTCTCTACTTTCCCTGAACTCCGGGGCTTCCACAGAGTACGGAAATCTCATTGTATTCCTAAGGCCACCACAACCCCTTGAAGAATTTTTCCAGTAAAATGTGTTCCTCTCTGTGAGTCTATTGCCTCTATTACTCCCTATCTAGGAATTATTTGTCCTAAACGCACTTTAATAACTGATCCCGTAGTTGCTGAAGCAACTGGAAATGCTTCTGGCCACCCGGTTAGCTGGCATACTATTACCAAAAGATCCTGTTCAGGGAAAGGAAGAAATCTTCCTGTTCAGGGCATTTCAGTAAAATCCACCTGACATCGTTGGAATGGGCCCAAGGTCGCCCTCCTCTAGCACCTTCCCTTGTAAATTGACCTTAGCACAAATTAAACAACCCTCAATTGCCCTTTTTGCTTGTTTTGTGAGCACGACTAGCAACAAGTGATAAGGACATAAGCAATAAAGACACGCAGAGCAACAGACACAGCAATCCTCTCCCTTTGTTCATGAACAAACTAAATCCCTAGGCACAAACGTTCAGCATCTTCGTGTCATGGGCCTGCGCTCAAAAAGGACACTTTTCTTCTCCAGGCGGACACCAACTGAGGAAATAACACTCTCGGTAATGATGCTGAGGGGAAGAGGGATTGAGATAGGGAGTTCAAAAGTGAGCATGTCACACCTTGACCTGTGGAGGGGCTACCACTTCCCGTTGCAGGAAAACATCTGAAAAGGAGCATTTGCCTGGCAGTTTCGCCTTTAAAATGCTACAGGCACATTAACAGGTGACCCCATGAAGATACTGGAAGGAAAGAGACAGCTCCAGCTCCAATTTTTTTGCAGCCAGTTTAATGTTTGCATGATGTTAAGGGTTGCAAAACCAGTTTGCCATTAAGCAGAGGCATCTAGAAACAAGTGCTTCCTCCCACACCAATCTAAAGCTTGTATCCATCATTATTGGGGGAAATTGGGACCCAGTTACACTCGTACCAATCAGGAAAAACCTTCCTAGTTTTTCAGCTTCAAGGAAGTAGAATCGCTGTCATCTGAAAGGTATTCAAGGGGAATTTCTCTACATTTGTCTGAGCGAGAGTGAAAGGTTTTTCAGTGCAGTTTCCACCCAAACACTTTCCCCAGCACAAGCTTTGGGAATCACCTGGAGAAACGGGTGATGTTTCTGTCTCCAGGTGTGACTGGTGAAGAAGGAACGCTTTACGGCCGATGAAGAAGAGGATTTCAGCTTTCAAGCAGCAACTTCTGGACACTGCAATGGGGGAAAAAAGGCACTGGGCTTTCCAGGCCACACCTCTAGACCTGGACTGCAATTCCACAACCACGCTCTGCCCTTTTGCAAAGGGACAGAGTGCAAATGGCAGAAAAACCTGAGGCACAAGCGCTCAGGAAGAGGCAGAGCAAAGCCAGAGGACGCAGGCAGAACTCCGAGGGGACACGCCAGCTGGTCTGATGCCGCCACTTCAGAGCTTCTGGGCATCCTCTGGGCACAGGAGGGGAGCTGGAGGGCAGTCCCGCTGCCCCAGGGGCTGCCTTGCTCTCTGGCAAGCCAAAGGGCCGCCCGGCATGGGGCCTGCAGGGCCTCATGGGCCACCCTCCCAGACACAGAAAGGTCCGTTGGTGACGTCACCGGCCGGCCGTTGGCCAACTGGCACCCCTGTGGCTGACCCACAGCTCGCTCAGCAGCCAGAGATTCCTGCACCAAGCCTGCTTGGTAGAGGAGGAGGCGGCAAAGGGAGGCCAGTGCCCACATTGGGTGGGACGAGCGCCCACATTGAGTGGGCCCAGCCAGAAGGGGCTCCTCGGAAGCCCGGAGGATGCCCAAGCACCGAGAGAAACGCAAGTGGGCTGCGGCCAGCAGCAGCGGCAGCAGCAGCGATGGCCAAGGAGTTGAGCCCATGGAGGTCGACCCACCCCTGAAGAGGGAGAAGGAAGAGCCCATGGAGGTCGACTCACCCGCCAAGAGGGACGAGGGAGAGCCCATGGAGGTCGATCCACCGGCAGAGGAGCCAATGGAGGTGGATCCCTCTCCCGCAGGCCTGACGGGGCACACCTCCACCGTGGCCAGGCTGCCTCCAGCAGCAGCGGGCCCAAAGCGCCGCAGGACCCCCGCCGGCTCAAAGGGACCCTCCGCAAAGCCACGGTCCAGCAAGCGGCGCCGGCCCCGCGGCCGACGCTAACCGTAAGTGGGCCATCCACACCGCCATGCGGCAGGCTCAGCAGGAACATCAGCCGGCTGTCAAGCCGCCGAGGAGCCCTGCTTTCCCTCCCCACACCCCCGCCCCTCAGCAAGGGGGGCTATCTCCTCTGCCCTCAGGCCTGGGCAAGAGGAGAGGAGAGGAGAGGGGCTGCCCTCTTCTGCCCGGCAGCCCCACAGCACCAGCACCAGACCTTACCGCTCCCGACAACTCCCCGAGAGGAGGCTGGAGCCAGGGGGCTGTCGCTCTCTTCTCCCAAGGCACGAGGGACAGGACAAGGGGAAACGGCCTCAAGTTGCGCCAGGGGAGGTTGACAGGGGAGACTGGGAAAGAGTTCTTCCCTGAAGGGCTTGACAAGCATTGGAACAGGCTGCCCAGGGAAGGGCTTGAGGCACCCTCCCGGGAGGGATTTCAAAGACCTGTAGATGTGGGCCTTAGGAACGTGGTTGAGCTGCGGACTTGGCGGTGCCAGGCTAACAGCTAGACTCCATGAGCTTCCATTTCTTTTCCAACGTAAACGATTCTGTGATTTCTCTTTCAGAGCCGCGGGGAAGAGGCGAGGAGAGGGGCTGCCATCTTCGGGCCGGCAGCCCCATAGGACCAGGAGGAGTCCCTTGGAGACGGCTGAGACTGCTGGAGAGCGTCGGAGACCACCAGAGACCGGCGGAGACCACAGGACACCATGGGAGACCACCGGAGAGGATCAGACACTGGCGGTGTCCTGCGGCCTCCGGTGGTCTCACACTGGAGACCGTTGGAGTCCGCTGGAAACCGCCAGAGTCCATCGAAGACCGCCGCAGACTGCCAGCCACCGGTGGCCTCCGATGGTCTCCAGCGGTGTCCGGCGGTCTCATCAATGGAGACCACCGGACACCGCAAGAGAATGCTGGGGACCATCGGAGACCGCCGGACACCGCTGGAGACCGCCGGAGAACACCGGAGACCATCGCAGAACACCAGAGACCGCCGGAGACCGCCGGAAACCACTGCAGATCGCCACAGCCTGTTGGACTCCCCTGGAGCGCCACCCAGGTTATTGGGGCCTGGAGTTGGCATTGTTTCAGGCTGAGGATGAGAAAGCCAGTGGCAGGGGGCTGTCCTCAGCCAGACCTCGCCTCAGCTAACGCATGGGTGGGGGAAAAAAGCCAGACCCACCCTGGCCCTGCGCAGAGAACAGCAACAGATCATCAAAGACAGCAGATGCCAGAAACATTCCAGATGCAGAGACAGCTCTTCCTTTGGAGAATCAGAAGAGTTCCCTTCCGAGAGAAAGAAGTTTGGCCAAGACTGGCCAAGAAACAATACAAAAACCAATCAAATACAATAAAGAACCGCTAAAAACACAATCAAAAAGCCAGGAGAAAGGGTCAGCCCTTGGCATTGCACAGCTTCCTCCAAAGCATCCCCACCAAGCTCCTCGTCATCGACCTCTATGAGGACTGGATGCCAGCCATGGAGAGGAGGAGCAAGCAGGCCGACGCGGGAGAGCTGAAAGCGTAAGTGTGGGCAGCAGCCTGCCT
The DNA here is from genome assembly GCF_964106895.1 of Numenius arquata. Lineage (NCBI taxonomy): Eukaryota > Metazoa > Chordata > Aves > Charadriiformes > Scolopacidae > Numenius > Numenius arquata. The sequence goes on along the minus strand of NC_133587.1, from coordinate 18,337,605 downwards.
GTTGAGCAGGAGCCCTGAGCGCTGGCTGAGAGCACCTGGAAAGCTGCGCAACACAGCCGCTGCCTCCCACCTGCCTTGGGCAAGCTTTGGCCATGGCTGTGGGCAACGTCTGCTTTCTTCACCTTGTGCTCCTGTTCCCTCAGGGTGGCCGAGAACTTGCCAGCAGCACATGTCCTCCTCCTGAAGCGGCTACTCCCCGTCCTGCAGCACATCGGCCACAACGCCTGCACCAGCAGGATGAGCTGCAGCAACCTGGCCATCTGCCTTGGGCCAAACCTGCTGAGCCCACCCAAGGAGGACCTGCTCCCGCTGGAGGTCCCGCTGGAGGGCACTGGGAAGGTACGCTGGATGGAGCAGCCGGCTGCAGCCTTCCCGGCCCAGCAGAGCTTGGCGGTTGAGAGGTGCCTGGCTGCCTCCTTCCTCTCTATTGAGCAAATGCTGGTGGGGAGGGCTGGGCTTGGGGGGGGGTGGCTGCCTGGAAGAGCAGCCCCACAGCCACAGCCTTCTGCGTGGAGGCAAGGGTGAGGAGTGGGAAAGGCTGCTTGCCACCTTTTCAGCCACCTGCCCTGCAACCGAGGCTGTGACGTGTGCAGCTGAAGGTGCTGGTGGAGTTCCCCATGGAAAAGCCCTGTGAAATCTTTGGGGAAGAGATGGCCGGCCCTTCCAGTCCTTCAGCTGAGGAGTCGCCAGCACCCACGCACACAGCCACAGGTAGGAGGAGGGACTGAGCGTTGTCACAGCCCGAGCGGAAAGCTGGTCTAGGGCTTTGGGTGGCTTTGGCTTTAGCTGTTGTCCACTTCCAACAAGTCACTTTGCTGCATGTGCTTTTGCTTCCCAGAGCTGCCTTTGGAAGAGCAACGGGACCACGCAGGCGAGGCAGACGTGGAGCACGAAGCAAAAGCCTTCCTGGATGCACCACCCTCTCTGCTCGTCCTCCAGAAAGCAGCAGGGGTAGATACGGTGGAAGGATCGCCAACGGCAGAGGTAGGGCAGGTCCACAAACTCTGGGACAAGGCGTCTCCTGGAGGAGGAGTTCCTGAGGAGTCCAAGTAGCTGCTCTGCCTCTTCCTGGTATTTCAGCTCTTGTGCCTTTGGGTGGGGCTTGTTCATCCCCCTTGGAATGGTGCCTTGTAAGTAAAACTGGAAGGGGTCTTTCTCCAATGCGTTAGGCACGTCCTCAGCCAAAGGACAGGCCTACAAAAGACCTACAGAAGGACAGCTTCCAGAAGCAAAGCCACCACAGAAGGTGCTGTTGCACCAAAGGGACATGCGCAGAGCTCTGTCTCAGGAGGGTGAAGAAACTGCAGCAGAATGAAGCGGGCAAGGCTCTTCTTGCCTGGAGGGGGACCGCAGGCTCCCTGCTGAACGGCCCCCCAAATGAACTGAGTGTCACACCCCGCTGTGAACACTATGTTCCCCCGGGAGGCCCCTGGGAGAAAGGGCTAATGCAAACCAGACCAGGGATCTTCTCTAGCGAGCAATTCGCCCAGCAGTGGCTTACTCCTCCAGGACGTCCCTTGTCACCTGCTAACGCCAACATTTCTGGTTTAGGCACCCGCCGCTTTGCCTCCAACCGCCCCAGAGACCACGCAAGACTCCCTGGGATGCGCCCAAGAACAAAGAAGGAGCCTTTCAGAGGAAAGAAGGTAAAAGGAGTCAGCTTGGGTTCAATCAAGAACTGGTTCACCCAGCTGATCCCGGCTAGAGCTATCTAACCACGCTGTGGGATGGAAAGGTTTGCAGGCTCCCTCCAGGAAACTGAAAACCCAAGAAAAAGAAAGAGAGAAGAGGCCTGCTCAGGGGAGAGGGAAGAGAAGAGACAGGAAGGAAGAGAGAGAAAAGACGGGCACTGCAACAAAGCGGCAAGGTCCAGAAGGTGCAGAAGCCCAGGTGTGTCCCAGGCTCTGCTGCTGCCCATCTTTCCCAACTCTGAGAACTGCTCCAAGTCAGTGCAAGTCCGCTGGCAAGGGAGGGCGAGGGATGGTGCTGCGCAGGGTCTGGAAAGAACTCCATGGCAGCTCCCCAGGGGCTCCCGATGGAGCCCTGCTGCGTGGCACAGGGCCACCGTGCATCTCCCCACACGCACAGTCTCTGAGGGCACTTCCCACGGGGAGAAGGTGCCAGAGCCATCCCCTGCTCCATGCCCGCAACAGCTCTCTCTTCTGGGCTAGAAACAGCTCCCTGTCAAGGGTGTTTCCCACAGAAAGGGGAAGCAAGTCCTGCCTCTTCCTGCCCTTGGGCTTTCATCAGGGCTTTCTGACTCTGTCCTTGTAGGTGCCCATTTCCTGTCACCGGCTGAACCCCTGCAACTCCTGGGCTCCTGCACCTGATGTCCTGCACCATTCCTGGGGTTCGGGTGGCAGCGAGCACTGGCCGTCATGAGCTGAGGATACCCAGCTGTGAGAGTGCAAGAGTGGGAGACTGAGGAGAGCTGCTGGCGGTGAGCGACAGCTTCCCCTCCCTTCCTCTCTGTAGTGACCAGACTGTTATGCCTGGAAGAAGCCACCTGAGATGCCTCACCTCAGCTGAGGCATCTCAGCTCCTGAGAGGCCCAAGGAAGGGAGGGGAAAGCGATGGATGCGAACAGCAGTGAAGGGAACACAAGAAGTGGACTAAACATTCCCTTTCTTCTTCAGGGATCCCTCCCCAGGCAGGTGGGAAGCCACAGAAGACCACAGCCTGGAGAAAGCCCTGCCTCAGGTGGAAGAGGAGCAGCAAAGGCAGAAGGAAGAAGCGTTCCCTCCTAGTGGGTGTCCTGGCTGCTCCTGGAAGGCAGGGAAAAGCTGTCAGTGCTCCCCAGTGGCCCCAAGGGAAGCGGTGGGGCAAGCCCTTTTGGAAGGAGAAAGGTCCACAACCTGTTGTGTGGGGCAGTAATAGGGGTGTGTGCTGCATGGCTCTGTTTTGAGCAGGGGGTTCCTCCGGCTGAGCTCCAAGGGTCCCTTCCCAGCCTAAGTCATGCCCTGGAGCAGTAGGTGAGGGAGTGGGGACAAGGCCAGAGAAAGGGGATGCATCCAGTGATGAGGCAGCACAAAGGGGAGGCAGCCGTTACCTGTGGGCATGGTCCGAGTTGAAGAGGAAGGGAAAGCAAAGCTGTAGAAGGACACGGAAGGCTAAAGGAGAAGCACATGAGTTTGCCAGCCCTGAGAGATCTCAGTTCATGCGAGAAAGCGCTTCTCCTGCCTCTCAGTTTGACACCAACGTCAGTGTTGGGGGAGCCGGGAAATCCCGGGGCTGCTGCTTGTGGACGGGGGTTGTTCAGTGACCTCCTGGCTGTTCCTCCCTTCCCAAGGTGTGAGGATCTGGCCAAAGGGAATGCTCTCCTGCGGGAGCACCTCGAGAAAGCGAGTGAGGTGACTTCAGCCCTTAAAGGAGATGTTGGAAAACTGAGGGCGGATTGGATGAGGGCGCAGGAGGAGCTGGAAGCGAAGGAGAGAGAATGGCACCGGGAACGTGAGGTGAAGAGGGGCTGCGGGAATGTCCGAGGTGATGCCAGCGTGGCCTGAGAATGCGTTTTATTTCTGGCCTAGACACCTCGCTGTGAGAAGGTTGTGGCTCTGATGAGGATGTGCTGGTGTTGAGGAGCAGAAGACGGGACTGGGTGTCAGCACCCAGTGTCAGCAAATGGGTCAGGAGGGGTGTCAGCAAATGGTGGTGATGGAAGAGGCCCCCCTGCTGTGGCCGTGCTGCTCGGTCCTAAAGGCCAGTGCTGCTGCTGCTGGGCGCTGTCGGGCAGTGACACAGGAGCGCTCGTCTCTCTGGTAGTTCTTCAATCTCCGCCTGGAGCCGTGAGAGCAGAGAGGTCTGTGTGTTTTCAGATTGCGAGCAGCCAAGGGAAGACCAAGAGGGGCCTCCCTCACCCACAGCAAACGTCTCAGCCATTTATCTTATTGCATTATAAGCCTTCCTTAATGCCGTGAGTGTGCCTGACCTACTGTTGAATGCTCCTCTTCTTTGTGCTGCTTTGTGGAAATCATCCCAACTGCCCTTTCTGGGCCATAGGATGTGCTCTTGGGTTTGGAAACGAGAATGTTTTTACATTCAGACCTTGTTTGTCTGGAGGGGCTTCTGTTTCTAAGCGAAGGCGTGTTAAGATCCCTCCTACGCTGAAATTCAAAGGGTTTAAGGTCAGTACAGTCAGAACCACCGGGCTGGTTTTCTACCACCTTCCCTGAGATAAGTGCTGCTGAGCCTCAAACAGGCTGGATTCCAGGTTCTCGTACACAGAAAGCCCGTTTCTGCCATTTCAAATAGCAACGTGGGCCCCTCGGAGGGAATGGCCGGGCTTCCCTTGTCACCTGGCAGAGCACAGAGAGCCCAGCCCAATGTGATGGCAATAACCGCATCTGAAATTGCTGCTCTCTGATCCCTGGCACACGGGGAGCTGCGCCCACACCCTCTGTGCCAGCAAGAAAAACAATGGATGGACAATGGAGGCTGTATCTTCCAGGAGGACAACAAGCCCCTGGTTCTGATGACACCACTCTCTGGCCCTCCAAAGTAAATATGCCAAAAAGGAGGCCAACACAGGCACAGCTTCACCCAGACAAGCAGCCAAACGCCCACCCAGAAGCACCAGCATTTTGGTCCCACCTGGATGAGTTTCTCTTGGCTTTCTTCCTTCTCCTCTGCCCGGATCCTCAGCGCTGCCCGCAGCCCCTCTTCTTGCTCCTCTGCTTCCTTCAGCAGCTGCTCCAGGGGGGCTTTCTCTGCGCAGAGCTCTCCATCTGTTCTTCTACACAAGCGCAGCTTCTCCTGGGCAGAGACCTTTGCTCTCTCCATCTCCTCCACTTTACCCGACAGAGCTCCATTCTCTTGCTCCAGCCACCGCCACGGAAGCACAGAGGAAATAAAATACAGTCAGGTTTACAGTCAAGAAGAGAGCAGCAACTCCCCATCCCCTGCGTGTCTCTGACATACTCCCAGTTCAGCGCTCCCAATCAGCACGTGAGGACAGACTGCCCCAAAGACCTGCCTGCTCTCACCACCATTTCCCAAGAAGGAGACCAACATTGTACTTAAACAACAGTGGGAGAACAGAAGAGGAGCAACACGGTAGTGAAAAGACGGGCAGAGGTGGAGCTGAGGGACAGGGGTCAGTGGAGGATTTGGCGGTGTGAGGGTAGCGGTTGGACTCGAGGACTCGAAAGGTCCCTCCCAACCTCCATGATTCTATGCGTCTATGATTGTCCCTGTCTGCTGCTGCCAGAAACAGCATCTGTGGTGGCCTTGCTATCACAAGGTGACCATACCTTCGCCAGGGCCATGGTAAGCTCATCTCTCTTTTGCTTCAGCAGATCCCTCTGAAGGTGCGATTGCTCCAGTGTCTCCCTCACGACCACCAACTCACGCTGTAATGAGGAATGTTTTTCTCCAAGTGCCTCCGAGTCCTTCAGTCTCTGAGAAGGGGAGAGACAAACAAGGTTTGAACATAAAAACATTCTCGTTTCCAAACCCAAGAGCACATCCTATGTCCCAGAAACGGCAGTTGGGATGATTTCCAACCCCTTTCTATTTACACCTCAAGAACGCTGGCATTTCCTGACCAGACCTGCATCACTCTTTGTCCTTGATGGAGGGGAAACATTCAGCACTGAGAAAGTAAAACAAGCTTCCAGAAATCACAGAACCTTTCCAAAACATTCAGGTGCTCACAAATTAACAGCTTCCTGCCTCCTGGTTCTCTCTCTCCTCTTTCCTACGCTGGATACCAGCCTGGCCAAAGTTCTTCTGGGGGTCAGACAGACGTTGAAAGTCCAGATGACTATTCCCACAATCACTTTTGCCTTCAGCAGGGAATGGATCAAAGAGCCTGCAAGCTCTTTGGGGAGACGGCTATGAATTTCCCATCCAATAATCACAGGATCACAGGATGATTCAGGTTAAGATGCTTCATGCTGCAAAATGGCCCTTCTTGCCCCCAAGGCCTTCTGCACTCAGGCTTGCAAGGAACACCCCGGCAAGTGGCTGCTCAGAGGCTGACGACAATATCTACAGAACAAACATTTCAGGAAGGTGGTGTGAGAATAAACCGAAAATGTTGTACCAACAAATCACAAAGAGGAGGAGAATTAAACAGTAGGTCAGGCACACTCGCGGCATTAAGGAAGGCTTATAATCCAATAAGATCAATGGCTGACGGTAACCCAGACTTTGAAATTGCCTCCTGACACCGGAGGCTGTGCTACTTCTGTTTGCAGAGAGAAAGGAACCCCAGAGAGATCTGAAGGGAAGCCACATTTTTTCTGCAGACATCTGGCCTCAGCTTCTACTCACCGGTGCGTGGCAGTCTTCATTTCCAGGAAACGGCGGCAGAAGGTGTCCACCTGACGCCACAGGCCGAGCAGACGGCCATGTTCACCCCTTCTGAACTTGTCATAAAGCTACAGATGCAAAGAGAAAAAGAAATGCCAGCTCAGCCTTCGCCGTCACTGCACAAGTCTTTCAGCTGGGAGAGGGTCACACCACCATGGCCAGGTCTCCTTCAAGAACTACTCCAACAGGGCACTGGGGACTGAAGAGCCACCACAGGAGCAGCCTTAGCAGAGCTGCCACCCGACTGCACAGGAGGGAACACCCACCCTTGTCCTGCAGGAGGGGACATCAGCAAAGCAAGTGACCCTCATTCAGCATCTCCCCTTGCAGAGGTGTCTCACACACAGGTGTCTTGGGGGAGGACGACAAAGACAAGCCCCTCCAAGGCCACTCTCACATTTGCTGTCGGTGAGGGAGGCCCCTCTTGGTCTTCCCTTGGCTGCTCGCAATCTGAAAACACACAGACCTCTCTGCTCTCACGGCTCCAGACAGAGATTGAACAACTACCAGAGAGAACTACCAGCAGCAGCAGCACTGGCCTTTAGGACCGAGCAGCACGGCCACAGCAGGGGGGACTCTTCCATCACCACCATTTGCTTCCATCACCACCACCCCTCCATCTCCCAGCCCTGTCTGCTCCTCAGCACCAACACATCCCCAACACCAGCACATCCCCAGCACCAACACATCCCCAGCACCAACACATCCCCAACACCAGCACATCCCCAGCACCAACACATCCCCAAAACCGCCACAACCTTCTCACAGGGAGGTCTCTGGGCCAAAAATAAAACACATTCTCGTGCCACGCTGGCATCACCTCTGACATTCCCGCAGCCCCTCCTCACCTCACGTCTGTTGCGTTAATAGGCAAAATAGTTTTGGCAGAAAATAAACCCCCTTGCGTTCTAACACTCCTCACCGAGGTGGGAGGCTAGGTGCGGCTAGGTTTAAATCCTGAGGGATGCCCAATTCACCACTATCAGTCCAGTCGTGTTTAATATATTTAACTGTCACGAGTCCAGATACAGTCATAGTGGACTGCACCTTCAGTCTAGTCGTGCTCATGAACTAGCACGGCCGCACTCTAATGTTTGGTGGCGTTCAATGGGAAACCAAAACGGCTAGCTACTTAAGCAGTGCAGTTTATTTCAGCAACAGATACAAAGGTTCTTATGGTTTGCCGGTGATAAATACACTGTCTGCAAAGCACGTGCAAGTAAAATATGGTTTGTTCATGGTACAAAGCGTGCGACAAAGTTCCAAACAATACAGCCTGGCTATAAATGTAACAAAAATAACCCTCTAGAGAGATTTCTAAGTTTCCCGAGGAAGCACTCGGTATAGTCTAAGTCTTACCCAAAGGCCTCCCTATGGGGGGGAAGAAAGGCTCAGCCCCTCGACTGGTCCCGCAAGTCAAAGGCAGTCCGTGACGGGGTCCTCCCTGACCTCTTCACGACGGTGTCTTCCCTAGCATCCCCCCCTTCTTGGGCTAGTTTTATACTATGTTTTACCTTCAAGGTGGAGTTTGAGTGACTCTACTCATAAATACCTTTATTAGGCTTGGTGTAAAATTCTCTCGCCTCGCTTTTAAAGGTATAGTTTACGAAAAATTCAGGGCGCAGACTCAAGGACGAGTGGTTGCACCTTGGAGGCGGGTAGCCTTCGGGCTGGAGGTGTGTTTTGGTATTATAATGACATTATAATGAGCAAAGTTCGCACAAAGGACAGCATTTTGTCAAAATCTGACAGACTGTTGGCTCAGGGTAGCAAATATGCAGCTTATCAGTTCCATAGGATCACCTCGTTCCCGTATCTGCTGTATTCTACCCTGGAAACGCTTCCATTTTATACCTTTCCTTAATGTGTGAACAATGCTATATTTTTAATAAAATTTTTACTTTAGGAATTATTCCACACACGTTCCCGGTGCCATTCTCTCTCCTTCGCTTCCAGCTCCTCCTGCGCCCCCATCCAATCCGCCCTCAGTTTTCCAACATCTCCTTTAAGGGCTGAAGTCACCTCACTCGCTTTCTCGAGGTGCCCCCGCAAGAGGACGTTCCCTTTGGCCAGATCCTCACACCTTGGGAAGGGAGGAACAGCCAGGAGGTCACTGAACAACCCCCGTCCACAAGCAGCAGCCCCGGGATATAGCAGGAGGACCCCTGGGATCAAAAGATACTCTATACTGTGAAATACCACAGGATAATGAAACATGGGAAGGCCCATTCGCTAACGGGAATGGCTTTGGGCTTTGAAGGGCCATTACTGGATTTGTGGGCAACACGCCTACCAAAGGTTACCTCCAAAGCGCTCAGGGATACGTTCTATAGGATATATGAGACCGTTATTTTCCTTATTACCACAAGTTCAAGGAAACGAGTTAGGGGTTAATGGATAGGATGATCTGATAAGAGAACGACGAGCAACTGATAAATCCCTAACTAAAGGGGGTTCCCAATCATGGGGAAAAGATGAATTATACATCAGATGAACCTGAACGAATTATACGGTATTCTGGACCAGCAGCACGGAATCCCCACCAGGTGATTTCTGGAGCAAGAGACCCCATTTATAATTTAAATAGGATAGTTAGATTACAAGCCGGTTTTTGCAATTTTACCTAACCAGAGCGCTGAGGCTCTTGACTTTCTTGCAGACCAATCTGCTCAGATGAGGAATGCAATTTTCCAACACCCAAGGGTCCTAGATTATTTGCTAGCAGAAGAAGGGGGAGTTGGTGGAAAACTAAAGGAACCCAGCTCCTGTTTACAAATCCATGATCACGGGGCGGTAGTAAAACAGATAAGAAAAGGAATGAGAAAACTAGCTCACGTGCCAGTTCAAACCGGGAAAGGATGGGAATTAGACATGTTCTCGTGGTTGCCTGGTGGACCATGGGTTAAACGCATGGTGGTTTTCTCCCTTTGTGCGGTAGCAGCTCTGATTTTTGTACCATGTAGGATACCTTGTTTCATGCAGCTCATTCAGCATGGAGTCAGAAGAATGCAAGTCGTAGCTGCTGTGCCCAGTGACCCAGAATTAGCTACAAGGGGACCGAAGATGATGGCTCTGCAAATAGCTCCAAAACCAAAAAGAAGACAAGAAGAAAAGGTCCAATGAACGGTGACTAAAGGTTGTAAAGACAAATAGTGAAATAAACAGAGGAGGGGCTGATAAGAAAATAGGGATAAGAGTGTCTCCACAAACAGGGAAGTTAACGGAAATGGCAGGAGTGAGACAACCAAAAGAAGAGGAGAGTTAATTGAAGCTGCAGGAGTGAGGTAACTGAAAACTAGGGGAAATAAGTGAAACCGCAAAAGTTGGACAATTAAAAACGGCAAAAGTTAAACTTTGATGTAATAGGCGGATCGAGAAGTCTGTACCTTCCAAGTACCTCAGCCAATGGGGAAAGGAAGAGGGTTACGTGCGGCCGGGGAATTAGGATAAAAGGGAGGCTGCGTCCTCCGGCAAATGGAGAGACCCCACAGGGATATGCCCCAGGGGACTCTCCCTTTATTCGAATAAAGCCTTTGCAGGACTCCTCTGTCTCCTTTGTGAACATCGACCTCTGGCAACGGGATCTTCTGCACATTGTCTTGTTCCCTTTGCTGTTCTGTTAAACTGCCTTTGTGCCAACCCACCAGTTTCCTTTTTTCCCTTCCAATTCTCCCCTCATGGCCGTGGGGGGGCCGAGAGCGTGGCTGCCACGTGGTTCTTTGTTGCCGTCTGAGGCCAAACCACGACAGTCCTTTTTGGCGCCCAACGTGGGGCACTCGGAAGGTTGAGAGAACGACAGATCTGACCAGAGCGTGTTAAAATGTATGTGTTATATGCATTTATGATATTAGTCAATAGTACTGGTCACAATGTTGCTTCGTTTGTTCCCACGGCCGTGTTATGTAAATTCTGACATGCTCTATGTACTCCCCGTGATGATGTTTATCACCTCTGGGAGAGGGATCAGCATCATAATTTTGCCGTCCTGTGTGATATCAACTTATGATACGATAGCATCACTGTTCAGATGGTTACGTTGGGCCATTTATGCAGCACCGCTGTCCTGCTGTGACCTCGGACACCGTCTCTCAGAATTTATTAATAATCACACTCAGTCTATGGGGGAAGCGGGGGCTGGTGGTGTTCCTTTCCCCAGCTCTTTCACCTCCCTTTTCTATTTTGGTCCAGCTATGCCAGTTTTTGAGAATTTTGAATACTCTTGGGACATGCAAACCAGCTTGGTCCTATTGCTAGGTCTCCTCAATGTGTTTCAGTTCTTGTTTAGGGTTAAGCAACTATTTAAGACTCCCACCCAGAGATCTGTCCCGAGACTGGAGAGTCATGGGTGGCACGGGACGTGGGAGAATACGGACAGGTACCTAGAGAGCTTTTCACCTCCAACGGTTTGGGGCTTCACCCCCGAACAATTACAGAACCCGTTTGTATTTCTGGAGTGACAGGGGGATCCCAAGAGTTGACTGTACCGTTTTTAAATCTTCTTTCAGCTTCTAATTTTCTAACAAGTCCCGATCAATCAAGGGCTTCGGTGCCCCTGGCAAGTCCAAAAGCTGATGTGTCACCCCTTGCTTTCCACTCTTGAATGTTAAAGGTTTAAAGAAAGGTCTGGTTTCTGGCTTCCCTCTCGCACCAATAACTCTTCCTTCCAGTGTCATAACCTCATTCATAGCTCTTTGTATTTAGAACTGAAGAGGCAGCTCCTGGATCAACCGAGCATTCTGCCTCTGTTTCATCTTCCCCAGCTTAATTTGAACCAGAGGTTCTGTGGGGGAAGATTCCTCCGGTCCCCGTCAATCTCTAGCTTCTCTAGCTAGAGGGAAGAGTCTGGTTCCCCAGATCTCGGTAAAGATGGGCATTCGCGTCTCCATCCTAACTCCAGAGAAGTTAGGGAATCCTCTGCCTCTGGGCTCCTCATCCTCATCCTCCATCATCCTCAATCCTCATCCTCTGGGCTGTGTCCAGTTTTGGGCCCCTCACGACAGGACAGACGTTGAGGGGCTGGAGCGTGTCCAGAGAAGGGCAATGGAGCTGGTGAGGGGTCTGGAGCACGAGTCTTGTGAGGAGCAGCTGAGGGAGCTGGGGATGTTCAGCCTGGAGAAAAGGAGGCTGAGGCGAGACCTTCTCGCTCTCTACAACTCCCTGAAAGGAGGGTGTTGCCGGGGGGGGTCGGTCTCTTCTCCCAAGGCACAGGCAATGGCACAAGAGGCAACGGCCCCATGTTGCACCAGGGAAGATTTAGGATGGATACTAGGAACTATTTCTTCACACAAAGGGTTATTGAGCATTGGAACGGGCTGCCCAGGGAAGTGGTGGAGTCATCATCCCTGGTGGTATTTAAAAGACGGGTAGACGTGGTGCTGAGGCACGTGGGTTAGTGGTGGAGTGGGCAGTGTTAGCTCTATGGTTGGACTCGATGATCTTCTAAATGATTCCATGATGCTGTGACTTCTGTGACTGCGCCCTCATGCTGAGCTCCACCCGGCTCTGCCCTGGCCCTGGAAGCCAGGATGAGGCCCAGGGGACAGGGGAGAGGCAAAAAGGTGAGGGGCCATGAGGAGACCACACTCCCGGGTCAAGAGGGTGTCCCCACACAGACAGCAGTGACCCTGAGCTCTCAGCAACAGTTGTCCCATGGGACTGAGTTACGGGCTTTGTCCATCCCGCTCTCTTTAACAAGGATGAAGCGTGACAGCCATTTTCCCCAGGAAGCCAAGGCCTGGGCCTTCCATCACCCCTGGACAGCCTGTGCCCTGACACACCGATAGAATGCTGGAGGTGGCCATGTCACAAAGGGTTGCTGGGGAGGAACGGGCGGTGATCTGTCACAGCCTGGAGCCGAGCAGACCGGTGAGCAGCCAGACAGCCAGAGATTCTCTACCTTCTAAACGTACGCGGACACTAAGGTAAGGATTCAAGAGGGTGGCAGAGACCTTGACAGGGGTTCTCCGTGGTGAGGCACGGTGGATGCCCCATTGCTTTTATCCTCTCTCATAAACCACAGGCCCCTAAAAGCAGAGGAACAGACGATGGCACACAGCCACGCTCAGCCAGGGAGCAAGAGATTCTCTACCTTCTACAAGGACACAGACAAAAGTTAAGCATTCACGAGTCTGGCACAGATCTGGGCACAAGTTGTCCATTTTACTCATGCTCTCTGCTACCTTTCTTTGTTCATAATCTTCTGCCTTTTAATGCAGCAGGCCCAGAAACAAGACGGACAAGACCATGAGGAACTCCCATCCTCAACCACGTGGACAGTCTCTACCTTCTACAAAGACACAGACAAAAGATAAGGATTCAGGAGTCTGGCACAGACCTCGCAGGGCTTGTCCGTGCTGAGTGAGGATGGCTGACCTCGTTTGTTATCCTGTCTCCTTACAAGAGCAGGCCCAGAAAGGGACAGGACCAGACCATGAGGAGCTCCCATCCTCAGCCACACACAGATTCTCTACCTTCGACAACGACACGAACACAAAGTTAAGGATTCAAGAGGGTGGCAGAGACCTGGGCAGGGGTGTCCATCGTGATTGACTGTCTCTAATGCCTTCTTTTTTTCACACTTTCCTGTCATTTACAGCTGCAGAGAGAGATGGGAAGCGGAGCAGAGCATGGTGCACTCCCATTCTCAAACACACACAGATTCTCTACCTTTTAAAGGACACGGACACAAAGTTAAGGATTCAGTAGGGTGGCAGAGACCTGGGCAGCGGTGTCCACTCTTCTTGATGGTCTCTAATGTCTTTTTTCTTGACATTTTCCTGCCTTTTACAGCTGCAGGGACAGACACAAACCAGAGCAGAGCATGATGAACTCCCATCCTGCATGACACACAGATTCTCTACCTTCTACAAGGACACGGACACAAAGTTAAGGATTCAAGAGGGTGGCAGAGACCTGGGCAGAGGTTTCAATGGTGTGAATCAAATGGTCTTAAAGCTGTCGCATCTACTATCACTTCATTAAATCACTGTTTTATATCAAGAAATATAATGCTGCTTCTCTCCTATGAGTGAAGGCTATCGCTCTCCAGCTAGCGCCCTGCACACTCACCCCTCCTGCTTCCAGCTGCTGCTCCAGCTCTCGGCAGCGACTCCGCTCCTGCAGGAGCCGGGGGGAGACTCGCCATGGAGAGGAGCGAGCGCCCCTGGGGACAGAGCCGGCTCCTCCGGCACCGGCTTTTCTCGGGCTCTCTGCAGCCCAAGCTCAGCACATAGAATCATACAATCATAGAATCGTCTAGGTTGGAAGAGACCCTTGGGATCATCGAGTCCAACCATCTACCCTACTCTACAAAGTTCTCCCCTATACCATATCCCCCAAGACCACATCTAAACGGCTCTTAAACACATCCAGGGATGGTGACTCAACCACCTCCCTGGGTAGCCTATTCCAATGCCCGACCACTCTTTCTGTGAAAAATTCTTTCCTAATGTTCAGTCTAAACCTACCCTGTTGGAGCTTGAAGCCATTCCATGTAACTGGGGAGGTTACATGCCACAGCGCTGCCCATCCCAGTGATGCCGTGAAAGACAAAATCAGGACTCAATAGTCGGGATGACTATTAAGCAGGTATCCTTTATTGCAGCGCTGGACGCACAGGGGATAGCTCCTCCAAATGTGCGTGCCCGACAGAGTCAGTTTAACAACATATATGCACACCATACATACATATTCATGCAAGGAGTTTTAACATATTCATTAGTTTCCAGTAACTCATTACCATATGCTACCTCCCTCTTGGAGCCCCCCATTTGTCAGAGATAAGATAACATTGTGCTGGCCTCACAATTGCTATCTACATAGGTACCTTCCTGTCTTGTTACTTATCGTAGCTCTGCAGGGGTGTAGGCCCCTATTTGTGGTCAGCCAAGTTATATTTACTAACTCATACTTAGGTAAGCAAACCTTCAAGCCATACCTAGCCTTATTCTTTAATTCAATCCCCCCTTTTCTTTATGCTATTGCAAATTCTTTTGCATAATTTTGTTTACAGTCCATAATACATGTACTTGTTGAGCAACAGTTCGTACTTTCCACCACAGCCAAATGTTGAGAATAGTCAGCAGTAGGGCTGCAAAAATCAGCACTAGTACAGGATGCACTAGGAAATTGAAAACCTGTGCAGCGGTTGGAGATTTTAGTGAGGTATTTAGAAAAAGGTCCCACCAATGATGTTCACCAGTTTTCTCAATGGCTGTGATGATGTTCTTTATTTCTACAGTATCATGCTGGACTTGCCATAATGTTCGTTTCGAAGCTTCCTTCACCCTCTTTAGCAACATTTTAATGTCTGGGTGGGAAAGCATTTTCTTCAGGACATTAATGTCCATTCCAATCTGTAATTTAGGTATATCATTGTATAGCATGAAACTGTCAGAGATCAACTGAGAAGTGGTTATTGGAGCAGAATAATTAAAATCACAACCTTGTATCTTGGTAAAATTACAAACACAAAAGTTAGTTCCATTTGTTTCTTCTTCACAAGTATCAATGCTGACATTAACACAACTAGTCCTTATACAGACACATCCTTTTCCTACATAATACACCTGTGATTGAGCATGTTCTGAGGGAAGCATCTCAAACGTGCATGTACTGTCCTCTGTGTCTAAGCACAAATCTTCGTTTTCAATTACTGCATTCTCACAAACATATCCTAGTTGTTCCTTTGGGATGCAGGCTTCGGTACTAATGGTCTGCCATTTTCTTATATCATCATTATATTTTGCCCAAACATTATAGTTTATTGGTCTGACTACTACATCTTGATGGATTGCCCCTAGTGCTAAAATAGGGAAAATATCCCATGCCTTTGCCTTTTGAATTGTCAGCACGTAGGCTTCAATTCGTTCTTTTGTGTCATCATAGGTGAAATTAACTAATTGCCACCAAGCCTGATGTTTTAATTCGAATGGGGTGGTAGTATCGTTCTTAGCGATAATTTCTCTAATTTCCTGTGGTAGGTTTCCTGACATCCCTTCTCTGATTATATCAGAAACCACAGATTGTATCCAAAGTTGTGTTTGTATACACTGAATGGCAATAGAGACATTTCCTTGTAGTCCTTTTACAAAAGTTGCTACTGCTTGGAAATCCTCAGTAGTATGGTTAGATAATAGGGAAACGAAATCAACAGTTAATTGCTGAGTTTCAGCCAGAGTGACTAAAGATGACCTTAGTGGTACTTCTAGCCTTCCTAAATCAGAGGTGACTGTGCTCAGTTTATTAATTATTACTTCCTGATCAATCGAGTTTAAAACTCCTAGTCCAGATCCAAACCATCCTGTTAAATCTCTCTGTTTCCTTGAGTGGTGAGCTCTGGAATGTAACCATGCCTTCCATCCTTTAAGACTTTGCAAAATAAAAGGTAAGCATTCTGATTTAATCTGAGATATATCAGCTTGTACCTTTACCCGTACCTTCTTTAAAGAATATGTGGGGTCCAGAAATAATTTCTGCTCATTGGATTGTCTCACTACATAAGGGCCTGCGAACGAAAGGTTATGGTATTTCACAGCACATTTAGCTGGTTCAAACAGAGGGATGGTGGTTGGACTTGGAGTAATTATATTTCTCCGAGGCACATAGAGCACAAAGGGGAATAAGAATGTTGCTGCACGGCTTTCTAGACTCCATAGTGCACATATCTTATAAACTGCTTCTCCTTTATTTACTATAGTAAGGCTACATTGAGGTTGCTGACATGTAGCCTTCAAAGCAGTTGTTGGTACTTCCCATATGGTAAATTTCCCTTTTTCAGTGCTATTGTATTTTATATTTATAGTGATGTTTTCAGCCTTTTCAGATGCATTACAAGTAACCCTACTCCTAAAGGTAAATGTTTGAGTGAAAGTTTTTATCTCCTTTTTGCATGCTATATTTTCCCTATATATTACATAATTTTTATATATTACTGGTGCATTATAATTGAGAATAGTATTTGAACGTTTCACTTCTGGAAAGGGGATAAGTTGGGGAGAGAGAGTATCCATACCATGTGTGGCGGTTATATCCTTTGGGACTAAAATCAAGGCCGCTTGTCAGTATGATCTTATAATTTCCCTTGCATCATGTATAACTCCTATGCACCTAATCATTGAACTAACTTTAGGTTGGACCTCTGCTCGACAGTAATCTTGGTGGAGTGTACATACTGCTGAAAATATGCATTGTTGTGGCTCTTCTAAATTATATACATAAATGCCAACCGTTATTACAGTGGTTAAGTACACTTGTGTCATATCAAATTTACATGCTTTATCAATCAAGCTGTTTTCTCTTATTTCAAAGGATGGTATCTGTTGTGAATCTCCCCAGTCTCTTTTAATCTGGCCATCAATTTTTAAAACTGTGTATACCTTAATCTTTTTATATGTGATATTCAGACCTGCATTGCCCAAATGTCCATTCCTGGTCCAGTCTTCGGGGTCGGGGACATCATCTAGGTCTTGATGGGTGGTGCAGTTCTCTGTCCATCCAGCTGTGATGTAGAAGATCACAATAATGATCTCCGGAATCGCAGTTTTGCTGATCCGGTACATTCGGAGGTCCATTTCTGCTCAAATTGGGGATCTTCCTTATGCCTCGGAGCCGTCTTTTGTAATCTTAGTTTTAAAGGTCCTAAAGGTTCAGAAGTCCACTGCTTGTCTGGAGCTTTTTTCACTCGAGAGTAGTGAATCCAGGACGGCTGCTCCTTCACCTTGATTGCAGTGAAGGTGGTCAGTAACATTTGAAATGGTCCGGTCCACCTCTCTTCCAGTGGATTGCCTGAAAAATTTTTGATATAAACCCAATTTCCAGGACTAAAGGGATGGATAGCGTGATCCAATCCCTTAACTCTAGTTCCTAGGACACTCTTATTGATTTTCTCTAATTGTTTTCCCAAAGAAATAACATATTTTTGTAAATAAGAATTACCCAACTGGTTTAAATCTTCTCCTTTATATTTTGTCTGGTATGGTCTCCCATATAATATTTCAAAAGGGCTTAGGTTTTCTTTAGCTCTTGGCTTTACACGTAGTCTAAGCAGAGCTATGGGTAATGCTTGATACCAATACAAATCTGCTTCTTGACATATTTTGGCTATCTGCTGTTTTATCATGTGATTCATTTTTTCTACTTGCCCACTGGCCTGCGGCCTATATGGGGTGTGTAACTGCCAATCAATTCCCAATAGTTTGCTAACTTGCTGCACTATTTGTGCACAAAAGTGAGTACCTCTATCTGATGAGATGACTATAGGTACCCCAAATCGAGGTATTATCTCGTTCAATAACACTTTAGTCACTTCTCTTGCCTGGTTTGTTCTACAGGGAAAAGCCTCTGGCCATCCAGAAAAGGTGTCTGTAAGCACCAATAAGTACTTATACCCCCCTTTTCTTGGGAGTTCGGAAAAATCGATTTGCCAATGGTCTCCTGGTATGTTTCCTTTCCCAATAGTTCCTAACTGTACTCGATTACCTGTGTTGGGGTTATTTCTCAAACATGTTTCACACTGCTGAGTCACCTGTCGAACAGTGGTATATAAATTCTTCCCTATCCATCTTTGGCCTAAAAATTTATATAACGAATCTGCTCCCCAATGTGTCTTATCATGTTCTTCTTTAACAAGTCCCCACACTAGTTTGGCAGGTATAATCATTCTACCATCACTCAAATGAGCCCATCCCCGGGAAGGAACTTGTCCTCCTAATTCTCGTATGAACTCCTCATCTAATCTAGAATATTTAATGCCCTCGTGGTCATCCAGGTCTTGATTTCTATTGTCTGGAATTAAGGCTAGAATTTGTTCTTTCTGTATTCTTTCTGCTGCCTGTTTAGCCTCATAATCAGCCAATCTGTTACCTCTTTCTTGGTCAGTGTTACCCCTCAGATGTCCTCGACAATGCATGATGGCGACGCTAGCTGGTAACCGTACTGCCTCCAGTAGACGAAGTATTTCTTCTGCATGTTTGATTTGTTTTCCTTGTGCGGTTAGCAATCCTCGTTCCTTCCAGACTGCTCCATGAGCATGAACAACTCCAAAGGCATATTTGGAGTCTGTCCATATATTTATCCTTTTCCCTTTCGCCAGTTCCAAAGCCCTAGTCAAGGCAATAATCTCAGCCTTTTGAGCTGATGTCCCGGTAGGCAATGGTTGGGATTCAATTACCTTATTTGTTGTGGTCACTGCATATCCAGCCTTACGGATACCTTGTCGGACAAAGCTACTTCCATCCGTAAACCAGGAGTCCTGTGCATCCTGCAGGGGTTCTTCTTTCAGATCTGGTCTGCTAGAATACACAGCCTCTATTGTTTCCAAACAGTCATGTGTTAGTGGTTCGGTTGTTGCTCCACTAAGGAAAGAAGCTGGGTTCACAATGTTAGTCCTGGTATTTCAGAAACCTGGATGGGGAAAGCCAGTGATTCCCTTTTTGTTCTAATACAGCGGATACAGTATGCGAAACCAACACTGTCATCTTCTGGCCCAAGGTAAATTTCCGGGCTTCCTCAATATTTAGTATTACGGCCGCTACCGCTCGTAAACATCCTGGCCATCCTTTACTTACTTCATCTAATTGTTTAGAGAAATAAGCTACAGCTCTTTTGTATGGTCCCAGCCGCTGAGCTAAAACTCCTAGAGCTATTCCTTGTTTCTCATGAGAAAAGAGCCAAAAAGGTTTGGTTACATCAGGCAAGCCCAAGGCCGGGGCTCTCATGAGTTCCTTTTTGAGTATTTCAAATGCGTTCTGAGCTTCTTTGGACCATATCAATCTAATGGGATTATTTTTCAAAAGTTCATATAAAGGTTTCACTATTATTCCGTAGTTATAAATCCATAATCGACACCAACCTGTCATTCCCAAGAAGGTTCTGAGTTCTTTTACCGTCTGAGGAAGTGGGGTTTTACAGATGGCTTCTTTTCGTTCAGTTCCCAACTCCCGTTGTCCTCCAGATAATTCATATCCCAGGTAGGTCACTTGCTGTTGTACCATTTGAACTTTCTGTTGAGAGACTCGATATCCATTTAGTCCAAGAAAGTTTAACAAGCTCACAGTCCATTGGATACACTCAGGTTTGGTTTCAGTTGCTATTAACAGGTCATCCACGTATTGTAAAAGGGTTCCATTTTTGGAAGGAGGCTTCCATCCCTCAAGCTCACGTGCTAATTGATTTCCGAAAATTGTTGGACTGTTTTTGAAACCTTGGGGTAACACTGTCCAAGTAAGCTGGGTTTTCCTACCAGTGGTAGGGCTTTCCCATTCAAAAGCAAACAACTTCTGACTTTCTTTAGCCAAAGGCAGACAAAAGAATGCATCTTTTAGGTCTAATACTGTAAACCATACCTGACTGTTTTTCAATTTGGTAAGTAATGTATAGGGATTGGCAACTACAGGGTGTAAATCTTTAACAATTTTGTTTATTTCTCTTAGGTCCTGAACTACCCGATAAGTTCCATTTGGTTTCTTTACCGGCAGTATGGGGGTGTTATATTCTGATTCACATTCCACTAGTAGTCCATGTTGTAAAAAGTTCTTAATTGGACCTTCTATCCCTCTGCGATCTTCTAATCTCAGGGGGTATTGTTTTTGACGTATTGGGCTTGCTCCCTCCTTAAGTTGTATTACTATGGGGGTAGCGTGTTTCGCCCTTCCTGGAGTCCCTGTAGCCCAAACCCCTGGATATACCTGATTAATGATTTCTTCAAGTTCGGGTGATGACACAGTGGGCTTTTCAGAGTGCATTAGGGCTAGGCTCAAAATTTCAATCAACTGATCTTCTTTCACTTTTAATTCCATGGCTCCTTGATTAAAAACTATCACTGCTCCTAATTGCTCTAATAAATCTCGCCCTAACAGTGATTTGGGGGAATGTGGCAAGTATAAAAATCGATGTATTCCGATCTGTTTTCCTAATTTAAATCTAAGGGGTTCCGAAAAGAACGCCTTTCTCTGCTGGCCAGTGGCTCCTATTACATTTACAAAATCCTTGCTTACAGGCATTAATTCTTGATTTCTAACTATCAATTCAAATCGTTTTGCCACCTTAGAGGGATCATCTCGATACCCTCTAGCTACCTCCTTCCAGTCATTTAAATCAGTGGTGGAAAACGGAATTTTCACTCTAGCTGGTCCACTAGATCCCATTACTTCCCGTAACGGGGCTAGGAGTTGTGGAGCTCTCTGAGTTTTACTCCTGGTTCTTGCAGTAACTGGAGTAAAAGCAGTTGCCGCTTCCCCTTCTTCCTCACCGCTACCGCCACCCTCTGTCTCAGGGAATGGCGACTGGGGTGGAGAAAGCGGATCTGGCAATGGAGGGGGGGGCATTCCCAAATCCTCAAGCTGATCTTCTGTTTCCTCTTTCCTCTTACTGGATTCTGTCACTTTTAAACACCTTTGTCCAATACTACATGCCGAGCAACATCTCTTCATTTTCTGCTGCCCCTTCCTTTTATCTTTATGTTCTTTCTCGAGGGACAAAACTAAAGGGTCTTGCGGTGGTATATTAAATCCGCAGTCCTTTTGCCATTCAGGATGATTTCGCAAAGTGAAAAACATATCCGCATACATAACCTCATCCCATTTTCCTTCTCTCCGTAAGAACAACATCAACTGCAACATAGTATTATAGTTTAGAGTCCCATTATGAGGCCAATTTTCTCCATCATCTAATTTGTATAAGGGCCACCATTGATTACAATATTTTATCAAAGTTTTCTTATTCACGTTCCCACCTGACGGTCCTCCTATATTTTTCCAATGTTTTAAAATACATCCTATGGGGCTCTTTTTCACAATTCCGCCACTTTGCTGTTCCCCCATATTTGCTAATTTAACACAGTACAGTTAGAGGATACAATCTGTCTCCTCAATATTCCTCCCACTGCATCCACAGCTGGCAATTAGGGCACTCAAGATCAGTACAATCTGGATTAGACCCAAACCAGTGAAAAAATCTTAAAACAATTTTAACGCTTAACACTTATTGTTTGCTTTACACCCGTTATCTGGGTGGAAAGGACAATATCCATTTATATGACCGATCATATTCATCCAGTCAACCAAATATACTCGCTTTGTTCATCTCCGGCCGCACCCCTCGCGGGATAACGGAACCGCGGATCAGAACTCCACACTCGCTTCGCAGCTGTGCCGCGTCTCAGTCATACAAGAGCTAGCTCAATTCATTCACACACCTTTTACCAAATCCAAATCAACTTTCAATAAACAATTCCTTTAAACAGTTCCAATTTCAATACCGATAAGTTACTACCACCACAAAGTACGTTAATGCAAAGGTACTTAGCTTTACTCGCGACCGTACCTAACGTACTAAAACCAAGTGTATGAAATACAAAAGTACAAAACACAGCATGTGCTCATACCCGCATACACAAACCAAACCAAGTGTACGAAATACAGGAGTACAAAGCACAAAATGTGCCTGTACCCGCGTACACAAACCAAGTGTATGAAATACAGAAGTACAAAGCACAAAATGTGCCTATACCCGCATACACAAACCAAACCAAGTGTACGTAATGCAAGAGAGCGCAGCACAACCTGAGTTGCGCAGCACAACTCACGTACACAGTATGCCCTCAGGCACTAGTAGCCTGGCATACAGCGCCCTGCGTAGGACGTCTCCTACGACTTATGGGAACCCCAAATGACCGGTTCCAAAAACCAAAACTCTTTTTTTTTTTTTTTTTTTTTTTTTTTTCTCTAATTTTTCTTAAAAGAATACCTTATTTTCTAGATGGTCCTTGTCTGCCCCCGCAGTGATCCGTATGAGGCGAGGAGTCCCTCCGGGAAGATCCCGGGGGTACCCTAGGGAGTCCTGTTCTCAGAGGGTCCTGCAGCCGAGCAGAGAGGGTCCCATCTGGGGTGCCAGAATTGATGCCGTGAAAGACGAAATCAGGACTCAATAGTCGGGATGACTATTAAGCAGGTATCCTTTATTGCAGCGCTGGACGCACAGGGGATAGCTCCTCCAAATGTGCGTGCCCGACAGAGCCAGTTTAACAACATATATGCACACCATACATACATATTCATGCAAGGAGTTTTAACATATTCATTAGTTTCCAGTAACTCATTACCATATGATACCTCCCTCTTGGAGCCCCCCATTTGTCAGAGATAAGATAACATTGTGCTGGCCTCACAATTGCTATCTACATAGGTACCTTCCTGTCTTGTTACTTATCGTAGCTCTGCAGGGGTGTAGGCCCCTATTTGTGGTCAGCCAAGTTATATTTGCTAACTCATACTTAGGTAAGCAAACCTTCAAGCCATACCTAGCCTTATTCTTTAATTCACCAGCCCGAGTCCTTACGGCACCGGGAAGCTTCGCTTCCCCCGAGCCCGCCCAGGCCCCGGCCAGCGGCTCGGGGCGGACGGCGGCCGCGGCGGCTCCCGGGGGGGGCCCCGCCGGGGCCGCGCCTTCGCCCCCCGAGGGCTCCGCCGCCGAGTCCCCTCTGCGGGCGGCGCGGGCGGCCCGGGCACCCCGGCCCCGCCACCGCGGCCCGGCCCGGCCCCGGGCAGCTCCCCCCGGGCAGGCGCCCCCGCTCCTCACCTTCGCCTGCAGCTTCCGCACCAGCACCGCTTGCCGGGGCCGCGCCTCCTGCCAGCTCTGCCGCCGGCGCTGCAGGGAGCCCGGGCCCGGCGCCGCCATGCCCCCGCTCGCCAGCCGGGCTCCGCCGCCGGACGGGCCCCGCGGCGGGGGCTGCTCCGCCGCCTGCCCCGGCGGACCGCGGCCCGGCGCCTGCCGGGGCGGGCGGAGCGGCTGCCCCTGCCCGCCGGGCGCCGCCGGGAGCCGCGGGGCGGGAGGGCCGGGCTCGCTCGGGGCCGCTCTGCGGCGGCGCTGCCCTCGGGGCTGCGGGGCTGCCGCGGGGGAGAGGCCGCCCCGGCCGCGGGTGGCTCCGGCAGCTCCGCTCGGAGACCGGCCCCGGCCCCGGCCCCGGCCCCGGCCCCGGCGAAGGTTGGGGGCGGGAGGGGGGAGCGGGGGGAACCGGTCCCCGCCAGCGGGGGGTCCCCCGGGGGGAGGGCGAGAGCCGGCGCCGCGGGGACGGGCCGCCGCCCGGCGAAGGCAGCGGCCCCGCCGGAGCCTCTGCCGGAGGCTCCAACTTCAGCCTCGGCTGCCGCGGGAGCGGGAGGCCCGGCCCGCTGCGAAACCCCGACGGGCCCGGGGGCAGCTCCCGAACCTTCTCCTCCCCGATGGGCAGCGGGAGGGGCCCCGGCTGCCGGCAGGGAACGGGGGGGTGGCGCTGTGCTCTCCCCTGCTTTCCCCCTCTGCCCCTCCCGGCTCCTGCTCAAGCCATAACCACCGGTGGCAGATGTGATGAGCTGCCCCCGCACTTTGCTGGGGGGGGACGCAACGGGGGGGGACGTGCTGGCAACGCAGCCAAAACACTGTCTGGAGTGGGGACCTCGGTGCTTGGTTCCCGTGGGAATATGACTCTAGGTCAGTTATCTCACTCCAGAAATAGCGGACAGCCCAAGAGCCCCTGGAGCTCTCCTGCAGGGCAGCGGCTGCAGGCCAGGATCTCCCCTTGAGTGGGGACGCTCGCTTAAGGTCCTGCCCCTCGAGGTGCAGAGATTCGTTGCCGCAACAGATTCTCGGGAAGTGACTACTAGCATGCTAAACTCTGAAATCTTAGCCAAGCGATAGAAAGGACGTGTGCGGAAAACCCCATAGCCAGAGGTCGATGTTCACAAAGGAGACAGAGGAGTCCTGCAAAGGCTTTATTCGAATAAAGGGAGAGTCCCCTGGGGCATATCCCTGTGGGGTGTCTCCATTTGCCGGAGGACGCAGCCTCCCTTTTATCCTAATTCCCCGGCCACACGTAACCCTCTTCCTTTCCCCATTGGCTGAGGTACTTGGAAGGTACAGACTTCTCGATCCGCCTATTACATCAAAGTTTAACTTTTGCCGTTTTTAATTGTCCAACTTTTGCAGTTTCACTTATTTCCCCTAGTTTTCAGTTACCTCACTCCTGCAGCTTCAATTAACTCTCCTCTTCTTTTGGTTGTCTCACTCCTGCCATTTCCGTTAACTTCCCTGTTTGTGGAGACACTCTTATCCCTATTTTCTTATCAGCCCCTCCTCTGTTTATTTCACTATTTGTCTTTACAACCTTTAGTCACCGTTCATTGGACCTTTTCTTCTTGTCTTCTTTTTGGTTTTGGAGCTATTTGCAGAGCCATCATCTTCGGTCCCCTTGTAGCTAATTCTGGGTCACTGGGCACAGCAGCTACGACTTGCATTCTTCTGACTCCATGCTGAATGAGCTGCATGAAACAAGGTATCCTACATGGTACAAAAATCAGAGCTGCTACCGCACAAAGGGAGAAAACCACCATGCGTTTAACCCATGGTCCACCAGGCAACCACGAGAACATGTCTAATTCCCATCCTTTCCCGGTTTGAACTGGCACGTGAGCTAGTTTTCTCATTCCTTTTCTTATCTGTTTTACTACCGCCCCGTGATCATGGATTTGTAAACAAGAGCTGGGTTCCTTTAGTTTTCCACCAACTCCCCCTTCTTCTGCTAGCAAATAATCTAGGACCCTTGGGTGTTGGAAAATTGCATTCCTCATCTGAGCAGATTGGTCTGCAAGAAAGTCAAGAGCCTCAGCGCTCTGGTTAGGTAAAATTGCAAAAACCGGCTTGTAATCTAACTATCCTATTTAAATTATAAATGGGGTCTCTTGCTCCAGAAATCACCTGGTGGGGATTCCGTGCTGCTGGTCCAGAATACCGTATAATTCGTTCAGGTTCATCTGATGTATAATTCATCTTTTCCCCATGATTGGGAACCCCCTTTAGTTAGGGATTTATCAGTTGCTCGTCGTTCTCTTATCAGATCATCCTATCCATTAACCCCTAACTCGTTTCCTTGAACTTGTGGTAATAAGGAAAATAACGGTCTCATATATCCTATAGAACGTATCCCTGAGCGCTTTGGAGGTAACCTTTGGTAGGCGTGTTGCCCACAAATCCAGTAATGGCCCTTCAAAGCCCAAAGCCATTCCCGTTAGCAAATGGGCCTTCCCATGTTTCATTATCCTGTGGTATTTCACAGTATAGAGTATCTTTTGATCCCAGGGGTCCTCCTGCTATATCCCGGGGCTGCTGCTTGTGGACGGGGGTTGTTCAGTGACCTCCTGGCTGTTCCTCCCTTCCCAAGGTGTGAGGATCTGGCCAAAGGGAACGTCCTCTTGCGGGGGCACCTCGAGAAAGCGAGTGAGGTGACTTCAGCCCTTAAAGGAGATGTTGGAAAACTGAGGGCGGATTGGATGGGGGCGCAGGAGGAGCTGGAAGCGAAGGAGAGAGAATGGCACCGGGAACGTGTGTGGAATAATTCCTAAAGTAAAAATTTTATTAAAAATATAGCATTGTTCACACATTAATGAAAGGTATAAAATGGAAGCGTTTCCAGGGTAGAATACAGCAGATACGGGAACGAGGTGATCCTATGGAACTGATAAGCTGCATATTTGCTACCCTGAGCCAACAGTCTGTCAGATTTTGATGAAATGCTGTCCTTTGTGCGAACTTTGCTCATTATAATGTCATTATAATACCAAAACACACCTCCAGCCCGAAGGCTACCCGCCTCCAAGGTGCAACCACTCGTCCTTGAGTCTGCGCCCTGAATTTTTCGTAAACTATACCTTTAAAAGCGAGGCGAGAGAATTTTACACCAAGCCTAATAAAGGTATTTATGACTAGAGTCACTCAAACTCCACCTTGAAGGTAAAACATAGTATAAAACTAGCCCAAGAAAGGGGGGATGCTAGGGAAGACCCCATCGTGAAGAGGTCAGGGAGGACCCCGTCACGGACTGCCTTTGACTTGCGGGACCAGTCGAGGGGCTGAGCCTTTCTTCCCCCCCACATAGGGAGGCCTTTGGGTAAGACTTAGACTATACCGAGTGCTTCCTCGGGAAACTTAGAAATCTCTCTAGAGGGTTATTTTTGTTACATTTATAGCCAGGCTGTATTGTTTGGAACTTTGTCGCACGCTTTGTACCATGAACAAACCATATTTTACTTGCACGTGCTTTGCAGACAGTGTATTTATCACCGGCAAACCATAAGAACCTTTGTATCTGTTGCTGAAATAAACTGCACTGCTTAAGTAGCTAGCCGTTTCGGTTTCCCATTGAACGCCACCAAACATTAGAGTGCGGCCGTGCTAGTTCATGAGCACGACTAGACTGAAGGTGCAGTCCACTATGACTGTATCTGGACTCGTGACAGTTAAATATATTAAACACGACTGGACTGATAGTGGTGAATTGGGCATCCCTCAGGATTTAAACCTAGCCGCACCTAGCCTCCCACCTCGGTGAGGAGTGTTAGAACGCAAGGGGGTTTATTTTCTGCCAAAACTATTTTGCCTATTAACGCAACAGACGTGAGGTGAGGAGGGGCTGCGGGAATGTCAGAGGTGATGCCAGCGTGGCACGAGAATGTGTTTTATTTTTGGCCCAGAGACCTCCCTGTGAGAAGGTTGTGGCGGTTTTGGGGATGTGTTGGTGCTGGGGATGTGCTGGTGTTGGGGATGTGTTGGTGCTGGGGATGTGCTGGTGTTGAGGATGTACTGGTGTTGAGGGTGTGTTGGCGTTGAGGGTGTGTTGGTGTTGAGGATGTGCTGGGGATGTGCTGGTGTTGGGGATGTGCTGGTGTTGGGGATATGTTGGTGTTGAGGATGTGCTGGTGTTGGGAATATGTTGGTGCTGGGGATGTGTTGGTGCTGGGGATGTGCTGGTGTTGGGGATGTGCTGGTGTTGGGGATGTGTTGGTGCTGAGGAGCAGACAGGGCTGGGAGATGGAGGGGTGGTGGTGATGGAAGCAAATGGTGGTGATGGAAGAGTCCCCCCTGCTGTGGCCGTGCTGCTCGGTCCTAAAGGCCAGTGCTGCTGCTGCTGGTAGTTCTCTCTGGTAGTTGTTCAATCTCCGCCTGGAGCCGTGAGAGCAGAGAGGTCTGTGTGTTTTCAGATTGCGAGCAGCCAAGGGAAGACCAAGAGGGGCCTCCCTCACTGACAGCAAATGTGAGAGTGGCCTTGGAGGGGCTTGTCTTTGTCGTCCTCCCCCAAGACACCTGTGTGTGAGACACCTCTGCAAGGGGAGATGCTGAATGAGGGTCACTTGCTTTGCTGATGTCCCCTCCTGCAGGACAAGGGTGGGTGTTCCCTCCTGTGCAGTCGGGTGGCAGCTCTGCTGAGGCTGCTCCTGTGGTGGCTCTTCAGTCCCCAATGCCCTGTTGGAGTAGTTCTTGAAGGAGACCTGGCCATGGTGGTGTGACCCTCTCCCAGCTGAAAGACTTGTGCAGTGACGGCGAAGGCTGAGCTGGCATTTCTTTTTCTCTTTGCATCTGTAGCTTTATGACAAGTTCAGAAGGGGTGAACGTGGCCGTCTGCTCGGCCTGTGGCGTCAGGTGGACACCTTCTGCCGCCGTTTCCTGGAAATGAAGACTGCCACGCACCGGTGAGTAGAAGCTGAGGCCAGATGTCTGCAGAAAAAATGTGGCTTCCCTTCAGATCTCTCTGGGGTTCCTTTCTCTCTGCAAACAGAAGTAGCACAGCCTCCTGTGTCAGGAGGCAATTTCAAAGTCTGGGTTACCGTCAGCCATTGATCTTATTGGATTATAAGCCTTCCTTAATGCCGCGAGTGTGCCTGACCTACTGTGTAATTCTCCTCCTCTTTGTGATTTGTTGGTACAACATTTTCGGTTTATTCTCACACCACCTTCCTGAAATGTTTGTTCTGTAGATATTGTCGTCAGCCTCTGAGCAGCCACTTGCCGGGGTGTTCCTTGCAAGCCTGAGTGCAGAAGGCCTTGGGGGCAAGAAGGGCCATTTTGCAGCATGAAGCATCTTAACCTGAATCATCCTGTGATCCTGTGATTATTGGATGGGAAATTCATAGCCGTCTCCCCAAAGAGCTTGCAGGCTCTTTGATCCATTCCCTGCTGAAGGCAAAAGTGATTGTGGGAATAGTCATCTGGACTTTCAACGTCTGTCTGACCCCCAGAAGAACTTTGGCCAGGCTGGTATCCAGCGTAGGAAAGAGGAGAGAGAGAACCAGGAGGCAGGAAGCTGTTAATTTGTGAGCACCTGAATGTTTTGGAAAGGTTCTGTGATTTCTGGAAGCTTGTTTTACTTTCTCAGTGCTGAATGTTTCCCCTCCATCAAGGACAAAGAGTGATGCAGGTCTGGTCAGGAAATGCCAGCGTTCTTGAGGTGTAAATAGAAAGGGGTTGGAAATCATCCCAACTGCCGTTTCTGGGACATAGGATGTGCTCTTGGGTTTGGAAACGAGAATGTTTTTATGTTCAAACCTTGTTTGTCTCTCCCCTTCGCAGAGACTGAAGGACTCGGAGGCACTTGGAGAAAAACATTCCTCATTACAGCGTGAGTTGGTGGTCGTGAGGGAGACACTGGAGCAATCGCACCTTCAGAGGGATCTGCTGAAGCAAAAGAGAGATGAGCTTACCATGGCCCTGGCGAAGGTATGGTCACCTTGTGATAGCAAGGCCACCACAGTTGCTGTTTCTGGCAGCAGCAGACAGGGACAATCATAGACGCGTAGAATCATGGAGGTTGGGAGGGACCTTTCGAGTCCTCGAGTCCAACCGCTAACCTCACACCGCCAAATCCTCCACTGACCCCTGTCCCTCAGCTCCACCTCTGCCCGTCTTTTCACTACCGTGTTGCTCCTCTTCTGTTCTCCCACTGTTGTTTAAGTACAATGTTGGTCTCCTTCTTGGGAAATGGTGGTGAGAGCAGGCAGGTCTTTGGGGCAGTCTGTCCTCACGTGCTGATTGGGAGCGCTGAACTGGGAGTATGTCAGAGACACGCAGGGGATGGGGAGTTGCTGCTCTCTTCTTGACTGTAAACCTGACTGTATTTTATTTCCTCTGTGCTTCCGTGGCGGTGGCTGGAGCAAGAGAATGGAGCTCTGTCGGGTAAAGTGGAGGAGATGGAGAGAGCAAAGGTCTCTGCCCAGGAGAAGCCGCGCTTGTGTAGAAGAACAGATGGAGAGCTCTGCGCAGAGAAAGCCCCCCTGGAGCAGCTGCTGAAGGAAGCAGAGGAGCAAGAAGAGGGGCTGCGGGCAGCGCTGAGGATCCGGGCAGAGGAGAAGGAAGAAAGCCAAGAGAAACTCATCCAGGTGGGACCAAAATGCTGGTGCTTCTGGGTGGGCGTTTGGCTGCTTGTCTGGGTGAAGCTGTGCCTGTGTTGGCCTCCTTTTTGGCTTTGATAAGCTGCCGAGAGAGGATGGAATCCATGAATCCACTATTCTCACCCGTGGCAAAAAAGACAAACTGTGTAGCTCTGAGTCCTTTGTCTGAGGGAAAGCCCAGGGCTGCATCAAGGGCTTTGGCTGCATTTGGTCCCGCCTTCAGGTTCCCCGGCAGCAAGAGTGGGCTCGCAGTGGCCTGGAGCAGTTGTGCCAGGAGTCCTCTGGCCAAGGGCAGGCACTGGCCGAGGTGTCCGCAGAGAAGGAATTGCTGCTGCGGGAGAAAGCTGCCCTGGAGGTGCCACTGGCAGCCGTGGAGCGGGACAGAGAAGGCCTTTCCGAGCAGCTGGCAGAGGCCAGGTAAGGGCAGGGAGGAGACCCTGGGGCAGGGCGTTGTTTGATGTCCGTGATGATAAAGGTGGTCATCGTTCCACCAGGGTTTATTGCATCCTGTGTGCTTTCCACTTCCATGGCCAGCAAAACTTGGCTCTGAGTTGAGCCATAATCAAACCATGGAGATGTTTCCTGAAACCTGAAGTTTCTCTCTGGTCTTGGATTGTTTTTCTGTGCCTTTGAACATCGGTCTTGCCTTATGCAGGAGTTTGACGTGGGATCTTCAGAATTCGAGGCTGTTGCTTGTGGACGTTGTGAGCAGGACGCTGCCCTTCAGGGTGAAGCCAGAGCCTCCCGCAGAAAATCTGGAGGGGCTCCTGTTTCTAAGCGAAGGCATGTTAAGTGTGGTGCAGGACCTAGAACTGGTGGCACCAGCAGCAGGGGAACCTCTCTGGAATTCTCGCCAGTCTTCAGGGCTTCTTGCCCGTCGCTGATGTCTGTTGAACTGGAGCATATTTACTTTGGAGGGCCAGAGAGTGGTGTCATCAGAACCAGGGGCTTGTTGTCCTCCTGGAAGATACAGCCTCCATTGTCCATCCATTGTTTTTCTTGCTGGCACAGAGGGTGTGGGCGCAGCTCCCCGTGTGCCAGGGATCAGAGAGCAGCAATTTCAGATGCGGTTATTGCCATCACATTGGGCTGGGCTCTCTGTGCTCTGCCAGGTGACAAGGGAAGCCCGGCCATTCCCTCCGAGGGGCCCACGTTGCTATTTGAAATGGCAGAAACGGGCTTTCTGTGTACGAGAACCTGGAATCCAGCCTGTTTGAGGCTCAGCAGCACTTATCTCAGGGAAGGTGGTAGAAAACCAGCCCAGTGGTTCTGACTGTACTGACCTTAAACCCTTTGAATTTCAGCGTAGGAGGGATCTTAACACGCCTTCGCTTAGAAACAGAAGCCCCTCCAGACAAACAAGGTCTGAATGTAAAAACATTCTCGTTTCCAAACCCAAGAGCACATCCTATGGCCCAGAAAGGGCAGTTGGGATGATTTCCACAAAGCAGCACAAAGAAGAGGAGCATTCAACAGTAGGTCAGGCACACTCACGGCATTAAGGAAGGCTTATAATGCAATAAGATAAATGGCTGAGACGTTTGCTGTGGGTGAGGGAGGCCCCTCTTGGTCTTCCCTTGGCTGCTCGCAATCTGAAAACACACAGACCTCTCTGCTCTCACGGCTCCAGGCGGAGATTGAAGAACTACCAGAGAGACGAGCGCTCCTGTGTCACTGCCCGACAGCGCCCAGCAGCAGCAGCACTGGCCTTTAGGACCGAGCAGCACGGCCACAGCAGGGGGGCCTCTTCCATCACCACCATTTGCTGACACCCCTCCTGACCCATTTGCTGACACTGGGTGCTGACACCCAGTCCCGTCTTCTGCTCCTCAACACCAGCACATCCTCATCAGAGCCACAACCTTCTCACAGCGAGGTGTCTAGGCCAGAAATAAAACGCATTCTCAGGCCACGCTGGCATCACCTCGGACATTCCCGCAGCCCCTCTTCACCTCACGTTCCCGGTGCCATTGTCTCTCCTTCGCTTCCAGCTCCTCCTGCGCCCTCATCCAATCCACCCTCAGTTTTCCAACATCTCCTTTAAGGGCTGAAGTCACCTCACTCGCTTTCTCGAGGTGCTCCCGCAGGAGAGCATTCCCTTTGGCCAGATCCTCACACCTTGGGAAGGGAGGAACAGCCAGGAGGTCACTGAACAACCCCCGTCCACAAGCAGCAGCCCCGGGATTTCCCGGCTCCCCCAACACTGACGTTGGTGTCAAACTGAGAGGCAGGAGAAGCGCTTTCTCGCATGAACTGAGATCTCTCAGGGCTGGCAAACTCATGTGCTTCTCCTTTAGCCTTCCGTGTCCTTCTACAGCTTTGCTTTCCCTTCCTCTTCAACTCGGACCATGCCCACAGGTAACGGCTGCCTCCCCTTCGTGCTGCCTCATCACTGGATGCATCCCCTTTCTCTGGCCTTGTCCCCACTCCCTCACCTACTGCTCCAGGGCATGACTTAGGCTGGGAAGGGACCCTTGGAGCTCAGCCGGAGGAACCCCCTGCTCAAAACAGAGCCATGCAGCACACACCCCTATTACTGCCCCACACAACAGGTTGTGGACCTTTCTCCTTCCAAAAGGGCTTGCCCCACCGCTTCCCTTGGGGCCACTGGGGAGCACTGACAGCTTTTCCCTCCCTTCCAGGAGCAGCCAGGACACCCACTAGGAGGGAACGCTTCTTCCTTCTGCCTTTGCTGCTCCTCTTCCACCTGAGGCAGGGCTTTCTCCAGGCTGTGGTCTTCTGTGGCTTCCCACCTGCCTGGGGAGGGATCCCTGAAGAAGAAAGGGAATGTTTAGTCCACTTCTTGTGTTCCCTTCACTGCTGTTCGCATCCATCGCTTTCCCCTCCCTTCCTTGGGCCTCTCAGGAGCTGAGATGCCTCAGCTGAGGTGAGGCATCTCAGGTGGCTTCTTCCAGGCATAACAGTCTGGTCACTACAGAGAGGAAGGGAGGGGAAGCTGTCGCTCACCGCCAGCAGCTCTCCTCAGTCTCCCACTCTTGCACTCTCACAGCTGGGTATCCTCAGCTCATGACGGCCAGTGCTCGCTGCCACCCGAACCCCGGGAATGGTGCGGGACATCAGGTGCAGGAGCCCAGGAGTTGCAGGGGTTCAGCCGGTGACAGGGAATGGGCACCTACAAGGACAGAGTCAGAAAGCCCTGATGAAAGCCCAAGGGCAGGAAGAGGCAGGACTTGCTTCCCCTTTCTGTGGGAAACACCCTTGACAGGGAGCTGTTTCTAGCCCAGAAGAGAGAGCTGTTGCGGGCATGGAGCAGGGGATGGCTCTGGCACCTTCTCCCCGTGGGAAGTGCCCTCAGAGACTGTGCGTGTGGGGAGATGCACGGTGGCCCTGTGCCACGCAGCAGGGCTCCATCGGGAGCCCCTGGGGAGCTGCCATGGAGTTCTTTCCAGACCCTGCGCAGCACCATCCCTCGCCCTCCCTTGCCAGCGGACTTGCACTGCCTTGGAGCAGTTCTCAGAGTTGGGAAAGATGGGCAGCAGCAGAGCCTGGGACACACCTGGGCTTCTGCACCTTCTGGACCTTGCCGCTTTGTTGCAGTGCCCGTCTTTTCTCTCTCTTCCTTCTTGTCTCTTCTCTTCCCTCTCCCCTGAGCAGGCCTCTTCTCTCTTTCTTTTTCTTGGGTTTTCAGTTTCCTGGAGGGAGCCTGCAAACCTTTCCATCCCACAGCGTGGTTAGATAGCTCTAGCCGGGATCAGCTGGGTGAACCAGTTCTTGATTGAACCCAAGCTGACTCCTTGTACCTTCTTTCCTCTGAAAGTCTCCTTCTTTGTTCTTGGGCGCATCTCAGGGAGTCTTGCGTGGTCTCTGGGGCGGTTGGAGGCAAAGCGGCGGGTGCCTAAACCAGAAATGTTGGCGTTAGCAGGTGACAAGGGACGTCCTGGAGGAGTAAGCCACTGCTGGGCGAATCGCTCGCTAGAGAAGATCCCTGGTCTGGTTTGCATTAGCCCTTTCTCCCAGGGGCCTCCCGGGGGAACATAGTGTTCACAGCGGGGTGTGACACTCAGTTCATTTGGGGGGCCGTTCAGCAGGGAGCCTGCGGTCCCCCTCCAGGCAAGAAGAGCCTTGCCCGCTTCATTCTGCTGCAGTTTCTTCACCCTCCTGAGACAGAGCTCTGCGCATGTCCCTTTGGTGCAACAGCACCTTCTGTGGTGGCTTTGCTTCTGGAAGCTGTCCTTCTGTAGGTCTTTTGTAGGCCTGTCCTTTGGCTGAGGACGTGCCTAACGCATTGGAGAAAGACCCCTTCCAGTTTTACTTACAAGGCACCATTCCAAGGGGGATGAACAAGCCCCACCCAAAGGCACAAGAGCTGAAATACCAGGAAGAGGCAGAGCAGCTACTTGGACTCCTCAGGAACTCCTCCTCCAGGAGACGCCTTGTCCCAGAGTTTGTGGACCTGCCCTACCTCTGC
This sequence comes from Numenius arquata, assembly GCF_964106895.1. Classification (NCBI taxonomy): domain Eukaryota; kingdom Metazoa; phylum Chordata; class Aves; order Charadriiformes; family Scolopacidae; genus Numenius; species Numenius arquata. Next base: position 18,303,675 of record NC_133587.1, on the reverse strand, counting down.
CGTTGGCGATCCTTCCACCGTATCTACCCCTGCTGCTTTCTGGAGGACGAGCAGAGAGGGTGGTGCATCCAGGAAGGCTTTTGCTTCGTGCTCCACGTCTGCCTCGCCTGTGTGGTCCCGTTGCTCTTCCAACGGCAGCTCTGGGAAGCAAAAGCACATGCAGCAAAGTGACTTGTTGGAAGTGGACAACAGCTAAAGCCAAAGCCACCCAAAGCCCTAGACCAGCTTTCCGCTCAGGCTGTGACAACGCTCAGTCCCTCCTCCTACCTGTGGCTGTGTGCGTGGGTGCTGGCGACTCCTCAGCTGAAGGACTGGAAGGGCCGGCCATCTCTTCCCCAAAGATTTCACAGGGCTTTTCCATGGGGAACTCCACCAGCACCTTCAGCTGCACACATCACAGCCTCGGTTGCAGGGCAGGTGGCTGAAAAGGTGGCAAGCAGCCTTTCCCACTCCTCACCCTTGCCTCCACGCAGAAGGCTGTGGCTGTGGGGCTGCTCTTCCAGGCAGCCACCCCCCCCCAAGCCCAGCCCTCCCCACCAGCATTTGCTCAATAGAGAGGAAGGAGGCAGCCAGGCACCTCTCAACCGCCAAGCTCTGCTGGGCCGGGAAGGCTGCAGCCGGCTGCTCCATCCAGCGTACCTTCCCAGTGCCCTCCAGCGGGACCTCCAGCGGGAGCAGGTCCTCCTTGGGTGGGCTCAGCAGGTTTGGCCCAAGGCAGATGGCCAGGTTGCTGCAGCTCATCCTGCTGGTGCAGGCGTTGTGGCCGATGTGCTGCAGGACGGGGAGTAGCCGCTTCAGGAGGAGGACATGTGCTGCTGGCAAGTTCTCGGCCACCCTGAGGGAACAGGAGCACAAGGTGAAGAAAGCAGACGTTGCCCACAGCCATGGCCAAAGCTTGCCCAAGGCAGGCGGGAGGCAGCGGCTGTGTTGCGCAGCTTTCCAGGTGCTCTCAGCCAGCGCTCAGGGCTCCTGCTCAACAGGCAGGCTGCTGCCCACACTTACGCTTTCAGCTCTCCCGCGTCGGCCTGCTTGCTCCTCCTCTCCATGGCTGGCATCCAGTCCTCATAGAGGTCGATGACGAGGAGCTTGGTGGGGATGCTTTGGAGGAAGCTGTGCAATGCCAAGGGCTGACCCTTTCTCCTGGCTTTTTGATTGTGTTTTTAGCGGTTCTTTATTGTATTTGATTGGTTTTTGTATTGTTTCTTGGCCAGTCTTGGCCAAACTTCTTTCTCTCGGAAGGGAACTCTTCTGATTCTCCAAAGGAAGAGCTGTCTCTGCATCTGGAATGTTTCTGGCATCTGCTGTCTTTGATGATCTGTTGCTGTTCTCTGCGCAGGGCCAGGGTGGGTCTGGCTTTTTTCCCCCACCCATGCGTTAGCTGAGGCGAGGTCTGGCTGAGGACAGCCCCCTGCCACTGGCTTTCTCATCCTCAGCCTGAAACAATGCCAACTCCAGGCCCCAATAACCTGGGTGGCGCTCCAGGGGAGTCCAACAGGCTGTGGCGATCTGCAGTGGTTTCCGGCGGTCTCCGGCGGTCTCTGGTGTTCTGCGATGGTCTCCGGTGTTCTCCGGCGGTCTCCAGCGGTGTCCGGCGGTCTCCGATGGTCCCCAGCATTCTCTTGCGGTGTCCGGTGGTCTCCATTGATGAGACCGCCGGACACCGCTGGAGACCATCGGAGGCCACCGGTGGCTGGCAGTCTGCGGTGGTCTTCGATGGACTCTGGCGGTTTCCAGCGGACTCCGACGGTCTCCATTGTGAGACCACCGGAGGCCGCAGGACACCGCCAGTGTCTGATCCTCTCCGGTGGTCTCCCATGGTGTCCTGTGGTCTCCGCCGGTCTCTGGTGGTCTCCGACGCTCTCCAGCAGTCTCAGCCGTCTCCAAGGGACTCCTCCTGGTCCTATGGGGCTGCCGGCCCGAAGATGGCAGCCCCTCTCCTCGCCTCTTCCCCGCGGCTCTGAAAGAGAAATCACAGAATCGTTTACATTGGAAAAGAAATGGAAGCTCATGGAGTCTAGCTGTTAGCCTGGCACCGCCAAGTCCGCAGCTCAACCACGTTCCTAAGGCCCACATCTACAGGTCTTTGAAATCCCTCCCGGGAGGGTGCCTCAAGCCCTTCCCTGGGCAGCCTGTTCCAATGCTTGTCAAGCCCTTCAGGGAAGAACTCTTTCCCAGTCTCCCCTCTCAACCTCCCCTGGCGCAACTTGAGGCCGTTTCCCCTTGTCCTGTCCCTCGTGCCTTGGGAGAAGAGAGCGACAGCCCCCTGGCTCCAGCCTCCTCTCGGGGAGTTGTCGGGAGCGGTAAGGTCTGGTGCTGGTGCTGTGGGGCTGCCGGGCAGAAGAGGGCAGCCCCTCTCCTCTCCTCTCCTCTTGCCCAGGCCTGAGGGCAGAGGAGATAGCCCCCCTTGCTGAGGGGCGGGGGTGTGGGGAGGGAAAGCAGGGCTCCTCGGCGGCTTGACAGCCGGCTGATGTTCCTGCTGAGCCTGCCGCATGGCGGTGTGGATGGCCCACTTATGGTTAGCGTCGGCCGCGGGGCCGGCGCCGCTTGCTGGACCGTGGCTTTGCGGAGGGTCCCTTTGAGCCGGCGGGGGTCCTGCGGCGCTTTGGGCCCGCTGCTGCTGGAGGCAGCCTGGCCACGGTGGAGGTGTGCCCCGTCAGGCCTGCGGGAGAGGGATCCACCTCCATTGGCTCCTCTGCCGGTGGGTCGACCTCCATGGGCTCTCCCTCGTCCCTCTTGGCGGGTGGGTCGACCTCCATGGGCTCTTCCTTCTCCCTCTTCAGGGGTGGGTCGACCTCCATGGGCTCAACTCCTTGGCCATCGCTGCTGCTGCCGCTGCTGCTGGCCGCAGCCCACTTGCGTTTCTCTCGGTGCTTGGGCATCCTCCGGGCTTCCGAGGAGCCCCTTCTGGCTGGGCCCACTCAATGTGGGCGCTCGTCCCACCCAATGTGGGCACTGGCCTCCCTTTGCCGCCTCCTCCTCTACCAAGCAGGCTTGGTGCAGGAATCTCTGGCTGCTGAGCGAGCTGTGGGTCAGCCACAGGGGTGCCAGTTGGCCAACGGCCGGCCGGTGACGTCACCAACGGACCTTTCTGTGTCTGGGAGGGTGGCCCATGAGGCCCTGCAGGCCCCATGCCGGGCGGCCCTTTGGCTTGCCAGAGAGCAAGGCAGCCCCTGGGGCAGCGGGACTGCCCTCCAGCTCCCCTCCTGTGCCCAGAGGATGCCCAGAAGCTCTGAAGTGGCGGCATCAGACCAGCTGGCGTGTCCCCTCGGAGTTCTGCCTGCGTCCTCTGGCTTTGCTCTGCCTCTTCCTGAGCGCTTGTGCCTCAGGTTTTTCTGCCATTTGCACTCTGTCCCTTTGCAAAAGGGCAGAGCGTGGTTGTGGAATTGCAGTCCAGGTCTAGAGGTGTGGCCTGGAAAGCCCAGTGCCTTTTTTCCCCCATTGCAGTGTCCAGAAGTTGCTGCTTGAAAGCTGAAATCCTCTTCTTCATCGGCCGTAAAGCGTTCCTTCTTCACCAGTCACACCTGGAGACAGAAACATCACCCGTTTCTCCAGGTGATTCCCAAAGCTTGTGCTGGGGAAAGTGTTTGGGTGGAAACTGCACTGAAAAACCTTTCACTCTCGCTCAGACAAATGTAGAGAAATTCCCCTTGAATACCTTTCAGATGACAGCGATTCTACTTCCTTGAAGCTGAAAAACTAGGAAGGTTTTTCCTGATTGGTACGAGTGTAACTGGGTCCCAATTTCCCCCAATAATGATGGATACAAGCTTTAGATTGGTGTGGGAGGAAGCACTTGTTTCTAGATGCCTCTGCTTAATGGCAAACTGGTTTTGCAACCCTTAACATCATGCAAACATTAAACTGGCTGCAAAAAAATTGGAGCTGGAGCTGTCTCTTTCCTTCCAGTATCTTCATGGGGTCACCTGTTAATGTGCCTGTAGCATTTTAAAGGCGAAACTGCCAGGCAAATGCTCCTTTTCAGATGTTTTCCTGCAACGGGAAGTGGTAGCCCCTCCACAGGTCAAGGTGTGACATGCTCACTTTTGAACTCCCTATCTCAATCCCTCTTCCCCTCAGCATCATTACCAAGAGTGTTATTTCCTCAGTTGGTGTCCGTCTGGAGAAGAAAAGTGTCCTTTTTGAGCGCAGGCCCATGACACGAAGATGCTGAACGTTTGTGCCTAGGGATTTAGTTTGTTCGTGAACAAAGGGAGAGGATTGCTGTGTCTGTTGCTCTGCGTGTCTTTATTGCTTATGTCCTTATCACTTGTTGCTAGCCGTGCTCACAAAACAAGCAAAAAGGGCAATTGAGGGTTGTTTAATTTGTGCTAAGGTCAATTTACAAGGGAAGGTGCTAGAGGAGGGCGACCTTGGGCCCATTCCAACGATGTCAGGTGGATTTTACTGAAATGCCCTGAACAGGAAGATTTCTTCCTTTCCCTGAACAGGATCTTTTGGTAATAGTATGCCAGCTAACCGGGTGGCCAGAAGCATTTCCAGTTGCTTCAGCAACTACGGGATCAGTTATTAAAGTGCTTTTAGGACAAATAATTCCTAGATAGGGAGTAATAGAGGCAATAGACTCACAGAGAGGAACACATTTTACTGGAAAAATTCTTCAAGGGGTTGTGGTGGCCTTAGGAATACAATGAGATTTCCGTACTCTGTGGAAGCCCCAGAGTTCAGGGAAAGTAGAGAAGATGAATGGGGGAATTAAGCAGCATCTTTTGAAATTATTTTTGGAAACCAAAATGCCATGGATATGTCTTCTACCATTAGCTTTAGCTAGCATAGGGGCCAAACCCAGAGGAGATACTCAACTATCCCCCTTTGAATGAATGTTTGGAATCCCTTACCCTGCTAACTCTCGACCTAGTGGGGAGGTAGAAATAAGTGACGTCTACTTGAAACAATATGTGGCCGGGATACTGTCTCTTGTGAAATCTCTTTGACAGGAAGCTCAGCTGGCACAGACCCTGCCTTTGGACTTTGCTGTCTAGAGCATCCAACGGGGAGGTTGGGTCCTAATTAAAGAATGGAAAGAAGCACCACTGGTGGCAAAGTGGCAGAGACCGTACCAAGCGTTATTAACCACGGAAACAGCAGTTAAGACGGCCAAACACGGGTGGACTCGTCATATTCGAACACGGGTGGACTCGTCATATTCGAGTCAAGACGTCCAAGGCCCTGGAAAACTGGACTTGGGAGCTAAAGGAAGAGGAGGGGAAACTGCAGCTAGCCTTCCGTAGAAAAAGACTCCATTAGTAGTATTTGATAAGTTAAAAATCAAGGGCAAGGCTGGATTGACCTCTGTCAATTGCCACAATAAGAAATTCTAAACTCCGTTACTGGCTGCAACCCAGTAGGCGTTGAGCAGTGGAAGCACATGCCATACCAGACCTTGATTTGAAAAAGTGAAAAATGGAAGTTTAGGGTGGGAGACTAGAACTAACTCTTACAAGGAGTGGGTCAGACCGGTAGCCATCAGGTAGACCTCGGGAGGAGTTCCGTGTGTTTACCCAAAGGATCTACGGTATAGATCCATAAGGAAAAGAGGCCCCTTATTTAACTTCCAGCAACTGGTGAGCAGACACTAACTGAATTGTTTCCGTATATTCACTTGCCACATCAAGTGTAGAAAGATGATAAGCTCAAGATGAAATTTTTAGTAATGATCATGTTTCTATACTATTGGCAAAATCGAAGTCTGGGATGGGAAAACCGATTTTTGACTCTAGGGGACGAGGTAGCCAAAGCTTTTAACCTCAGTAATTGCTGGGTCCGCGGAGGTCCAGGAGGAGCTGAAGATTGGCTGTGGGTAGCCCAGCCTGTCCAGCCTAAATGGTTGGTGAGTGACTTAAGTAGAGTGCATAATGGAACTGGGTTCTGGAAGGAAGACGGAGGTACATGGAAAATACAGTACCCAGGAAAAGGAAATTACTGTCTGAACAGAACCAAGCTGGGAGGGAAAAATGTAGGTAAAAGCGAATGTGAGTGGACATTGTCACCAGGAATGGGTTGTTACGATCCATATTGTAGACCTTATAATTGCTTTAGGTACCGAGGAAGATGGAACCAAACGCATGTTAAGCTTATAGGTGGCACCTGGGTAAAGTGCTCTTTTAAAGAACCTTGGCACAGTGGATGCAAAGCAGTTGCGAGAGAAATTATGCAAAAAGGGGGATTTAGAGATTCTTTATTCCTGGCTTGTCAGTGGGACAATACCATTAACAAGAATCATGTAATAAGGGTTTATCAATGGGGCTGGCAAAACTCAAGTGGAACTAGGACCTATTTTAGAAAATTTTGGTCGGCTACAAATTGAACTAAGAATGGTAGGGGATGTAACTGTAAAGGGCACGCAGATGCGGGAGCCTTTGAATGTGATTATTGCGATTCCTATGGCGATTTCAGTATAGCAGGAGGACCCCTGGGATCAAAAGATACTCTATACTGTGAAATACCACAGGATAATGAAACAGGGGAAGGCCCATTCGCTAACGGGGCTTTGGGCTTTGAAGGGCCATTACTGGATTTGTGGGCAACACGCCTACCAAAGGTTACCTCCAAAGCGCTCAGGGATACGTTCTATAGGATATATGAGACCGTTATTTTCCTTATTACCACAAGTTCAAGGAAACGAGTTAGGGGTTAATGGATAGGATGATCTGATAAGAGAACGACGAGCAACTGATAAATCCCTAACTAAAGGGGGTTCCCAATCATGGGGAAAAGATGAATTATACATCAGATGAACCTGAACGAATTATACGGTATTCTGGACCAGCAGCACGGAATCCCCACCAGGTGATTTCTGGAGCAAGAGACCCCATTTATAATTTAAATAGGATAGTTAGATTACAAGCCGGTTTTTGCAATTTTACCTAACCAGAGCGCTGAGGCTCTTGACTTTCTTGCAGACCAATCTGCTCAGATGAGGAATGCAATTTTCCAACACCCAAGGGTCCTAGATTATTTGCTAGCAGAAGAAGGGGGAGTTGGTGGAAAACTAAAGGAACCCAGCTCTTGTTTACAAATCCATGATCACGGGGCGGTAGTAAAACAGATAAGAAAAGGAATGAGAAAACTAGCTCACGTGCCAGTTCAAACCGGGAAAGGATGGGAATTAGACATGTTCTCGTGGTTGCCTGGTGGACCATGGGTTAAACGCATGGTGGTTTTCTCCCTTTGTGCGGTAGCAGCTCTGATTTTTGTACCATGTAGGATACCTTGTTTCATGCAGCTCATTCAGCATGGAGTCAGAAGAATGCAAGTCGTAGCTGCTGTGCCCAGTGACCCAGAATTAGCTACAAGGGGACCGAAGATGATGGCTCTGCAAATAGCTCCAAAACCAAAAAGAAGACAAGAAGAAAAGGTCCAATGAACGGTGACTAAAGGTTGTAAAGACAAATAGTGAAATAAACAGAGGAGGGGCTGATAAGAAAATAGGGATAAGAGTGTCTCCACAAACAGGGAAGTTAACGGAAATGGCAGGAGTGAGACAACCAAAAGAAGAGGAGAGTTAATTGAAGCTGCAGGAGTGAGATAACTGAAAACTAGGGGAAATAAGTGAAACCGCAAAAGTTGGACAATTAAAAACGGCAAAAGTTAAACTTTGATGTAATAGGCGGATCGAGAAGTCTGTACCTTCCAAGTACCTCAGCCAATGGGGAAAGGAAGAGGGTTACGTGCGGCCGGGGAATTAGGATAAAAGGGAGGCTGCGTCCTCCGGCAAATGGAGAGACCCCACAGGGATATGCCCCAGGGGACTCTCCCTTTATTCGAATAAAGCCTTTGCAGGACTCCTCTGTCTCCTTTGTGAACATCGACCTCTGGCTATGGGGTTTTCCGCACACGTCCTTTCTATCGCTTGGCTAAGATTTCAGAGTTTAGCATGCTAGTAGTCACTTCCCGAGAATCTGTTGCGGCAACGAATCTCTGCACCTCGAGGGGCAGGACCTTAAGCGAGCGTCCCCACTCAAGGGGAGATCCTGGCCTGCAGCCGCTGCCCTGCAGGAGAGCTCCAGGGGCTCTTGGGCTGTCCGCTATTTCTGGAGTGAGATAACTGACCTAGAGTCATATTCCCACGGGAACCAAGCACCGAGGTCCCCACTCCAGACAGTGTTTTGGCTGCGTTGCCAGCACGTCCCCCCCCGTTGCGTCCCCCCCCAGCAAAGTGCGGGGGCAACTCATCACATCTGCCACCGGTGGTTATGGCTTGAGCAGGAGCCGGGAGGGGCAGAGGGGGAAAGCAGGGGAGAGCACAGCGCCACCCCCCCGTTCCCTGCCGGCAGCCGGGGCCCCTCCCGCTGCCCATCGGGGAGGAGAAGGTTCGGGAGCTGCCCCCGGGCCCGTCGGGGTTTCGCAGCGGGCCGGGCCTCCCGCTCCCGCGGCAGCCGAGGCTGAAGTTGGAGCCTCCGGCAGAGGCTCCGGCGGGGCCGCTGCCTTCGCCGGGCGGCGGCCCGTCCCCGCGGCGCCGGCTCTCGCCCTCCCCCCCGGGGGACCCCCCGCTGGCGGGGACCGGTTCCCCCCGCTCCCCCCTCCCGCCCCCAACCTTCGCCGGGGCCGGGGCCGGGGCCGGGGCCGGTCTCCGAGCGGAGCTGCCGGAGCCACCCGCGGCCGGGGCGGCCTCTCCCCCGCGGCAGCCCCGCAGCCCCGAGGGCAGCGCCGCCGCAGAGCGGCCCCGAGCGAGCCCGGCCCTCCCGCCCCGCGGCTCCCGGCGGCGCCCGGCGGGCAGGGGCAGCCGCTCCGCCCGCCCCGGCAGGCGCCGGGCCGCGGTCCGCCGGGGCAGGCGGCGGAGCAGCCCCCGCCGCGGGGCCCGTCCGGCGGCGGAGCCCGGCTGGCGAGCGGGGGCATGGCGGCGCCGGGCCCGGGCTCCCTGCAGCGCCGGCGGCAGAGCTGGCAGGAGGCGCGGCCCCGGCAAGCGGTGCTGGTGCGGAAGCTGCAGGCGAAGGTGAGGAGCGGGGGCGCCTGCCCGGGGGGAGCTGCCCGGGGCCGGGCCGGGCCGCGGTGGCGGGGCCGGGGTGCCCGGGCCGCCCGCGCCGCCCGCAGAGGGGACTCGGCGGCGGAGCCCTCGGGGGGCGAAGGCGCGGCCCCGGCGGGGCCCCCCCCGGGAGCCGCCGCGGCCGCCGTCCCCCCCGAGCCGCTGGCCGGGGCCTGGGCGGGCTCGGGGGAAGCGAAGCTTCCCGGTGCCGTAAGGACTCGGGCTGGGATGGGCAGCGCTGTGGCGTGTAACCTCCCCAGTTACATGGAATGGCTTCAAGCTCCAACAGGGTAGGTTTAGACTGAACATTAGGAAAGAATTTTTCACAGAAAGAGTGGTCGGGCATTGGAATAGGCTACCCAGGGAGGTGGTTGAGTCACCATCCCTGGATGTGTTTAAGAGCCGTTTAGATGTGGTCTTGGGGGATATGGTATAGGGGAGAACTTTGTAGAGTAGGGTAGATGGTTGGACTCGATGATCCCAAGGGTCTCTTCCAACCTAGACGATTCTATGATTGTATGATTCTATGTGCTGAGCTTGGGCTGCAGAGAGCCCGAGAAAAGCCGGTGCCGGAGGAGCCGGCTCTGTCCCCAGGGGCGCTCGCTCCTCTCCATGGCGAGTCTCCCCCCGGCTCCTGCAGGAGCGGAGTCGCTGCCGAGAGCTGGAGCAGCAGCTGGAAGCAGGAGGGGTGAGTGTGCAGGGCGCTAGCTGGAGAGCGATAGCCTTCACTCATAGGAGAGAAGCAGCATTATATTTCTTGATATAAAACAGTGATTTAATGAAGTGATAGTAGATGCGACAGCTTTAAGACCATTTGATTCACACCATTGAAACCTCTGCCCAGGTCTCTGCCACCCTCTTGAATCCTTCACTTTGTGTCCGTGTCCTTGTAGAAGGTAGAGAATCTGTGTGTGTTTGAGGATGGGAGTTCCTCATGGTCTGGTCCTGTCCCTTTCTGGGCCTGCTCTTGTAAGGAGACAGGATAACAAACAAGAGGTCAGCCATCCTCACTCAGCACGGACAAGCCCTGCCCAGGTCACTGCCAGACTCCTGAATGCTTAACTTCTGTCTGTGTCCTCGTAGAAGGTAGAGAATGTCTCTCGCTGTTCCTGAAGATGAGAGTGCCCCGTTGTCTTGTCCTTTCCCTGTCTGGCCTTCTGCCATAGCAAGCAGGAGAATATGAGCAAACTAAGGCAGCAGAGACCCTCAGTGGCCATTGACATGCGTGCCCAGGTCTCTGCCACCCTCTTGAATCCTTCACTTTGTGTCCGTGTCCTTGTAGAAGGTAGGGGATCTGTGTGTGTTTGAGGATGGGAGTTCATCATGCTCTGCTCTGGTTCGCATCTCTCCCTGCAGCTGTAAATGACAGGAAAATGTCAAGAACAAAGGCATTAGAGACCATCAAGAAGAGTGGACAGCGCTGCCCACGTCTCTGCCACCCTCTTGAATCCTTAACTTTGTGTCTGTGTCCTTGTAGAAGGTAGAGAATCTGTGTGTCATGCAGGATGGGAGTTCATCATGCTCTGCTCTGGTTTGTGTCTGTCCCTGCAGCTGTAAAAGGCAGGAAAATGTCAAGAACAAAGGCATTGGAGACCATCAATAACAGTGGACACTGCTGCCAAGGTCACTGCCAGACTCCTGAATCCTTAACTTTTGTCTGTATCCTTGTAGAAGGTAGAGAATGTCCGTGTGGTTGCGGATGGGAGTTCCTCATGGTCTTGTCGTTCTGGTTTTCGGGCCTGCTGCATTAAAAGGCAGAAGATTATGAACAAAGAAAGGTAGCAGAGACCATGAATAAAATGGACAACTTGTGCCCAGGTCTGTGCCAGACTCGTGAATGCTTAACTTTTGTCTGTGTCCTCGTAGAAGGAAGAGAATGTCTCTCGCTGTTCCTGAAGATGAGAGTGCCCCGTTGTCTTGTCCTTTCCCTGTCTGGCCTTCTGCCATAGCAAGCAGGAGAATATGAGCAAACTAAGGCAGCAGAGACCCTCAGTGGCCATTGACATCTGTGCCCAGGTCTCTGTCACCCTCTTGAATCCTTCACTTTGTGTCCGTGTCCTTGTAGAAGGTAGAGGATCTGTGTGTGTTTGAGGATGGGAGTTCATCATGCTCTGCTCTGGTTCGCATCTCTCCCTGCAGCTGTAAAAGGCAGGAAAATGTCAAGAAAAACGGCTTTAGAGACCATCAAGAAGAGTGGACAGCGCTGCCCAGGTCTCTGCCACCCTACTGAATCCTTAACTTTGTGTCCGTGTCCTTTAAAAGGTAGAGAATCTGTGTGTGTTTGAGAATGGGAGTGCACCATGCTCTGCTCCGCTTCCCATCTCTCTCTGCAGCTGTAAATGACAGGAAAGTGTGAAAAAAAGAAGGCATTAGAGACAATCAATCACGATGGACACCCCTGCCCAGGTCTCTGCCACCCTCTTGAATCCTTAACTTTGTGTCCGTGTCGTTGTCGAAGGTAGAGAATCTGTGTGTGGCTGAGGATGGGAGCTCCTCATGGTCTGGTCCTGTCCCTTTCTGGGCCTGCTCTTGTAAGGAGACAGGATAACAAACAAGAGGTCAGCCATCCTCACTCAGCACGGACAAGCCCTGCGAGGTCTGTGCCAGACTCCTGAATCCTTATCTTTTGTCTGTGTCTTTGTAGAAGGTAGAGACTGTCCATGTGGTTGAGGATGGGAGTTCCTCATGGTCTTGTCCTTCTTGTTTCTGGGCCTGCTGCATTAAAAGGCAGAAGATTATGAACAAAGAAAGGTAGCAGAGAGCATGAGTAAAATGGACAACTTGTGCCCAGATCTGTGCCAGACTTGTGAATGCTTAACTTTTGTCTGTGTCCTTGTAGAAGGTAGAGAATCTCTTGCTCCCTGGCTGAGCGTGGCTGTGTGCCATCGTCTGTTCCTCTGCTTTTAGGGGCCTGTGGTTTATGAGAGAGGATAAAAGCAATGGGGCATCCACCGTGCCTCACCACGGAGAACCCCTGTCAAGGTCTCTGCCACCCTCTTGAATCCTTACCTTAGTGTCCGTGTACGTTTAGAAGGTAGAGAATCTCTGGCTGTCTGGCTGCTCACCGGTCTGCTCGGCTCCAGGCTGTGACAGATCACCGCCCGTTCCTCCCCAGCAACCCTTTGTGACATGGCCACCTCCAGCATTCTATCGGTGTGTCAGGGCACAGGCTGTCCAGGGGTGATGGAAGGCCCAGGCCTTGGCTTCCTGGGGAAAATGGCTGTCACGCTTCATTCTTGTTAAAGAGAGCGGGATGGACAAAGCCCGTAACTCAGTCCCATGGGACAACTGTTGCTGAGAGCTCAGGGTCACTGCTGTCTGTGTGGGGACACCCTCTTGACCCGGGAGTGTGGTCTCCTCATGGCCCCTCACCTTTTTGCCTCTCCCCTGTCCCCTGGGCCTCATCCTGGCTTCCAGGGCCAGGGCAGAGCCGGGTGGAGCTCAGCATGAGGGCGCAGTCACAGAAGTCACAGCATCATGGAATCATTTAGAAGATCATCGAGTCCAACCATAGAGCTAACACTGCCCACTCCACCACTAACCCACGTGCCTCAGCACCACGTCTACCCATCTTTTAAATACCACCAGGGATGATGACTCCACCACTTCCCTGGGCAGCCCGTTCCAATGCTCAATAACCCTTTGTGTGAAGAAATAGTTCCTAGTATCCATCCTAAATCTTCCCTGGTGCAACATGGGGCCGTTGCCTCTTGTGCCATTGCCTGTGCCTTGGGAGAAGAGACCGACCCCCCCCGGCTACACCCTCCTTTCAGGGAGTTGTAGAGAGCGAGAAGGTCTCCCCTCAGCCTCCTTTTCTCCAGGCTGAACATCCCCAGCTCCCTCAGCTGCTCCTCACAAGACTCGTGCTCCAGACCCCTCACCAGCTCCATTGCCCTTCTCTGGACACGCTCCAGCCCCTCAACGTCTGTCCTGTCGTGAGGGGCCCAAAACTGGACACAGCCCAGAGGATGAGGATTGAGGATGATGGAGGATGAGGATGAGGAGCCCAGAGGCAGAGGATTCCCTAACTTCTCTGGAGTTAGGATGGAGACGCGAATGCCCATCTTTACCGAGATCTGGGGAACCAGACTCTTCCCTCTAGCTAGAGAAGCTAGAGATTGACGGGGACCGGAGGAATCTTCCCCCACAGAACCTCTGGTTCAAATTAAGCTGGGGAAGATGAAACAGAGGCAGAATGCTCGGTTGATCCAGGAGCTGCCTCTTCAGTTCTAAATACAAAGAGCTATGAATGAGGTTATGACACTGGAAGGAAGAGTTATTGGTGCGAGAGGGAAGCCAGAAACCAGACCTTTCTTTAAACCTTTAACATTCAAGAGTGGAAAGCAAGGGGTGACACATCAGCTTTTGGACTTGCCAGGGGCACCGAAGCCCTTGATTGATCGGGACTTGTTAGAAAATTAGAAGCTGAAAGAAGATTTAAAAACGGTACAGTCAACTCTTGGGATCCCCCTGTCACTCCAGAAATACAAACGGGTTCTGTAATTGTTCGGGGGTGAAGCCCCAAACCGTTGGAGGTGAAAAGCTCTCTAGGTACCTGTCCGTATTCTCCCACGTCCCGTGCCACCCATGACTCTCCAGTCTCGGGACAGATCTCTGGGTGGGAGTCTTAAATAGTTGCTTAACCCTAAACAAGAACTGAAACACATTGAGGAGACCTAGCAATAGGACCAAGCTGGTTTGCATGTCCCAAGAGTATTCAAAATTCTCAAAAACTGGCATAGCTGGACCAAAATAGAAAAGGGAGGTGAAAGAGCTGGGGAAAGGAACACCACCAGCCCCCGCTTCCCCCATAGACTGAGTGTGATTATTAATAAATTCTGAGAGACGGTGTCCGAGGTCACAGCAGGACAGCGGTGCTGCATAAATGGCCCAACGTAACCATCTGAACAGTGATGCTATCGTATCATAAGTTGATATCACACAGGACGGCAAAATTATGATGCTGATCCCTCTCCCAGAGGTGATAAACATCATCACGGGGAGTACATAGAGCATGTCAGAATTTACATAACACGGCCGTGGGAACAAACGAAGCAACATTGTGACCAGTACTATTGACTAATATCATAAATGCATATAACACATACATTTTAACACGCTCTGGTCAGATCTGTCGTTCTCTCAACCTTCCGAGTGCCCCACGTTGGGCGCCAAAAAGGACTGTCGTGGTTTGGCCTCAGACGGCAACAAAGAACCACGTGGCAGCCACGCTCTCGGCCCCTCCACGGCCATGAGGGGAGAATTGGAAGGAAAAAAAGGAAACTGGTGGGTTGGCACAAAGGCAGTTTAACAGAACAGCAAAGGGAACAAGACAATGTGCAGAAGATCCCGTTGCCAGAGGTCGATGTTCACAAAGGAGACAGAGGAGTCCTGCAAAGGCTTTATTCGAATAAAGGGAGAGTCCCCTGGGGCATATCCCTGTGGGGTCTCTCCATTTGCCGGAGGACGCAGCCTCCCTTTTATCCTAATTCCCCGGCCGCACGTAACCCTCTTCCTTTCCCCATTGGCTGAGGTACTTGGAAGGTACAGACTTCTCGATCCGCCTATTACATCAAAGTTTAACTTTTGCCGTTTTTAATTGTCCAACTTTTGCAGTTTCACTTATTTCCCCTAGTTTTCAGTTATCTCACTCCTGCAGCTTCAATTAACTCTCCTCTTCTTTTGGTTGTCTCACTCCTGCCATTTCCGTTAACTTCCCTGTTTGTGGAGACACTCTTATCCCTATTTTCTTATCAGCCCCTCCTCTGTTTATTTCACTATTTGTCTTTACAACCTTTAGTCACCGTTCATTGGACCTTTTCTTCTTGTCTTCTTTTTGGTTTTGGAGCTATTTGCAGAGCCATCATCTTCGGTCCCCTTGTAGCTAATTCTGGGTCACTGGGCACAGCAGCTACGACTTGCATTCTTCTGACTCCATGCTGAATGAGCTGCATGAAACAAGGTATCCTACATGGTACAAAAATCAGAGCTGCTACCGCACAAAGGGAGAAAACCACCATGCGTTTAACCCATGGTCCACCAGGCAACCACGAGAACATGTCTAATTCCCATCCTTTCCCGGTTTGAACTGGCACGTGAGCTAGTTTTCTCATTCCTTTTCTTATCTGTTTTACTACCGCCCCGTGATCATGGATTTGTAAACAGGAGCTGGGTTCCTTTAGTTTTCCACCAACTCCCCCTTCTTCTGCTAGCAAATAATCTAGGACCCTTGGGTGTTGGAAAATTGCATTCCTCATCTGAGCAGATTGGTCTGCAAGAAAGTCAAGAGCCTCAGCGCTCTGGTTAGGTAAAATTGCAAAAACCGGCTTGTAATCTAACTATCCTATTTAAATTATAAATGGGGTCTCTTGCTCCAGAAATCACCTGGTGGGGATTCTGTGCTGCTGGTCCAGAATACCGTATAATTCGTTCAGGTTCATCTGATGTATAATTCATCTTTTCCCCATGATTGGGAACCCCCTTTAGTTAGGGATTTATCAGTTGCTCGTCGTTCTCTTATCAGATCATCCTATCCATTAACCCCTAACTCGTTTCCTTGAACTTGTGGTAATAAGGAAAATAACGGTCTCATATATCCTATAGAACGTATCCCTGAGCGCTTTGGAGGTAACCTTTGGTAGGCGTGTTGCCCACAAATCCAGTAATGGCCCTTCAAAGCCCAAGCCCCGTTAGCGAATGGGCCTTCCCATGTTTCATTATCCTGTGGTATTTCACAGTATAGAGTATCTTTTGATCCCAGGGGTCCTCCTGCTATATCCCGGGGCTGCTGCTTGTGGACGGGGGTTGTTCAGTGACCTCCTGGCTGTTCCTCCCTTCCCAAGGTGTGAGGATCTGGCCAAAGGGAACGTCCTCTTGCGGGGGCACCTCGAGAAAGCGAGTGAGGTGACTTCAGCCCTTAAAGGAGATGTTGGAAAACTGAGGGCGGATTGGATGGGGGCGCAGGAGGAGCTGGAAGCGAAGGAGAGAGAATGGCACTGGGAACATGTGTGGAATAATTCCTCAAATAAAAATTTTATTAAAAATATAGCATTGTTCACACATTAAGGAAAGGTGTAAAATGGAAGCGTTTCCAGGGTAGAATACAGCAGATACGGGAACGAGGTGATCCTATGGAACTGATAAGCTGCATATTTGCTACCCTGAGCCAACAGTCTGTCAGATTTTGACAAAATGCTGTCCTTTGTGCGAACTTTGCTCATTATAATGTCATGATAATACCAAAACACACCTCCAGCCCGAAGGCTACCCGCCTCCAAGGTGCAACCACTCGTCCTTGAGTCTGCGCCCTGAATTTTTCGTAAACTATACCTTTAAAAGCGAGGCGAGAGAATTTTACACCAAGCCTAATAAAGGTATTTATGACTAGAGTCATAGTCTCTATGAGTCATGACTCAAACTCCACCTTGAAGGTAAAACGTAGTATAAAACTAGCCCAAGAAAGGGGGGATGCTAGGGAAGACACCGTCGTGAAGAGGTCAGGGAGGACCCCGTCACGGACTGCCTTTGACTTGCGGGACCAGTCGAGGGGCTGAGCCTTTCTTCCCCCCCCATAGGGAGGCCTTTGGGTAAGACTTAGACTATACCGAGTGCTTCCTCGGGAAACTTAGAAATCTCTCTAGAGGGTTATTTTTGTTACATTTATAGCCAGGCTGTATTGTTTGGAACTTTGTCGCACGCTTTGTACCATGAACAAACCATATTTTACTTGCACGTGCTTTGCAGACAGTGTATTTATCACCGGCAAACCATAAGAACCTTTGTATCTGTTGCTGAAATAAACTGCACTGCTTAAGTAGCTAGCCGTTTCGGTTTCCCATTGAACGCCACCAAACATTAGAGTGCGGCCGTGCTAGTTCATGAGCACGACTAGACTGAAGGTGCAGTCCACTATGACTGTATCTGGACTCGTGACAGTTAAATATATTAAACACGACTGGACTGATAGTGGTGAATTGGGCATCCCTCAGGATTTAAACCTAGCCGCACCTAGCCTCCCACCTCGGTGAGGAGTGTTAGAACGCAAGGGGGTTTATTTTCTGCCAAAACTATTTTGCCTATTAACGCAACAGACGTGAGGTGAGGAGGGGCTGCGGGAATGTCAGAGGTGATGCCAGCGTGGCACGAGAATGTGTTTTATTTTTGGCCCAGAGACCTCCCTGTGAGAAGGTTGTGGCGGTTTTGGGGATGTGCTGGTGTTGAGGGTGTGTTGGCGTTGAGGGTGTGTTGGTGTTGGGGATGTGCTGGTGCTGGGGATGTGCTGGTGTTGGGGATGTGCTGGTGTTGGGGATGTGTTGGTGCTGAGGAGCAGACAGGGCTGGGAGATGGAGGGGTGGTGGTGATGGAAGCAAATGGTTGTGATGGAAGAGTCCCCCCTGCTGTGGCCGTGCTGCTCGGTCCTAAAGGCCAGTGCTGCTGCTGCTGGTAGTTCTCTCTGGTAGTTGTTCAATCTCCGTCTGGAGCCGTGAGAGCAGAGAGGTCTGTGTGTTTTCAGATTGCGAGCAGCCAAGGGAAGACCAAGAGGGGCCTCCCTCACCGACAGCAAATGTGAGAGTGGCCTTGGAGGGGCTTGTCTTTGTCGTCCTCCCCCAAGACACCTGTGTGTGAGACACCTCTGCAAGGGGAGATGCTGAATGAGGGTCACTTGCTTTGCTGATGTCCCCTCCTGCAGGACAAGGGTGGGTGTTCCCTCCTGTGCAGTCGGGTGGCAGCTCTGCTGAGGCTGCTCCTGTGGTGGCTCTTCAGTCCCCAGTGCCCTGTTGGAGTAGTTCTTGAAGGAGACCTGGCCATGGTGGTGTGACCCTCTCCCAGCTGAAAGACTTGTGCATCTGTAGCTTTATGACAAGTTCAGAAGGGGTGAACGTGGCCGTCTGCTCGGCCTGTGGCGTCAGGTGGACACCTTCTGCCGCCGTTTCCTGGAAATGAAGACTGCCACGCACCGGTGAGTAGAAGCTGAGGCCAGATGTCTGCAGAAAAAATGTGGCTTCCCTTCAGATCTCTCTGGGGTTCCTTTCTCTCTGCAAACAGAAGTAGCACAGCCTCCGGTGTCCGGAGGCAATTTCAAAGTCTGGGTTACCGTCAGCCATTGATCTTATTGGATTATAAGCCTTCCTTAATGCCGCGAGTGTGCCTGACCTACTGTTTAATTCTCCTCCTCTTTGTGATTTGTTGGTACAACATTTTCGGTTTATTCTCACACCACCTTCCTGAAATGTTTGTTCTGTAGATATTGTCGTCAGCCTCTGAGCAGCCACTTGCCGGGGTGTTCCTTGCAAGCCTGAGTGCAGAAGGCCTTGGGGGCAAGAAGGGCCATTTTGCAGCATGAAGCATCTTAACCTGAATCATCCTGTGATCCTGTGATTGTTGGATGGGAAATTCATAGCCGTCTCCCCAAAGAGCTTGCAGGCTCTTTGATCCATTCCCCGCTGAAGGCAAAAGTGATTGTGGGAATAGTCATCTGGACTTTCAACGTCTGTCTGACCCCCAGAAGAACTTTGGCCAGGCTGGTATCCAGCGTAGGAAAGAGGAGAGAGAGAACCAGGAGGCAGGAAGCTGTTAATTTGTGAGCACCTGAATGTTTTGGAAAGGTTCTGTGATTTCTGGAAGCTTGTTTTACTTTCTCAGTGCTGAATGTTTCCCCTCCATCAAGGACAAAGAGTGATGCAGGTCTGGTCAGGAACGTTCTTGAGGTGTAAATAGAAAGGGGTTGGAAATCATCCCAACTGCCGTTTCTGGGACATAGGATGTGCTCTTGGGTTTGGAAACGAGAATGTTTTTATGTTCAAACCTTGTTTGTCTCTCCCCTTCGCAGAGACTGAAGGACTCGGAGGCACTTGGAGAAAAACATTCCTCATTACAGCGTGAGTTGGTGGTCGTGAGGGAGACACTGGAGCAATCGCACCTTCAGAGGGATCTGCTGAAGCAAAAGAGAGATGAGCTTACCATGGCCCTGGCGAAGGTATGGTCACCTTGTGATAGCAAGGCCACCACAGATGCTGTTTCTGGCAGCAGCAGACAGGGACAATCATAGACGCATAGAATCATGGAGGTTGGGAGGGACCTTTCGAGTCCTCGAGTCCAACCGCTACCCTCACACCGCCAAATCCTCCACTGACCCCTGTCCCTCAGCTCCACCTCTGCCCGTCTTTTCACTACCGTGTTGCTCCTCTTCTGTTCTCCCACTGTTGTTTAAGTACAATGTTGGTCTCCTTCTTGGGAAATGGTGGTGAGAGCAGGCAGGTCTTTGGGGCAGTCTGTCCTCACGTGCTGATTGGGAGCGCTGAACTGGGAGTATGTCAGAGACACGCAGGGGATGGGGAGTTGCTGCTCTCTTCTTGACTGTAAACCTGACTGTATTTTATTTCCTCTGTGCTTCCGTGGCGGTGGCTGGAGCAAGAGAATGGAGCTCTGTCGCGTAAAGTGGAGGAGATGGAGAGAGCAAAGGTCTCTGCCCAGGAGAAGCCGCGCTTGTGTAGAAGAACAGATGGAGAGCTCTGCGCAGAGAAAGCCCCCCTGGAGCAGCTGCTGAAGGAAGCAGAGGAGCAAGAAGAGGGGCTGCGGGCAGCGCTGAGGATCCGGGCAGAGGAGAAGGAAGAAAGCCTAGAGAAACTCATCCAGGTGGGACCAAAATGCTGGTGCTTCTGAGTGGGCGTTTGGCTGCTTGTCTGGGTGAAGCTGTGCCTGTGTTGGCCTCCTTTTTGGCATATTTACTTTGGAGGGCCAGAGAGTGGTGTCATCAGAACCAGGGGCTTGTTGTCCTCCTGGAAGATACAGCCTCCATTGTCCATCCATTGTTTTTCTTGCTGGCACAGATGGTGTGGGCGCAGCTCCCCGTGTGCCAGGGATCAGAGAGCAGCAATTTCAGATGCGGTTATTGCCATCACATTGGGCTGGGCTCTCTGTGCTCTGCCAGGTGACAAGGGAAGCCCGGCCATTCCCTCCGAGGGGCCCACGTTGCTATTTGAAATGGCAGAAACGGGCTTTCTGTGTACGAGAACCTGGAATCCAGCCTGTTTGAGGCTCAGCAGCACTTATCTCAGGGAAGGTGGTAGAAAACCAGCCCGGTGGTTCTGACTGTACTGACCTTAAACCCTTTGAATTTCAGCGTAGGAGGGATCTTAACACGCCTTCGCTTAGAAGCAGAAGCCCCTCCAGACAAACAAGGTCTGAATGTAAAAACATTCTCGTTTCCAAACCCAAGAGCACATCCTATGGCCCAGAAAGGGCAGTTGGGATGATTTCCACAAAGCAGCACAAAGAAGAGGAGCATTCAACAGTAGGTCAGGCACACTCACGGCATTAAGGAAGGCTTATAATGCAATAAGATAAATGGCTGTGACGTTTGCTGTGGGTGAGGGAGGCCCCTCTTGGTCTTCCCTTGGCTGCTCGCAATCTGAAAACACACAGACCTCTCTGCTCTCACGGCTCCAGGCGGAGATTGAAGAACTACCAGAGAGACGAGCGCTCCTGTGTCACTGCCCGACAGCGCCCAGCAGCAGCAGCACTGGCCTTTAGGACCGAGCAGCACGGCCACAGCAGGGGGGCCTCTTCCATCACCACCATTTACTGACACCCCTCCTGACCCATTTGCTGACACTGGGTGCTGACACCCAGTCCCGTCTTCTGCTCCTCAACACCAGCACATCCTCATCAGAGCCACAACCTTCTCACAGCGAGGTGTCTGGGCCAGAAATAAAACGCATTCTCAGGCCACGCTGGCATCACCTCGGACATTCCCGCAGCCCCTCTTCACCTCACGTTCCCGGTGCCATTCTCTCTCCTTCGCTTCCAGCTCCTCCTGCGCCCTCATCCAATCCACCCTCAGTTTTCCAACATCTCCTTTAAGGGCTGAAGTCACCTCACTCGCTTTCTCGAGGTGCTCCCGCAGGAGAGCATTCCCTTTGGCCAGATCCTCACACCTTGGGAAGGGAGGAACAGCCAGGAGGTCACTGAACAACCCCCGTCCACAAGCAGCAGCCCCGGGATTTCCCGGCTCCCCCAACACTGACGTTGGTGTCAAACTGAGAGGCAGGAGAAGCGCTTTCTCGCATGAACTGAGATCTCTCAGGGCTGGCAAACTCATGTGCTCCTCCTTTAGCCTTCCGTGTCCTTCTACAGCTTTGCTTTCCCTTCCTCTTCAACTCGGACCATGCCCACAGGTAACGGCTGCCTCCCCTTTGTGCTGCCTCATCACTGGATGCATCCCCTTTCTCTGGCCTTGTCCCCACTCCCTCACCTACTGCTCCAGGGCATGACTTAGGCTGGGAAGGGACCCTTGGAGCTCAGCCGGAGGAACCCCCTGCTCAAAACAGAGCCATGCAGCACACACCCCTATTACTGCCCCACACAACAGGTTGTGGACCTTTCTCCTTCCAAAAGGGCTTGCCCCACCGCTTCCCTTGGGGCCACTGGGGAGCACTGACAGCTTTTCCCTCCCTTCCAGGAGCAGCCAGGACACCCACTAGGAGGGAACGCTTCTTCCTTCTGCCTTTGCTGCTCCTCTTCCACCTGAGGCAGGGCTTTCTCCAGGCTGTGGTCTTCTGTGGCTTCCCGCCTGCCTGGGGAGGGATCCCTGAAGAAGAAAGGGAATGTTTAGTCCACTTCTTGTGTTCCCTTCACTGCTGTTCGCATCCATCGCTTTCCCCTCCCTTCCTTGGGCCTCTCAGGAGCTGAGATGCCTCAGCTGAGGTGAGGCATCTCAGGTGGCTTCTTCCAGGCATAACAGTCTGGTCATTACAGAGCGGAAGGGAGAGGAAGCTGTCGCTCACCGCCAGCAGCTCTCCTCAGTCTCCCACTCTTGCACTCTCACAGCTGGGTATCCTCAGCTCATGACCGCCAGTGCTCGCTGCCACCCGAACCCCGGGAATGGTGCGGGACATCAGGTGCAGGAGCCCAGGAGTTGCAGGGGTTCAGCCGGTGACAGGAAATGGGCACCTACAAGGACAGAGTCAGAAAGCCCTGATGAAAGCCCAAGGGCAGGAAGAGGCAGGACTTGCTTCCCCTTTCTGTGGGAAACACCCTTGACAGGGAGCTGTTTCTAGCCCAGAAGAGAGAGCTGTTGCGGGCATGGAGCAGGGGATGGCTCTGGCACCTTCTCCCCGTGGGAAGTGCCCTCAGAGACTGTGCGTGTGGGGAGATGCACGGTGGCCCTGTGCCACGCAGCAGGGCTCCATCGGGAGCCCCTGGGGAGCTGCCATGGAGTTCTTTCCCGACCCTGCGCAGCACCATCCCTCGCCCTCCCTTGCCAGCGGACTTGCACTGCCTTGGAGCAGTTCTCAGAGTTGGGAAAGACGGGCAGCAGCAGAGCCTGGGACACACCTGGGCTTCTGCACCTTCTGGACCTTGCCGCTTTGTTGCAGTGCCCGTCTTTTCTCTCTCTTCCTTCCTGTCTCTTCTCTTCCCTCTCCCCTGAGCAGGCCTCTTCTCTCTTTCTTTTTCTTGGGTTTTCAGTTTCCTGGAGGGAGCCTGCAAACCTTTCCATCCCACAGCGTGGTTAGATAGCTCTAGCCGGGATCAGCTGGGTGAACCAGTTCTTGATTGAACCCAAGCTGACTCCTTTTACCTTCTTTCCTCTGAAAGGCTCCTTCTTTGTTCTTGGGCGCATCCCAGGGAGTCTTGCGTGGTCTCTGGGGCGGTTGGAGGCAAAGCGGCGGGTGCCTAAACCAGAAATGTTGGCGTTAGCAGGTGACAAGGGACGTCCTGGAGGAGTAAGCCACTGCTGGGCGAATTGCTCGCTAGAGAAGATCCCTGGTCTGGTTTGCATTAGCCCTTTCTCCCAGGGGCCTCCCGGGGGAACATAGTGTTCACAGCGGGGTGTGACACTCAGTTCATTTGGGGGGCCGTTCAGCAGAGAGCCTGCGGTCCCCCTCCAGGCAAGAAGAGCCTTGCCCGCTTCATTCTGCTGCAGTTTCTTCACCCTCCTGAGACAGAGCTCTGCGCATGTCCCTTTGGTGCAACAGCACCTTCTGTGGTGGCTTTGCTTCTGGAAGCTGTCCTTCTGTAGGTCTTTTGTAGGCCTGTCCTTTGGCTGAGGACGTGCCTAACGCATTGGAGAAAGACCCCTTCCAGTTTTACTTACAAGGCACCATTCCAAGGGGGATGAACAAGCCCCACCCAAAGGCACAAGAGCTGAAATACCAGGAAGAGGCAGAGCAGCTACTTGGACTCCTCAGGAACTCCTCCTCCAGGAGACGCCTTGTCCCAGAGTTTGTGGACCTGCCCTACCTCTGCCGTTGGCGATCCTTCCACCGTATCTACCCCTGCTGCTTTCTGGAGGACGAGCAGAGAGGGTGGTGCATCCAGGAAGGCTTTTGCTTCGTGCTCCACGTCTGCCTCGCCTGCGTGGTCCCGTTGCTCTTCCAAAGGCAGCTCTGGGAAGCAAAAGCACATGCAGCAAAGTGACTTGTTGGAAGTGGACAACAGCTAAAGCCAAAGCCACCCAAAGCCCTAGACCAGCTTTCCGCTCGGGCTGTGACAACGCTCAGTCCCTCCTCCTACCTGTGGCTGTGTGCGTGGGTGCTGGCGACTCCTCAGCTGAAGGACTGGAAGGGCCGGCCATCTCTTCCCCAAAGATTTCACAGGGCTTTTCCATGGGGAACTCCACCAGCACCTTCAGCTGCACACATCACAGCCTCGGTTGCAGGGCAGGTGGCTGAAAAGGTGGCAAGCAGCCTTTCCCACTCCTCACCCTTGCCTCCACGCAGAAGGCTGTGGCTGTGGGGCTGCTCTTCCAGGCAGCCACCCCCCCCCAAGCCCAGCCCTCCCCACCAGCATTTGCTCAATAGAGAGGAAGGAGGCAGCCAGGCACCTCTCAACCGCCAAGCTCTGCTGGGCCGGGAAGGCTGCAGCCGGCTGCTCCATCCAGCGTACCTTCCCAGTGCCCTCCAGCGGGACCTCCAGCGGGAGCAGGTCCTCCTTGGGTGGGCTCAGCAGGTTTGGCCCAAGGCAGATGGCCAGGTTGCTGCAGCTCATCCTGCTGGTGCAGGCGTTGTGGCCGATGTGCTGCAGGACGGGGAGTAGCCGCTTCAGGAGGAGGAC
This sequence comes from Numenius arquata, assembly GCF_964106895.1. NCBI lineage: Eukaryota > Metazoa > Chordata > Aves > Charadriiformes > Scolopacidae > Numenius > Numenius arquata. The sequence goes on along the minus strand of NC_133587.1, from coordinate 18,279,638 downwards.
ATGTGCTGCTGGCAAGTTCTCGGCCACCCTGAGGGAACAGGAGCACAAGGTGAAGAAAGCAGACGTTGCCCACAGCCATGGCCAAAGCTTGCCCAAGGCAGGTGGGAGGCAGCGGCTGTGTTGCGCAGCTTTCCAGGTGCTCTCAGCCAGCGCTCAGGGCTCCTGCTCAACAGGCAGGCTGCTGCCCACGCTTACGCTTTCAGCTCTCCCGCGTCGGCCTGCTTGCTCCTCCTCTCCATGGCTGGCATCCAGTCCTCATAGAGGTCGATGACGAGGAGCTTGGTGGGGATGCTTTGGAGGAAGCTGTGCAATGCCAAGGGCTGACCCTTTCTCCTGGCTTTTTGATTGTGTTTTTAGCGGTTCTTTATTGTATTTGATTGGTTTTTGTATTGTTTCTTGGCCAGTCTTGGCCAAACTTCTTTCTCTCGGAAGGGAACTCTTCTGATTCTCCAAAGGAAGAGCTGTCTCTGCATCTGGAATGTTTCTGGCATCTGCTGTCTTTGATGATCTGTTGCTGTTCTCTGCGCAGGGCCAGGGTGGGTCTGGCTTTTTTCCCCCACCCATGCGTTAGCTGAGGCGAGGTCTGGCTGAGGACAGCCCCCTGCCACTGGCTTTCTCATCCTCAGCCTGAAACAATGCCAACTCCAGGCCCCAATAACCTGGGTGGCGCTCCAGGGGAGTCCAACAGGCTGTGGCGATCTGCAGTGGTTTCCGGCGGTCTCCGGCGGTCTCTGGTGTTCTGCGATGGTCTCCGGTGTTCTCCGGCGGTCTCCAGCGGTGTCCGGCGGTCTCCGATGGTCCCCAGCATTCTCTTGCGGTGTCCGGTGGTCTCCATTGATGAGACCGCCGGACACCGCTGGAGACCATCGGAGGCCACCGGTGGCTGGCAGTCTGCGGTGGTCTTCAATGGACTCTGGCGGTTTCCAGCGGACTCCGACGGTCTCCAGTGTGAGACCACCGGAGGCCGCAGGACACCGCCAGTGTCTGATCCTCTCCGGTGGTCTCCCATGGTGTCCTGTGGTCTCCGCCGGTCTCTGGTGGTCTCCGACGCTCTCCAGCAGTCTCAGCCGTCTCCAAGGGACTCCTCCTGGTCCTATGGGGCTGCCGGCCCGAAGATGGCAGCCCCTCTCCTCGCCTCTTCCCCGCGGCTCTGAAAGAGAAATCACAGAATCGTTTACGTTGGAAAAGAAATGGAAGCTCATGGAGTCTAGCTGTTAGCCTGGCACCGCCAAGTCCGCAGCTCAACCACGTTCCTAAGGCCCACATCTACAGGTCTTTGAAATCCCTCCCGGGAGGGTGCCTCAAGCCCTTCCCTGGGCAGCCTGTTCCAATGCTTGTCAAGCCCTTCAGGGAAGAACTCTTTCCCAGTCTCCCCTCTCAACCTCCCCTGGCGCAACTTGAGGCCGTTTCCCCTTGTCCTGTCCCTCGTGCCTTGGGAGAAGAGAGCGACAGCCCCCTGGCTCCAGCCTCCTCTCGGGGAGTTGTCGGGAGCGGTAAGGTCTGGTGCTGGTGCTGTGGGGCTGCCGGGCAGAAGAGGGCAGCCCCTCTCCTCTCCTCTCCTCTTGCCCAGGCCTGAGGGCAGAGGAGATAGCCCCCCTTGCTGAGGGGCGGGGGTGTGGGGAGGGAAAGCAGGGCTCCTCGGCGGCTTGACAGCCGGCTGATGTTCCTGCTGAGCCTGCCGCATGGCGGTGTGGATGGCCCACTTACGGTTAGCGTCGGCCGCGGGGCCGGCGCCGCTTGCTGGACCATGGCTTTGCGGAGGGTCCCTTTGAGCCGGCGGGGGTCCTGCGGCGCTTTGGGCCCGCTGCTGCTGGAGGCAGCCTGGCCACGGTGGAGGTGTGCCCCGTCAGGCCTGCGGGAGAGGGATCCACCTCCATTGGCTCCTCTGCCGGTGGGTCGACCTCCATGGGCTCTCCCTCGTCCCTCTTGGCGGGTGGGTCGACCTCCATGGGCTCTTCCTTCTCCCTCTTCAGGGGTGGGTCGACCTCCATGGGCTCAACTCCTTGGCCATCGCTGCTGCTGCCGCTGCTGCTGGCCGCAGCCCACTTGCGTTTCTCTCGGTGCTTGGGCATCCTCCGGGCTTCCGAGGAGCCCCTTCTGGCTGGGCCCACTCAATGTGGGCGCTCGTCCCACCCAATGTGGGCACTGGCCTCCCTTTGCCGCCTCCTCCTCTACCAAGCAGGCTTGGTGCAGGAATCTCTGGCTGCTGAGCGAGCTGTGGGTCAGCCACAGGGGTGCCAGTTGGCCAACGGCCGGCCGGTGACGTCACCAACGGACCTTTCTGTGTCTGGGAGGGTGGCCCATGAGGCCCTGCAGGCCCCATGCCGGGCGGCCCTTTGGCTTGCCAGAGAGCAAGGCAGCCCCTGGGGCAGCGGGACTGCCCTCCAGCTCCCCTCCTGTGCCCAGAGGATGCCCAGAAGCTCTGAAGTGGCGGCATCAGACCAGCTGGCGTGTCCCCTCGGAGTTCTGCCTGCGTCCTCTGGCTTTGCTCTGCCTCTTCCTGAGCGCTTGTGCCTCAGGTTTTTCTGCCATTTGCACTCTGTCCCTTTGCAAAAGGGCAGAGCGTGGTTGTGGAATTGCAGTCCAGGTCTAGAGGTGTGGCCTGGAAAGCCCAGTGCCTTTTTTCCCCCATTGCAGTGTCCAGAAGTTGCTGCTTGAAAGCTGAAATCCTCTTCTTCATCGGCCGTAAAGCGTTCCTTCTTCACCAGTCACACCTGGAGACAGAAACATCACCCGTTTCTCCAGGTGATTCCCAAAGCTTGTGCTGGGGAAAGTGTTTGGGTGGAAACTGCACTGAAAAACCTTTCACTCTCGCTCAGACAAATGTAGAGAAATTCCCCTTGAATACCTTTCAGATGACAGCGATTCTACTTCCTTGAAGCTGAAAAACTAGGAAGGTTTTTCCTGATTGGTACGAGTGTAACTGGGTCCCAATTTCCCCCAATAATGATGGATACAAGCTTTAGATTGGTGTGGGAGGAAGCACTTGTTTCTAGATGCCTCTGCTTAATGGCAAACTGGTTTTGCAACCCTTAACATCATGCAAACATTAAACTGGCTGCAAAAAAATTGGAGCTGGAGCTGTCTCTTTCCTTCCAGTATCTTCATGGGGTCACCTGTTAATGTGCCTGTAGCATTTTAAAGGCGAAACTGCCAGGCAAATGCTCCTTTTCAGATGTTTTCATGCAACGGGAAGTGGTAGCCCCTCCACAGGTCAAGGTGTGACATGCTCACTTTTGAACTCCCTATCTCAATCCCTCTTCCCCTCAGCATCATTACCAAGAGTGTTATTTCCTCAGTTGGTGTCCGTCTGGAGAAGAAAAGTGTCCTTTTTGAGCGCAGGCCCATGACACGAAGATGCTGAACGTTTGTGCCTAGGGATTTAGTTTGTTCGTGAACAAAGGGAGAGGATTGCTGTGTCTGTTGCTCTGCGTGTCTTTATTGCTTATGTCCTTATCACTTGTTGCTAGCCGTGCTCACAAAACAAGCAAAAAGGGCAATTGAGGGTTGTTTAATTTGTGCTAAGGTCAATTTACAAGGGAAGGTGCTAGAGGAGGGCGACCTTGGGCCCATTCCAACGATGTCAGGTGGATTTTACTGAAATGCCCTGAACAGGAAGATTTCTTCCTTTCCCTGAACAGGATCTTTTGGTAATAGTATGCCAGCTAACCGGGTGGCCAGAAGCATTTCCAGTTGCTTCAGCAACTACGGGATCAGTTATTAAAGTGCTTTTAGGACAAATAATTCCTAGATAGGGAGTAATAGAGGCAATAGACTCACAGAGAGGAACACATTTTACTGGAAAAATTCTTCAAGGGGTTGTGGTGGCCTTAGGAATACAATGAGATTTCCGTACTCTGTGGAAGCCCCAGAGTTCAGGGAAAGTAGAGAAGATGAATGGGGGAATTAAGCAGCATCTTTTGAAATTATTTTTGGAAACCAAAATGCCATGGATATGTCTTCTACCATTAGCTTTAGCTAGCATAGGGGCCAAACCCAGAGGAGATACTCAACTATCCCCCTTTGAATGAATGTTTGGAATCCCTTACCCTGCTAACTCTCGACCTAGTGGGGAGGTAGAAATAAGTGACGTCTACTTGAAACAATATGTGGCCGGGATACTGTCTCTTGTGAAATCTCTTTGACAGGAAGCTCAGCTGGCACAGACCCTGCCTTTGGACTTTGCTGTCTAGAGCATCCAACGGGGAGGTTGGGTCCTAATTAAAGAATGGAAAGAAGCACCACTGGTGGCAAAGTGGCAGAGACCGTACCAAGCGTTATTAACCGCGGAAACAGCAGTTAAGACGGCCAAACACGGGTGGACTCGTCATATTCGAACACGGGTGGACTCGTCATATTCGAGTCAAGACGTCCAAGGCCCTGGAAAACTGGACTTGGGAGCTAAAGGAAGAGGAGGGGAAACTGCAGCTAGCCTTCCGTAGAAAAAGACTCCATTAGTAGTATTTGATAAGTTAAAAATCAAGGGCAAGGCTGGATTGACCTCTGTCAATTGCCACAATAAGAAATTCTAAACTCCGTTACTGGCTGCAACCCAGTAGGCGTTGAGCAGTGGAAGCACATGCCATACCAGACCTTGATTTGAAAAAGTGAAAAATGGAAGTTTAGGGTGGGAGACTAGAACTAACTCTTACAAGGAGTGGGTCAGACCGGTAGCCATCAGGTAGACCTCGGGAGGAGTTCCGTGTGTTTACCCAAAGGATCTACGGTATAGATCCATAAGGAAAAGAGGCCCCTTATTTAACTTCCAGCAACTGGTGAGCAGACACTAACTGAATTGTTTCCGTATATTCACTTGCCACATCAAGTGTAGAAAGATGATAAGCTCAAGATGAAATTTTTAGTAATGATCATGTTTCTATACTATTGGCAAAATCGAAGTCTGGGATGGGAAAACCGATTTTTGACTCTAGGGGACGAGGTAGCCAAAGCTTTTAACCTCAGTAATTGCTGGGTCCGTGGAGGTCCAGGAGGAGCTGAAGATTGGCTGTGGGTAGCCCAGCCTGTCCAGCCTAAATGGTTGGTGAGTGACTTAAGTAGAGTGCATAATGGAACTGGGTTCTGGAAGGAAGACGGAGGTACATGGAAAATACAGTACCCAGGAAAAGGAAATTACTGTCTGAACAGAACCAAGCTGGGAGGGAAAAATGTAGGTAAAAGCGAATGTGAGTGGACATTGTCACCAGGAATGGGTTGTTACGATCCATATTGTAGACCTTATAATTGCTTTAGGTACCGAGGAAGATGGAACCAAACGCATGTTAAGCTTATAGGTGGCACCTGGGTAAAGTGCTCTTTCAAAGAACCTTGGCACAGTGGATGCAAAGCAGTTGCGAGAGAAATTATGCAAAAAGGGGGATTTAGAGATTCTTTATTCCTGGCTTGTCAGTGGGACAATACCATTAACAAGAATCATGTAATAAGGGTTTATCAATGGGGCTGGCAAAACTCAAGTGGAACTAGGACCTATTTTAGAAAATTTTGGTCGGCTACAAATTGAACTAAGAATGGTAGGGGATGTAACTGTAAAGGGCACGCAGATGCGGGAGCCTTTGAATGTGATTATTGCGATTCCTATGGCGATTTCAGTATAGCAGGAGGACCCCTGGGATCAAAAGATACTCTATACTGTGAAATACCACAGGATAATGAAACAGGGGAAGGCCCATTCGCTAACGGGGCTTTGGGCTTTGAAGGGCCATTACTGGATTTGTGGGCAACACGCCTACCAAAGGTTACCTCCAAAGCGCTCAGGGATACGTTCTATAGGATATATGAGACCGTTATTTTCCTTATTACCACAAGTTCAAGGAAACGAGTTAGGGGTTAATGGATAGGATGATCTGATAAGAGAACGACGAGCAACTGATAAATCCCTAACTAAAGGGGGTTCCCAATCATGGGGAAAAGATGAATTATACATCAGATGAACCTGAACGAATTATACGGTATTCTGGACCAGCAGCACGGAATCCCCACCAGGTGATTTCTGGAGCAAGAGACCCCATTTATAATTTAAATAGGATAGTTAGATTACAAGCCGGTTTTTGCAATTTTACCTAACCAGAGCGCTGAGGCTCTTGACTTTCTTGCAGACCAATCTGCTCAGATGAGGAATGCAATTTTCCAACACCCAAGGGTCCTAGATTATTTGCTAGCAGAAGAAGGGGGAGTTGGTGGAAAACTAAAGGAACCCAGCTCTTGTTTACAAATCCATGATCACGGGGCGGTAGTAAAACAGATAAGAAAAGGAATGAGAAAACTAGCTCACGTGCCAGTTCAAACCGGGAAAGGATGGGAATTAGACATGTTCTCGTGGTTGCCTGGTGGACCATGGGTTAAACGCATGGTGGTTTTCTCCCTTTGTGCGGTAGCAGCTCTGATTTTTGTACCATGTAGGATACCTTGTTTCATGCAGCTCATTCAGCATGGAGTCAGAAGAATGCAAGTCGTAGCTGCTGTGCCCAGTGACCCAGAATTAGCTACAAGGGGACCGAAGATGATGGCTCTGCAAATAGCTCCAAAACCAAAAAGAAGACAAGAAGAAAAGGTCCAATGAACGGTGACTAAAGGTTGTAAAGACAAATAGTGAAATAAACAGAGGAGGGGCTGATAAGAAAATAGGGATAAGAGTGTCTCCACAAACAGGGAAGTTAACGGAAATGGCAGGAGTGAGACAACCAAAAGAAGAGGAGAGTTAATTGAAGCTGCAGGAGTGAGATAACTGAAAACTAGGGGAAATAAGTGAAACCGCAAAAGTTGGACAATTAAAAACGGCAAAAGTTAAACTTTGATGTAATAGGCGGATCGAGAAGTCTGTACCTTCCAAGTACCTCAGCCAATGGGGAAAGGAAGAGGGTTACGTGCGGCCGGGGAATTAGGATAAAAGGGAGGCTGCGTCCTCCGGCAAATGGAGACACCCCACAGGGATATGCCCCAGGGGACTCTCCCTTTATTCGAATAAAGCCTTTGCAGGACTCCTCTGTCTCCTTTGTGAACATCGACCTCTGGCTATGGGGTTTTCCGCACACGTCCTTTCTATCGCTTGGCTAAGATTTCAGAGTTTAGCATGCTAGTAGTCACTTCCCGAGAATCTGTTGCGGCAACGAATCTCTGCACCTCGAGGGGCAGGACCTTAAGCGAGCGTCCCCACTCAAGGGGAGATCCTGGCCTGCAGCCGCTGCCCTGCAGGAGAGCTCCAGGGGCTCTTGGGCTGTCCGCTATTTCTGGAGTGAGATAACTGACCTAGAGTCATATTCCCACGGGAACCAAGCACCGAGGTCCCCACTCCAGACAGTGTTTTGGCTGCGTTGCCAGCACGTCCCCCCCCGTTGCGTCCCCCCCCAGCAAAGTGCGGGGGCAGCTCATCACATCTGCCACCGGTGGTTATGGCTTGAGCAGGAGCCGGGAGGGGCAGAGGGGGAAAGCAGGGGAGAGCACAGCGCCACCCCCCCGTTCCCTGCCGGCAGCCGGGGCCCCTCCCGCTGCCCATCGGGGAGGAGAAGGTTCGGGAGCTGCCCCCGGGCCCGTCGGGGTTTCGCAGCGGGCCGGGCCTCCCGCTCCCGCGGCAGCCGAGGCTGAAGTTGGAGCCTCCGGCAGAGGCTCCGGCGGGGCCGCTGCCTTCGCCGGGCGGCGGCCCGTCCCCGCGGCGCCGGCTCTCGCCCTCCCCCCGGGGGACCCCCCGCTGGCGGGGACCGGTTCCCCCCGCTCCCCCCTCCCGCCCCCAACCTTCGCCGGGGCCGGGGCCGGGGCCGGGGCCGGGGCCGGGGCCGGTCTCCGAGCGGAGCTGCCGGAGCCACCCGCGGCCGGGGCGGCCTCTCCCCCGCGGCAGCCCCGCAGCCCCGAGGGCAGCGCCGCCGCAGAGCGGCCCCGAGCGAGCCCGGCCCTCCCGCCCCGCGGCTCCCGGCGGCGCCCGGCGGGCAGGGGCAGCCGCTCCGCCCGCCCCGGCAGGCGCCGGGCCGCGGTCCGCCGGGGCAGGCGGCGGAGCAGCCCCCGCCGCGGGGCCCGTCCGGCGGCGGAGCCCGGCTGGCGAGCGGGGGCATGGCGGCGCCGGGCCCGGGCTCCCTGCAGCGCCGGCGGCAGAGCTGGCAGGAGGCGCGGCCCCGGCAAGCGGTGCTGGTGCGGAAGCTGCAGGCGAAGGTGAGGAGCGGGGGCGCCTGCCCGGGGGGAGCTGCCCGGGGCCGGGCCGGGCCGCGGTGGCGGGGCCGGGGTGCCCGGGCCGCCCGCGCCGCCCGCAGAGGGGACTCGGCGGCGGAGCCCTCGGGGGGCGAAGGCGCGGCCCCGGCGGGGCCCCCCCCGGGAGCCGCCGCGGCCGCCGTCCGCCCCGAGCCGCTGGCCGGGGCCTGGGCGGGCTCGGGGGAAGCGAAGCTTCCCGGTGCCGTAAGGACTCGGGCTGGTGAATTAAAGAATAAGGCTAGGTATGGCTTGAAGGTTTGCTTACCTAAGTATGAGGTAGCAAATATAACTTGGCTGACCACAAATAGGGGCCTACACCCCTGCAGAGCTACGATAAGTAACAAGACAGGAAGGTACCTATGTAGATAGCAATTGTGAGGCCAGCACAATGTTATCTTATCTCTGACAAATGGGGGGCTCCAAGAGGGAGGTATCATATGGTAATGAGTTACTGGAAACTAATGAATATGTTAAAACTCCTTGCATGAATATGTATGTATGGTGTGCATATATGTTGTTAAACTGGCTCTGTCGGGCACGCACATTTGGAGGAGCTATCCCCTGTGCGTCCAGCGCTGCAATAAAGGATACCTGCTTAATAGTCATCCCGACTATTGAGTCCTGATTTCGTCTTTCACGGCATCAATTCTGGCACCCCAGATGGGACCCTCTCTGCTCGGCTGCAGGACCCTCTGAGAACAGGACTCCCTAGGGTACCCCCGGGATCTTCCCGGAGGGACTCCTCGCCTCATACGGATCACTGCGGGGGCAGACAAGGACCATCTAGAAAATAAGGTATTCTTTTAAGAAAAATTAGAGAAAAAAAAAAAAAAAAAAAAAAAAGAGTTTTGGTTTTTGGAACCGGTCATTTGGGGTTCCCATAAGTCGTAGGAGACGTCCTACGCAGGGCGCTGTATGCCAGGCTACTAGTGCCTGAGGGCATACTGTGTACGTGAGTTGTGCTGCGCAACTCAGGTTGTGCTGCGCTCTCTTGCATTACGTACACTTGGTTTGGTTTGTGTATGCGGGTATAGGCACATTTTGTGCTTTGTACTTCTGTATTTCATACACTTGGTTTGTGTACGCGGGTACAGGCACATTTTGTGCTTTGTACTCCTGTATTTCGTACACTTGGTTTGGTTTGTGTATGCGGGTATGAGCACATGCTGTGTTTTGTACTTTTGTATTTCATACACTTGGTTTTAGTACGTTAGGTACGGTCGCGAGTAAAGCTAAGTACCTTTGCATTAACGTACTTTGTGGTGGTAGTAACTTATCGGTATTGAAATTGGAACTGTTTAAAGGAATTGTTTATTGAAAGTTGATTTGGATTTGGTAAAAGGTGTGTGAATGAATTGAGCTAGCTCTTGTATGACTGAGACGCGGCACAGCTGCGAAGCGAGTGTGGAGTTCTGATCCGCGGTTCCGTTATCCCGCGAGGGGTGCGGCCGGAGATGAACAAAGCGAGTATATTTGGTTGACTGGATGAATATGATCGGTCATATAAATGGATATTGTCCTTTCCACCCAGATAACGGGTGTAAAGCAAACAATAAGTGTTAAGCGTTAAAATTGTTTTAAGATTTTTTCACTGGTTTGGGTCTAATCCAGATTGTACTGATCTTGAGTGCCCTAATTGCCAGCTGTGGATGCAGTGGGAGGAATATTGAGGAGACAGATTGTATCCTCTAACTGTACTGTGTTAAATTAGCAAATATGGGGGAACAGCAAAGTGGCGGAATTGTGAAAAAGAGCCCCATAGGATGTATTTTAAAACATTGGAAAAATATAGGAGGACCGTCAGGTGGGAACGTGAATAAGAAAACTTTGATAAAATATTGTAATCAATGGTGGCCCTTATACAAATTAGATGATGGAGAAAATTGGCCTCATAATGGGACTCTAAACTATAATACTATGTTGCAGTTGATGTTGTTCTTACGGAGAGAAGGAAAATGGGATGAGGTTATGTATGCGGATATGTTTTTCACTTTGCGAAATCATCCTGAATGGCAAAAGGACTGCGGATTTAATATACCACCGCAAGACCCTTTAGTTTTGTCCCTCGAGAAAGAACATAAAGATAAAAGGAAGGGGCAGCAGAAAATGAAGAGATGTTGCTCGGCATGTAGTATTGGACAAAGGTGTTTAAAAGTGACAGAATCCAGTAAGAGGAAAGAGGAAACAGAAGATCAGCTTGAGGATTTGGGAATGCCCCCCCCTCCATTGCCAGATCCGCTTTCTCCACCCCAGTCGCCATTCCCTGAGACAGAGGGTGGCGGTAGCGGTGAGGAAGAAGGGGAAGCGGCAACTGCTTTTACTCCAGTTACTGCAAGAACCAGGAGTAAAACTCAGAGAGCTCCACAACTCCTAGCCCCGTTACGGGAAGTAATGGGATCTAGTGGACCAGCTAGAGTGAAAATTCCGTTTTCCACCACTGATTTAAATGACTGGAAGGAGGTAGCTAGAGGGTATCGAGATGATCCCTCTAAGGTGGCAAAACGATTTGAATTGATAGTTAGAAATCAAGAATTAATGCCTGTAAGCAAGGATTTTGTAAATGTAATAGGAGCCACTGGCCAGCAGAGAAAGGCGTTCTTTTCGGAACCCCTTAGATTTAAATTAGGAAAACAGATCGGAATACATCGATTTTTATACTTGCCACATTCCCCCAAATCACTGTTAGGGCGAGATTTATTAGAGCAATTAGGAGCAGTGATAGTTTTTAATCAAGGAGCCATGGAATTAAAAGTGAAAGAAGATCAGTTGATTGAAATTTTGAGCCTAGCCCTAATGCACTCTGAAAAGCCCACTGTGTCATCACCCGAACTTGAAGAAATCATTAATCAGGTATATCCAGGGGTTTGGGCTACAGGGACTCCAGGAAGGGCGAAACACGCTACCCCCATAGTAATACAACTTAAGGAGGGAGCAAGCCCAATACGTCAAAAACAATACCCCCTGAGATTAGAAGATCGCAGAGGGATAGAAGGTCCAATTAAGAACTTTTTACAACATGGACTACTAGTGGAATGTGAATCAGAATATAACACCCCCATACTGCCGGTAAAGAAACCAAATGGAACTTATCGGGTAGTTCAGGACCTAAGAGAAATAAACAAAATTGTTAAAGATTTACACCCTGTAGTTGCCAATCCCTATACATTACTTACCAAATTGAAAAACAGTCAGGTATGGTTTACAGTATTAGACCTAAAAGATGCATTCTTTTGTCTGCCTTTGGCTAAAGAAAGTCAGAAGTTGTTTGCTTTTGAATGGGAAAGCCCTACCACTGGTAGGAAAACCCAGCTTACTTGGACAGTGTTACCCCAAGGTTTCAAAAACAGTCCAACAATTTTCGGAAATCAATTAGCACGTGAGCTTGAGGGATGGAAGCCTCCTTCCAAAAATGGAACCCTTTTACAATACGTGGATGACCTGTTAATAGCAACTGAAACCAAACCTGAGTGTATCCAATGGACTGTGAGCTTGTTAAACTTTCTTGGACTAAATGGATATCGAGTCTCTCAACAGAAAGTTCAAATGGTACAACAGCAAGTGACCTACCTGGGATATGAATTATCTGGAGGACAACGGGAGTTGGGAACTGAACGAAAAGAAGCCATCTGTAAAACCCCACTTCCTCAGACGGTAAAAGAACTCAGAACCTTCTTGGGAATGACAGGTTGGTGTCGATTATGGATTTATAACTACGGAATAATAGTGAAACCTTTATATGAACTTTTGAAAAATAATCCCATTAGATTGATATGGTCCAAAGAAGCTCAGAACGCATTTGAAATACTCAAAAAGGAACTCATGAGAGCCCCGGCCTTGGGCTTGCCTGATGTAACCAAACCTTTTTGGCTCTTTTCTCATGAGAAACAAGGAATAGCTCTAGGAGTTTTAGCTCAGCGGCTGGGACCATACAAAAGAGCTGTAGCTTATTTCTCTAAACAATTAGATGAAGTAAGTAAAGGATGGCCAGGATGTTTACGAGCGGTAGCGGCCGTAATACTAAATATTGAGGAAGCCCGGAAATTTACCTTGGGCCAGAAGATGACAGTGTTGGTTTCGCATACTGTATCCGCTGTATTAGAACAAAAAGGGAATCACTGGCTTTCCCCATCCAGGTTTCTGAAATACCAGGACTAACATTGTGAACCCAGCTTCTTTCCTTAGTGGAGCAACAACCGAACCACTAACACATGACTGTTTGGAAACAATAGAGGCTGTGTATTCTAGCAGACCAGATCTGAAAGAAGAACCCCTGCAGGATGCACAGGACTCCTGGTTTACAGATGGAAGTAGCTTTGTCCGACAAGGTATCCGTAAGGCTGGATATGCAGTGACCACAACAAATAAGGTAATTGAATCCCAACCATTGCCTACCGGGACATCAGCTCAAAAGGCTGAGATTATTGCCTTGACTAGGGCTTTGGAACTGGTGAAAGGGAAAAGGATAAATATATGGACAGACTCCAAATATGCCTTTGGAGTTGTTCATGCTCATGGAGCAGTCTGGAAGGAACGAGGATTGCTAACCGCACAAGGAAAACAAATCAAACATGCAGAAGAAATACTTCGTCTACTGGAGGCAGTACGGTTACCAGCTAGCGTCGCCATCATGCATTGTCGAGGACATCTGAGGGGTAACACTGACCAAGAAAGAGGTAACAGATTGGCTGATTATGAGGCTAAACAGGCAGCAGAAAGAATACAGAAAGAACAAATTCTAGCCTTAATTCCAGACAATAGAAATCAAGACCTGGATGACCACGAGGGCATTAAATATTCTAGATTAGATGAGGAGTTCATACGAGAATTAGGAGGACAAGTTCCTTCCCGGGGATGGGCTCATTTGAGTGATGGTAGAATGATTATACCTGCCAAACTAGTGTGGGGACTTGTTAAAGAAGAACATGATAAGACACATTGGGGAGCAGATTCGTTATATAAATTTTTAGGCCAAAGATGGATAGGGAAGAATTTATATACCACTGTTCGACAGGTGACTCAGCAGTGTGAAACATGTTTGAGAAATAACCCCAACACAGGTAATCGAGTACAGTTAGGAACTATTGGGAAAGGAAACATACCAGGAGACCATTGGCAAATCGATTTTTCCGAACTCCCAAGAAAAGGGGGGTATAAGTACTTATTGGTGCTTACAGACACCTTTTCTGGATGGCCAGAGGCTTTTCCCTGTAGAACAAACCAGGCAAGAGAAGTGACTAAAGTGTTATTGAACGAGATAATACCTCGATTTGGGGTACCTATAGTCATCTCATCAGATAGAGGTACTCACTTTTGTGCACAAATAGTGCAGCAAGTTAGCAAACTATTGGGAATTGATTGGCAGTTACACACCCCATATAGGCCACAGGCCAGTGGGCAAGTAGAAAAAATGAATCACATGATAAAACAGCAGATAGCCAAAATATGTCAAGAAGCAGATTTGTATTGGTATCAAGCATTACCCATAGCTCTGCTTAGACTACGTGTAAAGCCAAGAGCTAAAGAAAACCTAAGCCCTTTTGAAATATTATATGGGAGACCATACCAGACAAAATATAAAGGAGAAGATTTAAACCAGTTGGGTAATTCTTATTTACAAAAATATGTTATTTCTTTGGGAAAACAATTAGAGAAAATCAATAAGAGTGTCCTAGGAACTAGAGTTAAGGGATTGGATCACGCTATCCATCCCTTTAGTCCTGGAAATTGGGTTTATATCAAAAATTTTTCAGGCAATCCACTGGAAGAGAGGTGGACCGGACCATTTCAAATGTTACTGACCACCTTCACTGCAATCAAGGTGAAGGAGCAGCCGTCCTGGATTCACTACTCTCGAGTGAAAAAAGCTCCAGACAAGCAGTGGACTTCTGAACCTTTAGGACCTTTAAAACTAAGATTACAAAAGACGGCTCCGAGGCATAAGGAAGATCCCCAATTTGAGCAGAAATGGACCTCCGAATGTACCGGATCAGCAAAACTGCGATTCCGGAGATCATTATTGTGATCTTCTACATCACAGCTGGATGGACAGAGAACTGCACCACCCATCAAGACCTAGATGATGTCCCCGACCCCGAAGACTGGACCAGGAATGGACATTTGGGCAATGCAGGTCTGAATATCACATATAAAAAGATTAAGGTATACACAGTTTTAAAAATTGATGGCCAGATTAAAAGAGACTGGGGAGATTCACAACAGATACCATCCTTTGAAATAAGAGAAAACAGCTTGATTGATAAAGCATGTAAATTTGATATGACACAAGTGTACTTAACCACTGTAATAACGGTTGGCATTTATGTATATAATTTAGAAGAGCCACAACAATGCATATTTTCAGCAGTATGTACACTCCACCAAGATTACTGTCGAGCAGAGGTCCAACCTAAAGTTAGTTCAATGATTAGGTGCATAGGAGTTATACATGATGCAAGGGAAATTATAAGATCATACTGACAAGCGGCCTTGATTTTAGTCCCAAAGGATATAACCGCCACACATGGTATGGATACTCTCTCTCCCCAACTTATCCCCTTTCCAGAAGTGAAACGTTCAAATACTATTCTCAATTATAATGCACCAGTAATATATAAAAATTATGTAATATATAGGGAAAATATAGCATGCAAAAAGGAGATAAAAACTTTCACTCAAACATTTACCTTTAGGAGTAGGGTTACTTGTAATGCATCTGAAAAGGCTGAAAACATCACTATAAATATAAAATACAATAGCACTGAAAAAGGGAAATTTACCATATGGGAAGTACCAACAACTGCTTTGAAGGCTACATGTCAGCAACCTCAATGTAGCCTTACTATAGTAAATAAAGGAGAAGCAGTTTATAAGATATGCGCACTATGGAGTCTAGAAAGCCGTGCAGCAACATTCTTATTCCCCTTTGTGCTCTATGTGCCTCGGAGAAATATAATTACTCCAAGTCCAACCACCATCCCTCTGTTTGAACCAGCTAAATGTGCTGTGAAATACCATAACCTTTCGTTCGCAGGCCCTTATGTAGTGAGACAATCCAATGAGCAGAAATTATTTCTGGACCCCACATATTCTTTAAAGAAGGTACGGGTAAAGGTACAAGCTGATATATCTCAGATTAAATCAGAATGCTTACCTTTTATTTTGCAAAGTCTTAAAGGATGGAAGGCATGGTTACATTCCAGAGCTCACCACTCAAGGAAACAGAGAGATTTAACAGGATGGTTTGGATCTGGACTAGGAGTTTTAAACTCGATTGATCAGGAAGTAATAATTAATAAACTGAGCACAGTCACCTCTGATTTAGGAAGGCTAGAAGTACCACTAAGGTCATCTTTAGTCACTCTGGCTGAAACTCAGCAATTAACTGTTGATTTCGTTTCCCTATTATCTAACCATACTACTGAGGATTTCCAAGCAGTAGCAACTTTTGTAAAAGGACTACAAGGAAATGTCTCTATTGCCATTCAGTGTATACAAACACAACTTTGGATACAATCTGTGGTTTCTGATATAATCAGAGAAGGGATGTCAGGAAACCTACCACAGGAAATTAGAGAAATTATCGCTAAGAACGATACTACCACCCCATTCGAATTAAAACATCAGGCTTGGTGGCAATTAGTTAATTTCACCTATGATGACACAAAAGAACGAATTGAAGCCTACGTGCTGACAATTCAAAAGGCAAAGGCATGGGATATTTTCCCTATTTTAGCACTAGGGGCAATCCATCAAGATGTAGTAGTCAGACCAATAAACTATAATGTTTGGGCAAAATATAATGATGATATAAGAAAATGGCAGACCATTAGTACCGAAGCCTGCATCCCAAAGGAACAACTAGGATATGTTTGTGAGAATGCAGTAATTGAAAACGAAGATTTGTGCTTAGACACAGAGGACAGTACATGCACGTTTGAGATGCTTCCCTCAGAACATGCTCAATCACAGGTGTATTATGTAGGAAAAGGATGTGTCTGTATAAGGACTAGTTGTGTTAATGTCAGCATTGATACTTGTGAAGAAGAAACAAATGGAACTAACTTTTGTGTTTGTAATTTTACCAAGATACAAGGTTGTGATTTTAATTATTCTGCTCCAATAACCACTTCTCAGTTGATCTCTGACAGTTTCATGCTATACAATGATATACCTAAATTACAGATTGGAATGGACATTAATGTCCTGAAGAAAATGCTTTCCCACCCAGACATTAAAATGTTGCTAAAGAGGGTGAAGGAAGCTTCGAAACGAACATTATGGCAAGTCCAGCATGATACTGTAGAAATAAAGAACATCATCACAGCCATTGAGAAAACTGGTGAACATCATTGGTGGGACATTTTTCTAAATACCTCACTAAAATCTCCAACCGCTGCACAGGTTTTCAATTTCCTAGTGCATCCTGTACTAGTGCTGATTTTTGCAGCCCTACTGCTGACTATTCTCAACATTTGGCTGTGGTGGAAAGTACGAACTGTTGCTCAACAAGTACATGTATTATGGACTGTAAACAAAATTATGCAAAAGAATTTGCAATAGCATAAAGAAAAGGGGGGATTGAATTAAAGAATAAGGCTAGGTATGGCTTGAAGGTTTGCTTACCTAAGTATGAGTTAGCAAATATAACTTGGCTGACCACAAATAGGGGCCTACACCCCTGCAGAGCTACGATAAGTAACAAGACAGGAAGGTACCTATGTAGATAGCAATTGTGAGGCCAGCACAATGTTATCTTATCTCTGACAAATGGGGGGCTCCAAGAGGGAGGTAGCATATGGTAATGAGTTACTGGAAACTAATGAATATGTTAAAACTCCTTGCATGAATATGTATGTATGGTGTGCATATATGTTGTTAAACTGACTCTGTCGGGCACGCACATTTGGAGGAGCTATCCCCTGTGCGTCCAGCGCTGCAATAAAGGATACCTGCTTAATAGTCATCCCGACTATTGAGTCCTGATTTCGTCTTTCACGGCATCACTGGGATGGGCAGCGCTGTGGCATGTAACCTCCCCAGTTACATGGAATGGCTTCAAGCTCCAACAGGGTAGGTTTAGACTGAACATTAGGAAAGAATTTTTCACAGAAAGAGTGGTCGGGCATTGGAATAGGCTACCCAGGGAGGTGGTTGAGTCACCATCCCTGGATGTGTTTAAGAGCCGTTTAGATGTGGTCTTGGGGGATATGGTATAGGGGAGAACTTTGTAGAGTAGGGTAGATGGTTGGACTCGATGATCCCAAGGGTCTCTTCCAACCTAGACGATTCTATGATTGTATGATTCTATGTGCTGAGCTTGGGCTGCAGAGAGCCCGAGAAAAGCCGGTGCCGGAGGAGCCGGCTCTGTCCCCAGGGGCGCTCGCTCCTCTCCATGGCGAGTCTCCCCCCGGCTCCTGCAGGAGCGGACTCGCTGCCGAGAGCTGGAGCAGCAGCTGGAAGCAGGAGGGGTGAGTGTGCAGGGCGCTAGCTGGAGAGCGATAGCCTTCACTCATAGGAGAGAAGCAGCATTATATTTCTTGATATAAAACAGTGATTTAATGAAGTGATAGTAGATGCGACAGCTTTAAGACCATTTGATTCACACCATTGAAACCTCTGCCCAGGTCTCTGCCACCCTCTTGAATCCTTAACTTTGTGTCCGTGTCCTTGTAGAAGGTAGAGGATCTGTGTGTCATGCAGGATGGGAGTTCATCATGCTCTGCTCTGGTTCGCATCTCTCCCTGCAGCTGTAAAAGGCAGGAAAATGTCAAGAAAAAAGACATTAGAGACCATCAAGAAGAGTGGACACCGCTGCCCAGGTCTCTGCCACCCTACTGAATCCTTAACTTTGTGTCCGTGTCCTTTAAAAGGTAGAGAATCTGTGTGTGTTTGAGAATGGGAGTGCACCATGCTCTGCTCCGCTTCCCATCTCTCTCTGCAGCTGTAAATGACAGGAAAGTGTGAAAAAAAGAAGGCATTAGAGACAGTCAATCACGATGGACACCCCTGCCCAGGTCTCTGCCACCCTCTTGAATCCTTAACTTTGTGTTCGTGTCGTTGTCGAAGGTAGAGAATCTGTGTGTGGCTGAGGATGGGAGCTCCTCATGGTCTGGTCCTGTCCCTTTCTGGGCCTGCTCTTGTAAGGAGACAAGATAACAAACAAGAGGTCAGCCATCCTCACTCAGCACGGACAAGCCCTGCGAGGTCTGTGCCAGACTCCTGAATCCTTATCTTTTGTCTGTGTCTTTGTAGAAGGTAGAGACTGTCCACGTGGTTGAGGATGGGAGTTCCTCATGGTCTTGTCCGTCTTGTTTCTGGGCCTGCTGCATTAAAAGGCAGAAGATTATGAACAAAGAAAGGTAGCAGAGAGCATGAGTAAAATGGACAACTTGTGCCCAGATCTGTGCCAGACTCGTGAATGCTTAACTTTTGTCTGTGTCCTTGTAGAAGGTAGAGAATCTCTTGCTCCCTGGCTGAGCGTGGCTGTGTGCCATCGTCTGTTCCTCTGCTTTTAGGGGCCTGTGGTTTATGAGAGAGGATAAAAGCAATGGGGCATCCACCGTGCCTCACCACGGAGAACCCCTGTCAAGGTCTCTGCCACCCTCTTGAATCCTTACCTTAGTGTCCGCGTACGTTTAGAAGGTAGAGAATCTCTGGCTGTCTGGCTGCTCACCGGTCTGCTCGGCTCCAGGCTGTGACAGATCACCGCCCGTTCCTCCCCAGCAACCCTTTGTGACATGGCCACCTCCAGCATTCTATCGGTGTGTCAGGGCACAGGCTGTCCAGGGGTGATGGAAGGCCCAGGCCTTGGCTTCCTGGGGAAAATGGCTGTCACGCTTCATCCTTGTTAAAGAGAGCGGGATGGACAAAGCCCGTAACTCAGTCCCATGGGACAACTGTTGCTGAGAGCTCAGGGTCACTGCTGTCTGTGTGGGGACACCCTCTTGACCCGGGAGTGTGGTCTCCTCATGGCCCCTCACCTTTTTGCCTCTCCCCTGTCCCCTGGGCCTCATCCTGGCTTCCAGGGCCAGGGCAGAGCCGGGTGGAGCTCAGCATGAGGGCGCAGTCACAGAAGTCACAGCATCATGGAATCATTTAGAAGATCATCGAGTCCAACCATAGAGCTAACACTGCCCACTCCACCACTAACCCACGTGCCTCAGCACCACGTCTACCCGTCTTTTAAATACCACCAGGGATGATGACTCCACCACTTCCCTGGGCAGCCCGTTCCAATGCTCAATAACCCTTTGTGTGAAGAAATAGTTCCTAGTATCCATCCTAAATCTTCCCTGGTGCAACATGGGGCCGTTGCCTCTTGTGCCATTGCCTGTGCCTTGGGAGAAGAGACCGACCCCCCCCCCCGGCTACACCCTCCTTTCAGGGAGTTGTAGAGAGCGAGAAGGTCTCGCCTCAGCCTCCTTTTCTCCAGGCTGAACATCCCCAGCTCCCTCAGCTGCTCCTCACAAGACTCGTGCTCCAGACCCCTCACCAGCTCCATTGCCCTTCTCTGGACACGCTCCAGCCCCTCAACGTCTGTCCTGTCGTGAGGGGCCCAAAACTGGACACAGCCCAGAGGATGAGGATTGAGGATGATGGAGGATGAGGATGAGGAGCCCAGAGGCAGAGGATTCCCTAACTTCTCTGGAGTTAGGATGGAGACGCGAATGCCCATCTTTACCGAGATCTGGGGAACCAGACTCTTCCCTCTAGCTAGAGAAGCTAGAGATTGACGGGGACCGGAGGAATCTTCCCCCACAGAACCTCTGGTTCAAATTAAGCTGGGGAAGATGAAACAGAGGCAGAATGCTCGGTTGATCCAGGAGCTGCCTCTTCAGTTCTAAATACAAAGAGCTATGAATGAGGTTATGACACTGGAAGGAAGAGTTATTGGTGCGAGAGGGAAGCCAGAAACGAGACCTTTCTTTAAACCTTTAACATTCAAGAGTGGAAAGCAAGGGGTGACACATCAGCTTTTGGACTTGCCAGGGGCACCGAAGCCCTTGATTGATCGGGACTTGTTAGAAAATTAGAAGCTGAAAGAAGATTTAAAAACGGTACAGTCAACTCTTGGGATCCCCCTGTCACTCCAGAAATACAAACGGGTTCTGTAATTGTTCGGGGGTGAAGCCCCAAACCGTTGGAGGTGAAAAGCTCTCTAGGTACCTGTCCGTATTCTCCCACGTCCCGTGCCACCCATGACTCTCCAGTCTCGGGACAGATCTCTGGGTGGGAGTCTTAAATAGTTGCTTAACCCTAAACAAGAACTGAAACACATTGAGGAGACCTAGCAATAGGACCAAGCTGGTTTGCATGTCCCAAGAGTATTCAAAATTCTCAAAAACTGGCATAGCTGGACCAAAATAGAAAAGGGAGGTGAAAGAGCTGGGGAAAGGAACACCACCAGCCCCCGCTTCCCCCATAGACTGAGTGTGATTATTAATAAATTCTGAGAGACGGTGTCCGAGGTCACAGCAGGACAGCGGTGCTGCATAAATGGCCCAACGTAACCATCTGAACAGTGATGCTATCATATCATAAGTTGATATCACACAGGACGGCAAAATTATGATGCTGATCCCTCTCCCAGAGGTGATAAACATCATCACGGGGAGTACATAGAGCATGTCAGAATTTACATAACACGGCCGTGGGAACAAACGAAGCAACATTGTGACCAGTACTATTGACTAATATCATAAATGCATATAACACATACATTTTAACACGCTCTGGTCAGATCTGTTGTTCTCTCAACCTTCCGAGTGCCCCACGTTGGGCGCCAAAAAGGACTGTCGTGGTTTGGCCTCAGACGGCAACAAAGAACCACGTGGCAGCCACGCTCTCGGCCCCCCCACGGCCATGAGGGGAGAATTGGAAGGGAAAAAAGGAAACTGGTGGGTTGGCACAAAGGCAGTTTAACAGAACAGCAAAGGGAACAAGACAATGTGCAGAAGATCCCGTTGCCAGAGGTCGAAGTTCACAAAGGAGACAGAGGAGTCCTGCAAAGGCTTTATTCGAATAAAGGGAGAGTCCCCTGGGGCATATCCCTGTGGGGTCTCTCCATTTCCCGGAGGACGCAGCCTCCCTTTTATCCTAATTCCCCGGCCGCACGTAACCCTCTTCCTTTCCCCATTGGCTGAGGTACTTGGAAGGTACAGACTTCTCGATCCGCCTATTACATCAAAGTTTAACTTTTGCCGTTTTTAATTGTCCAACTTTTGCAGTTTCACTTATTTCCCCTAGTTTTCAGTTACCTCACTCCTGCAGCTTCAATTAACTCTCCTCTTCTTTTGGTTGTCTCACTCCTGCCATTTCCGTTAACTTCCCTGTTCGTGGAGACACTCTTATCCCTATTTTCTTATCAGCCCCTCCTCCGTTTATTTCACTATTTGTCTTTACAACCTTTAGTCACCGTTCATTGGACCTTTTCTTCTTGTCTTCTTTTTGGTTTTGGAGCTATTTGCAGAGCCATCATCTTCGGTCCCCTTGTAGCTAATTCTGGGTCACTGGGCACAGCTACGACTTGCATTCTTCTGACTCCATGCTGAATGAGCTGCATGAAACAAGGTATCCTACATGGTACAAAAATCAGAGCTGCTACCGCACAAAGGGAGAAAACCACCATGCGTTTAACCCATGGTCCACCAGGCAACCACGAGAACATGTCTAATTCCCATCCTTTCCCGGTTTGAACTGGCACGTGAGCTAGTTTTCTCATTCCTTTTCTTATCTGTTTTACTACCGCCCCGTGATCATGGATTTGTAAACAAGAGCTGGGTTCCTTTAGTTTTCCACCAACTCCCCCTTCTTCTGCTAGCAAATAATCTAGGACCCTTGGGTGTTGGAAAATTGCATTCCTCATCTGAGCAGATTGGTCTGCAAGAAAGTCAAGAGCCTCAGCGCTCTGGTTAGGTAAAATTGCAAAAACCGGCTTGTAATCTAACTATCCTATTTAAATTATAAATGGGGTCTCTTGCTCCAGAAATCACCTGGTGGGGATTCCGTGCTGCTGGTCCAGAATACCGTATAATTCGTTCAGGTTCATCTGATGTATAATTCATCTTTTCCCCATGATTGGGAACCCCCTTTAGTTAGGGATTTATCAGTTGCTCGTCGTTCTCTTATCAGATCATCCTATCCATTAACCCCTAACTCGTTTCCTTGAACTTGTGGTAATAAGGAAAATAACGGTCTCATATATCCTATAGAACGTATCCCTGAGCGCTTTGGAGGTAACCTTTGGTAGGCGTGTTGCCCACAAATCCAGTAATGGCCCTTCAAAGCCCAAGCCCCGTTAGCGAATGGGCCTTCCCATGTTTCATTATCCTGTGGTATTTCACAGTATAGAGTATCTTTTGATCCCAGGGGTCCTCCTGCTATACTGAAATCGCCATAGGAATCGCAATAATCACATTCAAAGGCTCCCGCATCTGCGTGCCCTTTACAGTTACATCCCCTACCATTCTTAGTTCAATTTGTAGCCGACCAAAATTTTCTAAAATAGGTCCTAGTTCCACTTGAGTTTTGCCAGCCCCATTGATAAACCCTTATTACATGATTCTTGTTAATGGTATTGTCCCACTGACAAGCCAGGAATAAAGAATCTCTAAATCCCCCTTTTTGCGTAATTTCTCTCGCAACTGCTTTGCATCCACTGTGCCAAGGTTCTTTGAAAGAGCACTTTACCCAGGTGCCACCTATAAGCTTAACATGCGTTTGGTTCCATCTTCCTCGGTACCTAAAGCAATTATAAGGTCTACAATATGGATCGTAACAACCCATTCCTGGTGACAATGTCCACTCACATTCGCTTTTACCTACATTTTTCCCTCCCAGCTTGGTTCTGTTCAGACAGTAATTTCCTTTTCCTGGGTACTGTATTTTCCATGTACCTCCGTCTTCCTTCCAGAACCCAGTTCCATTATGCACTCTACTTAAGTCACTCACCAACCATTTAGGCTGGACAGGCTGGGCTACCCACAGCCAATCTTCAGCTCCTCCTGGACCTCCGCGGACCCAGCAATTACTGAGGTTAAAAGCTTTGGCTACCTCGTCCCCTAGAGTCAAAAATCGGTTTTCCCATCCCAGACTTCGATTTTGCCAATAGTATAGAAACATGATCATTACTAAAAATTTCATCTTGAGCTTATCATCTTTCTACACTTGATGTGGCAAGTGAATATACGGAAACAATTCAGTTAGTGTCTGCTCACCAGTTGCTGGAAGTTAAATAAGGGGCCTCTTTTCCTTATGGATCTATACCGTAGATCCTTTGGGTAAACACACGGAACTCCTCCCGAGGTCTACCTGATGGCTACCGGTCTGACCCACTCCTTGTAAGAGTTAGTTCTAGTCTCCCACCCTAAACTTCCATTTTTCACTTTTTCAAATCAAGGTCTGGTATGGCATGTGCTTCCACTGCTCAACGCCTACTGGGTTGCAGCCAGTAACGGAGTTTAGAATTTCTTATTGTGGCAATTGACAGAGGTCAATCCAGCCTTGCCCTTGATTTTTAACTTATCAAATACTACTAATGGAGTCTTTTTCTACGGAAGGCTACCTGCAGTTTCCCCTCCTCTTCCTTTAGCTCCCAAGTCCAGTTTTCCAGGGCCTTGGACGTCTTGACTCGAATATGACGAGTCCACCCGTGTTCGAATATGACGAGTCCACCCGTGTTTGGCCGTCTTAACTGCTGTTTCCGCGGTTAATAACGCTTGGTACGGTCTCTGCCACTTTGCCACCAGTGGTGCTTCTTTCCATTCTTTAATTAGGACCCAACCTCCCCGTTGGATGCTCTAGACAGCAAAGTCCAAAGGCAGGGTCTGTGCCAGCTGAGCTTCCTGTCAAAGAGATTTCACAAGAGACAGTATCCCGGCCACATATTGTTTCAAGTAGACGTCACTTATTTCTACCTCCCCACTAGGTCGAGAGTTAGCAGGGTAAGGGATTCCAAACATTCATTCAAAGGGGGATAGTTGAGTATCTCCTCTGGGTTTGGCCCCTATGCTAGCTAAAGCTAATGGTAGAAGACATATCCATGGCATTTTGGTTTCCAAAAATAATTTCAAAAGATGCTGCTTAATTCCCCCATTCATCTTCTCTACTTTCCCTGAACTCTGGGGCTTCCACAGAGTACGGAAATCTCATTGTATTCCTAAGGCCACCACAACCCCTTGAAGAATTTTTCCAGTAAAATGTGTTCCTCTCTGTGAGTCTATTGCCTCTATTACTCCCTATCTAGGAATTATTTGTCCTAAAAGCACTTTAATAACTGATCCCGTAGTTGCTGAAGCAACTGGAAATGCTTCTGGCCACCCGGTTAGCTGGCATACTATTACCAGAAGATCCTGTTCAGGGAAAGGAAGAAATCTTCCTGTTCAGGGCATTTCAGTAAAATCCACCTGACATCGTTGGAATGGGCCCAAGGTCGCCCTCCTCTAGCACCTTCCCTTGTAAATTGACCTTAGCACAAATTAAACAACCCTCAATTGCCCTTTTTGCTTGTTTTGTGAGCACGACTAGCAGCAAGTGATAAGGACATAAGCAATAAAGACACGCAGAGCAACAGACACAGCAATCCTCTCCCTTTGTTCACGAACAAACTAAATCCCTAGGCACAAACGTTCAGCATCTTCGTGTCATGGGCCTGCGCTCAAAAAGGACACTTTTCTTCTCCAGACGGACACCAACTGAGGAAATAACACTCTCGGTAATGATGCTGAGGGGAAGAGGGATTGAGATAGGGAGTTCAAAAGTGAGCATGTCACACCTTGACCTGTGGAGGGGCTACCACTTCCCGTTGCAGGAAAACATCTGAAAAGGAGCATTTGCCTGGCAGTTTCGCCTTTAAAATGCTACAGGCACATTAACAGGTGACCCCATGAAGATACTGGAAGGAAAGAGACAGCTCCAGCTCCAATTTTTTTGCAGCCAGTTTAATGTTTGCATGATGTTAAGGGTTGCAAAACCAGTTTGCCATTAAGCAGAGGCATCTAGAAACAAGTGCTTCCTCCCACACCAATCTAAAGCTTGTATCCATCATTATTGGGGGAAATTGGGACCCAGTTACACTCGTACCAATCAGGAAAAACCTTCCTAGTTTTTCAGCTTCAAGGAAGTAGAATCGCTGTCATCTGAAAGGTATTCAAGGGGAATTTCTCTACATTTGTCTGAGCGAGAGTGAAAGGTTTTTCAGTGCAGTTTCCACCCAAACACTTTCCCCAGCACAAGCTTTGGGAATCACCTGGAGAAACGGGTGATGTTTCTGTCTCCAGGTGTGACTGGTGAAGAAGGAACGCTTTACGGCCGATGAAGAAGAGGATTTCAGCTTTCAAGCAGCAACTTCTGGACACTGCAATGGGGGAAAAAAGGCACTGGGCTTTCCAGGCCACACCTCTAGACCTGGACTGCAATTCCACAACCACGCTCTGCCCTTTTGCAAAGGGACAGAGTGCAAATGGCAGAAAAACCTGAGGCACAAGCGCTCAGGAAGAGGCAGAGCAAAGCCAGAGGACGCAGGCAGAACTCCGAGGGGACACGCCAGCTGGTCTGATGCCGCCACTTCAGAGCTTCTGGGCATCCTCTGGGCACAGGAGGGGAGCTGGAGGGCAGTCCCGCTGCCCCAGGGGCTGCCTTGCTCTCTGGCAAGCCAAAGGGCCGCCCGGCATGGGGCCTGCAGGGCCTCATGGGCCACCCTCCCAGACACAGAAAGGTCCGTTGGTGACGTCACCGGCCGGCCGTTGGCCAACTGGCACCCCTGTGGCTGACCCACAGCTCGCTCAGCAGCCAGAGATTCCTGCACCAAGCCTGCTTGGTAGAGGAGGAGGCGGCAAAGGGAGGCCAGTGCCCACATTGGGTGGGACGAGCGCCCACATTGAGTGGGCCCAGCCAGAAGGGGCTCCTCGGAAGCCCGGAGGATGCCCAAGCACCGAGAGAAACGCAAGTGGGCTGCGGCCAGCAGCAGCGGCAGCAGCAGCGATGGCCAAGGAGTTGAGCCCATGGAGGTCGACCCACCCCTGAAGAGGGAGAAGGAAGAGCCCATGGAGGTCGACCCACCCGCCAAGAGGGACGAGGGAGAGCCCATGGAGGTCGACCCACCGGCAGAGGAGCCAATGGAGGTGGATCCCTCTCCCGCAGGCCTGACGGGGCACACCTCCACCGTGGCCAGGCTGCCTCCAGCAGCAGCGGGCCCAAAGCGCCGCAGGACCCCCGCCGGCTCAAAGGGACCCTCCGCAAAGCCACGGTCCAGCAAGCGGCGCCGGCCCCGCGGCCGACGCTAACCGTAAGTGGGCCATCCACACCGCCATGCGGCAGGCTCAGCAGGAACATCAGCCGGCTGTCAAGCCGCCGAGGAGCCCTGCTTTCCCTCCCCACACCCCCGCCCCTCAGCAAGGGGGGCTATCTCCTCTGCCCTCAGGCCTGGGCAAGAGGAGAGGAGAGGAGAGGGGCTGCCCTCTTCTGCCCGGCAGCCCCACAGCACCAGCACCAGACCTTACCGCTCCCGACAACTCCCCGAGAGGAGGCTGGAGCCAGGGGGCTGTCGCTCTCTTCTCCCAAGGCACGAGGGACAGGACAAGGGGAAACGGCCTCAAGTTGCGCCAGGGGAGGTTGAGAGGGGAGACTGGGAAAGAGTTCTTCCCTGAAGGGCTTGACAAGCATTGGAACAGGCTGCCCAGGGAAGGGCTTGAGGCACCCTCCCGGGAGGGATTTCAAAGACCTGTAGATGTGGGCCTTAGGAACGTGGTTGAGCTGCGGACTTGGCGGTGCCAGGCTAACAGCTAGACTCCATGAGCTTCCATTTCTTTTCCAACATAAACGATTCTGTGATTTCTCTTTCAGAGCCGCGGGGAAGAGGCGAGGAGAGGGGCTGCCATCTTCGGGCCGGCAGCCCCATAGGACCAGGAGGAGTCCCTTGGAGACGGCTGAGACTGCTGGAGAGCGTCGGAGACCACCAGAGACCGGCGGAGACCACAGGACACCATGGGAGACCACCGGAGAGGATCAGACACTGGCGGTGTCCTGCAGCCTCCGGTGGTCTCACACTGGAGACCGTCGGAGTCCGCTGGAAACCGCCAGAGTCCATCGAAGACCACCGCAGACTGCCAGCCACCGGTGGCCTCCGATGGTCTCCAGCGGTGTCCGGCGGTCTCATCAATGGAGACCACCGGACACCGCAAGAGAATGCTGGGGACCATCGGAGACCGCCGGACACCGCTGGAGACCGCCGGAGAACACCGGAGACCATCGCAGAACACCAGAGACCGCCGGAGACCGCCGGAAACCACTGCAGATCGCCACAGCCTGTTGGACTCCCCTGGAGCGCCACCCAGGTTATTGGGGCCTGGAGTTGGCATTGTTTCAGGCTGAGGATGAGAAAGCCAGTGGCAGGGGGCTGTCCTCAGCCAGACCTCGCCTCAGCTAACGCATGGGTGGGGGAAAAAAGCCAGACCCACCCTGGCCCTGCGCAGAGAACAGCAACAGATCATCAAAGACAGCAGATGCCAGAAACATTCCAGATGCAGAGACAGCTCTTCCTTTGGAGAATCAGAAGAGTTCCCTTCCGAGAGAAAGAAGTTTGGCCAAGACTGGCCAAGAAACAATACAAAAACCAATCAAATACAATAAAGAACTGCTAAAAACACAATCAAAAAGCCAGGAGAAAGGGTCAGCCCTTGGCATTGCACAGCTTCCTCCAAAGCATCCCCACCAAGCTCCTCGTCATCGACCTCTATGAGGACTGGATGCCAGCCATGGAGAGGAGGAGCAAGCAGGCCGACGCGGGAGAGCTGAAAGCGTAAGTGTGGGCAGCAGCCTGCCTGTTGAGCAGGAGCCCTGAGCGCTGGCTGAGAGCACCTGGAAAGCTGCGCAACACAGCCGCTGCCTCCCGCCTGCCTTGGGCAAGCTTTGGCCATGGCTGTGGGCAACGTCTGCTTTCTTCACCTTGTGCTCCTGTTCCCTCAGGGTGGCCGAGAACTTGCCAGCAGCACATGTCCTCCTCCTGAAGCGGCTACTCCCCGTCCTGCAGCACATCGGCCACAACGCCTGCACCAGCAGGATGAGCTGCAGCAACCTGGCCATCTGCCTTGGGCCAAACCTGCTGAGCCCACCCAAGGAGGACCTGCTCCCACTGGAGGTCCCGCTGGAGGGCACTGGGAAGGTACGCTGGATGGAGCAGCCGGCTGCAGCCTTCCCGGCCCAGCAGAGCTTGGCGGTTGAGAGGTGCCTGGCTGCCTCCTTCCTCTCTATTGAGCAAATGCTGGTGGGGAGGGCTGGGCTGGGGGGGGGGTGGCTGCCTGGAAGAGCAGCCCCACAGCCACAGCCTTCTGCGTGGAGGCAAGGGTGAGGAGTGGGAAAGGCTGCTTGCCACCTTTTCAGCCACCTGCCCTGCAACCGAGGCTGTGATGTGTGCAGCTGAAGGTGCTGGTGGAGTTCCCCATGGAAAAGCCCTGTGAAATCTTTGGGGAAGAGATGGCCGGCCCTTCCAGTCCTTCAGCTGAGGAGTCGCCAGCACCCACGCACACAGCCACAGGTAGGAGGAGGGACTGAGCGTTGTCACAGCCTGAGCGGAAAGCTGGTCTAGGGCTTTGGGTGGCTTTGGCTTTAGCTGTTGTCCACTTCCAACAAGTCACTTTGCTGCATGTGCTTTTGCTTCCCAGAGCTGCCTTTGGAAGAGCAACGGGACCACGCAGGCGAGGCAGACGTGGAGCACGAAGCAAAAGCCTTCCTGGATGCACCACCCTCTCTGCTCGTCCTCCAGAAAGCAGCAGGGGTAGATACGGTGGAAGGATCGCCAACGGCAGAGGTAGGGCAGGTCCACAAACTCTGGGACAAGGCGTCTCCTGGAGGAGGAGTTCCTGAGGAGTCCAAGTAGCTGCTCTGCCTCTTCCTGGTATTTCAGCTCTTGTGCCTTTGGGTGGGGCTTGTTCATCCCCCTTGGAATGGTGCCTTGTAAGTAAAACTGGAAGGGGTCTTTCTCCAATGCGTTAGGCACGTCCTCAGCCAAAGGACAGGCCTACAAAAGACCTACAGAAGGACAGCTTCCAGAAGCAAAGCCACCACAGAAGGTGCTGTTGCACCAAAGGGACACGCGCAGAGCTCTGTCTCAGGAGGGTGAAGAAACTGCAGCAGAATGAAGCGGGCAAGGCTCTTCTTGCCTGGAGGGGGACCGCAGGCTCCCTGCTGAACGGCCCCCCAAATGAACTGTGTCACACCCCGCTGTGAACACTGTGTTCCCCCGGGAGGCCCCTGGGAGAAAGGGCTAATGCAAACCAGACCAGGGATCTTCTCTAGCGAGCAATTCGCCCAGCAGTGGCTTACTCCTCCAGGACGTCCCTTGTCACCTGCTAACGCCAACATTTCTGGTTTAGGCACCCGCCGCTTTGCCTCCAACCGCCCCAGAGACCACGCAAGACTCCCTGGGATGCGCCCAAGAACAAAGAAGGAGCCTTTCAGAGGAAAGAAGGTAAAAGGAGTCAGCTTGGGTTCAATCAAGAACTGGTTCACCCAGCTGATCCCGGCTAGAGCTATCTAACCACGCTGTGGGATGGAAAGGTTTGCAGGCTCCCTCCAGGAAACTGAAAACCCAAGAAAAAGAAAGAGAGAAGAGGCCTGCTCAGGGGAGAGGGAAGAGAAGAGACAGGAAGGAAGAGAGAGAAAAGACGGGCACTGCAACAAAGCGGCAAGGTCCAGAAGGTGCAGAAGCCCAGGTGTGTCCCAGGCTCTGCTGCTGCCCGTCTTTCCCAACTCTGAGAACTGCTCCAAGGCAGGGCAAGTCCGCTGGCAAGGGAGGGCGAGGGATGGTGCTGCGCAGGGTCGGGAAAGAACTCCATGGCAGCTCCCCAGGGGCTCCCGATGGAGCCCTGCTGCGTGGCACAGGGCCACCGTGCATCTCCCCACACGCACAGTCTCTGAGGGCACTTCCCACGGGGAGAAGGTGCCAGAGCCATCCCCTGCTCCATGCCCGCAACAGCTCTCTCTTCTGGGCTAGAAACAGCTCCCTGTCAAGGGTGTTTCCCACAGAAAGGGGAAGCAAGTCCTGCCTCTTCCTGCCCTTGGGCTTTCATCAGGGCTTTCTGACTCTGTCCTTGTAGGTGCCCATTCCCTGTCACCGGCTGAACCCCTGCAACTCCTGGGCTCCTGCACCTGATGTCCCGCACCATTCCCAGGGTTTGGGTGGCAGCGAGCACTGGCCGTCATGAGCTGAGGATACCCAGCTGTGAGAGTGCAAGAGTGGGAGACTGAGGAGAGCTGCTGGCGGTGAGCGACAGCTTCCCCTCCCTTCCTCTCTGTAGTGACCAGACTGTTATGCCTGGAAGAAGCCACCTGAGATGCCTCACCTCAGCTGAGGCATCTCAGCTCCTGAGATGCCCAAGGAAGGGAGGGGAAAGCGATGGATGCGAACAGCAGTGAAGGGAACACAAGAAGTGGACTAAACATTCCCTTTCTTCTTCAGGGATCCCTCCCCAGGCAGGCGGGAAGCCACAGAAGACCACAGCCTGGAGAAAGCCCTGCCTCAGGTGGAAGAGGAGCAGCAAAGGCAGAAGGAAGAAGCGTTCCCTCCTAGTGGGTGTCCTGGCTGCTCCTGGAAGGGAGGGAAAAGCTGTCAGTGCTCCCCAGTGGCCCCAAGGGAAGCGGTGGGGCAAGCCCTTTTGGAAGGAGAAAGGTCCACAACCTGTTGTGTGGGGCAGTAATAGGGGTGTGTGCTGCATGGCTCTGTTTTGAGCAGGGGGTTCCTCCGGCTGAGCTCCAAGGGTCCCTTCCCAGCCTAAGTCATGCCCTGGAGCAGTAGGTGAGGGAGTGGGGACAAGGCCAGAGAAAGGGGATGCATCCAGTGATGAGGCAGCACAAAGGGGAGGCAGCCGTTACCTGTGGGCATGGTCCGAGTTGAAGAGGAAGGGAAAGCAAAGCTGTAGAAGGACACGGAAGGCTAAAGGAGAAGCACATGAGTTTGCCAGCCCTGAGAGATCTCAGTTCATGCGAGAAAGCGCTTCTCCTGCCTCTCAGTTTGACACCAACGTCAGTGTTGGGGGAGCCGGGAAATCCCGGGGCTGCTGCTTGTGGACGGGGGTTGTTCAGTGACCTCCTGGCTGTTCCTCCCTTCCCAAGGTGTGAGGATCTGGCCAAAGGGAATGCTCTCCTGCGGGAGCACCTCGAGAAAGCGAGTGAGGTGACTTCAGCCCTTAAAGGAGATGTTGGAAAACTGAGGGCGGATTGGATGAGGGCGCAGGAGGAGCTGGAAGCGAAGGAGAGACAATGGCACCGGGAACGTGAGGTGAAGAGGGGCTGCGGGAATGTCCGAGGTGATGCCAGCGTGGCCTGAGAATGCGTTTTATTTCTGGCCTAGACACCTCGCTGTGAGAAGGTTGTGGCTCTGATGAGGATGTGCTGGTGTTGAGGAGCAGAAGACGGGACTGGGTGTCAGCACCCAGTGTCAGCAAATGGGTCAGGAGGGGTGTCAGCAAATGGTGGTGATGGAAGAGGCCCCCCTGCTGTGGCCGTGCTGCTCGGTCCTAAAGGCCAGTGCTGCTGCTGCTGGGCGCTGTCGGGCAGTGACACAGGAGCGCTCGTCTCTCTGGTAGTTGTTCAATCTCCGCCTGGAGCCGTGAGAGCAGAGAGGTCTGTGTGTTTTCAGATTGCGAGCAGCCAAGGGAAGACCAAGAGGGGCCTCCCTCACCCACAGCAAACGTCTCAGCCATTTATCTTATTGCATTATAAGCCTTCCTTAATGCCGTGAGTGTGCCTGACCTACTGTTGAATGCTCCTCTTCTTTGTGCTGCTTTGTGGAAATCATCCCAACTGCCCTTTCTGGGCCATAGGATGTGCTCTTGGGTTTGGAAACGAGAATGTTTTTACATTCAGACCTTGTTTGTCTGGAGGGGCTTCTGTTTCTAAGCGAAGGCGTGTTAAGATCCCTCCTACGCTGAAATTCAAAGGGTTTAAGGTCAGTACAGTCAGAACCACCGGGCTGGTTTTCTACCACCTTCCCTGAGATAAGTGCTGCTGAGCCTCAAACAGGCTGGATTCCAGGTTCTCGTACACAGAAAGCCCGTTTCTGCCATTTCAAATAGCAACGTGGGCCCCTCGGAGGGAATGGCCGGGCTTCCCTTGTCACCTGGCAGAGCACAGAGAGCCCAGCCCAATGTGATGGCAATAACCGCATCTGAAATTGCTGCTCTCTGATCCCTGGCACACGGGGAGCTGCGCCCACACCCTCTGTGCCAGCAAGAAAAACAATGGATGGACAATGGAGGCTGTATCTTCCAGGAGGACAACAAGCCCCTGGTTCTGATGACACCACTCTCTGGCCCTCCAAAGTAAATATGCCAAAAAGGAGGCCAACACAGGCACAGCTTCACCCAGACAAGCAGCCAAACGCCCACCCAGAAGCACCAGCATTTTGGTCCCACCTGGATGAGTTTCTCTTGGCTTTCTTCCTTCTCCTCTGCCCGGATCCTCAGCGCTGCCCGCAGCCCCTCTTCTTGCTCCTCTGCTTCCTTCAGCAGCTGCTCCAGGGGGGCTTTCTCTGCGCAGAGCTCTCCATCTGTTCTTCTACACAAGCGCAGCTTCTCCTGGGCAGAGACCTTTGCTCTCTCCATCTCCTCCACTTTACCCGACAGAGCTCCATTCTCTTGCTCCAGCCACCGCCACGGAAGCACAGAGGAAATAAAATACAGTCAGGTTTACAGTCAAGAAGAGAGCAGCAACTCCCCATCCCCTGCGTGTCTCTGACATACTCCCAGTTCAGCGCTCCCAATCAGCACGTGAGGACAGACTGCCCCAAAGACCTGCCTGCTCTCACCACCATTTCCCAAGAAGGAGACCAACATTGTACTTAAACAACAGTGGGAGAACAGAAGAGGAGCAACACGGTAGTGAAAAGACGGGCAGAGGTGGAGCTGAGGGACAGGGGTCAGTGGAGGATTTGGCGGTGTGAGGGTAGCGGTTGGACTCGAGGACTCGAAAGGTCCCTCCCAACCTCCATGATTCTATGCGTCTATGATTGTCCCTGTCTGCTGCTGCCAGAAACAGCATCTGTGGTGGCCTTGCTATCACAAGGTGACCATACCTTCGCCAGGGCCATGGTAAGCTCATCTCTCTTTTGCTTCAGCAGATCCCTCTGAAGGTGCGATTGCTCCAGTGTCTCCCTCATGACCACCAACTCACGCTGTAATGAGGAATGTTTTTCTCCAAGTGCCTCCGAGTCCTTCAGTCTCTGCGAAGGGGAGAGACAAACAAGGTTTGAACATAAAAACATTCTCGTTTCCAAACCCAAGAGCACATCCTATGTCCCAGAAACGGCAGTTGGGATGATTTCCAACCCCTTTCTATTTACACCTCAAGAACGCTGGCATTTCCTGACCAGACCTGCATCACTCTTTGTCCTTGATGGAGGGGAAACATTCAGCACTGAGAAAGTAAAACAAGCTTCCAGAAATCACAGAACCTTTCCAAAACATTCAGGTGCTCACAAATTAACAGCTTCCTGCCTCCTGGTTCTCTCTCTCCTCTTTCCTACGCTGGATACCAGCCTGGCCAAAGTTCTTCTGGGGGTCAGACAGACGTTGAAAGTCCAGATGACTATTCCCACAATCACTTTTGCCTTCAGCGGGGAATGGATCAAAGAGCCTGCAAGCTCTTTGGGGAGACGGCTATGAATTTCCCATCCAATAATCACAGGATCACAGGATGATTCAGGTTAAGATGCTTCATGCTGCAAAATGGCCCTTCTTGCCCCCAAGGCCTTCTGCACTCAGGCTTGCAAGGAACACCCCGGCAAGTGGCTGCTCAGAGGCTGACGACAATATCTACAGAACAAACATTTCAGGAAGGTGGTGTGAGAATAAACCGAAAATGTTGTACCAACAAATCACAAAGAGGAGGAGAATTAAACAGTAGGTCAGGCACACTCGCGGCATTAAGGAAGGCTTATAATCCAATAAGATCAATGGCTGACGGTAACCCAGACTTTGAAATTGCCTCCTGACACCGGAGGCTGTGCTACTTCTGTTTGCAGAGAGAAAGGAACCCCAGAGAGATCTGAAGGGAAGCCACATTTTTTCTGCAGACATCTGGCCTCAGCTTCTACTCACCGGTGCGTGGCAGTCTTCATTTCCAGGAAACGGCGGCAGAAGGTGTCCACCTGACGCCACAGGCCGAGCAGACGGCCACGTTCACCCCTTCTGAACTTGTCATAAAGCTACAGATGCAAAGAGAAAAAGAAATGCCAGCTCAGCCTTCGCCGTCACTGCACAAGTCTTTCAGCTGGGAGAGGGTCACACCACCGTGGCCAGGTCTCCTTCAAGAACTACTCCAACAGGGCATTGGGGACTGAAGAGCCACCACAGGAGCAGCCTCAGCAGAGCTGCCACCCGACTGCACAGGAGGGAACACCCACCCTTGTCCTGCAGGAGGGGACATCAGCAAAGCAAGTGACCCTCATTCAGCATCTCCCCTTGCAGAGGTGTCTCACACACAGGTGTCTTGGGGGAGGACGACAAAGACAAGCCCCTCCAAGGCCACTCTCACATTTGCTGTCGGGGAGGGAGGCCCCTCTTGGTCTTCCCTTGGCTGCTCGCAATCTGAAAACACACAGACCTCTCTGCTCTCACGGCTCCAGGCGGAGATTGAACAACTACCAGAGAGAACTACCAGCAGCAGCAGCACTGGCATTTAGGACCGAGCAGCACGGCCACAGCAGGGGGGACTCTTCCATCACAACCATTTGCTTCCATCACCACCACCCCTCCATCTCCCAGCCCTGTCTGCTCCTCAGCACCAACACATCCCCAACACCAGCACATCCCCAACACCAGCACATCCTCAGCACCAACACATCCCCAGCACCAACACATCCCCAGCACCAACACATCCCCAAAACCGCCACAACCTTCTCACAGGGAGGTCTCTGGGCCAAAAATAAAACACATTCTCGTGCCACGCTGGCATCACCTCTGACATTCCCGCAGCCCCTCCTCACCTCACGTCTGTTGCGTTAATAGGCAAAATAGTTTTGGCAGAAAATAAACCTCCTTGCGTTCTAACACTCCTCACCGAGGTGGGAGGCTAGGTGCGGCTAGGTTTAAATCCTGAGGGATGCCCAATTCACCACTATCAGTCCAGTCGTGTTTAATATATTTAACTGTCACGAGTCCAGATACAGTCATAGTGGACTGCACCTTCAGTCTAGTCGTGCTCATGAACTAGCACGGCCGCACTCTAATGTTTGGTGGCGTTCAATGGGAAACCGAAACGGCTAGCTACTTAAGCAGTGCAGTTTATTTCAGCAACAGATACAAAGGTTCTTATGGTTTGCCGGTGATAAATACACTGTCTGCAAAGCACGTGCAAGTAAAATATGGTTTGTTCATGGTACAAAGCGTGCGACAAAGTTCCAAACAATACAGCCTGGCTATAAATGTAACAAAAATAACCCTCTAGAGAGATTTCTAAGTTTCCCGAGGAAGCACTCGGTATAGTCTAAGTCTTACCCAAAGGCCTCCCTATGGGGGGGGGAAGAAAGGCTCAGCCCCTCGACTGGTCCCGCAAGTCAAAGGCAGTCCGTGACGGGGTCCTCCCTGACCTCTTCACGATGGGGTCTTCCGTAGCATCCCCCCTTTCTTGGGCTAGTTTTATACTATGTTTTACCTTCAAGGTGGAGTTTGAGTGACTCTAGTCATAAATACCTTTATTAGGCTTGGTGTAAAATTCTCTCGCCTCGCTTTTAAAGGTATAGTTTACGAAAAATTCAGGGCGCAGACTCAAGGACGAGTGGTTGCACCTTGGAGGCGGGTAGCCTTTGGGCTGGAGGTGTGTTTTGGTATTATAATGACATTATAATGAGCAAAGTTCGCACAAAGGACAGCATTTCATCAAAATCTGACAGACTGTTGGCTCAGGGTAGCAAATATGCAGCTTATCACTTCCATAGGATCACCTCGTTCCCGTATCTGCTGTATTCTACCCTGGAAACGCTTCCATTTTATACCTTTCCTTAATGTGTGAACAATGCTATATTTTTAATAAAATTTTTATTTTAGGAATTATTCCACACACCTTCCCGGTGCCATTCTCTCTCCTTCGCTTCCAGCTCCTCCTGCGCCCTCATCCAATCCGCCCTCAGTTTTCCAACAGCTCCTTTAAGGGCTGAAGTCACCTCACTCGCTTTCTCGAGGTGCCCCCGCAAGAGGACGTTCCCTTTGGCCAGATCCTCACACCTTGGGAAGGGAGGAACAGCCAGGAGGTCACTGAACAACCCCCGTCCACAAGCAGCAGCCCCGGGATATAGCAGGAGGACCCCTGGGATCAAAAGATACTCTATACTGTGAAATACCACAGGATAATGAAACATGGGAAGGCCCATTCGCTAACGGGAATGGCTTTGGGCTTTGAAGGGCCATTACTGGATTTGTGGGCAACACGCCTACCAAAGGTTACCTCCAAAGCGCTCAGGGATACGTTCTATAGGATATATGAGACCGTTATTTTCCTTATTACCACAAGTTCAAGGAAACGAGTTAGGGGTTAATGGATAGGATGATCTGATAAGAGAACGACGAGCAACTGATAAATCCCTAACTAAAGGGGGTTCCCAATCATGGGGAAAAGATGAATTATACATCAGATGAACCTGAACGAATTATACGGTATTCTGGACCAGCAGCACGGAATCCCCACCAGGTGATTTCTGGAGCAAGAGACCCCATTTATAATTTAAATAGGATAGTTAGATTACAAGCCGGTTTTTGCAATTTTACCTAACCAGAGCGCTGAGGCTCTTGACTTTCTTGCAGACCAATCTGCTCAGATGAGGAATGCAATTTTCCAACACCCAAGGGTCCTAGATTATTTGCTAGCAGAAGAAGGGGGAGTTGGTGGAAAACTAAAGGAACCCAGCTCCTGTTTACAAATCCATGATCACGGGGCGGTAGTAAAACAGATAAGAAAAGGAATGAGAAAACTAGCTCACGTGCCAGTTCAAACCGGGAAAGGATGGGAATTAGACATGTTCTCGTGGTTGCCTGGTGGACCATGGGTTAAACGCATGGTGGTTTTCTCCCTTTGTGCGGTAGCAGCTCTGATTTTTGTACCATGTAGGATACCTTGTTTCATGCAGCTCATTCAGCATGGAGTCAGAAGAATGCAAGTCGTAGCTGCTGTGCCCAGTGACCCAGAATTAGCTACAAGGG
The DNA here is from genome assembly GCF_964106895.1 of Numenius arquata. NCBI lineage: Eukaryota > Metazoa > Chordata > Aves > Charadriiformes > Scolopacidae > Numenius > Numenius arquata. Next base: position 18,242,259 of record NC_133587.1, on the reverse strand, counting down.
GACCGAAGATGATGGCTCTGCAAATAGCTCCAAAACCAAAAAGAAGACAAGAAGAAAAGGTCCAATGAACGGTGACTAAAGGTTGTAAAGACAAATAGTGAAATAAACAGAGGAGGGGCTGATAAGAAAATAGGGATAAGAGTGTCTCCACAAACAGGGAAGTTAACGGAAATGGCAGGAGTGAGACAACCAAAAGAAGAGGAGAGTTAATTGAAGCTGCAGGAGTGAGGTAACTGAAAACTAGGGGAAATAAGTGAAACCGCAAAAGTTGGACAATTAAAAACGGCAAAAGTTAAACTTTGATGTAATAGGCGGATCGAGAAGTCTGTACCTTCCAAGTACCTCAGCCAATGGGGAAAGGAAGAGGGTTACGTGCGGCCGGGGAATTAGGATAAAAGGGAGGCTGCGTCCTCCGGCAAATGGAGAGACCCCACAGGGATATGCCCCAGGGGACTCTCCCTTTATTCGAATAAAGCCTTTGCAGGACTCCTCTGTCTCCTTTGTGAACATCGACCTCTGGCAACGGGATCTTCTGCACATTGTCTTGTTCCCTTTGCTGTTCTGTTAAACTGCCTTTGTGCCAACCCACCAGTTTCCTTTTTTTCCTTCCAATTCTCCCCTCATGGCCGTGGAGGGGCCGAGAGCGTGGCTGCCACGTGGTTCTTTGTTGCCGTCTGAGGCCAAACCACGACAGTCCTTTTTGGCGCCCAACGTGGGGCACTCGGAAGGTTGAGAGAACGACAGATCTGACCAGAGCGTGTTAAAATGTATGTGTTATATGCATTTATGATATTAGTCAATAGTACTGGTCACAATGTTGCTTCGTTTGTTCCCACGGCCGTGTTATGTAAATTCTGACATGCTCTATGTACTCCCCGTGATGATGTTTATCACCTCTGGGAGAGGGATCAGCATCATAATTTTGCCGTCCTGTGTGATATCAACTTATGATACGATAGCATCACTGTTCAGATGGTTACGTTGGGCCATTTATGCAGCACCGCTGTCCTGCTGTGACCTCGGACACCGTCTCTCAGAATTTATTAATAATCACACTCAGTCTATGGGGGAAGCGGGGGCTGGTGGTGTTCCTTTCCCCAGCTCTTTCACCTCCCTTTTCTATTTTGGTCCAGCTATGCCAGTTTTTGAGAATTTTGAATACTCTTGGGACATGCAAACCAGCTTGGTCCTATTGCTAGGTCTCCTCAATGTGTTTCAGTTCTTGTTTAGGGTTAAGCAACTATTTAAGACTCCCACCCAGAGATCTGTCCCGAGACTGGAGAGTCATGGGTGGCACGGGACGTGGGAGAATACGGACAGGTACCTAGAGAGCTTTTCACCTCCAACGGTTTGGGGCTTCACCCCCGAACAATTACAGAACCCGTTTGTATTTCTGGAGTGACAGGGGGATCCCAAGAGTTGACTGTACCGTTTTTAAATCTTCTTTCAGCTTCTAATTTTCTAACAAGTCCCGATCAATCAAGGGCTTCGGTGCCCCTGGCAAGTCCAAAAGCTGATGTGTCACCCCTTGCTTTCCACTCTTGAATGTTAAAGGTTTAAAGAAAGGTCTCGTTTCTGGCTTCCCTCTCGCACCAATAACTCTTCCTTCCAGTGTCATAACCTCATTCATAGCTCTTTGTATTTAGAACTGAAGAGGCAGCTCCTGGATCAACCGAGCATTCTGCCTCTGTTTCATCTTCCCCAGCTTAATTTGAACCAGAGGTTCTGTGGGGGAAGATTCCTCCGGTCCCCGTCAATCTCTAGCTTCTCTAGCTAGAGGGAAGAGTCTGGTTCCCCAGATCTCGGTAAAGATGGGCATTCGCGTCTCCATCCTAACTCCAGAGAAGTTAGGGAATCCTCTGCCTCTGGGCTCCTCATCCTCCATCATCCTCAATCCTCATCCTCTGGGCTGTGTCCAGTTTTGGGCCCCTCACGACAGGACAGACGTTGAGGGGCTGGAGCGTGTCCAGAGAAGGGCAATGGAGCTGGTGAGGGGTCTGGAGCACGAGTCTTGTGAGGAGCAGCTGAGGGAGCTGGGGATGTTCAGCCTGGAGAAAAGGAGGCTGAGGCGAGACCTTCTCGCTCTCTACAACTCCCTGAAAGGAGGGTGTAGCTGGGGGGGGGGGGGTCGGTCTCTTCTCCCAAGGCACAGGCAATGGCACAAGAGGCAACGGCCCCATGTTGCACCAGGGAAGATTTAGGATGGATACTAGGAACTATTTCTTCACACAAAGGGTTATTGAGCATTGGAACGGGCTGCCCAGGGAAGTGGTGGAGTCATCATCCCTGGTGGTATTTAAAAGATGGGTAGACGTGGTGCTGAGGCACGTGGGTTAGTGGTGGAGTGGGCAGTGTTAGCTCTATGGTTGGACTCGATGATCTTAAGGGTTTTTTACGACCTAAATGATTCCATGATGCTGTGACTTCTGTGACTGCGCCCTCATGCTGAGCTCCACCCGGCTCTGCCCTGGCCCTGGAAGCCAGGATGAGGCCCAGGGGACAGGGGAGAGGCAAAAAGGTGAGGGGCCATGAGGAGACCACACTCCCGGGTCAAGAGGGTGTCCCCACACAGACAGCAGTGACCCTGAGCTCTCAGCAACAGTTGTCCCATAGGACTGAGTTACGGGCTTTGTCCATCCCGCTCTCTTTAACAAGGATGAAGCGTGACAGCCATTTTCCCCAGGAAGCCAAGGCCTGGGCCTTCCATCACCCCTGGACAGCCTGTGCCCTGACACACCGATAGAATGCTGGAGGTGGCCATGTCACAAAGGGTTGCTGGGGAGGAACGGGCGGTGATCTGTCACAGCCTGGAGCCGAGCAGACCGGTGAGCAGCCAGACAGCCAGAGATTCTCTACCTTCTAAACGTACGCGGACACTAAGGTAAGGATTCAAGAGGGTGGCAGAGACCTTGACAGGGGTTCTCCGTGGTGAGGCACGGTGGATGCCCCATTGCTTTTATCCTCTCTCATAAACCACAGGCCCCTAAAAGCAGAGGAACAGACGATGGCACACAGCCACGCTCAGCCAGGGAGCAAGAGATTCTCTACCTTCTACAAGGACACAGACAAAAGTTAAGCATTCACGAGTCTGGCACAGATCTGGGCACAAGTTGTCCATTTTACTCATGCTCTCTGCTACCTTTCTTTGTTCATAATCTTCTGCCTTTTAATGCAGCAGGCCCAGAAACAAGACGGACAAGACCATGAGGAACTCCCATCCTCAACCACGTGGACAGTCTCTACCTTCTACAAAGACACAGACAAAAGATAAGGATTCAGGAGTCTGGCACAGACCTCGCAGGGCTTGTCCGTGCTGAGTGAGGATGGCTGACCTCTTGTTTGTTATCCTGTCTCCTTACAAGAGCAGGCCCAGAAAGGGACAGGACCAGACCATGAGGAGCTCCCATCCTCAGCCACACACAGATTCTCTACCTTCGACAACGACACGAACACAAAGTTAAGGATTCAAGAGGGTGGCAGAGACCTGGGCAGGGGTGTCCATCGTGATTGACTGTCTCTAATGCCTTCTTTTTTTCACACTTTCCTGTCATTTACAGCTGCAGAGAGAGATGGGAAGCGGAGCAGAGCATGGTGCACTCCCATTCTCAAACACACACAGATTCTCTACCTTTTAAAGGACACGGACACAAAAGTAAGGATTCAGTAGGGTGGCAGAGACCTGGGCAGCGGTGTCCACTCTTATTGATCGTCTCTAATGCCTTTTTTCTTGACGTTTTCCTGCCTTTTACAGCTGCAGGGAGAGATGCGAACCAGAGCAGAGCATGATGAACTCCCATCCTCAAACACACACAGATCCTCTACCTTCTACAAGGGCACGGACACAAAGTTAAGGATTCAAGAGGGTGGCAGAGACCTGGGCACAGATGTCAATGGCCACTGAGGGTCTCTGCTGCCTTAGTTTGCTCATATTCTCCTGCTTGCTATGGCAGAAGGCCAGACAGGGAAAGGACAAGACCATGGGGCACTCTCATCTTCAGGAACAGCGAGAGACATTCTCTACCTTCTACGAGGACACAGACAAAAGTTAAGCATTCACGAGTCTGGCACAGACCTGGGCAGAAGTTGTCCATTTTATTCATGGTCTCTGCTACCTTTCTTTGTTCATAATCTTCTGCCTTTTAATGCAGCAGGCCCGAAAACCAGAACGACAAGACCATGAGGAACTCCCATCCTCAACCACACGGACATTCTCTACCTTCTACAAGGATACAGACAAAAGTTAAGGATTCAGGAGTCTGGCAGTGACCTTGGCAGCAGTGTCCACTCTTGTTGATGGTCTCTAATACCTTTTTTCTTGACATTTTCCTGCCTTTTACAGCTGCAGGGACAGACACGAACCAGAGCAGAGCATGATGAACTCCCATCCTGCACGACACACAGATTCTCTACCTTCTACAAGGACACGGACACAAAGTTAAGGATTCAAGAGGGTGGCAGAGACCTGGGCAGGGTTGTCCATCGTGATTGATTGTCTCTAATGCCTTCTTTTTTTCACACTTTCCTGTCATTTACAGCTGCAGGGAGAGATGCGAACCAGAGCAGAGCATGGTGCACTCCCATCCTCAAACACACACAGATCCTCTACCTTCTACAAGGACACGGACACAAAGTTAAGGATTCAAGAGGGTGGCAGAGACCTGGGCAGAGGTTTCAATGGTGTGAATCAAATGGTCTTAAAGCTGTCGCATCTACTATCACTTCATTAAATCACTGTTTTATATCAAGAAATATAATGCTGCTTCTCTCCTATGAGTGAAGGCTATCGCTCTCCAGCTAGCGCCCTGCACACTCACCCCTCCTGCTTCCAGCTGCTGCTCCAGCTCTCGGCAGCGAGTCCGCTCCTGCAGGAGCCGGGGGGAGACTCGCCATGGAGAGGAGCGAGCGCCCCTGCGGACAGAGCCGGCTCCTCCGGCACCGGCTTTTCTCGGGCTCTCTGCAGCCCAAGCTCAGCACATAGAATCATACAATCATAGAATCGTCTAGGTTGGAAGAGACCCTTGGGATCATCGAGTCCAACCATCTACCCTACTCTACAAAGTTCTCCCCTATACCATATCCCCCAAGACCACATCTAAACGGCTCTTAAACACATCCAGGGATGGTGACTCAACCACCTCCCTGGGTAGCCTATTCCAATGCCCGACCACTCTTTCTGTGAAAAATTCTTTCCTAATGTTCAGTCTAAACCTACCCTGTTGGAGCTTGAAGCCATTCCATGTAACTGGGGAGGTTACACGCCACAGCGCTGCCCATCCCAGCCCGAGTCCTTACGGCACCGGGAAGCTTCGCTTCCCCCGAGCCCGCCCAGGCCCCGGCCAGCGGCTCGGGGGGGACGGCGGCCGCGGCGGCTCCCGGGGGGGGCCCCGCCGGGGCCGCGCCTTCGCCCCCCGAGGGCTCCGCCGCCGAGTCCCCTCTGCGGGCGGCGCGGGCGGCCCGGGCACCCCGGCCCCGCCACCGCGGCCCGGCCCGGCCCCGGGCAGCTCCCCCCGGGCAGGCGCCCCCGCTCCTCACCTTCGCCTGCAGCTTCCGCACCAGCACCGCTTGCCGGGGCCGCGCCTCCTGCCAGCTCTGCCGCCGGCGCTGCAGGGAGCCCGGGCCCGGCGCCGCCATGCCCCCGCTCGCCAGCCGGGCTCCGCCGCCGGACGGGCCCCGCGGCGGGGGCTGCTCCGCCGCCTGCCCCGGCGGACCGCGGCCCGGCGCCTGCCGGGGCGGGCGGAGCGGCTGCCCCTGCCCGCCGGGCGCCGCCGGGAGCCGCGGGGCGGGAGGGCCGGGCTCGCTCGGGGCCGCTCTGCGGCGGCGCTGCCCTCGGGGCTGCGGGGCTGCCGCGGGGGAGAGGCCGCCCCGGCCGCGGGTGGCTCCGGCAGCTCCGCTCGGAGACCGGCCCCGGCCCCGGCCCCGGCCCCGGCCCCGGCGAAGGTTGGGGGCGGGAGGGGGGAGCGGGGGGAACCGGTCCCCGCCAGCGGGGGGTCCCCCGGGGGGGAGGGCGAGAGCCGGCGCCGCGGGGACGGGCCGCCGCCCGGCGAAGGCAGCGGCCCCGCCGGAGCCTCTGCCGGAGGCTCCAACTTCAGCCTCGGCTGCCGCGGGAGCGGGAGGCCCGGCCCGGTGCGAAACCCCGACGGGCCCGGGGGCAGCTCCCGAACCTTCTCCTCCCCGATGGGCAGCGGGAGGGGCCCCGGCTGCCGGCAGGGAACGGGGGGGTGGCGCTGTGCTCTCCCCTGCTTTCCCCCTCTGCCCCTCCCGGCTCCTGCTCAAGCCATAACCACCGGTGGCAGATGTGATGAGTTGCCCCCGCACTTTGCTGGGGGGGGACGCAACGGGGGGGGACGTGCTGGCAACGCAGCCAAAACACTGTCTGGAGTGGGGACCTCGGTGCTTGGTTCCCGTGGGAATATGACTCTAGGTCAGTTATCTCACTCCAGAAATAGCGGACAGCCCAAGAGCCCCTGGAGCTCTCCTGCAGGGCAGCGGCTGCAGGCCAGGATCTCCCCTTGAGTGGGGACGCTCGCTTAAGGTCCTGCCCCTCGAGGTGCAGAGATTCGTTGCCGCAACAGATTCTCGGGAAGTGACTACTAGCATGCTAAACTCTGAAATCTTAGCCAAGCGATAGAAAGGACGTGTGCGGAAAACCCCATAGCCAGAGGTCGATGTTCACAAAGGAGACAGAGGAGTCCTGCAAAGGCTTTATTCGAATAAAGGGAGAGTCCCCTGGGGCATATCCCTGTGGGGTCTCTCCATTTGCCGGAGGACGCAGCCTCCCTTTTATCCTAATTCCCCGGCCGCACGTAACCCTCTTCCTTTCCCCATTGGCTGAGGTACTTGGAAGGTACAGACTTCTCGATCCGCCTATTACATCAAAGTTTAACTTTTGCCGGTTTTAATTGTCCAACTTTTGCGGTTTCACTTATTTCCCCTAGTTTTCAGTTACCTCACTCCTGCAGCTTCAATTAACTCTCCTCTTCTTTTGGTTGTCTCACTCCTGCCATTTCCGTTAACTTCCCTGTTTGTGGAGACACTCTTATCCCTATTTTCTTATCAGCCCCTCCTCTGTTTATTTCACTATTTGTCTTTACAACTTTTAGTCACCGTTCATTGGACCTTCTTGTCTTCTTTTTGGTTTTGGAGCTATTTGCAGAGCCATCATCTTCGGTCCCCTTGTAGCTAATTCTGGGTCACTGGGCACAGCTACGACTTGCATTCTTCTGACTCCATGCTGAATGAGCTGCATGAAACAAGGTATCCTACATGGTACAAAAATCAGAGCTGCTACCGCACAAAGGGAGAAAACCACCATGCGTTTAACCCATGGTCCACCAGGCAACCACGAGAACATTCCTGGTGACAATGTCCACTCACATTCGCTTTTACCTACATTTTTCCCTCCCAGCTTGGTTCTGTTCAGACAGTAATTTCCTTTTCCTGGGTACTGTATTTTCCATGTACCTCCGTCTTCCTTCCAGAACCCAGTTCCATTATGCACTCTACTTAAGTCACTCACCAACCATTTAGGCTGGACAGGCTGGGCTACCCACAGCCAATCTTCAGCTCCTCCTGGACCTCCACGGACCCAGCAATTACTGAGGTTAAAAGCTTTGGCTACCTCGTCCCCTAGAGTCAAAAATCGGTTTTCCCATCCCAGACTTCGATTTTGCCAATAGTATAGAAACATGATCATTACTAAAAATTTCATCTTGAGCTTATCATCTTTCTACACTTGATGTGGCAAGTGAATATACGGAAACAATTCAGTTAGTGTCTGCTCACCAGTTGCTGGAAGTTAAATAAGGGGCCTCTTTTCCTTATGGATCTATACCGTAGATCCTTTGGGTAAACACACGGAACTCCTCCCGAGGTCTACCTGATGGCTACCGGTCTGACCCACTCCTTGTAAGAGTTAGTTCTAGTCTCCCACCCTAAACTTCCATTTTTCACTTTTTCAAATCAAGGTCTGGTATGGCATGTGCTTCCACTGCTCAACGCCTACTGGGTTGCAGCCAGTAACGGAGTTTAGAATTTCTTATTGTGGCAATTGACAGAGGTCAATCCAGCCTTGCCCTTGATTTTTAACTTATCAAATACTACTAATGGAGTCTTTTTCTACGGAAGGCTAGCTGCAGTTTCCCCTCCTCTTCCTTTAGCTCCCAAGTCCAGTTTTCCAGGGCCTTGGACGTCTTGACTCGAATATGATGAGTCCACCCGTGTTTGGCCGTCTTAACTGCTGTTTCCGCGGTTAATAACGCTTGGTACGGTCTCTGCCACTTTGCCACCAGTGGTGCTTCTTTCCATTCTTTAATTAGGACCCAACCTCCCCGTTGGATGCTCTAGACAGCAAAGTCCAAAGGCAGGGTCTGTGCCAGCTGAGCTTCCTGTCAAAGAGATTTCACAAGAGACAGTATCCCGGCCACATATTGTTTCAAGTAGACGTCACTTATTTCTACCTCCCCACTAGGTCGAGAGTTAGCAGGGTAAGGGATTCCAAACATTCATTCAAAGGGGGATAGTTGAGTATCTCCTCTGGGTTTGGCCCCTATGCTAGCTAAAGCTAATGGTAGAAGACATATCCATGGCATTTTGGTTTCCAAAAATAATTTCAAAAGATGCTGCTTAATTCCCCCATTCATCTTCTCTACTTTCCCTGAACTCTGGGGCTTCCACAGAGTACGGAAATCTCATTGTATTCCTAAGGCCACCACAACCCCTTGAAGAATTTTTCCAGTAAAATGTGTTCCTCTCTGTGAGTCTATTGCCTCTATTACTCCCTATCTAGGAATTATTTGTCCTAAAAGCACTTTAATAACTGATCCCGTAGTTGCTGAAGCAACTGGAAATGCTTCTGGCCACCCGGTTAGCTGGCATACTATTACCAAAAGATCCTGTTCAGGGAAAGGAAGAAATCTTCCTGTTCAGGGCATTTCAGTAAAATCCACCTGACATCGTTGGAATGGGCCCAAGGTCGCCCTCCTCTAGCACCTTCCCTTGTAAATTGACCTTAGCACAAATTAAACAACCCTCAATTGCCCTTTTTGCTTGTTTTGTGAGCACGACTAGCAGCAAGTGATAAGGACATAAGCAATAAAGACACGCAGAGCAACAGACACAGCAATCCTCTCCCTTTGTTCACGAACAAACTAAATCCCTAGGCACAAACGTTCAGCATCTTCGTGTCATGGGCCTGCGCTCAAAAAGGACACTTTTCTTCTCCAGACGGACACCAACTGAGGAAATAACACTCTCGGTAATGATGCTGAGGGGAAGAGGGATTGAGATAGGGAGTTCAAAAGTGAGCATGTCACACCTTGACCTGTGGAGGGGCTACCACTTCCCGTTGCAGGAAAACATCTGAAAAGGAGCATTTGCCTGGCAGTTTCGCCTTTAAAATGCTACAGGCACATTAACAGGTGACCCCATGAAGATACTGGAAGGAAAGAGACAGCTCCAGCTCCAATTTTTTTGCAGCCAGTTTAATGTTTGCATGATGTTAAGGGTTGCAAAACCAGTTTGCCATTAAGCAGAGGCATCTAGAAACAAGTGCTTCCTCCCACACCAATCTAAAGCTTGTATCCATCATTATTGGGGGAAATTGGGACCCAGTTACACTCGTACCAATCAGGAAAAACCTTCCTAGTTTTTCAGCTTCAAGGAAGTAGAATCGCTGTCATCTGAAAGGTATTCAAGGGGAATTTCTCTACATTTGTCTGAGCGAGAGTGAAAGGTTTTTCAGTGCAGTTTCCACCCAAACACTTTCCCCAGCACAAGCTTTGGGAATCACCTGGAGAAACGGGTGATGTTTCTGTCTCCAGGTGTGACTGGTGAAGAAGGAACGCTTTACGGCCGATGAAGAAGAGGATTTCAGCTTTCAAGCAGCAACTTCTGGACACTGCAATGGGGGAAAAAAGGCACTGGGCTTTCCAGGCCACACCTCTAGACCTGGACTGCAATTCCACAACCACGCTCTGCCCTTTTGCAAAGGGACAGAGTGCAAATGGCAGAAAAACCTGAGGCACAAGCGCTCAGGAAGAGGCAGAGCAAAGCCAGAGGACGCAGGCAGAACTCCGAGGGGACACGCCAGCTGGTCTGATGCCGCCACTTCAGAGCTTCTGGGCATCCTCTGGGCACAGGAGGGGAGCTGGAGGGCAGTCCCGCTGCCCCAGGGGCTGCCTTGCTCTCTGGCAAGCCAAAGGGCCGCCCGGCATGGGGCCTGCAGGGCCTCATGGGCCACCCTCCCAGACACAGAAAGGTCCGTTGGTGACGTCACCGGCCGGCCGTTGGCCAACTGGCACCCCTGTGGCTGACCCACAGCTCGCTCAGCAGCCAGAGATTCCTGCACCAAGCCTGCTTGGTAGAGGAGGAGGCGGCAAAGGGAGGCCAGTGCCCACATTGGGTGGGACGAGCGCCCACATTGAGTGGGCCCAGCCAGAAGGGGCTCCTCGGAAGCCCGGAGGATGCCCAAGCACCGAGAGAAACGCAAGTGGGCTGCGGCCAGCAGCAGCGGCAGCAGCAGCGATGGCCAAGGAGTTGAGCCCATGGAGGTCGACCCACCCCTGAAGAGGGAGAAGGAAGAGCCCATGGAGGTCGACCCACCCGCCAAGAGGGACGAGGGAGAGCCCATGGAGGTCGACCCACCGGCAGAGGAGCCAATGGAGGTGGATCCCTCTCCCGCAGGCCTGACGGGGCACACCTCCACCGTGGCCAGGCTGCCTCCAGCAGCAGCGGGCCCAAAGCGCCGCAGGACCCCCGCCGGCTCAAAGGGACCCTCCGCAAAGCCATGGTCCAGCAAGCGGCGCCGGCCCCGCGGCCGACGCTAACCGTAAGTGGGCCATCCACACCGCCATGCGGCAGGCTCAGCAGGAACATCAGCCGGCTGTCAAGCCGCCGAGGAGCCCTGCTTTCCCTCCCCACACCCCCGCCCCTCAGCAAGGGGGGCTATCTCCTCTGCCCTCAGGCCTGGGCAAGAGGAGAGGAGAGGAGAGGGGCTGCCCTCTTCTGCCCGGCAGCCCCACAGCACCAGCACCAGACCTTACCGCTCCCGACAACTCCCCGAGAGGAGGCTGGAGCCAGGGGGCTGTCTCTCTCTTCTCCCAAGGCACGAGGGACAGGACAAGGGGAAACGGCCTCAAGTTGCGCCAGGGGAGGTTGAGAGGGGAGACTGGGAAAGAGTTCTTCCCTGAAGGGCTTGACAAGCATTGGAACAGGCTGCCCAGGGAAGGGCTTGAGGCACCCTCCCGGGAGGGATTTCAAAGACCTGTAGATGTGGGCCTTAGGAACGTGGTTGAGCTGCGGACTTGGCGGTGCCAGGCTAACAGCTAGACTCCATGAGCTTCCATTTCTTTTCCAACGTAAACGATTCTGTGATTTCTCTTTCAGAGCCGCGGGGAAGAGGCGAGGAGAGGGGCTGCCATCTTCGTGCCGGCAGCCCCATAGGACCAGGAGGAGTCCCTTGGAGACGGCTGAGACTGCTGGAGAGCGTCGGAGACCACCAGAGACCGGCGGAGACCACAGGACACCATGGGAGACCACCGGAGAGGATCAGACACTGGCGGTGTCCTGCGGCCTCCGGTGGTCTCACACTGGAGACCGTCGGAGTCCGCTGGAAACCGCCAGAGTCCATCGAAGACCACCGCAGACTGCCAGCCACCGGTGGCCTCCGATGGTCTCCAGCGGTGTCCGGCGGTCTCATCAATGGAGACCACCGGACACCGCAAGAGAATGCTGGGGACCATCGGAGACCGCCGGACACCGCTGGAGACCGCCGGAGAACACCGGAGACCATCGCAGAACACCAGAGACCGCCGGAGACCGCCGGAAACCACTGCAGATCGCCACAGCCTGTTGGACTCCCCTGGAGCGCCACCCAGGTTATTGGGGCCTGGAGTTGGCATTGTTTCAGGCTGAGGATGAGAAAGCCAGTGGCAGGGGGCTGTCCTCAGCCAGACCTCGCCTCAGCTAACGCATGGGTGGGGGAAAAAAGCCAGACCCACCCTGGCCCTGCGCAGAGAACAGCAACAGATCATCAAAGACAGCAGATGCCAGAAACATTCCAGATGCAGAGACAGCTCTTCCTTTGGAGAATCAGAAGAGTTCCCTTCCGAGAGAAAGAAGTTTGGCCAAGACTGGCCAAGAAACAATACAAAAACCAATCAAATACAATAAAGAACCGCTAAAAACACAATCAAAAAGCCAGGAGAAAGGGTCAGCCCTTGGCATTGCACAGCTTCCTCCAAAGCATCCCCACCAAGCTCCTCGTCATCGACCTCTATGAGGACTGGATGCCAGCCATGGAGAGGAGGAGCAAGCAGGCCGACGCGGGAGAGCTGAAAGCGTAAGTGTGGGCAGCAGCCTGCCTGTTGAGCAGGAGCCCTGAGCGCTGGCTGAGAGCACCTGGAAAGCTGCGCAACACAGCCGCTGCCTCCCGCCTGCCTTGGGCAAGCTTTGGCCATGGCTGTGGGCAACGTCTGCTTTCTTCACCTTGTGCTCCTGTTCCCTCAGGGTGGCCGAGAACTTGCCAGCAGCACATGTCCTCCTCCTGAAGCGGCTACTCCCCGTCCTGCAGCACATCGGCCACAACGCCTGCACCAGCAGGATGAGCTGCAGCAACCTGGCCATCTGCCTTGGGCCAAACCTGCTGAGCCCACCCAAGGAGGACCTGCTCCCACTGGAGGTCCCGCTGGAGGGCACTGGGAAGGTACGCTGGATGGAGCAGCCGGCTGCAGCCTTCCCGGCCCAGCAGAGCTTGGCGGTTGAGAGGTGCCTGGCTGCCTCCTTCCTCTCTATTGAGCAAATGCTGGTGGGGAGGGCTGGGCTGGGGGGGGGGTGGCTGCCTGGAAGAGCAGCCCCACAGCCACAGCCTTCTGCGTGGAGGCAAGGGTGAGGAGTGGGAAAGGCTGCTTGCCACCTTTTCAGCCACCTGCCCTGCAACCGAGGCTGTGATGTGTGCAGCTGAAGGTGCTGGTGGAGTTCCCCATGGAAAAGCCCTGTGAAATCTTTGGGGAAGAGATGGCCGGCCCTTCCAGTCCTTCAGCTGAGGAGTCGCCAGCACCCACGCACACAGCCACAGGTAGGAGGAGGGACTGAGCGTTGTCACAGCCTGAGCGGAAAGCTGGTCTAGGGCTTTGGGTGGCTTTGGCTTTAGCTGTTGTCCACTTCCAACAAGTCACTTTGCTGCATGTGCTTTTGCTTCCCAGAGCTGCCTTTGGAAGAGCAACGGGACCACGCAGGCGAGGCAGACGTGGAGCACGAAGCAAAAGCCTTCCTGGATGCACCACCCTCTCTGCTCGTCCTCCAGAAAGCAGCAGGGGTAGATACGGTGGAAGGATCGCCAACGGCAGAGGTAGGGCAGGTCCACAAACTCTGGGACAAGGCGTCTCCTGGAGGAGGAGTTCCTGAGGAGTCCAAGTAGCTGCTCTGCCTCTTCCTGGTATTTCAGCTCTTGTGCCTTTGGGTGGGGCTTGTTCATCCCCCTTGGAATGGTGCCTTGTAAGTAAAACTGGAAGGGGTCTTTCTCCAATGCGTTAGGCACGTCCTCAGCCAAAGGACAGGCCTACAAAAGACCTACAGAAGGACAGCTTCCAGAAGCAAAGCCACCACAGAAGGTGCTGTTGCACCAAAGGGACACGCGCAGAGCTCTGTCTCAGGAGGGTGAAGAAACTGCAGCAGAATGAAGCGGGCAAGGCTCTTCTTGCCTGGAGGGGGACCGCAGGCTCCCTGCTGAACGGCCCCCCAAATGAACTGTGTCACACCCCGCTGTGAACACTGTGTTCCCCCGGGAGGCCCCTGGGAGAAAGGGCTAATGCAAACCAGACCAGGGATCTTCTCTAGCGAGCAATTCGCCCAGCAGTGGCTTACTCCTCCAGGACGTCCCTTGTCACCTGCTAACGCCAACATTTCTGGTTTAGGCACCCGCCGCTTTGCCTCCAACCGCCCCAGAGACCACGCAAGACTCCCTGGGATGCGCCCAAGAACAAAGAAGGAGCCTTTCAGAGGAAAGAAGGTAAAAGGAGTCAGCTTGGGTTCAATCAAGAACTGGTTCACCCAGCTGATCCCGGCTAGAGCTATCTAACCACGCTGTGGGATGGAAAGGTTTGCAGGCTCCCTCCAGGAAACTGAAAACCCAAGAAAAAGAAAGAGAGAAGAGGCCTGCTCAGGGGAGAGGGAAGAGAAGAGACAGGAAGGAAGAGAGAGAAAAGACGGGCACTGCAACAAAGCGGCAAGGTCCAGAAGGTGCAGAAGCCCAGGTGTGTCCCAGGCTCTGCTGCTGCCCGTCTTTCCCAACTCTGAGAACTGCTCCAAGGCAGTGCAAGTCCGCTGGCAAGGGAGGGCGAGGGATGGTGCTGCGCAGGGTCGGGAAAGAACTCCATGGCAGCTCCCCAGGGGCTCCCGATGGAGCCCTGCTGCGTGGCACAGGGCCACCGTGCATCTCCCCACACGCACAGTCTCTGAGGGCACTTCCCACGGGGAGAAGGTGCCAGAGCCATCCCCTGCTCCATGCCCGCAACAGCTCTCTCTTCTGGGCTAGAAACAGCTCCCTGTCAAGGGTGTTTCCCACAGAAAGGGGAAGCAAGTCCTGCCTCTTCCTGCCCTTGGGCTTTCATCAGGGCTTTCTGACTCTGTCCTTGTAGGTGCCCATTCCCTGTCACCGGCTGAACCCCTGCAACTCCTGGGCTCCTGCACCTGATGTCCCGCACCATTCCCAGGGTTTGGGTGGCAGCGAGCACTGGCCGTCATGAGCTGAGGATACCCAGCTGTGAGAGTGCAAGAGTGGGAGACTGAGGAGAGCTGCTGGCGGTGAGCGACAGCTTCCCCTCCCTTCCTCTCTGTAGTGACCAGACTGTTATGCCTGGAAGAAGCCACCTGAGATGCCTCACCTCAGCTGAGGCATCTCAGCTCCTGAGATGCCCAAGGAAGGGAGGGGAAAGCGATGGATGCGAACAGCAGTGAAGGGAACACAAGAAGTGGACTAAACATTCCCTTTCTTCTTCAGGGATCCCTCCCCAGGCAGGCGGGAAGCCACAGAAGACCACAGCCTGGAGAAAGCCCTGCCTCAGGTGGAAGAGGAGCAGCAAAGGCAGAAGGAAGAAGCGTTCCCTCCTAGTGGGTGTCCTGGCTGCTCCTGGAAGGGAGGGAAAAGCTGTCAGTGCTCCCCAGTGGCCCCAAGGGAAGCGGTGGGGCAAGCCCTTTTGGAAGGAGAAAGGTCCACAACCTGTTGTGTGGGGCAGTAATAGGGGTGTGTGCTGCATGGCTCTGTTTTGAGCAGGGGGTTCCTCCGGCTGAGCTCCAAGGGTCCCTTCCCAGCCTAAGTCATGCCCTGGAGCAGTAGGTGAGGGAGTGGGGACAAGGCCAGAGAAAGGGGATGCATCCAGTGATGAGGCAGCACAAAGGGGAGGCAGCCGTTACCTGTGGGCATGGTCCGAGTTGAAGAGGAAGGGAAAGCAAAGCTGTAGAAGGACACGGAAGGCTAAAGGAGAAGCACATGAGTTTGCCAGCCCTGAGAGATCTCAGTTCATGCGAGAAAGCGCTTCTCCTGCCTCTCAGTTTGACACCAACGTCAGTGTTGGGGGAGCCGGGAAATCCCGGGGCTGCTGCTTGTGGACGGGGGTTGTTCAGTGACCTCCTGGCTGTTCCTCCCTTCCCAAGGTGTGAGGATCTGGCCAAAGGGAATGCTCTCCTGCGGGAGCACCTCGAGAAAGCGAGTGAGGTGACTTCAGCCCTTAAAGGAGATGTTGGAAAACTGAGGGCGGATTGGATGAGGGCGCAGGAGGAGCTGGAAGCGAAGGAGAGACAATGGCACCGGGAACGTGAGGTGAAGAGGGGCTGCGGGAATGTCCGAGGTGATGCCAGCGTGGCCTGAGAATGCGTTTTATTTCTGGCCTAGACACCTCGCTGTGAGAAGGTTGTGGCTCTGATGAGGATGTGCTGGTGTTGAGGAGCAGAAGACGGGACTGGGTGTCAGCACCCAGTGTCAGCAAATGGGTCAGGAGGGGTGTCAGCAAATGGTGGTGATGGAAGAGGCCCCCCTGCTGTGGCCGTGCTGCTCGGTCCTAAAGGCCAGTGCTGCTGCTGCTGGGCGCTGTCGGGCAGTGACACAGGAGCGCTCGTCTCTCTGGTAGTTGTTCAATCTCCGCCTGGAGCCGTGAGAGCAGAGAGGTCTGTGTGTTTTCAGATTGCGAGCAGCCAAGGGAAGACCAAGAGGGGCCTCCCTCACCCACAGCAAACGTCTCAGCCATTTATCTTATTGCATTATAAGCCTTCCTTAATGCCGTGAGTGTGCCTGACCTACTGTTGAATGCTCCTCTTCTTTGTGCTGCTTTGTGGAAATCATCCCAACTGCCCTTTCTGGGCCATAGGATGTGCTCTTGGGTTTGGAAACGAGAATGTTTTTACATTCAGACCTTGTTTGTCTGGAGGGGCTTCTGTTTCTAAGCGAAGGCGTGTTAAGATCCCTCCTACGCTGAAATTCAAAGGGTTTAAGGTCAGTACAGTCAGAACCACCGGGCTGGTTTTCTACCACCTTCCCTGAGATAAGTGCTGCTGAGCCTCAAACAGGCTGGATTCCAGGTTCTCGTACACAGAAAGCCCGTTTCTGCCATTTCAAATAGCAACGTGGGCCCCTCGGAGGGAATGGCCGGGCTTCCCTTGTCACCTGGCAGAGCACAGAGAGCCCAGCCCAATGTGATGGCAATAACCGCATCTGAAATTGCTGCTCTCTGATCCCTGGCACACGGGGAGCTGCGCCCACACCCTCTGTGCCAGCAAGAAAAACAATGGATGGACAATGGAGGCTGTATCTTCCAGGAGGACAACAAGCCCCTGGTTCTGATGACACCACTCTCTGGCCCTCCAAAGTAAATATGCCAAAAAGGAGGCCAACACAGGCACAGCTTCACCCAGACAAGCAGCCAAACGCCCACCCAGAAGCACCAGCATTTTGGTCCCACCTGGATGAGTTTCTCTTGGCTTTCTTCCTTCTCCTCTGCCCGGATCCTCAGCGCTGCCCGCAGCCCCTCTTCTTGCTCCTCTGCTTCCTTCAGCAGCTGCTCCAGGGGGGCTTTCTCTGCGCAGAGCTCTCCATCTGTTCTTCTACACAAGCGCAGCTTCTCCTGGGCAGAGACCTTTGCTCTCTCCATCTCCTCCACTTTACCCGACAGAGCTCCATTCTCTTGCTCCAGCCACCGCCACGGAAGCACAGAGGAAATAAAATACAGTCAGGTTTACAGTCAAGAAGAGAGCAGCAACTCCCCATCCCCTGCGTGTCTCTGACATACTCCCAGTTCAGCGCTCCCAATCAGCACGTGAGGACAGACTGCCCCAAAGACCTGCCTGCTCTCACCACCATTTCCCAAGAAGGAGACCAACATTGTACTTAAACAACAGTGGGAGAACAGAAGAGGAGCAACACGGTAGTGAAAAGACGGGCAGAGGTGGAGCTGAGGGACAGGGGTCAGTGGAGGATTTGGCGGTGTGAGGGTAGCGGTTGGACTCGAGGACTCGAAAGGTCCCTCCCAACCTCCATGATTCTATGCGTCTATGATTGTCCCTGTCTGCTGCTGCCAGAAACAGCATCTGTGGTGGCCTTGCTATCACAAGGTGACCATACCTTCGCCAGGGCCATGGTAAGCTCATCTCTCTTTTGCTTCAGCAGATCCCTCTGAAGGTGCGATTGCTCCAGTGTCTCCCTCATGACCACCAACTCACGCTGTAATGAGGAATGTTTTTCTCCAAGTGCCTCCGAGTCCTTCAGTCTCTGCGAAGGGGAGAGACAAACAAGGTTTGAACATAAAAACATTCTCGTTTCCAAACCCAAGAGCACATCCTATGTCCCAGAAACGGCAGTTGGGATGATTTCCAACCCCTTTCTATTTACACCTCAAGAACGCTGGCATTTCCTGACCAGACCTGCATCACTCTTTGTCCTTGATGGAGGGGAAACATTCAGCACTGAGAAAGTAAAACAAGCTTCCAGAAATCACAGAACCTTTCCAAAACATTCAGGTGCTCACAAATTAACAGCTTCCTGCCTCCTGGTTCTCTCTCTCCTCTTTCCTACGCTGGATACCAGCCTGGCCAAAGTTCTTCTGGGGGTCAGACAGACGTTGAAAGTCCAGATGACTATTCCCACAATCACTTTTGCCTTCAGCGGGGAATGGATCAAAGAGCCTGCAAGCTCTTTGGGGAGACGGCTATGAATTTCCCATCCAATAATCACAGGATCACAGGATGATTCAGGTTAAGATGCTTCATGCTGCAAAATGGCCCTTCTTGCCCCCAAGGCCTTCTGCACTCAGGCTTGCAAGGAACACCCCGGCAAGTGGCTGCTCAGAGGCTGACGACAATATCTACAGAACAAACATTTCAGGAAGGTGGTGTGAGAATAAACCGAAAATGTTGTACCAACAAATCACAAAGAGGAGGAGAATTAAACAGTAGGTCAGGCACACTCGCGGCATTAAGGAAGGCTTATAATCCAATAAGATCAATGGCTGACGGTAACCCAGACTTTGAAATTGCCTCCTGACACCGGAGGCTGTGCTACTTCTGTTTGCAGAGAGAAAGGAACCCCAGAGAGATCTGAAGGGAAGCCACATTTTTTCTGCAGACATCTGGCCTCAGCTTCTACTCACCGGTGCGTGGCAGTCTTCATTTCCAGGAAACGGCGGCAGAAGGTGTCCACCTGACGCCACAGGCCGAGCAGACGGCCACGTTCACCCCTTCTGAACTTGTCATAAAGCTACAGATGCAAAGAGAAAAAGAAATGCCAGCTCAGCCTTCGCCGTCACTGCACAAGTCTTTCAGCTGGGAGAGGGTCACACCACCGTGGCCAGGTCTCCTTCAAGAACTACTCCAACAGGGCATTGGGGACTGAAGAGCCACCACAGGAGCAGCCTCAGCAGAGCTGCCACCCGACTGCACAGGAGGGAACACCCACCCTTGTCCTGCAGGAGGGGACATCAGCAAAGCAAGTGACCCTCATTCAGCATCTCCCCTTGCAGAGGTGTCTCACACACAGGTGTCTTGGGGGAGGACGACAAAGACAAGCCCCTCCAAGGCCACTCTCACATTTGCTGTCGGGGAGGGAGGCCCCTCTTGGTCTTCCCTTGGCTGCTCGCAATCTGAAAACACACAGACCTCTCTGCTCTCACGGCTCCAGGCGGAGATTGAACAACTACCAGAGAGAACTACCAGCAGCAGCAGCACTGGCATTTAGGACCGAGCAGCACGGCCACAGCAGGGGGGACTCTTCCATCACAACCATTTGCTTCCATCACCACCACCCCTCCATCTCCCAGCCCTGTCTGCTCCTCAGCACCAACACATCCCCAACACCAGCACATCCCCAACACCAGCACATCCTCAGCACCAACACATCCCCAACACCAGCACATCCCCAGCACCAACACATCCCCAGCACCAACACATCCCCAAAACCGCCACAACCTTCTCACAGGGAGGTCTCTGGGCCAAAAATAAAACACATTCTCGTGCCACGCTGGCATCACCTCTGACATTCCCGCAGCCCCTCCTCACCTCACGTCTGTTGCGTTAATAGGCAAAATAGTTTTGGCAGAAAATAAACCTCCTTGCGTTCTAACACTCCTCACCGAGGTGGGAGGCTAGGTGCGGCTAGGTTTAAATCCTGAGGGATGCCCAATTCACCACTATCAGTCCAGTCGTGTTTAATATATTTAACTGTCACGAGTCCAGATACAGTCATAGTGGACTGCACCTTCAGTCTAGTCGTGCTCATGAACTAGCACGGCCGCACTCTAATGTTTGGTGGCGTTCAATGGGAAACCGAAACGGCTAGCTACTTAAGCAGTGCAGTTTATTTCAGCAACAGATACAAAGGTTCTTATGGTTTGCCGGTGATAAATACACTGTCTGCAAAGCACGTGCAAGTAAAATATGGTTTGTTCATGGTACAAAGCGTGCGACAAAGTTCCAAACAATACAGCCTGGCTATAAATGTAACAAAAATAACCCTCTAGAGAGATTTCTAAGTTTCCCGAGGAAGCACTCGGTATAGTCTAAGTCTTACCCAAAGGCCTCCCTATGGGGGGGGGAAGAAAGGCTCAGCCCCTCGACTGGTCCCGCAAGTCAAAGGCAGTCCGTGACGGGGTCCTCCCTGACCTCTTCACGATGGGGTCTTCCGTAGCATCCCCCCTTTCTTGGGCTAGTTTTATACTATGTTTTACCTTCAAGGTGGAGTTTGAGTGACTCTAGTCATAAATACCTTTATTAGGCTTGGTGTAAAATTCTCTCGCCTCGCTTTTAAAGGTATAGTTTACGAAAAATTCAGGGCGCAGACTCAAGGACGAGTGGTTGCACCTTGGAGGCGGGTAGCCTTTGGGCTGGAGGTGTGTTTTGGTATTATAATGACATTATAATGAGCAAAGTTCGCACAAAGGACAGCATTTCATCAAAATCTGACAGACTGTTGGCTCAGGGTAGCAAATATGCAGCTTATCACTTCCATAGGATCACCTCGTTCCCGTATCTGCTGTATTCTACCCTGGAAACGCTTCCATTTTATACCTTTCCTTAATGTGTGAACAATGCTATATTTTTAATAAAATTTTTATTTTAGGAATTATTCCACACACCTTCCCGGTGCCATTCTCTCTCCTTCGCTTCCAGCTCCTCCTGCGCCCTCATCCAATCCGCCCTCAGTTTTCCAACAGCTCCTTTAAGGGCTGAAGTCACCTCACTCGCTTTCTCGAGGTGCCCCCGCAAGAGGACGTTCCCTTTGGCCAGATCCTCACACCTTGGGAAGGGAGGAACAGCCAGGAGGTCACTGAACAACCCCCGTCCACAAGCAGCAGCCCCGGGATATAGCAGGAGGACCCCTGGGATCAAAAGATACTCTATACTGTGAAATACCACAGGATAATGAAACATGGGAAGGCCCATTCGCTAACGGGAATGGCTTTGGGCTTTGAAGGGCCATTACTGGATTTGTGGGCAACACGCCTACCAAAGGTTACCTCCAAAGCGCTCAGGGATACGTTCTATAGGATATATGAGACCGTTATTTTCCTTATTACCACAAGTTCAAGGAAACGAGTTAGGGGTTAATGGATAGGATGATCTGATAAGAGAACGACGAGCAACTGATAAATCCCTAACTAAAGGGGGTTCCCAATCATGGGGAAAAGATGAATTATACATCAGATGAACCTGAACGAATTATACGGTATTCTGGACCAGCAGCACGGAATCCCCACCAGGTGATTTCTGGAGCAAGAGACCCCATTTATAATTTAAATAGGATAGTTAGATTACAAGCCGGTTTTTGCAATTTTACCTAACCAGAGCGCTGAGGCTCTTGACTTTCTTGCAGACCAATCTGCTCAGATGAGGAATGCAATTTTCCAACACCCAAGGGTCCTAGATTATTTGCTAGCAGAAGAAGGGGGAGTTGGTGGAAAACTAAAGGAACCCAGCTCTTGTTTACAAATCCATGATCACGGGGCGGTAGTAAAACAGATAAGAAAAGGAATGAGAAAACTAGCTCACGTGCCAGTTCAAACCGGGAAAGGATGGGAATTAGACATGTTCTCGTGGTTGCCTGGTGGACCATGGGTTAAACGCATGGTGGTTTTCTCCCTTTGTGCGGTAGCAGCTCTGATTTTTGTACCATGTAGGATACCTTGTTTCATGCAGCTCATTCAGCATGGAGTCAGAAGAATGCAAGTCGTAGCTGCTGTGCCCAGTGACCCAGAATTAGCTACAAGGGGACCGAAGATGATGGCTCTGCAAATAGCTCCAAAACCAAAAAGAAGACAAGAAGAAAAGGTCCAATGAACGGTGACTAAAGGTTGTAAAGACAAATAGTGAAATAAACAGAGGAGGGGCTGATAAGAAAATAGGGATAAGAGTGTCTCCACAAACAGGGAAGTTAACGGAAATGGCAGGAGTGAGACAACCAAAAGAAGAGGAGAGTTAATTGAAGCTGCAGGAGTGAGGTAACTGAAAACTAGGGGAAATAAGTGAAACCGCAAAAGTTGGACAATTAAAAACGGCAAAAGTTAAACTTTGATGTAATAGGCGGATCGAGAAGTCTGTACCTTCCAAGTACCTCAGCCAATGGGGAAAGGAAGAGGGTTACGTGCGGCCGGGGAATTAGGATAAAAGGGAGGCTGCGTCCTCCGGCAAATGGAGAGACCCCACAGGGATATGCCCCAGGGGACTCTCCCTTTATTCGAATAAAGCCTTTGCAGGACTCCTCTGTCTCCTTTGTGAACATCGACCTCTGGCAACGGGATCTTCTGCACATTGTCTTGTTCCCTTTGCTGTTCTGTTAAACTGCCTTTGTGCCAACCCACCAGTTTCCTTTTTTTCCTTCCAATTCTCCCCTCATGGCCGTGGAGGGGCCGAGAGCGTGGCTGCCACGTGGTTCTTTGTTGCCGTCTGAGGCCAAACCACGACAGTCCTTTTTGGCGCCCAACGTGGGGCACTCGGAAGGTTGAGAGAACGACAGATCTGACCAGAGCGTGTTAAAATGTATGTGTTATATGCATTTATGATATTAGTCAATAGTACTGGTCACAATGTTGCTTCGTTTGTTCCCACGGCCGTGTTATGTAAATTCTGACATGCTCTATGTACTCCCCGTGATGATGTTTATCACCTCTGGGAGAGGGATCAGCATCATAATTTTGCCGTCCTGTGTGATATCAACTTATGATACGATAGCATCACTGTTCAGATGGTTACGTTGGGCCATTTATGCAGCACCGCTGTCCTGCTGTGACCTCGGACACCGTCTCTCAGAATTTATTAATAATCACACTCAGTCTATGGGGGAAGCGGGGGCTGGTGGTGTTCCTTTCCCCAGCTCTTTCACCTCCCTTTTCTATTTTGGTCCAGCTATGCCAGTTTTTGAGAATTTTGAATACTCTTGGGACATGCAAACCAGCTTGGTCCTATTGCTAGGTCTCCTCAATGTGTTTCAGTTCTTGTTTAGGGTTAAGCAACTATTTAAGACTCCCACCCAGAGATCTGTCCCGAGACTGGAGAGTCATGGGTGGCACGGGACGTGGGAGAATACGGACAGGTACCTAGAGAGCTTTTCACCTCCAACGGTTTGGGGCTTCACCCCCGAACAATTACAGAACCCGTTTGTATTTCTGGAGTGACAGGGGGATCCCAAGAGTTGACTGTACCGTTTTTAAATCTTCTTTCAGCTTCTAATTTTCTAACAAGTCCCGATCAATCAAGGGCTTCGGTGCCCCTGGCAAGTCCAAAAGCTGATGTGTCACCCCTTGCTTTCCACTCTTGAATGTTAAAGGTTTAAAGAAAGGTCTCGTTTCTGGCTTCCCTCTCGCACCAATAACTCTTCCTTCCAGTGTCATAACCTCATTCATAGCTCTTTGTATTTAGAACTGAAGAGGCAGCTCCTGGATCAACCGAGCATTCTGCCTCTGTTTCATCTTCCCCAGCTTAATTTGAACCAGAGGTTCTGTGGGGGAAGATTCCTCCGGTCCCCGTCAATCTCTAGCTTCTCTAGCTAGAGGGAAGAGTCTGGTTCCCCAGATCTCGGTAAAGATGGGCATTCGCGTCTCCATCCTAACTCCAGAGAAGTTAGGGAATCCTCTGCCTCTGGGCTCCTCATCCTCCATCATCCTCAATCCTCATCCTCTGGGCTGTGTCCAGTTTTGGGCCCCTCACGACAGGACAGACGTTGAGGGGCTGGAGCGTGTCCAGAGAAGGGCAATGGAGCTGGTGAGGGGTCTGGAGCATGAGTCTTGTGAGGAGCAGCTGAGGGAGCTGGGGATGTTCAGCCTGGAGAAAAGGAGGCTGAGGCGAGACCTTCTCGCTCTCTACAACTCCCTGAAAGGAGGGTGTAGCTGGGGGGGGGGGGTCGGTCTCTTCTCCCAAGGCACAGGCAATGGCACAAGAGGCAACGGCCCCATGTTGCACCAGGGAAGATTTAGGATGGATACTAGGAACTATTTCTTCACACAAAGGGTTATTGAGCATTGGAACGGGCTGCCCAGGGAAGTGGTGGAGTCATCATCCCTGGTGGTATTTAAAAGATGGGTAGACGTGGTGCTGAGGCACGTGGGTTAGTGGTGGAGTGGGCAGTGTTAGCTCTATGGTTGGACTCGATGATCTTAAGGGTTTTTTACGACCTAAATGATTCCATGATGCTGTGACTTCTGTGACTGCGCCCTCATGCTGAGCTCCACCCGGCTCTGCCCTGGCCCTGGAAGCCAGGATGAGGCCCAGGGGACAGGGGAGAGGCAAAAAGGTGAGGGGCCATGAGGAGACCACACTCCCGGGTCAAGAGGGTGTCCCCACACAGACAGCAGTGACCCTGAGCTCTCAGCAACAGTTGTCCCATGGGACTGAGTTACGGGCTTTGTCCATCCCGCTCTCTTTAACAAGGATGAAGCGTGACAGCCATTTTCCCCAGGAAGCCAAGGCCTGGGCCTTCCATCACCCCTGGACAGCCTGTGCCCTGACACACCGATAGAATGCTGGAGGTGGCCATGTCACAAAGGGTTGCTGGGGAGGAACGGGCGGTGATCTGTCACAGCCTGGAGCCGAGCAGACCGGTGAGCAGCCAGACAGCCAGAGATTCTCTACCTTCTAAACGTACGCGGACACTAAGGTAAGGATTCAAGAGGGTGGCAGAGACCTTGACAGGGGTTCTCCGTGGTGAGGCACGGTGGATGCCCCATTGCTTTTATCCTCTCTCATAAACCACAGGCCCCTAAAAGCAGAGGAACAGACGATGGCACACAGCCACGCTCAGCCAGGGAGCAAGAGATTCTCTACCTTCTACAAGGACACAGACAAAAGTTAAGCATTCACGAGTCTGGCACAGATCTGGGCACAAGTTGTCCATTTTACTCATGCTCTCTGCTACCTTTCTTTGTTCATAATCTTCTGCCTTTTAATGCAGCAGGCCCAGAAACAAGACGGACAAGACCATGAGGAACTCCCATCCTCAACCACGTGGACAGTCTCTACCTTCTACAAAGACACAGACAAAAGATAAGGATTCAGGAGTCTGGCACAGACCTCGCAGGGCTTGTCCGTGCTGAGTGAGGATGGCTGACCTCTTGTTTGTTATCCTGTCTCCTTACAAGAGCAGGCCCAGAAAGGGACAGGACCAGACCATGAGGAGCTCCCATCCTCAGCCACACACAGATTCTCTACCTTCGACAACGACACGAACACAAAGTTAAGGATTCAAGAGGGTGGCAGAGACCTGGGCAGGGGTGTCCATCGTGATTGACTGTCTCTAATGCCTTCTTTTTTTCACACTTTCCTGTCATTTACAGCTGCAGAGAGAGATGGGAAGCGGAGCAGAGCATGGTGCACTCCCATTCTCAAACACACACAGATTCTCTACCTTTTAAAGGACACGGACACAAAAGTAAGGATTCAGTAGGGTGGCAGAGACCTGGGCAGCGGTGTCCACTCTTATTGATCGTCTCTAATGCCTTTTTTCTTGACGTTTTCCTGCCTTTTACAGCTGCAGGGAGAGATGCGAACCAGAGCAGAGCATGATGAACTCCCATCCTCAAACACACACAGATCCTCTACCTTCTACAAGGGCACGGACACAAAGTTAAGGATTCAAGAGGGTGGCAGAGACCTGGGCACAGATGTCAATGGCCACTGAGGGTCTCTGCTGCCTTAGTTTGCTCATATTCTCCTGCTTGCTATGGCAGAAGGCCAGACAGGGAAAGGACAAGACCATGGGGCACTCTCATCTTCAGGAACAGCGAGAGACATTCTCTACCTTCTACGAGGACACAGACAAAAGTTAAGCATTCACGAGTCTGGCACAGACCTGGGCAGAAGTTGTCCATTTTATTCATGGTCTCTGCTACCTTTCTTTGTTCATAATCTTCTGCCTTTTAATGCAGCAGGCCCGAAAACCAGAACGACAAGACCATGAGGAACTCCCATCCTCAACCACACGGACATTCTCTACCTTCTACAAGGATACAGACAAAAGTTAAGGATTCAGGAGTCTGGCAGTGACCTTGGCAGCAGTGTCCACTCTTGTTGATGGTCTCTAATACCTTTTTTCTTGACATTTTCCTGCCTTTTACAGCTGCAGGGACAGACACGAACCAGAGCAGAGCATGATGAACTCCCATCCTGCACGACACACAGATTCTCTACCTTCTACAAGGACACGGACACAAAGTTAAGGATTCAAGAGGGTGGCAGAGACCTGGGCAGGGTTGTCCATCGTGATTGATTGTCTCTAATGCCTTCTTTTTTTCACACTTTCCTGTCATTTACAGCTGCAGGGAGAGATGCGAACCAGAGCAGAGCATGGTGCACTCCCATCCTCAAACACACACAGATCCTCTACCTTCTACAAGGACACGGACACAAAGTTAAGGATTCAAGAGGGTGGCAGAGACCTGGGCAGAGGTTTCAATGGTGTGAATCAAATGGTCTTAAAGCTGTCGCATCTACTATCACTTCATTAAATCACTGTTTTATATCAAGAAATATAATGCTGCTTCTCTCCTATGAGTGAAGGCTATCGCTCTCCAGCTAGCGCCCTGCACACTCACCCCTCCTGCTTCCAGCTGCTGCTCCAGCTCTCGGCAGCGAGTCCGCTCCTGCAGGAGCCGGGGGGAGACTCGCCATGGAGAGGAGCGAGCGCCCCTGGGGACAGAGCCGGCTCCTCCGGCACCGGCTTTTCTCGGGCTCTCTGCAGCCCAAGCTCAGCACATAGAATCATACAATCATAGAATCGTCTAGGTTGGAAGAGACCCTTGGGATCATCGAGTCCAACCATCTACCCTACTCTACAAAGTTCTCCCCTATACCATATCCCCCAAGACCACATCTAAACGGCTCTTAAACACATCCAGGGATGGTGACTCAACCACCTCCCTGGGTAGCCTATTCCAATGCCCGACCACTCTTTCTGTGAAAAATTCTTTCCTAATGTTCAGTCTAAACCTACCCTGTTGGAGCTTGAAGCCATTCCATGTAACTGGGGAGGTTACACGCCACAGCGCTGCCCATCCCAGCCCGAGTCCTTACGGCACCGGGAAGCTTCGCTTCCCCCGAGCCCGCCCAGGCCCCGGCCAGCGGCTCGGGGGGGACGGCGGCCGCGGCGGCTCCCGGGGGGGGCCCCGCCGGGGCCGCGCCTTCGCCCCCCGAGGGCTCCGCCGCCGAGTCCCCTCTGCGGGCGGCGCGGGCGGCCCGGGCACCCCGGCCCCGCCACCGCGGCCCGGCCCGGCCCCGGGCAGCTCCCCCCGGGCAGGCGCCCCCGCTCCTCACCTTCGCCTGCAGCTTCCGCACCAGCACCGCTTGCCGGGGCCGCGCCTCCTGCCAGCTCTGCCGCCGGCGCTGCAGGGAGCCCGGGCCCGGCGCCGCCATGCCCCCGCTCGCCAGCCGGGCTCCGCCGCCGGACGGGCCCCGCGGCGGGGGCTGCTCCGCCGCCTGCCCCGGCGGACCGCGGCCCGGCGCCTGCCGGGGCGGGCGGAGCGGCTGCCCCTGCCCGCCGGGCGCCGCCGGGAGCCGCGGGGCGGGAGGGCCGGGCTCGCTCGGGGCCGCTCTGCGGCGGCGCTGCCCTCGGGGCTGCGGGGCTGCCGCGGGGGAGAGGCCGCCCCGGCCGCGGGTGGCTCCGGCAGCTCCGCTCGGAGACCGGCCCCGGCCCCGGCCCCGGCCCCGGCCCCGGCGAAGGTTGGGGGCGGGAGGGGGGAGCGGGGGGAACCGGTCCCCGCCAGCGGGGGGTCCCCCGGGGGGGAGGGCGAGAGCCGGCGCCGCGGGGACGGGCCGCCGCCCGGCGAAGGCAGCGGCCCCGCCGGAGCCTCTGCCGGAGGCTCCAACTTCAGCCTCGGCTGCCGCGGGAGCGGGAGGCCCGGCCCGGTGCGAAACCCCGACGGGCCCGGGGGCAGCTCCCGAACCTTCTCCTCCCCGATGGGCAGCGGGAGGGGCCCCGGCTGCCGGCAGGGAACGGGGGGGTGGCGCTGTGCTCTCCCCTGCTTTCCCCCTCTGCCCCTCCCGGCTCCTGCTCAAGCCATAACCACCGGTGGCAGATGTGATGAGTTGCCCCCGCACTTTGCTGGGGGGGGACGCAACGGGGGGGGACGTGCTGGCAACGCAGCCAAAACACTGTCTGGAGTGGGGACCTCGGTGCTTGGTTCCCGTGGGAATATGACTCTAGGTCAGTTATCTCACTCCAGAAATAGCGGACAGCCCAAGAGCCCCTGGAGCTCTCCTGCAGGGCAGCGGCTGCAGGCCAGGATCTCCCCTTGAGTGGGGACGCTCGCTTAAGGTCCTGCCCCTCGAGGTGCAGAGATTCGTTGCCGCAACAGATTCTCGGGAAGTGACTACTAGCATGCTAAACTCTGAAATCTTAGCCAAGCGATAGAAAGGACGTGTGCGGAAAACCCCATAGCCAGAGGTCGATGTTCACAAAGGAGACAGAGGAGTCCTGCAAAGGCTTTATTCGAATAAAGGGAGAGTCCCCTGGGGCATATCCCTGTGGGGTCTCTCCATTTGCCGGAGGACGCAGCCTCCCTTTTATCCTAATTCCCCGGCCGCACGTAACCCTCTTCCTTTCCCCATTGGCTGAGGTACTTGGAAGGTACAGACTTCTCGATCCGCCTATTACATCAAAGTTTAACTTTTGCCGGTTTTAATTGTCCAACTTTTGCGGTTTCACTTATTTCCCCTAGTTTTCAGTTACCTCACTCCTGCAGCTTCAATTAACTCTCCTCTTCTTTTGGTTGTCTCACTCCTGCCATTTCCGTTAACTTCCCTGTTTGTGGAGACACTCTTATCCCTATTTTCTTATCAGCCCCTCCTCTGTTTATTTCACTATTTGTCTTTACAACTTTTAGTCACCGTTCATTGGACCTTCTTGTCTTCTTTTTGGTTTTGGAGCTATTTGCAGAGCCATCATCTTCGGTCCCCTTGTAGCTAATTCTGGGTCACTGGGCACAGCTACGACTTGCATTCTTCTGACTCCATGCTGAATGAGCTGCATGAAACAAGGTATCCTACATGGTACAAAAATCAGAGCTGCTACCGCACAAAGGGAGAAAACCACCATGCGTTTAACCCATGGTCCACCAGGCAACCACGAGAACATTCCTGGTGACAATGTCCACTCACATTCGCTTTTACCTACATTTTTCCCTCCCAGCTTGGTTCTGTTCAGACAGTAATTTCCTTTTCCTGGGTACTGTATTTTCCATGTACCTCCGTCTTCCTTCCAGAACCCAGTTCCATTATGCACTCTACTTAAGTCACTCACCAACCATTTAGGCTGGACAGGCTGGGCTACCCACAGCCAATCTTCAGCTCCTCCTGGACCTCCACGGACCCAGCAATTACTGAGGTTAAAAGCTTTGGCTACCTCGTCCCCTAGAGTCAAAAATCGGTTTTCCCATCCCAGACTTCGATTTTGCCAATAGTATAGAAACATGATCATTACTAAAAATTTCATCTTGAGCTTATCATCTTTCTACACTTGATGTGGCAAGTGAATATACGGAAACAATTCAGTTAGTGTCTGCTCACCAGTTGCTGGAAGTTAAATAAGGGGCCTCTTTTCCTTATGGATCTATACCGTAGATCCTTTGGGTAAACACACGGAACTCCTCCCGAGGTCTACCTGATGGCTACCGGTCTGACCCACTCCTTGTAAGAGTTAGTTCTAGTCTCCCACCCTAAACTTCCATTTTTCACTTTTTCAAATCAAGGTCTGGTATGGCATGTGCTTCCACTGCTCAACGCCTACTGGGTTGCAGCCAGTAACGGAGTTTAGAATTTCTTATTGTGGCAATTGACAGAGGTCAATCCAGCCTTGCCCTTGATTTTTAACTTATCAAATACTACTAATGGAGTCTTTTTCTACGGAAGGCTAGCTGCAGTTTCCCCTCCTCTTCCTTTAGCTCCCAAGTCCAGTTTTCCAGGGCCTTGGACGTCTTGACTCGAATATGACGAGTCCACCCGTGTTTGGCCGTCTTAACTGCTGTTTCCGCGGTTAATAACGCTTGGTACGGTCTCTGCCACTTTGCCACCAGTGGTGCTTCTTTCCATTCTTTAATTAGGACCCAACCTCCCCGTTGGATGCTCTAGACAGCAAAGTCCAAAGGCAGGGTCTGTGCCAGCTGAGCTTCCTGTCAAAGAGATTTCACAAGAGACAGTATCCCGGCCACATATTGTTTCAAGTAGACGTCACTTATTTCTACCTCCCCACTAGGTCGAGAGTTAGCAGGGTAAGGGATTCCAAACATTCATTCAAAGGGGGATAGTTGAGTATCTCCTCTGGGTTTGGCCCCTATGCTAGCTAAAGCTAATGGTAGAAGACATATCCATGGCATTTTGGTTTCCAAAAATAATTTCAAAAGATGCTGCTTAATTCCCCCATTCATCTTCTCTACTTTCCCTGAACTCTGGGGCTTCCACAGAGTACGGAAATCTCATTGTATTCCTAAGGCCACCACAACCCCTTGAAGAATTTTTCCAGTAAAATGTGTTCCTCTCTGTGAGTCTATTGCCTCTATTACTCCCTATCTAGGAATTATTTGTCCTAAAAGCACTTTAATAACTGATCCCGTAGTTGCTGAAGCAACTGGAAATGCTTCTGGCCACCCGGTTAGCTGGCATACTATTACCAAAAGATCCTGTTCAGGGAAAGGAAGAAATCTTCCTGTTCAGGGCATTTCAGTAAAATCCACCTGACATCGTTGGAATGGGCCCAAGGTCGCCCTCCTCTAGCACCTTCCCTTGTAAATTGACCTTAGCACAAATTAAACAACCCTCAATTGCCCTTTTTGCTTGTTTTGTGAGCACGACTAGCAGCAAGTGATAAGGACATAAGCAATAAAGACACGCAGAGCAACAGACACAGCAATCCTCTCCCTTTGTTCACGAACAAACTAAATCCCTAGGCACAAACGTTCAGCATCTTCGTGTCATGGGCCTGCGCTCAAAAAGGACACTTTTCTTCTCCAGACGGACACCAACTGAGGAAATAACACTCTCGGTAATGATGCTGAGGGGAAGAGGGATTGAGATAGGGAGTTCAAAAGTGAGCATGTCACACCTTGACCTGTGGAGGGGCTACCACTTCCCGTTGCAGGAAAACATCTGAAAAGGAGCATTTGCCTGGCAGTTTCGCCTTTAAAATGCTACAGGCACATTAACAGGTGACCCCATGAAGATACTGGAAGGAAAGAGACAGCTCCAGCTCCAATTTTTTTGCAGCCAGTTTAATGTTTGCATGATGTTAAGGGTTGCAAAACCAGTTTGCCATTAAGCAGAGGCATCTAGAAACAAGTGCTTCCTCCCACACCAATCTAAAGCTTGTATCCATCATTATTGGGGGAAATTGGGACCCAGTTACACTCGTACCAATCAGGAAAAACCTTCCTAGTTTTTCAGCTTCAAGGAAGTAGAATCGCTGTCATCTGAAAGGTATTCAAGGGGAATTTCTCTACATTTGTCTGAGCGAGAGTGAAAGGTTTTTCAGTGCAGTTTCCACCCAAACACTTTCCCCAGCACAAGCTTTGGGAATCACCTGGAGAAACGGGTGATGTTTCTGTCTCCAGGTGTGACTGGTGAAGAAGGAACGCTTTACGGCCGATGAAGAAGAGGATTTCAGCTTTCAAGCAGCAACTTCTGGACACTGCAATGGGGGAAAAAAGGCACTGGGCTTTCCAGGCCACACCTCTAGACCTGGACTGCAATTCCACAACCACGCTCTGCCCTTTTGCAAAGGGACAGAGTGCAAATGGCAGAAAAACCTGAGGCACAAGCGCTCAGGAAGAGGCAGAGCAAAGCCAGAGGACGCAGGCAGAACTCCGAGGGGACACGCCAGCTGGTCTGATGCCGCCACTTCAGAGCTTCTGGGCATCCTCTGGGCACAGGAGGGGAGCTGGAGGGCAGTCCCGCTGCCCCAGGGGCTGCCTTGCTCTCTGGCAAGCCAAAGGGCCGCCCGGCATGGGGCCTGCAGGGCCTCATGGGCCACCCTCCCAGACACAGAAAGGTCCGTTGGTGACGTCACCGGCCGGCCGTTGGCCAACTGGCACCCCTGTGGCTGACCCACAGCTCGCTCAGCAGCCAGAGATTCCTGCACCAAGCCTGCTTGGTAGAGGAGGAGGCGGCAAAGGGAGGCCAGTGCCCACATTGGGTGGGACGAGCGCCCACATTGAGTGGGCCCAGCCAGAAGGGGCTCCTCGGAAGCCCGGAGGATGCCCAAGCACCGAGAGAAACGCAAGTGGGCTGCGGCCAGCAGCAGCGGCAGCAGCAGCGATGGCCAAGGAGTTGAGCCCATGGAGGTCGACCCACCCCTGAAGAGGGAGAAGGAAGAGCCCATGGAGGTCGACCCACCCGCCAAGAGGGACGAGGGAGAGCCCATGGAGGTCGACCCACCGGCAGAGGAGCCAATGGAGGTGGATCCCTCTCCCGCAGGCCTGACGGGGCACACCTCCACCGTGGCCAGGCTGCCTCCAGCAGCAGCGGGCCCAAAGCGCCGCAGGACCCCCGCCGGCTCAAAGGGACCCTCCGCAAAGCCACGGTCCAGCAAGCGGCGCCGGCCCCGCGGCCGACGCTAACCGTAAGTGGGCCATCCACACCGCCATGCGGCAGGCTCAGCAGGAACATCAGCCGGCTGTCAAGCCGCCGAGAAGCCCTGCTTTCCCTCCCCACACCCCCGCCCCTCAGCAAGGGGGGCTATCTCCTCTGCCCTCAGGCCTGGGCAAGAGGAGAGGAGAGGAGAGGGGCTGCCCTCTTCTGCCCGGCAGCCCCACAGCACCAGCACCAGACCTTACCGCTCCCGACAACTCCCCGAGAGGAGGCTGGAGCCAGGGGGCTGTCTCTCTCTTCTCCCAAGGCACGAGGGACAGGACAAGGGGAAACGGCCTCAAGTTGCGCCAGGGGAGGTTGAGAGGGGAGACTGGGAAAGAGTTCTTCCCTGAAGGGCTTGACAAGCATTGGAACAGGCTGCCCAGGGAAGGGCTTGAGGCACCCTCCCGGGAGGGATTTCAAAGACCTGTAGATGTGGGCCTTAGGAACGTGGTTGAGCTGCGGACTTGGCGGTGCCAGGCTAACAGCTAGACTCCATGAGCTTCCATTTCTTTTCCAACGTAAACGATTCTGTGATTTCTCTTTCAGAGCCGCGGGGAAGAGGCGAGGAGAGGGGCTGCCATCTTCGTGCCGGCAGCCCCATAGGACCAGGAGGAGTCCCTTGGAGACGGCTGAGACTGCTGGAGAGCGTCGGAGACCACCAGAGACCGGCGGAGACCACAGGACACCATGGGAGACCACCGGAGAGGATCAGACACTGGCGGTGTCCTGCGGCCTCCGGTGGTCTCACACTGGAGACCGTCGGAGTCCGCTGGAAACCGCCAGAGTCCATCGAAGACCACCGCAGACTGCCAGCCACCGGTGGCCTCCGATGGTCTCCAGCGGTGTCCGGCGGTCTCATCAATGGAGACCACCGGACACCGCAAGAGAATGCTGGGGACCATCGGAGACCGCCGGACACCGCTGGAGACCGCCGGAGAACACCGGAGACCATCGCAGAACACCAGAGACCGCCGGAGACCGCCGGAAACCACTGCAGATCGCCACAGCCTGTTGGACTCCCCTGGAGCGCCACCCAGGTTATTGGGGCCTGGAGTTGGCATTGTTTCAGGCTGAGGATGAGAAAGCCAGTGGCAGGGGGCTGTCCTCAGCCAGACCTCGCCTCAGCTAACGCATGGGTGGGGGAAAAAAGCCAGACCCACCCTGGCCCTGCGCAGAGAACAGCAACAGATCATCAAAGACAGCAGATGCCAGAAACATTCCAGATGCAGAGACAGCTCTTCCTTTGGAGAATCAGAAGAGTTCCCTTCCGAGAGAAAGAAGTTTGGCCAAGACTGGCCAAGAAACAATACAAAAACCAATCAAATACAATAAAGAACCGCTAAAAACACAATCAAAAAGCCAGGAGAAAGGGTCAGCCCTTGGCATTGCACAGCTTCCTCCAAAGCATCCCCACCAAGCTCCTCGTCATCGACCTCTATGAGGACTGGATGCCAGCCATGGAGAGGAGGAGCAAGCAGGCCGACGCGGGAGAGCTGAAAGCGTAAGTGTGGGCAGCAGCCTGCCTGTTGAGCAGGAGCCCTGAGCGCTGGCTGAGAGCACCTGGAAAGCTGCGCAACACAGCCGCTGCCTCCCGCCTGCCTTGGGCAAGCTTTGGCCATGGCTGTGGGCAACGTCTGCTTTCTTCACCTTGTGCTCCTGTTCCCTCAGGGTGGCCGAGAACTTGCCAGCAGCACATGTCCTCCTCCTGAAGCGGCTACTCCCCGTCCTGCAGCACATCGGCCACAACGCCTGCACCAGCAGGATGAGCTGCAGCAACCTGGCCATCTGCCTTGGGCCAAACCTGCTGAGCCCACCCAAGGAGGACCTGCTCCCGCTGGAGGTCCCGCTGGAGGGCACTGGGAAGGTACGCTGGATGGAGCAGCCGGCTGCAGCCTTCCCGGCCCAGCAGAGCTTGGCGGTTGAGAGGTGCCTGGCTGCCTCCTTCCTCTCTATTGAGCAAATGCTGGTGGGGAGGGCTGGGCTGGGGGGGGGGTGGCTGCCTGGAAGAGCAGCCCCACAGCCACAGCCTTCTGCGTGGAGGCAAGGGTGAGGAGTGGGAAAGGCTGCTTGCCACCTTTTCAGCCACCTGCCCTGCAACCGAGGCTGTGATGTGTGCAGCTGAAGGTGCTGGTGGAGTTCCCCATGGAAAAGCCCTGTGAAATCTTTGGGGAAGAGATGGCCGGCCCTTCCAGTCCTTCAGCTGAGGAGTCGCCAGCACCCACGCACACAGCCACAGGTAGGAGGAGGGACTGAGCGTTGTCACAGCCTGAGCGGAAAGCTGGTCTAGGGCTTTGGGTGGCTTTGGCTTTAGCTGTTGTCCACTTCCAACAAGTCACTTTGCTGCATGTGCTTTTGCTTCCCAGAGCTGCCTTTGGAAGAGCAACGGGACCACGCAGGCGAGGCAGACGTGGAGCACGAAGCAAAAGCCTTCCTGGATGCACCACCCTCTCTGCTCGTCCTCCAGAAAGCAGCAGGGGTAGATACGGTGGAAGGATCGCCAACGGCAGAGGTAGGGCAGGTCCACAAACTCTGGGACAAGGCGTCTCCTGGAGGAGGAGTTCCTGAGGAGTCCAAGTAGCTGCTCTGCCTCTTCTGGTATTTCAGCTCTTGTGCCTTTGGGTGGGGCTTGTTCATCCCCCTTGGAATGGTGCCTTGTAAGTAAAACTGGAAGGGGTCTTTCTCCAATGCGTTAGGCACGTCCTCAGCCAAAGGACAGGCCTACAAAAGACCTACAGAAGGACAGCTTCCAGAAGCAAAGCCACCACAGAAGGTGCTGTTGCACCAAAGGGACACGCGCAGAGCTCTGTCTCAGGAGGGTGAAGAAACTGCAGCAGAATGAAGCGGGCAAGGCTCTTCTTGCCTGGAGGGGGACCGCAGGCTCCCTGCTGAACGGCCCCCCAAATGAACTGTGTCACACCCCGCTGTGAACACTGTGTTCCCCCGGGAGGCCCCTGGGAGAAAGGGCTAATGCAAACCAGACCAGGGATCTTCTCTAGCGAGCAATTCGCCCAGCAGTGGCTTACTCCTCCAGGACGTCCCTTGTCACCTGCTAACGCCAACATTTCTGGTTTAGGCACCCGCCGCTTTGCCTCCAACCGCCCCAGAGACCACGCAAGACTCCCTGGGATGCGCCCAAGAACAAAGAAGGAGCCTTTCAGAGGAAAGAAGGTAAAAGGAGTCAGCTTGGGTTCAATCAAGAACTGGTTCACCCAGCTGATCCCGGCTAGAGCTATCTAACCACGCTGTGGGATGGAAAGGTTTGCAGGCTCCCTCCAGGAAACTGAAAACCCAAGAAAAAGAAAGAGAGAAGAGGCCTGCTCAGGGGAGAGGGAAGAGAAGAGACAGGAAGGAAGAGAGAGAAAAGACGGGCACTGCAACAAAGCGGCAAGGTCCAGAAGGTGCAGAAGCCCAGGTGTGTCCCAGGCTCTGCTGCTGCCCGTCTTTCCCAACTCTGAGAACTGCTCCAAGGCAGTGCAAGTCCGCTGGCAAGGGAGGGCGAGGGATGGTGCTGCGCAGGGTCGGGAAAGAACTCCATGGCAGCTCCCCAGGGGCTCCCGATGGAGCCCTGCTGCGTGGCACAGGGCCACCGTGCATCTCCCCACACGCACAGTCTCTGAGGGCACTTCCCACGGGGAGAAGGTGCCAGAGCCATCCCCTGCTCCATGCCCGCAACAGCTCTCTCTTCTGGGCTAGAAACAGCTCCCTGTCAAGGGTGTTTCCCACAGAAAGGGGAAGCAAGTCCTGCCTCTTCCTGCCCTTGGGCTTTCATCAGGGCTTTCTGACTCTGTCCTTGTAGGTGCCCATTCCCTGTCACCGGCTGAACCCCTGCAACTCCTGGGCTCCTGCACCTGATGTCCCGCACCATTCCCAGGGTTCGGGTGGCAGCGAGCACTGGCCGTCATGAGCTGAGGATACCCAGCTGTGAGAGTGCAAGAGTGGGAGACTGAGGAGAGCTGCTGGCGGTGAGCGACAGCTTCCCCTCCCTTCCTCTCTGTAGTGACCAGACTGTTATGCCTGGAAGAAGCCACCTGAGATGCCTCACCTCAGCTGAGGCATCTCAGCTCCTGAGAGGCCCAAGGAAGGGAGGGGAAAGCGATGGATGCGAACAGCAGTGAAGGGAACACAAGAAGTGGACTAAACATTCCCTTTCTTCTTCAGGGATCCCTCCCCAGGCAGGCGGGAAGCCACAGAAGACCACAGCCTGGAGAAAGCCCTGCCTCAGGTGGAAGAGGAGCAGCAAAGGCAGAAGGAAGAAGCGTTCCCTCCTAGTGGGTGTCCTGGCTGCTCCTGGAAGGGAGGGAAAAGCTGTCAGTGCTCCCCAGTGGCCCCAAGGGAAGCGGTGGGGCAAGCCCTTTTGGAAGGAGAAAGGTCCACAACCTGTTGTGTGGGGCAGTAATAGGGGTGTGTGCTGCATGGCTCTGT
Organism: Numenius arquata; assembly: GCF_964106895.1. NCBI lineage: Eukaryota > Metazoa > Chordata > Aves > Charadriiformes > Scolopacidae > Numenius > Numenius arquata. The sequence goes on along the minus strand of NC_133587.1, from coordinate 18,205,257 downwards.
TTTGAGCAGGGGGTTCCTCCGGCTGAGCTCCAAGGGTCCCTTCCCAGCCTAAGTCATGCCCTGGAGCAGTAGGTGAGGGAGTGGGGACAAGGCCAGAGAAAGGGGATGCATCCAGTGATGAGGCAGCACAAAGGGGAGGCAGCCGTTACCTGTGGGCATGGTCCGAGTTGAAGAGGAAGGGAAAGCAAAGCCGTAGAAGGACACGGAAGGCTAAAGGAGAAGCACATGAGTTTGCCAGCCCTGAGAGATCTCAGTTCATGCGAGAAAGCGCTTCTCCTGCCTCTCAGTTTGACACCAACGTCAGTGTTGGGGGAGCCGGGAAATCCCGGGGCTGCTGCTTGTGGACGGGGGTTGTTCAGTGACCTCCTGGCTGTTCCTCCCTTCCCAAGGTGTGAGGATCTGGCCAAAGGGAATGCTCTCCTGCGGGAGCACCTCGAGAAAGCGAGTGAGGTGACTTCAGCCCTTAAAGGAGATGTTGGAAAACTGAGGGCGGATTGGATGAGGGCGCAGGAGGAGCTGGAAGCGAAGGAGAGACAATGGCACCGGGAACGTGAGGTGAAGAGGGGCTGCGGGAATGTCCGAGGTGATGCCAGCGTGGCCTGAGAATGCGTTTTATTTCTGGCCCAGACACCTCGCTGTGAGAAGGTTGTGGCTCTGATGAGGATGTGCTGGTGTTGAGGAGCAGAAGACGGGACTGGGTGTCAGCACCCAGTGTCAGCAAATGGGTCAGGAGGGGTGTCAGCAAATGGTGGTGATGGAAGAGGCCCCCCTGCTGTGGCCGTGCTGCTCGGTCCTAAAGGCCAGTGCTGCTGCTGCTGGGCGCTGTCGGGCAGTGACACAGGAGCGCTCGTCTCTCTGGTAGTTCTTCAATCTCCGCCTGGAGCCGTGAGAGCAGAGAGGTCTGTGTGTTTTCAGATTGCGAGCAGCCAAGGGAAGACCAAGAGGGGCCTCCCTCACCCACAGCAAACGTCTCAGCCATTTATCTTATTGCATTATAAGCCTTCCTTAATGCCGTGAGTGTGCCTGACCTACTGTTGAATGCTCCTCTTCTTTGTGCTGCTTTGTGGAAATCATCCCAACTGCCCTTTCTGGGCCATAGGATGTGCTCTTGGGTTTGGAAACGAGAATGTTTTTACATTCAGACCTTGTTTGTCTGGAGGGGCTTCTGCTTCTAAGCGAAGGCGTGTTAAGATCCCTCCTACGCTGAAATTCAAAGGGTTTAAGGTCAGTACAGTCAGAACCACCGGGCTGGTTTTCTACCACCTTCCCTGAGATAAGTGCTGCTGAGCCTCAAACAGGCTGGATTCCAGGTTCTCGTACACAGAAAGCCCGTTTCTGCCATTTCAAATAGCAACGTGGGCCCCTCGGAGGGAATGGCCGGGCTTCCCTTGTCACCTGGCAGAGCACAGAGAGCCCAGCCCAATGTGATGGCAATAACCGCATCTGAAATTGCTGCTCTCTGATCCCTGGCACACGGGGAGCTGCGCCCACACCCTCTGTGCCAGCAAGAAAAACAATGGATGGACAATGGAGGCTGTATCTTCCAGGAGGACAACAAGCCCCTGGTTCTGATGACACCACTCTCTGGCCCTCCAAAGTAAATATGCCAAAAAGGAGGCCAACACAGGCACAGCTTCACCCAGACAAGCAGCCAAACGCCCACCCAGAAGCACCAGCATTTTGGTCCCACCTGGATGAGTTTCTCTTGGCTTTCTTCCTTCTCCTCTGCCCGGATCCTCAGCGCTGCCCGCAGCCCCTCTTCTTGCTCCTCTGCTTCCTTCAGCAGCTGCTCCAGGGGGGCTTTCTCTGCGCAGAGCTCTCCATCTGTTCTTCTACACAAGCGCAGCTTCTCCTGGGCAGAGACCTTTGCTCTCTCCATCTCCTCCACTTTACCCGACAGAGCTCCATTCTCTTGCTCCAGCCACCGCCACGGAAGCACAGAGGAAATAAAATACAGTCAGGTTTACAGTCAAGAAGAGAGCAGCAACTCCCCATCCCCTGCGTGTCTCTGACATACTCCCAGTTCAGCGCTCCCAATCAGCACGTGAGGACAGACTGCCCCAAAGACCTGCCTGCTCTCACCACCATTTCCCAAGAAGGAGACCAACATTGTACTTAAACAACAGTGGGAGAACAGAAGAGGAGCAACACGGTAGTGAAAAGACGGGCAGAGGTGGAGCTGAGGGACAGGGGTCAGTGGAGGATTTGGCGGTGTGAGGGTAGCGGTTGGACTCGAGGACTCGAAAGGTCCCTCCCAACCTCCATGATTCTATGCGTCTATGATTGTCCCTGTCTGCTGCTGTCAGAAACAGCATCTGTGGTGGCCTTGCTATCACAAGGTGACCATACCTTCGCCAGGGCCATGGTAAGCTCATCTCTCTTTTGCTTCAGCAGATCCCTCTGAAGGTGCGATTGCTCCAGTGTCTCCCTCATGACCACCAACTCACGCTGTAATGAGGAATGTTTTTCTCCAAGTGCCTCCGAGTCCTTCAGTCTCTGCGAAGGGGAGAGACAAACAAGGTTTGAACATAAAAACATTCTCGTTTCCAAACCCAAGAGCACATCCTATGTCCCAGAAACGGCAGTTGGGATGATTTCCAACCCCTTTCTATTTACACCTCAAGAACGCTGGCATTTCCTGACCAGACCTGCATCACTCTTTGTCCTTGATGGAGGGGAAACATTCAGCACTGAGAAAGTAAAACAAGCTTCCAGAAATCACAGAACCTTTCCAAAACATTCAGGTGCTCACAAATTAACAGCTTCCTGCCTCCTGGTTCTCTCTCTCCTCTTTCCTACGCTGGATACCAGCCTGGCCAAAGTTCTTCTGGGGGTCAGACAGACGTTGAAAGTCCAGATGACTATTCCCACAATCACTTTTGCCTTCAGCGGGGAATGGATCAAAGAGCCTGCAAGCTCTTTGGGGAGACGGCTATGAATTTCCCATCCAATAATCACAGGATCACAGGATGATTCAGGTTAAGATGCTTCATGCTGCAAAATGGCCCTTCTTGCCCCCAAGGCCTTCTGCACTCAGGCTTGCAAGGAACACCCCGGCAAGTGGCTGCTCAGAGGCTGACGACAATATCTACAGAACAAACATTTCAGGAAGGTGGTGTGAGAATAAACCGAAAATGTTGTACCAACAAATCACAAAGAGGAGGAGAATTAAACAGTAGGTCAGGCACACTCGCGGCATTAAGGAAGGCTTATAATCCAATAAGATCAATGGCTGACGGTAACCCAGACTTTGAAATTGCCTCCTGACACCGGAGGCTGTGCTACTTCTGTTTGCAGAGAGAAAGGAACCCCAGAGAGATCTGAAGGGAAGCCACATTTTTTCTGCAGACATCTGGCCTCAGCTTCTACTCACCGGTGCGTGGCAGTCTTCATTTCCAGGAAACGGCGGCAGAAGGTGTCCACCTGACGCCACAGGCCGAGCAGACGGCCACGTTCACCCCTTCTGAACTTGTCATAAAGCTACAGATGCAAAGAGAAAAAGAAATGCCAGCTCAGCCTTCGCCGTCACTGCACAAGTCTTTCAGCTGGGAGAGGGTCACACCACCGTGGCCAGGTCTCCTTCAAGAACTACTCCAACAGGGCATTGGGGACTGAAGAGCCACCACAGGAGCAGCCTCAGCAGAGCTGCCACCCGACTGCACAGGAGGGAACACCCACCCTTGTCCTGCAGGAGGGGACATCAGCAAAGCAAGTGACCCTCATTCAGCATCTCCCCTTGCAGAGGTGTCTCACACACAGGTGTCTTGGGGGAGGACGACAAAGACAAGCCCCTCCAAGGCCACTCTCACATTTGCTGTCGGTGAGGGAGGCCCCTCTTGGTCTTCCCTTGGCTGCTCGCAATCTGAAAACACACAGACCTCTCTGCTCTCACGGCTCCAGGCGGAGATTGAACAACTACCAGAGAGAACTACCAGCAGCAGCAGCACTGGCCTTTAGGACCGAGCAGCACGGCCACAGCAGGGGGGACTCTTCCATCACAACCATTTGCTTCCATCACCACCACCCCTCCATCTCCCAGCCCTGTCTGCTCCTCAGCACCAACACATCCCCAACACCAGCACATCCCCAGCACCAACACATCCCCAGCACCAACACATCCCCAAAACCGCCACAACCTTCTCACAGGGAGGTCTCTGGGCCAAAAATAAAACACATTCTCGTGCCACGCTGGCATCACCTCTGACATTCCCGCAGCCCCTCCTCACCTCACGTCTGTTGCGTTAATAGGCAAAATAGTTTTGGCAGAAAATAAACCTCCTTGCGTTCTAACACTCCTCACCGAGGTGGGAGGCTAGGTGCGGCTAGGTTTAAATCCTGAGGGATGCCCAATTCACCACTATCAGTCCAGTCGTGTTTAATATATTTAACTGTCACGAGTCCAGATACAGTCATAGTGTATCTGCACCTACTGCACCTTCAGTCTAGTCGTGCTCATGAACTAGCACGGCCGCACTCTAATGTTTGGTGGCGTTCAATGGGAAACCGAAACGGCTAGCTACTTAAGCAGTGCAGTTTATTTCAGCAACAGATACAAAGGTTCTTATGGTTTGCCGGTGATAAATACACTGTCTGCAAAGCACGTGCAAGTAAAATATGGTTTGTTCATGGTACAAAGCGTGCGACAAAGTTCCAAACAATACAGCCTGGCTATAAATGTAACAAAAATAACCCTCTAGAGAGATTTCTAAGTTTCCCGAGGAAGCACTCGGTATAGTCTAAGTCTTACCCAAAGGCCTCCCTATGTGGGGGGGAAGAAAGGCTCAGCCCCTCGACTGGTCCGGCAAGTCAAAGGCAGTCCGTGACGGGGTCCTCCCTGACCTCTTCACGATGGGGTCTTCCGTAGCATCCCCCCTTTCTTGGGCTAGTTTTATACTATGTTTTACCTTCAAGGTGGAGTTTGAGTGACTCTAGTCATAAATACCTTTATTAGGCTTGGTGTAAAATTCTCTCGCCTCGCTTTTAAAGGTATAGTTTACGAAAAATTCAGGGCGCAGACTCAAGGACGAGTGGTTGCACCTTGGAGGCGGGTAGCCTTCGGGCTGGAGGTGTGTTTTGGTATTATAATGACATTATAATGAGCAAAGTTCGCACAAAGGACAGCATTTCATCAAAATCTGACAGACTGTTGGCTCAGGGTAGCAAATATGCAGCTTATCAGTTCCATAGGATCACCTCGTTCCCGTATCTGCTGTATTCTACCCTGGAAACGCTTCCATTTTATACCTTTCCTTAATGTGTGAACAATGCTATATTTTTAATAAAATTTTTATTTTAGGAATTATTCCACACACCTTCCCGGTGCCATTCTCTCTCCTTCGCTTCCAGCTCCTCCTGCGCCCTCATCCAATCCGCCCTCAGTTTTCCAACAGCTCCTTTAAGGGCTGAAGTCACCTCACTCGCTTTCTCGAGGTGCCCCCGCAAGAGGACGTTCCCTTTGGCCAGATCCTCACACCTTGGGAAGGGAGGAACAGCCAGGAGGTCACTGAACAACCCCCGTCCACAAGCAGCAGCCCCGGGATATAGCAGGAGGACCCCTGGGATCAAAAGATACTCTATACTGTGAAATACCACAGGATAATGAAACATGGGAAGGCCCATTCGCTAACGGGAATGGCTTTGGGCTTTGAAGGGCCATTACTGGATTTGTGGGCAACACGCCTACCAAAGGTTACCTCCAAAGCGCTCAGGGATACGTTCTATAGGATATATGAGACCGTTATTTTCCTTATTACCACAAGTTCAAGGAAACGAGTTAGGGGTTAACGGATAGGATGATCTGATAAGAGAACGACGAGCAACTGATAAATCCCTAACTAAAGGGGGTTCCCAATCATGGGGAAAAGATGAATTATACATCAGATGAACCTGAACGAATTATACGGTATTCTGGACCAGCAGCACGGAATCCCCACCAGGTGATTTCTGGAGCAAGAGACCCCATTTATAATTTAAATAGGATAGTTAGATTACAAGCCGGTTTTTGCAATTTTACCTAACCAGAGCGCTGAGGCTCTTGACTTTCTTGCAGACCAATCTGCTCAGATGAGGAATGCAATTTTCCAACACCCAAGGGTCCTAGATTATTTGCTAGCAGAAGAAGGGGGAGTTGGTGGAAAACTAAAGGAACCCAGCTCCTGTTTACAAATCCATGATCACGGGGCGGTAGTAAAACAGATAAGAAAAGGAATGAGAAAACTAGCTCACGTGCCAGTTCAAACCGGGAAAGGATGGGAATTAGACATGTTCTCGTGGTTGCCTGGTGGACCATGGGTTAAACGCATGGTGGTTTTCTCCCTTTGTGCGGTAGCAGCTCTGATTTTTGTACCATGTAGGACACCTTGTTTCATGCAGCTCATTCAGCATGGAGTCAGAAGAATGCAAGTCGTAGCTGCTGTGCCCAGTGACCCAGAATTAGCTACAAGGGGACCGAAGATGATGGCTCTGCAAATAGCTCCAAAACCAAAAAGAAGACAAGAAGAAAAGGTCCAATGAACGGTGACTAAAGGTTGTAAAGACAAATAGTGAAATAAACAGAGGAGGGGCTGATAAGAAAATAGGGATAAGAGTGTCTCCACAAACAGGGAAGTTAACGGAAATGGCAGGAGTGAGACAACCAAAAGAAGAGGAGAGTTAATTGAAGCTGCAGGAGTGAGGTAACTGAAAACTAGGGGAAATAAGTGAAACCGCAAAAGTTGGACAATTAAAAACGGCAAAAGTTAAACTTTGATGTAATAGGCGGATCGAGAAGTCTGTACCTTCCAAGTACCTCAGCCAATGGGGAAAGGAAGAGGGTTACGTGCGGCCGGGGAATTAGGATAAAAGGGAGGCTGCGTCCTCCGGCAAATGGAGAGACCCCACAGGGATATGCCCCAGGGGACTCTCCCTTTATTCGAATAAAGCCTTTGCAGGACTCCTCTGTCTCCTTTGTGAACATCGACCTCTGGCAACGGGATCTTCTGCACATTGTCTTGTTCCCTTTGCTGTTCTGTTAAACTGCCTTTGTGCCAACCCACCAGTTTCCTTTTTTTCCTTCCAATTCTCCCCTCATGGCCGTGGAGGGGCCGAGAGCGTGGCTGCCACGTGGTTCTTTGTTGCCGTCTGAGGCCAAACCACGACAGTCCTTTTTGGCGCCCAACGTGGGGCACTCGGAAGGTTGAGAGAACGACAGATCTGACCAGAGCGTGTTAAAATGTATGTGTTATATGCATTTATGATATTAGTCAATAGTACTGGTCACAATGTTGCTTCGTTTGTTCCCACGGCCGTGTTATGTAAATTCTGACATGCTCTATGTACTCCCCGTGATGATGTTTATCACCTCTGGGAGAGGGATCAGCATCATAATTTTGCCGTCCTGTGTGATATCAACTTATGATACGATAGCATCACTGTTCAGATGGTTACGTTGGGCCATTTATGCAGCACCGCTGTCCTGCTGTGACCTCGGACACCGTCTCTCAGAATTTATTAATAATCACACTCAGTCTATGGGGGAAGCGGGGGCTGGTGGTGTTCCTTTCCCCAGCTCTTTCACCTCCCTTTTCTATTTTGGTCCAGCTATGCCAGTTTTTGAGAATTTTGAATACTCTTGGGACATGCAAACCAGCTTGGTCCTATTGCTAGGTCTCCTCAATGTGTTTCAGTTCTTGTTTAGGGTTAAGCAACTATTTAAGACTCCCACCCAGAGATCTGTCCCGAGACTGGAGAGTCATGGGTGGCACGGGACGTGGGAGAATACGGACAGGTACCTAGAGAGCTTTTCACCTCCAACGGTTTGGGGCTTCACCCCCGAACAATTACAGAACCCGTTTGTATTTCTGGAGTGACAGGGGGATCCCAAGAGTTGACTGTACCGTTTTTAAATCTTCTTTCAGCTTCTAATTTTCTAACAAGTCCCGATCAATCAAGGGCTTCGGTGCCCCTGGCAAGTCCAAAAGCTGATGTGTCACCCCTTGCTTTCCACTCTTGAATGTTAAAGGTTTAAAGAAAGGTCTCGTTTCTGGCTTCCCTCTCGCACCAATAACTCTTCCTTCCAGTGTCATAACCTCATTCATAGCTCTTTGTATTTAGAACTGAAGAGGCAGCTCCTGGATCAACCGAGCATTCTGCCTCTGTTTCATCTTCCCCAGCTTAATTTGAACCAGAGGTTCTGTGGGGGAAGATTCCTCCGGTCCCCGTCAATCTCTAGCTTCTCTAGCTAGAGGGAAGAGTCTGGTTCCCCAGATCTCGGTAAAGATGGGCATTCGTGTCTCCATCCTAACTCCAGAGAAGTTAGGGAATCCTCTGCCTCTGGGCTCCTCATCCTCCATCATCCTCAATCCTCATCCTCTGGGCTGTGTCCAGTTTTGGGCCCCTCACGACAGGACAGACGTTGAGGGGCTGGAGCGTGTCCAGAGAAGGGCAATGGAGCTGGTGAGGGGTCTGGAGCACGAGTCTTGTGAGGAGCAGCTGAGGGAGCTGGGGATGTTCAGCCTGGAGAAAAGGAGGCTGAGGCGAGACCTTCTCGCTCTCTACAACTCCCTGAAAGGAGGGTGTAGCCGGGGGGGGGGGGTCGGTCTCTTCTCCCAAGGCACAGGCAATGGCACAAGAGGCAACGGCCCCATGTTGCACCAGGGAAGATTTAGGATGGATACTAGGAACTATTTCTTCACACAAAGGGTTATTGAGCATTGGAACGGGCTGCCCAGGGAAGTGGTGGAGTCATCATCCCTGGTGGTATTTAAAAGATGGGTAGACGTGGTGCTGAGGCACGTGGGTTAGTGGTGGAGTGGGCAGTGTTAGCTCTATGGTTGGACTCGATGATCTTAAGGGTTTTTTACGACCTAAATGATTCCATGATGCTGTGACTTCTGTGACTGCGCCCTCATGCTGAGCTCCACCCGGCTCTGCCCTGGCCCTGGAAGCCAGGATGAGGCCCAGGGGACAGGGGAGAGGCAAAAAGGTGAGGGGCCATGAGGAGACCACACTCCCGGGTCAAGAGGGTGTCCCCACACAGACAGCAGTGACCCTGAGCTCTCAGCAACAGTTGTCCCATGGGACTGAGTTACGGGCTTTGTCCATCCCGCTCTCTTTAACAAGGATGAAGCGTGACAGCCATTTTCCCCAGGAAGCCAAGGCCTGGGCCTTCCATCACCCCTGGACAGCCTGTGCCCTGACACACCGATAGAATGCTGGAGGTGGCCATGTCACAAAGGGTTGCTGGGGAGGAACGGGCGGTGATCTGTCACAGCCTGGAGCCGAGCAGACCGGTGAGCAGCCAGACAGCCAGAGATTCTCTACCTTCTAAACGTACGCGGACACTAAGGTAAGGATTCAAGAGGGTGGCAGAGACCTTGACAGGGGTTCTCCGTGGTGAGGCACGGTGGATGCCCCATTGCTTTTATCCTCTCTCATAAACCACAGGCCCCTAAAAGCAGAGGAACAGACGATGGCACACAGCCACGCTCAGCCAGGGAGCAAGAGATTCTCTACCTTCTACAAGGACACAGACAAAAGTTAAGCATTCACGAGTCTGGCACAGATCTGGGCACAAGTTGTCCATTTTACTCATGCTCTCTGCTACCTTTCTTTGTTCATAATCTTCTGCCTTTTAATGCAGCAGGCCCAGAAACAAGACGGACAAGACCATGAGGAACTCCCATCCTCAACCACGTGGACAGTCTCTACCTTCTACAAAGACACAGACAAAAGATAAGGATTCAGGAGTCTGGCACAGACCTCGCAGGGCTTGTCCGTGCTGAGTGAGGATGGCTGACCTCTTGTTTGTTATCCTGTCTCCTTACAAGAGCAGGCCCAGAAAGGGACAGGACCAGACCATGAGGAGCTCCCATCCTCAGCCACACACAGATTCTCTACCTTCGACAACGACACGAACACAAAGTTAAGGATTCAAGAGGGTGGCAGAGACCTGGGCAGGGGTGTCCATCGTGATTGACTGTCTCTAATGCCTTCTTTTTTTCACACTTTCCTGTCATTTACAGCTGCAGAGAGAGATGGGAAGCGGAGCAGAGCATGGTGCACTCCCATTCTCAAACACACACAGATTCTCTACCTTTTAAAGGACACGGACACAAAAGTAAGGATTCAGTAGGGTGGCAGAGACCTGGGCAGCGGTGTCCACTCTTATTGATCGTCTCTAATGCCTTTTTTCTTGACATTTTCCTGCCTTTTACAGCTGCAGGGAGAGATGCGAACCAGAGCAGAGCATGATGAACTCCCATCCTCAAACACACACAGATCCTCTACCTTCTACAAGGGCACGGACACAAAGTTAAGGATTCAAGAGGGTGGCAGAGACCTGGGCACAGATGTCAATGGCCACTGAGGGTCTCTGCTGCCTTAGTTTGCTCATATTCTCCTGCTTGCTATGGCAGAAGGCCAGACAGGGAAAGGACAAGACCATGGGGCACTCTCATCTTCAGGAACAGCGAGAGACATTCTCTACCTTCTACGAGGACACAGACAAAAGTTAAGCATTCACGAGTCTGGCACAGACCTGGGCAGAAGTTGTCCATTTTATTCATGGTCTCTGCTACCTTTCTTTGTTCATAATCTTCTGCCTTTTAATGCAGCAGGCCCGAAAACCAGAACGACAAGACCATGAGGAACTCCCATCCTCAACCACACGGACATTCTCTACCTTCTACAAGGATACAGACAAAAGTTAAGGATTCAGGAGTCTGGCAGTGACCTTGGCAGCAGTGTCCACTCTTGTTGATGGTCTCTAATACCTTTTTTCTTGACATTTTCCTGCCTTTTACAGCTGCAGGGACAGACACGAACCAGAGCAGAGCATGATGAACTCCCATCCTGCACGACACACAGATTCTCTACCTTCTACAAGGACACGGACACAAAGTTAAGGATTCAAGAGGGTGGCAGAGACCTGGGCAGGGTTGTCCATCGTGATTGATTGTCTCTAATGCCTTCTTTTTTTCACACTTTCCTGTCATTTACAGCTGCAGGGAGAGATGCGAACCAGAGCAGAGCATGGTGCACTCCCATCCTCAAACACACACAGATCCTCTACCTTCTACAAGGACACGGACACAAAGTTAAGGATTCAAGAGGGTGGCAGAGACCTGGGCAGAGGTTTCAATGGTGTGAATCAAATGGTCTTAAAGCTGTCGCATCTACTATCACTTCATTAAATCACTGTTTTATATCAAGAAATATAATGCTGCTTCTCTCCTATGAGTGAAGGCTATCGCTCTCCAGCTAGCGCCCTGCACACTCACCCCTCCTGCTTCCAGCTGCTGCTCCAGCTCTCGGCAGCGAGTCCGCTCCTGCAGGAGCCGGGGGGAGACTCGCCATGGAGAGGAGCGAGCGCCCCTGGGGACAGAGCCGGCTCCTCCGGCACCGGCTTTTCTTGGGCTCTCTGCAGCCCAAGCTCAGCACATAGAATCATACAATCATAGAATCGTCTAGGTTGGAAGAGACCCTTGGGATCATCGAGTCCAACCATCTACCCTACTCTACAAAGTTCTCCCCTATACCATATCCCCCAAGACCACATCTAAACGGCTCTTAAACACATCCAGGGATGGTGACTCAACCACCTCCCTGGGTAGCCTATTCCAATGCCCGACCACTCTTTCTGTGAAAAATTCTTTCCTAATGTTCAGTCTAAACCTACCCTGTTGGAGCTTGAAGCCATTCCATGTAACTGGGGAGGTTACACGCCACAGCGCTGCCCATCCCAGCCCGAGTCCTTACGGCACCGGGAAGCTTCGCTTCCCCCGAGCCCGCCCAGGCCCCGGCCAGCGGCTCGGGGGGGACGGCGGCCGCGGCGGCTCCCGGGGGGGGCCCCGCCGGGGCCGCGCCTTCGCCCCCCGAGGGCTCCGCCGCCGAGTCCCCTCTGCGGGCGGCGCGGGCGGCCCGGGCACCCCGGCCCCGCCACCGCGGCCCGGCCCGGCCCCGGGCAGCTCCCCCCGGGCAGGCGCCCCCGCTCCTCACCTTCGCCTGCAGCTTCCGCACCAGCACCGCTTGCCGGGGCCGCGCCTCCTGCCAGCTCTGCCGCCGGCGCTGCAGGGAGCCCGGGCCCGGCGCCGCCATGCCCCCGCTCGCCAGCCGGGCTCCGCCGCCGGACGGGCCCCGCGGCGGGGGCTGCTCCGCCGCCTGCCCCGGCGGACCGCGGCCCGGCGCCTGCCGGGGCGGGCGGAGCGGCTGCCCCTGCCCGCCGGGCGCCGCCGGGAGCCGCGGGGCGGGAGGGCCGGGCTCGCTCGGGGCCGCTCTGCGGCGGCGCTGCCCTCGGGGCTGCGGGGCTGCCGCGGGGGAGAGGCCGCCCCGGCCGCGGGTGGCTCCGGCAGCTCCGCTCGGAGACCGGCCCCGGCCCCGGCCCCGGCCCCGGCCCCGGCGAAGGTTGGGGGCGGGAGGGGGGAGCGGGGGGAACCGGTCCCCGCCAGCGGGGGGTCCCCCGGGGGGGAGGGCGAGAGCCGGCGCCGCGGGGACGGGCCGCCGCCCGGCGAAGGCAGCGGCCCCGCCGGAGCCTCTGCCGGAGGCTCCAACTTCAGCCTCGGCTGCCGCGGGAGCGGGAGGCCCGGCCCGGTGCGAAACCCCGACGGGCCCGGGGGCAGCTCCCGAACCTTCTCCTCCCCGATGGGCAGCGGGAGGGGCCCCGGCTGCCGGCAGGGAACGGGGGGGTGGCGCTGTGCTCTCCCCTGCTTTCCCCCTCTGCCCCTCCCGGCTCCTGCTCAAGCCATAACCACCGGTGGCAGATGTGATGAGTTGCCCCCGCACTTTGCTGGGGGGGGACGCAACGGGGGGGGACGTGCTGGCAACGCAGCCAAAACACTGTCTGGAGTGGGGACCTCGGTGCTTGGTTCCCGTGGGAATATGACTCTAGGTCAGTTATCTCACTCCAGAAATAGCGGACAGCCCAAGAGCCCCTGGAGCTCTCCTGCAGGGCAGCGGCTGCAGGCCAGGATCTCCCCTTGAGTGGGGACGCTCGCTTAAGGTCCTGCCCCTCGAGGTGCAGAGATTCGTTGCCGCAACAGATTCTCGGGAAGTGACTACTAGCATGCTAAACTCTGAAATCTTAGCCAAGCGATAGAAAGGACGTGTGCGGAAAACCCCATAGCCAGAGGTCGATGTTCACAAAGGAGACAGAGGAGTCCTGCAAAGGCTTTATTCGAATAAAGGGAGAGTCCCCTGGGGCATATCCCTGTGGGGTCTCTCCATTTGCCGGAGGACGCAGCCTCCCTTTTATCCTAATTCCCCGGCCGCACGTAACCCTCTTCCTTTCCCCATTGGCTGAGGTACTTGGAAGGTACAGACTTCTCGATCCGCCTATTACATCAAAGTTTAACTTTTGCCGGTTTTAATTGTCCAACTTTTGCGGTTTCACTTATTTCCCCTAGTTTTCAGTTACCTCACTCCTGCAGCTTCAATTAACTCTCCTCTTCTTTTGGTTGTCTCACTCCTGCCATTTCCGTTAACTTCCCTGTTTGTGGAGACACTCTTATCCCTATTTTCTTATCAGCCCCTCCTCTGTTTATTTCACTATTTGTCTTTACAACCTTTAGTCACCGTTCATTGGACCTTTTCTTCTTGTCTTCTTTTTGGTTTTGGAGCTATTTGCAGAGCCATCATCTTCGGTCCCCTTGTAGCTAATTCTGGGTCACTGGGCACAGCAGCTACGACTTGCATTCTTCTGACTCCATGCTGAATGAGCTGCATGAAACAAGGTATCCTACATGGTACAAAAATCAGAGCTGCTACCGCACAAAGGGAGAAAACCACCATGCGTTTAACCCATGGTCCACCAGGCAACCACGAGAACATGTCTAATTCCCATCCTTTCCCGGTTTGAACTGGCACGTGAGCTAGTTTTCTCATTCCTTTTCTTATCTGTTTTACTACCGCCCCGTGATCATGGATTTGTAAACAAGAGCTGGGTTCCTTTAGTTTTCCACCAACTCCCCCTTCTTCTGCTAGCAAATAATCTAGGACCCTTGGGTGTTGGAAAATTGCATTCCTCATCTGAGCAGATTGGTCTGCAAGAAAGTCAAGAGCCTCAGCGCTCTGGTTAGGTAAAATTGCAAAAACCGGCTTGTAATCTAACTATCCTATTTAAATTATAAATGGGGTCTCTTGCTCCAGAAATCACCTGGTGGGGATTCCGTGCTGCTGGTCCAGAATACCGTATAATTCGTTCAGGTTCATCTGATGTATAATTCATCTTTTCCCCATGATTGGGAACCCCCTTTAGTTAGGGATTTATCAGTTGCTCGTCGTTCTCTTATCAGATCATCCTATCCATTAACCCCTAACTCGTTTCCTTGAACTTGTGGTAATAAGGAAAATAACGGTCTCATATATCCTATAGAACGTATCCCTGAGCGCTTTGGAGGTAACCTTTGGTAGGCGTGTTGCCCACAAATCCAGTAATGGCCCTTCAAAGCCCAAGCCCCGTTAGCGAATGGGCCTTCCCATGTTTCATTATCCTGTGGTATTTCACAGTATAGAGTATCTTTTGATCCCAGGGGTCCTCCTGCTATACTGAAATCGCCATAGGAATCGCAATAATCACATTCAAAGGCTCCCGCATCTGGGTGCCCTTTACAGTTACATCCCCTACCATTCTTAGTTCAATTTGTAGCCGACCAAAATTTTCTAAAATAGGTCCTAGTTCCACTTGAGTTTTGCCAGCCCCATTGATAAACCCTTATTACATGATTCTTGTTAATGGTATTGTCCCACTGACAAGCCAGGAATAAAGAATCTCTAAATCCCCCTTTTTGCATAATTTCTCTCGCAACTGCTTTGCATCCACTGTGCCAAGGTTCTTTGAAAGAGCACTTTACCCAGGTGCCACCTATAAGCTTAACATGCGTTTGGTTCCATCTTCCTCGGTACCTAAAGCAATTATAATGTCTACAATATGGATCGTAACAACCCATTCCTGGTGACAATGTCCACTCACATTCGCTTTTACCTACATTTTTCCCTCCCAGCTTGGTTCTGTTCAGACAGTAATTTCCTTTTCCTGGGTACTGTATTTTCCATGTACCTCCGTCTTCCTTCCAGAACCCAGTTCCATTATGCACTCTACTTAAGTCACTCACCAACCATTTAGGCTGGACAGGCTGGGCTACCCACAGCCAATCTTCAGCTCCTCCTGGACCTCCACGGACCCAGCAATTACTGAGGTTAAAAGCTTTGGCTACCTCGTCCCCTAGAGTCAAAAATCGGTTTTCCCATCCCAGACTTCGATTTTGCCAATAGTATAGAAACATGATCATTACTAAAATTTCATCTTGAGCTTATCATCTTTCTACACTTGATGTGGCAAGTGAATATACGGAAACAATTCAGTTAGTGTCTGCTCACCAGTTGCTGGAAGTTAAATAAGGGGCCTCTTTTCCTTATGGATCTATACCGTAGATCCTTTGGGTAAACACACGGAACTCCTCCCGAGGTCTACCTGATGGCTACCGGTCTGACCCACTCCTTGTAAGAGTTAGTTCTAGTCTCCCACCCTAAACTTCCATTTTTCACTTTTTCAAATCAAGGTCTGGTATGGCATGTGCTTCCACTGCTCAACGCCTACTGGGTTGCAGCCAGTAACGGAGTTTAGAATTTCTTATTGTGGCAATTGACAGAGGTCAATCCAGCCTTGCCCTTGATTTTTAACTTATCAAATACTACTAATGGAGTCTTTTTCTACGGAAGGCTAGCTGCAGTTTCCCCTCCTCTTCCTTTAGCTCCCAAGTCCAGTTTTCCAGGGCCTTGGACGTCTTGACTCGAATATGACGAGTCCACCCGTGTTTGGCCGTCTTAACTGCTGTTTCCGCGGTTAATAACGCTTGGTACGGTCTCTGCCACTTTGCCACCAGTGGTGCTTCTTTCCATTCTTTAATTAGGACCCAACCTCCCCGTTGGATGCTCTAGACAGCAAAGTCCAAAGGCAGGGTCTGTGCCAGCTGAGCTTCCTGTCAAAGAGATTTCACAAGAGACAGTATCCCGGCCACATATTGTTTCAAGTAGACGTCACTTATTTCTACCTCCCCACTAGGTCGAGAGTTAGCAGGGTAAGGGATTCCAAACATTCATTCAAAGGGGGATAGTTGAGTATCTCCTCTGGGTTTGGCCCCTATGCTAGCTAAAGCTAATGGTAGAAGACATATCCATGGCATTTTGGTTTCCAAAAATAATTTCAAAAGATGCTGCTTAATTCCCCCATTCATCTTCTCTACTTTCCCTGAACTCTGGGGCTTCCACAGAGTACGGAAATCTCATTGTATTCCTAAGGCCACCACAACCCCTTGAAGAATTTTTCCAGTAAAATGTGTTCCTCTCTGTGAGTCTATTGCCTCTATTACTCCCTATCTAGGAATTATTTGTCCTAAAAGCACTTTAATAACTGATCCCGTAGTTGCTGAAGCAACTGGAAATGCTTCTGGCCACCCGGTTAGCTGGCATACTATTACCAAAAGATCCTGTTCAGGGAAAGGAAGAAATCTTCCTGTTCAGGGCATTTCAGTAAAATCCACCTGACATCGTTGGAATGGGCCCAAGGTCGCCCTCCTCTAGCACCTTCCCTTGTAAATTGACCTTAGCACAAATTAAACAACCCTCAATTGCCCTTTTTGCTTGTTTTGTGAGCACGACTAGCAGCAAGTGATAAGGACATAAGCAATAAAGACACGCAGAGCAACAGACACAGCAATCCTCTCCCTTTGTTCACGAACAAACTAAATCCCTAGGCACAAACGTTCAGCATCTTCGTGTCATGGGCCTGCGCTCAAAAAGGACACTTTTCTTCTCCAGACGGACACCAACTGAGGAAATAACACTCTCGGTAATGATGCTGAGGGGAAGAGGGATTGAGATAGGGAGTTCAAAAGTGAGCATGTCACACCTTGACCTGTGGAGGGGCTACCACTTCCCGTTGCAGGAAAACATCTGAAAAGGAGCATTTGCCTGGCAGTTTCGCCTTTAAAATGCTACAGGCACATTAACAGGTGACCCCATGAAGATACTGGAAGGAAAGAGACAGCTCCAGCTCCAATTTTTTTGCAGCCAGTTTAATGTTTGCATGATGTTAAGGGTTGCAAAACCAGTTTGCCATTAAGCAGAGGCATCTAGAAACAAGTGCTTCCTCCCACACCAATCTAAAGCTTGTATCCATCATTATTGGGGGAAATTGGGACCCAGTTACACTCGTACCAATCAGGAAAAACCTTCCTAGTTTTTCAGCTTCAAGGAAGTAGAATCGCTGTCATCTGAAAGGTATTCAAGGGGAATTTCTCTACATTTGTCTGAGCGAGAGTGAAAGGTTTTTCAGTGCAGTTTCCACCCAAACACTTTCCCCAGCACAAGCTTTGGGAATCACCTGGAGAAACGGGTGATGTTTCTGTCTCCAGGTGTGACTGGTGAAGAAGGAACGCTTTACGGCCGATGAAGAAGAGGATTTCAGCTTTCAAGCAGCAACTTCTGGACACTGCAATGGGGGAAAAAAGGCACTGGGCTTTCCAGGCCACACCTCTAGACCTGGACTGCAATTCCACAACCACGCTCTGCCCTTTTGCAAAGGGACAGAGTGCAAATGGCAGAAAAACCTGAGGCACAAGCGCTCAGGAAGAGGCAGAGCAAAGCCAGAGGACGCAGGCAGAACTCCGAGGGGACACGCCAGCTGGTCTGATGCCGCCACTTCAGAGCTTCTGGGCATCCTCTGGGCACAGGAGGGGAGCTGGAGGGCAGTCCCGCTGCCCCAGGGGCTGCCTTGCTCTCTGGCAAGCCAAAGGGCCGCCCGGCATGGGGCCTGCAGGGCCTCATGGGCCACCCTCCCAGACACAGAAAGGTCCGTTGGTGACGTCACCGGCCGGCCGTTGGCCAACTGGCACCCCTGTGGCTGACCCACAGCTCGCTCAGCAGCCAGAGATTCCTGCACCAAGCCTGCTTGGTAGAGGAGGAGGCGGCAAAGGGAGGCCAGTGCCCACATTGGGTGGGACGAGCGCCCACATTGAGTGGGCCCAGCCAGAAGGGGCTCCTCGGAAGCCCGGAGGATGCCCAAGCACCGAGAGAAACGCAAGTGGGCTGCGGCCAGCAGCAGCGGCAGCAGCAGCGATGGCCAAGGAGTTGAGCCCATGGAGGTCGACCCACCCCTGAAGAGGGAGAAGGAAGAGCCCATGGAGGTCGACCCACCCGCCAAGAGGGACGAGGGAGAGCCCATGGAGGTCGACCCACCGGCAGAGGAGCCAATGGAGGTGGATCCCTCTCCCGCAGGCCTGACGGGGCACACCTCCACCGTGGCCAGGCTGCCTCCAGCAGCAGCGGGCCCAAAGCGCCGCAGGACCCCCGCCGGCTCAAAGGGACCCTCCGCAAAGCCACGGTCCAGCAAGCGGCGCCGGCCCCGCGGCCGACACTAACCGTAAGTGGGCCATCCACACCGCCATGTGGCAGGCTCAGCAGGAACATCAGCCGGCTGTCAAGCCGCCGAGGAGCCCTGCTTTCCCTCCCCACACCCCCGCCCCTCAGCAAGGGGGGCTATCTCCTCTGCCCTCAGGCCTGGGCAAGAGGAGAGGAGAGGAGAGGGGCTGCCCTCTTCTGCCCGGCAGCCCCACAGCACCAGCACCAGACCTTACCGCTCCCGACAACTCCCCGAGAGGAGGCTGGAGCCAGGGGGCTGTCGCTCTCTTCTCCCAAGGCATGAGGGACAGGACAAGGGGAAACGGCCTCAAGTTGCGCCAGGGGAGGTTGAGAGGGGAGACTGGGAAAGAGTTCTTCCCTGAAGGGCTTGACAAGCATTGGAACAGGCTGCCCAGGGAAGGGCTTGAGGCACCCTCCCGGGAGGGATTTCAAAGACCTGTAGATGTGGGCCTTAGGAACGTGGTTGAGCTGCGGACTTGGCGGTGCCAGACTAACAGCTAGACTCCATGAGCTTCCATTTCTTTTCCAACGTAAACGATTCTGTGATTTCTCTTTCAGAGCCGCGGGGAAGAGGCGAGGAGAGGGGCTGCCATCTTCGTGCCGGCAGCCCCATAGGACCAGGAGGAGTCCCTTGGAGACGGCTGAGACTGCTGGAGAGCGTCGGAGACCACCAGAGACCGGCGGAGACCACAGGACACCATGGGAGACCACCGGAGAGGATCAGACACTGGCGGTGTCCTGCGGCCTCCGGTGGTCTCACACTGGAGACCGTCGGAGTCCGCTGGAAACCGCCAGAGTCCATCGAAGACCGCCGCAGACTGCCAGCCACCGGTGGCCTCCGATGGTCTCCAGCGGTGTCCGGCGGTCTCATCAATGGAGACCACCGGACACCGCAAGAGAATGCTGGGGACCATCGGAGACCGCCGGACACCGCTGGAGACCGCCGGAGAACACCGGAGACCATCGCAGAACACCAGAGACCGCCGGAGACCGCCGGAAACCACTGCAGATCGCCACAGCCTGTTGGACTCCCCTGGAGCGCCACCCAGGTTATTGGGGCCTGGAGTTGGCATTGCTTCAGGCTGAGGATGAGAAAGCCAGTGGCAGGGGGCTGTCCTCAGCCAGACCTCGCCTCAGCTAACGCATGGGTGGGGGAAAAAAGCCAGACCCACCCTGGCCCTGCGCAGAGAACAGCAACAGATCATCAAAGACAGCAGATGCCAGAAACATTCCAGATGCAGAGACAGCTCTTCCTTTGGAGAATCAGAAGAGTTCCCTTCCGAGAGAAAGAAGTTTGGCCAAGACTGGCCAAGAAACAATACAAAAACCAATCAAATACAATAAAGAACCGCTAAAAACACAATCAAAAAGCCAGGAGAAAGGGTCAGCCCTTGGCATTGCACAGCTTCCTCCAAAGCATCCCCACCAAGCTCCTCATCATCGACCTCTATGAGGACTGGATGCCAGCCATGGAGAGGAGGAGCAAGCAGGCCGACGCGGGAGAGCTGAAAGCGTAAGTGTGGGCAGCAGCCTGCCTGTTGAGCAGGAGCCCTGAGCGCTGGCTGAGAGCACCTGGAAAGCTGCGCAACACAGCCGCTGCTTCCCACCTGCCTTGGGCAAGCTTTGGCCATGGCTGTGGGCAACGTCTGCTTTCTTCACCTTGTGCTCCTGTTCCCTCAGGGTGGCCGAGAACTTGCCAGCAGCACATGTCCTCCTCCTGAAGCGGCTACTCCCCGTCCTGCAGCACATCGGCCACAACGCCTGCACCAGCAGGATGAGCTGCAGCAACCTGGCCATCTGCCTTGGGCCAAACCTGCTGAGCCCACCCAAGGAGGACCTGCTCCCGCTGGAGGTCCCGCTGGAGGGCACTGGGAAGGTACGCTGGATGGAGCAGCCGGCTGCAGCCTTCCCGGCCCAGCAGAGCTTGGCGGTTGAGAGGTGCCTGGCTGCCTCCTTCCTCTCTATTGAGCAAATGCTGGTGGGGAGGGCTGGGCTTGGGGGGGGGTGGCTGCCTGGAAGAGCAGCCCCACAGCCACAGCCTTCTGCGTGGAGGCAAGGGTGAGGAGTGGGAAAGGCTGCTTGCCACCTTTTCAGCCACCTGCCCTGCAACCGAGGCTGTGACGTGTGCAGCTGAAGGTGCTGGTGGAGTTCCCCATGGAAAAGCCCTGTGAAATCTTTGGGGAAGAGATGGCCGGCCCTTCCAGTCCTTCAGCTGAGGAGTCGCCAGCACCCACGCACACAGCCACAGGTAGGAGGAGGGACTGAGCGTTGTCACAGCCTGAGCGGAAAGCTGGTCTAGGGCTTTGGGTGGCTTTGGCTTTAGCTGTTGTCCACTTCCAACAAGTCACTTTGCTGCATGTGCTTTTGCTTCCCAGAGCTGCCTTTGGAAGAGCAACGGGACCACGCAGGCGAGGCAGACGTGGAGCACGAAGCAAAAGCCTTCCTGGATGCACCACCCTCTCTGCTCGTCCTCCAGAAAGCAGCAGGGGTAGATACGGTGGAAGGATCGCCAACGGCAGAGGTAGGGCAGGTCCACAAACTCTGGGACAAGGCGTCTCCTGGAGGAGGAGTTCCTGAGGAGTCCAAGTAGCTGCTCTGCCTCTTCCTGGTATTTCAGCTCTTGTGCCTTTGGGTGGGGCTTGTTCATCCCCCTTGGAATGGTGCCTTGTAAGTAAAACTGGAAGGGGTCTTTCTCCAATGCGTTAGGCACGTCCTCAGCCAAAGGACAGGCCTACAAAAGACCTACAGAAGGACAGCTTCCAGAAGCAAAGCCACCACAGAAGGTGCTGTTGCACCAAACGGACACGCGCAGAGCTCTGTCTCAGGAGGGTGAAGAAACTGCAGCAGAATGAAGCGGGCAAGGCTCTTCTTGCCTGGAGGGGGACCGCAGGCTCCCTGCTGAACGGCCCCCCAAATGAACTGAGTGTCACACCCCGCTGTGAACACTATGTTCCCCCGGGAGGCCCCTGGGAGAAAGGGCTAATGCAAACCAGACCAGGGATCTTCTCTAGCGAGCGATTCGCCCAGCAGTGGCTTACTCCTCCAGGACGTCCCTTGTCACCTGCTAACGCCAACATTTCTGGTTTAGGCACCCGCCGCTTTGCCTCCAACCGCCCCAGAGACCACGCAAGACTCCCTGGGATGCGCCCAAGAACAAAGAAGGAGCCTTTCAGAGGAAAGAAGGTAAAAGGAGTCAGCTTGGGTTCAATCAAGAACTGGTTCACCCAGCTGATCCCGGCTAGAGCTATCTAACCACGCTGTGGGATGGAAAGGTTTGCAGGCTCCCTCCAGGAAACTGAAAACCCAAGAAAAAGAAAGAGAGAAGAGGCCTGCTCAGGGGAGAGGGAAGAGAAGAGACAGGAAGGAAGAGAGAGAAAAGACGGGCACTGCAACAAAGCGGCAAGGTCCAGAAGGTGCAGAAGCCCAGGTGTGTCCCAGGCTCTGCTGCTGCCCATCTTTCCCAACTCTGAGAACTGCTCCAAGGCAGTGCAAGTCCGCTGGCAAGGGAGGGCGAGGGATGGTGCTGCGCAGGGTCGGGAAAGAACTCCATGGCAGCTCCCCAGGGGCTCCCGATGGAGCCCTGCTGCGTGGCACAGGGCCACCGTGCATCTCCCCACACGCACAGTCTCTGAGGGCACTTCCCACGGGGAGAAGGTGCCAGAGCCATCCCCTGCTCCATGCCCGCAACAGCTCTCTCTTCTGGGCTAGAAACAGCTCCCTGTCAAGGGTGTTTCCCACAGAAAGGGGAAGCAAGTCCTGCCTCTTCCTGCCCTTGGGCTTTCATCAGGGCTTTCTGACTCTGTCCTTGTAGGTGCCCATTTCCTGTCACCGGCTGAACCCCTGCAACTCCTGGGCTCCTGCACCTGATGTCCCGCACCATTCCCGGGGTTCGGGTGGCAGCGAGCACTGGCCGTCATGAGCTGAGGATACCCGCTGTGAGAGTGCAAGAGTGGGAGACTGAGGAGAGCTGCTGGCGGTGAGTGACAGCTTCCCCTCCCTTCCTCTCTGTAGTGACCAGACTGTTATGCCTGGAAGAAGCCACCTGAGATGCCTCACCTCAGCTGAGGCATCTCAGCTCCTGAGAGGCCCAAGGAAGGGAGGGGAAAGCGATGGATGCGAACAGCAGTGAAGGGAACACAAGAAGTGGACTAAACATTCCCTTTCTTCTTCAGGGATCCCTCCCCAGGCAGGCGGGAAGCCACAGAAGACCACAGCCTGGAGAAAGCCCTGCCTCGGGTGGAAGAGGAGCAGCAAAGGCAGAAGGAAGAAGCGTTCCCTCCTAGTGGGTGTCCTGGCTGCTCCTGGAAGGCAGGGAAAAGCTGTCAGTGCTCCCCAGTGGCCCCAAGGGAAGCGGTGGGGCAAGCCCTTTTGGAAGGAGAAAGGTCCACAACCTGTTGTGTGGGGCAGTAATAGGGGTGTGTGCTGCATGGCTCTGTTTTGAGCAGGGGGTTCCTCCGGCTGAGCTCCAAGGGTCCCTTCCCAGCCTAAGTCATGCCCTGGAGCAGTAGGTGAGGGAGTGGGGACAAGGCCAGAGAAAGGGGATGCATCCAGTGATGAGGCAGCACGAAGGGGAGGCAGCCGTTACCTGTGGGCATGGTCCGAGTTGAAGAGGAAGGGAAAGCAAAGCTGTAGAAGGACACGGAAGGCTAAAGGAGAAGCACATGAGTTTGCCAGCCCTGAGAGATCTCAGTTCATGCGAGAAAGCGCTTCTCCTGCCTCTCAGTTTGACACCAACGTCAGTGTTGGGGGAGCCGGGAAATCCCGGGGCTGCTGCTTGTGGACGGGGGTTGTTCAGTGACCTCCTGGCTGTTCCTCCCTTCCCAAGGTGTGAGGATCTGGCCAAAGGGAATGCTCTCCTGCGGGAGCACCTCGAGAAAGCGAGTGAGGTGACTTCAGCCCTTAAAGGAGATGTTGGAAAACTGAGGGCGGATTGGATGAGGGCGCAGGAGGAGCTGGAAGCGAAGGAGAGAGAATGGCACCGGGAACGTGAGGTGAAGAGGGGCTGCGGGAATGTCCGAGGTGATGCCAGCGTGGCCTGAGAATGCGTTTTATTTCTGGCCCAGACACCTCGCTGTGAGAAGGTTGTGGCTCTGATGAGGATGTGCTGGTGTTGAGGAGCAGAAGACGGGACTGGGTGTCAGCACCCAGTGTCAGCAAATGGGTCAGGAGGGGTGTCAGCAAATGGTGGTGATGGAAGAGGCCCCCCTGCTGTGGCCGTGCTGCTCGGTCCTAAAGGCCAGTGCTGCTGCTGCTGGGCGCTGTCGGGCAGTGACACAGGAGCGCTCGTCTCTCTGGTAGTTGTTCAATCTCCGCCTGGAGCCGTGAGAGCAGAGAGGTCTGTGTGTTTTCAGATTGCGAGCAGCCAAGGGAAGACCAAGAGGGGCCTCCCTCACCCACAGCAAACGTCTCAGCCATTTATCTTATTGCATTATAAGCCTTCCTTAATGCCGTGAGTGTGCCTGACCTACTGTTGAATGCTCCTCTTCTTTGTGCTGCTTTGTGGAAATCATCCCAACTGCCCTTTCTGGGCCATAGGATGTGCTCTTGGGTTTGGAAACGAGAATGTTTTTACATTCAGACCTTGTTTGTCTGGAGGGGCTTCTGTTTCTAAGCGAAGGCGTGTTAAGATCCCTCCTACGCTGAAATTCAAAGGGTTTAAGGTCAGTACAGTCAGAACCACCGGGCTGGTTTTCTACCACCTTCCCTGAGATAAGTGCTGCTGAGCCTCAAACAGGCTGGATTCCAGGTTCTCGTACACAGAAAGCCCGTTTCTGCCATTTCAAATAGCAACGTGGGCCCCTCGGAGGGAATGGCCGGGCTTCCCTTGTCACCTGGCAGAGCACAGAGAGCCCAGCCCAATGTGATGGCAATAACCGCATCTGAAATTGCTGCTCTCTGATCCCTGGCACACGGGGAGCTGCGCCCACACCCTCTGTGCCAGCAAGAAAAACAATGGATGGACAATGGAGGCTGTATCTTCCAGGAGGACAACAAGCCCCTGGTTCTGATGACACCACTCTCTGGCCCTCCAAAGTAAATATGCCAAAAAGGAGGCCAACACAGGCACAGCTTCACCCAGACAAGCAGCCAAACGCCCACCCAGAAGCACCAGCATTTTGGTCCCACCTGGATGAGTTTCTCTTGGCTTTCTTCCTTCTCCTCTGCCCGGATCCTCAGCGCTGCCCGCAGCCCCTCTTCTTGCTCCTCTGCTTCCTTCAGCAGCTGCTCCAGGGGGGCTTTCTCTGCGCAGAGCTCTCCATCTGTTCTTCTACACAAGCGCAGCTTCTCCTGGGCAGAGACCTTTGCTCTCTCCATCTCCTCCACTTTACCCGACAGAGCTCCATTCTCTTGCTCCAGCCACCGCCACGGAAGCACAGAGGAAATAAAATACAGTCAGGTTTACAGTCAAGAAGAGAGCAGCAACTCCCCATCCCCTGCGTGTCTCTGACATACTCCCAGTTCAGCGCTCCCAATCAGCACGTGAGGACAGACTGCCCCAAAGACCTGCCTGCTCTCACCACCATTTCCCAAGAAGGAGACCAACATTGTACTTAAACAACAGTGGGAGAACAGAAGAGGAGCAACACGGTAGTGAAAAGACGGGCAGAGGTGGAGCTGAGGGACAGGGGTCAGTGGAGGATTTGGCGGTGTGAGGGTAGCGGTTGGACTCGAGGACTCGAAAGGTCCCTCCCAACCTCCATGATTCTATGCGTCTATGATTGTCCCTGTCTGCTGCTGCCAGAAACAGCATCTGTGGTGGCCTTGCTATCACAAGGTGACCATACCTTCGCCAGGGCCATGGTAAGCTCATCTCTCTTTTGCTTCAGCAGATCCCTCTGAAGGTGCGATTGCTCCAGTGTCTCCCTCACGACCACCAACTCACGCTGTAATGAGGAATGTTTTTCTCCAAGTGCCTCCGAGTCCTTCAGTCTCTGCGAAGGGGAGAGACAAACAAGGTTTGAACATAAAAACATTCTCGTTTCCAAACCCAAGAGCACATCCTATGTCCCAGAAACGGCAGTTGGGATGATTTCCAACCCCTTTCTATTTACACCTCAAGAACGTTCCTGACCAGACCTGCATCACTCTTTGTCCTTGATGGAGGGGAAACATTCAGCACTGAGAAAGTAAAACAAGCTTCCAGAAATCACAGAACCTGTCCAAAACATTCAGGTGCTCACAAATTAACAGCTTCCTGCCTCCTGGTTCTCTCTCTCCTCTTTCCTACGCTGGATACCAGCCTGGCCAAAGTTCTTCTGGGGGTCAGACAGACGTTGAAAGTCCAGATGACTATTCCCACAATCACTTTTGCCTTCAGCGGGGAATGGATCAAAGAGCCTGCAAGCTCTTTGGGGAGACGGCTATGAATTTCCCATCCAACAATCACAGGATCACAGGATGATTCAGGTTAAGATGCTTCATGCTGCAAAATGGCCCTTCTTGCCCCCAAGGCCTTCTGCACTCAGGCTTGCAAGGAACACCCCGGCAAGTGGCTGCTCAGAGGCTGACGACAATATCTACAGAACAAACATTTCAGGAAGGTGGTGTGAGAATAAACCGAAAATGTTGTACCAACAAATCACAAAGAGGAGGAGAATTAAACAGTAGGTCAGGCACACTCGCGGCATTAAGGAAGGCTTATAATCCAATAAGATCAATGGCTGACGGTAACCCAGACTTTGAAATTGCCTCCTGACACCGGAGGCTGTGCTACTTCTGTTTGCAGAGAGAAAGGAACCCCAGAGAGATCTGAAGGGAAGCCACATTTTTTCTGCAGACATCTGGCCTCAGCTTCTACTCACCGGTGCGTGGCAGTCTTCATTTCCAGGAAACGGCGGCAGAAGGTGTCCACCTGACGCCACAGGCCGAGCAGACGGCCACGTTCACCCCTTCTGAACTTGTCATAAAGCTACAGATGCAAAGAGAAAAAGAAATGCCAGCTCAGCCTTCGCCGTCACTGCACAAGTCTTTCAGCTGGGAGAGGGTCACACCACCGTGGCCAGGTCTCCTTCAAGAACTACTCCAACAGGGCACTGGGGACTGAAGAGCCACCACAGGAGCAGCCTCAGCAGAGCTGCCACCCGACTGCACAGGAGGGAACACCCACCCTTGTCCTGCAGTAGGGGACATCAGCAAAGCAAGTGACCCTCATTCAGCATCTCCCCTTGCAGAGGTGTCTCACACACAGGTGTCTTGGGGGAGGACGACAAAGACAAGCCCCTCCAAGGCCACTCTCACATTTGCTGTCGGTGAGGGAGGCCCCTCTTGGTCTTCCCTTGGCTGCTCGCAATCTGAAAACACACAGACCTCTCTGCTCTCACGGCTCCAGACGGAGATTGAACAACTACCAGAGAGAACTACCAGCAGCAGCAGCACTGGCATTTAGGACCGAGCAGCACGGCCACAGCAGGGGGGACTCTTCCATCACAACCATTTGCTTCCATCACCACCACCCCTCCATCTCCCAGCCCTGTCTGCTCCTCAGCACCAACACATCCCCAACACCAGCACATCCCCAGCACCAACACATCCCCAGCACCAACACATCCCCAGCACCAGCACATCCCCAAAACCGCCACAACCTTCTCACAGGGAGGTCTCTGGGCCAAAAATAAAACACATTCTCGTGCCACGCTGGCATCACCTCTGACATTCCCGCAGCCCCTCCTCACCTCACGTCTGTTGCGTTAATAGGCAAAATAGTTTTGGCAGAAAATAAACCTCCTTGCGTTCTAACACTCCTCACCGAGGTGGGAGGCTAGGTGCGGCTAGGTTTAAATCCTGAGGGATGCCCAATTCACCACTATCAGTCCAGTCGTGTTTAATATATTTAACTGTCACGAGTCCAGATACAGTCATAGTGGACTGCACCTTCAGTCTAGTCGTGCTCATGAACTAGCACGGCCGCACTCTAATGTTTGGTGGCGTTCAATGGGAAACCGAAACGGCTAGCTACTTAAGCAGTGCAGTTTATTTCAGCAACAGATACAAAGGTTCTTATGGTTTGCCGGTGATAAATACACTGTCTGCAAAGCACGTGCAAGTAAAATATGGTTTGTTCATGGTACAAAGCGTGCGACAAAGTTCCAAACAATACAGCCTGGCTATAAATGTAACAAAAATAACCCTCTAGAGAGATTTCTAAGTTTCCCGAGGAAGCACTCGGTATAGTCTAAGTCTTACCCAAAGGCCTCCCTATGGGGGGGAAGAAAGGCTCAGCCCCTCGACTGGTCCCGCAAGTCAAAGGCAGTCCCTGACGGGGTCCTCCCTGACCTCTTCACGACGATGTCTTCCGTAGCATCCCCCCTTTCTTGGGCTAGTTTTATACTATGTTTTACCTTCAAGGTGGAGTTTGAGTGACTCTAGTCATAAATACCTTTATTAGGCTTGGTGTAAAATTCTCTCGCCTCGCTTTTAAAGGTATAGTTTACGAAAAATTCAGGGCGCAGACTCAAGGACGAGTGGTTGCACCTTGGAGGCGGGTAGCCTTCGGGCTGGAGGTGTGTTTTGGTATTATCATGACATTATAATGAGCAAAGTTCGCACAAAGGACAGCATTTTGTCAAAATCTGACAGACTGTTGGCTCAGGGTAGCAAATATGCAGCTTATCAGTTCCATAGGATCACCTCGTTCCCGTATCTGCTGTATTCTACCCTGGAAACGCTTCCATTTTATACCTTTCCTTAATGTGTGAACAATGCTATATTTTTAATAAAATTTTTATTTGAGGAATTATTCCACACACCTTCCCGGTGCCATTCTCTCTCCTTCGCTTCCAGCTCCTCCTGCGCCCTCATCCAATCCGCCCTCAGTTTTCCAACAGCTCCTTTAAGGGCTGAAGTCACCTCACTCGCTTTCTCGAGGTGCCCCCGCAAGAGGACGTTCCCTTTGGCCAGATCCTCACACCTTGGGAAGGGAGGAACAGCCAGGAGGTCACTGAACAACCCCCGTCCACAAGCAGCAGCCCTGGGATATAGCAGGAGGACCCCTGGGATCAAAAGATACTCTATACTGTGAAATACCACAGGATAATGAAACATGGGAAGGCCCATTCGCTAACGGGAATGGCTTTGGGCTTTGAAGGGCCATTACTGGATTTGTGGGCAACACGCCTACCAAAGGTTACCTCCAAAGCGCTCAGGGATACGTTCTATAGGATATATGAGACCGTTATTTTCCTTATTACCACAAGTTCAAGGAAACGAGTTAGGGGTTAATGGATAGGATGATCTGATAAGAGAACGACGAGCAACTGATAAATCCTAACTAAAGGGGGTTCCCAATCATGGGGAAAAGATGAATTATACATCAGATGAACCTGAACGAATTATACGGTATTCTGGACCAGCAGCACGGAATCCCCACCAGGTGATTTCTGGAGCAAGAGACCCCATTTATAATTTAAATAGGATAGTTAGATTACAAGCCGGTTTTTGCAATTTTACCTAACCAGAGCGCTGAGGCTCTTGACTTTCTTGCAGACCAATCTGCTCAGATGAGGAATGCAATTTTCCAACACCCAAGGGTCCTAGATTATTTGCTAGCAGAAGAAGGGGGAGTTGGTGGAAAACTAAAGGAACCCAGCTCTTGTTTACAAATCCATGATCACGGGGCGGTAGTAAAACAGATAAGAAAAGGAATGAGAAAACTAGCTCACGTGCCAGTTCAAACCGGGAAAGGATGGGAATTAGACATGTTCTCGTGGTTGCCTGGTGGACCATGGGTTAAACGCATGGTGGTTTTCTCCCTTTGTGCGGTAGCAGCTCTGATTTTTGTACCATGTAGGATACCTTGTTTCATGCAGCTCATTCAGCATGGAGTCAGAAGAATGCAAGTCGTAGCTGTGCCCAGTGACCCAGAATTAGCTACAAGGGGACCGAAGATGATGGCTCTGCAAATAGCTCCAAAACCAAAAAGAAGACAAGAAGAAAAGGTCCAATGAACGGTGACTAAAGGTTGTAAAGACAAATAGTGAAATAAACAGAGGAGGGGCTGATAAGAAAATAGGGATAAGAGTGTCTCCACAAACAGGGAAGTTAACGGAAATGGCAGGAGTGAGACAACCAAAAGAAGAGGAGAGTTAATTGAAGCTGCAGGAGTGAGGTAACTGAAAACTAGGGGAAATAAGTGAAACTGCAAAAGTTGGACAATTAAAAACGGCAAAAGTTAAACTTTGATGTAATAGGCGGATCGAGAAGTCTGTACCTTCCAAGTACCTCAGCCAATGGGGAAAGGAAGAGGGTTACGTGCGGCCGGGGAATTAGGATAAAAGGGAGGCTGCGTCCTCCGGCAAATGGAGAGACCCCACAGGGATATGCCCCAGGGGACTCTCCCTTTATTCGAATAAAGCCTTTGCAGGACTCCTCTGTCTCCTTTGTGAACTTCGACCTCTGGCAACGGGATCTTCTGCACATTGTCTTGTTCCCTTTGCTGTTCTGTTAAACTGCCTTTGTGCCAACCCACCAGTTTCCTTTTTTTCCTTCCAATTCTCCCCTCATGGCCGTGGGGGGGCCGAGAGCGTGGCTGCCACGTGGTTCTTTGTTGCCGTCTGAGGCCAAACCACGACAGTCCTTTTTGGCGCCCAACGTGGGGCACTCGGAAGGTTGAGAGAACGACAGATCTGACCAGAGCGTGTTAAAATGTATGTGTTATATGCATTTATGATATTAGTCAATAGTACTGGTCACAATGTTGCTTCGTTTGTTCCCACGGCCGTGTTATGTAAATTCTGACATGCTCTATGTACTCCCTGTGATGATGTTTATCACCTCTGGGAGAGGGATCAGCATCATAATTTTGCCGTCCTGTGTGATATCAACTTATGATACGATAGCATCACTGTTCAGATGGTTACGCTGGGGCATTTATGCAGCACCGCTGTCCTGCTGTGACCTCGGACACCGTCTCTCAGAATTTATTAATAATCACACTCAGTCTATGGGGGAAGCGGGGGCTGGTGGTGTTCCTTTCCCCAGCTCTTTCACCTCCCTTTTCTATTTTGGTCCAGCTATGCCAGTTTTTGAGAATTTTGAATACTCTTGGGACATGCAAACCAGCTTGGTCCTATTGCTAGGTCTCCTCAATGTGTTTCAGTTCTTGTTTAGGGTTAAGCAACTATTTAAGACTCCCACCCAGAGATCTGTCCCGAGACTGGAGAGTCATGGGTGGCACGGGACGTGGGAGAATACGGACAGGTACCTAGAGAGCTTTTCACCTCCAACGGTTTGGGGCTTCACCCCCGAACAATTACAGAACCCGTTTGTATTTCTGGAGTGACAGG
The DNA here is from genome assembly GCF_964106895.1 of Numenius arquata. Taxonomy (NCBI): domain Eukaryota; kingdom Metazoa; phylum Chordata; class Aves; order Charadriiformes; family Scolopacidae; genus Numenius; species Numenius arquata. The sequence continues at coordinate 18,174,583 of NC_133587.1, read as the reverse complement.
GGGATCCCAAGAGTTGACTGTACCGTTTTTAAATCTTCTTTCAGCTTCTAATTTTCTAACAAGTCCCGATCAATCAAGGGCTTCGGTGCCCCTGGCAAGTCCAAAAGCTGATGTGTCACCCCTTGCTTTCCACTCTTGAATGTTAAAGGTTTAAAGAAAGGTCTGGTTTCTGGCTTCCCTCTCGCACCAATAACTCTTCCTTCCAGTGTCATAACCTCATTCATAGCTCTTTGTATTTAGAACTGAAGAGGCAGCTCCTGGATCAACCGAGCATTCTGCCTCTGTTTCATCTTCCCCAGCTTAATTTGAACCAGAGGTTCTGTGGGGGAAGATTCCTCCGGTCCCCGTCAATCTCTAGCTTCTCTAGCTAGAGGGAAGAGTCTGGTTCCCCAGATCTCGGTAAAGATGGGCATTCGCGTCTCCATCCTAACTCCAGAGAATTTAGGGAATCCTCTGCCTCTGGGCTCCTCATCCTCATCCTCCATCATCCTCAATCCTCATCCTCTGGGCTGTGTCCAGTTTTGGGCCCCTCACGACAGGACAGACGTTGAGGGGCTGGAGCGTGTCCAGAGAAGGGCAATGGAGCTGGTGAGGGGTCTGGAGCACGAGTCTTGTGAGGAGCAGCTGAGGGAGCTGGGGATGTTCAGCCTGGAGAAAAGGAGGCTGAGGCGAGACCTTCTCGCTCTCTACAACTCCCTGAAAGGAGGGTGTAGCCGGGGGGGGGGGGGGTCGGTCTCTTCTCCCAAGGCACAGGCAATGGCACAAGAGGCAACGGCCCCATGTTGCACCAGGGAAGATTTAGGATGGATACTAGGAACTATTTCTTCACACAAAGGGTTATTGAGCATTGGAACGGGCTGCCCAGGGAAGTGGTGGAGTCATCATCCCTGGTGGTATTTAAAAGATGGGTAGACGTGGTGCTGAGGCACGTGGGTTAGTGGTGGAGTGGGCAGTGTTAGCTCTATGGTTGGACTCGATGATCTTCTAAATGATTCCATGATGCTGTGACTTCTGTGACTGCGCCCTCATGCTGAGCTCCACCCGGCTCTGCCCTGGCCCTGGAAGCCAGGATGAGGCCCAGGGGACAGGGGAGAGGCAAAAAGGTGAGGGGCCATGAGGAGACCACACTCCCGGGTCAAGAGGGTGTCCCCACACAGACAGCAGTGACCCTGAGCTCTCAGCAACAGTTGTCCCATGGGACTGAGTTACGGGCTTTGTCCATCCCGCTCTCTTTAACAAGAATGAAGCGTGACAGCCATTTTCCCCAGGAAGCCAAGGCCTGGGCCTTCCATCACCCCTGGACAGCCTGTGCCCTGACACACCGATAGAATGCTGGAGGTGGCCATGTCACAAAGGGTTGCTGGGGAGGAACGGGCGGTGATCTGTCACAGCCTGGAGCCGAGCAGACCGGTGAGCAGCCAGACAGCCAGAGATTCTCTACCTTCTAAACGTACGCGGACACTAAGGTAAGGATTCAAGAGGGTGGCAGAGACCTTGACAGGGGTTCTCCGTGGTGAGGCACGGTGGATGCCCCATTGCTTTTATCCTCTCTCATAAACCACAGGCCCCTAAAAGCAGAGGAACAGACGATGGCACACAGCCACGCTCAGCCAGGGAGCAAGAGATTCTCTACCTTCTACAAGGACACAGACAAAAGTTAAGCATTCACGAGTCTGGCACAGATCTGGGCACAAGTTGTCCATTTTACTCATGCTCTCTGCTACCTTTCTTTGTTCATAATCTTCTGCCTTTTAATGCAGCAGGCCCAGAAACAAGACGGACAAGACCATGAGGAACTCCCATCCTCAACCACGTGGACAGTCTCTACCTTCTACAAAGACACAGACAAAAGATAAGGATTCAGGAGTCTGGCACAGACCTCGCAGGGCTTGTCCGTGCTGAGTGAGGATGGCTGACCTCTTGTTTGTTATCCTGTCTCCTTACAAGAGCAGGCCCAGAAAGGGACAGGACCAGACCATGAGGAGCTCCCATCCTCAGCCACACACAGATTCTCTACCTTCGACAACGACACGAACACAAAGTTAAGGATTCAAGAGGGTGGCAGAGACCTGGGCAGGGGTGTCCATCGTGATTGACTGTCTCTAATGCCTTCTTTTTTTCACACTTTCCTGTCATTTACAGCTGCAGAGAGAGATGGGAAGCGGAGCAGAGCATGGTGCACTCCCATTCTCAAACACACACAGATTCTCTACCTTTTAAAGGACACGGACACAAAGTTAAGGATTCAGTAGGGTGGCAGAGACCTGGGCAGCGGTGTCCACTCTTCTTGATGGTCTCTAATGTCTTTTTTCTTGACATTTTCCTGCCTTTTACAGCTGCAGGGACAGACACAAACCAGAGCAGAGCATGATGAACTCCCATCCTGCATGACACACAGATTCTCTACCTTCTACAAGGACACGGACACAAAGTTAAGGATTCAAGAGGGTGGCAGAGACCTGGGCAGAGGTTTCAATGGTGTGTATCAAATGGTCTTAAAGCTGTCGCATCTACTATCACTTCATTAAATCACTGTTTTATATCAAGAAATATAATGCTGCTTCTCTCCTATGAGTGAAGGCTATCGCTCTCCAGCTAGCGCCCTGCACACTCACCCCTCCTGCTTCCAGCTGCTGCTCCAGCTCTCAGCAGCGAGTCCGCTCCTGCAGGAGCCGGGGGGAGACTCGCCATGGAGAGGAGCGAGCGCCCCTGGGGACAGAGCCGGCTCCTCCGGCACCGGCTTTTCTCGGGCTCTCTGCAGCCCAAGCTCAGCACATAGAATCATACAATCATAGAATCGTCTAGGTTGGAAGAGACCCTTGGGATCATCGAGTCCAACCATCTACCCTACTCTACAAAGTTCTCCCCTATACCATATCCCCCAAGACCACATCTAAACGGCTCTTAAACACATCCAGGGATGGTGACTCAACCACCTCCCTGGGTAGCCTATTCCAATGCCCGACCACTCTTTCTGTGAAAAATTCTTTCCTAATGTTCAGTCTAAACCTACCCTGTTGGAGCTTGAAGCCATTCCATGTAACTGGGGAGGTTACATGCCACAGCGCTGCCCATCCCAGTGATGCCGTGAAAGACGAAATCAGGACTCAATAGTCGGGATGACTATTAAGCAGGTATCCTTTATTGCAGCGCTGGACGCACAGGGGATAGCTCCTCCAAATGTGCGTGCCCGACAGAGTCAGTTTAACAACATATATGCACACCATACATACATATTCATGCAAGGAGTTTTAACATATTCATTAGTTTCCAGTAACTCATTACCATATGCTACCTCCCTCTTGGAGCCCCCCATTTGTCAGAGATAAGATAACATTGTGCTGGCCTCACAATTGCTATCTACATAGGTACCTTCCTGTCTTGTTACTTATCGTAGCTCTGCAGGGGTGTAGGCCCCTATTTGTGGTCAGCCAAGTTATATTTGCTAACTCATACTTAGGTAAGCAAACCTTCAAGCCATACCTAGCCTTATTCTTTAATTCAATCCCCCCTTTTCTTTATGCTATTGCAAATTCTTTTGCATAATTTTGTTTACAGTCCATAATACATGTACTTGTTGAGCAACAGTTCGTACTTTCCACCACAGCCAAATGTTGAGAATAGTCAGCAGTAGGGCTGCAAAAATCAGCACTAGTACAGGATGCACTAGGAAATTGAAAACCTGTGCAGCGGTTGGAGATTTTAGTGAGGTATTTAGAAAAAGGTCCCACCAATGATGTTCACCAGTTTTCTCAATGGCTGTGATGATGTTCTTTATTTCTACAGTATCATGCTGGACTTGCCATAATGTTCGTTTCGAAGCTTCCTTCACCCTCTTTAGCAACATTTTAATGTCTGGGTGGGAAAGCATTTTCTTCAGGACATTAATGTCCATTCCAATCTGTAATTTAGGTATATCATTGTATAGCATGAAACTGTCAGAGATCAACTGAGAAGTGGTTATTGGAGCAGAATAATTAAAATCACAACCTTGTATCTTGGTAAAGTTACAAACACAAAAGTTAGTTCCATTTGTTTCTTCTTCACAAGTATCAATGCTGACATTAACACAACTAGTCCTTATACAGACACATCCTTTTCCTACATAATACACCTGTGATTGAGCATGTTCTGAGGGAAGCATCTCAAACGTGCATGTACTGTCCTCTGTGTCTAAGCACAAATCTTCGTTTTCAATTACTGCATTCTCACAAACATATCCTAGTTGTTCCTTTGGGATGCAGGCTTCGGTACTAATGGTCTGCCATTTTCTTATATCATCATTATATTTTGCCCAAACATTATAGTTTATTGGTCTGACTACTACATCTTGATGGATTGCCCCTAGTGCTAAAATAGGGAAAATATCCCATGCCTTTGCCTTTTGAATTGTCAGCACGTAGGCTTCAATTCGTTCTTTTGTGTCATCATAGGTGAAATTAACTAATTGCCACCAAGCCTGATGTTTTAATTCGAATGGGGTGGTAGTATCGTTCTTAGCGATAATTTCTCTAATTTCCTGTGGTAGGTTTCCTGACATCCCTTCTCTGATTATATCAGAAACCACAGATTGTATCCAAAGTTGTGTTTGTATACACTGAATGGCAATAGAGACATTTCCTTGTAGTCCTTTTACAAAAGTTGCTACTGCTTGGAAATCCTCAGTAGTATGGTTAGATAATAGGGAAACGAAATCAACAGTTAATTGCTGAGTTTCAGCCAGAGTGACTAAAGATGACCTTAGTGGTACTTCTAGCCTTCCTAAATCAGAGGTGACTGTGCTCAGTTTATTAATTATTACTTCCTGATCAATCGAGTTTAAAACTCCTAGTCCAGATCCAAACCATCCTGTTAAATCTCTCTGTTTCCTTGAGTGGTGAGCTCTGGAATGTAACCATGCCTTCCATCCTTTAAGACTTTGCAAAATAAAAGGTAAGCATTCTGATTTAATCTGAGATATATCAGCTTGTACCTTTACCCGTACCTTCTTTAAAGAATATGTGGGGTCCAGAAATAATTTCTGCTCATTGGATTGTCTCACTACATAAGGGCCTGCGAACGAAAGGTTATGGTATTTCACAGCACATTTAGCTGGTTCAAACAGAGGGATGGTGGTTGGACTTGGAGTAATTATATTTCTCCGAGGCACATAGAGCACAAAGGGGAATAAGAATGTTGCTGCACGGCTTTCTAGACTCCATAGTGCGCATATCTTATAAACTGCTTCTCCTTTATTTACTATAGTAAGGCTACATTGAGGTTGCTGACATGTAGCCTTCAAAGCAGTTGTTGGTACTTCCCATATGGTAAATTTCCCTTTTTCAGTGCTATTGTATTTTATATTTATAGTGATGTTTTCAGCCTTTTCAGATGCATTACAAGTAACCCTACTCCTAAAGGTAAATGTTTGAGTGAAAGTTTTTATCTCCTTTTTGCATGCTATATTTTCCCTATATATTACATAATTTTTATATATTACTGGTGCATTATAATTGAGAATAGTATTTGAACGTTTCACTTCTGGAAAGGGGATAAGTTGGGGAGAGAGAGTATCCATACCATGTGTGGCGGTTATATCCTTTGGGACTAAAATCAAGGCCGCTTGTCAGTATGATCTTATAATTTCCCTTGCATCATGTATAACTCCTATGCACCTAATCATTGAACTAACTTTAGGTTGGACCTCTGCTCGACAGTAATCTTGGTGGAGTGTACATACTGCTGAAAATATGCATTGTTGTGGCTCTTCTAAATTATATACATAAATGCCAACCGTTATTACAGTGGTTAAGTACACTTGTGTCATATCAAATTTACATGCTTTATCAATCAAGCTGTTTTCTCTTATTTCAAAGGATGGTATCTGTTGTGAATCTCCCCAGTCTCTTTTAATCTGGCCATCAATTTTTAAAACTGTGTATACCTTAATCTTTTTATATGTGATATTCAGACCTGCATTGCCCAAATGTCCATTCCTGGTCCAGTCTTCGGGGTCGGGGACATCATCTAGGTCTTGATGGGTGGTGCAGTTCTCTGTCCATCCAGCTGTGATGTAGAAGATCACAATAATGATCTCCGGAATCGCAGTTTTGCTGATCCGGTACATTCGGAGGTCCATTTCTGCTCAAATTGGGGATCTTCCTTATGCCTCGGAGCCGTCTTTTGTAATCTTAGTTTTAAAGGTCCTAAAGGTTCAGAAGTCCACTGCTTGTCTGGAGCTTTTTTCACTCGAGAGTAGTGAATCCAGGACGGCTGCTCCTTCACCTTGATTGCAGTGAAGGTGGTCAGTAACATTTGAAATGGTCCGGTCCACCTCTCTTCCAGTGGATTGCCTGAAAAATTTTTGATATAAACCCAATTTCCAGGACTAAAGGGATGGATAGCGTGATCCAATCCCTTAACTCTAGTTCCTAGGACACTCTTATTGATTTTCTCTAATTGTTTTCCCAAAGAAATAACATATTTTTGTAAATAAGAATTACCCAACTGGTTTAAATCTTCTCCTTTATATTTTGTCTGGTATGGTCTCCCATATAATATTTCAAAAGGGCTTAGGTTTTCTTTAGCTCTTGGCTTTACACGTAGTCTAAGCAGAGCTATGGGTAATGCTTGATACCAATACAAATCTGCTTCTTGACATATTTTGGCTATCTGCTGTTTTATCATGTGATTCATTTTTTCTACTTGCCCACTGGCCTGCGGCCTATATGGGGTGTGTAACTGCCAATCAATTCCCAATAGTTTGCTAACTTGCTGCACTATTTGTGCACAAAAGTGAGTACCTCTATCTGATGAGATGACTATAGGTACCCCAAATCGAGGTATTATCTCGTTCAATAACACTTTAGTCACTTCTCTTGCCTGGTTTGTTCTACAGGGAAAAGCCTCTGGCCATCCAGAAAAGGTGTCTGTAAGCACCAATAAGTACTTATACCCCCCTTTTCTTGGGAGTTCGGAAAAATCGATTTGCCAATGGTCTCCTGGTATGTTTCCTTTCCCAATAGTTCCTAACTGTACTCGATTACCTGTGTTGGGGTTATTTCTCAAACATGTTTCACACTGCTGAGTCACCTGTCGAACAGTGGTATATAAATTCTTCCCTATCCATCTTTGGCCTAAAAATTTATATAACGAATCTGCTCCCCAATGTGTCTTATCATGTTCTTCTTTAACAAGTCCCCACACTAGTTTGGCAGGTATAATCATTCTACCATCACTCAAATGAGCCCATCCCCGGGAAGGAACTTGTCCTCCTAATTCTCGTATGAACTCCTCATCTAATCTAGAATATTTAATGCCCTCGTGGTCATCCAGGTCTTGATTTCTATTGTCTGGAATTAAGGCTAGAATTTGTTCTTTCTGTATTCTTTCTGCTGCCTGTTTAGCCTCATAATCAGCCAATCTGTTACCTCTTTCTTGGTCAGTGTTACCCCTCAGATGTCCTCGACAATGCATGATGGCGACGCTAGCTGGTAACCGTACTGCCTCCAGTAGACGAAGTATTTCTTCTGCATGTTTGATTTGTTTTCCTTGTGCGGTTAGCAATCCTCGTTCCTTCCAGACTGCTCCATGAGCATGAACAACTCCAAAGGCATATTTGGAGTCTGTCCATATATTTATCCTTTTCCCTTTCGCCAGTTCCAAAGCCCTAGTCAAGGCAATAATCTCAGCCTTTTGAGCTGATGTCCCGGTAGGCAATGGTTGGGATTCAATTACCTTATTTGTTGTGGTCACTGCATATCCAGCCTTACGGATACCTTGTCGGACAAAGCTACTTCCATCCGTAAACCAGGAGTCCTGTGCATCCTGCAGGGGTTCTTCTTTCAGATCTGGTCTGCTAGAATACACAGCCTCTATTGTTTCCAAACAGTCATGTGTTAGTGGTTCGGTTGTTGCTCCACTAAGGAAAGAAGCTGGGTTCACAATGTTAGTCCTGGTATTTCAGAAACCTGGATGGGGAAAGCCAGTGATTCCCTTTTTGTTCTAATACAGCGGATACAGTATGCGAAACCAACACTGTCATCTTCTGGCCCAAGGTAAATTTCCGGGCTTCCTCAATATTTAGTATTACGGCCGCTACCGCTCGTAAACATCCTGGCCATCCTTTACTTACTTCATCTAATTGTTTAGAGAAATAAGCTACAGCTCTTTTGTATGGTCCCAGCCGCTGAGCTAAAACTCCTAGAGCTATTCCTTGTTTCTCATGAGAAAAGAGCCAAAAAGGTTTGGTTACATCAGGCAAGCCCAAGGCCGGGGCTCTCATGAGTTCCTTTTTGAGTATTTCAAATGCGTTCTGAGCTTCTTTGGACTATATCAATCTAATGGGATTATTTTTCAAAAGTTCATATAAAGGTTTCACTATTATTCCGTAGTTATAAATCCATAATCGACACCAACCTGTCATTCCCAAGAAGGTTCTGAGTTCTTTTACCGTCTGAGGAAGTGGGGTTTTACAGATGGCTTCTTTTCGTTCAGTTCCCAACTCCCGTTGTCCTCCAGATAATTCATATCCCAGGTAGGTCACTTGCTGTTGTACCATTTGAACTTTCTGTTGAGAGACTCGATATCCATTTAGTCCAAGAAAGTTTAACAAGCTCACAGTCCATTGGATACACTCAGGTTTGGTTTCAGTTGCTATTAACAGGTCATCCACGTATTGTAAAAGGGTTCCATTTTTGGAAGGAGGCTTCCATCCCTCAAGCTCACGTGCTAATTGATTTCCGAAAATTGTTGGACTGTTTTTGAAACCTTGGGGTAACACTGTCCAAGTAAGCTGGGTTTTCCTACCAGTGGTAGGGCTTTCCCATTCAAAAGCAAACAACTTCTGACTTTCTTTAGCCAAAGGCAGACAAAAGAATGCATCTTTTAGGTCTAATACTGTAAACCATACCTGACTGTTTTTCAATTTGGTAAGTAATGTATAGGGATTGGCAACTACAGGGTGTAAATCTTTAACAATTTTGTTTATTTCTCTTAGGTCCTGAACTACCCGATAAGTTCCATTTGGTTTCTTTACCGGCAGTATGGGGGTGTTATATTCTGATTCACATTCCACTAGTAGTCCATGTTGTAAAAAGTTCTTAATTGGACCTTCTATCCCTCTGCGATCTTCTAATCTCAGGGGGTATTGTTTTTGACGTATTGGGCTTGCTCCCTCCTTAAGTTGTATTACTATGGGGGTAGCGTGTTTCGCCCTTCCTGGAGTCCCTGTAGCCCAAACCCCTGGATATACCTGATTAATGATTTCTTCAAGTTCGGGTGATGACACAGTGGGCTTTTCAGAGTGCATTAGGGCTAGGCTCAAAATTTCAATCAACTGATCTTCTTTCACTTTTAATTCCATGGCTCCTTGATTAAAAACTATCACTGCTCCTAATTGCTCTAATAAATCTCGCCCTAACAGTGATTTGGGGGAATGTGGCAAGTATAAAAATCGATGTATTCCGATCTGTTTTCCTAATTTAAATCTAAGGGGTTCCGAAAAGAACGCCTTTCTCTGCTGGCCAGTGGCTCCTATTACATTTACAAAATCCTTGCTTACAGGCATTAATTCTTGATTTCTAACTATCAATTCAAATCGTTTTGCCACCTTAGAGGGATCATCTCGATACCCTCTAGCTACCTCCTTCCAGTCATTTAAATCAGTGGTGGAAAACGGAATTTTCACTCTAGCTGGTCCACTAGATCCCATTACTTCCCGTAACGGGGCTAGGAGTTGTGGAGCTCTCTGAGTTTTACTCCTGGTTCTTGCAGTAACTGGAGTAAAAGCAGTTGCCGCTTCCCCTTCTTCCTCACCGCTACCGCCACCCTCTGTCTCAGGGAATGGCGACTGGGGTGGAGAAAGCGGATCTGGCAATGGAGGGGGGGGCATTCCCAAATCCTCAAGCTGATCTTCTGTTTCCTCTTTCCTCTTACTGGATTCTGTCACTTTTAAACACCTTTGTCCAATACTACATGCCGAGCAACATCTCTTCATTTTCTGCTGCCCCTTCCTTTTATCTTTATGTTCTTTCTCGAGGGACAAAACTAAAGGGTCTTGCGGTGGTATATTAAATCCGCAGTCCTTTTGCCATTCAGGATGATTTCGCAAAGTGAAAAACATATCCGCATACATAACCTCATCCCATTTTCCTTCTCTCCGTAAGAACAACATCAACTGCAACATAGTATTATAGTTTAGAGTCCCATTATGAGGCCAATTTTCTCCATCATCTAATTTGTATAAGGGCCACCATTGATTACAATATTTTATCAAAGTTTTCTTATTCACGTTCCCACCTGACGGTCCTCCTATATTTTTCCAATGTTTTAAAATACATCCTATGGGGCTCTTTTTCACAATTCCGCCACTTTGCTGTTCCCCCATATTTGCTAATTTAACACAGTACAGTTAGAGGATACAATCTGTCTCCTCAATATTCCTCCCACTGCATCCACAGCTGGCAATTAGGGCACTCAAGATCAGTACAATCTGGATTAGACCCAAACCAGTGAAAAAATCTTAAAACAATTTTAACGCTTAACACTTATTGTTTGCTTTACACCCGTTATCTGGGTGGAAAGGACAATATCCATTTATATGACCGATCATATTCATCCAGTCAACCAAATATACTCGCTTTGTTCATCTCCGGCCGCACCCCTCGCGGGATAACGGAACCGCGGATCAGAACTCCACACTCGCTTCGCAGCTGTGCCGCGTCTCAGTCATACAAGAGCTAGCTCAATTCATTCACACACCTTTTACCAAATCCAAATCAACTTTCAATAAACAATTCCTTTAAACAGTTCCAATTTCAATACCGATAAGTTACTACCACCACAAAGTACGTTAATGCAAAGGTACTTAGCTTTACTCGCGACCGTACCTAACGTACTAAAACCAAGTGTATGAAATACAAAAGTACAAAACACAGCATGTGCTCATACCCGCATACACAAACCAAACCAAGTGTACGAAATACAGGAGTACAAAGCACAAAATGTGCCTGTACCCGCGTACACAAACCAAGTGTATGAAATACAGAAGTACAAAGCACAAAATGTGCCTATACCCGCATACACAAACCAAACCAAGTGTACGTAATGCAAGAGAGCGCAGCACAACCTGAGTTGCGCAGCACAACTCACGTACACAGTATGCCCTCAGGCACTAGTAGCCTGGCATACAGCGCCCTGCGTAGGACGTCTCCTACGACTTATGGGAACCCCAAATGACCGGTTCCAAAAACCAAAACTCTTTTTTTTTTTTTTTTTTTTTTTTTTTTCTCTAATTTTTCTTAAAAGAATACCTTATTTTCTAGATGGTCCTTGTCTGCCCCCGCAGTGATCCGTATGAGGCGAGGAGTCCCTCCGGGAAGATCCCGGGGGTACCCTAGGGAGTCCTGTTCTCAGAGGGTCCTGCAGCCGAGCAGAGAGGGTCCCATCTGGGGTGCCAGAATTGATGCCGTGAAAGACGAAATCAGGACTCAATAGTCGGGATGACTATTAAGCAGGTATCCTTTATTGCAGCGCTGGACGCACAGGGGATAGCTCCTCCAAATGTGCGTGCCCGACAGAGCCAGTTTAACAACATATATGCACACCATACATACATATTCATGCAAGGAGTTTTAACATATTCATTAGTTTCCAGTAACTCATTACCATATGATACCTCCCTCTTGGAGCCCCCCATTTGTCAGAGATAAGATAACATTGTGCTGGCCTCACAATTGCTATCTACATAGGTACCTTCCTGTCTTGTTACTTATCGTAGCTCTGCAGGGGTGTAGGCCCCTATTTGTGGTCAGCCAAGTTATATTTGCTAACTCATACTTAGGTAAGCAAACCTTCAAGCCATACCTAGCCTTATTCTTTAATTCACCAGCCCGAGTCCTTACGGCACCGGGAAGCTTCGCTTCCCCCGAGCCCGCCCAGGCCCCGGCCAGCGGCTCGGGGCGGACGGCGGCCGCGGCGGCTCCCGGGGGGGGCCCCGCCGGGGCCGCGCCTTCGCCCCCCGAGGGCTCCGCCGCCGAGTCCCCTCTGCGGGCGGCGCGGGCGGCCCGGGCACCCCGGCCCCGCCACCGCGGCCCGGCCCGGCCCCGGGCAGCTCCCCCCGGGCAGGCGCCCCCGCTCCTCACCTTCGCCTGCAGCTTCCGCACCAGCACCGCTTGCCGGGGCCGCGCCTCCTGCCAGCTCTGCCGCCGGCGCTGCAGGGAGCCCGGGCCCGGCGCCGCCATGCCCCCGCTCGCCAGCCGGGCTCCGCCGCCGGACGGGCCCCGCGGCGGGGGCTGCTCCGCCGCCTGCCCCGGCGGACCGCGGCCCGGCGCCTGCCGGGGCGGGCGGAGCGGCTGCCCCTGCCCGCCGGGCGCCGCCGGGAGCCGCGGGGCGGGAGGGCCGGGCTCGCTCGGGGCCGCTCTGCGGCGGCGCTGCCCTCGGGGCTGCGGGGCTGCCGCGGGGGAGAGGCCGCCCCGGCCGCGGGTGGCTCCGGCAGCTCCGCTCGGAGACCGGCCCCGGCCCCGGCCCCGGCCCCGGCGAAGGTTGGGGGCGGGAGGGGGGAGCGGGGGGAACCGGTCCCCGCCAGCGGGGGGTCCCCCGGGGGGGAGGGCGAGAGCCGGCGCCGCGGGGACGGGCCGCCGCCCGGCGAAGGCAGCGGCCCCGCCGGAGCCTCTGCCGGAGGCTCCAACTTCAGCCTCGGCTGCCGCGGGAGCGGGAGGCCCGGCCCGCTGCGAAACCCCGACGGGCCCGGGGGCAGCTCCCGAACCTTCTCCTCCCCGATGGGCAGCGGGAGGGGCCCCGGCTGCCGGCAGGGAACGGGGGGGTGGCGCTGTGCTCTCCCCTGCTTTCCCCCTCTGCCCCTCCCGGCTCCTGCTCAAGCCATAACCACCGGTGGCAGATGTGATGAGCTGCCCCCGCACTTTGCTGGGGGGGGACGCAACGGGGGAGGACGTGCTGGCAACGCAGCCAAAACACTGTCTGGAGTGGGGACCTCGGTGCTTGGTTCCCGTGGGAATATGACTCTAGGTCAGTTATCTCACTCCAGAAATAGCGGACAGCCCAAGAGCCCCTGGAGCTCTCCTGCAGGGCAGCGGCTGCAGGCCAGGATCTCCCCTTGAGTGGGGACGCTCGCTTAAGGTCCTGCCCCTCGAGGTGCAGAGATTCGTTGCCGCAACAGATTCTCGGGAAGTGACTACTAGCATGCTAAACTCTGAAATCTTAGCCAAGCGATAGAAAGGACGTGTGCGGAAAACCCCATAGCCAGAGGTCGAAGTTCACAAAGGAGACAGAGGAGTCCTGCAAAGGCTTTATTCGAATAAAGGGAGAGTCCCCTGGGGCATATCCCTGTGGGGTCTCTCCATTTGCCGGAGGACGCAGCCTCCCTTTTATCCTAATTCCCCGGCCGCACGTAACCCTCTTCCTTTCCCCATTGGCTGAGGTACTTGGAAGGTACAGACTTCTCGATCCGCCTATTACATCAAAGTTTAACTTTTGCCGTTTTTAATTGTCCAACTTTTGCGGTTTCACTTATTTCCCCTAGTTTTCAGTTACCTCACTCCTGCAGCTTCAATTAACTCTCCTCTTCTTTTGGTTGTCTCACTCCTGCCATTTCCGTTAACTTCCCTGTTTGTGGAGACACTCTTATCCCTATTTTCTTATCAGCCCCTCCTCTGTTTATTTCACTATTTGTCTTTACAACCTTTAGTCACCGTTCATTGGACCTTTTCTTCTTGTCTTCTTTTTGGTTTTGGAGCTATTTGCAGAGCCATCATCTTCGGTCCCCTTGTAGCTAATTCTGGGTCACTGGGCACAGCTACGACTTGCATTCTTCTGACTCCATGCTGAATGAGCTGCATGAAACAAGGTATCCTACATGGTACAAAAATCAGAGCTGCTACCGCACAAAGGGAGAAAACCACCATGCGTTTAACCCATGGTCCACCAGGCAACCACGAGAACATGTCTAATTCCCATCCTTTCCCGGTTTGAACTGGCACGTGAGCTAGTTTTCTCATTCCTTTTCTTATCTGTTTTACTACCGCCCCGTGATCATGGATTTGTAAACAAGAGCTGGGTTCCTTTAGTTTTCCACCAACTCCCCCTTCTTCTGCTAGCAAATAATCTAGGACCCTTGGGTGTTGGAAAATTGCATTCCTCATCTGAGCAGATTGGTCTGCAAGAAAGTCAAGAGCCTCAGCGCTCTGGTTAGGTAAAATTGCAAAAACCGGCTTGTAATCTAACTATCCTATTTAAATTATAAATGGGGTCTCTTGCTCCAGAAATCACCTGGTGGGGATTCCGTGCTGCTGGTCCAGAATACCGTATAATTCGTTCAGGTTCATCTGATGTATAATTCATCTTTTCCCCATGATTGGGAACCCCCTTTAGTTAGGGATTTATCAGTTGCTCGTCGTTCTCTTATCAGATCATCCTATCCATTAACCCCTAACTCGTTTCCTTGAACTTGTGGTAATAAGGAAAATAACGGTCTCATATATCCTATAGAACGTATCCCTGAGCGCTTTGGAGGTAACCTTTGGTAGGCGTGTTGCCCACAAATCCAGTAATGGCCCTTCAAAGCCCAAAGCCATTCCCGTTAGCAAATGGGCCTTCCCATGTTTCATTATCCTGTGGTATTTCACAGTATAGAGTATCTTTTGATCCCAGGGGTCCTCCTGCTATATCCCGGGGCTGCTGCTTGTGGACGGGGGTTGTTCAGTGACCTCCTGGCTGTTCCTCCCTTCCCAAGGTGTGAGGATCTGGCCAAAGGGAACGTCCTCTTGCGGGGGCACCTCGAGAAAGCGAGTGAGGTGACTTCAGCCCTTAAAGGAGATGTTGGAAAACTGAGGGCGGATTGGATGGGGGCGCAGGAGGAGCTGGAAGCGAAGGAGAGAGAATGGCACCGGGAACGTGTGTGGAATAATTCCTAAAGTAAAAATTTTATTAAAAATATAGCATTGTTCACACATTAAGGAAAGGTATAAAATGGAAGCGTTTCCAGGGTAGAATACAGCAGATACGGGAACGAGGTGATCCTATGGAACTGATAAGCTGCATATTTGCTACCCTGAGCCAACAGTCTGTCAGATTTTGACAAAATGCTGTCCTTTGTGCGAACTTTGCTCATTATAATGTCATTATAATACCAAAACACACCTCCAGCCCGAAGGCTACCCGCCTCCAAGGTGCAACCACTCGTCCTTGAGTCTGCGCCCTGAATTTTTCGTAAACTATACCTTTAAAAGCGAGGCGAGAGAATTTTACACCAAGCCTAATAAAGGTATTTATGACTAGAGTCACTCAAACTCCACCTTGAAGGTAAAACATAGTATAAAACTAGCCCAAGAAAGGGGGGATGCTAGGGAAGACCCCATCGTGAAGAGGTCAGGGAGGACCCCGTCACGGACTGCCTTTGACTTGCGGGACCAGTCGAGGGGCTGAGCCTTTCTTCCCCCCCATAGGGAGGCCTTTGGGTAAGACTTAGACTATACCGAGTGCTTCCTCGGGAAACTTAGAAATCTCTCTAGAGGGTTATTTTTGTTACATTTATAGCCAGGCTGTATTGTTTGGAACTTTGTCGCACGCTTTGTACCATTAACAAACCATATTTTACTTGCACGTGCTTTGCAGACAGTGTATTTATCACCGGCAAACCATAAGAACCTTTGTATCTGTTGCTGAAATAAACTGCACTGCTTAAGTAGCTAGCCGTTTCGGTTTCCCATTGAACGCCACCAAACATTAGAGTGCGGCCGTGCTAGTTCATGAGCACGACTAGACTGAAGGTGCAGTCCACTATGACTGTATCTGGACTCGTGACAGTTAAATATATTAAACACGACTGGACTGATAGTGGTGAATTGGGCATCCCTCAGGATTTAAACCTAGCCGCACCTAGCCTCCCACCTCGGTGAGGAGTGTTAGAACGCAAGGGGGTTTATTTTCTGCCAAAACTATTTTGCCTATTAACGCAACAGACGTGAGGTGAGGGAGGGGCTGCGGGAATGTCAGAGGTGATGCCAGCGTGGCACGAGAATGTGTTTTATTTTTGGCCCAGAGACCTCCCTGTGAGAAGGTTGTGGCGGTTTTGGGGATGTGTTGGTGCTGGGGATGTGCTGGTGTTGGGGATGTGTTGGTGCTGGGGATGTGCTGGTGTTGAGGATGTACTGGTGTTGAGGGTGTGTTGGCGTTGAGGGTGTGTTGGTGTTGAGGATGTGCTGGGGATGTGCTGGTGTTGGGGATGTGCTGGTGTTGGGGATATGTTGGTGTTGAGGATGTGCTGGTGTTGGGAATATGTTGGTGCTGGGGATGTGTTGGTGCTGGGGATGTGCTGGTGTTGGGGATGTGCTGGTGTTGGGGATGTGTTGGTGCTGAGGAGCAGACAGGGCTGGGAGATGGAGGGGTGGTGGTGATGGAAGCAAATGGTGGTGATGGAAGAGTCCCCCCTGCTGTGGCCGTGCTGCTCGGTCCTAAAGGCCAGTGCTGCTGCTGCTGGTAGTTCTCTCTGGTAGTTGTTCAATCTCCGTCTGGAGCCGTGAGAGCAGAGAGGTCTGTGTGTTTTCAGATTGCGAGCAGCCAAGGGAAGACCAAGAGGGGCCTCCCTCACCGACAGCAAATGTGAGAGTGGCCTTGGAGGGGCTTGTCTTTGTCGTCCTCCCCCAAGACACCTGTGTGTGAGACACCTCTGCAAGGGGAGATGCTGAATGAGGGTCACTTGCTTTGCTGATGTCCCCTCCTGCAGGACAAGGGTGGGTGTTCCCTCCTGTGCAGTCGGGTGGCAGCTCTGCTGAGGCTGCTCCTGTGGTGGCTCTTCAGTCCCCAATGCCCTGTTGGAGTAGTTCTTGAAGGAGACCTGGCCATGGTGGTGTGACCCTCTCCCAGCTGAAAGACTTGTGCAGTGACGGCGAAGGCTGAGCTGGCATTTCTTTTTCTCTTTGCATCTGTAGCTTTATGACAAGTTCAGAAGGGGTGAACGTGGCCGTCTGCTCGGCCTGTGGCGTCAGGTGGACACCTTCTGCCGCCGTTTCCTGGAAATGAAGACTGCCACGCACCGGTGAGTAGAAGCTGAGGCCAGATGTCTGCAGAAAAAATGTGGCTTCCCTTCAGATCTCTCTGGGGTTCCTTTCTCTCTGCAAACAGAAGTAGCACAGCCTCCTGTGTCAGGAGGCAATTTCAAAGTCTGGGTTACCGTCAGCCATTGATCTTATTGGATTATAAGCCTTCCTTAATGCCGCGAGTGTGCCTGACCTACTGTTTAATTCTCCTCCTCTTTGTGATTTGTTGGTACAACATTTTCGGTTTATTCTCACACCACCTTCCTGAAATGTTTGTTCTGTAGATATTGTCGTCAGCCTCTGAGCAGCCACTTGCCGGGGTGTTCCTTGCAAGCCTGAGTGCAGAAGGCCTTGGGGGCAAGAAGGGCCATTTTGCAGCATGAAGCATCTTAACCTGAATCATCCTGTGATCCTGTGATTATTGGATGGGAAATTCATAGCCGTCTCCCCAAAGAGCTTGCAGGCTCTTTGATCCATTCCCTGCTGAAGGCAAAAGTGATTGTGGGAATAGTCATCTGGACTTTCAACGTCTGTCTGACCCCCAGAAGAACTTTGGCCAGGCTGGTATCCAGCGTAGGAAAGAGGAGAGAGAGAACCAGGAGGCAGGAAGCTGTTAATTTGTGAGCACCTGAATGTTTTGGAAAGGTTCTGTGATTTCTGGAAGCTTGTTTTACTTTCTCAGTGCTGAATGTTTCCCCTCCATCAAGGACAAAGAGTGATGCAGGTCTGGTCAGGAAATGCCAGCGTTCTTGAGGTGTAAATAGAAAGGGGTTGGAAATCATCCCAACTGCCGTTTCTGGGACATAGGATGTGCTCTTGGGTTTGGAAACGAGAATGTTTTTATGTTCAAACCTTGTTTGTCTCTCCCCTTCGCAGAGACTGAAGGACTCGGAGGCACTTGGAGAAAAACATTCCTCATTACAGCGTGAGTTGGTGGTCGTGAGGGAGACACTGGAGCAATCGCACCTTCAGAGGGATCTGCTGAAGCAAAAGAGAGATGAGCTTACCATGGCCCTGGCGAAGGTATGGTCACCTTGTGATAGCAAGGCCACCACAGTTGCTGTTTCTGGCAGCAGCAGACAGGGACAATCATAGACGCGTAGAATCATGGAGGTTGGGAGGGACCTTTCGAGTCCTCGAGTCCAACCGCTAACCTCACACCGCCAAATCCTCCACTGACCCCTGTCCCTCAGCTCCACCTCTGCCCGTCTTTTCACTACCGTGTTGCTCCTCTTCTGTTCTCCCACTGTTGTTTAAGTACAATGTTGGTCTCCTTCTTGGGAAATGGTGGTGAGAGCAGGCAGGTCTTTGGGGCAGTCTGTCCTCACGTGCTGATTGGGAGCGCTGAACTGGGAGTATGTCAGAGACACGCAGGGGATGGGGAGTTGCTGCTCTCTTCTTGACTGTAAACCTGACTGTATTTTATTTCCTCTGTGCTTCCGTGGCGGTGGCTGGAGCAAGAGAATGGAGCTCTGTCGGGTAAAGTGGAGGAGATGGAGAGAGCAAAGGTCTCTGCCCAGGAGAAGCCGCGCTTGTGTAGAAGAACAGATGGAGAGCTCTGCGCAGAGAAAGCCCCCCTGGAGCAGCTGCTGAAGGAAGCAGAGGAGCAAGAAGAGGGGCTGCGGGCAGCGCTGAGGATCCGGGCAGAGGAGAAGGAAGAAAGCCAAGAGAAACTCATCCAGGTGGGACCAAAATGCTGGTGCTTCTGGGTGGGCGTTTGGCTGCTTGTCTGGGTGAAGCTGTGCCTGTGTTGGCCTCCTTTTTGGCTTTGATAAGCTGCCGAGAGAGGATGGAATCCATGAATCCACTATTCTCACCCGTGGCAAAAAAGACAAACTGTGTAGCTCTGAGTCCTTTGTCTGAGGGAAAGCCCAGGGCTGCATCAAGGGCTTTGGCTGCATTTGGTCCCGCCTTCAGGTTCCCCGGCAGCAAGAGTGGGCTCGCAGTGGCCTGGAGCAGTTGTGCCAGGAGTCCTCTGGCCAAGGGCAGGCACTGGCCGAGGTGTCCGCAGAGAAGGAATTGCTGCTGCGGGAGAAAGCTGCCCTGGAGGTGCCACTGGCAGCCGTGGAGCGGGACAGAGAAGGCCTTTCCGAGCAGCTGGCAGAGGCCAGGTAAGGGCAGGGAGGAGACCCTGGGGCAGGGCGTTGTTTGATGTCCGTGATGATAAAGGTGGTCATCGTTCCACCAGGGTTTATTGCATCCTGTGTGCTTTCCACTTCCATGGCCAGCAAAACTTGGCTCTGAGTTGAGCCATAATCAAACCATGGAGATGTTTCCTGAAACCTGAAGTTTCTCTCTGGTCTTGGATTGTTTTTCTGTGCCTTTGAACATCGGTCTTGCCTTATGCAGGAGTTTGACGTGGGATCTTCAGAATTCGAGGCTGTTGCTTGTGGACGTTGTGAGCAGGACGCTGCCCTTCAGGGTGAAGCCAGAGCCTCCCGCAGAAAATCTGGAGGGGCTCCTGTTTCTAAGCGAAGGCATGTTAAGTGTGGTGCAGGACCTAGAACTGGTGGCACCAGCAGCACGGGAACCTCTCTGGAATTCTCGCCAGTCTTCAGGGCTTCTTGCCCGTCGCTGATGTCTGTTGAACTGGAGCATATTTACTTTGGAGGGCCAGAGAGTGGTGTCATCAGAACCAGGGGCTTGTTGTCCTCCTGGAAGATACAGCCTCCATTGTCCATCCATTGTTTTTCTTGCTGGCACAGAGGGTGTGGGCGCAGCTCCCCGTGTGCCAGGGATCAGAGAGCAGCAATTTCAGATGCGGTTATTGCCATCACATTGGGCTGGGCTCTCTGTGCTCTGCCAGGTGACAAGGGAAGCCCGGCCATTCCCTCCGAGGGGCCCACGTTGCTATTTGAAATGGCAGAAACGGGCTTTCTGTGTACGAGAACCTGGAATCCAGCCTGTTTGAGGCTCAGCAGCACTTATCTCAGGGAAGGTGGTAGAAAACCAGCCCAGTGGTTCTGACTGTACTGACCTTAAACCCTTTGAATTTCAGCGTAGGAGGGATCTTAACACGCCTTCGCTTAGAAACAGAAGCCCCTCCAGACAAACAAGGTCTGAATGTAAAAACATTCTCGTTTCCAAACCCAAGAGCACATCCTATGGCCCAGAAAGGGCAGTTGGGATGATTTCCACAAAGCAGCACAAAGAAGAGGAGCATTCAACAGTAGGTCAGGCACACTCACGGCATTAAGGAAGGCTTATAATGCAATAAGATAAATGGCTGAGACGTTTGCTGTGGGTGAGGGAGGCCCCTCTTGGTCTTCCCTTGGCTGCTCGCAATCTGAAAACACACAGACCTCTCTGCTCTCACGGCTCCAGGCGGAGATTGAAGAGCTACCAGAGAGACGAGCGCTCCTGTGTCACTGCCCGACAGCGCCCAGCAGCAGCAGCACTGGCCTTTAGGACCGAGCAGCACGGCCACAGCAGGGGGGCCTCTTCCATCACCACCATTTGCTGACACCCCTCCTGACCCATTTGCTGACACTGGGTGCTGACACCCAGTCCCGTCTTCTGCTCCTCAACACCAGCACATCCTCATCAGAGCCACAACCTTCTCACAGCGAGGTGTCTAGGCCAGAAATAAAACGCATTCTCAGGCCACGCTGGCATCACCTCGGACATTCCCGCAGCCCCTCTTCACCTCACGTTCCCGGTGCCATTCTCTCTCCTTCGCTTCCAGCTCCTCCTGCGCCCTCATCCAATCCACCCTCAGTTTTCCAACATCTCCTTTAAGGGCTGAAGTCACCTCACTCGCTTTCTCGAGGTGCTCCCGCAGGAGAGCATTCCCTTTGGCCAGATCCTCACACCTTGGGAAGGGAGGAACAGCCAGGAGGTCACTGAACAACCCCCGTCCACAAGCAGCAGCCCCGGGATTTCCCGGCTCCCCCAACACTGACGTTGGTGTCAAACTGAGAGGCAGGAGAAGCGCTTTCTCGCATGAACTGAGATCTCTCAGGGCTGGCAAACTCATGTGCTTCTCCTTTAACCTTCCGTGTCCTTCTACAGCTTTGCTTTCCCTTCCTCTTCAACTCGGACCATGCCCACAGGTAACGGCTGCCTCCCCTTCGTGCTGCCTCATCACTGGATGCATCCCCTTTCTCTGGCCTTGTCCCCACTCCCTCACCTACTGCTCCAGGGCATGACTTAGGCTGGGAAGGGACCCTTGGAGCTCAGCCGGAGGAACCCCCTGCTCAAAACAGAGCCATGCAGCACACACCCCTATTACTGCCCCACACAACAGGTTGTGGACCTTTCTCCTTCCAAAAGGGCTTGCCCCACCGCTTCCCTTGGGGCCACTGGGGAGCACTGACAGCTTTTCCCTCCCTTCCAGGAGCAGCCAGGACACCCACTAGGAGGGAACGCTTCTTCCTTCTGCCTTTGCTGCTCCTCTTCCACCTGAGGCAGGGCTTTCTCCAGGCTGTGGTCTTCTGTGGCTTCCCGCCTGCCTGGGGAGGGATCCCTGAAGAAGAAAGGGAATGTTTAGTCCACTTCTTGTGTTCCCTTCACTGCTGTTCGCATCCATCGCTTTCCCCTCCCTTCCTTGGGCCTCTCAGGAGCTGAGATGCCTCAGCTGAGGTGAGGCATCTCAGGTGGCTTCTTCCAGGCATAACAGTCTGGTCACTACAGAGAGGAAGGGAGGGGAAGCTGTCGCTCACCGCCAGCAGCTCTCCTCAGTCTCCCACTCTTGCACTCTCACAGCTGGGTATCCTCAGCTCATGACCGCCAGTGCTCGCTGCCACCCGAACCCCGGGAATGGTGCGGGACATCAGGTGCAGGAGCCCAGGAGTTGCAGGGGTTCAGCCGGTGACAGGGAATGGGCACCTACAAGGACAGAGTCAGAAAGCCCTGATGAAAGCCCAAGGGCAGGAAGAGGCAGGACTTGCTTCCCCTTTCTGTGGGAAACACCCTTGACAGGGAGCTGTTTCTAGCCCAGAAGAGAGAGCTGTTGCGGGCATGGAGCAGGGGATGGCTCTGGCACCTTCTCCCCGTGGGAAGTGCCCTCAGAGACTGTGCGTGTGGGGAGATGCACGGTGGCCCTGTGCCACGCAGCAGGGCTCCATCGGGAGCCCCTGGGGAGCTGCCATGGAGTTCTTTCCCGACCCTGCGCAGCACCATCCCTCGCCCTCCCTTGCCAGCGGACTTGCACTGCCTTGGAGCAGTTCTCAGAGTTGGGAAAGATGGGCAGCAGCAGAGCCTGGGACACACCTGGGCTTCTGCACCTTCTGGACCTTGCCGCTTTGTTGCAGTGCCCGTCTTTTCTCTCTCTTCCTTCTTGTCTCTTCTCTTCCCTCTCCCCTGAGCAGGCCTCTTCTCTCTTTCTTTTTCTTGGGTTTTCAGTTTCCTGGAGGGAGCCTGCAAACCTTTCCATCCCACAGCGTGGTTAGATAGCTCTAGCCGGGATCAGCTGGGTGAACCAGTTCTTGATTGAACCCAAGCTGACTCCTTTTACCTTCTTTCCTCTGAAAGTCTCTTCTTTGTTCTTGGGCGCATCTCAAGGAGTCTTGCGTGGTCTCTGGGGCGGTTGGAGGCAAAGCGGCGGGTGCCTAAACCAGAAATGTTGGCGTTAGCAGGTGACAAGGGACGTCCTGGAGGAGTAAGCCACTGCTGGGCGAATCGCTCGCTAGAGAAGATCCCTGGTCTGGTTTGCATTAGCCCTTTCTCCCAGGGGCCTCCCGGGGGAACATAGTGTTCACAGCGGGGTGTGACACTCAGTTCATTTGGGGGGCCGTTCAGCAGGGAGCCTGCGGTCCCCCTCCAGGCAAGAAGAGCCTTGCCCGCTTCATTCTGCTGCAGTTTCTTCACCCTCCTGAGACAGAGCTCTGCGCATGTCCCTTTGGTGCAACAGCACCTTCTGTGGTGGCTTTGCTTCTGGAAGCTGTCCTTCTGTAGGTCTTTTGTAGGCCTGTCCTTTGGCTGAGGACGTGCCTAACGCATTGGAGAAAGACCCCTTCCAGTTTTACTTACAAGGCACCATTCCAAGGGGGATGAACAAGCCCCACCCAAAGGCACAAGAGCTGAAATACCAGGAAGAGGCAGAGCAGCTACTTGGACTCCTCAGGAACTCCTCCTCCAGGAGACGCCTTGTCCCAGAGTTTGTGGACCTGCCCTACCTCTGCCGTTGGCGATCCTTCCACCGTATCTACCCCTGCTGCTTTCTGGAGGACGAGCAGAGAGGGTGGTGCATCCAGGAAGGCTTTTGCTTCGTGCTCCACGTCTGCCTCGCCTGCGTGGTCCCGTTGCTCTTCCAAAGGCAGCTCTGGGAAGCAAAAGCACATGCAGCAAAGTGACTTGTTGGAAGTGGACAACAGCTAAAGCCAAAGCCACCCAAAGCCCTAGACCAGCTTTCCGCTCAGGCTGTGACAACGCTCAGTCCCTCCTCCTACCTGTGGCTGTGTGCGTGGGTGCTGGCGACTCCTCAGCTGAAGGACTGGAAGGGCCGGCCATCTCTTCCCCAAAGATTTCACAGGGCTTTTCCATGGGGAACTCCACCAGCACCTTCAGCTGCACACATCACAGCCTCGGTTGCAGGGCAGGTGGCTGAAAAGGTGGCAAGCAGCCTTTCCCACTCCTCACCCTTGCCTCCACGCAGAAGGCTGTGGCTGTGGGGCTGCTCTTCCAGGCAGCCACCCCCCCCCCCAGCCCAGCCCTCCCCACCAGCATTTGCTCAATAGAGAGGAAGGAGGCAGCCAGGCACCTCTCAACCGCCAAGCTCTGCTGGGCCGGGAAGGCTGCAGCCGGCTGCTCCATCCAGCGTACCTTCCCAGTGCCCTCCAGCGGGACCTCCAGCGGGAGCAGGTCCTCCTTGGGTGGGCTCAGCAGGTTTGGCCCAAGGCAGATGGCCAGGTTGCTGCAGCTCATCCTGCTGGTGCAGGCGTTGTGGCCGATGTGCTGCAGGAGGGGGAGTAGCCGCTTCAGGAGGAGGACATGTGCTGCTGGCAAGTTCTCGGCCACCCTGAGGGAACAGGAGCACAAGGTGAAGAAAGCAGACGTTGCCCACAGCCATGGCCAAAGCTTGCCCAAGGCAGGTGG
The DNA here is from genome assembly GCF_964106895.1 of Numenius arquata. Classification (NCBI taxonomy): domain Eukaryota; kingdom Metazoa; phylum Chordata; class Aves; order Charadriiformes; family Scolopacidae; genus Numenius; species Numenius arquata. Next base: position 18,150,515 of record NC_133587.1, on the reverse strand, counting down.
GAGGCAGCGGCTGTGTTGCGCAGCTTTCCAGGTGCTCTCAGCCAGCGCTCAGGGCTCCTGCTCAACAGGCAGGCTGCTGCCCACGCTTACGCTTTCAGCTCTCCCGCGTCGGCCTGCTTGCTCCTCCTCTCCATGGCTGGCATCCAGTCCTCATAGAGGTCGATGACGAGGAGCTTGGTGGGGATGCTTTGGAGGAAGCTGTGCAATGCCAAGGGCTGACCCTTTCTCCTGGCTTTTTGATTGTGTTTTTAGCGGTTCTTTATTGTATTTGATTGGTTTTTGTATTGTTTCTTGGCCAGTCTTGGCCAAACTTCTTTCTCTCGGAAGGGAACTCTTCTGATTCTCCAAAGGAAGAGCTGTCTCTGCATCTGGAATGTTTCTGGCATCTGCTGTCTTTGATGATCTGTTGCTGTTCTCTGCGCAGGGCCAGGGTGGGTCTGGCTTTTTTCCCCCACCCATGCGTTAGCTGAGGCGAGGTCTGGCTGAGGACAGCCCCCTGCCACTGGCTTTCTCATCCTCAGCCTGAAACAATGCCAACTCCAGGCCCCAATAACCTGGGTGGCGCTCCAGGGGAGTCCAACAGGCTGTGGCGATCTGCAGTGGTTTCCGGCGGTCTCCGGCGGTCTCTGGTGTTCTGCGATGGTCTCCGGTGTTCTCCGGCGGTCTCCAGCGGTGTCCGGCGGTCTCCGATGGTCCCCAGCATTCTCTTGCGGTGTCCGGTGGTCTCCATTGATGAGACCGCCGGACACCGCTGGAGACCATCGGAGGCCACCGGTGGCTGGCAGTCTGCGGTGGTCTTCGATGGACTCTGGCGGTTTCCAGCGGACTCCGACGGTCTCCAGTGTGAGACCACCGGAGGCCGCAGGACACCGCCAGTGTCTGATCCTCTCCGGTGGTCTCCCATGGTGTCCTGTGGTCTCCGCCGGTCTCTGGTGGTCTCCGACGCTCTCCAGCAGTCTCAGCCGTCTCCAAGGGACTCCTCCTGGTCCTATGGGGCTGCCGGCCCGAAGATGGCAGCCCCTCTCCTCGCCTCTTCCCCGCGGCTCTGAAAGAGAAATCACAGAATCGTTTACGTTGGAAAAGAAATGGAAGCTCATGGAGTCTAGCTGTTAGCCTGGCACCGCCAAGTCCGCAGCTCAACCACGTTCCTAAGGCCCACATCTACAGGTCTTTGAAATCCCTCCCGGGAGGGTGCCTCAAGCCCTTCCCTGGGCAGCCTGTTCCAATGCTTGTCAAGCCCTTCAGGGAAGAACTCTTTCCCAGTCTCCCCTGTCAACCTCCCCTGGCGCAACTTGAGGCCGTTTCCCCTTGTCCTGTCCCTCGTGCCTTGGGAGAAGAGAGCGACAGCCCCCTGGCTCCAGCCTCCTCTCGGGGAGTTGTCGGGAGCGGTAAGGTCTGGTGCTGGTGCTGTGGGGCTGCCGGGCAGAAGAGGGCAGCCCCTCTCCTCTCCTCTCCTCTTGCCCAGGCCTGAGGGCAGAGGAGATAGCCCCCCTTGCTGAGGGGCGGGGGTGTGGGGAGGGAAAGCAGGGCTCCTCGGCGGCTTGACAGCCGGCTGATGTTCCTGCTGAGCCTGCCGCATGGCGGTGTGGATGGCCCACTTACGGTTAGCGTCGGCCGCGGGGCCGGCGCCGCTTGCTGGACCGTGGCTTTGCGGAGGGTCCCTTTGAGCCGGCGGGGGTCCTGCGGCGCTTTGGGCCCGCTGCTGCTGGAGGCAGCCTGGCCACGGTGGAGGTGTGCCCCGTCAGGCCTGCGGGAGAGGGATCCACCTCCATTGGCTCCTCTGCCGGTGGGTCGACCTCCATGGGCTCTCCCTCGTCCCTCTTGGCGGGTGGGTCGACCTCCATGGGCTCTTCCTTCTCCCTCTTCAGGGGTGGGTCGACCTCCATGGGCTCAACTCCTTGGCCATCGCTGCTGCTGCCGCTGCTGCTGGCCGCAGCCCACTTGCGTTTCTCTCGGTGCTTGGGCATCCTCCGGGCTTCCGAGGAGCCCCTTCTGGCTGGGCCCACTCAATGTGGGCGCTCGTCCCACCCAATGTGGGCACTGGCCTCCCTTTGCCGCCTCCTCCTCTACCAAGCAGGCTTGGTGCAGGAATCTCTGGCTGCTGAGCGAGCTGTGGGTCAGCCACAGGGGTGCCAGTTGGCCAACGGCCGGCCGGTGACGTCACCAACGGACCTTTCTGTGTCTGGGAGGGTGGCCCATGAGGCCCTGCAGGCCCCATGCCGGGCGGCCCTTTGGCTTGCCAGAGAGCAAGGCAGCCCCTGGGGCAGCGGGACTGCCCTCCAGCTCCCCTCCTGTGCCCAGAGGATGCCCAGAAGCTCTGAAGTGGCGGCATCAGACCAGCTGGCGTGTCCCCTCGGAGTTCTGCCTGCGTCCTCTGGCTTTGCTCTGCCTCTTCCTGAGCGCTTGTGCCTCAGGTTTTTCTGCCATTTGCACTCTGTCCCTTTGCAAAAGGGCAGAGCGTGGTTGTGGAATTGCAGTCCAGGTCTAGAGGTGTGGCCTGGAAAGCCCAGTGCCTTTTTTCCCCCATTGCAGTGTCCAGAAGTTGCTGCTTGAAAGCTGAAATCCTCTTCTTCATCGGCCGTAAAGCGTTCCTTCTTCACCAGTCACACCTGGAGACAGAAACATCACCCGTTTCTCCAGGTGATTCCCAAAGCTTGTGCTGGGGAAAGTGTTTGGGTGGAAACTGCACTGAAAAACCTTTCACTCTCGCTCAGACAAATGTAGAGAAATTCCCCTTGAATACCTTTCAGATGACAGCGATTCTACTTCCTTGAAGCTGAAAAACTAGGAAGGTTTTTCCTGATTGGTACGAGTGTAACTGGGTCCCAATTTCCCCCAATAATGATGGATACAAGCTTTAGATTGGTGTGGGAGGAAGCACTTGTTTCTAGATGCCTCTGCTTAATGGCAAACTGGTTTTGCAACCCTTAACATCATGCAAACATTAAACTGGCTGCAAAAAAATTGGAGCTGGAGCTATCTCTTTCCTTCCAGTATCTTCATGGGGTCACCTGTTAATGTGCCTGTAGCATTTTAAAGGCGAAACTGCCAGGCAAATGCTCCTTTTCAGATGTTTTCCTGCAACGGGAAGTGGTAGCCCCTCCACAGGTCAAGGTGTGACATGCTCACTTTTGAACTCCCTATCTCAATCCCTCTTCCCCTCAGCATCATTACCGAGAGTGTTATTTCCTCAGTTGGTGTCCGTCTGGAGAAGAAAAGTGTCCTTTTTGAGCGCAGGCCCATGACACGAAGATGCTGAACGTTTGTGCCTAGGGATTTAGTTTGTTCGTGAACAAAGGGAGAGGATTGCTGTGTCTGTTGCTCTGCGTGTCTTTATTGCTTATGTCCTTATCACTTGTTGCTAGTCGTGCTCACAAAACAAGCAAAAAGGGCAATTGAGGGTTGTTTAATTTGTGCTAAGGTCAATTTACAAGGGAAGGTGCTAGAGGAGGGCGACCTTGGGCCCATTCCAACGATGTCAGGTGGATTTTACTGAAATGCCCTGAACAGGAAGATTTCTTCCTTTCCCTGAACAGGATCTTTTGGTAATAGTATGCCAGCTAACCGGGTGGCCAGAAGCATTTCCAGTTGCTTCAGCAACTACGGGATCAGTTATTAAAGTGCTTTTAGGACAAATAATTCCTAGATAGGGAGTAATAGAGGCAATAGACTCACAGAGAGGAACACATTTTACTGGAAAAATTCTTCAAGGGGTTGTGGTGGCCTTAGGAATACAATGAGATTTCCGTACTCTGTGGAAGCCCCAGAGTTCAGGGAAAGTAGAGAAGATGAATGGGGGAATTAAGCAGCATCTTTTGAAATTATTTTTGGAAACCAAAATGCCATGGATATGTCTTCTACCATTAGCTTTAGCTAGCATAGGGGCCAAACCCAGAGGAGATACTCAACTATCCCCCTTTGAATGAATGTTTGGAATCCCTTACCCTGCTAACTCTCGACCTAGTGGGGAGGTAGAAATAAGTGACGTCTACTTGAAACAATATGTGGCCGGGATACTGTCTCTTGTGAAATCTCTTTGACAGGAAGCTCAGCTGGCACAGACCCTGCCTTTGGACTTTGCTGTCTAGAGCATCTAACGGGGAGATTGGGTCCTAATTAAAGAATGGAAAGAAGCACCACTGGTGGCAAAGTGGCAGAGACCGTACCAAGCGTTATTAACCGCGGAAACAGCAGTTAAGACGGCCAAACACGGGTGGACTCGTCATATTCGAACACGGGTGGACTCGTCATATTCGAGTCAAGACGTCCAAGGCCCTGGAAAACTGGACTTGGGAGCTAAAGGAAGAGGAGGGGAAACTGCAGGTAGCCTTCCGTAGAAAAAGACTCCATTAGTAGTATTTGATAAGTTAAAAATCAAGGGCAAGGCTGGATTGACCTCTGTCAATTGCCACAATAAGAAATTCTAAACTCCGTTACTGGCTGCAACCCAGTAGGCGTTGAGCAGTGGAAGCACATGCCATACCAGACCTTGATTTGAAAAAGTGAAAAATGGAAGTTTAGGGTGGGAGACTAGAACTAACTCTTACAAGGAGTGGGTCAGACCGGTAGCCATCAGGTAGACCTCGGGAGGAGTTCCGTGTGTTTACCCAAAGGATCTATGGTATAGATCCATAAGGAAAAGAGGCCCCTTATTTAACTTCCAGCAACTGGTGAGCAGACACTAACTGAATTGTTTCCGTATATTCACTTGCCACATCAAGTGTAGAAAGATGATAAGCTCAAGATGAAATTTTTAGTAATGATCATGTTTCTATACTATTGGCAAAATCGAAGTCTGGGATGGGAAAACCGATTTTTGACTCTAGGGGACGAGGTAGCCAAAGCTTTTAACCTCAGTAATTGCTGGGTCCGTGGAGGTCCAGGAGGAGCTGAAGATTGGCTGTGGGTAGCCCAGCCTGTCCAGCCTAAATGGTTGGTGAGTGACTTAAGTAGAGTGCATAATGGAACTGGGTTCTGGAAGGAAGACGGAGGTACATGGAAAATACAGTACCCAGGAAAAGGAAATTACTGTCTGAACAGAACCAAGCTGGGAGGGAAAAATGTAGGTAAAAGCGAATGTGAGTGGACATTGTCACCAGGAATGGGTTGTTACGATCCATATTGTAGACCTTATAATTGCTTTAGGTACCGAGGAAGATGGAACCAAACGCATGTTAAGCTTATAGGGAGCACCTGGGTAAAGTGCTCTTTCAAAGAACCTTGGCACAGTGGATGCAAAGCAGTTGCGAGAGAAATTATGCAAAAAGGGGGATTTAGAGATTCTTTATTCCTGGCTTGTCAGTGGGACAATACCATTAACAAGAATCATGTAATAAGGGTTTATCAATGGGGCTGGCAAAACTCAAGTGGAACTAGGACCTATTTTAGAAAATTTTGGTCGGCTACAAATTGAACTAAGAATGGTAGGGGGTGTAACTGTAAAGGGCACGCAGATGCGGGAGCCTTTGAATGTGATTATTGCGATTCCTATGGCGATTTCAGTATAGCAGGAGGACCCCTGGGATCAAAAGATACTCTATACTGTGAAATACCACAGGATAATGAAACATGGGAAGGCCCATTCGCTAACGGGAATGGCTTTGGGCTTTGAAGGGCCATTACTGGATTTGTGGGCAACACGCCTACCAAAGGTTACCTCCAAAGCGCTCAGGGATACGTTCTATAGGATATATGAGACCGTTATTTTCCTTATTACCACAAGTTCAAGGAAACGAGTTAGGGGTTAATGGATAGGATGATCTGATAAGAGAACGACGAGCAACTGATAAATCCCTAACTAAAGGGGGTTCCCAATCATGGGGAAAAGATGAATTATACATCAGATGAACCTGAACGAATTATACGGTATTCTGGACCAGCAGCACGGAATCCCCACCAGGTGATTTCTGGAGCAAGAGACCCCATTTATAATTTAAATAGGATAGTTAGATTACAAGCCGGTTTTTGCAATTTTACCTAACCAGAGCGCTGAGGCTCTTGACTTTCTTGCAGACCAATCTGCTCAGATGAGGAATGCAATTTTCCAACACCCAAGGGTCCTAGATTATTTGCTAGCAGAAGAAGGGGGAGTTGGTGGAAAACTAAAGGAACCCAGCTCTTGTTTACAAATCCATGATCACGGGGCGGTAGTAAAACAGATAAGAAAAGGAATGAGAAAACTAGCTCACGTGCCAGTTCAAACCGGGAAAGGATGGGAATTAGACATGTTCTCGTGGTTGCCTGGTGGACCATGGGTTAAACGCATGGTGGTTTTCTCCCTTTGTGCGGTAGCAGCTCTGATTTTTGTACCATGTAGGATACCTTGTTTCATGCAGCTCATTCAGCATGGAGTCAGAAGAATGCAAGTCGTAGCTGCTGTGCCCAGTGACCCAGAATTAGCTACAAGGGGACCGAAGATGATGGCTCTGCAAATAGCTCCAAAACCAAAAAGAAGACAAGAAGAAAAGGTCCAATGAACGGTGACTAAAGGTTGTAAAGACAAATAGTGAAATAAACAGAGGAGGGGCTGATAAGAAAATAGGGATAAGAGTGTCTCCACAAACAGGGAAGTTAACGGAAATGGCAGGAGTGAGACAACCAAAAGAAGAGGAGAGTTAATTGAAGCTGCAGGAGTGAGGTAACTGAAAACTAGGGGAAATAAGTGAAACCGCAAAAGTTGGACAATTAAAAACGGCAAAAGTTAAACTTTGATGTAATAGGCGGATCGAGAAGTCTGTACCTTCCAAGTACCTCAGCCAATGGGGAAAGGAAGAGGGTTACGTGTGGCCGGGGAATTAGGATAAAAGGGAGGCTGCGTCCTCCGGCAAATGGAGAGACCCCACAGGGATATGCCCCAGGGGACTCTCCCTTTATTCGAATAAAGCCTTTGCAGGACTCCTCTGTCTCCTTTGTGAACATCGACCTCTGGCTATGGGGTTTTCCGCACACGTCCTTTCTATCGCTTGGCTAAGATTTCAGAGTTTAGCATGCTAGTAGTCACTTCCCGAGAATCTGTTGCGGCAACGAATCTCTGCACCTCGAGGGGCAGGACCTTAAGCGAGCGTCCCCACTCAAGGGGAGATCCTGGCCTGCAGCCGCTGCCCTGCAGGAGAGCTCCAGGGGCTCTTGGGCTGTCCGCTATTTCTGGAGTGAGATAACTGACCTAGAGTCATATTCCCACGGGAACCAAGCACCGAGGTCCCCACTCCAGACAGTGTTTTGGCTGCGTTGCCAGCACGTCCCCCCCCGTTGCGTCCCCCCCCAGCAAAGTGCGGGGGCAACTCATCACATCTGCCACCGGTGGTTATGGCTTGAGCAGGAGCCGGGAGGGGCAGAGGGGGAAAGCAGGGGAGAGCACAGCGCCACCCCCCCGTTCCCTGCCGGCAGCCGGGGCCCCTCCCGCTGCCCATCGGGGAGGAGAAGGTTCGGGAGCTGCCCCCGGGCCCGTCGGGGTTTCGCACCGGGCCGGGCCTCCCGCTCCCGCGGCAGCCGAGGCTGAAGTTGGAGCCTCCGGCAGAGGCTCCGGCGGGGCCGCTGCCTTCGCCGGGCGGCGGCCCGTCCCCGCGGCGCCGGCTCTCGCCCTCCCCCCCGGGGGACCCCCCGCTGGCGGGGACCGGTTCCCCCCGCTCCCCCCTCCCGCCCCCAACCTTCGCCGGGGCCGGGGCCGGGGCCGGGGCCGGGGCCGGTCTCCGAGCGGAGCTGCCGGAGCCACCCGCGGCCGGGGCGGCCTCTCCCCCGCGGCAGCCCCGCAGCCCCGAGGGCAGCGCCGCCGCAGAGCGGCCCCGAGCGAGCCCGGCCCTCCCGCCCCGCGGCTCCCGGCGGCGCCCGGCGGGCAGGGGCAGCCGCTCCGCCCGCCCCGGCAGGCGCCGGGCCGCGGTCCGCCGGGGCAGGCGGCGGAGCAGCCCCCGCCGCGGGGCCCGTCCGGCGGCGGAGCCCGGCTGGCGAGCGGGGGCATGGCGGCGCCGGGCCCGGGCTCCCTGCAGCGCCGGCGGCAGAGCTGGCAGGAGGCGCGGCCCCGGCAAGCGGTGCTGGTGCGGAAGCTGCAGGCGAAGGTGAGGAGCGGGGGCGCCTGCCCGGGGGGAGCTGCCCGGGGCCGGGCCGGGCCGCGGTGGCGGGGCCGGGGTGCCCGGGCCGCCCGCGCCGCCCGCAGAGGGGACTCGGCGGCGGAGCCCTCGGGGGGCGAAGGCGCGGCCCCGGCGGGGCCCCCCCCGGGAGCCGCCGCGGCCGCCGTCCCCCCCGAGCCGCTGGCCGGGGCCTGGGCGGGCTCGGGGGAAGCGAAGCTTCCCGGTGCCGTAAGGACTCGGGCTGGGATGGGCAGCGCTGTGGCGTGTAACCTCCCCAGTTACATGGAATGGCTTCAAGCTCCAACAGGGTAGGTTTAGACTGAACATTAGGAAAGAATTTTTCACAGAAAGAGTGGTCGGGCATTGGAATAGGCTACCCAGGGAGGTGGTTGAGTCACCATCCCTGGATGTGTTTAAGAGCCGTTTAGATGTGGTCTTGGGGGATATGGTATAGGGGAGAACTTTGTAGAGTAGGGTAGATGGTTGGACTCGATGATCCCAAGGGTCTCTTCCAACCTAGACGATTCTATGATTGTATGATTCTATGTGCTGAGCTTGGGCTGCAGAGAGCCCGAGAAAAGCCGGTGCCGGAGGAGCCGGCTCTGTCCCCAGGGGCGCTCGCTCCTCTCCATGGCGAGTCTCCCCCCGGCTCCTGCAGGAGCGGACTCGCTGCCGAGAGCTGGAGCAGCAGCTGGAAGCAGGAGGGGTGAGTGTGCAGGGCGCTAGCTGGAGAGCGATAGCCTTCACTCATAGGAGAGAAGCAGCATTATATTTCTTGATATAAAACAGTGATTTAATGAAGTGATAGTAGATGCGACAGCTTTAAGACCATTTGATTCACACCATTGAAACCTCTGCCCAGGTCTCTGCCACCCTCTTGAATCCTTAACTTTGTGTCCGTGTCCTTGTAGAAGGTAGAGGATCTGTGTGTGTTTGAGGATGGGAGTGCACCATGCTCTGCTCTGGTTCGCATCTCTCCCTGCAGCTGTAAATGACAGGAAAGTGTGAAAAAAAGAAGGCATTAGAGACAATCAATCACGATGGACAACCCTGCCCAGGTCTCTGCCACCCTCTTGAATCCTTAACTTTGTGTCCGTGTCCTTGTAGAAGGTAGAGAATCTGTGTGTCGTGCAGGATGGGAGTTCATCATGCTCTGCTCTGGTTCGTGTCTGTCCCTGCAGCTGTAAAAGGCAGGAAAATGTCAAGAAAAAAGGTATTAGAGACCATCAACAAGAGTGGACACTGCTGCCAAGGTCACTGCCAGACTCCTGAATCCTTAACTTTTGTCTGTATCCTTGTAGAAGGTAGAGAATGTCCGTGTGGTTGAGGATGGGAGTTCCTCATGGTCTTGTCGTTCTGGTTTTCGGGCCTGCTGCATTAAAAGGCAGAAGATTATGAACAAAGAAAGGTAGCAGAGACCATGAATAAAATGGACAACTTCTGCCCAGGTCTGTGCCAGACTCGTGAATGCTTAACTTTTGTCTGTGTCCTCGTAGAAGGTAGAGAATGTCTCTCGCTGTTCCTGAAGATGAGAGTGCCCCATGGTCTTGTCCTTTCCCTGTCTGGCCTTCTGCCATAGCAAGCAGGAGAATATGAGCAAACTAAGGCAGCAGAGACCCTCAGTGGCCATTGACATCTGTGCCCAGGTCTCTGCCACCCTCTTGAATCCTTAACTTTGTGTCCGTGCCCTTGTAGAAGGTAGAGGATCTGTGTGTGTTTGAGGATGGGAGTTCATCATGCTCTGCTCTGGTTCGCATCTCTCCCTGCAGCTGTAAAAGGCAGGAAAATGTCAAGAAAAAAGGCATTAGAGACGATCAATAAGAGTGGACACCGCTGCCCAGGTCTCTGCCACCCTACTGAATCCTTACTTTTGTGTCCGTGTCCTTTAAAAGGTAGAGAATCTGTGTGTGTTTGAGAATGGGAGTGCACCATGCTCTTCTCCGCTTCCCATCTCTCTCTGCAGCTGTAAATGACAGGAAAGTGTGAAAAAAAGAAGGCATTAGAGACAGTCAATCACGATGGACACCCCTGCCCAGGTCTCTGCCACCCTCTTGAATCCTTAACTTTGTGTTCGTGTCGTTGTCGAAGGTAGAGAATCTGTGTGTGGCTGAGGATGGGAGCTCCTCATGGTCTGGTCCTGTCCCTTTCTGGGCCTGCTCTTGTAAGGAGACAGGATAACAAACAAGAGGTCAGCCATCCTCACTCAGCACGGACAAGCCCTGCGAGGTCTGTGCCAGACTCCTGAATCCTTATCTTTTGTCTGTGTCTTTGTAGAAGGTAGAGACTGTCCACGTGGTTGAGGATGGGAGTTCCTCATGGTCTTGTCCGTCTTGTTTCTGGGCCTGCTGCATTAAAAGGCAGAAGATTATGAACAAAGAAAGGTAGCAGAGAGCATGAGTAAAATGGACAACTTGTGCCCAGATCTGTGCCAGACTCGTGAATGCTTAACTTTTGTCTGTGTCCTTGTAGAAGGTAGAGAATCTCTTGCTCCCTGGCTGAGCGTGGCTGTGTGCCATCGTCTGTTCCTCTGCTTTTAGGGGCCTGTGGTTTATGAGAGAGGATAAAAGCAATGGGGCATCCACCGTGCCTCACCACGGAGAACCCCTGTCAAGGTCTCTGCCACCCTCTTGAATCCTTACCTTAGTGTCCGCGTACGTTTAGAAGGTAGAGAATCTCTGGCTGTCTGGCTGCTCACCGGTCTGCTCGGCTCCAGGCTGTGACAGATCACCGCCCGTTCCTCCCCAGCAACCCTTTGTGACATGGCCACCTCCAGCATTCTATCGGTGTGTCAGGGCACAGGCTGTCCAGGGGTGATGGAAGGCCCAGGCCTTGGCTTCCTGGGGAAAATGGCTGTCACGCTTCATCCTTGTTAAAGAGAGCGGGATGGACAAAGCCCGTAACTCAGTCCCATGGGACAACTGTTGCTGAGAGCTCAGGGTCACTGCTGTCTGTGTGGGGACACCCTCTTGACCCGGGAGTGTGGTCTCCTCATGGCCCCTCACCTTTTTGCCTCTCCCCTGTCCCCTGGGCCTCATCCTGGCTTCCAGGGCCAGGGCAGAGCCAGGTGGAGCTCAGCATGAGGGCGCAGTCACAGAAGTCACAGCATCATGGAATCATTTAGGTCGTAAAAAACCCTTAAGATCATCGAGTCCAACCATAGAGCTAACACTGCCCACTCCACCACTAACCCACGTGCCTCAGCACCACGTCTACCCATCTTTTAAATACCACCAGGGATGATGACTCCACCACTTCCCTGGGCAGCCCGTTCCAATGCTCAATAACCCTTTGTGTGAAGAAATAGTTCCTAGTATCCATCCTAAATCTTCCCTGGTGCAACATGGGGCCGTTGCCTCTTGTGCCATTGCCTGTGCCTTGGGAGAAGAGACCGACCCCCCCCGGCTACACCCTCCTTTCAGGGAGTTGTAGAGAGCGAGAAGGTCTCGCCTCAGCCTCCTTTTCTCCAGGCTGAACATCCCCAGCTCCCTCAGCTGCTCCTCACAAGACTCGTGCTCCAGACCCCTCACCAGCTCCATTGCCCTTCTCTGGACACGCTCCAGCCCCTCAACGTCTGTCCTGTCGTGAGGGGCCCAAAACTGGACACAGCCCAGAGGATGAGGATTGAGGATGATGGAGGATGAGGAGCCCAGAGGCAGAGGATTCCCTAACTTCTCTGGAGTTAGGATGGAGACGCGAATGCCCATCTTTACCGAGATCTGGGGAACCAGACTCTTCCCTCTAGCTAGAGAAGCTAGAGATTGACGGGGACCGGAGGAATCTTCCCCCACAGAACCTCTGGTTCAAATTAAGCTGGGGAAGATGAAACAGAGGCAGAATGCTCGGTTGATCCAGGAGCTGCCTCTTCAGTTCTAAATACAAAGAGCTATGAATGAGGTTATGACACTGGAAGGAAGAGTTATTGGTGCGAGAGGGAAGCCAGAAACGAGACCTTTCTTTAAACCTTTAACATTCAAGAGTGGAAAGCAAGGGGTGACACATCAGCTTTTGGACTTGCCAGGGGCACCGAAGCCCTTGATTGATCGGGACTTGTTAGAAAATTAGAAGCTGAAAGAAGATTTAAAAACGGTACAGTCAACTCTTGGGATCCCCCTGTCACTCCAGAAATACAAACGGGTTCTGTAATTGTTCGGGGGTGAAGCCCCAAACCGTTGGAGGTGAAAAGCTCTCTAGGTACCTGTCCGTATTCTCCCACGTCCCGTGCCACCCATGACTCTCCAGTCTCGGGACAGATCTCTGGGTGGGAGTCTTAAATAGTTGCTTAACCCTAAACAAGAACTGAAACACATTGAGGAGACCTAGCAATAGGACCAAGCTGGTTTGCATGTCCCAAGAGTATTCAAAATTCTCAAAAACTGGCATAGCTGGACCAAAATAGAAAAGGGAGGTGAAAGAGCTGGGGAAAGGAACACCACCAGCCCCCGCTTCCCCCATAGACTGAGTGTGATTATTAATAAATTCTGAGAGACGGTGTCCGAGGTCACAGCAGGACAGCGGTGCTGCATAAATGGCCCAACGTAACCATCTGAACAGTGATGCTATCGTATCATAAGTTGATATCACACAGGACGGCAAAATTATGATGCTGATCCCTCTCCCAGAGGTGATAAACATCATCACGGGGAGTACATAGAGCATGTCAGAATTTACATAACACGGCCGTGGGAACAAACGAAGCAACATTGTGACCAGTACTATTGACTAATATCATAAATGCATATAACACATACATTTTAACACGCTCTGGTCAGATCTGTCGTTCTCTCAACCTTCCGAGTGCCCCACGTTGGGCGCCAAAAAGGACTGTCGTGGTTTGGCCTCAGACGGCAACAAAGAACCACGTGGCAGCCACGCTCTCGGCCCCTCCACGGCCATGAGGGGAGAATTGGAAGGAAAAAAAGGAAACTGGTGGGTTGGCACAAAGGCAGTTTAACAGAACAGCAAAGGGAACAAGACAATGTGCAGAAGATCCCGTTGCCAGAGGTCGATGTTCACAAAGGAGACAGAGGAGTCCTGCAAAGGCTTTATTCGAATAAAGGGAGAGTCCCCTGGGGCATATCCCTGTGGGGTCTCTCCATTTGCCGGAGGACGCAGCCTCCCTTTTATCCTAATTCCCCGGCCGCACGTAACCCTCTTCCTTTCCCCATTGGCTGAGGTACTTGGAAGGTACAGACTTCTCGATCCGCCTATTACATCAAAGTTTAACTTTTGCCGTTTTTAATTGTCCAACTTTTGCGGTTTCACTTATTTCCCCTAGTTTTCAGTTACCTCACTCCTGCAGCTTCAATTAACTCTCCTCTTCTTTTGGTTGTCTCACTCCTGCCATTTCCGTTAACTTCCCTGTTTGTGGAGACACTCTTATCCCTATTTTCTTATCAGCCCCTCCTCTGTTTATTTCACTATTTGTCTTTACAACCTTTAGTCACCGTTCATTGGACCTTTTCTTCTTGTCTTCTTTTTGGTTTTGGAGCTATTTGCAGAGCCATCATCTTCGGTCCCCTTGTAGCTAATTCTGGGTCACTGGGCACAGCAGCTACGACTTGCATTCTTCTGACTCCATGCTGAATGAGCTGCATGAAACAAGGTATCCTACATGGTACAAAAATCAGAGCTGCTACCGCACAAAGGGAGAAAACCACCATGCGTTTAACCCATGGTCCACCAGGCAACCACGAGAACATGTCTAATTCCCATCCTTTCCCGGTTTGAACTGGCACGTGAGCTAGTTTTCTCATTCCTTTTCTTATCTGTTTTACTACCGCCCCGTGATCATGGATTTGTAAACAGGAGCTGGGTTCCTTTAGTTTTCCACCAACTCCCCCTTCTTCTGCTAGCAAATAATCTAGGACCCTTGGGTGTTGGAAAATTGCATTCCTCATCTGAGCAGATTGGTCTGCAAGAAAGTCAAGAGCCTCAGCGCTCTGGTTAGGTAAAATTGCAAAAACCGGCTTGTAATCTAACTATCCTATTTAAATTATAAATGGGGTCTCTTGCTCCAGAAATCACCTGGTGGGGATTCCGTGCTGCTGGTCCAGAATACCGTATAATTCGTTCAGGTTCATCTGATGTATAATTCATCTTTTCCCCATGATTGGGAACCCCCTTTAGTTAGGGATTTATCAGTTGCTCGTCGTTCTCTTATCAGATCATCCTATCCATTAACCCCTAACTCGTTTCCTTGAACTTGTGGTAATAAGGAAAATAACGGTCTCATATATCCTATAGAACGTATCCCTGAGCGCTTTGGAGGTAACCTTTGGTAGGCGTGTTGCCCACAAATCCAGTAATGGCCCTTCAAAGCCCAAAGCCATTCCCGTTAGCGAATGGGCCTTCCCATGTTTCATTATCCTGTGGTATTTCACAGTATAGAGTATCTTTTGATCCCAGGGGTCCTCCTGCTATATCCCGGGGCTGCTGCTTGTGGACGGGGGTTGTTCAGTGACCTCCTGGCTGTTCCTCCCTTCCCAAGGTGTGAGGATCTGGCCAAAGGGAACGTCCTCTTGCGGGGGCACCTCGAGAAAGCGAGTGAGGTGACTTCAGCCCTTAAAGGAGCTGTTGGAAAACTGAGGGCGGATTGGATGAGGGCGCAGGAGGAGCTGGAAGCGAAGGAGAGAGAATGGCACCGGGAAGGTGTGTGGAATAATTCCTAAAATAAAAATTTTATTAAAAATATAGCATTGTTCACACATTAAGGAAAGGTATAAAATGGAAGCGTTTCCAGGGTAGAATACAGCAGATACGGGAACGAGGTGATCCTATGGAAGTGATAAGCTGCATATTTGCTACCCTGAGCCAACAGTCTGTCAGATTTTGATGAAATGCTGTCCTTTGTGCGAACTTTGCTCATTATAATGTCATTATAATACCAAAACACACCTCCAGCCCAAAGGCTACCCGCCTCCAAGGTGCAACCACTCGTCCTTGAGTCTGCGCCCTGAATTTTTCGTAAACTATACCTTTAAAAGCGAGGCGAGAGAATTTTACACCAAGCCTAATAAAGGTATTTATGACTAGAGTCACTCAAACTCCACCTTGAAGGTAAAACATAGTATAAAACTAGCCCAAGAAAGGGGGGATGCTACGGAAGACCCCATCGTGAAGAGGTCAGGGAGGACCCCGTCACGGACTGCCTTTGACTTGCCGGACCAGTCGAGGGGCTGAGCCTTTCTTCCCCCCCCCATAGGGAGGCCTTTGGGTAAGACTTAGACTATACCGAGTGCTTCCTCGGGAAACTTAGAAATCTCTCTAGAGGGTTATTTTTGTTACATTTATAGCCAGGCTGTATTGTTTGGAACTTTGTCGCACGCTTTGTACCATGAACAAACCATATTTTACTTGCACGTGCTTTGCAGACAGTGTATTTATCACCGGCAAACCATAAGAACCTTTGTATCTGTTGCTGAAATAAACTGCACTGCTTAAGTAGCTAGCCGTTTCGGTTTCCCATTGAACGCCACCAAACATTAGAGTGCGGCCGTGCTAGTTCATGAGCACGACTAGACTGAAGGTGCAGTCCACTATGACTGTATCTGGACTCGTGACAGTTAAATATATTAAACACGACTGGACTGATAGTGGTGAATTGGGCATCCCTCAGGATTTAAACCTAGCCGCACCTAGCCTCCCACCTCGGTGAGGAGTGTTAGAACGCAAGGAGGTTTATTTTCTGCCAAAACTATTTTGCCTATTAACGCAACAGACGTGAGGTGAGGAGGGGCTGCGGGAATGTCAGAGGTGATGCCAGCGTGGCACGAGAATGTGTTTTATTTTTGGCCCAGAGACCTCCCTGTGAGAAGGTTGTGGCGGTTTTGGGGATGTGTTGGTGCTGGGGATGTGTTGGTGCTGGGGATGTGCTGGTGTTGGGGATGTGTTGGTGCTGAGGATGTGCTGGTGTTGGGGATGTGCTGGTGTTGGGGATGTGTTGGTGCTGAGGAGCAGACAGGGCTGGGAGATGGAGGGGTGGTGGTGATGGAAGCAAATGGTTGTGATGGAAGAGTCCCCCCTGCTGTGGCCGTGCTGCTCGGTCCTAAAGGCCAGTGCTGCTGCTGCTGGTAGTTCTCTCTGGTAGTTGTTCAATCTCCGCCTGGAGCCGTGAGAGCAGAGAGGTCTGTGTGTTTTCAGATTGCGAGCAGCCAAGGGAAGACCAAGAGGGGCCTCCCTCACCGACAGCAAATGTGAGAGTGGCCTTGGAGGGGCTTGTCTTTGTCGTCCTCCCCCAAGACACCTGTGTGTGAGACACCTCTGCAAGGGGAGATGCTGAATGAGGGTCACTTGCTTTGCTGATGTCCCCTCCTGCAGGACAAGGGTGGGTGTTCCCTCCTGTGCAGTCGGGTGGCAGCTCTGCTGAGGCTGCTCCTGTGGTGGCTCTTCAGTCCCCAATGCCCTGTTGGAGTAGTTCTTGAAGGAGACCTGGCCACGGTGGTGTGACCCTCTCCCAGCTGAAAGACTTGTGCAGTGACGGCGAAGGCTGAGCTGGCATTTCTTTTTCTCTTTGCATCTGTAGCTTTATGACAAGTTCAGAAGGGGTGAACGTGGCCGTCTGCTCGGCCTGTGGCGTCAGGTGGACACCTTCTGCCGCCGTTTCCTGGAAATGAAGACTGCCACGCACCGGTGAGTAGAAGCTGAGGCCAGATGTCTGCAGAAAAAATGTGGCTTCCCTTCAGATCTCTCTGGGGTTCCTTTCTCTCTGCAAACAGAAGTAGCACAGCCTCCGGTGTCAGGAGGCAATTTCAAAGTCTGGGTTACCGTCAGCCATTGATCTTATTGGATTATAAGCCTTCCTTAATGCCGCGAGTGTGCCTGACCTACTGTTTAATTCTCCTCCTCTTTGTGATTTGTTGGTACAACATTTTCGGTTTATTCTCACACCACCTTCCTGAAATGTTTGTTCTGTAGATATTGTCGTCAGCCTCTGAGCAGCCACTTGCCGGGGTGTTCCTTGCAAGCCTGAGTGCAGAAGGCCTTGGGGGCAAGAAGGGCCATTTTGCAGCATGAAGCATCTTAACCTGAATCATCCTGTGATCCTGTGATTATTGGATGGGAAATTCATAGCCGTCTCCCCAAAGAGCTTGCAGGCTCTTTGATCCATTCCCCGCTGAAGGCAAAAGTGATTGTGGGAATAGTCATCTGGACTTTCAACGTCTGTCTGACCCCCAGAAGAACTTTGGCCAGGCTGGTATCCAGCGTAGGAAAGAGGAGAGAGAGAACCAGGAGGCAGGAAGCTGTTAATTTGTGAGCACCTGAATGTTTTGGAAAGGTTCTGTGATTTCTGGAAGCTTGTTTTACTTTCTCAGTGCTGAATGTTTCCCCTCCATCAAGGACAAAGAGTGATGCAGGTCTGGTCAGGAAATGCCAGCGTTCTTGAGGTGTAAATAGAAAGGGGTTGGAAATCATCCCAACTGCCGTTTCTGGGACATAGGATGTGCTCTTGGGTTTGGAAACGAGAATGTTTTTATGTTCAAACCTTGTTTGTCTCTCCCCTTCGCAGAGACTGAAGGACTCGGAGGCACTTGGAGAAAAACATTCCTCATTACAGCGTGAGTTGGTGGTCATGAGGGAGACACTGGAGCAATCGCACCTTCAGAGGGATCTGCTGAAGCAAAAGAGAGATGAGCTTACCATGGCCCTGGCGAAGGTATGGTCACCTTGTGATAGCAAGGCCACCACAGATGCTGTTTCTGGCAGCAGCAGACAGGGACAATCATAGACGCATAGAATCATGGAGGTTGGGAGGGACCTTTCGAGTCCTCGAGTCCAACCGCTACCCTCACACCGCCAAATCCTCCACTGACCCCTGTCCCTCAGCTCCACCTCTGCCCGTCTTTTCACTACCGTGTTGCTCCTCTTCTGTTCTCCCACTGTTGTTTAAGTACAATGTTGGTCTCCTTCTTGGGAAATGGTGGTGAGAGCAGGCAGGTCTTTGGGGCAGTCTGTCCTCACGTGCTGATTGGGAGCGCTGAACTGGGAGTATGTCAGAGACACGCAGGGGATGGGGAGTTGCTGCTCTCTTCTTGACTGTAAACCTGACTGTATTTTATTTCCTCTGTGCTTCCGTGGCGGTGGCTGGAGCAAGAGAATGGAGCTCTGTCGGGTAAAGTGGAGGAGATGGAGAGAGCAAAGGTCTCTGCCCAGGAGAAGCTGCGCTTGTGTAGAAGAACAGATGGAGAGCTCTGCGCAGAGAAAGCCCCCCTGGAGCAGCTGCTGAAGGAAGCAGAGGAGCAAGAAGAGGGGCTGCGGGCAGCGCTGAGGATCCGGGCAGAGGAGAAGGAAGAAAGCCAAGAGAAACTCATCCAGGTGGGACCAAAATGCTGGTGCTTCTGGGTGGGCGTTTGGCTGCTTGTCTGGGTGAAGCTGTGCCTGTGTTGGCCTCCTTTTTGGCATATTTACTTTGGAGGGCCAGAGAGTGGTGTCATCAGAACCAGGGGCTTGTTGTCCTCCTGGAAGATACAGCCTCCATTGTCCATCCATTGTTTTTCTTGCTGGCACAGAGGGTGTGGGCGCAGCTCCCCGTGTGCCAGGGATCAGAGAGCAGCAATTTCAGATGCGGTTATTGCCATCACATTGGGCTGGGCTCTCTGTGCTCTGCCAGGTGACAAGGGAAGCCCGGCCATTCCCTCCGAGGGGCCCACGTTGCTATTTGAAATGGCAGAAACGGGCTTTCTGTGTACGAGAACCTGGAATCCAGCCTGTTTGAGGCTCAGCAGCACTTATCTCAGGGAAGGTGGTAGAAAACCAGCCCGGTGGTTCTGACTGTACTGACCTTAAACCCTTTGAATTTCAGCGTAGGAGGGATCTTAACACGCCTTCGCTTAGAAGCAGAAGCCCCTCCAGACAAACAAGGTCTGAATGTAAAAACATTCTCGTTTCCAAACCCAAGAGCACATCCTATGGCCCAGAAAGGGCAGTTGGGATGATTTCCACAAAGCAGCACAAAGAAGAGGAGCATTCAACAGTAGGTCAGGCACACTCACGGCATTAAGGAAGGCTTATAATGCAATAAGATAAATGGCTGAGACGTTTGCTGTGGGTGAGAGAGGCCCCTCTTGGTCTTCCCTTGGCTGCTCGCAATCTGAAAACACACAGACCTCTCTGCTCTCACGGCTCCAGGCGGAGATTGAAGAACTACCAGAGAGACGAGCGCTCCTGTGTCACTGCCCGACAGCGCCCAGCAGCAGCAGCACTGGCCTTTAGGACCGAGCAGCACGGCCACAGCAGGGGGGCCTCTTCCATCACCACCATTTGCTGACACCCCTCCTGACCCATTTGCTGACACTGGGTGCTGACACCCAGTCCCGTCTTCTGCTCCTCAACACCAGCACATCCTCATCAGAGCCACAACCTTCTCACAGCGAGGTGTCTGGGCCAGAAATAAAACGCATTCTCAGGCCACGCTGGCATCACCTCGGACATTCCCGCAGCCCCTCTTCACCTCACGTTCCCGGTGCCATTCTCTCTCCTTCGCTTCCAGCTCCTCCTGCGCCCTCATCCAATCCGCCCTCAGTTTTCCAACATCTCCTTTAAGGGCTGAAGTCACCTCACTCGCTTTCTCGAGGTGCTCCCGCAGGAGAGCATTCCCTTTGGCCAGATCCTCACACCTTGGGAAGGGAGGAACAGCCAGGAGGTCACTGAACAACCCCCGTCCACAAGCAGCAGCCCCGGGATTTCCCGGCTCCCCCAACACTGACGTTGGTGTCAAACTGAGAGGCAGGAGAAGCGCTTTCTCGCATGAACTGAGATCTCTCAGGGCTGGCAAACTCATGTGCTTCTCCTTTAGCCTTCCGTGTCCTTCTACGGCTTTGCTTTCCCTTCCTCTTCAACTCGGACCATGCCCACAGGTAACGGCTGCCTCCCCTTTGTGCTGCCTCATCACTGGATGCATCCCCTTTCTCTGGCCTTGTCCCCACTCCCTCACCTACTGCTCCAGGGCATGACTTAGGCTGGGAAGGGACCCTTGGAGCTCAGCCGGAGGAACCCCCTGCTCAAAACAGAGCCATGCAGCACACACCCCTATTACTGCCCCACACAACAGGTTGTGGACCTTTCTCCTTCCAAAAGGGCTTGCCCCACCGCTTCCCTTGGGGCCACTGGGGAGCACTGACAGCTTTTCCCTGCCTTCCAGGAGCAGCCAGGACACCCACTAGGAGGGAACGCTTCTTCCTTCTGCCTTTGCTGCTCCTCTTCCACCCGAGGCAGGGCTTTCTCCAGGCTGTGGTCTTCTGTGGCTTCCCGCCTGCCTGGGGAGGGATCCCTGAAGAAGAAAGGGAATGTTTAGTCCACTTCTTGTGTTCCCTTCACTGCTGTTCGCATCCATCGCTTTCCCCTCCCTTCCTTGGGCCTCTCAGGAGCTGAGATGCCTCAGCTGAGGTGAGGCATCTCAGGTGGCTTCTTCCAGGCATAACAGTCTGGTCACTACAGAGAGGAAGGGAGGGGAAGCTGTCGCTCACCGCCAGCAGCTCTCCTCAGTCTCCCACTCTTGCACTCTCACAGCTGGGTATCCTCAGCTCATGACGGCCAGTGCTCGCTGCCACCCGAACCCTGGGAATGGTGCGGGACATCAGGTGCAGGAGCCCAGGAGTTGCAGGGGTTCAGCCGGTGACAGGGAATGGGCACCTACAAGGACAGAGTCAGAAAGCCCTGATGAAAGCCCAAGGGCAGGAAGAGGCAGGACTTGCTTCCCCTTTCTGTGGGAAACACCCTTGACAGGGAGCTGTTTCTAGCCCAGAAGAGAGAGCTGTTGCGGGCATGGAGCAGGGGATGGCTCTGGCACCTTCTCCCCGTGGGAAGTGCCCTCAGAGACTGTGCGTGTGGGGAGATGCACGGTGGCCCTGTGCCACGCAGCAGGGCTCCATCGGGAGCCCCTGGGGAGCTGCCATGGAGTTCTTTCCCGACCCTGCGCAGCACCATCCCTCGCCCTCCCTTGCCAGCGGACTTGCACTGCCTTGGAGCAGTTCTCAGAGTTGGGAAAGACGGGCAGCAGCAGAGCCTGGGACACACCTGGGCTTCTGCACCTTCTGGACCTTGCCGCTTTGTTGCAGTGCCCGTCTTTTCTCTCTCTTCCTTCCTGTCTCTTCTCTTCCCTCTCCCCTGAGCAGGCCTCTTCTCTCTTTCTTTTTCTTGGGTTTTCAGTTTCCTGGAGGGAGCCTGCAAACCTTTCCATCCCACAGCGTGGTTAGATAGCTCTAGCCGGGATCAGCTGGGTGAACCAGTTCTTGATTGAACCCAAGCTGACTCCTTTTACCTTCTTTCCTCTGAAAGGCTCCTTCTTTGTTCTTGGGCGCATCCCAGGGAGTCTTGCGTGGTCTCTGGGGCGGTTGGAGGCAAAGCGGCGGGTGCCTAAACCAGAAATGTTGGCGTTAGCAGGTGACAAGGGACGTCCTGGAGGAGTAAGCCACTGCTGGGCGAATTGCTCGCTAGAGAAGATCCCTGGTCTGGTTTGCATTAGCCCTTTCTCCCAGGGGCCTCCCGGGGGAACACAGTGTTCACAGCGGGGTGTGACACAGTTCATTTGGGGGGCCGTTCAGCAGGGAGCCTGCGGTCCCCCTCCAGGCAAGAAGAGCCTTGCCCGCTTCATTCTGCTGCAGTTTCTTCACCCTCCTGAGACAGAGCTCTGCGCGTGTCCCTTTGGTGCAACAGCACCTTCTGTGGTGGCTTTGCTTCTGGAAGCTGTCCTTCTGTAGGTCTTTTGTAGGCCTGTCCTTTGGCTGAGGACGTGCCTAACGCATTGGAGAAAGACCCCTTCCAGTTTTACTTACAAGGCACCATTCCAAGGGGGATGAACAAGCCCCACCCAAAGGCACAAGAGCTGAAATACCAGGAAGAGGCAGAGCAGCTACTTGGACTCCTCAGGAACTCCTCCTCCAGGAGACGCCTTGTCCCAGAGTTTGTGGACCTGCCCTACCTCTGCCGTTGGCGATCCTTCCACCGTATCTACCCCTGCTGCTTTCTGGAGGACGAGCAGAGAGGGTGGTGCATCCAGGAAGGCTTTTGCTTCGTGCTCCACGTCTGCCTCGCCTGCGTGGTCCCGTTGCTCTTCCAAAGGCAGCTCTGGGAAGCAAAAGCACATGCAGCAAAGTGACTTGTTGGAAGTGGACAACAGCTAAAGCCAAAGCCACCCAAAGCCCTAGACCAGCTTTCCGCTCAGGCTGTGACAACGCTCAGTCCCTCCTCCTACCTGTGGCTGTGTGCGTGGGTGCTGGCGACTCCTCAGCTGAAGGACTGGAAGGGCCGGCCATCTCTTCCCCAAAGATTTCACAGGGCTTTTCCATGGGGAACTCCACCAGCACCTTCAGCTGCACACATCACAGCCTCGGTTGCAGGGCAGGTGGCTGAAAAGGTGGCAAGCAGCCTTTCCCACTCCTCACCCTTGCCTCCACGCAGAAGGCTGTGGCTGTGGGGCTGCTCTTCCAGGCAGCCACCCCCCCCCCAGCCCAGCCCTCCCCACCAGCATTTGCTCAATAGAGAGGAAGGAGGCAGCCAGGCACCTCTCAACCGCCAAGCTCTGCTGGGCCGGGAAGGCTGCAGCCGGCTGCTCCATCCAGCGTACCTTCCCAGTGCCCTCCAGCGGGACCTCCAGCGGGAGCAGGTCCTCCTTGGGTGGGCTCAGCAGGTTTGGCCCAAGGCAGATGGCCAGGTTGCTGCAGCTCATCCTGCTGGTGCAGGCGTTGTGGCCGATGTGCTGCAGGACGGGGAGTAGCCGCTTCAGGAGGAGGACATGTGCTGCTGGCAAGTTCTCGGCCACCCTGAGGGAACAGGAGCACAAGGTGAAGAAAGCAGACGTTGCCCACAGCCATGGCCAAAGCTTGCCCAAGGCAGGCGGGAGGCAGCGGCTGTGTTGCGCAGCTTTCCAGGTGCTCTCAGCCAGCGCTCAGGGCTCCTGCTCAACAGGCAGGCTGCTGCCCACACTTACGCTTTCAGCTCTCCCGCGTCGGCCTGCTTGCTCCTCCTCTCCATGGCTGGCATCCAGTCCTCATAGAGGTCGATGACGAGGAGCTTGGTGGGGATGCTTTGGAGGAAGCTGTGCAATGCCAAGGGCTGACCCTTTCTCCTGGCTTTTTGATTGTGTTTTTAGCGGTTCTTTATTGTATTTGATTGGTTTTTGTATTGTTTCTTGGCCAGTCTTGGCCAAACTTCTTTCTCTCGGAAGGGAACTCTTCTGATTCTCCAAAGGAAGAGCTGTCTCTGCATCTGGAATGTTTCTGGCATCTGCTGTCTTTGATGATCTGTTGCTGTTCTCTGCGCAGGGCCAGGGTGGGTCTGGCTTTTTTCCCCCACCCATGCGTTAGCTGAGGCGAGGTCTGGCTGAGGACAGCCCCCTGCCACTGGCTTTCTCATCCTCAGCCTGAAACAATGCCAACTCCAGGCCCCAATAACCTGGGTGGCGCTCCAGGGGAGTCCAACAGGCTGTGGCGATCTGCAGTGGTTTCCGGCGGTCTCCGGCGGTCTCTGGTGTTCTGCGATGGTCTCCGGTGTTCTCCGGCGGTCTCCAGCGGTGTCCGGCGGTCTCCGATGGTCCCCAGCATTCTCTTGCGGTGTCCGGTGGTCTCCATTGATGAGACCGCCGGACACCGCTGGAGACCATCGGAGGCCACCGGTGGCTGGCAGTCTGCGGTGGTCTTCGATGGACTCTGGCGGTTTCCAGCGGACTCCGACGGTCTCCAGTGTGAGACCACCGGAGGCCGCAGGACACCGCCAGTGTCTGATCCTCTCCGGTGGTCTCCCATGGTGTCCTGTGGTCTCCGCCGGTCTCTGGTGGTCTCCGACGCTCTCCAGCAGTCTCAGCCGTCTCCAAGGGACTCCTCCTGGTCCTATGGGGCTGCCGGCCCGAAGATGGCAGCCCCTCTCCTCGCCTCTTCCCCGCGGCTCTGAAAGAGAAATCACAGAATCGTTTACGTTGGAAAAGAAATGGAAGCTCATGGAGTCTAGCTGTTAGCCTGGCACCGCCAAGTCCGCAGCTCAACCACGTTCCTAAGGCCCACATCTACAGGTCTTTGAAATCCCTCCCGGGAGGGTGCCTCAAGCCCTTCCCTGGGCAGCCTGTTCCAATGCTTGTCAAGCCCTTCAGGGAAGAACTCTTTCCCAGTCTCCCCTGTCAACCTCCCCTGGCGCAACTTGAGGCCGTTTCCCCTTGTCCTGTCCCTCGTGCCTTGGGAGAAGAGAGCGACAGCCCCCTGGCTCCAGCCTCCTCTCGGGGAGTTGTCGGGAGCGGTAAGGTCTGGTGCTGGTGCTGTGGGGCTGCCGGGCAGAAGAGGGCAGCCCCTCTCCTCTCCTCTCCTCTTGCCCAGGCCTGAGGGCAGAGGAGATAGCCCCCCTTGCTGAGGGGCGGGGGTGTGGGGAGGGAAAGCAGGGCTCCTCGGCGGCTTGACAGCCGGCTGATGTTCCTGCTGAGCCTGCCGCATGGCGGTGTGGATGGCCCACTTACGGTTAGCGTCGGCCGCGGGGCCGGCGCCGCTTGCTGGACCATGGCTTTGCGGAGGGTCCCTTTGAGCCGGCGGGGGTCCTGCGGCGCTTTGGGCCCGCTGCTGCTGGAGGCAGCCTGGCCACGGTGGAGGTGTGCCCCGTCAGGCCTGCGGGAGAGGGATCCACCTCCATTGGCTCCTCTGCCGGTGGGTCGACCTCCATGGGCTCTCCCTCGTCCCTCTTGGCGGGTGGGTCGACCTCCATGGGCTCTTCCTTCTCCCTCTTCAGGGGTGGGTCGACCTCCATGGGCTCAACTCCTTGGCCATCGCTGCTGCTGCCGCTGCTGCTGGCCGCAGCCCACTTGCGTTTCTCTCGGTGCTTGGGCATCCTCCGGGCTTCCGAGGAGCCCCTTCTGGCTGGGCCCACTCAATGTGGGCGCTCGTCCCACCCAATGTGGGCACTGGCCTCCCTTTGCCGCCTCCTCCTCTACCAAGCAGGCTTGGTGCAGGAATCTCTGGCTGCTGAGCGAGCTGTGGGTCAGCCACAGGGGTGCCAGTTGGCCAACGGCCGGCCGGTGACGTCACCAACGGACCTTTCTGTGTCTGGGAGGGTGGCCCATGAGGCCCTGCAGGCCCCATGCCGGGCGGCCCTTTGGCTTGCCAGAGAGCAAGGCAGCCCCTGGGGCAGCGGGACTGCCCTCCAGCTCCCCTCCTGTGCCCAGAGGATGCCCAGAAGCTCTGAAGTGGCGGCATCAGACCAGCTGGCGTGTCCCCTCGGAGTTCTGCCTGCGTCCTCTGGCTTTGCTCTGCCTCTTCCTGAGCGCTTGTGCCTCAGGTTTTTCTGCCATTTGCACTCTGTCCCTTTGCAAAAGGGCAGAGCGTGGTTGTGGAATTGCAGTCCAGGTCTAGAGGTGTGGCCTGGAAAGCCCAGTGCCTTTTTTCCCCCATTGCAGTGTCCAGAAGTTGCTGCTTGAAAGCTGAAATCCTCTTCTTCATCGGCCGTAAAGCGTTCCTTCTTCACCAGTCACACCTGGAGACAGAAACATCACCCGTTTCTCCAGGTGATTCCCAAAGCTTGTGCTGGGGAAAGTGTTTGGGTGGAAACTGCACTGAAAAACCTTTCACTCTCGCTCAGACAAATGTAGAGAAATTCCCCTTGAATACCTTTCAGATGACAGCGATTCTACTTCCTTGAAGCTGAAAAACTAGGAAGGTTTTTCCTGATTGGTACGAGTGTAACTGGGTCCCAATTTCCCCCAATAATGATGGATACAAGCTTTAGATTGGTGTGGGAGGAAGCACTTGTTTCTAGATGCCTCTGCTTAATGGCAAACTGGTTTTGCAACCCTTAACA
Source organism: Numenius arquata (assembly GCF_964106895.1). Classification (NCBI taxonomy): domain Eukaryota; kingdom Metazoa; phylum Chordata; class Aves; order Charadriiformes; family Scolopacidae; genus Numenius; species Numenius arquata. The sequence continues at coordinate 18,124,686 of NC_133587.1, read as the reverse complement.
TCATGCAAACATTAAACTGGCTGCAAAAAAATTGGAGCTGGAGCTGTCTCTTTCCTTCCAGTATCTTCATGGGGTCACCTGTTAATGTGCCTGTAGCATTTTAAAGGCGAAACTGCCAGGCAAATGCTCCTTTTCAGATGTTTTCCTGCAACGGGAAGTGGTAGCCCCTCCACAGGTCAAGGTGTGACATGCTCACTTTTGAACTCCCTATCTCAATCCCTCTTCCCCTCAGCATCATTACCGAGAGTGTTATTTCCTCAGTTGGTGTCCGTCTGGAGAAGAAAAGTGTCCTTTTTGAGCGCAGGCCCATGACACGAAGATGCTGAACGTTTGTGCCTAGGGATTTAGTTTGTTCGTGAACAAAGGGAGAGGATTGCTGTGTCTGTTGCTCTGCGTGTCTTTATTGCTTATGTCCTTATCACTTGCTGCTAGTCGTGCTCACAAAACAAGCAAAAAGGGCAATTGAGGGTTGTTTAATTTGTGCTAAGGTCAATTTACAAGGGAAGGTGCTAGAGGAGGGCGACCTTGGGCCCATTCCAACGATGTCAGGTGGATTTTACTGAAATGCCCTGAACAGGAAGATTTCTTCCTTTCCCTGAACAGGATCTTTTGGTAATAGTATGCCAGCTAACCGGGTGGCCAGAAGCATTTCCAGTTGCTTCAGCAACTACGGGATCAGTTATTAAAGTGCTTTTAGGACAAATAATTCCTAGATAGGGAGTAATAGAGGCAATAGACTCACAGAGAGGAACACATTTTACTGGAAAAATTCTTCAAGGGGTTGTGGTGGCCTTAGGAATACAATGAGATTTCCGTACTCTGTGGAAGCCCCAGAGTTCAGGGAAAGTAGAGAAGATGAATGGGGGAATTAAGCAGCATCTTTTGAAATTATTTTTGGAAACCAAAATGCCATGGATATGTCTTCTACCATTAGCTTTAGCTAGCATAGGGGCCAAACCCAGAGGAGATACTCAACTATCCCCCTTTGAATGAATGTTTGGAATCCCTTACCCTGCTAACTCTCGACCTAGTGGGGAGGTAGAAATAAGTGACGTCTACTTGAAACAATATGTGGCCGGGATACTGTCTCTTGTGAAATCTCTTTGACAGGAAGCTCAGCTGGCACAGACCCTGCCTTTGGACTTTGCTGTCTAGAGCATCCAACGGGGAGGTTGGGTCCTAATTAAAGAATGGAAAGAAGCACCACTGGTGGCAAAGTGGCAGAGACCGTACCAAGCGTTATTAACCGCGGAAACAGCAGTTAAGACGGCCAAACACGGGTGGACTCGTCATATTCGAACACGGGTGGACTCGTCATATTCGAGTCAAGACGTCCAAGGCCCTGGAAAACTGGACTTGGGAGCTAAAGGAAGAGGAGGGGAAACTGCAGCTAGCCTTCCGTAGAAAAAGACTCCATTAGTAGTATTTGATAAGTTAAAAATCAAGGGCAAGGCTGGATTGACCTCTGTCAATTGCCACAATAAGAAATTCTAAACTCCGTTACTGGCTGCAACCCAGTAGGCGTTGAGCAGTGGAAGCACATGCCATACCAGACCTTGATTTGAAAAAGTGAAAAATGGAAGTTTAGGGTGGGAGACTAGAACTAACTCTTACAAGGAGTGGGTCAGACCGGTAGCCATCAGGTAGACCTCGGGAGGAGTTCCGTGTGTTTACCCAAAGGATCTACGGTATAGATCCATAAGGAAAAGAGGCCCCTTATTTAACTTCCAGCAACTGGTGAGCAGACACTAACTGAATTGTTTCCGTATATTCACTTGCCACATCAAGTGTAGAAAGATGATAAGCTCAAGATGAAATTTTTAGTAATGATCATGTTTCTATACTATTGGCAAAATCGAAGTCTGGGATGGGAAAACCGATTTTTGACTCTAGGGGACGAGGTAGCCAAAGCTTTTAACCTCAGTAATTGCTGGGTCCGTGGAGGTCCAGGAGGAGCTGAAGATTGGCTGTGGGTAGCCCAGCCTGTCCAGCCTAAATGGTTGGTGAGTGACTTAAGTAGAGTGCATAATGGAACTGGGTTCTGGAAGGAAGACGGAGGTACATGGAAAATACAGTACCCAGGAAAAGGAAATTACTGTCTGAACAGAACCAAGCTGGGAGGGAAAAATGTAGGTAAAAGCGAATGTGAGTGGACATTGTCACCAGGAATGGGTTGTTACGATCCATATTGTAGACCTTATAATTGCTTTAGGTACCGAGGAAGATGGAACCAAACGCATGTTAAGCTTATAGGTGGCACCTGGGTAAAGTGCTCTTTCAAAGAACCTTGGCACAGTGGATGCAAAGCAGTTGCGAGAGAAATTATGCAAAAAGGGGGATTTAGAGATTCTTTATTCCTGGCTTGTCAGTGGGACAATACCATTAACAAGAATCATGTAATAAGGGTTTATCAATGGGGCTGGCAAAACTCAAGTGGAACTAGGACCTATTTTAGAAAATTTTGGTCGGCTACAAATTGAACTAAGAATGGTAGGGGATGTAACTGTAAAGGGCACGCAGATGCGGGAGCCTTTGAATGTGATTATTGCGATTCCTATGGCGATTTCAGTATAGCAGGAGGACCCCTGGGATCAAAAGATACTCTATACTGTGAAATACCACAGGATAATGAAACATGGGAAGGCCCATTCACTAACGGGGCTTGGGCTTTGAAGGGCCATTACTGGATTTGTGGGCAACACGCCTACCAAAGGTTACCTCCAAAGCGCTCAGGGATACGTTCTATAGGATATATGAGACCGTTATTTTCCTTATTATCACAAGTTCAAGGAAACGAGTTAGGGGTTAATGGATAGGATGATCTGATAAGAGAACGACGAGCAACTGATAAATCCCTAACTAAAGGGGGTTCCCAATCATGGGGAAAAGATGAATTATACATCAGATGAACCTGAACGAATTATACGGTATTCTGGACCAGCAGCACGGAATCCCCACCAGGTGATTTCTGGAGCAAGAGACCCCATTTATAATTTAAATAGGATAGTTAGATTACAAGCCGGTTTTTGCAATTTTACCTAACCAGAGCGCTGAGGCTCTTGACTTTCTTGCAGACCAATCTGCTCAGATGAGGAATGCAATTTTCCAACACCCAAGGGTCCTAGATTATTTGCTAGCAGAAGAAGGGGGAGTTGGTGGAAAACTAAAGGAACCCAGCTCCTGTTTACAAATCCATGATCACGGGGCGGTAGTAAAACAGATAAGAAAAGGAATGAGAAAACTAGCTCACGTGCCAGTTCAAACCGGGAAAGGATGGGAATTAGACATGTTCTCGTGGTTGCCTGGTGGACCATGGGTTAAACGCATGGTGGTTTTCTCCCTTTGTGCGGTAGCAGCTCTGATTTTTGTACCATGTAGGATACCTTGTTTCATGCAGCTCATTCAGCATGGAGTCAGAAGAATGCAAGTCGTAGCTGTGCCCAGTGACCCAGAATTAGCTACAAGGGGACCGAAGATGATGGCTCTGCAAATAGCTCCAAAACCAAAAAGAAGACAAGAAGGTCCAATGAACGGTGACTAAAAGTTGTAAAGACAAATAGTGAAATAAACAGAGGAGGGGCTGATAAGAAAATAGGGATAAGAGTGTCTCCACAAACAGGGAAGTTAACGGAAATGGCAGGAGTGAGACAACCAAAAGAAGAGGAGAGTTAATTGAAGCTGCAGGAGTGAGGTAACTGAAAACTAGGGGAAATAAGTGAAACCGCAAAAGTTGGACAATTAAAACCGGCAAAAGTTAAACTTTGATGTAATAGGCGGATCGAGAAGTCTGTACCTTCCAAGTACCTCAGCCAATGGGGAAAGGAAGAGGGTTACGTGTGGCCGGGGAATTAGGATAAAAGGGAGGCTGCGTCCTCCGGCAAATGGAGAGACCCCACAGGGATATGCCCCAGGGGACTCTCCCTTTATTCGAATAAAGCCTTTGCAGGACTCCTCTGTCTCCTTTGTGAACATCGACCTCTGGCTATGGGGTTTTCCGCACACGTCCTTTCTATCGCTTGGCTAAGATTTCAGAGTTTAGCATGCTAGTAGTCACTTCCCGAGAATCTGTTGCGGCAACGAATCTCTGCACCTCGAGGGGCAGGACCTTAAGCGAGCGTCCCCACTCAAGGGGAGATCCTGGCCTGCAGCCGCTGCCCTGCAGGAGAGCTCCAGGGGCTCTTGGGCTGTCCGCTATTTCTGGAGTGAGATAACTGACCTAGAGTCATATTCCCACGGGAACCAAGCACCGAGGTCCCCACTCCAGACAGTGTTTTGGCTGCGTTGCCAGCACGTCCCCCCCCGTTGCGTCCCCCCCCAGCAAAGTGCGGGGGCAACTCATCACATCTGCCACCGGTGGTTATGGCTTGAGCAGGAGCCGGGAGGGGCAGAGGGGGAAAGCAGGGGAGAGCACAGCGCCACCCCCCCGTTCCCTGCCGGCAGCCGGGGCCCCTCCCGCTGCCCATCGGGGAGGAGAAGGTTCGGGAGCTGCCCCCGGGCCCGTCGGGGTTTCGCACCGGGCCGGGCCTCCCGCTCCCGCGGCAGCCGAGGCTGAAGTTGGAGCCTCCGGCAGAGGCTCCGGCGGGGCCGCTGCCTTCGCCGGGCGGCGGCCCGTCCCCGCGGCGCCGGCTCTCGCCCTCCCCCCCGGGGGACCCCCCGCTGGCGGGGACCGGTTCCCCCCGCTCCCCCCTCCCGCCCCCAACCTTCGCCGGGGCCGGGGCCGGGGCCGGGGCCGGGGCCGGTCTCCGAGCGGAGCTGCCGGAGCCACCCGCGGCCGGGGCGGCCTCTCCCCCGCGGCAGCCCCGCAGCCCCGAGGGCAGCGCCGCCGCAGAGCGGCCCCGAGCGAGCCCGGCCCTCCCGCCCCGCGGCTCCCGGCGGCGCCCGGCGGGCAGGGGCAGCCGCTCCGCCCGCCCCGGCAGGCGCCGGGCCGCGGTCCGCCGGGGCAGGCGGCGGAGCAGCCCCCGCCGCGGGGCCCGTCCGGCGGCGGAGCCCGGCTGGCGAGCGGGGGCATGGCGGCGCCGGGCCCGGGCTCCCTGCAGCGCCGGCGGCAGAGCTGGCAGGAGGCGCGGCCCCGGCAAGCGGTGCTGGTGCGGAAGCTGCAGGCGAAGGTGAGGAGCGGGGGCGCCTGCCCGGGGGGGAGCTGCCCGGGGCCGGGCCGGGCCGCGGTGGCGGGGCCGGGGTGCCCGGGCCGCCCGCGCCGCCCGCAGAGGGGACTCGGCGGCGGAGCCCTCGGGGGGCGAAGGCGCGGCCCCGGCGGGGCCCCCCCCGGGAGCCGCCGCGGCCGCCGTCCCCCCCGAGCCGCTGGCCGGGGCCTGGGCGGGCTCGGGGGAAGCGAAGCTTCCCGGTGCCGTAAGGACTCGAGCTGGGATGGGCAGCGCTGTGGCGTGTAACCTCCCCAGTTACATGGAATGGCTTCAAGCTCCAACAGGGTAGGTTTAGACTGAACATTAGGAAAGAATTTTTCACAGAAAGAGTGGTCGGGCATTGGAATAGGCTACCCAGGGAGGTGGTTGAGTCACCATCCCTGGATGTGTTTAAGAGCCGTTTAGATGTGGTCTTGGGGGATATGGTATAGGGGAGAACTTTGTAGAGTAGGGTAGATGGTTGGACTCGATGATCCCAAGGGTCTCTTCCAACCTAGACGATTCTATGATTGTATGATTCTATGTGCTGAGCTTGGGCTGCAGAGAGCCCGAGAAAAGCCGGTGCCGGAGGAGCCGGCTCTGTCCCCAGGGGCGCTCGCTCCTCTCCATGGCGAGTCTCCCCCCGGCTCCTGCAGGAGCGGACTCGCTGCCGAGAGCTGGAGCAGCAGCTGGAAGCAGGAGGGGTGAGTGTGCAGGGCGCTAGCTGGAGAGCGATAGCCTTCACTCATAGGAGAGAAGCAGCATTATATTTCTTGATATAAAACAGTGATTTAATGAAGTGATAGTAGATGCGACAGCTTTAAGACCATTTGATTCACACCATTGAAACCTCTGCCCAGGTCTCTGCCACCCTCTTGAATCCTTAACTTTGTGTCCGTGTCCTTGTAGAAGGTAGAGGATCTGTGTGTGTTTGAGGATGGGAGTGCACCATGCTCTGCTCTGGTTCGCATCTCTCCCTGCAGCTGTAAATGACAGGAAAGTGTGAAAAAAAGAAGGCATTAGAGACAATCAATCACGATGGACAACCCTGCCCAGGTCTCTGCCACCCTCTTGAATCCTTAACTTTGTGTCCGTGTCCTTGTAGAAGGTAGAGAATCTGTGTGTCGTGCAGGATGGGAGTTCATCATGCTCTGCTCTGGTTCGTGTCTGTCCCTGCAGCTGTAAAAGGCAGGAAAATGTCAAGAAAAAAGGTATTAGAGACCATCAACAAGAGTGGACACTGCTGCCAAGGTCACTGCCAGACTCCTGAATCCTTAACTTTTGTCTGTATCCTTGTAGAAGGTAGAGAATGTCCGTGTGGTTGAGGATGGGAGTTCCTCATGGTCTTGTCGTTCTGGTTTTCGGGCCTGCTGCATTAAAAGGCAGAAGATTATGAACAAAGAAAGGTAGCAGAGACCATGAATAAAATGGACAACTTCTGCCCAGGTCTGTGCCAGACTCGTGAATGCTTAACTTTTGTCTGTGTCCTCGTAGAAGGTAGAGAATGTCTCTCGCTGTTCCTGAAGATGAGAGTGCCCCATGGTCTTGTCCTTTCCCTGTCTGGCCTTCTGCCATAGCAAGCAGGAGAATATGAGCAAACTAAGGCAGCAGAGACCCTCAGTGGCCATTGACATCTGTGCCCAGGTCTCTGCCACCCTCTTGAATCCTTAACTTTGTGTCCGTGCCCTTGTAGAAGGTAGAGGATCTGTGTGTGTTTGAGGATGGGAGTTCATCATGCTCTGCTCTGGTTCGCATCTCTCCCTGCAGCTGTAAAAGGCAGGAAAATGTCAAGAAAAAAGGCATTAGAGACGATCAATAAGAGTGGACACCGCTGCCCAGGTCTCTGCCACCCTACTGAATCCTTACTTTTGTGTCCGTGTCCTTTAAAAGGTAGAGAATCTGTGTGTGTTTGAGAATGGGAGTGCACCATGCTCTTCTCCGCTTCCCATCTCTCTCTGCAGCTGTAAATGACAGGAAAGTGTGAAAAAAAGAAGGCATTAGAGACAGTCAATCACGATGGACACCCCTGCCCAGGTCTCTGCCACCCTCTTGAATCCTTAACTTTGTGTTCGTGTCGTTGTCGAAGGTAGAGAATCTGTGTGTGGCTGAGGATGGGAGCTCCTCATGGTCTGGTCCTGTCCTTTTCTGGGCCTGCTCTTGTAAGGAGACAGGATAACAAACAAGAGGTCAGCCATCCTCACTCAGCACGGACAAGCCCTGCGAGGTCTGTGCCAGACTCCTGAATCCTTATCTTTTGTCTGTGTCTTTGTAGAAGGTAGAGACTGTCCACGTGGTTGAGGATGGGAGTTCCTCATGGTCTTGTCCGTCTTGTTTCTGGGCCTGCTGCATTAAAAGGCAGAAGATTATGAACAAAGAAAGGTAGCAGAGAGCATGAGTAAAATGGACAACTTGTGCCCAGATCTGTGCCAGACTCGTGAATGCTTAACTTTTGTCTGTGTCCTTGTAGAAGGTAGAGAATCTCTTGCTCCCTGGCTGAGCATGGCTGTGTGCCATCGTCTGTTCCTCTGCTTTTAGGGGCCTGTGGTTTATGAGAGAGGATAAAAGCAATGGGGCATCCACCATGCCTCACCACGGAGAACCCCTGTCAAGGTCTCTGCCACCCTCTTGAATCCTTACCTTAGTGTCCGCGTACGTTTAGAAGGTAGAGAATCTCTGGCTGTCTGGCTGCTCACCGGTCTGCTCGGCTCCAGGCTGTGACAGATCACCGCCCGTTCCTCCCCAGCAACCCTTTGTGACATGGCCACCTCCAGCATTCTATCGGTGTGTCAGGGCACAGGCTGTCCAGGGGTGATGGAAGGCCCAGGCCTTGGCTTCCTGGGGAAAATGGCTGTCACGCTTCATCCTTGTTAAAGAGAGCGGGATGGACAAAGCCCGTAACTCAGTCCCATGGGACAACTGTTGCTGAGAGCTCAGGGTCACTGCTGTCTGTGTGGGGACACCCTCTTGACCCGGGAGTGTGGTCTCCTCATGGCCCCTCACCTTTTTGCCTCTCCCCTGTCCCCTGGGCCTCATCCTGGCTTCCAGGGCCAGGGCAGAGCCGGGTGGAGCTCAGCATGAGGGCGCAGTCACAGAAGTCACAGCATCATGGAATCATTTAGGTCGTAAAAAACCCTTAAGATCATCGAGTCCAACCATAGAGCTAACACTGCCCACTCCACCACTAACCCACGTGCCTCAGCACCACGTCTACCCATCTTTTAAATACCACCAGGGATGATGACTCCACCACTTCCCTGGGCAGCCCGTTCCAATGCTCAATAACCCTTTGTGTGAAGAAATAGTTCCTAGTATCCATCCTAAATCTTCCCTGGTGCAACATGGGGCCGTTGCCTCTTGTGCCATTGCCTGTGCCTTGGGAGAAGAGACCGACCCCCCCCCCCGGCTACACCCTCCTTTCAGGGAGTTGTAGAGAGCGAGAAGGTCTCGCCTCAGCCTCCTTTTCTCCAGGCTGAACATCCCCAGCTCCCTCAGCTGCTCCTCACAAGACTCGTGCTCCAGACCCCTCACCAGCTCCATTGCCCTTCTCTGGACACGCTCCAGCCCCTCAACGTCTGTCCTGTCGTGAGGGGCCCAAAACTGGACACAGCCCAGAGGATGAGGATTGAGGATGATGGAGGATGAGGATGAGGAGCCCAGAGGCAGAGGATTCCCTAACTTCTCTGGAGTTAGGATGGAGACGCGAATGCCCATCTTTACCGAGATCTGGGGAACCAGACTCTTCCCTCTAGCTAGAGAAGCTAGAGATTGACGGGGACCGGAGGAATCTTCCCCCACAGAACCTCTGGTTCAAATTAAGCTGGGGAAGATGAAACAGAGGCAGAATGCTCGGTTGATCCAGGAGCTGCCTCTTCAGTTCTAAATACAAAGAGCTATGAATGAGGTTATGACACTGGAAGGAAGAGTTATTGGTGCGAGAGGGAAGCCAGAAACGAGACCTTTCTTTAAACCTTTAACATTCAAGAGTGGAAAGCAAGGGGTGACACATCAGCTTTTGGACTTGCCAGGGGCACCGAAGCCCTTGATTGATCGGGACTTGTTAGAAAATTAGAAGCTGAAAGAAGATTTAAAAACGGTACAGTCAACTCTTGGGATCCCCCTGTCACTCCAGAAATACAAACGGGTTCTGTAATTGTTCGGGGGTGAAGCCCCAAACCGTTGGAGGTGAAAAGCTCTCTAGGTACCTGTCCGTATTCTCCCACGTCCCGTGCCACCCATGACTCTCCAGTCTCGGGACAGATCTCTGGGTGGGAGTCTTAAATAGTTGCTTAACCCTAAACAAGAACTGAAACACATTGAGGAGACCTAGCAATAGGACCAAGCTGGTTTGCATGTCCCAAGAGTATTCAAAATTCTCAAAAACTGGCATAGCTGGACCAAAATAGAAAAGGGAGGTGAAAGAGCTGGGGAAAGGAACACCACCAGCCCCCGCTTCCCCCATAGACTGAGTGTGATTATTAATAAATTCTGAGAGACGGTGTCCGAGGTCACAGCAGGACAGCGGTGCTGCATAAATGGCCCAACGTAACCATCTGAACAGTGATGCTATCGTATCATAAGTTGATATCACACAGGACGGCAAAATTATGATGCTGATCCCTCTCCCAGAGGTGATAAACATCATCACGGGGAGTACATAGAGCATGTCAGAATTTACATAACACGGCCGTGGGAACAAACGAAGCAACATTGTGACCAGTACTATTGACTAATATCATAAATGCATATAACACATACATTTTAACACGCTCTGGTCAGATCTGTCGTTCTCTCAACCTTCCGAGTGCCCCACGTTGGGCGCCAAAAAGGACTGTCGTGGTTTGGCCTCAGACGGCAACAAAGAACCACGTGGCAGCCACGCTCTCGGCCCCCCCACGGCCATGAGGGGAGAATTGGAAGGAAAAAAAGGAAACTGGTGGGTTGGCACAAAGGCAGTTTAACAGAACAGCAAAGGGAACAAGACAATGTGCAGAAGATCCCGTTGCCAGAGGTCGAAGTTCACAAAGGAGACAGAGGAGTCCTGCAAAGGCTTTATTCGAATAAAGGGAGAGTCCCCTGGGGCATATCCCTGTGGGGTCTCTCCATTTGCCGGAGGACGCAGCCTCCCTTTTATCCTAATTCCCCGGCCGCACGTAACCCTCTTCCTTTCCCCATTGGCTGAGGTACTTGGAAGGTACAGACTTCTCGATCCGCCTATTACATCAAAGTTTAACTTTTGCCGTTTTTAATTGTCCAACTTTTGCGGTTTCACTTATTTCCCCTAGTTTTCAGTTACCTCACTCCTGCAGCTTCAATTAACTCTCCTCTTCTTTTGGTTGTCTCACTCCTGCCATTTCCGTTAACTTCCCTGTTTGTGGAGACACTCTTATCCCTATTTTCTTATCAGCCCCTCCTCTGTTTATTTCACTATTTGTCTTTACAACCTTTAGTCACCGTTCATTGGACCTTTTCTTCTTGTCTTCTTTTTGGTTTTGGAGCTATTTGCAGAGCCATCATCTTCGGTCCCCTTGTAGCTAATTCTGGGTCACTGGGCACAGCAGCTACGACTTGCATTCTTCTGACTCCATGCTGAATGAGCTGCATGAAACAAGGTATCCTACATGGTACAAAAATCAGAGCTGCTACCGCACAAAGGGAGAAAACCACCATGCGTTTAACCCATGGTCCACCAGGCAACCACGAGAACATGTCTAATTCCCATCCTTTCCCGGTTTGAACTGGCACGTGAGCTAGTTTTCTCATTCCTTTTCTTATCTGTTTTACTACCGCCCCGTGATCATGGATTTGTAAACAAGAGCTGGGTTCCTTTAGTTTTCCACCAACTCCCCCTTCTTCTGCTAGCAAATAATCTAGGACCCTTGGGTGTTGGAAAATTGCATTCCTCATCTGAGCAGATTGGTCTGCAAGAAAGTCAAGAGCCTCAGCGCTCTGGTTAGGTAAAATTGCAAAAACCGGCTTGTAATCTAACTATCCTATTTAAATTATAAATGGGGTCTCTTGCTCCAGAAATCACCTGGTGGGGATTCCGTGCTGCTGGTCCAGAATACCGTATAATTCGTTCAGGTTCATCTGATGTATAATTCATCTTTTCCCCATGATTGGGAACCCCCTTTAGTTAGGGATTTATCAGTTGCTCGTCGTTCTCTTATCAGATCATCCTATCCATTAACCCCTAACTCGTTTCCTTGAACTTGTGGTAATAAGGAAAATAACGGTCTCATATATCCTATAGAACGTATCCCTGAGCGCTTTGGAGGTAACCTTTGGTAGGCGTGTTGCCCACAAATCCAGTAATGGCCCTTCAAAGCCCAAAGTCATTCCCGTTAGCGAATGGGCCTTCCCATGTTTCATTATCCTGTGGTATTTCACAGTATAGAGTATCTTTTGATCCCAGGGGTCCTCCTGCTATATCCCGGGGCTGCTGCTTGTGGACGGGGGTTGTTCAGTGACCTCCTGGCTGTTCCTCCCTTCCCAAGGTGTGAGGATCTGGCCAAAGGGAACGTCCTCTTGCGGGGGCACCTCGAGAAAGCGAGTGAGGTGACTTCAGCCCTTAAAGGAGCTGTTGGAAAACTGAGGGCGGATTGGATGAGGGCGCAGGAGGAGCTGGAAGCGAAGGAGAGAGAATGGCACCGGGAAGGTGTGTGGAATAATTCCTCAAATAAAAATTTTATTAAAAATATAGCATTGTTCACACATTAAGGAAAGGTATAAAATGGAAGCGTTTCCAGGGTAGAATACAGCAGATATGGGAACGAGGTGATCCTATGGAACTGATAAGCTGCATATTTGCTACCCTGAGCCAACAGTCTGTCAGATTTTGACAAAATGCTGTCCTTTGTGCGAACTTTGCTCATTATAATGTCATTATAATACCAAAACACACCTCCAGCCCGAAGGCTACCCGCCTCCAAGGTGCAACCACTCGTCCTTGAGTCTGCGCCCTGAATTTTTCGTAAACTATACCTTTAAAAGCGAGGCGAGAGAATTTTACACCAAGCCTAATAAAGGTATTTATGACTAGAGTCACTCAAACTCCACCTTGAAGGTAAAACATAGTATAAAACTAGCCCAAGAAAGGGGGGATGCTAGGGAAGACCCCATCGTGAAGAGGTCAGGGAGGATCCCGTCACGGACTGCCTTTGACTTGCGGGACCAGTCGAGGGGCTGAGCCTTTCTTCCCCCCCATAGGGAGGCCTTTGGGTAAGACTTAGACTATACCGAGTGCTTCCTCGGGAAACTTAGAAATCTCTCTAGAGGGTTATTTTTGTTACATTTATAGCCAGGCTGTATTGTTTGGAACTTTGTCGCACGCTTTGTACCATGAACAAACCATATTTTACTTGCACGTGCTTTGCAGACAGTGTATTTATCACCGGCAAACCATAAGAACCTTTGTATCTGTTGCTGAAATAAACTGCACTGCTTAAGTAGCTAGCCGTTTCGGTTTCCCATTGAACGCCACCAAACATTAGAGTGCGGCCGTGCTAGTTCATGAGCATGACTAGACTGAAGGTGCAGTCCACTATGACTGTATCTGGACTCGTGACAGTTAAATATATTAAACACGACTGGACTGATAGTGGTGAATTGGGCATCCCTCAGGATTTAAACCTAGCCGCACCTAGCCTCCCACCTCGGTGAGGAGTGTTAGAACGCAAGGGGGTTTATTTTCTGCCAAAACTATTTTGCCTATTAACACAACAGACGTGAGGTGAGGAGGGGCTGCGGGAATGTCAGAGGTGATGCCAGCGTGGCACGAGAATGTGTTTTATTTTTGGCCCAGAGACCTCCCTGTGAGAAGGTTGTGGCGGTTTTGGGGATGTGTTGGTGCTGGGGATGTGCTGGTGTTGGGGATGTGTTGGTGCTGGGGATGTGCTGGTGTTGAGGATGTACTGGTGTTGAGGGTGTGTTGGCGTTGAGGGTGTGTTGGTGTTGAGGATGTGCTGGTGTTGGGGATGTGCTGGTGTTGGGGATGTGCTGGTGTTGGGGATGTGTTGGTGTTGAGGATGTGCTGGTGCTGGGGATGTGCTGGTGTTGGGGATGTGCTGGTGTTGGGGATGTGTTGGTGCTGAGGAGCAGACAGGGCTGGGAGATGGAGGGGTGGTGGTGATGGAAGCAAATGGTGGTGATGGAAGCAAATGGTGGTGATGGAAGAGTACCCCCTGCTGTGGCCGTGCTGCTCAGTCCTAAAGGCCAGTGCTGCTGCTGCTGGTAGTTCTCTCTGGTAGTTGTTCAATCTCCGCCTGGAGCCGTGAGAGCAGAGAGGTCTGTGTGTTTTCAGATTGCGAGCAGCCAAGGGAAGACCAAGAGGGGCCTCCCTCCCCGACAGCAAATGTGAGAGTGGCCTTGGAGGGGCTTGTCTTTGTCGTCCTCCCCCAAGACACCTGTGTGTGAGACACCTCTGCAAGGGGAGATGCTGAATGAGGGTCACTTGCTTTGCTGATGTCCCCTCCTGCAGGACAAGGGTGGGTGTTCCCTCCTGTGCAGTCGGGTGGCAGCTCTGCTGAGGCTGCTCCTGTGGTGGCTCTTCAGTCCCCAATGCCCTGTTGGAGTAGTTCTTGAAGGAGACCTGGCCACGGTGGTGTGACCCTCTCCCAGCTGAAAGACTTGTGCAGTGACGGCGAAGGCTGAGCTGGCATTTCTTTTTCTCTTTGCATCTGTAGCTTTATGACAAGTTCAGAAGGGGTGAACGTGGCCGTCTGCTCGGCCTGTGGCATCAGGTGGACACCTTCTGCCGCCGTTTCCTGGAAATGAAGACTGCCACGCACCGGTGAGTAGAAGCTGAGGCCAGATGTCTGCAGAAAAAATGTGGCTTCCCTTCAGATCTCTCTGGGGTTCCTTTCTCTCTGCAAACAGAAGTAGCACAGCCTCCGGTGTCAGGAGGCAATTTCAAAGTCTGGGTTACCGTCAGCCATTGATCTTATTGGATTATAAGCCTTCCTTAATGCCGCGAGTGTGCCTGACCTACTGTTTAATTCTCCTCCTCTTTGTGATTTGTTGGTACAACATTTTCGGTTTATTCTCACACCACCTTCCTGAAATGTTTGTTCTGTAGATATTGTCGTCAGCCTCTGAGCAGCCACTTGCCGGGGTGTTCCTTGCAAGCCTGAGTGCAGAAGGCCTTGGGGGCAAGAAGGGCCATTTTGCAGCATGAAGCATCTTAACCTGAATCATCCTGTGATCCTGTGATTATTGGATGGGAAATTCATAGCCGTCTCCCCAAAGAGCTTGCAGGCTCTTTGATCCATTCCCCGCTGAAGGCAAAAGTGATTGTGGGAATAGTCATCTGGACTTTCAACGTCTGTCTGACCCCCAGAAGAACTTTGACCAGGCTGGTATCCAGCGTAGGAAAGAGGAGAGAGAGAACCAGGAGGCAGGAAGCTGTTAATTTGTGAGCACCTGAATGTTTTGGAAAGGTTCTGTGATTTCTGGAAGCTTGTTTTACTTTCTCAGTGCTGAATGTTTCCCCTCCATCAAGGACAAAGAGTGATGCAGGTCTGGTCAGGAAATGCCAGCGTTCTTGAGGTGTAAATAGAAAGGGGTTGGAAATCATCCCAACTGCCGTTTCTGGGACATAGGATGTGCTCTTGGGTTTGGAAACGAGAATGTTTTTATGTTCAAACCTTGTTTGTCTCTCCCCTTCGCAGAGACTGAAGGACTCGGAGGCACTTGGAGAAAAACATTCCTCATTACAGCGTGAGTTGGTGGTCATGAGGGAGACACTGGAGCAATCGCACCTTCAGAGGGATCTGCTGAAGCAAAAGAGAGATGAGCTTACCATGGCCCTGGCGAAGGTATGGTCACCTTGTGATAGCAAGGCCACCACAGATGCTGTTTCTGGCAGCAGCAGACAGGGACAATCATAGACGCATAGAATCATGGAGGTTGGGAGGGACCTTTCGAGTCCTCGAGTCCAACCGCTAACCTCACACCGCCAAATCCTCCACTGACCCCTGTCCCTCAGCTCCACCTCTGCCCGTCTTTTCACTACCGTGTTGCTCCTCTTCTGTTCTCCCACTGTTGTTTAAGTACAATGTTGGTCTCCTTCTTGGGAAATGGTGGTGAGAGCAGGCAGGTCTTTGGGGCAGTCTGTCCTCACGTGCTGATTGGGAGCGCTGAACTGGGAGTATGTCAGAGACACGCAGGGGATGGGGAGTTGCTGCTCTCTTCTTGACTGTAAACCTGACTGTATTTTATTTCCTCTGTGCTTCCGTGGCGGTGGCTGGAGCAAGAGAATGGAGCTCTGTCGGGTAAAGTGGAGGAGATGGAGAGAGCAAAGGTCTCTGCCCAGGAGAAGCTGCGCTTGTGTAGAAGAACAGATGGAGAGCTCTGCGCAGAGAAAGCCCCCCTGGAGCAGCTGCTGAAGGAAGCAGAGGAGCAAGAAGAGGGGCTGCGGGCAGCGCTGAGGATCCGGGCAGAGGAGAAGGAAGAAAGCCAAGAGAAACTCATCCAGGTGGGACCAAAATGCTGGTGCTTCTGGGTGGGCGTTTGGCTGCTTGTCTGGGTGAAGCTGTGCCTGTGTTGGCCTCCTTTTTGGCATATTTACTTTGGAGGGCCAGAGAGTGGTGTCATCAGAACCAGGGGCTTGTTGTCCTCCTGGAAGATACAGCCTCCATTGTCCATCCATTGTTTTTCTTGCTGGCACAGACGGTGTGGGCGCAGCTCCCCGTGTGCCAGGGATCAGAGAGCAGCAATTTCAGATGCGGTTATTGCCATCACATTGGGCTGGGCTCTCTGTGCTCTGCCAGGTGACAAGGGAAGCCCGGCCATTCCCTCCGAGGGGCCCACGTTGCTATTTGAAATGGCAGAAACGGGCTTTCTGTGTACGAGAACCTGGAATCCAGCCTGTTTGAGGCTCAGCAGCACTTATCTCAGGGAAGGTGGTAGAAAACCAGCCCGGTGGTTCTGACTGTACTGACCTTAAACCCTTTGAATTTCAGCGTAGGAGGGATCTTAACACGCCTTCGCTTAGAAGCAGAAGCCCCTCCAGACAAACAAGGTCTGAATGTAAAAACATTCTCGTTTCCAAACCCAAGAGCACATCCTATGGCCCAGAAAGGGCAGTTGGGATGATTTCCACAAAGCAGCACAAAGAAGAGGAGCATTCAACAGTAGGTCAGGCACACTCACGGCATTAAGGAAGGCTTATAATGCAATAAGATAAATGGCTGAGACGTTTGCTGTGGGTGAGGGAGGCCCCTCTTGGTCTTCCCTTGGCTGCTCGCAATCTGAAAACACACAGACCTCTCTGCTCTCACGGCTCCAGGCGGAGATTGAAGAACTACCAGAGAGACGAGCGCTCCTGTGTCACTGCCCGACAGCGCCCAGCAGCAGCAGCACTGGCCTTTAGGACCGAGCAGCACGGCCACAGCAGGGGGGCCTCTTCCATCACCACCATTTGCTGACACCCCTCCTGACCCATTTGCTGACACTGGGTGCTGACACCCAGTCCCGTCTTCTGCTCCTCAACACCAGCACATCCTCATCAGAGCCACAACCTTCTCACAGCGAGGTGTCTAGGCCAGAAATAAAACGCATTCTCAGGCCACGCTGGCATCACCTCGGACATTCCCGCAGCCCCTCTTCACCTCACGTTCCCGGTGCCATTGTCTCTCCTTCGCTTCCAGCTCCTCCTGCGCCCTCATCCAATCCGCCCTCAGTTTTCCAACATCTCCTTTAAGGGCTGAAGTCACCTCACTCGCTTTCTCGAGGTGCTCCCGCAGGAGAGCATTCCCTTTGGCCAGATCCTCACACCTTGGGAAGGGAGGAACAGCCAGGAGGTCACTGAACAACCCCCGTCCACAAGCAGCAGCCCCGGGATTTCCCGGCTCCCCCAACACTGACGTTGGTGTCAAACTGAGAGGCAGGAGAAGCGCTTTCTCGCATGAACTGAGATCTCTCAGGGCTGGCAAACTCATGTGCTTCTCCTTTAGCCTTCCGTGTCCTTCTACAGCTTTGCTTTCCCTTCCTCTTCAACTCGGACCATGCCCACAGGTAACGGCTGCCTCCCCTTTGTGCTGCGTCATCACTGGATGCATCCCCTTTCTCTGGCCTTGTCCCCACTCCCTCACCTACTGCTCCAGGGCATGACTTAGGCTGGGAAGGGACCCTTGGAGCTCAGCCGGAGGAACCCCCTGCTCAAAACAGAGCCATGCAGCACACACCCCTATTACTGCCCCACACAACAGGTTGTGGACCTTTCTCCTTCCAAAAGGGCTTGCCCCACCGCTTCCCTTGGGGCCACTGGGGAGCACTGACAGCTTTTCCCTCCCTTCCAGGAGCAGCCAGGACACCCACTAGGAGGGAACGCTTCTTCCTTCTGCCTTTGCTGCTCCTCTTCCACCTGAGGCAGGGCTTTCTCCAGGCTGTGGTCTTCTGTGGCTTCCCACCTGCCTGGGGAGGGATCCCTGAAGAAGAAAGGGAATGTTTAGTCCACTTCTTGTGTTCCCTTCACTGCTGTTCGCATCCATCGCTTTCCCCTCCCTTCCTTGGGCATCTCAGGAGCTGAGATGCCTCAGCTGAGGTGAGGCATCTCAGGTGGCTTCTTCCAGGCATAACAGTCTGGTCACTACAGAGAGGAAGGGAGGGGAAGCTGTCGCTCACCGCCAGCAGCTCTCCTCAGTCTCCCACTCTTGCACTCTCACAGCTGGGTATCCTCAGCTCATGACGGCCAGTGCTCGCTGCCACCCGAACCCCGGGAATGGTGCGGGACATCAGGTGCAGGAGCCCAGGAGTTGCAGGGGTTCAGCCGGTGACAGGAAATGGGCACCTACAAGGACAGAGTCAGAAAGCCCTGATGAAAGCCCAAGGGCAGGAAGAGGCAGGACTTGCTTCCCCTTTCTGTGGGAAACACCCTTGACAGGGAGCTGTTTCTAGCCCAGAAGAGAGAGCTGTTGCGGGCATGGAGCAGGGGATGGCTCTGGCACCTTCTCCCCGTGGGAAGTGCCCTCAGAGACTGTGCGTGTGGGGAGATGCACGGTGGCCCTGTGCCACGCAGCAGGGCTCCATCGGGAGCCCCTGGGGAGCTGCCATGGAGTTCTTTCCCGACCCTGCGCAGCACCATCCCTCGCCCTCCCTTGCCAGCGGACTTGCACTGACTTGGAGCAGTTCTCAGAGTTGGGAAAGATGGGCAGCAGCAGAGCCTGGGACACACCTGGGCTTCTGCACCTTCTGGACCTTGCCGCTTTGTTGCAGTGCCCGTCTTTTCTCTCTCTTCCTTCCTGTCTCTTCTCTTCCCTCTCCCCTGAGCAGGCCTCTTCTCTCTTTCTTTTTCTTGGGTTTTCAGTTTCCTGGAGGGAGCCTGCAAACCTTTCCATCCCACAGCGTGGTTAGATAGCTCTAGCCGGGATCAGCTGGGTGAACCAGTTCTTGATTGAACCCAAGCTGACTCCTTTTACCTTCTTTCCTCTGAAAGGCTCCTTCTTTGTTCTTGGGCGCATCCCAGGGAGTCTTGCGTGGTCTCTGGGGCGGTTGGAGGCAAAGCGGCGGGTGCCTAAACCAGAAATGTTGGCGTTAGCAGGTGACAAGGGACGTCCTGGAGGAGTAAGCCACTGCTGGGCGAATCGCTCGCTAGAGAAGATCCCTGGTCTGGTTTGCATTAGCCCTTTCTCCCAGGGGCCTCCCGGGGGAACATAGTGTTCACAGCGGGGTGTGACACTCAGTTCATTTGGGGGGCCGTTCAGCAGAGAGCCTGCGGTCCCCCTCCAGGCAAGAAGAGCCTTGCCCGCTTCATTCTGCTGCAGTTTCTTCACCCTCCTGAGACAGAGCTCTGCGCATGTCCCTTTGGTGCAACAGCACCTTCTGTGGTGGCTTTGCTTCTGGAAGCTGTCCTTCTGTAGGTCTTTTGTAGGCCTGTCCTTTGGCTGAGGACGTGCCTAACGCATTGGAGAAAGACCCCTTCCAGTTTTACTTACAAGGCACCATTCCAAGGGGGATGAACAAGCCCCACCCAAAGGCACAAGAGCTGAAATACCAGGAAGAGGCAGAGCAGCTACTTGGACTCCTCAGGAACTCCTCCTCCAGGAGACGCCTTGTCCCAGAGTTTGTGGACCTGCCCTACCTCTGCCGTTGGCGATCCTTCCACCGTATCTACCCCTGCTGCTTTCTGGAGGACGAGCAGAGAGGGTGGTGCATCCAGGAAGGCTTTTGCTTCGTGCTCCACGTCTGCCTCGCCTGCGTGGTCCCGTTGCTCTTCCAAAGGCAGCTCTGGGAAGCAAAAGCACATGCAGCAAAGTGACTTGTTGGAAGTGGACAACAGCTAAAGCCAAAGCCACCCAAAGCCCTAGACCAGCTTTCCGCTCAGGCTGTGACAACGCTCAGTCCCTCCTCCTACCTGTGGCTGTGTGCGTGGGTGCTGGCGACTCCTCAGCTGAAGGACTGGAAGGGCCGGCCATCTCTTCCCCAAAGATTTCACAGGGCTTTTCCATGGGGAACTCCACCAGCACCTTCAGCTGCACACGTCACAGCCTCGGTTGCAGGGCAGGTGGCTGAAAAGGTGGCAAGCAGCCTTTCCCACTCCTCACCCTTGCCTCCACGCAGAAGGCTGTGGCTGTGGGGCTGCTCTTCCAGGCAGCCACCCCCCCCCAAGCCCAGCCCTCCCCACCAGCATTTGCTCAATAGAGAGGAAGGAGGCAGCCAGGCACCTCTCAACCGCCAAGCTCTGCTGGGCCGGGAAGGCTGCAGCCGGCTGCTCCATCCAGCGTACCTTCCCAGTGCCCTCCAGCGGGACCTCCAGCGGGAGCAGGTCCTCCTTGGGTGGGCTCAGCAGGTTTGGCCCAAGGCAGATGGCCAGGTTGCTGCAGCTCATCCTGCTGGTGCAGGCGTTGTGGCCGATGTGCTGCAGGACGGGGAGTAGCCGCTTCAGGAGGAGGACATGTGCTGCTGGCAAGTTCTCGGCCACCCTGAGGGAACAGGAGCACAAGGTGAAGAAAGCAGACGTTGCCCACAGCCATGGCCAAAGCTTGCCCAAGGCAGGCGGGAGGCAGCGGCTGTGTTGCGCAGCTTTCCAGGTGCTCTCAGCCAGCGCTCAGGGCTCCTGCTCAACAGGCAGGCTGCTGCCCACACTTACGCTTTCAGCTCTCCCGCGTCGGCCTGCTTGCTCCTCCTCTCCATGGCTGGCATCCAGTCCTCATAGAGGTCGATGACGAGGAGCTTGGTGGGGATGCTTTGGAGGAAGCTGTGCAATGCCAAGGGCTGACCCTTTCTCCTGGCTTTTTGATTGTGTTTTTAGCGGTTCTTTATTGTATTTGATTGGTTTTTGTATTGTTTCTTGGCCAGTCTTGGCCAAACTTCTTTCTCTCGGAAGGGAACTCTTCTGATTCTCCAAAGGAAGAGCTGTCTCTGCATCTGGAATGTTTCTGGCATCTGCTGTCTTTGATGATCTGTTGCTGTTCTCTGCGCAGGGCCAGGGTGGGTCTGGCTTTTTTCCCCCACCCATGCGTTAGCTGAGGCGAGGTCTGGCTGAGGACAGCCCCCTGCCACTGGCTTTCTCATCCTCAGCCTGAAACAATGCCAACTCCAGGCCCCAATAACCTGGGTGGCGCTCCAGGGGAGTCCAACAGGCTGTGGCGATCTGCAGTGGTTTCCGGCGGTCTCCGGCGGTCTCTGGTGTTCTGCGATGGTCTCCGGTGTTCTCCGGCGGTCTCCAGCGGTGTCCGGCGGTCTCCGATGGTCCCCAGCATTCTCTTGCGGTGTCCGGTGGTCTCCATTGATGAGACCGCCGGACACCGCTGGAGACCATCAGAGGCCACCGGTGGCTGGCAGTCTGCGGTGGTCTTCGATGGACTCTGGCGGTTTCCAGCGGACTCCGACGGTCTCCAGTGTGAGACCACCGGAGGCCGCAGGACACCGCCAGTGTCTGATCCTCTCCGGTGGTCTCCCATGGTGTCCTGTGGTCTCCGCCGGTCTCTGGTGGTCTCCGACGCTCTCCAGCAGTCTCAGCCGTCTCCAAGGGACTCCTCCTGGTCCTATGGGGCTGCCGGCCCGAAGATGGCAGCCCCTCTCCTCGCCTCTTCCCCGCGGCTCTGAAAGAGAAATCACAGAATCGTTTACGTTGGAAAAGAAATGGAAGCTCATGGAGTCTAGCTGTTAGCCTGGCACCGCCAAGTCCGCAGCTCAACCACGTTCCTAAGGCCCACATCTACAGGTCTTTGAAATCCCTCCCGGGAGGGTGCCTCAAGCCCTTCCCTGGGCAGCCTGTTCCAATGCTTGTCAAGCCCTTCAGGGAAGAACTCTTTCCCAGTCTCCCCTCTCAACCTCCCCTGGCGCAACTTGAGGCCGTTTCCCCTTGTCCTGTCCCTCGTGCCTTGGGAGAAGAGAGAGACAGCCCCCTGGCTCCAGCCTCCTCTCGGGGAGTTGTCGGGAGCGGTAAGGTCTGGTGCTGGTGCTGTGGGGCTGCCGGGCAGAAGAGGGCAGCCCCTCTCCTCTCCTCTCCTCTTGCCCAGGCCTGAGGGCAGAGGAGATAGCCCCCCTTGCTGAGGGGCGGGGGTGTGGGGAGGGAAAGCAGGGCTTCTCGGCGGCTTGACAGCCGGCTGATGTTCCTGCTGAGCCTGCCGCATGGCGGTGTGGATGGCCCACTTACGGTTAGCGTCGGCCGCGGGGCCGGCGCCGCTTGCTGGACCGTGGCTTTGCGGAGGGTCCCTTTGAGCCGGCGGGGGTCCTGCGGCGCTTTGGGCCCGCTGCTGCTGGAGGCAGCCTGGCCACGGTGGAGGTGTGCCCCGTCAGGCCTGCGGGAGAGGGATCCACCTCCATTGGCTCCTCTGCCGGTGGGTCGACCTCCATGGGCTCTCCCTCGTCCCTCTTGGCGGGTGGGTCGACCTCCATGGGCTCTTCCTTCTCCCTCTTCAGGGGTGGGTCGACCTCCATGGGCTCAACTCCTTGGCCATCGCTGCTGCTGCCGCTGCTGCTGGCCGCAGCCCACTTGCGTTTCTCTCGGTGCTTGGGCATCCTCCGGGCTTCCGAGGAGCCCCTTCTGGCTGGGCCCACTCAATGTGGGCGCTCGTCCCACCCAATGTGGGCACTGGCCTCCCTTTGCCGCCTCCTCCTCTACCAAGCAGGCTTGGTGCAGGAATCTCTGGCTGCTGAGCGAGCTGTGGGTCAGCCACAGGGGTGCCAGTTGGCCAACGGCCGGCCGGTGACGTCACCAACGGACCTTTCTGTGTCTGGGAGGGTGGCCCATGAGGCCCTGCAGGCCCCATGCCGGGCGGCCCTTTGGCTTGCCAGAGAGCAAGGCAGCCCCTGGGGCAGCGGGACTGCCCTCCAGCTCCCCTCCTGTGCCCAGAGGATGCCCAGAAGCTCTGAAGTGGCGGCATCAGACCAGCTGGCGTGTCCCCTCGGAGTTCTGCCTGCGTCCTCTGGCTTTGCTCTGCCTCTTCCTGAGCGCTTGTGCCTCAGGTTTTTCTGCCATTTGCACTCTGTCCCTTTGCAAAAGGGCAGAGCGTGGTTGTGGAATTGCAGTCCAGGTCTAGAGGTGTGGCCTGGAAAGCCCAGTGCCTTTTTTCCCCCATTGCAGTGTCCAGAAGTTGCTGCTTGAAAGCTGAAATCCTCTTCTTCATCGGCCGTAAAGCGTTCCTTCTTCACCAGTCACACCTGGAGACAGAAACATCACCCGTTTCTCCAGGTGATTCCCAAAGCTTGTGCTGGGGAAAGTGTTTGGGTGGAAACTGCACTGAAAAACCTTTCACTCTCGCTCAGACAAATGTAGAGAAATTCCCCTTGAATACCTTTCAGATGACAGCGATTCTACTTCCTTGAAGCTGAAAAACTAGGAAGGTTTTTCCTGATTGGTACGAGTGTAACTGGGTCCCAATTTCCCCCAATAATGATGGATACAAGCTTTAGATTGGTGTGGGAGGAAGCACTTGTTTCTAGATGCCTCTGCTTAATGGCAAACTGGTTTTGCAACCCTTAACATCATGCAAACATTAAACTGGCTGCAAAAAAATTGGAGCTGGAGCTGTCTCTTTCCTTCCAGTATCTTCATGGGGTCACCTGTTAATGTGCCTGTAGCATTTTAAAGGCGAAACTGCCAGGCAAATGCTCCTTTTCAGATGTTTTCCTGCAACGGGAAGTGGTAGCCCCTCCACAGGTCAAGGTGTGACATGCTCACTTTTGAACTCCCTATCTCAATCCCTCTTCCCCTCAGCATCATTACCGAGAGTGTTATTTCCTCAGTTGGTGTCCGTCTGGAGAAGAAAAGTGTCCTTTTTGAGCGCAGGCCCATGACACGAAGATGCTGAACGTTTGTGCCTAGGGATTTAGTTTGTTCGTGAACAAAGGGAGAGGATTGCTGTGTCTGTTGCTCTGCGTGTCTTTATTGCTTATGTCCTTATCACTTGCTGCTAGTCGTGCTCACAAAACAAGCAAAAAGGGCAATTGAGGGTTGTTTAATTTGTGCTAAGGTCAATTTACAAGGGAAGGTGCTAGAGGAGGGCGACCTTGGGCCCATTCCAACGATGTCAGGTGGATTTTACTGAAATGCCCTGAACAGGAAGATTTCTTCCTTTCCCTGAACAGGATCTTTTGGTAATAGTATGCCAGCTAACCGGGTGGCCAGAAGCATTTCCAGTTGCTTCAGCAACTACGGGATCAGTTATTAAAGTGCTTTTAGGACAAATAATTCCTAGATAGGGAGTAATAGAGGCAATAGACTCACAGAGAGGAACACATTTTACTGGAAAAATTCTTCAAGGGGTTGTGGTGGCCTTAGGAATACAATGAGATTTCCGTACTCTGTGGAAGCCCCGGAGTTCAGCGAAAGTAGAGAAGATGAATGGGGGAATTAAGCAGCATCTTTTGAAATTATTTTTGGAAACCAAAATGCCATGGATATGTCTTCTACCATTAGCTTTAGCTAGCATAGGGGCCAAACCCAGAGGAGATACTCAACTATCCCCCTTTGAATGAATGTTTGGAATCCCTTACCCTGCTAACTCTCGACCTAGTGGGGAGGTAGAAATAAGTGACGTCTACTTGAAACAATATGTGGCCGGGATACTGTCTCTTGTGAAATCTCTTTGACAGGAAGCTCAGCTGGCACAGACCCTGCCTTTGGACTTTGCTGTCTAGAGCATCCAACGGGGAGGTTGGGTCCTAATTAAAGAATGGAAAGAAGCACCACTGGTGGCAAAGTGGCAGAGACCGTACCAAGCGTTATTAACCGCGGAAACAGCAGTTAAGACGGCCAAACACGGGTGGACTCGTCATATTCGAACACGGGTGGACTCGTCATATTCGAGTCAAGACGTCCAAGGCCCTGGAAAACTGGACTTGGGAGCTAAAGGAAGAGGAGGGGAAACTGCAGGTAGCCTTCCGTAGAAAAAGACTCCATTAGTAGTATTTGATAAGTTAAAAATCAAGGGCAAGGCTGGATTGACCTCTGTCAATTGCCACAATAAGAAATTCTAAACTCCGTTACTGGCTGCAACCCAGTAGGCGTTGAGCAGTGGAAGCACATGCCATACCAGACCTTGATTTGAAAAAGTGAAAAATGGAAGTTTAGGGTGGGAGACTAGAACTAACTCTTACAAGGAGTGGGTCAGACCGGTAGCCATCAGGTAGACCTCGGGAGGAGTTCCGTGTGTTTACCCAAAGGATCTACGGTATAGATCCATAAGGAAAAGAGGCCCCTTATTTAACTTCCAGCAACTGGTGAGCAGACACTAACTGAATTGTTTCCGTATATTCACTTGCCACATCAAGTGTAGAAAGATGATAAGCTCAAGATGAAATTTTTAGTAATGATCATGTTTCTATACTATTGGCAAAATCGAAGTCTGGGATGGGAAAACCGATTTTTGACTCTAGGGGACGAGGTAGCCAAAGCTTTTAACCTCAGTAATTGCTGGGTCCGTGGAGGTCCAGGAGGAGCTGAAGATTGGCTGTGGGTAGCCCAGCCTGTCCAGCCTAAATGGTTGGTGAGTGACTTAAGTAGAGTGCATAATGGAACTGGGTTCTGGAAGGAAGACGGAGGTACATGGAAAATACAGTACCCAGGAAAAGGAAATTACTGTCTGAACAGAACCAAGCTGGGAGGGAAAAATGTAGGTAAAAGCGAATGTGAGTGGACATTGTCACCAGGAATGGGTTGTTACGATCCATATTGTAGACATTATAATTGCTTTAGGTACCGAGGAAGATGGAACCAAACGCATGTTAAGCTTATAGGTGGCACCTGGGTAAAGTGCTCTTTCAAAGAACCTTGGCACAGTGGATGCAAAGCAGTTGCGAGAGAAATTACGCAAAAAGGGGGATTTAGAGATTCTTTATTCCTGGCTTGTCAGTGGGACAATACCATTAACAAGAATCATGTAATAAGGGTTTATCAATGGGGCTGGCAAAACTCAAGTGGAACTAGGACCTATTTTAGAAAATTTTGGTCGGCTACAAATTGAACTAAGAATGGTAGGGGATGTAACTGTAAAGGGCACCCAGATGCGGGAGCCTTTGAATGTGATTATTGCGATTCCTATGGCGATTTCAGTATAGCAGGAGGACCCCTGGGATCAAAAGATACTCTATACTGTGAAATACCACAGGATAATGAAACATGGGAAGGCCCATTCGCTAACGGGGCTTGGGCTTTGAAGGGCCATTACTGGATTTGTGGGCAACACGCCTACCAAAGGTTACCTCCAAAGCGCTCAGGGATACGTTCTATAGGATATATGAGACCGTTATTTTCCTTATTACCACAAGTTCAAGGAAACGAGTTAGGGGTTAATGGATAGGATGATCTGATAAGAGAACGACGAGCAACTGATAAATCCCTAACTAAAGGGGGTTCCCAATCATGGGGAAAAGATGAATTATACATCAGATGAACCTGAACGAATTATACGGTATTCTGGACCAGCAGCACGGAATCCCCACCAGGTGATTTCTGGAGCAAGAGACCCCATTTATAATTTAAATAGGATAGTTAGATTACAAGCCGGTTTTTGCAATTTTACCTAACCAGAGCGCTGAGGCTCTTGACTTTCTTGCAGACCAATCTGCTCAGATGAGGAATGCAATTTTCCAACACCCAAGGGTCCTAGATTATTTGCTAGCAGAAGAAGGGGGAGTTGGTGGAAAACTAAAGGAACCCAGCTCTTGTTTACAAATCCATGATCACGGGGCGGTAGTAAAACAGATAAGAAAAGGAATGAGAAAACTAGCTCACGTGCCAGTTCAAACCGGGAAAGGATGGGAATTAGACATGTTCTCGTGGTTGCCTGGTGGACCATGGGTTAAACGCATGGTGGTTTTCTCCCTTTGTGCGGTAGCAGCTCTGATTTTTGTACCATGTAGGATACCTTGTTTCATGCAGCTCATTCAGCATGGAGTCAGAAGAATGCAAGTCGTAGCTGCTGTGCCCAGTGACCCAGAATTAGCTACAAGGGGACCGAAGATGATGGCTCTGCAAATAGCTCCAAAACCAAAAAGAAGACAAGAAGAAAAGGTCCAATGAACGGTGACTAAAGGTTGTAAAGACAAATAGTGAAATAAACAGAGGAGGGGCTGATAAGAAAATAGGGATAAGAGTGTCTCCACAAACAGGGAAGTTAACGGAAATGGCAGGAGTGAGACAACCAAAAGAAGAGGAGAGTTAATTGAAGCTGCAGGAGTGAGGTAACTGAAAACTAGGGGAAATAAGTGAAACCGCAAAAGTTGGACAATTAAAAACGGCAAAAGTTAAACTTTGATGTAATAGGCGGATCGAGAAGTCTGTACCTTCCAAGTACCTCAGCCAATGGGGAAAGGAAGAGGGTTACGTGCGGCCGGGGAATTAGGATAAAAGGGAGGCTGCGTCCTCCGGCAAATGGAGAGACCCCACAGGGATATGCCCCAGGGGACTCTCCCTTTATTCGAATAAAGCCTTTGCAGGACTCCTCTGTCTCCTTTGTGAACATCGACCTCTGGCTATGGGGTTTTCCGCACACGTCCTTTCTATCGCTTGGCTAAGATTTCAGAGTTTAGCATGCTAGTAGTCACTTCCCGAGAATCTGTTGCGGCAACGAATCTCTGCACCTCGAGGGGCAGGACCTTAAGCGAGCGTCCCCACTCAAGGGGAGATCCTGGCCTGCAGCCGCTGCCCTGCAGGAGAGCTCCAGGGGCTCTTGGGCTGTCCGCTATTTCTGGAGTGAGATAACTGACCTAGAGTCATATTCCCACGGGAACCAAGCACCGAGGTCCCCACTCCAGACAGTGTTTTGGCTGCGTTGCCAGCACGTCCCCCCCCGTTGCGTCCCCCCCCAGCAAAGTGCGGGGGCAACTCATCACATCTGCCACCGGTGGTTATGGCTTGAGCAGGAGCCGGGAGGGGCAGAGGGGGAAAGCAGGGGAGAGCACAGCGCCACCCCCCCGTTCCCTGCCGGCAGCCGGGGCCCCTCCCGCTGCCCATCGGGGAGGAGAAGGTTCGGGAGCTGCCCCCGGGCCCGTCGGGGTTTCGCACCGGGCCGGGCCTCCCGCTCCCGCGGCAGCCGAGGCTGAAGTTGGAGCCTCCGGCAGAGGCTCCGGCGGGGCCGCTGCCTTCGCCGGGCGGCGGCCCGTCCCCGCGGCGCCGGCTCTCGCCCTCCCCCCCGGGGGACCCCCCGCTGGCGGGGACCGGTTCCCCCCGCTCCCCCCTCCCGCCCCCAACCTTCGCCGGGGCCGGGGCCGGGGCCGGGGCCGGGGCCGGGGCCGGTCTCCGAGCGGAGCTGCCGGAGCCACCCGCGGCCGGGGCGGCCTCTCCCCCGCGGCAGCCCCGCAGCCCCGAGGGCAGCGCCGCCGCAGAGCGGCCCCGAGCGAGCCCGGCCCTCCCGCCCCGCGGCTCCCGGCGGCGCCCGGCGGGCAGGGGCAGCCGCTCCGCCCGCCCCGGCAGGCGCCGGGCCGCGGTCCGCCGGGGCAGGCGGCGGAGCAGCCCCCGCCGCGGGGCCCGTCCGGCGGCGGAGCCCGGCTGGCGAGCGGGGGCATGGCGGCGCCGGGCCCGGGCTCCCTGCAGCGCCGGCGGCAGAGCTGGCAGGAGGCGCGGCCCCGGCAAGCGGTGCTGGTGCGGAAGCTGCAGGCGAAGGTGAGGAGCGGGGGCGCCTGCCCGGGGGGAGCTGCCCGGGGCCGGGCCGGGCCGCGGTGGCGGGGCCGGGGTGCCCGGGCCGCCCGCGCCGCCCGCAGAGGGGACTCGGCGGCGGAGCCCTCGGGGGGCGAAGGCGCGGCCCCGGCGGGGCCCCCCCCGGGAGCCGCCGCGGCCGCCGTCCGCCCCGAGCCGCTGGCCGGGGCCTGGGCGGGCTCGGGGGAAGCGAAGCTTCCCGGTGCCGTAAGGACTCGGGCTGGTGAATTAAAGAATAAGGCTAGGTATGGCTTGAAGGTTTGCTTACCTAAGTATGAGTTAGCAAATATAACTTGGCTGACCACAAATAGGGGCCTACACCCCTGCAGAGCTACGATAAGTAACAAGACAGGAAGGTACCTATGTAGATAGCAATTGTGAGGCCAGCACAATGTTATCTTATCTCTGACAAATGGGGGGCTCCAAGAGGGAGGTATCATATGGTAATGAGCTACTGGAAACTAATGAATATGTTAAAACTCCTTGCATGAATATGTATGTATGGTGTGCATATATGTTGTTAAACTGACTCTGTCGGGCACGCACATTTGGAGGAGCTATCCCCTGTGCGTCCAGCGCTGCAATAAAGGATACCTGCTTAATAGTCATCCCGACTATTGAGTCCTGATTTCGTCTTTCACGGCATCAATTCTGGCACCCCAGATGGGACCCTCTCTGCTCGGCTGCAGGACCCTCTGAGAACAGGACTCCCTAGGGTACCCCCGGGATCTTCCCGGAGGGACTCCTCGCCTCATACGGATCACTGCGGGGGCAGACAAGGACCATCTAGAAAATAAGGTATTCTTTTAAGAAAAATTAGAGAAAAAAAAAAAAAAAAAAGAGTTTTGGTTTTTGGAACCGGTCATTTGGGGTTCCCATAAGTCGTAGGAGACGTCCTACGCAGGGCGCTGTATGCCAGGCTACTAGTGCCTGAGGGCATACTGTGTACGTGAGTTGTGCTGCGCAACTCAGGTTGTGCTGCGCTCTCTTGCATTACGTACACTTGGTTTGGTTTGTGTATGCGGGTATAGGCACATTTTGTGCTTTGTACTTCTGTATTTCATACACTTGGTTTGTGTACGCGGGTACAGGCACATTTTGTGCTTTGTACTCCTGTATTTCGTACACTTGGTTTGGTTTGTGTATGCGGGTATGAGCACATGCTGTGTTTTGTACTTTTGTATTTCATACACTTGGTTTTAGTACGTTAGGTACGGTCGCGAGTAAAGCTAAGTACCTTTGCATTAACGTACTTTGTGGTGGTAGTAACTTATCGGTATTGAAATTGGAACTGTTTAAAGGAATTGTTTATTGAAAGTTGATTTGGATTTGGTAAAAGGTGTGTGAATGAATTGAGCTAGCTCTTGTATGACTGAGACGCGGCACAGCTGCGAAGCGAGTGTGGAGTTCTGATCCGCGGTTCCGTTATCCCGCGAGGGGTGCGGCCGGAGATGAACAAAGCGAGTATATTTGGTTGACTGGATGAATATGATCGGTCATATAAATGGATATTGTCCTTTCCACCCAGATAACGGGTGTAAAGCAAACAATAAGTGTTAAGCGTTAAAATTGTTTTAAGATTTTTTCACTGGTTTGGGTCTAATCCAGATTGTACTGATCTTGAGTGCCCTAATTGCCAGCTGTGGATGCAGTGGGAGGAATATTGAGGAGACAGATTGTATCTTCTAACTGTACTGTGTTAAATTAGCAAATATGGGGGAACAGCAAAGTGGCGGAATTGTGAAAAAGAGCCCCATAGGATGTATTTTAAAACATTGGAAAAATATAGGAGGACCGTCAGGTGGGAACGTGAATAAGAAAACTTTGATAAAATATTGTAATCAATGGTGGCCCTTATACAAATTAGATGATGGAGAAAATTGGCCTCATAATGGGACTCTAAACTATAATACTATGTTGCAGTTGATGTTGTTCTTACGGAGAGAAGGAAAATGGGATGAGGTTATGTATGCGGATATGTTTTTCACTTTGCGAAATCATCCTGAATGGCAAAAGGACTGCGGATTTAATATACCACCGCAAGACCCTTTAGTTTTGTCCCTCGAGAAAGAACATAAAGATAAAAGGAAGGGGCAGCAGAAAATGAAGAGATGTTGCTCGGCATGTAGTATTGGACAAAGGTGTTTAAAAGTGACAGAATCCAGTAAGAGGAAAGAGGAAACAGAAGATCAGCTTGAGGATTTGGGAATGCCCCCCCCTCCATTGCCAGATCTGCTTTCTCCACCGCAGTCGCCATTCCCTGAGACAGAGGGTGGCGGTAGCGGTGAGGAAGAAGGGGAAGCGGCAACTGCTTTTACTCCAGTTACTGCAAGAACCAGGAGTAAAACTCAGAGAGCTCCACAACTCCTAGCCCCGTTACGGGAAGTAATGGGATCTAGTGGACCAGCTAGAGTGAAAATTCCGTTTTCCACCACTGATTTAAATGACTGGAAGGAGGTAGCTAGAGGGTATCGAGATGATCCCTCTAAGGTGGCAAAACGATTTGAATTGATAGTTAGAAATCAAGAATTAATGCCTGTAAGCAAGGATTTTGTAAATGTAATAGGAGCCACTGGCCAGCAGAGAAAGGCGTTCTTTTCGGAACCCCTTAGATTTAAATTAGGAAAACAGATCGGAATACATCGATTTTTATACTTGCCACATTCCCCCAAATCACTGTTAGGGCGAGATTTATTAGAGCAATTAGGAGCAGTGATAGTTTTTAATCAAGGAGCCATGGAATTAAAAGTGAAAGAAGATCAGTTGATTGAAATTTTGAGCCTAGCCCTAATGCACTCTGAAAAGCCCACTGTGTCATCACCCGAACTTGAAGAAATCATTAATCAGGTATATCCAGGGGTTTGGGCTACAGGGACTCCAGGAAGGGCGAAACACGCTACCCCCATAGTAATACAACTTAAGGAGGGAGCAAGCCCAATACGTCAAAAACAAT
The DNA here is from genome assembly GCF_964106895.1 of Numenius arquata. NCBI lineage: Eukaryota > Metazoa > Chordata > Aves > Charadriiformes > Scolopacidae > Numenius > Numenius arquata. The sequence goes on along the minus strand of NC_133587.1, from coordinate 18,093,533 downwards.
ACCCCCTGAGATTAGAAGATCGCAGAGGGATAGAAGGTCCAATTAAGAACTTTTTACAACATGGACTACTAGTGGAATGTGAATCAGAATATAACACCCCCATACTGCCGGTAAAGAAACCAAATGGAACTTATCGGGTAGTTCAGGACCTAAGAGAAATAAACAAAATTGTTAAAGATTTACACCCTGTAGTTGCCAATCCCTATACATTACTTACCAAATTGAAAAACAGTCAGGTATGGTTTACAGTATTAGACCTAAAAGATGCATTCTTTTGTCTGCCTTTGGCTAAAGAAAGTCAGAAGTTGTTTGCTTTTGAATGGGAAAGCCCTACCACTGGTAGGAAAACCCAGCTTACTTGGACAGTGTTACCCCAAGGTTTCAAAAACAGTCCAACAATTTTCGGAAATCAATTAGCACGTGAGCTTGAGGGATGGAAGCCTCCTTCCAAAAATGGAACCCTTTTACAATACGTGGATGACCTGTTAATAGCAACTGAAACCAAACCTGAGTGTATCCAATGGACTGTGAGCTTGTTAAACTTTCTTGGACTAAATGGATATCGAGTCTCTCAACAGAAAGTTCAAATGGTACAACAGCAAGTGACCTACCTGGGATATGAATTATCTGGAGGACAACGGGAGTTGGGAACTGAACGAAAAGAAGCCATCTGTAAAACCCCACTTCCTCAGACGGTAAAAGAACTCAGAACCTTCTTGGGAATGACAGGTTGGTGTCGATTATGGATTTATAACTACGGAATAATAGTGAAACCTTTATATGAACTTTTGAAAAATAATCCCGTTAGATTGATATGGTCCAAAGAAGCTCAGAACGCATTTGAAATACTCAAAAAGGAACTCATGAGAGCCCCGGCCTTGGGCTTGCCTGATGTAACCAAACCTTTTTGGCTCTTTTCTCATGAGAAACAAGGAATAGCTCTAGGAGTTTTAGCTCAGCGGCTGGGACCATACAAAAGAGCTGTAGCTTATTTCTCTAAACAATTAGATGAAGTAAGTAAAGGATGGCCAGGATGTTTACGAGCGGTAGCGGCCGTAATACTAAATATTGAGGAAGCCCGGAAATTTACCTTGGGCCAGAAGATGACAGTGTTGGTTTCGCATACTGTATCCGCTGTATTAGAACAAAAAGGGAATCACTGGCTTTCCCCATCCAGGTTTCTGAAATACCAGGACTAACATTGTGAACCCAGCTTCTTTCCTTAGTGGAGCAACAACCGAACCACTAACACATGACTGTTTGGAAACAATAGAGGCTGTGTATTCTAGCAGACCAGATCTGAAAGAAGAACCCCTGCAGGATGCACAGGACTCCTGGTTTACGGATGGAAGTAGCTTTGTCCGACAAGGTATCCGTAAGGCTGGATATGCAGTGACCACAACAAATAAGGTAATTGAATCCCAACCATTGCCTACCGGGACATCAGCTCAAAAGGCTGAGATTATTGCCTTGACTAGGGCTTTGGAACTGGCGAAAGGGAAAAGGATAAATATATGGACAGACTCCAAATATGCCTTTGGAGTTGTTCATGCTCATGGAGCAGTCTGGAAGGAACGAGGATTGCTAACCGCACAAGGAAAACAAATCAAACATGCAGAAGAAATACTTCGTCTACTGGAGGCAGTACGGTTACCAGCTAGCGTCGCCATCATGCATTGTCGAGGACATCTGAGGGGTAACACTGACCAAGAAAGAGGTAACAGATTGGCTGATTATGAGGCTAAACAGGCAGCAGAAAGAATACAGAAAGAACAAATTCTAGCCTTAATTCCAGACAATAGAAATCAAGACCTGGATGACCACGAGGGCATTAAATATTCTAGATTAGATGAGGAGTTCATACGAGAATTAGGAGGACAAGTTCCTTCCCGGGGATGGGCTCATTTGAGTGATGGTAGAATGATTATACCTGCCAAACTAGTGTGGGGACTTGTTAAAGAAGAACATGATAAGACACATTGGGGAGCAGATTCGTTATATAAATTTTTAGGCCAAAGATGGATAGGGAAGAATTTATATACCACTGTTCGACAGGTGACTCAGCAGTGTGAAACATGTTTGAGAAATAACCCCAACACAGGTAATCGAGTACAGTTAGGAACTATTGGGAAAGGAAACATACCAGGAGACCATTGGCAAATCGATTTTTCCGAACTCCCAAGAAAAGGGGGGTATAAGTACTTATTGGTGCTTACAGACACCTTTTCTGGATGGCCAGAGGCTTTTCCCTGTAGAACAAACCAGGCAAGAGAAGTGACTAAAGTGTTATTGAACGAGATAATACCTCGATTTGGGGTACCTATAGTCATCTCATCAGATAGAGGTACTCACTTTTGTGCACAAATAGTGCAGCAAGTTAGCAAACTATTGGGAATTGATTGGCAGTTACACACCCCATATAGGCCGCAGGCCAGTGGGCAAGTAGAAAAAATGAATCACATGATAAAACAGCAGATAGCCAAAATATGTCAAGAAGCAGATTTGTATTGGTATCAAGCATTACCCATAGCTCTGCTTAGACTACGTGTAAAGCCAAGAGCTAAAGAAAACCTAAGCCCTTTTGAAATATTATATGGGAGACCATACCAGACAAAATATAAAGGAGAAGATTTAAACCAGTTGGGTAATTCTTATTTACAAAAATATGTTATTTCTTTGGGAAAACAATTAGAGAAAATCAATAAGAGTGTCCTAGGAACTAGAGTTAAGGGATTGGATCACGCTATCCATCCCTTTAGTCCTGGAAATTGGGTTTATATCAAAAATTTTTCAGGCAATCCACTGGAAGAGAGGTGGACCGGACCATTTCAAATGTTACTGACCACCTTCACTGCAATCAAGGTGAAGGAGCAGCCGTCCTGGATTCACTACTCTCGAGTGAAAAAAGCTCCAGACAAGCAGTGGACTTCTGAACCTTTAGGACCTTTAAAACTAAGATTACAAAAGACGGCTCCGAGGCATAAGGAAGATCCCCAATTTGAGCAGAAATGGACCTCCGAATGTACCGGATCAGCAAAACTGCGATTCCGGAGATCATTATTGTGATCTTCTACATCACAGCTGGATGGACAGAGAACTGCACCACCCATCAAGACCTAGATGATGTCCCCGACCCCGAAGACTGGACCAGGAATGGACATTTGGGCAATGCAGGTCTGAATATCACATATAAAAAGATTAAGGTATACACAGTTTTAAAAATTGATGGCCAGATTAAAAGAGACTGGGGAGATTCACAACAGATACCATCCTTTGAAATAAGAGAAAACAGCTTGATTGATAAAGCATGTAAATTTGATATGACACAAGTGTACTTAACCACTGTAATAACGGTTGGCATTTATGTATATAATTTAGAAGAGCCACAACAATGCATATTTTCAGCAGTATGTACACTCCACCAAGATTACTGTCGAGCAGAGGTCCAACCTAAAGTTAGTTCAATGATTAGGTGCATAGGAGTTATACATGATGCAAGGGAAATTATAAGATCATACTGACAAGCGGCCTTGATTTTAGTCCCAAAGGATATAACCGCCACACATGGTATGGATACTCTCTCTCCCCAACTTATCCCCTTTCCAGAAGTGAAACGTTCAAATACTATTCTCAATTATAATGCACCAGTAATATATAAAAATTATGTAATATATAGGGAAAATATAGCATGCAAAAAGGAGATAAAAACTTTCACTCAAACATTTACCTTTAGGAGTAGGGTTACTTGTAATGCATCTGAAAAGGCTGAAAACATCACTATAAATATAAAATACAATAGCACTGAAAAAGGGAAATTTACCATATGGGAAGTACCAACAACTGCTTTGAAGGCTACATGTCAGCAACCTCAATGTAGCCTTACTATAGTAAATAAAGGAGAAGCAGTTTATAAGATATGCGCACTATGGAGTCTAGAAAGCCGTGCAGCAACATTCTTATTCCCCTTTGTGCTCTATGTGCCTCGGAGAAATATAATTACTCCAAGTCCAACCACCATCCCTCTGTTTGAACCAGCTAAATGTGCTGTGAAATACCATAACCTTTCGTTCGCAGGCCCTTATGTAGTGAGACAATCCAATGAGCAGAAATTATTTCTGGACCCCACATATTCTTTAAAGAAGGTACGGGTAAAGGTACAAGCTGATATATCTCAGATTAAATCAGAATGCTTACCTTTTATTTTGCAAAGTCTTAAAGGATGGAAGGCATGGTTACATTCCAGAGCTCACCACTCAAGGAAACAGAGAGATTTAACAGGATGGTTTGGATCTGGACTAGGAGTTTTAAACTCGATTGATCAGGAAGTAATAATTAATAAACTGAGCACAGTCACCTCTGATTTAGGAAGGCTAGAAGTACCACTAAGGTCATCTTTAGTCACTCTGGCTGAAACTCAGCAATTAACTGTTGATTTCGTTTCCCTATTATCTAACCATACTACTGAGGATTTCCAAGCAGTAGCAACTTTTGTAAAAGGACTACAAGGAAATGTCTCTATTGCCATTCAGTGTATACAAACACAACTTTGGATACAATCTGTGGTTTCTGATATAATCAGAGAAGGGATGTCAGGAAACCTACCACAGGAAATTAGAGAAATTATCGCTAAGAACGATACTACCACCCCATTCGAATTAAAACATCAGGCTTGGTGGCAATTAGTTAATTTCACCTATGATGACACAAAAGAACGAATTGAAGCCTACGTGCTGACAATTCAAAAGGCAAAGGCATGGGATATTTTCCCTATTTTAGCACTAGGGGCAATCCATCAAGATGTAGTAGTCAGACCAATAAACTATAATGTTTGGGCAAAATATAATGATGATATAAGAAAATGGCAGACCATTAGTACCGAAGCCTGCATCCCAAAGGAACAACTAGGATATGTTTGTGAGAATGCAGTAATTGAAAACGAAGATTTGTGCTTAGACACAGAGGACAGTACATGCACGTTTGAGATGCTTCCCTCAGAACATGCTCAATCACAGGTGTATTATGTAGGAAAAGGATGTGTCTGTATAAGGACTAGTTGTGTTAATGTCAGCATTGATACTTGTGAAGAAGAAACAAATGGAACTAACTTTTGTGTTTGTAATTTTACCAAGATACAAGGTTGTGATTTTAATTATTCTGCTCCAATAACCACTTCTCAGTTGATCTCTGACAGTTTCATGCTATACAATGATATACCTAAATTACAGATTGGAATGGACATTAATGTCCTGAAGAAAATGCTTTCCCACCCAGACATTAAAATGTTGCTAAAGAGGGTGAAGGAAGCTTCGAAACGAACATTATGGCAAGTCCAGCATGATACTGTAGAAATAAAGAACATCATCACAGCCATTGAGAAAACTGGTGAACATCATTGGTGGGACATTTTTCTAAATACCTCACTAAAATCTCCAACCGCTGCACAGGTTTTCAATTTCCTAGTGCATCCTGTACTAGTGCTGATTTTTGCAGCCCTACTGCTGACTATTCTCAACATTTGGCTGTGGTGGAAAGTACGAACTGTTGCTCAACAAGTACATGTATTATGGACTGTAAACAAAATTATGCAAAAGAATTTGCAATAGCATAAAGAAAAGGGGGGATTGAATTAAAGAATAAGGCTAGGTATGGCTTGAAGGTTTGCTTACCTAAGTATGAGTTAGCAAATATAACTTGGCTGACCACAAATAGGGGCCTACACCCCTGCAGAGCTACGATAAGTAACAAGACAGGAAGGTACCTATGTAGATAGCAATTGTGAGGCCAGCACAATGTTATCTTATCTCTGACAAATGGGGGGCTCCAAGAGGGAGGTAGCATATGGTAATGAGTTACTGGAAACTAATGAATATGTTAAAACTCCTTGCATGAATATGTATGTATGGTGTGCATATATGTTGTTAAACTGACTCTGTCGGGCACGCACATTTGGAGGAGCTATCCCCTGTGCGTCCAGCGCTGCAATAAAGGATACCTGCTTAATAGTCATCCCGACTATTGAGTCCTGATTTCGTCTTTCACGGCATCACTGGGATGGGCAGCGCTGTGGCATGTAACCTCCCCAGTTACATGGAATGGCTTCAAGCTCCAACAGGGTAGGTTTAGACTGAACATTAGGAAAGAATTTTTCACAGAAAGAGTGGTCGGGCATTGGAATAGGCTACCCAGGGAGGTGGTTGAGTCACCATCCCTGGATGTGTTTAAGAGCCGTTTAGATGTGGTCTTGGGGGATATGGTATAGGGGAGAACTTTGTAGAGTAGGGTAGATGGTTGGACTCGATGATCCCAAGGGTCTCTTCCAACCTAGACGATTCTATGATTGTATGATTCTATGTGCTGAGCTTGGGCTGCAGAGAGCCCGAGAAAAGCCGGTGCCGGAGGAGCCGGCTCTGTCCCCAGGGGCGCTCGCTCCTCTCCATGGCGAGTCTCCCCCCGGCTCCTGCAGGAGCGGACTCGCTGCCGAGAGCTGGAGCAGCAGCTGGAAGCAGGAGGGGTGAGTGTGCAGGGCGCTAGCTGGAGAGCGATAGCCTTCACTCATAGGAGAGAAGCAGCATTATATTTCTTGATATAAAACAGTGATTTAATGAAGTGATAGTAGATGCGACAGCTTTAAGACCATTTGATACACACCATTGAAACCTCTGCCCAGGTCTCTGCCACCCTCTTGAATCCTTAACTTTGTGTCCGTGTCCTTGTAGAAGGTAGAGAATCTGTGTGTCATGCAGGATGGGAGTTCATCATGCTCTGCTCTGGTTTGTGTCTGTCCCTGCAGCTGTAAAAGGCAGGAAAATGTCAAGAAAAAAGACATTAGAGACCATCAAGAAGAGTGGACAGCGCTGCCCAGGTCTCTGCCACCCTACTGAATCCTTAACTTTGTGTTCGTGTCCTTTAAAAGGTAGAGAATCTGTGTGTGTTTGAGAATGGGAGTGCACCATGCTCTGCTCCGCTTCCCATCTCTCTCTGCAGCTGTAAATGACAGGAAAGTGTGAAAAAAAGAAGGCATTAGAGACAGTCAATCACGATGGACACCCCTGCCCAGGTCTCTGCCACCCTCTTGAATCCTTAACTTTGTGTTCGTGTCGTTGTCGAAGGTAGAGAATCTGTGTGTGGCTGAGGATGGGAGCTCCTCATGGTCTGGTCCTGTCACTTTCTGGGCCTGCTCTTGTAAGGAGATAGGATAACAAACAAGAGGTCAGCCATCCTCACTCAGCACGGACAAGCCCTGCGAGGTCTGTGCCAGACTCCTGAATCCTTATCTTTTGTCTGTGTCTTTGTAGAAGGTAGAGACTGTCCACGTGGTTGAGGATGGGAGTTCCTCATGGTCTTGTCCGTCTTGTTTCTGGGCCTGCTGCATTAAAAGGCAGAAGATTATGAACAAAGAAAGGTAGCAGAGAGCATGAGTAAAATGGACAACTTGTGCCCAGATCTGTGCCAGACTCGTGAATGCTTAACTTTTGTCTGTGTCCTTGTAGAAGGTAGAGAATCTCTTGCTCCCTGGCTGAGCGTGGCTGTGTGCCATCGTCTGTTCCTCTGCTTTTAGGGGCCTGTGGTTTATGAGAGAGGATAAAAGCAATGGGGCATCCACCGTGCCTCACCACGGAGAACCCCTGTCAAGGTCTCTGCCACCCTCTTGAATCCTTACCTTAGTGTCCGCGTACGTTTAGAAGGTAGAGAATCTCTGGCTGTCTGGCTGCTCACCGGTCTGCTCGGCTCCAGGCTGTGACAGATCACCGCCCGTTCCTCCCCAGCAACCCTTTGTGACATGGCCACCTCCAGCATTCTATCGGTGTGTCAGGGCACAGGCTGTCCAGGGGTGATGGAAGGCCCAGGCCTTGGCTTCCTGGGGAAAATGGCTGTCACGCTTCATCCTTGTTAAAGAGAGCGGGATGGACAAAGCCCGTAACTCAGTCCCATGGGACAACTGTTGCTGAGAGCTCAGGGTCACTGCTGTCTGTGTGGGGACACCCTCTTGACCCGGGAGTGTGGTCTCCTCATGGCCCCTCACCTTTTTGCCTCTCCCCTGTCCCCTGGGCCTCATCCTGGCTTCCAGGGCCAGGGCAGAGCCGGGTGGAGCTCAGCATGAGGGCGCAGTCACAGAAGTCACAGCATCATGGAATCATTTAGAAGATCATCGAGTCCAACCATAGAGCTAACACTGCCCACTCCACCACTAACCCACGTGCCTCAGCACCACGTCTACCCGTCTTTTAAATACCACCAGGGATGATGACTCCACCACTTCCCTGGGCAGCCCGTTCCAATGCTCAATAACCCTTTGTGTGAAGAAATAGTTCCTAGTATCCATCCTAAATCTTCCCTGGTGCAACATGGGGCCGTTGCCTCTTGTGCCATTGCCTGTGCCTTGGGAGAAGAGACCGACCCCCCCCCCCGGCTACACCCTCCTTTCAGGGAGTTGTAGAGAGCGAGAAGGTCTCGCCTCAGCCTCCTTTTCTCCAGGCTGAACATCCCCAGCTCCCTCAGCTGCTCCTCACAAGACTCGTGCTCCAGACCCCTCACCAGCTCCATTGCCCTTCTCTGGACACGCTCCAGCCCCTCAACGTCTGTCCTGTCGTGAGGGGCCCAAAACTGGACACAGCCCAGAGGATGAGGATTGAGGATGATGGAGGATGAGGATGAGGAGCCCAGAGGCAGAGGATTCCCTAACTTCTCTGGAGTTAGGATGGAGACGCGAATGCCCATCTTTACCGAGATCTGGGGAACCAGACTCTTCCCTCTAGCTAGAGAAGCTAGAGATTGACGGGGACCGGAGGAATCTTCCCCCACAGAACCTCTGGTTCAAATTAAGCTGGGGAAGATGAAACAGAGGCAGAATGCTCGGTTGATCCAGGAGCTGCCTCTTCAGTTCTAAATACAAAGAGCTATGAATGAGGTTATGACACTGGAAGGAAGAGTTATTGGTGCGAGAGGGAAGCCAGAAACGAGACCTTTCTTTAAACCTTTAACATTCAAGAGTGGAAAGCAAGGGGTGACACATCAGCTTTTGGACTTGCCAGGGGCACCGAAGCCCTTGATTGATCGGGACTTGTTAGAAAATTAGAAGCTGAAAGAAGATTTAAAAACGGTACAGTCAACTCTTGGGATCCCCCTGTCACTCCAGAAATACAAACGGGTTCTGTAATTGTTCGGGGGTGAAGCCCCAAACCGTTGGAGGTGAAAAGCTCTCTAGGTACCTGTCCGTATTCTCCCACGTCCCGTGCCACCCATGACTCTCCAGTCTCGGGACAGATCTCTGGGTGGGAGTCTTAAATAGTTGCTTAACCCTAAACAAGAACTGAAACACATTGAGGAGACCTAGCAATAGGACCAAGCTGGTTTGCATGTCCCAAGAGTATTCAAAATTCTCAAAAACTGGCATAGCTGGACCAAAATAGAAAAGGGAGGTGAAAGAGCTGGGGAAAGGAACACCACCAGCCCCCGCTTCCCCCATAGACTGAGTGTGATTATTAATAAATTCTGAGAGACGGTGTCCGAGGTCACAGCAGGACAGCGGTGCTGCATAAATGGCCCAACGTAACCATCTGAACAGTGATGCTATCGTATCATAAGTTGATATCACACAGGACGGCAAAATTATGATGCTGATCCCTCTCCCAGAGGTGATAAACATCATCACGGGGAGTACATAGAGCATGTCAGAATTTACATAACACGGCCGTGGGAACAAACGAAGCAACATTGTGACCAGTACTATTGACTAATATCATAAATGCATATAACACATACATTTTAACACGCTCTGGTCAGATCTGTCGTTCTCTCAACCTTCCGAGTGCCCCACGTTGGGCGCCAAAAAGGACTGTCGTGGTTTGGCCTCAGACGGCAACAAAGAACCACGTGGCAGCCACGCTCTCGGCCCCCCCACGGCCATGAGGGGAGAATTGGAAGGAAAAAAAGGAAACTGGTGGGTTGGCACAAAGGCAGTTTAACAGAACAGCAAAGGGAACAAGACAATGTGCAGAAGATCCCGTTGCCAGAGGTCGAAGTTCACAAAGGAGACAGAGGAGTCCTGCAAAGGCTTTATTCGAATAAAGGGAGAGTCCCCTGGGGCATATCCCTGTGGGGTCTCTCCATTTGCCGGAGGACGCAGCCTCCCTTTTATCCTAATTCCCCGGCCGCACGTAACCCTCTTCCTTTCCCCATTGGCTGAGGTACTTGGAAGGTACAGACTTCTCGATCCGCCTATTACATCAAAGTTTAACTTTTGCCGGTTTTAATTGTCCAACTTTTGCGGTTTCACTTATTTCCCCTAGTTTTCAGTTACCTCACTCCTGCAGCTTCAATTAACTCTCCTCTTCTTTTGGTTGTCTCACTCCTGCCATTTCCGTTAACTTCCCTGTTTGTGGAGACACTCTTATCCCTATTTTCTTATCAGCCCCTCCTCTGTTTATTTCACTATTTGTCTTTACAACCTTTAGTCACCGTTCATTGGACCTTTTCTTCTTGTCTTCTTTTTGGTTTTGGAGCTATTTGCAGAGCCATCATCTTCGGTCCCCTTGTAGCTAATTCTGGGTCACTGGGCACAGCTACGACTTGCATTCTTCTGACTCCATGCTGAATGAGCTGCATGAAACAAGGTATCCTACATGGTACAAAAATCAGAGCTGCTACCGCACAAAGGGAGAAAACCACCATGCGTTTAACCCATGGTCCACCAGGCAACCACGAGAACGTGTCTAATTCCCATCCTTTCCCGGTTTGAACTGGCACGTGAGCTAGTTTTCTCATTCCTTTTCTTATCTGTTTTACTACCGCCCCGTGATCATGGATTTGTAAACAGGAGCTGGGTTCCTTTAGTTTTCCACCAACTCCCCCTTCTTCTGCTAGCAAATAATCTAGGACCCTTGGGTGTTGGAAAATTGCATTCCTCATCTGAGCAGATTGGTCTGCAAGAAAGTCAAGAGCCTCAGCGCTCTGGTTAGGTAAAATTGCAAAAACCGGCTTGTAATCTAACTATCCTATTTAAATTATAAATGGGGTCTCTTGCTCCAGAAATCACCTGGTGGGGATTCCGTGCTGCTGGTCCAGAATACCGTATAATTCGTTCAGGTTCATCTGATGTATAATTCATCTTTTCCCCATGATTGGGAACCCCCTTTAGTTAGGGATTTATCAGTTGCTCGTCGTTCTCTTATCAGATCATCCTATCCATTAACCCCTAACTCGTTTCCTTGAACTTGTGGTAATAAGGAAAATAACGGTCTCATATATCCTATAGAACGTATCCCTGAGCGCTTTGGAGGTAACCTTTGGTAGGCGTGTTGCCCACAAATCCAGTAATGGCCCTTCAAAGCCCAAAGCCATTCCCGTTAGCGAATGGGCCTTCCCATGTTTCATTATCCTGTGGTATTTCACAGTATAGAGTATCTTTTGATCCCAGGGGTCCTCCTGCTATATCCCGGGGCTGCTGCTTGTGGGCGGGGGTTGTTCAGTGACCTCCTGGCTGTTCCTCCCTTCCCAAGGTGTGAGGATCTGGCCAAAGGGAACGTCCTCTTGCGGGGGCACCTCGAGAAAGCGAGTGAGGTGACTTCAGCCCTTAAAGGAGATGTTGGAAAACTGAGGGCGGATTGGATGGGGGCGCAGGAGGAGCTGGAAGCGAAGGAGAGAGAATGGCACTGGGAACATGTGTGGAATAATTCCTAAAATAAAAATTTTATTAAAAATATAGCATTGTTCACACATTAAGGAAAGGTATAAAATGGAAGCGTTTCCAGGGTAGAATACAGCAGATACGGGAACGAGGTGATCCTATGGAACTGATAAGCTGCATATTTGCTACCCTGAGCCAACAGTCTGTCAGATTTTGACAAAATGCTGTCCTTTGTGCGAACTTTGCTCATTATAATGTCATTATAATACCAAAACACACCTCCAGCCCGAAGGCTACCCGCCTCCAAGGTGCAACCACTCGTCCTTGAGTCTGCGCCCTGAATTTTTCGTAAACTATACCTTTAAAAGCGAGGCGAGAGAATTTTACACCAAGCCTAATAAAGGTATTTATGACTAGAGTCACTCAAACTCCACCTTGAAGGTAAAACATAGTATAAAACTAGCCCAAGAAAGGGGGGATGCTAGGGAAGACATCGTCGTGAAGAGGTCAGGGAGGACCCCGTCAGGGACTGCCTTTGACTTGCCGGACCAGTCGAGGGGCTGAGCCTTTGTTCCCCCCCATAGGGAGGCCTTTGGGTAAGACTTAGACTATACCGAGTGCTTCCTCGGGAAACTTAGAAATCTCTCTAGAGGGTTATTTTTGTTACATTTATAGCCAGGCTGTATTGTTTGGAACTTTGTCGCACGCTTTGTACCATGAACAAACCATATTTTACTTGCACGTGCTTTGCAGACAGTGTATTTATCACCGGCAAACCATAAGAACCTTTGTATCTGTTGCTGAAATAAACTGCACTGCTTAAGTAGCTAGCCGTTTCGGTTTCCCATTGAACGCCACCAAACATTAGAGTGCGGCCGTGCTAGTTCATGAGCACGACTAGACTGAAGGTGCAGTCCACTATGACTGTATCTGGACTCGTGACAGTTAAATATATTAAACACGACTGGACTGATAGTGGTGAATTGGGCATCCCTCAGGATTTAAACCTAGCCGCACCTAGCCTCCCACCTCGGTGAGGAGTGTTAGAACGCAAGGAGGTTTATTTTCTGCCAAAACTATTTTGCCTATTAACGCAACAGACGTGAGGTGAGGAGGGGCTGCGGGAATGTCAGAGGTGATGCCAGCGTGGCACGAGAATGTGTTTTATTTTTGGCCCAGAGACCTCCCTGTGAGAAGGTTGTGGCGGTTTTGGGGATGTGCTGGTGTTGGGGATGTGCTGGTGTTGGGGATGTGTTGGTGCTGAGGAGCAGACAGGGCTGGGAGATGGAGGGGTGGTGGTGATGGAAGCAAATGGTGGTGATGGAAGAGTCCCCCCTGCTGTGGCCGTGCTGCTCGGTCCTAAAGGCCAGTGCTGCTGCTGCTGGTAGTTCTCTCTGGTAGTTGTTCAATCTCCGTCTGGAGCCGTGAGAGCAGAGAGGTCTGTGTGTTTTCAGATTGCGAGCAGCCAAGGGAAGACCAAGAGGGGCCTCCCTCACCGACAGCAAATGTGAGAGTGGCCTTGGAGGGGCTTGTCTTTGTCGTCCTCCCCCAAGACACCTGTGTGTGAGACACCTCTGCAAGGGGAGATGCTGAATGAGGGTCACTTGCTTTGCTGATGTCCCCTCCTGCAGGACAAGGGTGGGTGTTCCCTCCTGTGCAGTCGGGTGGCAGCTCTGCTGAGGCTGCTCCTGTGGTGGCTCTTCAGTCCCCAGTGCCCTGTTGGAGTAGTTCTTGAAGGAGACCTGGCCATGGTGGTGTGACCCTCTCCCAGCTGAAAGACTTGTGCAGTGACGGCGAAGGCTGAGCTGGCATTTCTTTTTCTCTTTGCATCTGTAGCTTTATGACAAGTTCAGAAGGGGTGAACGTGGCCGTCTGCTCGGCCTGTGGCGTCAGGTGGACACCTTCTGCCGCCGTTTCCTGGAAATGAAGACTGCCACGCACCGGTGAGTAGAAGCTGAGGCCAGATGTCTGCAGAAAAAATGTGGCTTCCCTTCAGATCTCTCTGGGGTTCCTTTCTCTCTGCAAACAGAAGTAGCACAGCCTCCGGTGTCAGGAGGCAATTTCAAAGTCTGGGTTACCGTCAGCCATTGATCTTATTGGATTATAAGCCTTCCTTAATGCCGCGAGTGTGCCTGACCTACTGTGTAATTCTCCTCCTCTTTGTGATTTGTTGGTACAACATTTTCGGTTTATTCTCACACCACCTTCCTGAAATGTTTGTTCTGTAGATATTGTCGTCAGCCTCTGAGCAGCCACTTGCCGGGGTGTTCCTTGCAAGCCTGAGTGCAGAAGGCCTTGGGGGCAAGAAGGGCCATTTTGCAGCATGAAGCATCTTAACCTGAATCATCCTGTGATCCTGTGATTATTGGATGGGAAATTCATAGCCGTCTCCCCAAAGAGCTTGCAGGCTCTTTGATCCATTCCCCGCTGAAGGCAAAAGTGATTGTGGGAATAGTCATCTGGACTTTCAACGTCTGTCTGACCCCCAGAAGAACTTTGGCCAGGCTGGTATCCAGCGTAGGAAAGAGGAGAGAGAGAACCAGGAGGCAGGAAGCTGTTAATTTGTGAGCACCTGAATGTTTTGGAAAGGTTCTGTGATTTCTGGAAGCTTGTTTTACTTTCTCAGTGCTGAATGTTTCCCCTCCATCAAGGACAAAGAGTGATGCAGGTCTGGTCAGGAAATGCCAGCGTTCTTGAGGTGTAAATAGAAAGGGGTTGGAAATCATCCCAACTGCCGTTTCTGGGACATAGGATGTGCTCTTGGGTTTGGAAACGAGAATGTTTTTATGTTCAAACCTTGTTTGTCTCTCCCCTTCGCAGAGACTGAAGGACTCGGAGGCACTTGGAGAAAAACATTCCTCATTACAGCGTGAGTTGGTGGTCATGAGGGAGACACTGGAGCAATCGCACCTTCAGAGGGATCTGCTGAAGCAAAAGAGAGATGAGCTTACCATGGCCCTGGCGAAGGTATGGTCACCTTGTGATAGCAAGGCCACCACAGATGCTGTTTCTGGCAGCAGCAGACAGGGACAATCATAGACGCATAGAATCATGGAGGTTGGGAGGGACCTTTCGAGTCCTCGAGTCCAACCGCTAACCTCACACCGCCAAATCCTCCACTGACCCCTGTCCCTCAGCTCCACCTCTGCCCGTCTTTTCACTACCGTGTTGCTCCTCTTCTGTTCTCCCACTGTTGTTTAAGTACAATGTTGGTCTCCTTCTTGGGAAATGGTGGTGAGAGCAGGCAGGTCTTTGGGGCAGTCTGTCCTCACGTGCTGATTGGGAGCGCCGAACTGGGAGTATGTCAGAGACACGCAGGGGATGGGGAGTTGCTGCTCTCTTCTTGACTGTAAACCTGACTGTATTTTATTTCCTCTGTGCTTCCGTGGCGGTGGCTGGAGCAAGAGAATGGAGCTCTGTCGGGTAAAGTGGAGGAGATGGAGAGAGCAAAGGTCTCTGCCCAGGAGAAGCTGCGCTTGTGTAGAAGAACAGATGGAGAGCTCTGCGCAGAGAAAGCCCCCCTGGAGCAGCTGCTGAAGGAAGCAGAGGAGCAAGAAGAGGGGCTGCGGGCAGCGCTGAGGATCCGGGCAGAGGAGAAGGAAGAAAGCCAAGAGAAACTCATCCAGGTGGGACCAAAATGCTGGTGCTTCTGGGTGGGCGTTTGGCTGCTTGTCTGGGTGAAGCTGTGCCTGTGTTGGCCTCCTTTTTGGCATATTTACTTTGGAGGGCCAGAGAGTGGTGTCATCAGAACCAGGGGCTTGTTGTCCTCCTGGAAGATACAGCCTCCATTGTCCATCCATTGTTTTTCTTGCTGGCACAGACGGTGTGGGCGCAGCTCCCCGTGTGCCAGGGATCAGAGAGCAGCAATTTCAGATGCGGTTATTGCCATCACATTGGGCTGGGCTCTCTGTGCTCTGCCAGGTGACAAGGGAAGCCCGGCCATTCCCTCCGAGGGGCCCACGTTGCTATTTGAAATGGCAGAAACGGGCTTTCTGTGTACGAGAACCTGGAATCCAGCCTGTTTGAGGCTCAGCAGCACTTATCTCAGGGAAGGTGGTAGAAAACCAGCCCGGTGGTTCTGACTGTACTGACCTTAAACCCTTTGAATTTCAGCGTAGGAGGGATCTTAACACGCCTTCGCTTAGAAACAGAAGCCCCTCCAGACAAACAAGGTCTGAATGTAAAAACATTCTCGTTTCCAAACCCAAGAGCACATCCTATGGCCCAGAAAGGGCAGTTGGGATGATTTCCACAAAGCAGCACAAAGAAGAGGAGCATTCAACAGTAGGTCAGGCACACTCACGGCATTAAGGAAGGCTTATAATGCAATAAGATAAATGGCTGAGACGTTTGCTGTGGGTGAGGGAGGCCCCTCTTGGTCTTCCCTTGGCTGCTCGCAATCTGAAAACACACAGACCTCTCTGCTCTCACGGCTCCAGGCGGAGATTGAAGAGCTACCAGAGAGACGAGCGCTCCTGTGTCACTGCCCGACAGCGCCCAGCAGCAGCAGCACTGGCCTTTAGGACCGAGCAGCACGGCCACAGCAGGGGGGCCTCTTCCATCACCACCATTTGCTGACACCCCTCCTGACCCATTTGCTGACACTGGGTGCTGACACCCAGTCCCGTCTTCTGCTCCTCAACACCAGCACATCCTCATCAGAGCCACAACCTTCTCACAGCGAGGTGTCTAGGCCAGAAATAAAACGCATTCTCAGGCCACGCTGGCATCACCTCGGACATTCCCGCAGCCCCTCTTCACCTCACGTTCCCGGTGCCATTCTCTCTCCTTCGCTTCCAGCTCCTCCTGCGCCCTCATCCAATCCACCCTCAGTTTTCCAACATCTCCTTTAAGGGCTGAAGTCACCTCACTCGCTTTCTCGAGGTGCTCCCGCAGGAGAGCATTCCCTTTGGCCAGATCCTCACACCTTGGGAAGGGAGGAACAGCCAGGAGGTCACTGAACAACCCCCGTCCACAAGCAGCAGCCCCGGGATTTCCCGGCTCCCCCAACACTGACGTTGGTGTCAAACTGAGAGGCAGGAGAAGCGCTTTCTCGCATGAACTGAGATCTCTCAGGGCTGGCAAACTCATGTGCTTCTCCTTTAGCCTTCCGTGTCCTTCTACAGCTTTGCTTTCCCTTCCTCTTCAACTCGGACCATGCCCACAGGTAACGGCTGCCTCCCCTTCGTGCTGCCTCATCACTGGATGCATCCCCTTTCTCTGGCCTTGTCCCCACTCCCTCACCTACTGCTCCAGGGCATGACTTAGGCTGGGAAGGGACCCTTGGAGCTCAGCCGGAGGAACCCCCTGCTCAAAACAGAGCCATGCAGCACACACCCCTATTACTGCCCCACACAACAGGTTGTGGACCTTTCTCCTTCCAAAAGGGCTTGCCCCACCGCTTCCCTTGGGGCCACTGGGGAGCACTGACAGCTTTTCCCTGCCTTCCAGGAGCAGCCAGGACACCCACTAGGAGGGAACGCTTCTTCCTTCTGCCTTTGCTGCTCCTCTTCCACCTGAGGCAGGGCTTTCTCCAGGCTGTGGTCTTCTGTGGCTTCCCGCCTGCCTGGGGAGGGATCCCTGAAGAAGAAAGGGAATGTTTAGTCCACTTCTTGTGTTCCCTTCACTGCTGTTCGCATCCATCGCTTTCCCCTCCCTTCCTTGGGCATCTCAGGAGCTGAGATGCCTCAGCTGAGGTGAGGCATCTCAGGTGGCTTCTTCCAGGCATAACAGTCTGGTCACTACAGAGAGGAAGGGAGGGGAAGCTGTCACTCACCGCCAGCAGCTCTCCTCAGTCTCCCACTCTTGCACTCTCACAGCGGGTATCCTCAGCTCATGACGGCCAGTGCTCGCTGCCACCCGAACCCCGGGAATGGTGCGGGACATCAGGTGCAGGAGCCCAGGAGTTGCAGGGGTTCAGCCGGTGACAGGAAATGGGCACCTACAAGGACAGAGTCAGAAAGCCCTGATGAAAGCCCAAGGGCAGGAAGAGGCAGGACTTGCTTCCCCTTTCTGTGGGAAACACCCTTGACAGGGAGCTGTTTCTAGCCCAGAAGAGAGAGCTGTTGCGGGCATGGAGCAGGGGATGGCTCTGGCACCTTCTCCCCGTGGGAAGTGCCCTCAGAGACTGTGCGTGTGGGGAGATGCACGGTGGCCCTGTGCCACGCAGCAGGGCTCCATCGGGAGCCCCTGGGGAGCTGCCATGGAGTTCTTTCCAGACCCTGCGCAGCACCATCCCTCGCCCTCCCTTGCCAGCGGACTTGCACTGACTTGGAGCAGTTCTCAGAGTTGGGAAAGATGGGCAGCAGCAGAGCCTGGGACACACCTGGGCTTCTGCACCTTCTGGACCTTGCCGCTTTGTTGCAGTGCCCGTCTTTTCTCTCTCTTCCTTCCTGTCTCTTCTCTTCCCTCTCCCCTGAGCAGGCCTCTTCTCTCTTTCTTTTTCTTGGGTTTTCAGTTTCCTGGAGGGAGCCTGCAAACCTTTCCATCCCACAGCG
This sequence comes from Numenius arquata, assembly GCF_964106895.1. Classification (NCBI taxonomy): domain Eukaryota; kingdom Metazoa; phylum Chordata; class Aves; order Charadriiformes; family Scolopacidae; genus Numenius; species Numenius arquata. Next base: position 18,075,410 of record NC_133587.1, on the reverse strand, counting down.
TGGTTAGATAGCTCTAGCCGGGATCAGCTGGGTGAACCAGTTCTTGATTGAACCCAAGCTGACTCCTTTTACCTTCTTTCCTCTGAAAGGCTCCTTCTTTGTTCTTGGGCACATCCCAGGGAGTCTTGCGTGGTCTCTGGGGCGGTTGGAGGCAAAGCGGCGGGTGCCTAAACCAGAAATGTTGGCGTTAGCAGGTGACAAGGGACGTCCTGGAGGAGTAAGCCACTGCTGGGCGAATCGCTCGCTAGAGAAGATCCCTGGTCTGGTTTGCATTAGCCCTTTCTCCCAGGGGCCTCCCGGGGGAACATAGTGTTCACAGCGGGGTGTGACACTCAGTTCATTTGGGGGGCCGTTCAGCAGGGAGCCTGCGGTCCCCCTCCAGGCAAGAAGAGCCTTGCCCGCTTCATTCTGCTGCAGTTTCTTCACCCTCCTGAGACAGAGCTCTGCGCATGTCCCTTTGGTGCAACAGCACCTTCTGTGGTGGCTTTGCTTCTGGAAGCTGTCCTTCTGTAGGTCTTTTGTAGGCCTGTCCTTTGGCTGAGGACGTGCCTAACGCATTGGAGAAAGACCCCTTCCAGTTTTACTTACAAGGCACCATTCCAAGGGGGATGAACAAGCCCCACCCAAAGGCACAAGAGCTGAAATACCAGGAAGAGGCAGAGCAGCTACTTGGACTCCTCAGGAACTCCTCCTCCAGGAGACGCCTTGTCCCAGAGTTTGTGGACCTGCCCTACCTCTGCCGTTGGCGATCCTTCCACCGTATCTACCCCTGCTGCTTTCTGGAGGACGAGCAGAGAGGGTGGTGCATCCAGGAAGGCTTTTGCTTCGTGCTCCACGTCTGCCTCGCCTGCGTGGTCCCGTTGCTCTTCCAAAGGCAGCTCTGGGAAGCAAAAGCACATGCAGCAAAGTGACTTGTTGGAAGTGGACAACAGCTAAAGCCAAAGCCACCCAAAGCCCTAGACCAGCTTTCCGCTCAGGCTGTGACAACGCTCAGTCCCTCCTCCTACCTGTGGCTGTGTGCGTGGGTGCTGGCGACTCCTCAGCTGAAGGACTGGAAGGGCCGGCCATCTCTTCCCCAAAGATTTCACAGGGCTTTTCCATGGGGAACTCCACCAGCACCTTCAGCTGCACACGTCACAGCCTCGGTTGCAGGGCAGGTGGCTGAAAAGGTGGCAAGCAGCCTTTCCCACTCCTCACCCTTGCCTCCACGCAGAAGGCTGTGGCTGTGGGGCTGCTCTTCCAGGCAGCCACCCCCCCCCAAGCCCAGCCCTCCCCACCAGCATTTGCTCAATAGAGAGGAAGGAGGCAGCCAGGCACCTCTCAACCGCCAAGCTCTGCTGGGCCGGGAAGGCTGCAGCCGGCTGCTCCATCCAGCATACCTTCCCAGTGCCCTCCAGCGGGACCTCCAGCGGGAGCAGGTCCTCCTTGGGTGGGCTCAGCAGGTTTGGCCCAAGGCAGATGGCCAGGTTGCTGCAGCTCATCCTGCTGGTGCAGGCGTTGTGGCCGATGTGCTGCAGGACGGGGAGTAGCCGCTTCAGGAGGAGGACATGTGCTGCTGTCAAGTTCTCGGCCACCCTGAGGGAACAGGAGCACAAGGTGAAGAAAGCAGACGTTGCCCACAGCCATGGCCAAAGCTTGCCCAAGGCAGGTGGGAAGCAGCGGCTGTGTTGCGCAGCTTTCCAGGTGCTCTCAGCCAGCGCTCAGGGCTCCTGCTCAACAGGCAGGCTGCTGCCCACACTTACGCTTTCAGCTCTCCCGCGTCGGCCTGCTTGCTCCTCCTCTCCATGGCTGGCATCCAGTCCTCATAGAGGTCGATGATGAGGAGCTTGGTGGGGATGCTTTGGAGGAAGCTGTGCAATGCCAAGGGCTGACCCTTTCTCCTGGCTTTTTGATTGTGTTTTTAGCGGTTCTTTATTGTATTTGATTGGTTTTTGTATTGTTTCTTGGCCAGTCTTGGCCAAACTTCTTTCTCTCGGAAGGGAACTCTTCTGATTCTCCAAAGGAAGAGCTGTCTCTGCATCTGGAATGTTTCTGGCATCTGCTGTCTTTGATGATCTGTTGCTGTTCTCTGCGCAGGGCCAGGGTGGGTCTGGCTTTTTTCCCCCACCCATGCGTTAGCTGAGGCGAGGTCTGGCTGAGGACAGCCCCCTGCCACTGGCTTTCTCATCCTCAGCCTGAAGCAATGCCAACTCCAGGCCCCAATAACCTGGGTGGCGCTCCAGGGGAGTCCAACAGGCTGTGGCGATCTGCAGTGGTTTCCGGCGGTCTCCGGCGGTCTCTGGTGTTCTGCGATGGTCTCTGGTGTTCTCCGGCGGTCTCCAGCGGTGTCCGGCGGTCTCCGATGGTCCCCAGCATTCTCTTGCGGTGTCCGGTGGTCTCCATTGATGAGACCGCCGGACACCACTGGAGACCATCGGAGGCCACCGGTGGCTGGCAGTCTGCGGTGGTCTTCGATGGACTCTGGCGGTTTCCAGCGGACTCCGACGGTCTCCAGTGTGAGACCACCGGAGGCCGCAGGACACCGCCAGTGTCTGATCCTCTCCGGTGGTCTCCCATGGTGTCCTGTGGTCTCCGCCGGTCTCTGGTGGTCTCCGACGCTCTCCAGCAGTCTCAGCCGTCTCCAAGGGACTCCTCCTGGTCCTATGGGGCTGCCGGCCCGAAGATGGCAGCCCCTCTCCTCGCCTCTTCCCCGCGGCTCTGAAAGAGAAATCACAGAATCGTTTACGTTGGAAAAGAAATGGAAGCTCATGGAGTCTAGCTGTTAGCCTGGCACCGCCAAGTCCGCAGCTCAACCACGTTCCTAAGGCCCACATCTACAGGTCTTTGAAATCCCTCCCGGGAGGGTGCCTCAAGCCCTTCCCTGGGCAGCCTGTTCCAATGCTTGTCAAGCCCTTCAGGGAAGAACTCTTTCCCAGTCTCCCCTCTCAACCTCCCCTGGCGCAACTTGAGGCCGTTTCCCCTTGTCCTGTCCCTCGTGCCTTGGGAGAAGAGAGCGACAGCCCCCTGGCTCCAGCCTCCTCTCGGGGAGTTGTCGGGAGCGGTAAGGTCTGGTGCTGGTGCTGTGGGGCTGCCGGGCAGAAGAGGGCAGCCCCTCTCCTCTCCTCTCCTCTTGCCCAGGCCTGAGGGCAGAGGAGATAGCCCCCCTTGCTGAGGGGCGGGGGTGTGGGGAGGGAAAGCAGGGCTCCTCGGCGGCTTGACAGCCGGCTGATGTTCCTGCTGAGCCTGCCGCATGGCGGTGTGGATGGCCCACTTACGGTTAGTGTCGGCCGCGGGGCCGGCGCCGCTTGCTGGACCATGGCTTTGCGGAGGGTCCCTTTGAGCCGGCGGGGGTCCTGCGGCGCTTTGGGCCCGCTGCTGCTGGAGGCAGCCTGGCCACGGTGGAGGTGTGCCCCGTCAGGCCTGCGGGAGAGGGATCCACCTCCATTGGCTCCTCTGCCGGTGGGTCGACCTCCATGGGCTCTCCCTCGTCCCTCTTGGCGGGTGGGTCGACCTCCATGGGCTCTTCCTTCTCCCTCTTCAGGGGTGGGTCGACCTCCATGGGCTCAACTCCTTGGCCATCGCTGCTGCTGCCGCTGCTGCTGGCCGCAGCCCACTTGCGTTTCTCTCGGTGCTTGGGCATCCTCCGGGCTTCCGAGGAGCCCCTTCTGGCTGGGCCCACTCAATGTGGGCGCTCGTCCCACCCAATGTGGGCACTGGCCTCCCTTTGCCGCCTCCTCCTCTACCAAGCAGGCTTGGTGCAGGAATCTCTGGCTGCTGAGCGAGCTGTGGGTCAGCCACAGGGGTGCCAGTTGGCCAACGGCCGGCCGGTGACGTCACCAACGGACCTTTCTGTGTCTGGGAGGGTGGCCCATGAGGCCCTGCAGGCCCCATGCCGGGCGGCCCTTTGGCTTGCCAGAGAGCAAGGCAGCCCCTGGGGCAGCGGGACTGCCCTCCAGCTCCCCTCCTGTGCCCAGAGGATGCCCAGAAGCTCTGAAGTGGCGGCATCAGACCAGCTGGCGTGTCCCCTCGGAGTTCTGCCTGCGTCCTCTGGCTTTGCTCTGCCTCTTCCTGAGCGCTTGTGCCTCAGGTTTTTCTGCCATTTGCACTCTGTCCCTTTGCAAAAGGGCAGAGCGTGGTTGTGGAATTGCAGTCCAGGTCTAGAGGTGTGGCCTGGAAAGCCCAGTGCCTTTTTTCCCCCATTGCAGTGTCCAGAAGTTGCTGCTTGAAAGCTGAAATCCTCTTCTTCATCGGCCGTAAAGCGTTCCTTCTTCACCAGTCACACCTGGAGACAGAAACATCACCCGTTTCTCCAGGTGATTCCCAAAGCTTGTGCTGGGGAAAGTGTTTGGGTGGAAACTGCACTGAAAAACCTTTCACTCTCGCTCAGACAAATGTAGAGAAATTCCCCTTGAATACCTTTCAGATGACAGCGATTCTACTTCCTTGAAGCTGAAAAACTAGGAAGGTTTTTCCTGATTGGTACGAGTGTAACTGGGTCCCAATTTCCCCCAATAATGATGGATACAAGCTTTAGATTGGTGTGGGAGGAAGCACTTGTTTCTAGATGCCTCTGCTTAATGGCAAACTGGTTTTGCAACCCTTAACATCATGCAAACATTAAACTGGCTGCAAAAAAATTGGAGCTGGAGCTGTCTCTTTCCTTCCAGTATCTTCATGGGGTCACCTGTTAATGTGCCTGTAGCATTTTAAAGGCGAAACTGCCAGGCAAATGCTCCTTTTCAGATGTTTTCCTGCAACGGGAAGTGGTAGCCCCTCCACAGGTCAAGGTGTGACATGCTCACTTTTGAACTCCCTATCTCAATCCCTCTTCCCCTCAGCATCATTACCGAGAGTGTTATTTCCTCAGTTGGTGTCCGTCTGGAGAAGAAAAGTGTCCTTTTTGAGCGCAGGCCCATGACACGAAGATGCTGAACGTTTGTGCCTAGGGATTTAGTTTGTTCGTGAACAAAGGGAGAGGATTGCTGTGTCTGTTGCTCTGCGTGTCTTTATTGCTTATGTCCTTATCACTTGCTGCTAGTCGTGCTCACAAAACAAGCAAAAAGGGCAATTGAGGGTTGTTTAATTTGTGCTAAGGTCAATTTACAAGGGAAGGTGCTAGAGGAGGGCGACCTTGGGCCCATTCCAACGATGTCAGGTGGATTTTACTGAAATGCCCTGAACAGGAAGATTTCTTCCTTTCCCTGAACAGGATCTTTTGGTAATAGTATGCCAGCTAACCGGGTGGCCAGAAGCATTTCCAGTTGCTTCAGCAACTACGGGATCAGTTATTAAAGTGCTTTTAGGACAAATAATTCCTAGATAGGGAGTAATAGAGGCAATAGACTCACAGAGAGGAACACATTTTACTGGAAAAATTCTTCAAGGGGTTGTGGTGGCCTTAGGAATACAATGAGATTTCCGTACTCTGTGGAAGCCCCGGAGTTCAGCGAAAGTAGAGAAGATGAATGGGGGAATTAAGCAGCATCTTTTGAAATTATTTTTGGAAACCAAAATGCCATGGATATGTCTTCTACCATTAGCTTTAGCTAGCATAGGGGCCAAACCCAGAGGAGATACTCAACTATCCCCCTTTGAATGAATGTTTGGAATCCCTTACCCTGCTAACTCTCGACCTAGTGGGGAGGTAGAAATAAGTGACGTCTACTTGAAACAATATGTGGCCGGGATACTGTCTCTTGTGAAATCTCTTTGACAGGAAGCTCAGCTGGCACAGACCCTGCCTTTGGACTTTGCTGTCTAGAGCATCCAACGGGGAGGTTGGGTCCTAATTAAAGAATGGAAAGAAGCACCACTGGTGGCAAAGTGGCAGAGACCGTACCAAGCGTTATTAACCGCGGAAACAGCAGTTAAGACGGCCAAACACGGGTGGACTCGTCATATTCGAACACGGGTGGACTCGTCATATTCGAGTCAAGACGTCCAAGGCCCTGGAAAACTGGACTTGGGAGCTAAAGGAAGAGGAGGGGAAACTGCAGCTAGCCTTCCGTAGAAAAAGACTCCATTAGTAGTATTTGATAAGTTAAAAATCAAGGGCAAGGCTGGATTGACCTCTGTCAATTGCCACAATAAGAAATTCTAAACTCCGTTACTGGCTGCAACCCAGTAGGCGTTGAGCAGTGGAAGCACATGCCATACCAGACCTTGATTTGAAAAAGTGAAAAATGGAAGTTTAGGGTGGGAGACTAGAACTAACTCTTACAAGGAGTGGGTCAGACCGGTAGCCATCAGGTAGACCTCGGGAGGAGTTCCGTGTGTTTACCCAAAGGATCTACGGTATAGATCCATAAGGAAAAGAGGCCCCTTATTTAACTTCCAGCAACTGGTGAGCAGACACTAACTGAATTGTTTCCGTATATTCACTTGCCACATCAAGTGTAGAAAGATGATAAGCTCAAGATGAAATTTTTAGTAATGATCATGTTTCTATACTATTGGCAAAATCGAAGTCTGGGATGGGAAAACCGATTTTTGACTCTAGGGGACGAGGTAGCCAAAGCTTTTAACCTCAGTAATTGCTGGGTCCGTGGAGGTCCAGGAGGAGCTGAAGATTGGCTGTGGGTAGCCCAGCCTGTCCAGCCTAAATGGTTGGTGAGTGACTTAAGTAGAGTGCATAATGGAACTGGGTTCTGGAAGGAAGACGGAGGTACATGGAAAATACAGTACCCAGGAAAAGGAAATTACTGTCTGAACAGAACCAAGCTGGGAGGGAAAAATGTAGGTAAAAGCGAATGTGAGTGGACATTGTCACCAGGAATGGGTTGTTACGATCCATATTGTAGACCTTATAATTGCTTTAGGTACCGAGGAAGATGGAACCAAACGCATGTTAAGCTTATAGGTGGCACCTGGGTAAAGTGCTCTTTCAAAGAACCTTGGCACAGTGGATGCAAAGCAGTTGCGAGAGAAATTATGCAAAAAGGGGGATTTAGAGATTCTTTATTCCTGGCTTGTCAGTGGGACAATACCATTAACAAGAATCATGTAATAAGGGTTTATCAATGGGGCTGGCAAAACTCAAGTGGAACTAGGACCTATTTTAGAAAATTTTGGTCGGCTACAAATTGAACTAAGAATGGTAGGGGATGTAACTGTAAAGGGCACGCAGATGCGGGAGCCTTTGAATGTGATTATTGCGATTCCTATGGCGATTTCAGTATAGCAGGAGGACCCCTGGGATCAAAAGATACTCTATACTGTGAAATACCACAGGATAATGAAACATGGGAAGGCCCATTCGCTAACGGGGCTTGGGCTTTGAAGGGCCATTACTGGATTTGTGGGCAACACGCCTACCAAAGGTTACCTCCAAAGCGCTCAGGGATACGTTCTATAGGATATATGAGACCGTTATTTTCCTTATTACCACAAGTTCAAGGAAACGAGTTAGGGGTTAATGGATAGGATGATCTGATAAGAGAACGACGAGCAACTGATAAATCCCTAACTAAAGGGGGTTCCCAATCATGGGGAAAAGATGAATTATACATCAGATGAACCTGAACGAATTATACGGTATTCTGGACCAGCAGCACGGAATCCCCACCAGGTGATTTCTGGAGCAAGAGACCCCATTTATAATTTAAATAGGATAGTTAGATTACAAGCCGGTTTTTGCAATTTTACCTAACCAGAGCGCTGAGGCTCTTGACTTTCTTGCAGACCAATCTGCTCAGATGAGGAATGCAATTTTCCAACACCCAAGGGTCCTAGATTATTTGCTAGCAGAAGAAGGGGGAGTTGGTGGAAAACTAAAGGAACCCAGCTCTTGTTTACAAATCCATGATCACGGGGCGGTAGTAAAACAGATAAGAAAAGGAATGAGAAAACTAGCTCACGTGCCAGTTCAAACCGGGAAAGGATGGGAATTAGACATGTTCTCGTGGTTGCCTGGTGGACCATGGGTTAAACGCATGGTGGTTTTCTCCCTTTGTGCGGTAGCAGCTCTGATTTTTGTACCATGTAGGATACCTTGTTTCATGCAGCTCATTCAGCATGGAGTCAGAAGAATGCAAGTCGTAGCTGTGCCCAGTGACCCAGAATTAGCTACAAGGGGACCGAAGATGATGGCTCTGCAAATAGCTCCAAAACCAAAAAGAAGACAAGAAGGTCCAATGAACGGTGACTAAAAGTTGTAAAGACAAATAGTGAAATAAACAGAGGAGGGGCTGATAAGAAAATAGGGATAAGAGTGTCTCCACAAACAGGGAAGTTAACGGAAATGGCAGGAGTGAGACAACCAAAAGAAGAGGAGAGTTAATTGAAGCTGCAGGAGTGAGGTAACTGAAAACTAGGGGAAATAAGTGAAACCGCAAAAGTTGGACAATTAAAAACGGCAAAAGTTAAACTTTGATGTAATAGGCGGATCGAGAAGTCTGTACCTTCCAAGTACCTCAGCCAATGGGGAAAGGAAGAGGGTTACGTGCGGCCGGGGAATTAGGATAAAAGGGAGGCTGCGTCCTCCGGCAAATGGAGAGACCCCACAGGGATATGCCCCAGGGGACTCTCCCTTTATTCGAATAAAGCCTTTGCAGGACTCCTCTGTCTCCTTTGTGAACATCGACCTCTGGCTATGGGGTTTTCCGCACACGTCCTTTCTATCGCTTGGCTAAGATTTCAGAGTTTAGCATGCTAGTAGTCACTTCCCGAGAATCTGTTGCGGCAACGAATCTCTGCACCTCGAGGGGCAGGACCTTAAGCGAGCGTCCCCACTCAAGGGGAGATCCTGGCCTGCAGCCGCTGCCCTGCAGGAGAGCTCCAGGGGCTCTTGGGCTGTCCGCTATTTCTGGAGTGAGATAACTGACCTAGAGTCATATTCCCACGGGAACCAAGCACCGAGGTCCCCACTCCAGACAGTGTTTTGGCTGCGTTGCCAGCACGTCCCCCCCCGTTGCGTCCCCCCCCAGCAAAGTGCGGGGGCAACTCATCACATCTGCCACCGGTGGTTATGGCTTGAGCAGGAGCCGGGAGGGGCAGAGGGGGAAAGCAGGGGAGAGCACAGCGCCACCCCCCTGTTCCCTGCCGGCAGCCGGGGCCCCTCCCGCTGCCCATCGGGGAGGAGAAGGTTCGGGAGCTGCCCCCGGGCCCGTCGGGGTTTCGCACCGGGCCGGGCCTCCCGCTCCCGCGGCAGCCGAGGCTGAAGTTGGAGCCTCCGGCAGAGGCTCCGGCGGGGCCGCTGCCTTCGCCGGGCGGCGGCCCGTCCCCGCGGCGCCGGCTCTCGCCCTCCCCCCCGGGGGACCCCCCGCTGGCGGGGACCGGTTCCCCCCGCTCCCCCCTCCCGCCCCCAACCTTCGCCGGGGCCGGGGCCGGGGCCGGGGCCGGGGCCGGTCTCCGAGCGGAGCTGCCGGAGCCACCCGCGGCCGGGGCGGCCTCTCCCCCGCGGCAGCCCCGCAGCCCCGAGGGCAGCGCCGCCGCAGAGCGGCCCCGAGCGAGTCCGGCCCTCCCGCCCCGCGGCTCCCGGCGGCGCCCGGCGGGCAGGGGCAGCCGCTCCGCCCGCCCCGGCAGGCGCCGGGCCGCGGTCCGCCGGGGCAGGCGGCGGAGCAGCCCCCGCCGCGGGGCCCGTCCGGCGGCGGAGCCCGGCTGGCGAGCGGGGGCATGGCGGCGCCGGGCCCGGGCTCCCTGCAGCGCCGGCGGCAGAGCTGGCAGGAGGCGCGGCCCCGGCAAGCGGTGCTGGTGCGGAAGCTGCAGGCGAAGGTGAGGAGCGGGGGCGCCTGCCCGGGGGGAGCTGCCCGGGGCCGGGCCGGGCCGCGGTGGCGGGGCCGGGGTGCCCGGGCCGCCCGCGCCGCCCGCAGAGGGGACTCGGCGGCGGAGCCCTCGGGGGGCGAAGGCGCGGCCCCGGCGGGGCCCCCCCCGGGAGCCGCCGCGGCCGCCGTCCCCCCCGAGCCGCTGGCCGGGGCCTGGGCGGGCTCGGGGGAAGCGAAGCTTCCCGGTGCCGTAAGGACTCGGGCTGGGATGGGCAGCGCTGTGGCGTGTAACCTCCCCAGTTACATGGAATGGCTTCAAGCTCCAACAGGGTAGGTTTAGACTGAACATTAGGAAAGAATTTTTCACAGAAAGAGTGGTCGGGCATTGGAATAGGCTACCCAGGGAGGTGGTTGAGTCACCATCCCTGGATGTGTTTAAGAGCCGTTTAGATGTGGTCTTGGGGGATATGGTATAGGGGAGAACTTTGTAGAGTAGGGTAGATGGTTGGACTCGATGATCCCAAGGGTCTCTTCCAACCTAGACGATTCTATGATTGTATGATTCTATGTGCTGAGCTTGGGCTGCAGAGAGCCCGAGAAAAGCCGGTGCCGGAGGAGCCGGCTCTGTCCCCAGGGGCGCTCGCTCCTCTCCATGGCGAGTCTCCCCCCGGCTCCTGCAGGAGCGGACTCGCTGCCGAGAGCTGGAGCAGCAGCTGGAAGCAGGAGGGGTGAGTGTGCAGGGCGCTAGCTGGAGAGCGATAGCCTTCACTCATAGGAGAGAAGCAGCATTATATTTCTTGATATAAAACAGTGATTTAATGAAGTGATAGTAGATGCGACAGCTTTAAGACCATTTGATTCACACCATTGAAACCTCTGCCCAGGTCTCTGCCACCCTCTTGAATCCTTAACTTTGTGTCCGTGTCCTTGTAGAAGGTAGAGGATCTGTGTGTGTTTGAGGATGGGAGTGCACCATGCTCTGCTCTGGTTCGCATCTCTCCCTGCAGCTGTAAATGACAGGAAAGTGTGAAAAAAAGAAGGCATTAGAGACAATCAATCACGATGGACAACCCTGCCCAGGTCTCTGCCACCCTCTTGAATCCTTAACTTTGTGTCCGTGTCCTTGTAGAAGGTAGAGAATCTGTGTGTCGTGCAGGATGGGAGTTCATCATGCTCTGCTCTGGTTCGTGTCTGTCCCTGCAGCTGTAAAAGGCAGGAAAATGTCAAGAAAAAAGGTATTAGAGACCATCAACAAGAGTGGACACTGCTGCCAAGGTCACTGCCAGACTCCTGAATCCTTAACTTTTGTCTGTATCCTTGTAGAAGGTAGAGAATGTCCGTGTGGTTGAGGATGGGAGTTCCTCATGGTCTTGTCGTTCTGGTTTTCGGGCCTGCTGCATTAAAAGGCAGAAGATTATGAACAAAGAAAGGTAGCAGAGACCATGAATAAAATGGACAACTTCTGCCCAGGTCTGTGCCAGACTCGTGAATGCTTAACTTTTGTCTGTGTCCTCGTAGAAGGTAGAGAATGTCTCTCGCTGTTCCTGAAGATGAGAGTGCCCCATGGTCTTGTCCTTTCCCTGTCTGGCCTTCTGCCATAGCAAGCAGGAGAATATGAGCAAACTAAGGCAGCAGAGACCCTCAGTGGCCATTGACATCTGTGCCCAGGTCTCTGCCACCCTCTTGAATCCTTAACTTTGTGTCTGTGCCCTTGTAGAAGGTAGAGGATCTGTGTGTGTTTGAGGATGGGAGTTCATCATGCTCTGCTCTGGTTCGCATCTCTCCCTGCAGCTGTAAAAGGCAGGAAAATGTCAAGAAAAAAGGCATTAGAGACGATCAATAAGAGTGGACACCACTGCCCAGGTCTCTGCCACCCTACTGAATCCTTACTTTTGTGTCCGTGTCCTTTAAAAGGTAGAGAATCTGTGTGTGTTTGAGAATGGGAGTGCACCATGCTCTTCTCCGCTTCCCATCTCTCTCTGCAGCTGTAAATGACAGGAAAGTGTGAAAAAAAGAAGGCATTAGAGACAGTCAATCACGATGGACACCCCTGCCCAGGTCTCTGCCACCCTCTTGAATCCTTAACTTTGTGTTCGTGTCGTTGTCGAAGGTAGAGAATCTGTGTGTGGCTGAGGATGGGAGCTCCTCATGGTCTGGTCCTGTCCCTTTCTGGGCCTGCTCTTGTAAGGAGATAGGATAACAAACAAGAGGTCAGCCATCCTCACTCAGCACGGACAAGCCCTGCGAGGTCTGTGCCAGACTCCTGAATCCTTATCTTTTGTCTGTGTCTTTGTAGAAGGTAGAGACTGTCCACGTGGTTGAGGATGGGAGTTCCTCATGGTCTTGTCCGTCTTGTTTCTGGGCCTGCTGCATTAAAAGGCAGAAGATTATGAACAAAGAAAGGTAGCAGAGAGCATGAGTAAAATGGACAACTTGTGCCCAGATCTGTGCCAGACTCGTGAATGCTTAACTTTTGTCTGTGTCCTTGTAGAAGGTAGAGAATCTCTTGCTCCCTGGCTGAGCGTGGCTGTGTGCCATCGTCTGTTCCTCTGCTTTTAGGGGCCTGTGGTTTATGAGAGAGGATAAAAGCAATGGGGCATCCACCGTGCCTCACCACGGAGAACCCCTGTCAAGGTCTCTGCCACCCTCTTGAATCCTTACCTTAGTGTCCGCGTACGTTTAGAAGGTAGAGAATCTCTGGCTGTCTGGCTGCTCACCGGTCTGCTCGGCTCCAGGCTGTGACAGATCACCGCCCGTTCCTCCCCAGCAACCCTTTGTGACATGGCCACCTCCAGCATTCTATCGGTGTGTCAGGGCACAGGCTGTCCAGGGGTGATGGAAGGCCCAGGCCTTGGCTTCCTGGGGAAAATGGCTGTCACGCTTCATCCTTGTTAAAGAGAGCGGGATGGACAAAGCCCGTAACTCAGTCCCATGGGACAACTGTTGCTGAGAGCTCAGGGTCACTGCTGTCTGTGTGGGGACACCCTCTTGACCCGGGAGTGTGGTCTCCTCATGGCCCCTCACCTTTTTGCCTCTCCCCTGTCCCCTGGGCCTCATCCTGGCTTCCAGGGCCAGGGCAGAGCCGGGTGGAGCTCAGCATGAGGGCGCAGTCACAGAAGTCACAGCATCATGGAATCATTTAGGTCGTAAAAAACCCTTAAGATCATCGAGTCCAACCATAGAGCTAACACTGCCCACTCCACCACTAACCCACGTGCCTCAGCACCACGTCTACCCGTCTTTTAAATACCACCAGGGATGATGACTCCACCACTTCCCTGGGCAGCCCGTTCCAATGCTCAATAACCCTTTGTGTGAAGAAATAGTTCCTAGTATCCATCCTAAATCTTCCCTGGTGCAACATGGGGCCGTTGCCTCTTGTGCCATTGCCTGTGCCTTGGGAGAAGAGACCGACCCCCCCCCCCGGCTACACCCTCCTTTCAGGGAGTTGTAGAGAGCGAGAAGGTCTCGCCTCAGCCTCCTTTTCTCCAGGCTGAACATCCCCAGCTCCCTCAGCTGCTCCTCACAAGACTCGTGCTCCAGACCCCTCACCAGCTCCATTGCCCTTCTCTGGACACGCTCCAGCCCCTCAACGTCTGTCCTGTCGTGAGGGGCCCAAAACTGGACACAGCCCAGAGGATGAGGATTGAGGATGATGGAGGATGAGGATGAGGAGCCCAGAGGCAGAGGATTCCCTAACTTCTCTGGAGTTAGGATGGAGACGCGAATGCCCATCTTTACCGAGATCTGGGGAACCAGACTCTTCCCTCTAGCTAGAGAAGCTAGAGATTGACGGGGACCGGAGGAATCTTCCCCCACAGAACCTCTGGTTCAAATTAAGCTGGGGAAGATGAAACAGAGGCAGAATGCTCGGTTGATCCAGGAGCTGCCTCTTCAGTTCTAAATACAAAGAGCTATGAATGAGGTTATGACACTGGAAGGAAGAGTTATTGGTGCGAGAGGGAAGCCAGAAACCAGACCTTTCTTTAAACCTTTAACATTCAAGAGTGGAAAGCAAGGGGTGACACATCAGCTTTTGGACTTGCCAGGGGCACCGAAGCCCTTGATTGATCGGGACTTGTTAGAAAATTAGAAGCTGAAAGAAGATTTAAAAACGGTACAGTCAACTCTTGGGATCCCCCTGTCACTCCAGAAATACAAACGGGTTCTGTAATTGTTCGGGGGTGAAGCCCCAAACCGTTGGCGGTGAAAAGCTCTCTAGGTACCTGTCCGTATTCTCCCACGTCCCGTGCCACCCATGACTCTCCAGTCTCGGGACAGATCTCTGGGTGGGAGTCTTAAATAGTTGCTTAACCCTAAACAAGAACTGAAACACATTGAGGAGACCTAGCAATAGGACCAAGCTGGTTTGCATGTCCCAAGAGTATTCAAAATTCTCAAAAACTGGCATAGCTGGACCAAAATAGAAAAGGGAGGTGAAAGAGCTGGGGAAAGGAACACCACCAGCCCCCGCTTCCCCCATAGACTGAGTGTGATTATTAATAAATTCTGAGAGACGGTGTCCGAGGTCACAGCAGGACAGCGGTGCTGCATAAATGGCCCAACGTAACCATCTGAACAGTGATGCTATCGTATCATAAGTTGATATCACACAGGACGGCAAAATTATGATGCTGATCCCTCTCCCAGAGGTGATAAACATCATCACGGGGAGTACATAGAGCATGTCAGAATTTACATAACACGGCCGTGGGAACAAACGAAGCAACATTGTGACCAGTACTATTGACTAATATCATAAATGCATATAACACATCCATTTTAACACGCTCTGGTCAGATCTGTCGTTCTCTCAACCTTCCGAGTGCCCCACGTTGGGCGCCAAAAAGGACTGTCGTGGTTTGGCCTCAGACGGCAACAAAGAACCACGTGGCAGCCACGCTCTCGGCCCCTCCACGGCCATGAGGGGAGAGTTGGAAGGAAAAAAAGGAAACTGGTGGGTTGGCACAAAGGCAGTTTAACAGAACAGCAAAGGGAACAAGACAATGTGCAGAAGATCCCGTTGCCAGAGGTCGATGTTCACAAAGGAGACAGAGGAGTCCTGCAAAGGCTTTATTCGAATAAAGGGAGAGTCCCCTGGGGCATATCCCTGTGGGGTCTCTCCATTTGCCGGAGGACGCAGCCTCCCTTTTATCCTAATTCCCCGGCCGCACGTAACCCTCTTCCTTTCCCCATTGGCTGAGGTACTTGGAAGGTACAGACTTCTCGATCCGCCTATTACATCAAAGTTTAACTTTTGCCGGTTTTAATTGTCCAACTTTTGCGGTTTCACTTATTTCCCCTAGTTTTCAGTTACCTCACTCCTGCAGCTTCAATTAACTCTCCTCTTCTTTTGGTTGTCTCACTCCTGCCATTTCCGTTAACTTCCCTGTTTGTGGAGACACTCTTATCCCTATTTTCTTATCAGCCCCTCCTCTGTTTATTTCACTATTTGTCTTTACAACCTTTAGTCACCGTTCATTGGACCTTTTCTTCTTGTCTTCTTTTTGGTTTTGGAGCTATTTGCAGAGCCATCATCTTCGGTCCCCTTGTAGCTAATTCTGGGTCACTGGGCACAGCTACGACTTGCATTCTTCTGACTCCATGCTGAATGAGCTGCATGAAACAAGGTATCCTACATGGTACAAAAATCAGAGCTGCTACCGCACAAAGGGAGAAAACCACCATGCGTTTAACCCATGGTCCACCAGGCAACCACGAGAACATGTCTAATTCCCATCCTTTCCCGGTTTGAACTGGCACGTGAGCTAGTTTTCTCATTCCTTTTCTTATCTGTTTTACTACCGCCCCGTGATCATGGATTTGTAAACAGGAGCTGGGTTCCTTTAGTTTTCCACCAACTCCCCCTTCTTCTGCTAGCAAATAATCTAGGACCCTTGGGTGTTGGAAAATTGCATTCCTCATCTGAGCAGATTGGTCTGCAAGAAAGTCAAGAGCCTCAGCGCTCTGGTTAGGTAAAATTGCAAAAACCGGCTTGTAATCTAACTATCCTATTTAAATTATAAATGGGGTCTCTTGCTCCAGAAATCACCTGGTGGGGATTCCGTGCTGCTGGTCCAGAATACCGTATAATTCGTTCAGGTTCATCTGATGTATAATTCATCTTCTCCCCATGATTGGGAACCCCCTTTAGTTAGGGATTTATCAGTTGCTCGTCGTTCTCTTATCAGATCATCCTATCCATTAACCCCTAACTCGTTTCCTTGAACTTGTGGTAATAAGGAAAATAACGGTCTCATATATCCTATAGAACGTATCCCTGAGCGCTTTGGAGGTAACCTTTGGTAGGCGTGTTGCCCACAAATCCAGTAATGGCCCTTCAAAGCCCAAAGCCATTCCCGTTAGCGAATGGGCCTTCCCATGTTTCATTATCCTGTGGTATTTCACAGTATAGAGTATCTTTTGATCCCAGGGGTCCTCCTGCTATATCCCGGGGCTGCTGCTTGTGGACGGGGGTTGTTCAGTGACCTCCTGGCTGTTCCTCCCTTCCCAAGGTGTGAGGATCTGGCCAAAGGGAACGTCCTCTTGCGGGGGCACCTCGAGAAAGCGAGTGAGGTGACTTCAGCCCTTAAAGGAGCTGTTGGAAAACTGAGGGCGGATTGGATGAGGGCGCAGGAGGAGCTGGAAGCGAAGGAGAGAGAATGGCACCGGGAACGTGTGTGGAATAATTCCTAAAATAAAAATTTTATTAAAAATATAGCATTGTTCACACATTAAGGAAAGGTATAAAATGGAAGCGTTTCCAGGGTAGAATACAGCAGATACGGGAACGAGGTGATCCTATGGAAGTGATAAGCTGCATATTTGCTACCCTGAGCCAACAGTCTGTCAGATTTTGATGAAATGCTGTCCTTTGTGCGAACTTTGCTCATTATAATGTCATTATAATACCAAAACACACCTCCAGCCCAAAGGCTACCCGCCTCCAAGGTGCAACCACTCGTCCTTGAGTCTGCGCCCTGAATTTTTCGTAAACTATACCTTTAAAAGCGAGGCGAGAGAATTTTACACCAAGCCTAATAAAGGTATTTATGACTAGAGTCACTCAAACTCCACCTTGAAGGTAAAACATAGTATAAAACTAGCCCAAGAAAGGGGGGATGCTAGGGAAGACCCCATCGTGAAGAGGTCAGGGAGGACCCCGTCACGGACTGCCTTTGACTTGCCGGACCAGTCGAGGGGCTGAGCCTTTCTTCCCCCCCCATAGGGAGGCCTTTGGGTAAGACTTAGACTATACCGAGTGCTTCCTCGGGAAACTTAGAAATCTCTCTAGAGGGTTATTTTTGTTACATTTATAGCCAGGCTGTATTGTTTGGAACTTTGTCGCACGCTTTGTACCATGAACAAACCATATTTTACTTGCACGTGCTTTGCAGACAGTGTATTTATCACCGGCAAACCATAAGAACCTTTGTATCTGTTGCTGAAATAAACTGCACTGCTTAAGTAGCTAGCCGTTTCGGTTTCCCATTGAACGCCACCAAACATTAGAGTGCGGCCGTGCTAGTTCATGAGCACGACTAGACTGAAGGTGCAGTCCACTATGACTGTATCTGGACTCGTGACAGTTAAATATATTAAACACGACTGGACTGATAGTGGTGAATTGGGCATCCCTCAGGATTTAAACCTAGCCGCACCTAGCCTCCCACCTCGGTGAGGAGTGTTAGAACGCAAGGGGGTTTATTTTCTGCCAAAACTATTTTGCCTATTAACACAACAGACGTGAGGTGAGGAGGGGCTGCGGGAATGTCAGAGGTGATGCCAGCGTGGCACGAGAATGTGTTTTATTTTTGGCCCAGAGACCTCCCTGTGAGAAGGTTGTGTCGGTTTTGGGGATGTGTTGGTGCTGGGGATGTGCTGGTGTTGGGGATGTGTTGGTGCTGGGGATGTGCTGGTGTTGAGGATGTACTGGTGTTGAGGGTGTGTTGGCGTTGAGGGTGTGTTGGTGTTGAGGATGTGCTGGTGTTGGGGATGTGCTGGTGTTGGGGATGTGTTGGTGTTGAGGATGTGCTGGTGCTGGGGATGTGCTGGTGTTGGGGATGTGCTGGTGTTGGGGATGTACTGGTGTTGAGGGTGTGTTGGCGTTGAGGGTGTGTTGGTGTTGAGGATGTGCTGGTGTTGGGGATGTGCTGGTGTTGGGGATGTGTTGGTGTTGAGGATGTGCTGGTGCTGGGGATGTGCTGGTGTTGGGGATGTGCTGGTGTTGGGGATGTGTTGGTGCTGAGGAGCAGACAGGGCTGGGAGATGGAGGGGTGGTGGTGATGGAAGCAAATGGTGGTGATGGAAGAGTACCCCCTGCTGTGGCCGTGCTGCTCAGTCCTAAAGGCCAGTGCTGCTGCTGCTGGTAGTTCTCTCTGGTAGTTGTTCAATCTCCGCCTGGAGCCGTGAGAGCAGAGAGGTCTGTGTGTTTTCAGATTGCGAGCAGCCAAGGGAAGACCAAGAGGGGCCTCCCTCACCGACAGCAAATGTGAGAGTGGCCTTGGAGGGGCTTGTCTTTGTCGTCCTCCCCCAAGACACCTGTGTGTGAGACACCTCTGCAAGGGGAGATGCTGAATGAGGGTCACTTGCTTTGCTGATGTCCCCTCCTGCAGGACAAGGGTGGGTGTTCCCTCCTGTGCAGTCGGGTGGCAGCTCTGCTGAGGCTGCTCCTGTGGTGGCTCTTCAGTCCCCAGTGCCCTGTTGGAGTAGTTCTTGAAGGAGACCTGGCCACGGTGGTGTGACCCTCTCCCAGCTGAAAGACTTGTGCAGTGACGGCGAAGGCTGAGCTGGCATTTCTTTTTCTCTTTGCATCTGTAGCTTTATGACAAGTTCAGAAGGGGTGAACGTGGCCGTCTGCTCGGCCTGTGGCATCAGGTGGACACCTTCTGCCGCCGTTTCCTGGAAATGAAGACTGCCACGCACCGGTGAGTAGAAGCTGAGGCCAGATGTCTGCAGAAAAAATGTGGCTTCCCTTCAGATCTCTCTGGGGTTCCTTTCTCTCTGCAAACAGAAGTAGCACAGCCTCCGGTGTCAGGAGGCAATTTCAAAGTCTGGGTTACCGTCAGCCATTGATCTTATTGGATTATAAGCCTTCCTTAATGCCGCGAGTGTGCCTGACCTACTGTTTAATTCTCCTCCTCTTTGTGATTTGTTGGTACAACATTTTCGGTTTATTCTCACACCACCTTCCTGAAATGTTTGTTCTGTAGATATTGTCGTCAGCCTCTGAGCAGCCACTTGCCGGGGTGTTCCTTGCAAGCCTGAGTGCAGAAGGCCTTGGGGGCAAGAAGGGCCATTTTGCAGCATGAAGCATCTTAACCTGAATCATCCTGTGATCCTGTGATTATTGGATGGGAAATTCATAGCCGTCTCCCCAAAGAGCTTGCAGGCTCTTTGATCCATTCCCCGCTGAAGGCAAAAGTGATTGTGGGAATAGTCATCTGGACTTTCAACGTCTGTCTGACCCCCAGAAGAACTTTGGCCAGGCTGGTATCCAGCGTAGGAAAGAGGAGAGAGAGAACCAGGAGGCAGGAAGCTGTTAATTTGTGAGCACCTGAATGTTTTGGAAAGGTTCTGTGATTTCTGGAAGCTTGTTTTACTTTCTCAGTGCTGAATGTTTCCCCTCCATCAAGGACAAAGAGTGATGCAGGTCTGGTCAGGAAATGCCAGCGTTCTTGAGGTGTAAATAGAAAGGGGTTGGAAATCATCCCAACTGCCGTTTCTGGGACATAGGATGTGCTCTTGGGTTTGGAAACGAGAATGTTTTTATGTTCAAACCTTGTTTGTCTCTCCCCTTCGCAGAGACTGAAGGACTCGGAGGCACTTGGAGAAAAACATTCCTCATTACAGCGTGAGTTGGTGGTCATGAGGGAGACACTGGAGCAATCGCACCTTCAGAGGGATCTGCTGAAGCAAAAGAGAGATGAGCTTACCATGGCCCTGGCGAAGGTATGGTCACCTTGTGATAGCAAGGCCACCACAGATGCTGTTTCTGGCAGCAGCAGACAGGGACAATCATAGACGCATAGAATCATGGAGGTTGGGAGGGACCTTTCGAGTCCTCGAGTCCAACCGCTACCCTCACACCGCCAAATCCTCCACTGACCCCTGTCCCTCAGCTCCACCTCTGCCCGTCTTTTCACTACCGTGTTGCTCCTCTTCTGTTCTCCCACTGTTGTTTAAGTACAATGTTGGTCTCCTTCTTGGGAAATGGTGGTGAGAGCAGGCAGGTCTTTGGGGCAGTCTGTCCTCACGTGCTGATTGGGAGCGCTGAACTGGGAGTATGTCAGAGACACGCAGGGGATGGGGAGTTGCTGCTCTCTTCTTGACTGTAAACCTGACTGTATTTTATTTCCTCTGTGCTTCCGTGGCGGTGGCTGGAGCAAGAGAATGGAGCTCTGTCGGGTAAAGTGGAGGAGATGGAGAGAGCAAAGGTCTCTGCCCAGGAGAAGCTGCGCTTGTGTAGAAGAACAGATGGAGAGCTCTGCGCAGAGAAAGCCCCCCTGGAGCAGCTGCTGAAGGAAGCAGAGGAGCAAGAAGAGGGGCTGCGGGCAGCGCTGAGGATCCGGGCAGAGGAGAAGGAAGAAAGCCAAGAGAAACTCATCCAGGTGGGACCAAAATGCTGGTGCTTCTGGGTGGGCGTTTGGCTGCTTGTCTGGGTGAAGCTGTGCCTGTGTTGGCCTCCTTTTTGGCATATTTACTTTGGAGGGCCAGAGAGTGGTGTCATCAGAACCAGGGGCTTGTTGTCCTCCTGGAAGATACAGCCTCCATTGTCCATCCATTGTTTTTCTTGCTGGCACAGAGGGTGTGGGCGCAGCTCCCCGTGTGCCAGGGATCAGAGAGCAGCAATTTCAGATGCGGTTATTGCCATCACATTGGGCTGGGCTCTCTGTGCTCTGCCAGGTGACAAGGGAAGCCCGGCCATTCCCTCCGAGGGGCCCACGTTGCTATTTGAAATGGCAGAAACGGGCTTTCTGTGTACGAGAACCTGGAATCCAGCCTGTTTGAGGCTCAGCAGCACTTATCTCAGGGAAGGTGGTAGAAAACCAGCCCGGTGGTTCTGACTGTACTGACCTTAAACCCTTTGAATTTCAGCGTAGGAGGGATCTTAACACGCCTTCGCTTAGAAACAGAAGCCCCTCCAGACAAACAAGGTCTGAATGTAAAAACATTCTCGTTTCCAAACCCAAGAGCACATCCTATGGCCCAGAAAGGGCAGTTGGGATGATTTCCACAAAGCAGCACAAAGAAGAGGAGCATTCAACAGTAGGTCAGGCACACTCACGGCATTAAGGAAGGCTTATAATGCAATAAGATAAATGGCTGAGACGTTTGCTGTGGGTGAGGGAGGCCCCTCTTGGTCTTCCCTTGGCTGCTCGCAATCTGAAAACACACAGACCTCTCTGCTCTCACGGCTCCAGGCGGAGATTGAAGAGCTACCAGAGAGACGAGCGCTCCTGTGTCACTGCCCGACAGCGCCCAGCAGCAGCAGCACTGGCCTTTAGGACCGAGCAGCACGGCCACAGCAGGGGGGCCTCTTCCATCACCACCATTTGCTGACACCCCTCCTGACCCATTTGCTGACACTGGGTGCTGACACCCAGTCCCGTCTTCTGCTCCTCAACACCAGTACATCCTCATCAGAGCCACAACCTTCTCACAGCGAGGTGTCTAGGCCAGAAATAAAACGCATTCTCAGGCCACGCTGGCATCACCTCGGACATTCCCGCAGCCCCTCTTCACCTCACGTTCCCAGTGCCATTGTCTCTCCTTCGCTTCCAGCTCCTCCTGCGCCCTCATCCAATCCGCCCTCAGTTTTCCAACATCTCCTTTAAGGGCTGAAGTCACCTCACTCGCTTTCTCGAGGTGCTCCCGCAGGAGAGCATTCCCTTTGGCCAGATCCTCACACCTTGGGAAGGGAGGAACAGCCAGGAGGTCACTGAACAACCCCCGTCCACAAGCAGCAGCCCCGGGATTTCCCGGCTCCCCCAACACTGACGTTGGTGTCAAACTGAGAGGCAGGAGAAGCGCTTTCTCGCATGAACTGAGATCTCTCAGGGCTGGCAAACTCATGTGCTCCTCCTTTAGCCTTCCGTGTCCTTCTACAGCTTTGCTTTCCCTTCCTCTTCAACTCGGACCATGCCCACAGGTAACGGCTGCCTCCCCTTCGTGCTGCCTCATCACTGGATGCATCCCCTTTCTCTGGCCTTGTCCCCACTCCCTCACCTACTGCTCCAGGGCATGACTTAGGCTGGGAAGGGACCCTTGGAGCTCAGCCGGAGGAACCCCCTGCTCAAAACAGAGCCATGCAGCACCCCTATTACTGCCCCACACAACAGGTTGTGGACCTTTCTCCTTCCAAAAGGGCTTGCCCCACCGCTTCCCTTGGGGCCACTGGGGAGCACTGACAGCTTTTCCCTGCCTTCCAGGAGCAGCCAGGACACCCACTAGGAGGGAACGCTTCTTCCTTCTGCCTTTGCTGCTCCTCTTCCACCTGAGGCAGGGCTTTCTCCAGGCTGTGGTCTTCTGTGGCTTCCCGCCTGCCTGGGGAGGGATCCCTGAAGAAGAAAGGGAATGTTTAGTCCACTTCTTGTGTTCCCTTCACTGCTGTTCGCATCCATCGCTTTCCCCTCCCTTCCTTGGGCATCTCAGGAGCTGAGATGCCTCAGCTGAGGTGAGGCATCTCAGGTGGCTTCTTCCAGGCATAACAGTCTGGTCACTACAGAGAGGAAGGGAGGGGAAGCTGTCACTCACCGCCAGCAGCTCTCCTCAGTCTCCCACTCTTGCACTCTCACAGCGGGTATCCTCAGCTCATGACGGCCAGTGCTCGCTGCCACCCGAACCCCAGGAATGGTGCGGGACATCAGGTGCAGGAGCCCAGGAGTTGCAGGGGTTCAGCCGGTGACAGGAAATGGGCACCTACAAGGACAGAGTCAGAAAGCCCTGATGAAAGCCCAAGGGCAGGAAGAGGCAGGACTTGCTTCCCCTTTCTGTGGGAAACACCCTTGACAGGGAGCTGTTTCTAGCCCAGAAGAGAGAGCTGTTGCGGGCATGGAGCAGGGGATGGCTCTGGCACCTTCTCCCCGTGGGAAGTGCCCTCAGAGACTGTGCGTGTGGGGAGATGCACGGTGGCCCTGTGCCACGCAGCAGGGCTCCATCGGGAGCCCCTGGGGAGCTGCCATGGAGTTCTTTCCCGACCCTGCGCAGCACCATCCCTCGCCCTCCCTTGCCAGCGGACTTGCACTGCCTTGGAGCAGTTCTCAGAGTTGGGAAAGATGGGCAGCAGCAGAGCCTGGGACACACCTGGGCTTCTGCACCTTCTGGACCTTGCCACTTTGTTGCAGTGCCCGTCTTTTCTCTCTCTTCCTTCCTGTCTCTTCTCTTCCCTCTCCCCTGAGCAGGCCTCTTCTCTCTTTCTTTTTCTTGGGTTTTCAGTTTCCTGGAGGGAGCCTGCAAACCTTTCCATCCCACAGCGTGGTTAGATAGCTCTAGCCGGGATCAGCTGGGTGAACCAGTTCTTGATTGAACCCAAGCTGACTCCTTTTACCTTCTTTCCTCTGAAAGGCTCCTTCTTTGTTCTTGGGCGCATCCCAGGGAGTCTTGCGTGGTCTCTGGGGCGGTTGGAGGCAAAGCGGCGGGTGCCTAAACCAGAAATGTTGGCGTTAGCAGGTGACAAGGGACGTCCTGGAGGAGTAAGCCACTGCTGGGCGAATCGCTCGCTAGAGAAGATCCCTGGTCTGGTTTGCATTAGCCCTTTCTCCCAGGGGCCTCCCGGGGGAACACAGTGTTCACAGCGGGGTGTGACACTCAGTTCATTTGGGGGGCCGTTCAGCAGGGAGCCTGCGGTCCCCCTCCAGGCAAGAAGAGCCTTGCCCGCTTCATTCTGCTGCAGTTTCTTCACCCTCCTGAGACAGAGCTCTGCGCATGTCCCTTTGGTGCAACAGCACCTTCTGTGGTGGCTTTGCTTCTGGAAGCTGTCCTTCTGTAGGTCTTTTGTAGGCCTGTCCTTTGGCTGAGGACGTGCCTAACGCATTGGAGAAAGACCCCTTCCAGTTTTACTTACAAGGCACCATTCCAAGGGGGATGAACAAGCCCCACCCAAAGGCACAAGAGCTGAAATACCAGGAAGAGGCAGAGCAGCTACTTGGACTCCTCAGGAACTCCTCCTCCAGGAGACGCCTTGTCCCAGAGTTTGTGGACCTGCCCTACCTCTGCCGTTGGCGATCCTTCCACCGTATCTACCCCTGCTGCTTTCTGGAGGACGAGCAGAGAGGGTGGTGCATCCAGGAAGGCTTTTGCTTCGTGCTCCACGTCTGCCTCGCCTGCGTGGTCCCGTTGCTCTTCCAAAGGCAGCTCTGGGAAGCAAAAGCACATGCAGCAAAGTGACTTGTTGGAAGTGGACAACAGCTAAAGCCAAAGCCACCCAAAGCCCTAGACCAGCTTTCCGCTCGGGCTGTAACAACGCTCAGTCCCTCCTCCTACCTGTGGCTGTGTGCGTGGGTGCTGGCGACTCCTCAGCTGAAGGACTGGAAGGGCCGGCCATCTCTTCCCCAAAGATTTCACAGGGCTTTTCCATGGGGAACTCCACCAGCACCTTCAGCTGCACACGTCACAGCCTCGGTTGCAGGGCAGGTGGCTGAAAAGGTGGCAAGCAGCCTTTCCCACTCCTCACCCTTGCCTCCACGCAGAAGGCTGTGGCTGTGGGGCTGCTCTTCCAGGCAGCCACCCCCCCCCCAGCCCAGCCCTCCCCACCAGCATTTGCTCAATAGAGAGGAAGGAGGCAGCCAGGCACCTCTCAACCGCCAAGCTCTGCTGGGCCGGGAAGGCTGCAGCCGGCTGCTCCATCCAGCGTACCTTCCCAGTGCCCTCCAGCGGGACCTCCAGCGGGAGCAGGTCCTCCTTGGGTGGGCTCAGCAGGTTTGGCCCAAGGCAGATGGCCAGGTTGCTGCAGCTCATCCTGCTGGTGCAGGCGTTGTGGCCGATGTGCTGCAGGACGGGGAGTAGCCGCTTCAGGAGGAGGACATGTGCTGCTGTCAAGTTCTCGGCCACCCTGAGGGAACAGGAGCACAAGGTGAAGAAAGCAGACGTTGCCCACAGCCATGGCCAAAGCTTGCCCAAGGCAGGTGGGAAGCAGCGGCTGTGTTGCGCAGCTTTCCAGGTGCTCTCAGCCAGCGCTCAGGGCTCCTGCTCAACAGGCAGGCTGCTGCCCACACTTACGCTTTCAGCTCTCCCGCGTCGGCCTGCTTGCTCCTCCTCTCCATGGCTGGCATCCAGTCCTCATAGAGGTCGATGACGAGGAGCTTGGTGGGGATGCTTTGGAGGAAGCTGTGCAATGCCAAGGGCTGACCCTTTCTCCTGGCTTTTTGATTGTGTTTTTAGCGGTTCTTTATTGTATTTGATTGGTTTTTGTATTGTTTCTTGGCCAGTCTTGGCCAAACTTCTTTCTCTCGGAAGGGAACTCTTCTGATTCTCCAAAGGAAGAGCTGTCTCTGCATCTGGAATGTTTCTGGCATCTGCTGTCTTTGATGATCTGTTGCTGTTCTCTGCGCAGGGCCAGGGTGGGTCTGGCTTTTTTCCCCCACCCATGCGTTAGCTGAGGCGAGGTCTGGCTGAGGACAGCCCCCTGCCACTGGCTTTCTCATCCTCAGCCTGAAACAATGCCAACTCCAGGCCCCAATAACCTGGGTGGCGCTCCAGGGGAGTCCAACAGGCTGTGGCGATCTGCAGTGGTTTCCGGCGGTCTCCGGCGGTCTCTGGTGTTCTGCGATGGTCTCCGGTGTTCTCCGGCGGTCTCCAGCGGTGTCCGGCGGTCTCCGATGGTCCCCAGCATTCTCTTGCGGTGTCCGGTGGTCTCCATTGATGAGACCGCCGGACACCGCTGGAGACCATCGGAGGCCACCGGTGGCTGGCAGTCTGCGGTGGTCTTCGATGGACTCTGGCGGTTTCCAGCGGACTCCGACGGTCTCCAGTGTGAGACCACCGGAGGCCGCAGGACACCGCCAGTGTCTGATCCTCTCCGGTGGTCTCCCATGGTGTCCTGTGGTCTCCGCCGGTCTCTGGTGGTCTCCGACGCTCTCCAGCAGTCTCAGCCGTCTCCAAGGGACTCCTCCTGGTCCTATGGGGCTGCCGGCCCGAAGATGGCAGCCCCTCTCCTCGCCTCTTCCCCGCGGCTCTGAAAGAGAAATCACAGAATCGTTTACGTTGGAAAAGAAATGGAAGCTCATGGAGTCTAGCTGTTAGCCTGGCACCGCCAAGTCCGCAGCTCAACCACGTTCCTAAGGCCCACATCTACAGGTCTTTGAAATCCCTCCCGGGAGGGTGCCTCAAGCCCTTCCCTGGGCAGCCTGTTCCAATGCTTGTCAAGCCCTTCAGGGAAGAACTCTTTCCCAGTCTCCCCTGTCAACCTCCCCTGGCGCAACTTGAGGCCGTTTCCCCTTGTCCTGTCCCTCGTGCCTTGGGAGAAGAGAGCGACAGCCCCCTGGCTCCAGCCTCCTCTCGGGGAGTTGTCGGGAGCGGTAAGGTCTGGTGCTGGTGCTGTGGGGCTGCCGGGCAGAAGAGGGCAGCCCCTCTCCTCTCCTCTCCTCTTGCCCAGGCCTGAGGGCAGAGGAGATAGCCCCCCTTGCTGAGGGGCGGGGGTGTGGGGAGGGAAAGCAGGGCTCCTCGGCGGCTTGACAGCCGGCTGATGTTCCTGCTGAGCCTGCCGCATGGCGGTGTGGATGGCCCACTTACGGTTAGCGTCGGCCGCGGGGCCGGCGCCGCTTGCTGGACCGTGGCTTTGCGGAGGGTCCCTTTGAGCCGGCGGGGGTCCTGCGGCGCTTTGGGCCCGCTGCTGCTGGAGGCAGCCTGGCCACGGTGGAGGTGTGCCCCGTCAGGCCTGCGGGAGAGGGATCCACCTCCATTGGCTCCTCTGCCGGTGGGTTGACCTCCATGGGCTCTCCCTCGTCCCTCTTGGCGGGTGGGTCGACCTCCATGGGCTCTTCCTTCTCCCTCTTCAGGGGTGGGTCGACCTCCATGGGCTCAACTCCTTGGCCATCGCTGCTGCTGCCGCTGCTGCTGGCCGCAGCCCACTTGCGTTTCTCTCGGTGCTTGGGCATCCTCCGGGCTTCCGAGGAGCCCCTTCTGGCTGGGCCCACTCAATGTGGGCGCTCGTCCCACCCAATGTGGGCACTGGCCTCCCTTTGCCGCCTCCTCCTCTACCAAGCAGGCTTGGTGCAGGAATCTCTGGCTGCTGAGCGAGCTGTGGGTCAGCCACAGGGGTGCCAGTTGGCCAACGGCCGGCCGGTGACGTCACCAACGGACCTTTCTGTGTCTGGGAGGGTGGCCCATGAGGCCCTGCAGGCCCCATGCCGGGCGGCCCTTTGGCTTGCCAGAGAGCAAGGCAGCCCCTGGGGCAGCGGGACTGCCCTCCAGCTCCCCTCCTGTGCCCAGAGGATGCCCAGAAGCTCTGAAGTGGCGGCATCAGACCAGCTGGCGTGTCCCCTCGGAGTTCTGCCTGCGTCCTCTGGCTTTGCTCTGCCTCTTCCTGAGCGCTTGTGCCTCAGGTTTTTCTGCCATTTGCACTCTGTCCCTTTGCAAAAGGGCAGAGCGTGGTTGTGGAATTGCAGTCCAGGTCTAGAGGTGTGGCCTGGAAAGCCCAGTGCCTTTTTTCCCCCATTGCAGTGTCCAGAAGTTGCTGCTTGAAAGCTGAAATCCTCTTCTTCATCGGCCGTAAAGCGTTCCTTCTTCACCAGTCACACCTGGAGACAGAAACATCACCCGTTTCTCCAGGTGATTCCCAAAGCTTGTGCTGGGGAAAGTGTTTGGGTGGAAACTGCACTGAAAAACCTTTCACTCTCGCTCAGACAAATGTAGAGAAATTCCCCTTGAATACCTTTCAGATGACAGCGATTCTACTTCCTTGAAGCTGAAAAACTAGGAAGGTTTTTCCTGATTGGTACGAGTGTAACTGGGTCCCAATTTCCCCCAATAATGATGGATACAAGCTTTAGATTGGTGTGGGAGGAAGCACTTGTTTCTAGATGCCTCTGCTTAATGGCAAACTGGTTTTGCAACCCTTAACATCATGCAAACATTAAACTGGCTGCAAAAAAATTGGAGCTGGAGCTGTCTCTTTCCTTCCAGTATCTTCATGGGGTCACCTGTTAATGTGCCTGTAGCATTTTAAAGGCGAAACTGCCAGGCAAATGCTCCTTTTCAGATGTTTTCCTGCAACGGGAAGTGGTAGCCCCTCCACAGGTCAAGGTGTGACATGCTCACTTTTGAACTCCCTATCTCAATCCCTCTTCCCCTCAGCATCATTACTGAGAGTGTTATTTCCTCAGTTGGTGTCCGTCTGGAGAAGAAAAGTGTCCTTTTTGAGCGCAGGCCCATGACACGAAGATGCTGAACATTTGTGCCTAGGGATTTAGTTTGTTCGTGAACAAAGGGAGAGGATTGCTGTGTCTGTTGCTCTGCGTGTCTTTATTGCTTATGTCCTTATCACTTGTTGCTAGTCGTGCTCACAAAACAAGCAAAAAGGGCAATTGAGGGTTGTTTAATTTGTGCTAAGGTCAATTTACAAGGGAAGGTGCTAGAGGAGGGCGACCTTGGGCCCATTCCAACGATGTCAGGTGGATTTTACTGAAATGCCCTGAACAGGAAGATTTCTTCCTTTCCCTGAACAGGATCTTTTGGTAATAGTATGCCAGCTAACCGGGTGGCCAGAAGCATTTCCAGTTGCTTCAGCAACTACGGGATCAGTTATTAAAGTGCTTTTAGGACAAATAATTCCTAGATAGGGAGTAATAGAGGCAATAGACTCACAGAGAGGAACACATTTTACTGGAAAAATTCTTCAAGGGGTTGTGGTGGCCTTAGGAATACAATGAGATTTCCGTACTCTGTGGAAGCCCCGGAGTTCAGCGAAAGTAGAGAAGATGAATGGGGGAATTAAGCAGCATCTTTTGAAATTATTTTTGGAAACCAAAATGCCATGGATATGTCTTCTACCATTAGCTTTAGCTAGCATAGGGGCCAAACCCAGAGGAGATACTCAACTATCCCCCTTTGAATGAATGTTTGGAATCCCTTACCCTGCTAACTCTCGACCTAGTGGGGAGGTAGAAATAAGTGACGTCTACTTGAAACAATATGTGGCCGGGATACTGTCTCTTGTGAAATCTCTTTGACAGGAAGCTCAGCTGGCACAGACCCTGCCTTTGGACTTTGCTGTCTAGAGCATCCAACGGGGAGGTTGGGTCCTAATTAAAGAATGGAAAGAAGCACCACTGGTGGCAAAGTGGCAGAGACCGTACCAAGCGTTATTAACCGCGGAAACAGCAGTTAAGACGGCCAAACACGGGTGGACTCGTCATATTCGAACACGGGTGGACTCGTCATATTCGAGTCAAGACGTCCAAGGCCCTGGAAAACTGGACTTGGGAGCTAAAGGAAGAGGAGGGGAAACTGCAGCTAGCCTTCCGTAGAAAAAGACTCCATTAGTAGTATTTGATAAGTTAAAAATCAAGGGCAAGGCTGGATTGACCTCTGTCAATTGCCACAATAAGAAATTCTAAACTCCGTTACTGGCTGCAACCCAGTAGGCGTTGAGCAGTGGAAGCACATGCCATACCAGACCTTGATTTGAAAAAGTGAAAAATGGAAGTTTAGGGTGGGAGACTAGAACTAACTCTTACAAGGAGTGGGTCAGACCGGTAGCCATCAGGTAGACCTCGGGAGGAGTTCCGTGTGTTTACCCAAAGGATCTACGGTATAGATCCATAAGGAAAAGAGGCCCCTTATTTAACTTCCAGCAACTGGTGAGCAGACACTAACTGAATTGTTTCCGTATATTCACTTGCCACATCAAGTGTAGAAAGATGATAAGCTCAAGATGAAATTTTTAGTAATGATCATGTTTCTATACTATTGGCAAAATCGAAGTCTGGGATGGGAAAACCGATTTTTGACTCTAGGGGACGAGGTAGCCAAAGCTTTTAACCTCAGTAATTGCTGGGTCCGCGGAGGTCCAGGAGGAGCTGAAGATTGGCTGTGGGTAGCCCAGCCTGTCCAGCCTAAATGGTTGGTGAGTGACTTAAGTAGAGTGCATAATGGAACTGGGTTCTGGAAGGAAGACGGAGGTACATGGAAAATACAGTACCCAGGAAAAGGAAATTACTGTCTGAACAGAACCAAGCTGGGAGGGAAAAATGTAGGTAAAAGCGAATGTGAGTGGACATTGTCACCAGGAATGGGTTGTTACGATCCATATTGTAGACCTTATAATTGCTTTAGGTACCGAGGAAGATGGAACCAAACGCATGTTAAGCTTATAGGTGGCACCTGGGTAAAGTGCTCTTTCAAAGAACCTTGGCACAGTGGATGCAAAGCAGTTGCGAGAGAAATTATGCAAAAAGGGGGATTTAGAGATTCTTTATTCCTGGCTTGTCAGTGGGACAATACCATTAACAAGAATCATGTAATAAGGGTTTATCAATGGGGCTGGCAAAACTCAAGTGGAACTAGGACCTATTTTAGAAAATTTTGGTCGGCTACAAATTGAACTAAGAATGGTAGGGGATGTAACTGTAAAGGGCACGCAGATGCGGGAGCCTTTGAATGTGATTATTGCGATTCCTATGGCGATTTCAGTATAGCAGGAGGACCCCTGGGATCAAAAGATACTCTATACTGTGAAATACCACAGGATAATGAAACATGGGAAGGCCCATTCGCTAACGGGGCTTGGGCTTTGAAGGGCCATTACTGGATTTGTGGGCAACACGCCTACCAAAGGTTACCTCCAAAGCGCTCAGGGATACGTTCTATAGGATATATGAGACCGTTATTTTCCTTATTACCACAAGTTCAAGGAAACGAGTTAGGGGTTAATGGATAGGATGATCTGATAAGAGAACGACGAGCAACTGATAAATCCCTAACTAAAGGGGGTTCCCAATCATGGGGAAAAGATGAATTATACATCAGATGAACCTGAACGAATTATACGGTATTCTGGACCAGCAGCACGGAATCCCCACCAGGTGATTTCTGGAGCAAGAGACCCCATTTATAATTTAAATAGGATAGTTAGATTACAAGCCGGTTTTTGCAATTTTACCTAACCAGAGCGCTGAGGCTCTTGACTTTCTTGCAGACCAATCTGCTCAGATGAGGAATGCAATTTTCCAACACCCAAGGGTCCTAGATTATTTGCTAGCAGAAGAAGGGGGAGTTGGTGGAAAACTAAAGGAACCCAGCTCCTGTTTACAAATCCATGATCACGGGGCGGTAGTAAAACAGATAAGAAAAGGAATGAGAAAACTAGCTCACGTGCCAGTTCAAACCGGGAAAGGATGGGAATTAGACACGTTCTCGTGGTTGCCTGGTGGACCATGGGTTAAACGCATGGTGGTTTTCTCCCTTTGTGCGGTAGCAGCTCTGATTTTTGTACCATGTAGGATACCTTGTTTCATGCAGCTCATTCAGCATGGAGTCAGAAGAATGCAAGTCGTAGCTGCTGTGCCCAGTGACCCAGAATTAGCTACAAGGGGACCGAAGATGATGGCTCTGCAAATAGCTCCAAAACCAAAAAGAAGACAAGAAGGTCCAATGAACGGTGACTAAAAGTTGTAAAGACAAATAGTGAAATAAACAGAGGAGGGGCTGATAAGAAAATAGGGATAAGAGTGTCTCCACAAACAGGGAAGTTAACGGAAATGGCAGGAGTGAGACAACCAAAAGAAGAGGAGAGTTAATTGAAGCTGCAGGAGTGAGGTAACTGAAAACTAGGGGAAATAAGTGAAACCGCAAAAGTTGGACAATTAAAAACGGCAAAAGTTAAACTTTGATGTAATAGGCGGATCGAGAAGTCTGTACCTTCCAAGTACCTCAGCCAATGGGGAAAGGAAGAGGGTTACGTGCGGCCGGGGAATTAGGATAAAAGGGAGGCTGCGTCCTCCGGCAAATGGAGAGACCCCACAGGGATATGCCCCAGGGGACTCTCCCTTTATTCGAATAAAGCCTTTGCAGGACTCCTCTGTCTCCTTTGTGAACATCGACCTCTGGCTATGGGGTTTTCCGCACACGTCCTTTCTATCGCTTGGCTAAGATTTCAGAGTTTAGCATGCTAGTAGTCACTTCCCGAGAATCTGTTGCGGCAACGAATCTCTGCACCTCGAGGGGCAGGACCTTAAGCGAGCGTCCCCACTCAAGGGGAGATCCTGGCCTGCAGCCGCTGCCCTGCAGGAGAGCTCCAGGGGCTCTTGGGCTGTCCGCTATTTCTGGAGTGAGATAACTGACCTAGAGTCATATTCCCACGGGAACCAAGCACCGAGGTCCCCACTCCAGACAGTGTTTTGGCTGCGTTGCCAGCACGTCCCCCCCCGTTGCGTCCCCCCCCAGCAAAGTGCGGGGGCAACTCATCACATCTGCCACCGGTGGTTATGGCTTGA
The DNA here is from genome assembly GCF_964106895.1 of Numenius arquata. Taxonomy (NCBI): domain Eukaryota; kingdom Metazoa; phylum Chordata; class Aves; order Charadriiformes; family Scolopacidae; genus Numenius; species Numenius arquata. The sequence continues at coordinate 18,043,297 of NC_133587.1, read as the reverse complement.
GCAGGAGCCGGGAGGGGCAGAGGGGGAAAGCAGGGGAGAGCACAGCGCCACCCCCCCGTTCCCTGCCGGCAGCCGGGGCCCCTCCCGCTGCCCATCGGGGAGGAGAAGGTTCGGGAGCTGCCCCCGGGCCCGTCGGGGTTTCGCACCGGGCCGGGCCTCCCGCTCCCGCGGCAGCCGAGGCTGAAGTTGGAGCCTCCGGCAGAGGCTCCGGCGGGGCCGCTGCCTTCGCCGGGCGGCGGCCCGTCCCCGCGGCGCCGGCTCTCGCCCTCCCCCCCGGGGGACCCCCCGCTGGCGGGGACCGGTTCCCCCCGCTCCCCCCTCCCGCCCCCAACCTTCGCCGGGGCCGGGGCCGGGGCCGGTCTCCGAGCGGAGCTGCCGGAGCCACCCGCGGCCGGGGCGGCCTCTCCCCCGCGGCAGCCCCGCAGCCCCGAGGGCAGCGCCGCCGCAGAGCGGCCCCGAGCGAGCCCGGCCCTCCCGCCCCGCGGCTCCCGGCGGCGCCCGGCGGGCAGGGGCAGCCGCTCCGCCCGCCCCGGCAGGCGCCGGGCCGCGGTCCGCCGGGGCAGGCGGCGGAGCAGCCCCCGCCGCGGGGCCCGTCCGGCGGCGGAGCCCGGCTGGCGAGCGGGGGCATGGCGGCGCCGGGCCCGGGCTCCCTGCAGCGCCGGCGGCAGAGCTGGCAGGAGGCGCGGCCCCGGCAAGCGGTGCTGGTGCGGAAGCTGCAGGCGAAGGTGAGGAGCGGGGGCGCCTGCCCGGGGGGAGCTGCCCGGGGCCGGGCCGGGCCGCGGTGGCGGGGCCGGGGTGCCCGGGCCGCCCGCGCCGCCCGCAGAGGGGACTCGGCGGCGGAGCCCTCGGGGGGCGAAGGCGCGGCCCCGGCGGGGCCCCCCCCGGGAGCCGCCGCGGCCGCCGTCCCCCCCGAGCCGCTGGCCGGGGCCTGGGCGGGCTCGGGGGAAGCGAAGCTTCCCGGTGCCGTAAGGACTCGGGCTGGGATGGGCAGCGCTGTGGCGTGTAACCTCCCCAGTTACATGGAATGGCTTCAAGCTCCAACAGGGTAGGTTTAGACTGAACATTAGGAAAGAATTTTTCACAGAAAGAGTGGTCGGGCATTGGAATAGGCTACCCAGGGAGGTGGTTGAATCACCATCCCTGGATGTGTTTAAGAGCCGTTTAGATGTGGTCTTGGGGGATATGGTATAGGGGAGAACTTTGTAGAGTAGGGTAGATGGTTGGACTCGATGATCCCAAGGGTCTCTTCCAACCTAGACGATTCTATGATTGTATGATTCTATGTGCTGAGCTTGGGCTGCAGAGAGCCCGAGAAAAGCCGGTGCCGGAGGAGCCGGCTCTGTCCCCAGGGGCGCTCGCTCCTCTCCATGGCGAGTCTCCCCCCGGCTCCTGCAGGAGCGGACTCGCTGCCGAGAGCTGGAGCAGCAGCTGGAAGCAGGAGGGGTGAGTGTGCAGGGCGCTAGCTGGAGAGCGATAGCCTTCACTCATAGGAGAGAAGCAGCATTATATTTCTTGATATAAAACAGTGATTTAATGAAGTGATAGTAGATGCGACAGCTTTAAGACCATTTGATTCACACCATTGAAACCTCTGCCCAGGTCTCTGCCACCCTCTTGAATCCTTAACTTTGTGTCCGTGTCCTTGTAGAAGGTAGAGGATCTGTGTGTGTTTGAGGATGGGAGTGCACCATGCTCTGCTCTGGTTCGCATCTCTCCCTGCAGCTGTAAATGACAGGAAAGTGTGAAAAAAAGAAGGCATTAGAGACAATCAATCACGATGGACAACCCTGCCCAGGTCTCTGCCACCCTCTTGAATCCTTAACTTTGTGTCCGTGTCCTTGTAGAAGGTAGAGAATCTGTGTGTCGTGCAGGATGGGAGTTCATCATGCTCTGCTCTGGTTCGTGTCTGTCCCTGCAGCTGTAAAAGGCAGGAAAATGTCAAGAAAAAAGGTATTAGAGACCATCAACAAGAGTGGACACTGCTGCCAAGGTCACTGCCAGACTCCTGAATCCTTAACTTTTGTCTGTATCCTTGTAGAAGGTAGAGAATGTCCGTGTGGTTGAGGATGGGAGTTCCTCATGGTCTTGTCGTTCTGGTTTTCGGGCCTGCTGCATTAAAAGGCAGAAGATTATGAACAAAGAAAGGTAGCAGAGACCATGAATAAAATGGACAACTTCTGCCCAGGTCTGTGCCAGACTCGTGAATGCTTAACTTTTGTCTGTGTCCTCGTAGAAGGTAGAGAATGTCTCTCGCTGTTCCTGAAGATGAGAGTGCCCCATGGTCTTGTCCTTTCCCTGTCTGGCCTTCTGCCATAGCAAGCAGGAGAATATGAGCAAACTAAGGCAGCAGAGACCCTCAGTGGCCATTGACATCTGTGCCCAGGTCTCTGCCACCCTCTTGAATCCTTAACTTTGTGTCCGTGCCCTTGTAGAAGGTAGAGGATCTGTGTGTGTTTGAGGATGGGAGTTCATCATGCTCTGCTCTGGTTCGCATCTCTCCCTGCAGCTGTAAAAGGCAGGAAAATGTCAAGAAAAAAGGCATTAGAGACGATCAATAAGAGTGGACACCGCTGCCCAGGTCTCTGCCACCCTACTGAATCCTTACTTTTGTGTCCGTGTCCTTTAAAAGGTAGAGAATCTGTGTGTGTTTGAGAATGGGAGTGCACCATGCTCTTCTCCGCTTCCCATCTCTCTCTGCAGCTGTAAATGACAGGAAAGTGTGAAAAAAAGAAGGCATTAGAGACAGTCAATCACGATGGACACCCCTGCCCAGGTCTCTGCCACCCTCTTGAATCCTTAACTTTGTGTTCGTGTCGTTGTCGAAGGTAGAGAATCTGTGTGTGTTTGAGGATGGGAGCTCCTCATGGTCTGGTCCTGTCCCTTTCTGGGCCTGCTCTTGTAAGGAGACAGGATAACAAACAAGAGGTCAGCCATCCTCACTCAGCACGGACAAGCCCTGCGAGGTCTGTGCCAGACTCCTGAATCCTTATCTTTTGTCTGTGTCTTTGTAGAAGGTAGAGACTGTCCACGTGGTTGAGGATGGGAGTTCCTCATGGTCTTGTCCGTCTTGTTTCTGGGCCTGCTGCATTAAAAGGCAGAAGATTATGAACAAAGAAAGGTAGCAGAGAGCATGAGTAAAATGGACAACTTGTGCCCAGATCTGTGCCAGACTCGTGAATGCTTAACTTTTGTCTGTGTCCTTGTAGAAGGTAGAGAATCTCTTGCTCCCTGGCTGAGCGTGGCTGTGTGCCATCGTCTGTTCCTCTGCTTTTAGGGGCCTGTGGTTTATGAGAGAGGATAAAAGCAATGGGGCATCCACCGTGCCTCACCACGGAGAACCCCTGTCAAGGTCTCTGCCACCCTCTTGAATCCTTACCTTAGTGTCCGCGTACGTTTAGAAGGTAGAGAATCTCTGGCTGTCTGGCTGCTCACCGGTCTGCTCGGCTCCAGGCTGTGACAGATCACCGCCCGTTCCTCCCCAGCAACCCTTTGTGACATGGCCACCTCCAGCATTCTATCGGTGTGTCAGGGCACAGGCTGTCCAGGGGTGATGGAAGGCCCAGGCCTTGGCTTCCTGGGGAAAATGGCTGTCACGCTTCATCCTTGTTAAAGAGAGCGGGATGGACAAAGCCCGTAACTCAGTCCCATGGGACAACTGTTGCTGAGAGCTCAGGGTCACTGCTGTCTGTGTGGGGACACCCTCTTGACCCGGGAGTGTGGTCTCCTCATGGCCCCTCACCTTTTTGCCTCTCCCCTGTCCCCTGGGCCTCATCCTGGCTTCCAGGGCCAGGGCAGAGCCGGGTGGAGCTCAGCATGAGGGCGCAGTCACAGAAGTCACAGCATCATGGAATCATTTAGGTCGTAAAAAACCCTTAAGATCATCGAGTCCAACCATAGAGCTAACACTGCCCACTCCACCACTAACCCACGTGCCTCAGCACCACGTCTACCCGTCTTTTAAATACCACCAGGGATGATGACTCCACCACTTCCCTGGGCAGCCCGTTCCAATGCTCAATAACCCTTTGTGTGAAGAAATAGTTCCTAGTATCCATCCTAAATCTTCCCTGGTGCAACATGGGGCCGTTGCCTCTTGTGCCATTGCCTGTGCCTTGGGAGAAGAGACCGACCCCCCCCCCCGGCTACACCCTCCTTTCAGGGAGTTGTAGAGAGCGAGAAGGTCTCGCCTCAGCCTCCTTTTCTCCAGGCTGAACATCCCCAGCTCCCTCAGCTGCTCCTCACAAGACTCGTGCTCCAGACCCCTCACCAGCTCCATTGCCCTTCTCTGGACACGCTCCAGCCCCTCAACGTCTGTCCTGTCGTGAGGGGCCCAAAACTGGACACAGCCCAGAGGATGAGGATTGAGGATGATGGAGGATGAGGATGAGGAGCCCAGAGGCAGAGGATTCCCTAACTTCTCTGGAGTTAGGATGGAGACGCGAATGCCCATCTTTACCGAGATCTGGGGAACCAGACTCTTCCCTCTAGCTAGAGAAGCTAGAGATTGACGGGGACCGGAGGAATCTTCCCCCACAGAACCTCTGGTTCAAATTAAGCTGGGGAAGATGAAACAGAGGCAGAATGCTCGGTTGATCCAGGAGCTGCCTCTTCAGTTCTAAATACAAAGAGCTATGAATGAGGTTATGACACTGGAAGGAAGAGTTATTGGTGCGAGAGGGAAGCCAGAAACCAGACCTTTCTTTAAACCTTTAACATTCAAGAGTGGAAAGCAAGGGGTGACACATCAGCTTTTGGACTTGCCAGGGGCACCGAAGCCCTTGATTGATCGGGACTTGTTAGAAAATTAGAAGCTGAAAGAAGATTTAAAAACGGTACAGTCAACTCTTGGGATCCCCCTGTCACTCCAGAAATACAAACGGGTTCTGTAATTGTTCGGGGGTGAAGCCCCAAACCGTTGGCGGTGAAAAGCTCTCTAGGTACCTGTCCGTATTCTCCCACGTCCCGTGCCACCCATGACTCTCCAGTCTCGGGACAGATCTCTGGGTGGGAGTCTTAAATAGTTGCTTAACCCTAAACAAGAACTGAAACACATTGAGGAGACCTAGCAATAGGACCAAGCTGGTTTGCATGTCCCAAGAGTATTCAAAATTCTCAAAAACTGGCATAGCTGGACCAAAATAGAAAAGGGAGGTGAAAGAGCTGGGGAAAGGAACACCACCAGCCCCCGCTTCCCCCATAGACTGAGTGTGATTATTAATAAATTCTGAGAGACGGTGTCCGAGGTCACAGCAGGACAGCGGTGCTGCATAAATGGCCCAACGTAACCATCTGAACAGTGATGCTATCGTATCATAAGTTGATATCACACAGGACGGCAAAATTATGATGCTGATCCCTCTCCCAGAGGTGATAAACATCATCACGGGGAGTACATAGAGCATGTCAGAATTTACATAACACGGCCGTGGGAACAAACGAAGCAACATTGTGACCAGTACTATTGACTAATATCATAAATGCATATAACACATCCATTTTAACACGCTCTGGTCAGATCTGTCGTTCTCTCAACCTTCCGAGTGCCCCACGTTGGGCGCCAAAAAGGACTGTCGTGGTTTGGCCTCAGACGGCAACAAAGAACCACGTGGCAGCCACGCTCTCGGCCCCTCCACGGCCATGAGGGGAGAGTTGGAAGGAAAAAAAGGAAACTGGTGGGTTGGCACAAAGGCAGTTTAACAGAACAGCAAAGGGAACAAGACAATGTGCAGAAGATCCCGTTGCCAGAGGTCGATGTTCACAAAGGAGACAGAGGAGTCCTGCAAAGGCTTTATTCGAATAAAGGGAGAGTCCCCTGGGGCATATCCCTGTGGGGTCTCTCCATTTGCCGGAGGACGCAGCCTCCCTTTTATCCTAATTCCCCGGCCGCACGTAACCCTCTTCCTTTCCCCATTGGCTGAGGTACTTGGAAGGTACAGACTTCTCGATCCGCCTATTACATCAAAGTTTAACTTTTGCCGGTTTTAATTGTCCAACTTTTGCGGTTTCACTTATTTCCCCTAGTTTTCAGTTACCTCACTCCTGCAGCTTCAATTAACTCTCCTCTTCTTTTGGTTGTCTCACTCCTGCCATTTCCGTTAACTTCCCTGTTTGTGGAGACACTCTTATCCCTATTTTCTTATCAGCCCCTCCTCTGTTTATTTCACTATTTGTCTTTACAACCTTTAGTCACCGTTCATTGGACCTTTTCTTCTTGTCTTCTTTTTGGTTTTGGAGCTATTTGCAGAGCCATCATCTTCGGTCCCCTTGTAGCTAATTCTGGGTCACTGGGCACAGCTACGACTTGCATTCTTCTGACTCCATGCTGAATGAGCTGCATGAAACAAGGTATCCTACATGGTACAAAAATCAGAGCTGCTACCGCACAAAGGGAGAAAACCACCATGCGTTTAACCCATGGTCCACCAGGCAACCACGAGAACATGTCTAATTCCCATCCTTTCCCGGTTTGAACTGGCACGTGAGCTAGTTTTCTCATTCCTTTTCTTATCTGTTTTACTACCGCCCCGTGATCATGGATTTGTAAACAGGAGCTGGGTTCCTTTAGTTTTCCACCAACTCCCCCTTCTTCTGCTAGCAAATAATCTAGGACCCTTGGGTGTTGGAAAATTGCATTCCTCATCTGAGCAGATTGGTCTGCAAGAAAGTCAAGAGCCTCAGCGCTCTGGTTAGGTAAAATTGCAAAAACCGGCTTGTAATCTAACTATCCTATTTAAATTATAAATGGGGTCTCTTGCTCCAGAAATCACCTGGTGGGGATTCCGTGCTGCTGGTCCAGAATACCGTATAATTCGTTCAGGTTCATCTGATGTATAATTCATCTTTTCCCCATGATTGGGAACCCCCTTTAGTTAGGGATTTATCAGTTGCTCGTCGTTCTCTTATCAGATCATCCTATCCATTAACCCCTAACTCGTTTCCTTGAACTTGTGGTAATAAGGAAAATAACGGTCTCATATATCCTATAGAACGTATCCCTGAGCGCTTTGGAGGTAACCTTTGGTAGGCGTGTTGCCCACAAATCCAGTAATGGCCCTTCAAAGCCCAAAGCCGTTCCCGTTAGCGAATGGGCCTTCCCATGTTTCATTATCCTGTGGTATTTCACAGTATAGAGTATCTTTTGATCCCAGGGGTCCTCCTGCTATATCCCGGGGCTGCTGCTTGTGGACGGGGGTTGTTCAGTGACCTCCTGGCTGTTCCTCCCTTCCCAAGGTGTGAGGATCTGGCCAAAGGGAACGTCCTCTTGCGGGGGCACCTCGAGAAAGCGAGTGAGGTGACTTCAGCCCTTAAAGGAGATGTTGGAAAACTGAGGGCGGATTGGATGAGGGCGCAGGAGGAGCTGGAAGCGAAGGAGAGAGAATGGCACCGGGAAGGTGTGTGGAATAATTCCTCAAATAAAAATTTTATTAAAAATATAGCATTGTTCACACATTAAGGAAAGGTATAAAATGGAAGCGTTTCCAGGGTAGAATACAGCAGATACGGGAATGAGGTGATCCTATGGAAGTGATAAGCTGCATATTTGCTACCCTGAGCCAACAGTCTGTCAGATTTTGATGAAATGCTGTCCTTTGTGCGAACTTTGCTCATTATAATGTCATTATAATACCAAAACACACCTCCAGCCCAAAGGCTACCCGCCTCCAAGGTGCAACCACTCGTCCTTGAGTCTGCGCCCTGAATTTTTCGTAAACTATACCTTTAAAAGCGAGGCGAGAGAATTTTACACCAAGCCTAATAAAGGTATTTATGACTAGAGTCACTCAAACTCCACCTTGAAGGTAAAACATAGTATAAAACTAGCCCAAGAAAGGGGGGATGCTAGGGAAGACCCCATCGTGAAGAGGTCAGGGAGGACCCCGTCACGGACTGCCTTTGACTTGCCGGACCAGTCGAGGGGCTGAGCCTTTCTTCCCCCCCCATAGGGAGGCCTTTGGGTAAGACTTAGACTATACCGAGTGCTTCCTCGGGAAACTTAGAAATCTCTCTAGAGGGTTATTTTTGTTACATTTATAGCCAGGCTGTATTGTTTGGAACTTTGTCGCACGCTTTGTACCATGAACAAACCATATTTTACTTGCACGTGCTTTGCAGACAGTGTATTTATCACCGGCAAACCATAAGAACCTTTGTATCTGTTGCTGAAATAAACTGCACTGCTTAAGTAGCTAGCCGTTTCGGTTTCCCATTGAACGCCACCAAACATTAGAGTGCGGCCGTGCTAGTTCATGAGCACGACTAGACTGAAGGTGCAGTCCACTATGACTGTATCTGGACTCGTGACAGTTAAATATATTAAACACGACTGGACTGATAGTGGTGAATTGGGCATCCCTCAGGATTTAAACCTAGCCGCACCTAGCCTCCCACCTCGGTGAGGAGTGTTAGAACGCAAGGGGGTTTATTTTCTGCCAAAACTATTTTGCCTATTAACACAACAGACGTGAGGTGAGGAGGGGCTGCGGGAATGTCAGAGGTGATGCCAGCGTGGCACGAGAATGTGTTTTATTTTTGGCCCAGAGACCTCCCTGTGAGAAGGTTGTGGCGGTTTTGGGGATGTGTTGGTGCTGGGGATGTGCTGGTGTTGGGGATGTGTTGGTGCTGGGGATGTGCTGGTGTTGAGGATGTACTGGTGTTGAGGGTGTGTTGGCGTTGAGGGTGTGTTGGTGTTGAGGATGTGCTGGTGTTGGGGATGTGCTGGTGTTGGGGATGTGTTGGTGTTGAGGATGTGCTGGTGCTGGGGATGTGCTGGTGTTGGGGATGTGCTGGTGTTGGGGATGTGTTGGTGCTGAGGAGCAGACAGGGCTGGGAGATGGAGGGGTGGTGGTGATGGAAGCAAATGGTGGTGATGGAAGAGTACCCCCTGCTGTGGCCGTGCTGCTCGGTCCTAAAGGCCAGTGCTGCTGCTGCTGGTAGTTCTCTCTGGTAGTTGTTCAATCTCCGCCTGGAGCCGTGAGAGCAGAGAGGTCTGTGTGTTTTCAGATTGCGAGCAGCCAAGGGAAGACCAAGAGGGGCCTCCCTCCCCGACAGCAAATGTGAGAGTGGCCTTGGAGGGGCTTGTCTTTGTCGTCCTCCCCCAAGACACCTGTGTGTGAGACACCTCTGCAAGGGGAGATGCTGAATGAGGGTCACTTGCTTTGCTGATGTCCCCTCCTGCAGGACAAGGGTGGGTGTTCCCTCCTGTGCAGTCGGGTGGCAGCTCTGCTGAGGCTGCTCCTGTGGTGGCTCTTCAGTCCCCAATGCCCTGTTGGAGTAGTTCTTGAAGGAGACCTGGCCACGGTGGTGTGACCGTCTCCCAGCTGAAAGACTTGTGCAGTGACGGCGAAGGCTGAGCTGGCATTTCTTTTTCTCTTTGCATCTGTAGCTTTATGACAAGTTCAGAAGGGGTGAACGTGGCCGTCTGCTCGGCCTGTGGCATCAGGTGGACACCTTCTGCCGCCGTTTCCTGGAAATGAAGACTGCCACGCACCGGTGAGTAGAAGCTGAGGCCAGATGTCTGCAGAAAAAATGTGGCTTCCCTTCAGATCTCTCTGGGGTTCCTTTCTCTCTGCAAACAGAAGTAGCACAGCCTCCGGTGTCAGGAGGCAATTTCAAAGTCTGGGTTACCGTCAGCCATTGATCTTATTGGATTATAAGCCTTCCTTAATGCCGCGAGTGTGCCTGACCTACTGTGTAATTCTCCTCCTCTTTGTGATTTGTTGGTACAACATTTTCGGTTTATTCTCACACCACCTTCCTGAAATGTTTGTTCTGTAGATATTGTCGTCAGCCTCTGAGCAGCCACTTGCCGGGGTGTTCCTTGCAAGCCTGAGTGCAGAAGGCCTTGGGGGCAAGAAGGGCCATTTTGCAGCATGAAGCATCTTAACCTGAATCATCCTGTGATCCTGTGATTATTGGATGGGAAATTCATAGCCGTCTCCCCAAAGAGCTTGCAGGCTCTTTGATCCATTCCCCGCTGAAGGCAAAAGTGATTGTGGGAATAGTCATCTGGACTTTCAACGTCTGTCTGACCCCCAGAAGAACTTTGGCCAGGCTGGTATCCAGCGTAGGAAAGAGGAGAGAGAGAACCAGGAGGCAGGAAGCTGTTAATTTGTGAGCACCTGAATGTTTTGGAAAGGTTCTGTGATTTCTGGAAGCTTGTTTTACTTTCTCAGTGCTGAATGTTTCCCCTCCATCAAGGACAAAGAGTGATGCAGGTCTGGTCAGGAAATGCCAGCGTTCTTGAGGTGTAAATAGAAAGGGGTTGGAAATCATCCCAACTGCCGTTTCTGGGACATAGGATGTGCTCTTGGGTTTGGAAACGAGAATGTTTTTATGTTCAAACCTTGTTTGTCTCTCCCCTTCGCAGAGACTGAAGGACTCGGAGGCACTTGGAGAAAAACATTCCTCATTACAGCGTGAGTTGGTGGTCATGAGGGAGACACTGGAGCAATCGCACCTTCAGAGGGATCTGCTGAAGCAAAAGAGAGATGAGCTTACCATGGCCCTGGCGAAGGTATGGTCACCTTGTGATAGCAAGGCCACCACAGATGCTGTTTCTGGCAGCAGCAGACAGGGACAATCATAGACGCATAGAATCATGGAGGTTGGGAGGGACCTTTCGAGTCCTCGAGTCCAACCGCTACCCTCACACCGCCAAATCCTCCACTGACCCCTGTCCCTCAGCTCCACCTCTGCCCGTCTTTTCACTACCGTGTTGCTCCTCTTCTGTTCTCCCACTGTTGTTTAAGTACAATGTTGGTCTCCTTCTTGGGAAATGGTGGTGAGAGCAGGCAGGTCTTTGGGGCAGTCTGTCCTCACGTGCTGATTGGGAGCGCTGAACTGGGAGTATGTCAGAGACACGCAGGGGATGGGGAGTTGCTGCTCTCTTCTTGACTGTAAACCTGACTGTATTTTATTTCCTCTGTGCTTCCGTGGCGGTGGCTGGAGCAAGAGAATGGAGCTCTGTCAGGTAAAGTGGAGGAGATGGAGAGAGCAAAGGTCTCTGCCCAGGAGAAGCTGCGCTTGTGTAGAAGAACAGATGGAGAGCTCTGCGCAGAGAAAGCCCCCCTGGAGCAGCTGCTGAAGGAAGCAGAGGAGCAAGAAGAGGGGCTGCGGGCAGCGCTGAGGATCCGGGCAGAGGAGAAGGAAGAAAGCCAAGAGAAACTCATCCAGGTGGGACCAAAATGCTGGTGCTTCTGGGTGGGCGTTTGGCTGCTTGTCTGGGTGAAGCTGTGCCTGTGTTGGCCTCCTTTTTGGCATATTTACTTTGGAGGGCCAGAGAGTGGTGTCATCAGAACCAGGGGCTTGTTGTCCTCCTGGAAGATACAGCCTCCATTGTCCATCCATTGTTTTTCTTGCTGGCACAGACGGTGTGGGCGCAGCTCCCCGTGTGCCAGGGATCAGAGAGCAGCAATTTCAGATGCGGTTATTGCCATCACATTGGGCTGGGCTCTCTGTGCTCTGCCAGGTGACAAGGGAAGCCCGGCCATTCCCTCCGAGGGGCCCACGTTGCTATTTGAAATGGCAGAAACGGGCTTTCTGTGTACGAGAACCTGGAATCCAGCCTGTTTGAGGCTCAGCAGCACTTATCTCAGGGAAGGTGGTAGAAAACCAGCCCGGTGGTTCTGACTGTACTGACCTTAAACCCTTTGAATTTCAGCGTAGGAGGGATCTTAACACGCCTTCGCTTAGAAGCAGAAGCCCCTCCAGACAAACAAGGTCTGAATGTAAAAACATTCTCGTTTCCAAACCCAAGAGCACATCCTATGGCCCAGAAAGGGCAGTTGGGATGATTTCCACAAAGCAGCACAAAGAAGAGGAGCATTCAACAGTAGGTCAGGCACACTCACGGCATTAAGGAAGGCTTATAATGCAATAAGATAAATGGCTGAGACGTTTGCTGTGGGTGAGGGAGGCCCCTCTTGGTCTTCCCTTGGCTGCTCGCAATCTGAAAACACACAGACCTCTCTGCTCTCACGGCTCCAGGCGGAGATTGAAGAACTACCAGAGAGACGAGCGCTCCTGTGTCACTGCCCGACAGCGCCCAGCAGCAGCAGCACTGGCCTTTAGGACCGAGCAGCACGGCCACAGCAGGGGGGCCTCTTCCATCACCACCATTTGCTGACACCCCTCCTGACCCATTTGCTGACACTGGGTGCTGACACCCAGTCCCGTCTTCTGCTCCTCAACACCAGCACATCCTCATCAGAGCCACAACCTTCTCACAGCGAGGTGTCTAGGCCAGAAATAAAACGCATTCTCAGGCCACGCTGGCATCACCTCGGACATTCCCGCAGCCCCTCTTCACCTCACGTTCCCAGTGCCATTGTCTCTCCTTCGCTTCCAGCTCCTCCTGCGCCCTCATCCAATCCGCCCTCAGTTTTCCAACATCTCCTTTAAGGGCTGAAGTCACCTCACTCGCTTTCTCGAGGTGCTCCCGCAGGAGAGCATTCCCTTTGGCCAGATCCTCACACCTTGGGAAGGGAGGAACAGCCAGGAGGTCACTGAACAACCCCCGTCCACAAGCAGCAGCCCCGGGATTTCCCAGCTCCCCCAACACTGACGTTGGTGTCAAACTGAGAGGCAGGAGAAGCGCTTTCTCACATGAACTGAGATCTCTCAGGGCTGGCAAACTCATGTGCTTCTCCTTTAGCCTTCCGTGTCCTTCTACAGCTTTGCTTTCCCTTCCTCTTCAACTCGGACCATGCCCACAGGTAACGGCTGCCTCCCCTTTGTGCTGCCTCATCACTGGATGCATCCCCTTTCTCTGGCCTTGTCCCCACTCCCTCACCTACTGCTCCAGGGCATGACTTAGGCTGGGAAGGGACCCTTGGAGCTCAGCCGGAGGAACCCCCTGCTCAAAACAGAGCCATGCAGCACACACCCCTATTACTGCCCCACACAACAGGTTGTGGACCTTTCTCCTTCCAAAAGGGCTTGCCCCACCGCTTCCCTTGGGGCCACTGGGGAGCACTGACAGCTTTTCCCTCCCTTCCAGGAGCAGCCAGGACACCCACTAGGAGGGAACGCTTCTTCCTTCTGCCTTTGCTGCTCCTCTTCCACCTGAGGCAGGGCTTTCTCCAGGCTGTGGTCTTCTGTGGCTTCCCACCTGCCTGGGGAGGGATCCCTGAAGAAGAAAGGGAATGTTTAGTCCACTTCTTGTGTTCCCTTCACTGCTGTTCGCATCCATCGCTTTCCCCTCCCTTCCTTGGGCATCTCAGGAGCTGAGATGCCTCAGCTGAGGTGAGGCATCTCAGGTGGCTTCTTCCAGGCATAACAGTCTGGTCACTACAGAGAGGAAGGGAGGGGAAGCTGTCGCTCACCGCCAGCAGCTCTCCTCAGTCTCCCACTCTTGCACTCTCACAGCTGGGTATCCTCAGCTCATGACGGCCAGTGCTCGCTGCCACCCGAACCCCGGGAATGGTGCGGGACATCAGGTGCAGGAGCCCAGGAGTTGCAGGGGTTCAGCCGGTGACAGGAAATGGGCACCTACAAGGACAGAGTCAGAAAGCCCTGATGAAAGCCCAAGGGCAGGAAGAGGCAGGACTTGCTTCCCCTTTCTGTGGGAAACACCCTTGACAGGGAGCTGTTTCTAGCCCAGAAGAGAGAGCTGTTGCGGGCATGGAGCAGGGGATGGCTCTGGCACCTTCTCCCCGTGGGAAGTGCCCTCAGAGACTGTGCGTGTGGGGAGATGCACGGTGGCCCTGTGCCACGCAGCAGGGCTCCATCGGGAGCCCCTGGGGAGCTGCCATGGAGTTCTTTCCCGACCCTGCGCAGCACCATCCCTCGCCCTCCCTTGCCAGCGGACTTGCACTGCCTTGGAGCAGTTCTCAGAGTTGGGAAAGACGGGCAGCAGCAGAGCCTGGGACACACCTGGGCTTCTGCACCTTCTGGACCTTGCCGCTTTGTTGCAGTGCCCGTCTTTTCTCTCTCTTCCTTCCTGTCTCTTCTCTTCCCTCTCCCCTGAGCAGGCCTCTTCTCTCTTTCTTTTTCTTGGGTTTTCAGTTTCCTGGAGGGAGCCTGCAAACCTTTCCATCCCACAGCGTGGTTAGATAGCTCTAGCCGGGATCAGCTGGGTGAACCAGTTCTTGATTGAACCCAAGCTGACTCCTTTTACCTTCTTTCCTCTGAAAGGCTCCTTCTTTGTTCTTGGGCGCATCCCAGGGAGTCTTGCGTGGTCTCTGGGGCAGTTGGAGGCAAAGCGGCGGGTGCCTAAACCAGAAATGTTGGCGTTAGCAGGTGACAAGGGACGTCCTGGAGGAGTAAGCCACTGCTGGGCGAATCGCTCGCTAGAGAAGATCCCTGGTCTGGTTTGCATTAGCCCTTTCTCCCAGGGGCCTCCCGGGGGAACATAGTGTTCACAGCGGGGTGTGACACTCAGTTCATTTGGGGGGCCGTTCAGCAGGGAGCCTGCGGTCCCCCTCCAGGCAAGAAGAGCCTTGCCCGCTTCATTCTGCTGCAGTTTCTTCACCCTCCTGAGACAGAGCTCTGCGCATGTCCCTTTGGTGCAACAGCACCTTCTGTGGTGGCTTTGCTTCTGGAAGCTGTCCTTCTGTAGGTCTTTTGTAGGCCTGTCCTTTGGCTGAGGACGTGCCTAACGCATTGGAGAAAGACCCCTTCCAGTTTTACTTACAAGGCACCATTCCAAGGGGGATGAACAAGCCCCACCCAAAGGCACAAGAGCTGAAATACCAGGAAGAGGCAGAGCAGCTACTTGGACTCCTCAGGAACTCCTCCTCCAGGAGACGCCTTGTCCCAGAGTTTGTGGACCTGCCCTACCTCTGCCGTTGGCGATCCTTCCACCGTATCTACCCCTGCTGCTTTCTGGAGGACGAGCAGAGAGGGTGGTGCATCCAGGAAGGCTTTTGCTTCGTGCTCCATGTCTGCCTCGCCTGCGTGGTCCCGTTGCTCTTCCAAAGGCAGCTCTGGGAAGCAAAAGCACATGCAGCAAAGTGACTTGTTGGAAGTGGACAACAGCTAAAGCCAAAGCCACCCAAAGCCCTAGACCAGCTTTCCGCTCAGGCTGTGACAACGCTCAGTCCCTCCTCCTACCTGTGGCTGTGTGCGTGGGTGCTGGCGACTCCTCAGCTGAAGGACTGGAAGGGCCGGCCATCTCTTCCCCAAAGATTTCACAGGGCTTTTCCATGGGGAACTCCACCAGCACCTTCAGCTGCACACATCACAGCCTCGGTTGCAGGGCAGGTGGCTGAAAAGGTGGCAAGCAGCCTTTCCCACTCCTCACCCTTGCCTCCACGCAGAAGGCTGTGGCTGTGGGGCTGCTCTTCCAGGCAGCCACCCCCCCCCAAGCCCAGCCCTCCCCACCAGCATTTGCTCAATAGAGAGGAAGGAGGCAGCCAGGCACCTCTCAACCGCCAAGCTCTGCTGGGCCGGGAAGGCTGCAGCCGGCTGCTCCATCCAGCGTACCTTCCCAGTGCCCTCCAGCGGGACCTCCAGCGGGAGCAGGTCCTCCTTGGGTGGGCTCAGCAGGTTTGGCCCAAGGCAGATGGCCAGGTTGCTGCAGCTCATCCTGCTGGTGCAGGCGTTGTGGCCGATGTGCTGCAGGACGGGGAGTAGCCGCTTCAGGAGGAGGACATGTGCTGCTGGCAAGTTCTCGGCCACCCTGAGGGAACAGGAGCACAAGGTGAAGAAAGCAGACGTTGCCCACAGCCATGGCCAAAGCTTGCCCAAGGCAGGTGGGAGGCAGCGGCTGTGTTGCGCAGCTTTCCAGGTGCTCTCAGCCAGCGCTCAGGGCTCCTGCTCAACAGGCAGGCTGCTGCCCACACTTACGCTTTCAGCTCTCCCGCGTCGGCCTGCTTGCTCCTCCTCTCCATGGCTGGCATCCAGTCCTCATAGAGGTCGATGACGAGGAGCTTGGTGGGGATGCTTTGGAGGAAGCTGTGCAATGCCAAGGGCTGACCCTTTCTCCTGGCTTTTTGATTGTGTTTTTAGCGGTTCTTTATTGTATTTGATTGGTTTTTGTATTGTTTCTTGGCCAGTCTTGGCCAAACTTCTTTCTCTCGGAAGGGAACTCTTCTGATTCTCCAAAGGAAGAGCTGTCTCTGCATCTGGAATGTTTCTGGCATCTGCTGTCTTTGATGATCTGTTGCTGTTCTCTGCGCAGGGCCAGGGTGGGTCTGGCTTTTTTCCCCCACCCATGCGTTAGCTGAGGCGAGGTCTGGCTGAGGACAGCCCCCTGCCACTGGCTTTCTCATCCTCAGCCTGAAACAATGCCAACTCCAGGCCCCAATAACCTGGGTGGCGCTCCAGGGGAGTCCAACAGGCTGTGGCGATCTGCAGTGGTTTCCGGCGGTCTCCGGCGGTCTCTGGTGTTCTGCGATGGTCTCTGGTGTTCTCCGGCGGTCTCCAGCGGTGTCCGGCGGTCTCCGATGGTCCCCAGCATTCTCTTGCGGTGTCCGGTGGTCTCCATTGATGAGACCGCCAGACACCGCTGGAGACCATTGGAGGCCACCGGTGGCTGGCAGTCTGCGGTGGTCTTCGATGGACTCTGGCGGTTTCCAGCGGACTCCGACGGTCTCCAGTGTGAGACCACCGGAGGCCGCAGGACACCGCCAGTGTCTGATCCTCTCCGGTGGTCTCCCATGGTGTCCTGTGGTCTCCGCCGGTCTCTGGTGGTCTCCGACGCTCTCCAGCAGTCTCAGCCGTCTCCAAGGGACTCCTCCTGGTCCTATGGGGCTGCCGGCCCGAAGATGGCAGCCCTTCTCCTCGCCTCTTCCCCGCGGCTCTGAAAGAGAAATCACAGAATCGTTTATGTTGGAAAAGAAATGGAAGCTCATGGAGTCTAGCTGTTAGCCTGGCACCGCCAAGTCCGCAGCTCAACCACGTTCCTAAGGCCCACATCTACAGGTCTTTGAAATCCCTCCCGGGAGGGTGCCTCAAGCCCTTCCCTGGGCAGCCTGTTCCAATGCTTGTCAAGCCCTTCAGGGAAGAACTCTTTCCCAGTCTCCCCTCTCAACCTCCCCTGGCGCAACTTGAGGCCGTTTCCCCTTGTCCTGTCCCTCGTGCCTTGGGAGAAGAGAGCGACAGCCCCCTGGCTCCAGCCTCCTCTCGGGGAGTTGTCGGGAGCGGTAAGGTCTGGTGCTGGTGCTGTGGGGCTGCCGGGCAGAAGAGGGCAGCCCCTCTCCTCTCCTCTCCTCTCCTCTTGCCCAGGCCTGAGGGCAGAGGAGATAGCCCCCCTTGCTGAGGGGCGGGGGTGTGGGGAGGGAAAGCAGGGCTCCTCGGCGGCTTGACAGCCGGCTGATGTTCCTGCTGAGCCTGCCGCATGGCGGTGTGGATGGCCCACTTACGGTTAGCGTCGGCCGCGGGGCCGGCGCCGCTTGCTGGACCGTGGCTTTGCGGAGGGTCCCTTTGAGCCGGCGGGGGTCCTGCGGCGCTTTGGGCCCGCTGCTGCTGGAGGCAGCCTGGCCACGGTGGAGGTGTGCCCCGTCAGGCCTGCGGGAGAGGGATCCACCTCCATTGGCTCCTCTGCCGGTGGGTCGACCTCCATGGGCTCTCCCTCGTCCCTCTTGGCGGGTGGGTCGACCTCCATGGGCTCTTCCTTCTCCCTCTTCAGGGGTGGGTCGACCTCCATGGGCTCAACTCCTTGGCCATCGCTGCTGCTGCCGCTGCTGCTGGCCGCAGCCCACTTGCGTTTCTCTCGGTGCTTGGGCATCCTCCGGGCTTCCGAGGAGCCCCTTCTGGCTGGGCCCACTCAATGTGGGCGCTCGTCCCACCCAATGTGGGCACTGGCCTCCCTTTGCCGCCTCCTCCTCTACCAAGCAGGCTTGGTGCAGGAATCTCTGGCTGCTGAGCGAGCTGTGGGTCAGCCACAGGGGTGCCAGTTGGCCAACGGCCGGCCGGTGACGTCACCAACGGACCTTTCTGTGTCTGGGAGGGTGGCCCATGAGGCCCTGCAGGCCCCATGCCGGGCGGCCCTTTGGCTTGCCAGAGAGCAAGGCAGCCCCTGGGGCAGCGGGACTGCCCTCCAGCTCCCCTCCTGTGCCCAGAGGATGCCCAGAAGCTCTGAAGTGGCAGCATCAGACCAGCTGGCGTGTCCCCTCGGAGTTCTGCCTGCGTCCTCTGGCTTTGCTCTGCCTCTTCCTGAGCGCTTGTGCCTCAGGTTTTTCTGCCATTTGCACTCTGTCCCTTTGCAAAAGGGCAGAGCGTGGTTGTGGAATTGCAGTCCAGGTCTAGAGGTGTGGCCTGGAAAGCCCAGTGCCTTTTTTCCCCCATTGCAGTGTCCAGAAGTTGCTGCTTGAAAGCTGAAATCCTCTTCTTCATCGGCCGTAAAGCGTTCCTTCTTCACCAGTCACACCTGGAGACAGAAACATCACCCGTTTCTCCAGGTGATTCCCAAAGCTTGTGCTGGGGAAAGTGTTTGGGTGGAAACTGCACTGAAAAACCTTTCACTCTCGCTCAGACAAATGTAGAGAAATTCCCCTTGAATACCTTTCAGATGACAGCGATTCTACTTCCTTGAAGCTGAAAAACTAGGAAGGTTTTTCCTGATTGGTACGAGTGTAACTGGGTCCCAATTTCCCCCAATAATGATGGATACAAGCTTTAGATTGGTGTGGGAGGAAGCACTTGTTTCTAGATGCCTCTGCTTAATGGCAAACTGGTTTTGCAACCCTTAACATCATGCAAACATTAAACTGGCTGCAAAAAAATTGGAGCTGGAGCTGTCTCTTTCCTTCCAGTATCTTCATGGGGTCACCTGTTAATGTGCCTGTAGCATTTTAAAGGCGAAACTGCCAGGCAAATGCTCCTTTTCAGATGTTTTCCTGCAACGGGAAGTGGTAGCCCCTCCACAGGTCAAGGTGTGACATGCTCACTTTTGAACTCCCTATCTCAATCCCTCTTCCCCTCAGCATCATTACCGAGAGTGTTATTTCCTCAGTTGGTGTCCGTCTGGAGAAGAAAAGTGTCCTTTTTGAGCGCAGGCCCATGACACGAAGATGCTGAACGTTTGTGCCTAGGGATTTAGTTTGTTCGTGAACAAAGGGAGAGGATTGCTGTGTCTGTTGCTCTGCGTGTCTTTATTGCTTATGTCCTTATCACTTGCTGCTAGTCGTGCTCACAAAACAAGCAAAAAGGGCAATTGAGGGTTGTTTAATTTGTGCTAAGGTCAATTTACAAGGGAAGGTGCTAGAGGAGGGCGACCTTGGGCCCATTCCAACGATGTCAGGTGGATTTTACTGAAATGCCCTGAACAGGAAGATTTCTTCCTTTCCCTGAACAGGATCTTTTGGTAATAGTATGCCAGCTAACCGGGTGGCCAGAAGCATTTCCAGTTGCTTCAGCAACTACGGGATCAGTTATTAAAGTGCTTTTAGGACAAATAATTCCTAGATAGGGAGTAATAGAGGCAATAGACTCACAGAGAGGAACACATTTTACTGGAAAAATTCTTCAAGGGGTTGTGGTGGCCTTAGGAATACAATGAGATTTCCGTACTCTGTGGAAGCCCCGGAGTTCAGCGAAAGTAGAGAAGATGAATGGGGGAATTAAGCAGCATCTTTTGAAATTATTTTTGGAAACCAAAACGCCATGGATATGTCTTCTACCATTAGCTTTAGCTAGCATAGGGGCCAAACCCAGAGGAGATACTCAACTATCCCCCTTTGAATGAATGTTTGGAATCCCTTACCCTGCTAACTCTCGACCTAGTGGGGAGGTAGAAATAAGTGACGTCTACTTGAAACAATATGTGGCCGGGATACTGTCTCTTGTGAAATCTCTTTGACAGGAAGCTCAGCTGGCACAGACCCTGCCTTTGGACTTTGCTGTCTAGAGCATCCAACGGGGAGGTTGGGTCCTAATTAAAGAACGGAAAGAAGCACCACTGGTGGCAAAGTGGCAGAGACCGTACCAAGCGTTATTAACCGCGGAAACAGCAGTTAAGACGGCCAAACACGGGTGGACTCGTCATATTCGAACACGGGTGGACTCGTCATATTCGAGTCAAGACGTCCAAGGCCCTGGAAAACTGGACTTGGGAGCTAAAGGAAGAGGAGGGGAAACTGCAGCTAGCCTTCCGTAGAAAAAGACTCCATTAGTAGTATTTGATAAGTTAAAAATCAAGGGCAAGGCTGGATTGACCTCTGTCAATTGCCACAATAAGAAATTCTAAACTCCGTTACTGGCTGCAACCCAGTAGGCGTTGAGCAGTGGAAGCACATGCCATACCAGACCTTGATTTGAAAAAGTGAAAAATGGAAGTTTAGGGTGGGAGACTAGAACTAACTCTTACAAGGAGTGGGTCAGACCGGTAGCCATCAGGTAGACCTCGGGAGGAGTTCCGTGTGTTTACCCAAAGGATCTACGGTATAGATCCATAAGGAAAAGAGGCCCCTTATTTAACTTCCAGCAACTGGTGAGCAGACACTAACTGAATTGTTTCCGTATATTCACTTGCCACATCAAGTGTAGAAAGATGATAAGCTCAAGATGAAATTTTTAGTAATGATCATGTTTCTATACTATTGGCAAAATCGAAGTCTGGGATGGGAAAACCGATTTTTGACTCTAGGGGACGAGGTAGCCAAAGCTTTTAACCTCAGTAATTGCTGGGTCCGTGGAGGTCCAGGAGGAGCTGAAGATTGGCTGTGGGTAGCCCAGCCTGTCCAGCCTAAATGGTTGGTGAGTGACTTAAGTAGAGTGCATAATGGAACTGGGTTCTGGAAGGAAGACGGAGGTACATGGAAAATACAGTACCCAGGAAAAGGAAATTACTGTCTGAACAGAACCAAGCTGGGAGGGAAAAATGTAGGTAAAAGCGAATGTGAGTGGACATTGTCACCAGGAATGGGTTGTTACGATCCATATTGTAGACCTTATAATTGCTTTAGGTACCGAGGAAGATGGAACCAAACGCATGTTAAGCTTATAGGTGGCACCTGGGTAAAGTGCTCTTTCAAAGAACCTTGGCACAGTGGATGCAAAGCAGTTGCGAGAGAAATTATGCAAAAAGGGGGATTTAGAGATTCTTTATTCCTGGCTTGTCAGTGGGACAATACCATTAACAAGAATCATGTAATAAGGGTTTATCAATGGGGCTGGCAAAACTCAAGTGGAACTAGGACCTATTTTAGAAAATTTTGGTCGGCTACAAATTGAACTAAGAATGGTAGGGGATGTAACTGTAAAGGGCACGCAGATGCGGGAGCCTTTGAATGTGATTATTGCGATTCCTATGGCGATTTCAGTATAGCAGGAGGACCCCTGGGATCAAAAGATACTCTATACTGTGAAATACCACAGGATAATGAAACATGGGAAGGCCCATTCGCTAACGGGGCTTGGGCTTTGAAGGGCCATTACTGGATTTGTGGGCAACACGCCTACCAAAGGTTACCTCCAAAGCGCTCAGGGATACGTTCTATAGGATATATGAGACCGTTATTTTCCTTATTACCACAAGTTCAAGGAAACGAGTTAGGGGTTAATGGATAGGATGATCTGATAAGAGAACGACGAGCAACTGATAAATCCCTAACTAAAGGGGGTTCCCAATCATGGGGAAAAGATGAATTATACATCAGATGAACCTGAACGAATTATACGGTATTCTGGACCAGCAGCACGGAATCCCCACCAGGTGATTTCTGGAGCAAGAGACCCCATTTATAATTTAAATAGGATAGTTAGATTACAAGCCGGTTTTTGCAATTTTACCTAACCAGAGCGCTGAGGCTCTTGACTTTCTTGCAGACCAATCTGCTCAGATGAGGAATGCAATTTTCCAACACCCAAGGGTCCTAGATTATTTGCTAGCAGAAGAAGGGGGAGTTGGTGGAAAACTAAAGGAACCCAGCTCCTGTTTACAAATCCATGATCACGGGGCGGTAGTAAAACAGATAAGAAAAGGAATGAGAAAACTAGCTCACGTGCCAGTTCAAACCGGGAAAGGATGGGAATTAGACACGTTCTCGTGGTTGCCTGGTGGACCATGGGTTAAACGCATGGTGGTTTTCTCCCTTTGTGCGGTAGCAGCTCTGATTTTTGTACCGTGTAGGATACCTTGTTTCATGCAGCTCATTCAGCATGGAGTCAGAAGAATGCAAGTCGTAGCTGTGCCCAGTGACCCAGAATTAGCTACAAGGGGACCGAAGATGATGGCTCTGCAAATAGCTCCAAAACCAAAAAGAAGACAAGAAGAAAAGGTCCAATGAACGGTGACTAAAAGTTGTAAAGACAAATAGTGAAATAAACAGAGGAGGGGCTGATAAGAAAATAGGGATAAGAGTGTCTCCACAAACAGGGAAGTTAACGGAAATGGCAGGAGTGAGACAACCAAAAGAAGAGGAGAGTTAATTGAAGCTGCAGGAGTGAGGTAACTGAAAACTAGGGGAAATAAGTGAAACCGCAAAAGTTGGACAATTAAAACCGGCAAAAGTTAAACTTTGATGTAATAGGCGGATCGAGAAGTCTGTACCTTCCAAGTACCTCAGCCAATGGGGAAAGGAAGAGGGTTACGTGCGGCCGGGGAATTAGGATAAAAGGGAGGCTGCGTCCTCCGGCAAATGGAGAGACCCCACAGGGATATGCCCCAGGGGACTCTCCCTTTATTCGAATAAAGCCTTTGCAGGACTCCTCTGTCTCCTTTGTGAACATCGACCTCTGGCTATGGGGTTTTCCGCACACGTCCTTTCTATCGCTTGGCTAAGATTTCAGAGTTTAGCATGCTAGTAGTCACTTCCCGAGAATCTGTTGCGGCAACGAATCTCTGCACCTCGAGGGGCAGGACCTTAAGCGAGCGTCCCCACTCAAGGGGAGATCCTGGCCTGCAGCCGCTGCCCTGCAGGAGAGCTCCAGGGGCTCTTGGGCTGTCCGCTATTTCTGGAGTGAGATAACTGACCTAGAG
The DNA here is from genome assembly GCF_964106895.1 of Numenius arquata. NCBI lineage: Eukaryota > Metazoa > Chordata > Aves > Charadriiformes > Scolopacidae > Numenius > Numenius arquata. The sequence goes on along the minus strand of NC_133587.1, from coordinate 18,020,436 downwards.
TCATATTCCCACGGGAACCAAGCACCGAGGTCCCCACTCCAGACAGTGTTTTGGCTGCGTTGCCAGCACGTCCCCCCCCGTTGCGTCCCCCCCCAGCAAAGTGCGGGGGCAACTCATCACATCTGCCACCGGTGGTTATGGCTTGAGCAGGAGCCGGGAGGGGCAGAGGGGGAAAGCAGGGGAGAGCACAGCGCCACCCCCCCGTTCCCTGCCGGCAGCCGGGGCCCCTCCCGCTGCCCATCGGGGAGGAGAAGGTTCGGGAGCTGCCCCCGGGCCCGTCGGGGTTTCGCACCGGGCCGGGCCTCCCGCTCCCGCGGCAGCCGAGGCTGAAGTTGGAGCCTCCGGCAGAGGCTCCGGCGGGGCCGCTGCCTTCGCCGGGCGGCGGCCCGTCCCCGCGGCGCCGGCTCTCGCCCTCCCCCCCGGGGGACCCCCCGCTGGCGGGGACCGGTTCCCCCCGCTCCCCCCTCCCGCCCCCAACCTTCGCCGGGGCCGGGGCCGGGGCCGGGGCCGGTCTCCGAGCGGAGCTGCCGGAGCCACCCGCGGCCGGGGCGGCCTCTCCCCCGCGGCAGCCCCGCAGCCCCGAGGGCAGCGCCGCCGCAGAGCGGCCCCGAGCGAGCCCGGCCCTCCCGCCCCGCGGCTCCCGGCGGCGCCCGGCGGGCAGGGGCAGCCGCTCCGCCCGCCCCGGCAGGCGCCGGGCCGCGGTCCGCCGGGGCAGGCGGCGGAGCAGCCCCCGCCGCGGGGCCCGTCCGGCGGCGGAGCCCGGCTGGCGAGCGGGGGCATGGCGGCGCCGGGCCCGGGCTCCCTGCAGCGCCGGCGGCAGAGCTGGCAGGAGGCGCGGCCCCGGCAAGCGGTGCTGGTGCGGAAGCTGCAGGCGAAGGTGAGGAGCGGGGGCGCCTGCCCGGGGGGAGCTGCCCGGGGCCGGGCCGGGCCGCGGTGGCGGGGCCGGGGTGCCCGGGCCGCCCGCGCCGCCCGCAGAGGGGACTCGGCGGCGGAGCCCTCGGGGGGCGAAGGCGCGGCCCCGGCGGGGCCCCCCCCGGGAGCCGCCGCGGCCGCCGTCCCCCCCGAGCCGCTGGCCGGGGCCTGGGCGGGCTCGGGGGAAGCGAAGCTTCCCGGTGCCGTAAGGACTCGGGCTGGGATGGGCAGCGCTGTGGCGTGTAACCTCCCCAGTTACATGGAATGGCTTCAAGCTCCAACAGGGTAGGTTTAGACTGAACATTAGGAAAGAATTTTTCACAGAAAGAGTGGTCGGGCATTGGAATAGGCTACCCAGGGAGGTGGTTGAATCACCATCCCTGGATGTGTTTAAGAGCCGTTTAGATGTGGTCTTGGGGGATATGGTATAGGGGAGAACTTTGTAGAGTAGGGTAGATGGTTGGACTCGATGATCCCAAGGGTCTCTTCCAACCTAGACGATTCTATGATTGTATGATTCTATGTGCTGAGCTTGGGCTGCAGAGAGCCCGAGAAAAGCCGGTGCCGGAGGAGCCGGCTCTGTCCCCAGGGGCGCTCGCTCCTCTCCATGGCGAGTCTCCCCCCGGCTCCTGCAGGAGCGGACTCGCTGCCGAGAGCTGGAGCAGCAGCTGGAAGCAGGAGGGGTGAGTGTGCAGGGCGCTAGCTGGAGAGCGATAGCCTTCACTCATAGGAGAGAAGCAGCATTATATTTCTTGATATAAAACAGTGATTTAATGAAGTGATAGTAGATGCGACAGCTTTAAGACCATTTGATTCACACCATTGAAACCTCTGCCCAGGTCTCTGCCACCCTCTTGAATCCTTAACTTTGTGTCCGTGTCCTTGTAGAAGGTAGAGGATCTGTGTGTGTTTGAGGATGGGAGTGCACCATGCTCTGCTCTGGTTCGCATCTCTCCCTGCAGCTGTAAATGACAGGAAAGTGTGAAAAAAAGAAGGCATTAGAGACAATCAATCACGATGGACAACCCTGCCCAGGTCTCTGCCACCCTCTTGAATCCTTAACTTTGTGTCCGTGTCCTTGTAGAAGGTAGAGAATCTGTGTGTCGTGCAGGATGGGAGTTCATCATGCTCTGCTCTGGTTCGTGTCTGTCCCTGCAGCTGTAAAAGGCAGGAAAATGTCAAGAAAAAAGGTATTAGAGACCATCAACAAGAGTGGACACTGCTGCCAAGGTCACTGCCAGACTCCTGAATCCTTAACTTTTGTCTGTATCCTTGTAGAAGGTAGAGAATGTCCGTGTGGTTGAGGATGGGAGTTCCTCATGGTCTTGTCGTTCTGGTTTTCGGGCCTGCTGCATTAAAAGGCAGAAGATTATGAACAAAGAAAGGTAGCAGAGACCATGAATAAAATGGACAACTTCTGCCCAGGTCTGTGCCAGACTCGTGAATGCTTAACTTTTGTCTGTGTCCTCGTAGAAGGTAGAGAATGTCTCTCGCTGTTCCTGAAGATGAGAGTGCCCCATGGTCTTGTCCTTTCCCTGTCTGGCCTTCTGCCATAGCAAGCAGGAGAATATGAGCAAACTAAGGCAGCAGAGACCCTCAGTGGCCATTGACATCTGTGCCCAGGTCTCTGCCACCCTCTTGAATCCTTAACTTTGTGTCCGTGCCCTTGTAGAAGGTAGAGGATCTGTGTGTGTTTGAGGATGGGAGTTCATCATGCTCTGCTCTGGTTCGCATCTCTCCCTGCAGCTGTAAAAGGCAGGAAAATGTCAAGAAAAAAGGCATTAGAGACGATCAATAAGAGTGGACACCGCTGCCCAGGTCTCTGCCACATCCAACTTTTGCGGTTTCACTTATTTCCCCTAGTTTTCAGTTATCTCACTCCTGCAGCTTCAATTAACTCTCCTCTTCTTTTGGTTGTCTCACTCCTGCCATTTCCGTTAACTTCCCTGTTTGTGGAGACACTCTTATCCCTATTTTCTTATCAGCCCCTCCTCTGTTTATTTCACTATTTGTCTTTACAACCTTTAGTCACCGTTCATTGGACCTTTTCTTCTTGTCTTCTTTTTGGTTTTGGAGCTATTTGCAGAGCCATCATCTTCGGTCCCCTTGTAGCTAATTCTGGGTCACTGGGCACAGCAGCTACGACTTGCATTCTTCTGACTCCATGCTGAATGAGCTGCATGAAACAAGGTATCCTACATGGTACAAAAATCAGAGCTGCTACCGCACAAAGGGAGAAAACCACCATGCGTTTAACCCATGGTCCACCAGGCAACCACGAGAACATGTCTAATTCCCATCCTTTCCCGGTTTGAACTGGCACGTGAGCTAGTTTTCTCATTCCTTTTCTTATCTGTTTTACTACCGCCCCGTGATCATGGATTTGTAAACAGGAGCTGGGTTCCTTTAGTTTTCCACCAACTCCCCCTTCTTCTGCTAGCAAATAATCTAGGACCCTTGGGTGTTGGAAAATTGCATTCCTCATCTGAGCAGATTGGTCTGCAAGAAAGTCAAGAGCCTCAGCGCTCTGGTTAGGTAAAATTGCAAAAACCGGCTTGTAATCTAACTATCCTATTTAAATTATAAATGGGGTCTCTTGCTCCAGAAATCACCTGGTGGGGATTCCGTGCTGCTGGTCCAGAATACCGTATAATTCGTTCAGGTTCATCTGATGTATAATTCATCTTTTCCCCATGATTGGGAACCCCCTTTAGTTAGGGATTTATCAGTTGCTCGTCGTTCTCTTATCAGATCATCCTATCCATTAACCCCTAACTCGTTTCCTTGAACTTGTGGTAATAAGGAAAATAACGGTCTCATATATCCTATAGAACGTATCCCTGAGCGCTTTGGAGGTAACCTTTGGTAGGCGTGTTGCCCACAAATCCAGTAATGGCCCTTCAAAGCCCAAGCCCCGTTAGCGAATGGGCCTTCCCATGTTTCATTATCCTGTGGTATTTCACAGTATAGAGTATCTTTTGATCCCAGGGGTCCTCCTGCTATATCCCGGGGCTGCTGCTTGTGGACGGGGGTTGTTCAGTGACCTCCTGGCTGTTCCTCCCTTCCCAAGGTGTGAGGATCTGGCCAAAGGGAACGTCCTCTTGCGGGGGCACCTCGAGAAAGCGAGTGAGGTGACTTCAGCCCTTAAAGGAGATGTTGGAAAACTGAGGGCGGATTGGATGAGGGCGCAGGGGGAGCTGGAAGCGAAGGAGAGAGAATGGCACCGGGAAGGTGTGTGGAATAATTCCTAAAATAAAAATTTTATTAAAAATATAGCATTGTTCACACATTAAGGAAAGGTATAAAATGGAAGCGTTTCCAGGATAGAATACAGCAGATACGGGAACGAGGTGATCCTATGGAAGTGATAAGCTGCATATTTGCTACCCTGAGCCAACAGTCTGTCAGATTTTGACAAAATGCTGTCCTTTGTGCGAACTTTGCTCATTATAATGTCATTATAATACCAAAACACACCTCCAGCCCGAAGGCTACCCGCCTCCAAGGTGCAACCACTCGTCCTTGAGTCTGCGCCCTGAATTTTTCGTAAACTATACCTTTAAAAGCGAGGCGAGAGAATTTTACACCAAGCCTAATAAAGGTATTTATGACTAGAGTCACTCAAACTCCACCTTGAAGGTAAAACATAGTATAAAACTAGCCCAAGAAAGGGAGGATGCTAGGGAAGACACCGTCGTGAAGAGGTCAGGGAGGACCCCGTCACGGACTGCCTTTGACTTGCGGGACCAGTCGAGGGGCTGAGCCTTTCTTCCCCCCCGTAGGGAGGCCTTTGGGTAAGACTTAGACTATACCGAGTGCTTCCTCGGGAAACTTAGAAATCTCTCTAGAGGGTTATTTTTGTTACATTTATAGCCAGGCTGTATTGTTTGGAACTTTGTCGCACGCTTTGTACCATGAACAAACCATATTTTACTTGCACGTGCTTTGCAGACAGTGTATTTATCACCGGCAAACCATAAGAACCTTTGTATCTGTTGCTGAAATAAACTGCACTGCTTAAGTAGCTAGCCGTTTCGGTTTCCCATTGAACGCCACCAAACATTAGAGTGCGGCCGTGCTAGTTCATGAGCACGACTAGACTGAAGGTGCAGTCCACTATGACTGTATCTGGACTCGTGACAGTTAAATATATTAAACACGACTGGACTGATAGTGGTGAATTGGGCATCCCTCAGGATTTAAACCTAGCCGCACCTAGCCTCCCACCTCGGTGAGGAGTGTTAGAACGCAAGGAGGTTTATTTTCTGCCAAAACTATTTTGCCTATTAACGCAACAGACGTGAGGTGAGGAGGGGCTGCGGGAATGTCAGAGGTGATGCCAGCGTGGCACGAGAATGTGTTTTATTTTTGGCCCAGAGACCTCCCTGTGAGAAGGTTGTGGCGGTTTTGAGGATGTACTGGTGTTGAGGGTGTGTTGGCGTTCAGGATGTGCTGGGGATGTACTGATGTTGGGGATGTGCTGGTGTTGAGGATGTGCTGGTGCTGGGGATGTGTTGGTGCTGGGGATGTGCTGGTGTTGGGGATGTGCTGGTGTTGGGGATGTGTTGGTGCTGAGGAGCAGACAGGGCTGGGAGATGGAGGGGTGGTGGTGATGGAAGCAAATGGTGGTGATGGAAGAGTCCCCCCTGCTGTGGCCGTGCTGCTCGGTCCTAAATGCCAGTGCTGCTGCTGCTGGTAGTTCTCTCTGGTAGTTGTTCAATCTCCATCTAGAGCCGTGAGAGCAGAGAGGTCTGTGTGTTTTCAGATTGCGAGCAGCCAAGGGAAGACCAAGAGGGGCCTCCCTCCCCGACAGCAAATGTGAGAGTGGCCTTGGAGGGGCTTGTCTTTGTCGTCCTCCCCCAAGACACCTGTGTGTGAGACACCTCTGCAAGGGGAGATGCTGAATGAGGGTCACTTGCTTTGCTGATGTCCCCTCCTGCAGGACAAGGGTGGGTGTTCCCTCCTGTGCAGTCGGGTGGCAGCTCTGCTGAGGCTGCTCCTGTGGTGGCTCTTCAGTCCCCAATGCCCTGTTGGAGTAGTTCTTGAAGGAGACCTGGCCACGGTGGTGTGACCCTCTCCCAGCTGAAAGACTTGTGCAGTGACGGCGAAGGCTGAGCTGGCATTTCTTTTTCTCTTTGCATCTGTAGCTTTATGACAAGTTCAGAAGGGGTGAACGTGGCCGTCTGCTCGGCCTGTGGCGTCAGGTGGACACCTTCTGCCGCCGTTTCCTGGAAATGAAGACTGCCACGCACCGGTGAGTAGAAGCTGAGGCCAGATGTCTGCAGAAAAAATGTGGCTTCCCTTCAGATCTCTCTGGGGTTCCTTTCTCTCTGCAAACAGAAGTAGCACAGCCTCCGGTGTCAGGAGGCAATTTCAAAGTCTGGGTTACCGTCAGCCATTGATCTTATTGGATTATAAGCCTTCCTTAATGCCGCGAGTGTGCCTGACCTACTGTTTAATTCTCCTCCTCTTTGTGATTTGTTGGTACAACATTTTCGGTTTATTCTCACACCACCTTCCTGAAATGTTTGTTCTGTAGATATTGTCGTCAGCCTCTGAGCAGCCACTTGCCGGGGTGTTCCTTGCAAGCCTGAGTGCAGAAGGCCTTGGGGGCAAGAAGGGCCATTTTGCAGCATGAAGCATCTTAACCTGAATCATCCTGTGATCCTGTGATTATTGGATGGGAAATTCATAGCCGTCTCCCCAAAGAGCTTGCAGGCTCTTTGATCCATTCCCCGCTGAAGGCAAAAGTGATTGTGGGAATAGTCATCTGGACTTTCAACGTCTGTCTGACCCCCAGAAGAACTTTGGCCAGGCTGGTATCCAGCGTAGGAAAGAGGAGAGAGAGAACCAGGAGGCAGGAAGCTGTTAATTTGTGAGCACCTGAATGTTTTGGAAAGGTTCTGTGATTTCTGGAAGCTTGTTTTACTTTCTCAGTGCTGAATGTTTCCCCTCCATCAAGGACAAAGAGTGATGCAGGTCTGGTCAGGAAATGCCAGCGTTCTTGAGGTGTAAATAGAAAGGGGTTGGAAATCATCCCAACTGCCGTTTCTGGGACATAGGATGTGCTCTTGGGTTTGGAAACGAGAATGTTTTTATGTTCAAACCTTGTTTGTCTCTCCCCTTCGCAGAGACTGAAGGACTCGGAGGCACTTGGAGAAAAACATTCCTCATTACAGCGTGAGTTGGTGGTCGTGAGGGAGACACTGGAGCAATCGCACCTTCAGAGGGATCTGCTGAAGCAAAAGAGAGATGAGCTTACCATGGCCCTGGCGAAGGTATGGTCACCTTGTGATAGCAAGGCCACCACAGATGCTGTTTCTGGCAGCAGCAGACAGGGACAATCATAGACGCATAGAATCATGGAGGTTGGGAGGGACCTTTCGAGTCCTCGAGTCCAACCGCTACCCTCACACCGCCAAATCCTCCACTGACCCCTGTCCCTCAGCTCCACCTCTGCCCGTCTTTTCACTACCGTGTTGCTCCTCTTCTGTTCTCCCACTGTTGTTTAAGTACAATGTTGGTCTCCTTCTTGGGAAATGGTGGTGAGAGCAGGCAGGTCTTTGGGGCAGTCTGTCCTCACGTGCTGATTGGGAGCGCTGAACTGGGAGTATGTCAGAGACACGCAGGGGATGGGGAGTTGCTGCTCTCTTCTTGACTGTAAACCTGACTGTATTTTATTTCCTCTGTGCTTCCGTGGCGGTGGCTGGAGCAAGAGAATGGAGCTCTGTCGGGTAAAGTGGAGGAGATGGAGAGAGCAAAGGTCTCTGCCCAGGAGAAGCTGCGCTTGTGTAGAAGAACAGATGGAGAGCTCTGCGCAGAGAAAGCCCCCCTGGAGCAGCTGCTGAAGGAAGCAGAGGAGCAAGAAGAGGGGCTGCGGGCAGCGCTGAGGATCCGGGCAGAGGAGAAGGAAGAAAGCCAAGAGAAACTCATCCAGGTGGGACCAAAATGCTGGTGCTTCTGGGTGGGCGTTTGGCTGCTTGTCTGGGTGAAGCTGTGCCTGTGTTGGCCTCCTTTTTGGCATATTTACTTTGGAGGGCCAGAGAGTGGTGTCATCAGAACCAGGGGCTTGTTGTCCTCCTGGAAGATACAGCCTCCATTGTCCATCCATTGTTTTTCTTGCTGGCACAGACGGTGTGGGCGCAGCTCCCCGTGTGCCAGGGATCAGAGAGCAGCAATTTCAGATGCGGTTATTGCCATCACATTGGGCTGGGCTCTCTGTGCTCTGCCAGGTGACAAGGGAAGCCCGGCCATTCCCTCCGAGGGGCCCACGTTGCTATTTGAAATGGCAGAAACGGGCTTTCTGTGTACGAGAACCTGGAATCCAGCCTGTTTGAGGCTCAGCAGCACTTATCTCAGGGAAGGTGGTAGAAAACCAGCCCGGTGGTTCTGACTGTACTGACCTTAAACCCTTTGAATTTCAGCGTAGGAGGGATCTTAACACGCCTTCGCTTAGAAGCAGAAGCCCCTCCAGACAAACAAGGTCTGAATGTAAAAACATTCTCGTTTCCAAACCCAAGAGCACATCCTATGGCCCAGAAAGGGCAGTTGGGATGATTTCCACAAAGCAGCACAAAGAAGAGGAGCATTCAACAGTAGGTCAGGCACACTCACGGCATTAAGGAAGGCTTATAATGCAATAAGATAAATGGCTGAGACGTTTGCTGTGGGTGAGGGAGGCCCCTCTTGGTCTTCCCTTGGCTGCTCGCAATCTGAAAACACACAGACCTCTCTGCTCTCACGGCTCCAGGCGGAGATTGAAGAACTACCAGAGAGACGAGCGCTCCTGTGTCACTGCCCGACAGCGCCCAGCAGCAGCAGCACTGGCCTTTAGGACCGAGCAGCACGGCCACAGCAGGGGGGCCTCTTCCATCACCACCATTTGCTGACACCCCTCCTGACCCATTTGCTGACACTGGGTGCTGACACCCAGTCCCGTCTTCTGCTCCTCAACACCAGCACATCCTCATCAGAGCCACAACCTTCTCACAGCGAGGTGTCTGGGCCAGAAATAAAACGCATTCTCAGGCCACGCTGGCATCACCTCGGACATTCCCGCAGCCCCTCTTCACCTCACGTTCCCGGTGCCATTCTCTCTCCTTTAAGGGCTGAAGTCACCTCACTCGCTTTCTCGAGGTGCTCCCGCAGGAGAGCATTCCCTTTGGCCAGATCCTCACACCTTGGGAAGGGAGGAACAGCCAGGAGGTCACTGAACAACCCCCGTCCACAAGCAGCAGCCCCGGGATTTCCCGGCTCCCCCAACACTGACGTTGGTGTCAAACTGAGAGGCAGGAGAAGCGCTTTCTCGCATGAACTGAGATCTCTCAGGGCTGGCAAACTCATGTGCTTCTCCTTTAGCCTTCCGTGTCCTTCTACAGCTTTGCTTTCCCTTCCTCTTCAACTCGGACCATGCCCACAGGTAACGGCTGCCTCCCCTTCGTGCTGCCTCATCACTGGATGCATCCCCTTTCTCTGGCCTTGTCCCCACTCCCTCACCTACTGCTCCAGGGCATGACTTAGGCTGGGAAGGGACCCTTGGAGCTCAGCCGGAGGAACCCCCTGCTCAAAACAGAGCCATGCAGCACACACCCCTATTACTGCCCCACACAACAGGTTGTGGACCTTTCTCCTTCCAAAAGGGCTTGCCCCACCGCTTCCCTTGGGGCCACTGGGGAGCACTGACAGCTTTTCCCTGCCTTCCAGGAGCAGCCAGGACACCCACTAGGAGGGAACGCTTCTTCCTTCTGCCTTTGCTGCTCCTCTTCCACCTGAGGCAGGGCTTTCTCCAGGCTGTGGTCTTCTGTGGCTTCCCGCCTGCCTGGGGAGGGATCCCTGAAGAAGAAAGGGAATGTTTAGTCCACTTCTTGTGTTCCCTTCACTGCTGTTCGCATCCATCGCTTTCCCCTCCCTTCCTTGGGCATCTCAGGAGCTGAGATGCCTCAGCTGAGGTGAGGCATCTCAGGTGGCTTCTTCCAGGCATAACAGTCTGGTCACTACAGAGAGGAAGGGAGGGGAAGCTGTCGCTCACCGCCAGCAGCTCTCCTCAGTCTCCCACTCTTGCACTCTCACAGCTGGGTATCCTCAGCTCATGACGGCCAGTGCTCGCTGCCACCCGAACCCCGGGAATGGTGCGGGACATCAGGTGCAGGAGCCCAGGAGTTGCAGGGGTTCAGCCGGTGACAGGAAATGGGCACCTACAAGGACAGAGTCAGAAAGCCCTGATGAAAGCCCAAGGGCAGGAAGAGGCAGGACTTGCTTCCCCTTTCTGTGGGAAACACCCTTGACAGGGAGCTGTTTCTAGCCCAGAAGAGAGAGCTGTTGCGGGCATGGAGCAGGGGATGGCTCTGGCACCTTCTCCCCGTGGGAAGTGCCCTCAGAGACTGTGCGTGTGGGGAGATGCACGGTGGCCCTGTGCCACGCAGCAGGGCTCCATCGGGAGCCCCTGGGGAGCTGCCATGGAGTTCTTTCCAGACCCTGCGCAGCACCATCCCTCGCCCTCCCTTGCCAGCGGACTTGCACTGCCTTGGAGCAGTTCTCAGAGTTGGGAAAGACGGGCAGCAGCAGAGCCTGGGACACACCTGGGCTTCTGCACCTTCTGGACCTTGCCGCTTTGTTGCAGTGCCCGTCTTTTCTCTCTCTTCCTTCCTGTCTCTTCTCTTCCCTCTCCCCTGAGCAGGCCTCTTCTCTCTTTCTTTTTCTTGGGTTTTCAGTTTCCTGGAGGGAGCCTGCAAACCTTTCCATCCCACAGCGTGGTTAGATAGCTCTAGCCGGGATCAGCTGGGTGAACCAGTTCTTGATTGAACCCAAGCTGACTCCTTTTACCTTCTTTCCTCTGAAAGGCTCCTTCTTTGTTCTTGGGCGCATCCCAGGGAGTCTTGCGTGGTCTCTGGGGCGGTTGGAGGCAAAGCGGTGGGTGCCTAAACCAGAAATGTTGGAGTTAGCAGGTGACAAGGGACGTCCTGGAGGAGTAAGCCACTGCTGGGCGAATCGCTCGCTAGAGAAGATCCCTGGTCTGGTTTGCATTAGCCCTTTCTCCCAGGGGCCTCCCGGGGGAACACAGTGTTCACAGCGGGGTGTGACACAGTTCATTTGGGGGGCCGTTCAGCAGGGAGCCTGCGGTCCCCCTCCAGGCAAGAAGAGCCTTGCCCGCTTCATTCTGCTGCAGTTTCTTCACCCTCCTGAGACAGAGCTCTGCGCGTGTCCCTTTGGTGCAACAGCACCTTCTGTGGTGGCTTTGCTTCTGGAAGCTGTCCTTCTGTAGGTCTTTTGTAGGCCTGTCCTTTGGCTGAGGACGTGCCTAACGCATTGGAGAAAGACCCCTTCCAGTTTTACTTACAAGGCACCATTCCAAGGGGGATGAACAAGCCCCACCCAAAGGCACAAGAGCTGAAATACCAGGAAGAGGCAGAGCAGCTACTTGGACTCCTCAGGAACTCCTCCTCCAGGAGACGCCTTGTCCCAGAGTTTGTGGACCTGCCCTACCTCTGCCGTTGGCGATCCTTCCACCGTATCTACCCCTGCTGCTTTCTGGAGGACGAGCAGAGAGGGTGGTGCATCCAGGAAGGCTTTTGCTTCGTGCTCCACGTCTGCCTCGCCTGCGTGGTCCCGTTGCTCTTCCAAAGGCAGCTCTGGGAAGCAAAAGCACATGCAGCAAAGTGACTTGTTGGAAGTGGACAACAGCTAAAGCCAAAGCCACCCAAAGCCCTAGACCAGCTTTCCGCTCAGGCTGTGACAACGCTCAGTCCCTCCTCCTACCTGTGGCTGTGTGCGTGGGTGCTGGCGACTCCTCAGCTGAAGGACTGGAAGGGCCGGCCATCTCTTCCCCAAAGATTTCACAGGGCTTTTCCATGGGGAACTCCACCAGCACCTTCAGCTGCACACATCACAGCCTCGGTTGCAGGGCAGGTGGCTGAAAAGGTGGCAAGCAGCCTTTCCCACTCCTCACCCTTGCCTCCACGCAGAAGGCTGTGGCTGTGGGGCTGCTCTTCCAGGCAGCCACCCCCCCCCCAGCCCAGCCCTCCCCACCAGCATTTGCTCAATAGAGAGGAAGGAGGCAGCCAGGCACCTCTCAACCGCCAAGCTCTGCTGGGCCGGGAAGGCTGCAGCCGGCTGCTCCATCCAGCGTACCTTCCCAGTGCCCTCCAGCGGGACCTCCAGCGGGAGCAGGTCCTCCTTGGGTGGGCTCAGCAGGTTTGGCCCAAGGCAGATGGCCAGGTTGCTGCAGCTCATCCTGCTGGTGCAGGCGTTGTGGCCGATGTGCTGCAGGACGGGGAGTAGCCGCTTCAGGAGGAGGACATGTGCTGCTGTCAAGTTCTCGGCCACCCTGAGGGAACAGGAGCACAAGGTGAAGAAAGCAGACGTTGCCCACAGCCATGGCCAAAGCTTGCCCAAGGCAGGTGGGAGGCAGCGGCTGTGTTGCGCAGCTTTCCAGGTGCTCTCAGCCAGCGCTCAGGGCTCCTGCTCAACAGGCAGGCTGCTGCCCACACTTACGCTTTCAGCTCTCCCGCGTCGGCCTGCTTGCTCCTCCTCTCCATGGCTGGCATCCAGTCCTCATAGAGGTCGATGACGAGGAGCTTGGTGGGGATGCTTTGGAGGAAGCTGTGCAATGCCAAGGGCTGACCCTTTCTCCTGGCTTTTTGATTGTGTTTTTAGCGGTTCTTTATTGTATTTGATTGGTTTTTGTATTGTTTCTTGGCCAGTCTTGGCCAAACTTCTTTCTCTCGGAAGGGAACTCTTCTGATTCTCCAAAGGAAGAGCTGTCTCTGCATCTGGAATGTTTCTGGCATCTGCTGTCTTTGATGATCTGTTGCTGTTCTCTGCGCAGGGCCAGGGTGGGTCTGGCTTTTTTCCCCCACCCATGCGTTAGCTGAGGCGAGGTCTGGCTGAGGACAGCCCCCTGCCACTGGCTTTCTCATCCTCAGCCTGAAACAATGCCAACTCCAGGCCCCAATAACCTGGGTGGCGCTCCAGGGGAGTCCAACAGGCTGTGGCGATCTGCAGTGGTTTCCGGCGGTCTCCGGCGGTCTCTGGTGTTCTGCGATGGTCTCCGGTGTTCTCCGGCGGTCTCCAGCGGTGTCCGGCGGTCTCCGATGGTCCCCAGCATTCTCTTGCGGTGTCCGGTGGTCTCCATTGATGAGACCGCCGGACACCGCTGGAGACCATCAGAGGCCACCGGTGGCTGGCAGTCTGCGGTGGTCTTCGATGGACTCTGGCGGTTTCCAGCGGACTCCGACGGTCTCCAGTGTGAGACCACCGGAGGCCGCAGGACACCGCCAGTGTCTGATCCTCTCCGGTGGTCTCCCATGGTGTCCTGTGGTCTCCGCCGGTCTCTGGTGGTCTCCGACGCTCTCCAGCAGTCTCAGCCGTCTCCAAGGGACTCCTCCTGGTCCTATGGGGCTGCCGGCCCGAAGATGGCAGCCCCTCTCCTCGCCTCTTCCCCGCGGCTCTGAAAGAGAAATCACAGAATCGTTTACGTTGGAAAAGAAATGGAAGCTCATGGAGTCTAGCTGTTAGCCTGGCACCGCCAAGTCCGCAGCTCAACCACGTTCCTAAGGCCCACATCTACAGGTCTTTGAAATCCCTCCCGGGAGGGTGCCTCAAGCCCTTCCCTGGGCAGCCTGTTCCAATGCTTGTCAAGCCCTTCAGGGAAGAACTCTTTCCCAGTCTCCCCTCTCAACCTCCCCTGGCGCAACTTGAGGCCGTTTCCCCTTGTCCTGTCCCTCGTGCCTTGGGAGAAGAGAGCGACAGCCCCCTGGCTCCAGCCTCCTCTCGGGGAGTTGTCGGGAGCGGTAAGGTCTGGTGCTGGTGCTGTGGGGCTGCCGGGCAGAAGAGGGCAGCCCCTCTCCTCTCCTCTCCTCTCCTCTTGCCCAGGCCTGAGGGCAGAGGAGATAGCCCCCCTTGCTGAGGGGCGGGGGTGTGGGGAGGGAAAGCAGGGCTCCTCGGCGGCTTGACAGCCGGCTGATGTTCCTGCTGAGCCTGCCGCATGGCGGTGTGGATGGCCCACTTACGGTTAGCGTCGGCCGCGGGGCCGGCGCCGCTTGCTGGACCGTGGCTTTGCGGAGGGTCCCTTTGAGCCGGCGGGGGTCCTGCGGCGCTTTGGGCCCGCTGCTGCTGGAGGCAGCCTGGCCACGGTGGAGGTGTGCCCCGTCAGGCCTGCGGGAGAGGGATCCACCTCCATTGGCTCCTCTGCCGGTGGGTCGACCTCCATGGGCTCTCCCTCGTCCCTCTTGGCGGGTGGGTCGACCTCCATGGGCTCTTCCTTCTCCCTCTTCAGGGGTGGGTCGACCTCCATGGGCTCAACTCCTTGGCCATCGCTGCTGCTGCCGCTGCTGCTGGCCGCAGCCCACTTGCGTTTCTCTCGGTGCTTGGGCATCCTCCGGGCTTCCGAGGAGCCCCTTCTGGCTGGGCCCACTCAATGTGGGCGCTCGTCCCACCCAATGTGGGCACTGGCCTCCCTTTGCCGCCTCCTCCTCTACCAAGCAGGCTTGGTGCAGGAATCTCTGGCTGCTGAGCGAGCTGTGGGTCAGCCACAGGGGTGCCAGTTGGCCAACGGCCGGCCGGTGACGTCACCAACGGACCTTTCTGTGTCTGGGAGGGTGGCCCATGAGGCCCTGCAGGCCCCATGCCGGGCGGCCCTTTGGCTTGCCAGAGAGCAAGGCAGCCCCTGGGGCAGCGGGACTGCCCTCCAGCTCCCCTCCTGTGCCCAGAGGATGCCCAGAAGCTCTGAAGTGGCGGCATCAGACCAGCTGGCGTGTCCCCTCGGAGTTCTGCCTGCGTCCTCTGGCTTTGCTCTGCCTCTTCCTGAGCGCTTGTGCCTCAGGTTTTTCTGCCATTTGCACTCTGTCCCTTTGCAAAAGGGCAGAGCGTGGTTGTGGAATTGCAGTCCAGGTCTAGAGGTGTGGCCTGGAAAGCCCAGTGCCTTTTTTCCCCCATTGCAGTGTCCAGAAGTTGCTGCTTGAAAGCTGAAATCCTCTTCTTCATCGGCCGTAAAGCGTTCCTTCTTCACCAGTCACACCTGGAGACAGAAACATCACCCGTTTCTCCAGGTGATTCCCAAAGCTTGTGCTGGGGAAAGTGTTTGGGTGGAAACTGCACTGAAAAACCTTTCACTCTCGCTCAGACAAATGTAGAGAAATTCCCCTTGAATACCTTTCAGATGACAGCGATTCTACTTCCTTGAAGCTGAAAAACTAGGAAGGTTTTTCCTGATTGGTACGAGTGTAACTGGGTCCCAATTTCCCCCAATAATGATGGATACAAGCTTTAGATTGGTGTGGGAGGAAGCACTTGTTTCTAGATGCCTCTGCTTAATGGCAAACTGGTTTTGCAACCCTTAACATCATGCAAACATTAAACTGGCTGCAAAAAAATTGGAGCTGGAGCTGTCTCTTTCCTTCCAGTATCTTCATGGGGTCACCTGTTAATGTGCCTGTAGCATTTTAAAGGCGAAACTGCCAGGCAAATGCTCCTTTTCAGATGTTTTCCTGCAACGGGAAGTGGTAGCCCCTCCACAGGTCAAGGTGTGACATGCTCACTTTTGAACTCCCTATCTCAATCCCTCTTCCCCTCAGCATCATTACCGAGAGTGTTATTTCCTCAGTTGGTGTCCGTCTGGAGAAGAAAAGTGTCCTTTTTGAGCGCAGGCCCATGACACGAAGATGCTGAACGTTTGTGCCTAGGGATTTAGTTTGTTCGTGAACAAAGGGAGAGGATTGCTGTGTCTGTTGCTCTGCGTGTCTTTATTGCTTATGTCCTTATCACTTGTTGCTAGTCGTGCTCACAAAACAAGCAAAAAGGGCAATTGAGGGTTGTTTAATTTGTGCTAAGGTCAATTTACAAGGGAAGGTGCTAGAGGAGGGCGACCTTGGGCCCATTCCAACGATGTCAGGTGGATTTTACTGAAATGCCCTGAACAGGAAGATTTCTTCCTTTCCCTGAACAGGATCTTTTGGTAATAGTATGCCAGCTAACCGGGTGGCCAGAAGCATTTCCAGTTGCTTCAGCAACTACGGGATCAGTTATTAAAGTGCTTTTAGGACAAATAATTCCTAGATAGGGAGTAATAGAGGCAATAGACTCACAGAGAGGAACACATTTTACTGGAAAATTTCTTCAAGGGGTTGTGGTGGCCTTAGGAATACAATGAGATTTCCGTACTCTGTGGAAGCCCCAGAGTTCAGGGAAAGTAGAGAAGATGAATGGGGGAATTAAGCAGCATCTTTTGAAATTATTTTTGGAAACCAAAATGCCATGGATATGTCTTCTACCATTAGCTTTAGCTAGCATAGGGGCCAAACCCAGAGGAGATACTCAACTATCCCCCTTTGAATGAATGTTTGGAATCCCTTACCCTGCTAACTCTCGACCTAGTGGGGAGGTAGAAATAAGTGACGTCTACTTGAAACAATATGTGGCCGGGATACTGTCTCTTGTGAAATCTCTTTGACAGGAAGCTCAGCTGGCACAGACCCTGCCTTTGGACTTTGCTGTCTAGAGCATCCAACGGGGAGGTTGGGTCCTAATTAAAGAATGGAAAGAAGCACCACTGGTGGCAAAGTGGCAGAGACCGTACCAAGCGTTATTAACCGCGGAAACAGCAGTTAAGACGGCCAAACACGGGTGGACTCGTCATATTCGAACACGGGTGGACTCGTCATATTCGAGTCAAGACGTCCAAGGCCCTGGAAAACTGGACTTGGGAGCTAAAGGAAGAGGAGGGGAAACTGCAGCTAGCCTTCCGTAGAAAAAGACTCCATTAGTAGTATTTGATAAGTTAAAAATCAAGGGCAAGGCTGGATTGACCTCTGTCAATTGCCACAATAAGAAATTCTAAACTCCGTTACTGGCTGCAACCCAGTAGGCGTTGAGCAGTGGAAGCACATGCCATACCAGACCTTGATTTGAAAAAGTGAAAAATGGAAGTTTAGGGTGGGAGACTAGAACTAACTCTTACAAGGAGTGGGTCAGACCGGTAGCCATCAGGTAGACCTCGGGAGGAGTTCCGTGTGTTTACCCAAAGGATCTACGGTATAGATCCATAAGGAAAAGAGGCCCCTTATTTAACTTCCAGCAACTGGTGAGCAGACACTAACTGAATTGTTTCCGTATATTCACTTGCCACATCAAGTGTAGAAAGATGATAAGCTCAAGATGAAATTTTTAGTAATGATCATGTTTCTATACTATTGGCAAAATCGAAGTCTGGGATGGGAAAACCGATTTTTGACTCTAGGGGACGAGGTAGCCAAAGCTTTTAACCTCAGTAATTGCTGGGTCCGTGGAGGTCCAGGAGGAGCTGAAGATTGGCTGTGGGTAGCCCAGCCTGTCCAGCCTAAATGGTTGGTGAGTGACTTAAGTAGAGTGCATAATGGAACTGGGTTCTGGAAGGAAGACGGAGGTACATGGAAAATACAGTACCCAGGAAAAGGAAATTACTGTCTGAACAGAACCAAGCTGGGAGGGAAAAATGTAGGTAAAAGCGAATGTGAGTGGACATTGTCACCAGGAATGGGTTGTTACGATCCATATTGTAGACCTTATAATTGCTTTAGGTACCGAGGAAGATGGAACCAAACGCATGTTAAGCTTATAGGTGGCACCTGGGTAAAGTGCTCTTTCAAAGAACCTTGGCACAGTGGATGCAAAGCAGTTGCGAGAGAAATTATGCAAAAAGGGGGATTTAGAGATTCTTTATTCCTGGCTTGTCAGTGGGACAATACCATTAACAAGAATCATGTAATAAGGGTTTATCAATGGGGCTGGCAAAACTCAAGTGGAACTAGGACCTATTTTAGAAAATTTTGGTCGGCTACAAATTGAACTAAGAATGGTAGGGGATGTAACTGTAAAGGGCACGCAGATGCGGGAGCCTTTGAATGTGATTATTGCGATTCCTATGGCGATTTCAGTATAGCAGGAGGACCCCTGGGATCAAAAGATACTCTATACTGTGAAATACCACAGGATAATGAAACATGGGAAGGCCCATTCGCTAACGGGGCTTGGGCTTTGAAGGGCCATTACTGGATTTGTGGGCAACACGCCTACCAAAGGTTACCTCCAAAGCGCTCAGGGATACGTTCTATAGGATATATGAGACCGTTATTTTCCTTATTACCACAAGTTCAAGGAAACGAGTTAGGGGTTAATGGATAGGATGATCTGATAAGAGAACGACGAGCAACTGATAAATCCCTAACTAAAGGGGGTTCCCAATCATGGGGAAAAGATGAATTATACATCAGATGAACCTGAACGAATTATACGGTATTCTGGACCAGCAGCACGGAATCCCCACCAGGTGATTTCTGGAGCAAGAGACCCCATTTATAATTTAAATAGGATAGTTAGATTACAAGCCGGTTTTTGCAATTTTACCTAACCAGAGCGCTGAGGCTCTTGACTTTCTTGCAGACCAATCTGCTCAGATGAGGAATGCAATTTTCCAACACCCAAGGGTCCTAGATTATTTGCTAGCAGAAGAAGGGGGAGTTGGTGGAAAACTAAAGGAACCCAGCTCCTGTTTACAAATCCATGATCACGGGGCGGTAGTAAAACAGATAAGAAAAGGAATGAGAAAACTAGCTCACGTGCCAGTTCAAACCGGGAAAGGATGGGAATTAGACACGTTCTCGTGGTTGCCTGGTGGACCATGGGTTAAACGCATGGTGGTTTTCTCCCTTTGTGCGGTAGCAGCTCTGATTTTTGTACCATGTAGGATACCTTGTTTCATGCAGCTCATTCAGCATGGAGTCAGAAGAATGCAAGTCGTAGCTGTGCCCAGTGACCCAGAATTAGCTACAAGGGGACCGAAGATGATGGCTCTGCAAATAGCTCCAAAACCAAAAAGAAGACAAGAAGAAAAGGTCCAATGAACGGTGACTAAAGGTTGTAAAGACAAATAGTGAAATAAACAGAGGAGGGGCTGATAAGAAAATAGGGATAAGAGTGTCTCCACAAACAGGGAAGTTAACGGAAATGGCAGGAGTGAGACAACCAAAAGAAGAGGAGAGTTAATTGAAGCTGCAGGAGTGAGATAACTGAAAACTAGGGGAAATAAGTGAAACCGCAAAAGTTGGACAATTAAAAACGGCAAAAGTTAAACTTTGATGTAATAGGCGGATCGAGAAGTCTGTACCTTCCAAGTACCTCAGCCAATGGGGAAAGGAAGAGGGTTACGTGCGGCCGGGGAATTAGGATAAAAGGGAGGCTGCGTCCTCCGGCAAATGGAGAGACCCCACAGGGATATGCCCCAGGGGACTCTCCCTTTATTCGAATAAAGCCTTTGCAGGACTCCTCTGTCTCCTTTGTGAACTTCGACCTCTGGCAACGGGATCTTCTGCACATTGTCTTGTTCCCTTTGCTGTTCTGTTAAACTGCCTTTGTGCCAACCCACCAGTTTCCTTTTTTTCCTTCCAATTCTCCCCTCATGGCCGTGGGGGGGCCGAGAGCGTGGCTGCCACGTGGTTCTTTGTTGCCGTCTGAGGCCAAACCACGACAGTCCTTTTTGGCGCCCAACGTGGGGCACTCGGAAGGTTGAGAGAACGACAGATCTGACCAGAGCGTGTTAAAATGTATGTGTTATATGCATTTATGATATTAGTCAATAGTACTGGTCACAATGTTGCTTCGTTTGTTCCCACGGCCGTGTTATGTAAATTCTGACATGCTCTATGTACTCCCCATGATGATGTTTATCACCTCTGGGAGAGGGATCAGCATCATAATTTTGCCGTCCTGTGTGATATCAACTTATGATATGATAGCATCACTGTTCAGATGGTTACGTTGGGGCATTTATGCAGCACCGCTGTCCTGCTGTGACCTCGGACACCGTCTCTCAGAATTTATTAATAATCACACTCAGTCTATGGGGGAAGCGGGGGCTGGTGGTGTTCCTTTCCCCAGCTCTTTCACCTCCCTTTTCTATTTTGGTCCAGCTATGCCAGTTTTTGAGAATTTTGAATACTCTTGGGACATGCAAACCAGCTTGGTCCTATTGCTAGGTCTCCTCAATGTGTTTCAGTTCTTGTTTAGGGTTAAGCAACTATTTAAGACTCCCACCCAGAGATCTGTCCCGAGACTGGAGAGTCATGGGTGGCACGGGACGTGGGAGAATACGGACAGGTACCTAGAGAGCTTTTCACCTCCAACGGTTTGGGGCTTCACCCCCGAACAATTACAGAACCCGTTTGTATTTCTGGAGTGACAGGGGGATCCCAAGAGTTGACTGTACCGTTTTTAAATCTTCTTTCAGCTTCTAATTTTCTAACAAGTCCCGATCAATCAAGGGCTTCGGTGCCCCTGGCAAGTCCAAAAGCTGATGTGTCACCCCTTGCTTTCCACTCTTGAATGTTAAAGGTTTAAAGAAAGGTCCGGTTTCTGGCTTCCCTCTCGCACCAATAACTCTTCCTTCCAGTGTCATAACCTCATTCATAGCTCTTTGTATTTAGAACTGAAGAGGCAGCTCCTGGATCAACCGAGCATTCTGCCTCTGTTTCATCTTCCCCAGCTTAATTTGAACCAGAGGTTCTGTGGGGGAAGATTCCTCCGGTCCCCGTCAATCTCTAGCTTCTCTAGCTAGAGGGAAGAGTCTGGTTCCCCAGATCTCGGTAAAGATGGGCATTCGCATCTCCATCCTAACTCCAGAGAAGTTAGGGAATCCTCTGCCTCTGGGCTCCTCATCCTCATCCTCCATCATCCTCAATCCTCATCCTCTGGGCTGTGTCCAGTTTTGGGCCCCTCACGACAGGACAGACGTTGAGGGGCTGGAGCGTGTCCAGAGAAGGGCAATGGAGCTGGTGAGGGGTCTGGAGCACGAGTCTTGTGAGGAGCAGCTGAGGGAGCTGGGGATGTTCAGCCTGGAGAAAAGGAGGCTGAGGCGAGACCTTCTCGCTCTCTACAACTCCCTGAAAGGAGGGTGTAGCCGGGGGGGGGGGGTCGGTCTCTTCTCCCAAGGCACAGGCAATGGCACAAGAGGCAACGGCCCCATGTTGCACCAGGGAAGATTTAGGATGGATACTAGGAACTATTTCTTCACACAAAGGGTTATTGAGCATTGGAACGGGCTGCCCAGGGAAGTGGTGGAGTCATCATCCCTGGTGGTATTTAAAAGACGGGTAGACGTGGTGCTGAGGCACGTGGGTTAGTGGTGGAGTGGGCAGTGTTAGCTCTATGGTTGGACTCGATGATCTTAAGGGTTTTTTACGACCTAAATGATTCCATGATGCTGTGACTTCTGTGACTGCGCCCTCATGCTGAGCTCCACCCGGCTCTGCCCTGGCCCTGGAAGCCAGGATGAGGCCCAGGGGACAGGGGAGAGGCAAAAAGGTGAGGGGCCATGAGGAGACCACACTCCCGGGTCAAGAGGGTGTCCCCACACAGACAGCAGTGACCCTGAGCTCTCAGCAACAGTTGTCCCATGGGACTGAGTTACGGGCTTTGTCCATCCCGCTCTCTTTAACAAGGATGAAGCGTGACAGCCATTTTCCCCAGGAAGCCAAGGCCTGGGCCTTCCATCACCCCTGGACAGCCTGTGCCCTGACACACCGATAGAATGCTGGAGGTGGCCATGTCACAAAGGGTTGCTGGGGAGGAACGGGCGGTGATCTGTCACAGCCTGGAGCCGAGCAGACCGGTGAGCAGCCAGACAGCCAGAGATTCTCTACCTTCTAAACGTACGCGGACACTAAGGTAAGGATTCAAGAGGGTGGCAGAGACCTTGACAGGGGTTCTCCATGGTGAGGCACGGTGGATGCCCCATTGCTTTTATCCTCTCTCATAAACCACAGGCCCCTAAAAGCAGAGGAACAGACGATGGCACACAGCCACGCTCAGCCAGGGAGCAAGAGATTCTCTACCTTCTACAAGGACACAGACAAAAGTTAAGCATTCATGAGTCTGGCACAGATCTGGGCACAAGTTGTCCATTTTACTCATGCTCTCTGCTACCTTTCTTTGTTCATAATCTTCTGCCTTTTAATGCAGCAGGCCCAGAAACAAGAAGGACAAGACCATGAGGAACTCCCATCCTCAACCACGTGGACAGTCTCTACCTTCTACAAAGACACAGACAAAAGATAAGGATTCAGGAGTCTGGCACAGACCTCGCAGGGCTTGTCCGTGCTGAGTGAGGATGGCTGACCTCTTGTTTGTTATCCTGTCTCCTTACAAGAGCAGGCCCAGAAAGGGACAGGACCAGACCATGAGGAGCTCCCATCCTCAAACACACACAGATTCTCTACCTTCGACAACGACACGAACACAAAGTTAAGGATTCAAGAGGGTGGCAGAGACCTGGGCAGGGGTGTCCATCGTGACTGACTGTCTCTAATGCCTTCTTTTTTTCACACTTTCCTGTCATTTACAGCTGCAGAGAGAGATGGGAAGCGGAGAAGAGCATGGTGCACTCCCATTCTCAAACACACACAGATTCTCTACCTTTTAAAGGACACGGACACAAAAGTAAGGATTCAGTAGGGTGGCAGAGACCTGGGCAGCGGTGTCCACTCTTATTGATCGTCTCTAATGCCTTTTTTCTTGACATTTTCCTGCCTTTTACAGCTGCAGGGAGAGATGCGAACCAGAGCAGAGCATGATGAACTCCCATCCTCAAACACACACAGATCCTCTACCTTCTACAAGGGCACGGACACAAAGTTAAGGATTCAAGAGGGTGGCAGAGACCTGGGCACAGATGTCAATGGCCACTGAGGGTCTCTGCTGCCTTAGTTTGCTCATATTCTCCTGCTTGCTATGGCAGAAGGCCAGACAGGGAAAGGACAAGACCATGGGGCACTCTCATCTTCAGGAACAGCGAGAGACATTCTCTACCTTCTACGAGGACACAGACAAAAGTTAAGCATTCACGAGTCTGGCACAGACCTGGGCAGAAGTTGTCCATTTTATTCATGGTCTCTGCTACCTTTCTTTGTTCATAATCTTCTGCCTTTTAATGCAGCAGGCCCGAAAACCAGAACGACAAGACCATGAGGAACTCCCATCCTCAACCACACGGACATTCTCTACCTTCTACAAGGATACAGACAAAAGTTAAGGATTCAGGAGTCTGGCAGTGACCTTGGCAGCAGTGTCCACTCTTGTTGATGGTCTCTAATACCTTTTTTCTTGACATTTTCCTGCCTTTTACAGCTGCAGGGACAGACACGAACCAGAGCAGAGCATGATGAACTCCCATCCTGCACGACACACAGATTCTCTACCTTCTACAAGGACACGGACACAAAGTTAAGGATTCAAGAGGGTGGCAGAGACCTGGGCAGGGTTGTCCATCGTGATTGATTGTCTCTAATGCCTTCTTTTTTTCACACTTTCCTGTCATTTACAGCTGCAGGGAGAGATGCGAACCAGAGCAGAGCATGGTGCACTCCCATCCTCAAACACACACAGATCCTCTACCTTCTACAAGGACACGGACACAAAGTTAAGGATTCAAGAGGGTGGCAGAGACCTGGGCAGAGGTTTCAATGGTGTGAATCAAATGGTCTTAAAGCTGTCGCATCTACTATCACTTCATTAAATCACTGTTTTATATCAAGAAATATAATGCTGCTTCTCTCCTATGAGTGAAGGCTATCGCTCTCCAGCTAGCGCCCTGCACACTCACCCCTCCTGCTTCCAGCTGCTGCTCCAGCTCTCGGCAGCGAGTCCGCTCCTGCAGGAGCCGGGGGGAGACTCGCCATGGAGAGGAGCGAGCGCCCCTGGGGACAGAGCCGGCTCCTCCGGCACCGGCTTTTCTCGGGCTCTCTGCAGCCCAAGCTCAGCACATAGAATCATACAATCATAGAATCGTCTAGGTTGGAAGAGACCCTTGGGATCATCGAGTCCAACCATCTACCCTACTCTACAAAGTTCTCCCCTATACCATATCCCCCAAGACCACATCTAAACGGCTCTTAAACACATCCAGGGATGGTGACTCAACCACCTCCCTGGGTAGCCTATTCCAATGCCCGACCACTCTTTCTGTGAAAAATTCTTTCCTAATGTTCAGTCTAAACCTACCCTGTTGGAGCTTGAAGCCATTCCATGTAACTGGGGAGGTTACACGCCACAGCGCTGCCCATCCCAGCCCGAGTCCTTACGGCACCGGGAAGCTTCGCTTCCCCCGAGCCCGCCCAGGCCCCGGCCAGCGGCTCGGGGGGGACGGCGGCCGCGGCGGCTCCCGGGGGGGGCCCCGCCGGGGCCGCGCCTTCGCCCCCCGAGGGCTCCGCCGCCGAGTCCCCTCTGCGGGCGGCGCGGGCGGCCCGGGCACCCCGGCCCCGCCACCGCGGCCCGGCCCGGCCCCGGGCAGCTCCCCCCGGGCAGGCGCCCCCGCTCCTCACCTTCGCCTGCAGCTTCCGCACCAGCACCGCTTGCCGGGGCCGCGCCTCCTGCCAGCTCTGCCGCCGGCGCTGCAGGGAGCCCGGGCCCGGCGCCGCCATGCCCCCGCTCGCCAGCCGGGCTCCGCCGCCGGACGGGCCCCGCGGCGGGGGCTGCTCCGCCGCCTGCCCCGGCGGACCGCGGCCCGGCGCCTGCCGGGGCGGGCGGAGCGGCTGCCCCTGCCCGCCGGGCGCCGCCGGGAGCCGCGGGGCGGGAGGGCCGGGCTCGCTCGGGGCCGCTCTGCGGCGGCGCTGCCCTCGGGGCTGCGGGGCTGCCGCGGGGGAGAGGCCGCCCCGGCCGCGGGTGGCTCCGGCAGCTCCGCTCGGAGACCGGCCCCGGCCCCGGCCCCGGCCCCGGCCCCGGCGAAGGTTGGGGGCGGGAGGGGGGAGCGGGGGGAACCGGTCCCCGCCAGCGGGGGGTCCCCCGGGGGGGAGGGCGAGAGCCGGCGCCGCGGGGACGGGCCGCCGCCCGGCGAAGGCAGCGGCCCCGCCGGAGCCTCTGCCGGAGGCTCCAACTTCAGCCTCGGCTGCCGCGGGAGCGGGAGGCCCGGCCCGGTGCGAAACCCCGACGGGCCCGGGGGCTGCTCCCGAACCTTCTCCTCCCCGATGGGCAGCGGGAGGGGCCCCGGCTGCCGGCAGGGAACGGGGGGGTGGCGCTGTGCTCTCCCCTGCTTTCCCCCTCTGCCCCTCCCGGCTCCTGCTCAAGCCATAACCACCGGTGGCAGATGTGATGAGTTGCCCCCGCACTTTGCTGGGGGGGGACGCAACGGGGGGGGACGTGCTGGCAACGCAGCCAAAACACTGTCTGGAGTGGGGACCTCGGTGCTTGGTTCCCGTGGGAATATGACTCTAGGTCAGTTATCTCACTCCAGAAATAGCGGACAGCCCAAGAGCCCCTGGAGCTCTCCTGCAGGGCAGCGGCTGCAGGCCAGGATCTCCCCTTGAGTGGGGACGCTCGCTTAAGGTCCTGCCCCTCGAGGTGCAGAGATTCGTTGCCGCAACAGATTCTCGGGAAGTGACTACTAGCATGCTAAACTCTGAAATCTTAGCCAAGCGATAGAAAGGACGTGTGCGGAAAACCCCATAGCCAGAGGTCGATGTTCACAAAGGAGACAGAGGAGTCCTGCAAAGGCTTTATTCGAATAAAGGGAGAGTCCCCTGGGGCATATCCCTGTGGGGTCTCTCCATTTGCCGGAGGACGCAGCCTCCCTTTTATCCTAATTCCCCGGCCGCACGTAACCCTCTTCCTTTCCCCATTGGCTGAGGTACTTGGAAGGTACAGACTTCTCGATCCGCCTATTACATCAAAGTTTAACTTTTGCCGTTTTTAATTGTCCAACTTTTGCAGTTTCACTTATTTCCCCTAGTTTTCAGTTACCTCACTCCTGCAGCTTCAATTAACTCTCCTCTTCTTTTGGTTGTCTCACTCCTGCCATTTCCGTTAACTTCCCTGTTTGTGGAGACACTCTTATCCCTATTTTCTTATCAGCCCCTCCTCTGTTTATTTCACTATTTGTCTTTACAACTTTTAGTCACCGTTCATTGGACCTTCTTGTCTTCTTTTTGGTTTTGGAGCTATTTGCAGAGCCATCATCTTCGGTCCCCTTGTAGCTAATTCTGGGTCACTGGGCACAGCTACGACTTGCATTCTTCTGACTCCATGCTGAATGAGCTGCATGAAACAAGGTATCCTACATGGTACAAAAATCAGAGCTGCTACCGCACAAAGGGAGAAAACCACCATGTGTTTAACCCATGGTCCACCAGGCAACCACGAGAACATGTCTAATTCCCATCCTTTCCCGGTTTGAACTGGCACGTGAGCTAGTTTTCTCATTCCTTTTCTTATCTGTTTTACTACCGCCCCGTGATCATGGATTTGTAAACAGGAGCTGGGTTCCTTTAGTTTTCCACCAACTCCCCCTTCTTCTGCTAGCAAATAATCTAGGACCCTTGGGTGTTGGAAAATTGCATTCCTCATCTGAGCAGATTGGTCTGCAAGAAAGTCAAGAGCCTCAGCGCTCTGGTTAGGTAAAATTGCAAAAACCGGCTTGTAATCTAACTATCCTATTTAAATTATAAATGGGGTCTCTTGCTCCAGAAATCACCTGGTGGGGATTCCGTGCTGCTGGTCCAGAATACCGTATAATTCGTTCAGGTTCATCTGATGTATAATTCATCTTTTCCCCATGATTGGGAACCCCCTTTAGTTAGGGATTTATCAGTTGCTCGTCGTTCTCTTATCAGATCATCCTATCCATTAACCCCTAACTCGTTTCCTTGAACTTGTGGTAATAAGGAAAATAACGGTCTCATATATCCTATAGAACGTATCCCTGAGCGCTTTGGAGGTAACCTTTGGTAGGCGTGTTGCCCACAAATCCAGTAATGGCCCTTCAAAGCCCAAGCCCCGTTAGCGAATGGGCCTTCCCATGTTTCATTATCCTGTGGTATTTCACAGTATAGAGTATCTTTTGATCCCAGGGGTCCTCCTGCTATACTGAAATCGCCATAGGAATCGCAATAATCACATTCAAAGGCTCCCGCATCTGCGTGCCCTTTACAGTTACATCCCCTACCATTCTTAGTTCAATTTGTAGCCGACCAAAATTTTCTAAAATAGGTCCTAGTTCCACTTGAGTTTTGCCAGCCCCATTGATAAACCCTTATTACATGATTCTTGTTAATGGTATTGTCCCACTGACAAGCCAGGAATAAAGAATCTCTAAATCCCCCTTTTTGCATAATTTCTCTCGCAACTGCTTTGCATCCACTGTGCCAAGGTTCTTTGAAAGAGCACTTTACCCAGGTGCCACCTATAAGCTTAACATGCGTTTGGTTCCATCTTCCTCGGTACCTAAAGCAATTATAAGGTCTACAATATGGATCGTAACAACCCATTCCTGGTGACAATGTCCACTCACATTCGCTTTTACCTACATTTTTCCCTCCCAGCTTGGTTCTGTTCAGACAGTAATTTCCTTTTCCTGGGTACTGTATTTTCCATGTACCTCCGTCTTCCTTCCAGAACCCAGTTCCATTATGCACTCTACTTAAGTCACTCACCAACCATTTAGGCTGGACAGGCTGGGCTACCCACAGCCAATCTTCAGCTCCTCCTGGACCTCCACGGACCCAGCAATTACTGAGGTTAAAAGCTTTGGCTACCTCGTCCCCTAGAGTCAAAAATCGGTTTTCCCATCCCAGACTTCGATTTTGCCAATAGTATAGAAACATGATCATTACTAAAAATTTCATCTTGAGCTTATCATCTTTCTACACTTGATGTGGCAAGTGAATATACGGAAACAATTCAGTTAGTGTCTGCTCACCAGTTGCTGGAAGTTAAATAAGGGGCCTCTTTTCCTTATGGATCTATACCGTAGATCCTTTGGGTAAACACACGGAACTCCTCCCGAGGTCTACCTGATGGCTACCGGTCTGACCCACTCCTTGTAAGAGTTAGTTCTAGTCTCCCACCCTAAACTTCCATTTTTCACTTTTTCAAATCAAGGTCTGGTATGGCATGTGCTTCCACTGCTCAACGCCTACTGGGTTGCAGCCAGTAACGGAGTTTAGAATTTCTTATTGTGGCAATTGACAGAGGTCAATCCAGCCTTGCCCTTGATTTTTAACTTATCAAATACTACTAATGGAGTCTTTTTCTACGGAAGGCTAGCTGCAGTTTCCCCTCCTCTTCCTTTAGCTCCCAAGTCCAGTTTTCCAGGGCCTTGGACGTCTTGACTCGAATATGACGAGTCCACCCGTGTTCGAATATGACGAGTCCACCCGTGTTTGGCCGTCTTAACTGCTGTTTCCGCGGTTAATAACGCTTGGTACGGTCTCTGCCACTTTGCCACCAGTGGTGCTTCTTTCCATTCTTTAATTAGGACCCAACCTCCCCGTTGGATGCTCTAGACAGCAAAGTCCAAAGGCAGGGTCTGTGCCAGCTGAGCTTCCTGTCAAAGAGATTTCACAAGAGACAGTATCCCGGCCACATATTGTTTCAAGTAGACGTCACTTATTTCTACCTCCCCACTAGGTCGAGAGTTAGCAGGGTAAGGGATTCCAAACATTCATTCAAAGGGGGATAGTTGAGTATCTCCTCTGGGTTTGGCCCCTATGCTAGCTAAAGCTAATGGTAGAAGACATATCCATGGCATTTTGGTTTCCAAAAATAATTTCAAAAGATGCTGCTTAATTCCCCCATTCATCTTCTCTACTTTCCCTGAACTCTGGGGCTTCCACAGAGTACGGAAATCTCATTGTATTCCTAAGGCCACCACAACCCCTTGAAGAAATTTTCCAGTAAAATGTGTTCCTCTCTGTGAGTCTATTGCCTCTATTACTCCCTATCTAGGAATTATTTGTCCTAAAAGCACTTTAATAACTGATCCCGTAGTTGCTGAAGCAACTGGAAATGCTTCTGGCCACCCGGTTAGCTGGCATACTATTACCAAAAGATCCTGTTCAGGGAAAGGAAGAAATCTTCCTGTTCAGGGCATTTCAGTAAAATCCACCTGACATCGTTGGAATGGGCCCAAGGTCGCCCTCCTCTAGCACCTTCCCTTGTAAATTGACCTTAGCACAAATTAAACAACCCTCAATTGCCCTTTTTGCTTGTTTTGTGAGCACGACTAGCAACAAGTGATAAGGACATAAGCAATAAAGACACGCAGAGCAACAGACACAGCAATCCTCTCCCTTTGTTCACGAACAAACTAAATCCCTAGGCACAAACGTTCAGCATCTTCATGTCATGGGCCTGCGCTCAAAAAGGACACTTTTCTTCTCCAGACGGACACCAACTGAGGAAATAACACTCTCGGTAATGATGCTGAGGGGAAGAGGGATTGAGATAGGGAGTTCAAAAGTGAGCATGTCACACCTTGACCTGTGGAGGGGCTACCACTTCCCGTTGCAGGAAAACATCTGAAAAGGAGCATTTGCCTGGCAGTTTCGCCTTTAAAATGCTACAGGCACATTAACAGGTGACCCCATGAAGATACTGGAAGGAAAGAGACAGCTCCAGCTCCAATTTTTTTGCAGCCAGTTTAATGTTTGCATGATGTTAAGGGTTGCAAAACCAGTTTGCCATTAAGCAGAGGCATCTAGAAACAAGTGCTTCCTCCCACACCAATCTAAAGCTTGTATCCATCATTATTGGGGGAAATTGGGACCCAGTTACATTCGTACCAATCAGGAAAAACCTTCCTAGTTTTTCAGCTTCAAGGAAGTAGAATCGCTGTCATCTGAAAGGTATTCAAGGGGAATTTCTCTACATTTGTCTGAGCGAGAGTGAAAGGTTTTTCAGTGCAGTTTCCACCCAAACACTTTCCCCAGCACAAGCTTTGGGAATCACCTGGAGAAACGGGTGATGTTTCTGTCTCCAGGTGTGACTGGTGAAGAAGGAACGCTTTACGGCCGATGAAGAAGAGGATTTCAGCTTTCAAGCAGCAACTTCTGGACACTGCAATGGGGGAAAAAAGGCACTGGGCTTTCCAGGCCACACCTCTAGACCTGGACTGCAATTCCACAACCATGCTCTGCCCTTTTGCAAAGGGACAGAGTGCAAATGGCAGAAAAACCTGAGGCACAAGCGCTCAGGAAGAGGCAGAGCAAAGCCAGAGGACGCAGGCAGAACTCCGAGGGGACACGCCAGCTGGTCTGATGCCGCCACTTCAGAGCTTCTGGGCATCCTCTGGGCACAGGAGGGGAGCTGGAGGGCAGTCCCGCTGCCCCAGGGGCTGCCTTGCTCTCTGGCAAGCCAAAGGGCCGCCCGGCATGGGGCCTGCAGGGCCTCATGGGCCACCCTCCCAGACACAGAAAGGTCCGTTGGTGACGTCACCGGCCGGCCGTTGGCCAACTGGCACCCCTGTGGCTGACCCACAGCTCGCTTAGCAGCCAGAGATTCCTGCACCAAGCCTGCTTGGTAGAGGAGGAGGCGGCAAAGGGAGGCCAGTGCCCACATTGGGTGGGACGAGCGCCCACATTGAGTGGGCCCAGCCAGAAGGGGCTCCTCGGAAGCCCGGAGGATGCCCAAGCACCGAGAGAAACGCAAGTGGGCTGCGGCCAGCAGCAGCGGCAGCAGCAGCGATGGCCAAGGAGTTGAGCCCATGGAGGTCGACCCACCCCTGAAGAGGGAGAAGGAAGAGCCCATGGAGGTCGACCCACCCGCCAAGAGGGACGAGGGAGAGCCCATGGAGGTCGACCCACCGGCAGAGGAGCCAATGGAGGTGGATCCCTCTCCCGCAGGCCTGACGGGGCACACCTCCACCGTGGCCAGGCTGCCTCCAGCAGCAGCGGGCCCAAAGCGCCGCAGGACCCCCGCCGGCTCAAAGGGACCCTCCGCAAAGCCACGGTCCAGCAAGCGGCGCCGGCCCCGCGGCCGACGCTAACCGTAAGTGGGCCATCCACACCGCCATGCGGCAGGCTCAGCAGGAACATCAGCCGGCTGTCAAGCCGCCGAGGAGCCCTGCTTTCCCTCCCCACACCCCCGCCCCTCAGCAAGGGGGGCTATCTCCTCTGCCCTCAGGCCTGGGCAAGAGGAGAGGAGAGGAGAGGGGCTGCCCTCTTCTGCCCGGCAGCCCCACAGCACCAGCACCAGACCTTACCGCTCCCGACAACTCCCCGAGAGGAGGCTGGAGCCAGGGGGCTGTCGCTCTCTTCTCCCAAGGCACGAGGGACAGGACAAGGGGAAACGGCCTCAAGTTGCGCCAGGGGAGGTTGAGAGGGGAGACTGGGAAAGAGTTCTTCCCTGAAGGGCTTGACAAGCATTGGAACAGGCTGCCCAGGGAAGGGCTTGAGGCACCCTCCCGGGAGGGATTTCAAAGACCTGTAGATGTGGGCCTTAGGAACGTGGTTGAGCTGCGGACTTGGCGGTGCCAGGCTAACAGCTAGACTCCATGAGCTTCCATTTCTTTTCCAACGTAAACGATTCTGTGATTTCTCTTTCAGAGCCGCGGGGAAGAGGCGAGGAGAGGGGCTGCCATCTTCGGGCCGGCAGCCCCATAGGACCAGGAGGAGTCCCTTGGAGACGGCTGAGACTGCTGGAGAGCGTCGGAGACCACCAGAGACCGGCGGAGACCACAGGACACCATGGGAGACCACCGGAGAGGATCAGACACTGGCGGTGTCCTGCGGCCTCCGGTGGTCTCACACTGGAGACCGTCGGAGTCCGCTGGAAACCGCCAGAGTCCATCGAAGACCACCGCAGACTGCCAGCCACCGGTGGCCTCCAATGGTCTCCAGCGGTGTCTGGCGGTCTCATCAATGGAGACCACCGGACACCGCAAGAGAATGCTGGGGACCATCGGAGACCGCCGGACACCGCTGGAGACCGCCGGAGAACACCAGAGACCATCGCAGAACACCAGAGACCGCCGGAGACCGCCGGAAACCACTGCAGATCGCCACAGCCTGTTGGACTCCCCTGGAGTGCCACCCAGGTTATTGGGGCCTGGAGTTGGCATTGTTTCAGGCTGAGGATGAGAAAGCCAGTGGCAGGGGGCTGTCCTCAGCCAGACCTCGCCTCAGCTAACGCATGGGTGGGGGAAAAAAGCCAGACCCACCCTGGCCCTGCGCAGAGAACAGCAACAGATCATCAAAGACAGCAGATGCCAGAAACATTCCAGATGCAGAGACAGCTCTTCCTTTGGAGAATCAGAAGAGTTCCCTTCCGAGAGAAAGAAGTTTGGCCAAGACTGGCCAAGAAACAATACAAAAACCAATCAAATACAATAAAGAACCGCTAAAAACACAATCAAAAAGCCAGGAGAAAGGGTCAGCCCTTGGCATTGCACAGCTTCCTCCAAAGCATCCCCACCAAGCTCCTCGTCATCGACCTCTATGAGGACTGGATGCCAGCCATGGAGAGGAGGAGCAAGCAGGCCGACGCGGGAGAGCTGAAAGCGTAAGTGTGGGCAGCAGCCTGCCTGTTGAGCAGGAGCCCTGAGCGCTGGCTGAGAGCACCTGGAAAGCTGCGCAACACAGCCGCTGCCTCCCACCTGCCTTGGGCAAGCTTTGGCCATGGCTGTGGGCAACGTCTGCTTTCTTCACCTTGTGCTCCTGTTCCCTCAGGGTGGCCGAGAACTTGACAGCAGCACATGTCCTCCTCCTGAAGCGGCTACTCCCCGTCCTGCAGCACATCGGCCACAACGCCTGCACCAGCAGGATGAGCTGCAGCAACCTGGCCATCTGCCTTGGGCCAAACCTGCTGAGCCCACCCAAGGAGGACCTGCTCCCGCTGGAGGTCCCGCTGGAGGGCACTGGGAAGGTACGCTGGATGGAGCAGCCGGCTGCAGCCTTCCCGGCCCAGCAGAGCTTGGCGGTTGAGAGGTGCCTGGCTGCCTCCTTCCTCTCTATTGAGCAAATGCTGGTGGGGAGGGCTGGGCTTGGGGGGGGGTGGCTGCCTGGAAGAGCAGCCCCACAGCCACAGCCTTCTGCGTGGAGGCAAGGGTGAGGAGTGGGAAAGGCTGCTTGCCACCTTTTCAGCCACCTGCCCTGCAACCGAGGCTGTGACGTGTGCAGCTGAAGGTGCTGGTGGAGTTCCCCATGGAAAAGCCCTGTGAAATCTTTGGGGAAGAGATGGCCGGCCCTTCCAGTCCTTCAGCTGAGGAGTCGCCAGCACCCACGCACACAGCCACAGGTAGGAGGAGGGACTGAGCGTTGTCACAGCCTGAGCGGAAAGCTGGTCTAGGGCTTTGGGTGGCTTTGGCTTTAGCTGTTGTCCACTTCCAACAAGTCACTTTGCTGCATGTGCTTTTGCTTCCCAGAGCTGCCTTTGGAAGAGCAACGGGACCACGCAGGCGAGGCAGACGTGGAGCACGAAGCAAAAGCCTTCCTGGATGCACCACCCTCTCTGCTCGTCCTCCAGAAAGCAGCAGGGGTAGATACGGTGGAAGGATCGCCAACGGCAGAGGTAGGGCAGGTCCACAAACTCTGGGACAAGGCGTCTCCTGGAGGAGGAGTTC
Organism: Numenius arquata; assembly: GCF_964106895.1. NCBI lineage: Eukaryota > Metazoa > Chordata > Aves > Charadriiformes > Scolopacidae > Numenius > Numenius arquata. Next base: position 17,987,174 of record NC_133587.1, on the reverse strand, counting down.
CTGAGGAGTCCAAGTAGCTGCTCTGCCTCTTCCTGGTATTTCAGCTCTTGTGCCTTTGGGTGGGGCTTGTTCATCCCCCTTGGAATGGTGCCTTGTAAGTAAAACTGGAAGGGGTCTTTCTCCAATGCGTTAGGCACGTCCTCAGCCAAAGGACAGGCCTACAAAAGACCTACAGAAGGACAGCTTCCAGAAGCAAAGCCACCACAGAAGGTGCTGTTGCACCAAAGGGACACGCGCAGAGCTCTGTCTCAGGAGGGTGAAGAAACTGCAGCAGAATGAAGCGGGCAAGGCTCTTCTTGCCTGGAGGGGGACCGCAGGCTCCCTGCTGAACGGCCCCCCAAATGAACTGTGTCACACCCCGCTGTGAACACTGTGTTCCCCCGGGAGGCCCCTGGGAGAAAGGGCTAATGCAAACCAGACCAGGGATCTTCTCTAGCGAGCGATTCGCCCAGCAGTGGCTTACTCCTCCAGGACGTCCCTTGTCACCTGCTAACTCCAACATTTCTGGTTTAGGCACCCACCGCTTTGCCTCCAACCGCCCCAGAGACCACGCAAGACTCCCTGGGATGCGCCCAAGAACAAAGAAGGAGCCTTTCAGAGGAAAGAAGGTAAAAGGAGTCAGCTTGGGTTCAATCAAGAACTGGTTCACCCAGCTGATCCCGGCTAGAGCTATCTAACCACGCTGTGGGATGGAAAGGTTTGCAGGCTCCCTCCAGGAAACTGAAAACCCAAGAAAAAGAAAGAGAGAAGAGGCCTGCTCAGGGGAGAGGGAAGAGAAGAGACAGGAAGGAAGAGAGAGAAAAGACGGGCACTGCAACAAAGCGGCAAGGTCCAGAAGGTGCAGAAGCCCAGGTGTGTCCCAGGCTCTGCTGCTGCCCGTCTTTCCCAACTCTGAGAACTGCTCCAAGGCAGTGCAAGTCCGCTGGCAAGGGAGGGCGAGGGATGGTGCTGCGCAGGGTCTGGAAAGAACTCCATGGCAGCTCCCCAGGGGCTCCCGATGGAGCCCTGCTGCGTGGCACAGGGCCACCGTGCATCTCCCCACACGCACAGTCTCTGAGGGCACTTCCCACGGGGAGAAGGTGCCAGAGCCATCCCCTGCTCCATGCCCGCAACAGCTCTCTCTTCTGGGCTAGAAACAGCTCCCTGTCAAGGGTGTTTCCCACAGAAAGGGGAAGCAAGTCCTGCCTCTTCCTGCCCTTGGGCTTTCATCAGGGCTTTCTGACTCTGTCCTTGTAGGTGCCCATTTCCTGTCACCGGCTGAACCCCTGCAACTCCTGGGCTCCTGCACCTGATGTCCCGCACCATTCCCGGGGTTCGGGTGGCAGTGAGCACTGGCCGTCATGAGCTGAGGATACCCAGCTGTGAGAGTGCAAGAGTGGGAGACTGAGGAGAGCTGCTGGCGGTGAGCGACAGCTTCCCCTCCCTTCCTCTCTGTAGTGACCAGACTGTTATGCCTGGAAGAAGCCACCTGAGATGCCTCACCTCAGCTGAGGCATCTCAGCTCCTGAGATGCCCAAGGAAGGGAGGGGAAAGCGATGGATGCGAACAGCAGTGAAGGGAACACAAGAAGTGGACTAAACATTCCCTTTCTTCTTCAGGGATCCCTCCCCAGGCAGGCGGGAAGCCACAGAAGACCACAGCCTGGAGAAAGCCCTGCCTCAGGTGGAAGAGGAGCAGCAAAGGCAGAAGGAAGAAGCGTTCCCTCCTAGTGGGTGTCCTGGCTGCTCCTGGAAGGCAGGGAAAAGCTGTCAGTGCTCCCCAGTGGCCCCAAGGGAAGCGGTGGGGCAAGCCCTTTTGGAAGGAGAAAGGTCCACAACCTGTTGTGTGGGGCAGTAATAGGGGTGTGTGCTGCATGGCTCTGTTTTGAGCAGGGGGTTCCTCCGGCTGAGCTCCAAGGGTCCCTTCCCAGCCTAAGTCATGCCCTGGAGCAGTAGGTGAGGGAGTGGGGACAAGGCCAGAGAAAGGGGATGCATCCAGTGATGAGGCAGCACGAAGGGGAGGCAGCCGTTACCTGTGGGCATGGTCCGAGTTGAAGAGGAAGGGAAAGCAAAGCTGTAGAAGGACACGGAAGGCTAAAGGAGAAGCACATGAGTTTGCCAGCCCTGAGAGATCTCAGTTCATGCGAGAAAGCGCTTCTCCTGCCTCTCAGTTTGACACCAACGTCAGTGTTGGGGGAGCCGGGAAATCCCGGGGCTGCTGCTTGTGGACGGGGGTTGTTCAGTGACCTCCTGGCTGTTCCTCCCTTCCCAAGGTGTGAGGATCTGGCCAAAGGGAATGCTCTCCTGCGGGAGCACCTCGAGAAAGCGAGTGAGGTGACTTCAGCCCTTAAAGGAGAGAGAATGGCACCGGGAACGTGAGGTGAAGAGGGGCTGCGGGAATGTCCGAGGTGATGCCAGCGTGGCCTGAGAATGCGTTTTATTTCTGGCCCAGACACCTCGCTGTGAGAAGGTTGTGGCTCTGATGAGGATGTGCTGGTGTTGAGGAGCAGAAGACGGGACTGGGTGTCAGCACCCAGTGTCAGCAAATGGGTCAGGAGGGGTGTCAGCAAATGGTGGTGATGGAAGAGGCCCCCCTGCTGTGGCCGTGCTGCTCGGTCCTAAAGGCCAGTGCTGCTGCTGCTGGGCGCTGTCGGGCAGTGACACAGGAGCGCTCGTCTCTCTGGTAGTTCTTCAATCTCCGCCTGGAGCCGTGAGAGCAGAGAGGTCTGTGTGTTTTCAGATTGCGAGCAGCCAAGGGAAGACCAAGAGGGGCCTCCCTCACCCACAGCAAACGTCTCAGCCATTTATCTTATTGCATTATAAGCCTTCCTTAATGCCGTGAGTGTGCCTGACCTACTGTTGAATGCTCCTCTTCTTTGTGCTGCTTTGTGGAAATCATCCCAACTGCCCTTTCTGGGCCATAGGATGTGCTCTTGGGTTTGGAAACGAGAATGTTTTTACATTCAGACCTTGTTTGTCTGGAGGGGCTTCTGCTTCTAAGCGAAGGCGTGTTAAGATCCCTCCTACGCTGAAATTCAAAGGGTTTAAGGTCAGTACAGTCAGAACCACCGGGCTGGTTTTCTACCACCTTCCCTGAGATAAGTGCTGCTGAGCCTCAAACAGGCTGGATTCCAGGTTCTCGTACACAGAAAGCCCGTTTCTGCCATTTCAAATAGCAACGTGGGCCCCTCGGAGGGAATGGCCGGGCTTCCCTTGTCACCTGGCAGAGCACAGAGAGCCCAGCCCAATGTGATGGCAATAACCGCATCTGAAATTGCTGCTCTCTGATCCCTGGCACACAGGGAGCTGCGCCCACACCGTCTGTGCCAGCAAGAAAAACAATGGATGGACAATGGAGGCTGTATCTTCCAGGAGGACAACAAGCCCCTGGTTCTGATGACACCACTCTCTGGCCCTCCAAAGTAAATATGCCAAAAAGGAGGCCAACACAGGCACAGCTTCACCCAGACAAGCAGCCAAACGCCCACCCAGAAGCACCAGCATTTTGGTCCCACCTGGATGAGTTTCTCTTGGCTTTCTTCCTTCTCCTCTGCCCGGATCCTCAGCGCTGCCCGCAGCCCCTCTTCTTGCTCCTCTGCTTCCTTCAGCAGCTGCTCCAGGGGGGCTTTCTCTGCGCAGAGCTCTCCATCTGTTCTTCTACACAAGCGCAGCTTCTCCTGGGCAGAGACCTTTGCTCTCTCCATCTCCTCCACTTTACCCGACAGAGCTCCATTCTCTTGCTCCAGCCACCGCCACGGAAGCACAGAGGAAATAAAATACAGTCAGGTTTACAGTCAAGAAGAGAGCAGCAACTCCCCATCCCCTGCGTGTCTCTGACATACTCCCAGTTCAGCGCTCCCAATCAGCACGTGAGGACAGACTGCCCCAAAGACCTGCCTGCTCTCACCACCATTTCCCAAGAAGGAGACCAACATTGTACTTAAACAACAGTGGGAGAACAGAAGAGGAGCAACACGGTAGTGAAAAGACGGGCAGAGGTGGAGCTGAGGGACAGGGGTCAGTGGAGGATTTGGCGGTGTGAGGGTAGCGGTTGGACTCGAGGACTCGAAAGGTCCCTCCCAACCTCCATGATTCTATGCGTCTATGATTGTCCCTGTCTGCTGCTGCCAGAAACAGCATCTGTGGTGGCCTTGCTATCACAAGGTGACCATACCTTCGCCAGGGCCATGGTAAGCTCATCTCTCTTTTGCTTCAGCAGATCCCTCTGAAGGTGCGATTGCTCCAGTGTCTCCCTCACGACCACCAACTCACGCTGTAATGAGGAATGTTTTTCTCCAAGTGCCTCCGAGTCCTTCAGTCTCTGCGAAGGGGAGAGACAAACAAGGTTTGAACATAAAAACATTCTCGTTTCCAAACCCAAGAGCACATCCTATGTCCCAGAAACGGCAGTTGGGATGATTTCCAACCCCTTTCTATTTACACCTCAAGAACGCTGGCATTTCCTGACCAGACCTGCATCACTCTTTGTCCTTGATGGAGGGGAAACATTCAGCACTGAGAAAGTAAAACAAGCTTCCAGAAATCACAGAACCTTTCCAAAACATTCAGGTGCTCACAAATTAACAGCTTCCTGCCTCCTGGTTCTCTCTCTCCTCTTTCCTACGCTGGATACCAGCCTGGCCAAAGTTCTTCTGGGGGTCAGACAGACGTTGAAAGTCCAGATGACTATTCCCACAATCACTTTTGCCTTCAGCGGGGAATGGATCAAAGAGCCTGCAAGCTCTTTGGGGAGACGGCTATGAATTTCCCATCCAATAATCACAGGATCACAGGATGATTCAGGTTAAGATGCTTCATGCTGCAAAATGGCCCTTCTTGCCCCCAAGGCCTTCTGCACTCAGGCTTGCAAGGAACACCCCGGCAAGTGGCTGCTCAGAGGCTGACGACAATATCTACAGAACAAACATTTCAGGAAGGTGGTGTGAGAATAAACCGAAAATGTTGTACCAACAAATCACAAAGAGGAGGAGAATTACACAGTAGGTCAGGCACACTCGCGGCATTAAGGAAGGCTTATAATCCAATAAGATCAATGGCTGACGGTAACCCAGACTTTGAAATTGCCTCCTGACACCGGAGGCTGTGCTACTTCTGTTTGCAGAGAGAAAGGAACCCCAGAGAGATCTGAAGGGAAGCCACATTTTTTCTGCAGACATCTGGCCTCAGCTTCTACTCACCGGTGCGTGGCAGTCTTCATTTCCAGGAAACGGCGGCAGAAGGTGTCCACCTGACGCCACAGGCCGAGCAGACGGCCACGTTCACCCCTTCTGAACTTGTCATAAAGCTACAGATGCAAAGAGAAAAAGAAATGCCAGCTCAGCCTTCGCCGTCACTGCACAAGTCTTTCAGCTGGGAGAGGGTCACACCACCGTGGCCAGGTCTCCTTCAAGAACTACTCCAACAGGGCACTGGGGACTGAAGAGCCACCACAGGAGCAGCCTCAGCAGAGCTGCCACCCGACTGCACAGGAGGGAACACCCACCCTTGTCCTGCAGGAGGGGATATCAGCAAAGCAAGTGACCCTCATTCAGCATCTCCCCTTGCAGAGGTGTCTCACACACAGGTGTCTTGGGGGAGGACGACAAAGACAAGCCCCTCCAAGGCCACTCTCACATTTGCTGTCGGTGAGGGAGGCCCCTCTTGGTCTTCCCTTGGCTGCTCGCAATCTGAAAACACACAGACCTCTCTGCTCTCACGGCTCTAGATGGAGATTGAACAACTACCAGAGAGAACTACCAGCAGCAGCAGCACTGGCATTTAGGACCGAGCAGCACGGCCACAGCAGGGGGGACTCTTCCATCACCACCATTTGCTTCCATCACCACCACCCCTCCATCTCCCAGCCCTGTCTGCTCCTCAGCACCAACACATCCCCAACACCAGCACATCCCCAACACCAGCACATCCCCAGCACCAACACATCCCCAACACCAGCACATCCTCAACACCAACACATCCCCAACACCAGCACATCCTCAACACCAACACACCCTCAACACCAACACACCCTCAACACCAGTACATCCTCAAAACCGCCACAACCTTCTCACAGGGAGGTCTCTGGGCCAAAAATAAAACACATTCTCGTGCCACGCTGGCATCACCTCTGACATTCCCGCAGCCCCTCCTCACCTCACGTCTGTTGCGTTAATAGGCAAAATAGTTTTGGCAGAAAATAAACCTCCTTGCGTTCTAACACTCCTCACCGAGGTGGGAGGCTAGGTGCGGCTAGGTTTAAATCCTGAGGGATGCCCAATTCACCACTATCAGTCCAGTCGTGTTTAATATATTTAACTGTCACGAGTCCAGATACAGTCATAGTGGACTGCACCTTCAGTCTAGTCGTGCTCATGAACTAGCACGGCCGCACTCTAATGTTTGGTGGCGTTCAATGGGAAACCGAAACGGCTAGCTACTTAAGCAGTGCAGTTTATTTCAGCAACAGATACAAAGGTTCTTATGGTTTGCCGGTGATAAATACACTGTCTGCAAAGCACGTGCAAGTAAAATATGGTTTGTTCATGGTACAAAGCGTGCGACAAAGTTCCAAACAATACAGCCTGGCTATAAATGTAACAAAAATAACCCTCTAGAGAGATTTCTAAGTTTCCCGAGGAAGCACTCGGTATAGTCTAAGTCTTACCCAAAGGCCTCCCTATGGGGGGGAAGAAAGGCTCAGCCCCTCGACTGGTCCCGCAAGTCAAAGGCAGTCCGTGACGGGGTCCTCCCTGACCTCTTCACGATGGGGTCTTCCCTAGCATCCCCCCTTTCTTGGGCTAGTTTTATACTATGTTTTACCTTCAAGGTGGAGTTTGAGTGACTCTAGTCATAAATACCTTTATTAGGCTTGGTGTAAAATTCTCTCGCCTCGCTTTTAAAGGTATAGTTTACGAAAAATTCAGGGCGCAGACTCAAGGACGAGTGGTTGCACCTTGGAGGCGGGTAGCCTTCGGGCTGGAGGTGTGTTTTGGTATTATAATGACATTATAACGAGCAAAGTTCGCACAAAGGACAGCATTTCGTCAAAATCTGACAGACTGTTGGCTCAGGGTAGCAAATATGCAGCTTATCAGTTCCATAGGATCACCTCGTTCCCGTATCTGCTGTATTCTACCCTGGAAACGCTTCCATTTTATACCTTTCCTTAATGTGTGAACAATGCTATATTTTTAATAAAATTTTTATTTTAGGAATTATTCCACACACGTTCCCGGTGCCATTCTCTCTCCTTCGCTTCCAGCTCCTCCTGCGCCCCCATCCAATCCGCCCTCAGTTTTCCAACATCTCCTTTAAGGGCTGAAGTCACCTCACTCGCTTTCTCGAGGTGCCCCCGCAAGAGGACGTTCCCTTTGGCCAGATCCTCACACCTTGGGAAGGGAGGAACAGCCAGGAGGTCACTGAACAACCCCCGTCCACAAGCAGCAGCCCCGGGATATAGCAGGAGGACCCCTGGGATCAAAAGATACTCTATACTGTGAAATACCACAGGATAATGAAACATGGGAAGGCCCATTCGCTAACGGGGCTTGGGCTTTGAAGGGCCATTACTGGATTTGTGGGCAACACGCCTACCAAAGGTTACCTCCAAAGCGCTCAGGGATACGTTCTATAGGATATATGAGACCGTTATTTTCCTTATTACCACAAGTTCAAGGAAACAAGTTAGGGGTTAATGGATAGGATGATCTGATAAGAGAACAACGAGCAACTGATAAATCCCTAACTAAAGGGGGTTCCCAATCATGGGGAAAAGATGAATTATACATCAGATGAACCTGAACGAATTATACGGTATTCTGGACCAGCAGCACGGAATCCCCACCAGGTGATTTCTGGAGCAAGAGACCCCATTTATAATTTAAATAGGATAGTTAGATTACAAGCCGGTTTTTGCAATTTTACCTAACCAGAGCGCTGAGGCTCTTGACTTTCTTGCAGACCAATCTGCTCAGATGAGGAATGCAATTTTCCAACACCCAAGGGTCCTAGATTATTTGCTAGCAGAAGAAGGGGGAGTTGGTGGAAAACTAAAGGAACCCAGCTCTTGTTTACAAATCCATGATCACGGGGCGGTAGTAAAACAGATAAGAAAAGGAATGAGAAAACTAGCTCACGTGCCAGTTCAAACCGGGAAAGGATGGGAATTAGACATGTTCTCGTGGTTGCCTGGTGGACCATGGGTTAAACGCATGGTGGTTTTCTCCCTTTGTGCGGTAGCAGCTCTGATTTTTGTACCATGTAGGATACCTTGTTTCATGCAGCTCATTCAGCATGGAGTCAGAAGAATGCAAGTCGTAGCTGTGCCCAGTGACCCAGAATTAGCTACAAGGGGACCGAAGATGATGGCTCTGCAAATAGCTCCAAAACCAAAAAGAAGACAAGAAGAAAAGGTCCAATGAACGGTGACTAAAGGTTGTAAAGACAAATAGTGAAATAAACAGAGGAGGGGCTGATAAGAAAATAGGGATAAGAGTGTCTCCACAAACAGGGAAGTTAACGGAAATGGCAGGAGTGAGACAACCAAAAGAAGAGGAGAGTTAATTGAAGCTGCAGGAGTGAGGTAACTGAAAACTAGGGGAAATAAGTGAAACTGCAAAAGTTGGACAATTAAAAACGGCAAAAGTTAAACTTTGATGTAATAGGCGGATCGAGAAGTCTGTACCTTCCAAGTACCTCAGCCAATGGGGAAAGGAAGAGGGTTACGTGCGGCCGGGGAATTAGGATAAAAGGGAGGCTGCGTCCTCCGGCAAATGGAGAGACCCCACAGGGATATGCCCCAGGGGACTCTCCCTTTATTCGAATAAAGCCTTTGCAGGACTCCTCTGTCTCCTTTGTGAACTTCGACCTCTGGCAACGGGATCTTCTGCACATTGTCTTGTTCCCTTTCCTGTTCTGTTAAACTGCCTTTGTGCCAACCCACCAGTTTCCTTTTTTTCCTTCCAATTCTCCCCTCATGGCCGTGGGGGGGCCAAGAGCGTGGCTGCCACGTGGTTCTTTGTTGCCGTCTGAGGCCAAACCACGACAGTCCTTTTTGGCGCCCAACGTGGGGCACTCGGAAGGTTGAGAGAACAACAGATCTGACCAGAGCGTGTTAAAATGTATGTGTTATATGCATTTATGATATTAGTCAATAGTACTGGTCACAATGTTGCTTCGTTTGTTCCCACGGCCGTGTTATGTAAATTCTGACATGCTCTATGTACTCCCCGTGATGATGTTTATCACCTCTGGGAGAGGGATCAGCATCATAATTTTGCCGTCCTGTGTGATATCAACTTATGATACGATAGCATCACTGTTCAGATGGTTACGTTGGGCCATTTATGCAGCACCGCTGTCCTGCTGTGACCTCGGACACCGTCTCTCAGAATTTATTAATAATCACACTCAGTCTATGGGGGAAGCGGGGGCTGGTGGTGTTCCTTTCCCCAGCTCTTTCACCTCCCTTTTCTATTTTGGTCCAGCTATGCCAGTTTTTGAGAATTTTGAATACTCTTGGGACATGCAAACCAGCTTGGTCCTATTGCTAGGTCTCCTCAATGTGTTTCAGTTCTTGTTTAGGGTTAAGCAACTATTTAAGACTCCCACCCAGAGATCTGTCCCGAGACTGGAGAGTCATGGGTGGCACGGGACGTGGGAGAATACGGACAGGTACCTAGAGAGCTTTTCACCTCCAACGGTTTGGGGCTTCACCCCCGAACAATTACAGAACCCGTTTGTATTTCTGGAGTGACAGGGGGATCCCAAGAGTTGACTGTACCGTTTTTAAATCTTCTTTCAGCTTCTAATTTTCTAACAAGTCCCGATCAATCAAGGGCTTCGGTGCCCCTGGCAAGTCCAAAAGCTGATGTGTCACCCCTTGCTTTCCACTCTTGAATGTTAAAGGTTTAAAGAAAGGTCTCGTTTCTGGCTTCCCTCTCGCACCAATAACTCTTCCTTCCAGTGTCATAACCTCATTCATAGCTCTTTGTATTTAGAACTGAAGAGGCAGCTCCTGGATCAACCGAGCATTCTGCCTCTGTTTCATCTTCCCCAGCTTAATTTGAACCAGAGGTTCTGTGGGGGAAGATTCCTCCGGTCCCCGTCAATCTCTAGCTTCTCTAGCTAGAGGGAAGAGTCTGGTTCCCCAGATCTCGGTAAAGATGGGCATTCGCGTCTCCATCCTAACTCCAGAGAAGTTAGGGAATCCTCTGCCTCTGGGCTCCTCATCCTCCATCATCCTCAATCCTCATCCTCTGGGCTGTGTCCAGTTTTGGGCCCCTCACGACAGGACAGACGTTGAGGGGCTGGAGCGTGTCCAGAGAAGGGCAATGGAGCTGGTGAGGGGTCTGGAGCACGAGTCTTGTGAGGAGCAGCTGAGGGAGCTGGGGGTGTTCAGCCTGGAGAAAAGGAGGCTGAGGGGAGACCTTCTCGCTCTCTACAACTCCCTGAAAGGAGGGTGTAGCCGGGGGGGGGGGTCGGTCTCTTCTCCCAAGGCACAGGCAATGGCACAAGAGGCAACGGCCCCATGTTGCACCAGGGAAGATTTAGGATGGATACTAGGAACTATTTCTTCACACAAAGGGTTATTGAGCATTGGAACGGGCTGCCCAGGGAAGTGGTGGAGTCATCATCCCTGGTGGTATTTAAAAGATGGGTAGACGTGGTGCTGAGGCACGTGGGTTAGTGGTGGAGTGGGCAGTGTTAGCTCTATGGTTGGACTCGATGATCTTAAGGGTTTTTTACGACCTAAATGATTCCATGATGCTGTGACTTCTGTGACTGCGCCCTCATGCTGAGCTCCACCCGGCTCTGCCCTGGCCCTGGAAGCCAGGATGAGGCCCAGGGGACAGGGGAGAGGCAAAAAGGTGAGGGGCCATGAGGAGACCACACTCCCGGGTCAAGAGGGTGTCCCCACACAGACAGCAGTGACCCTGAGCTCTCAGCAACAGTTGTCCCATGGGACTGAGTTACGGGCTTTGTCCATCCCGCTCTCTTTAACAAGGATGAAGCGTGACAGCCATTTTCCCCAGGAAGCCAAGGCCTGGGCCTTCCATCACCCCTGGACAGCCTGTGCCCTGACACACCGATAGAATGCTGGAGGTGGCCATGTCACAAAGGGTTGCTGGGGAGGAACGGGCGGTGATCTGTCACAGCCTGGAGCCGAGCAGACCGGTGAGCAGCCAGACAGCCAGAGATTCTCTACCTTCTAAACGTACACGGACACTAAGGTAAGGATTCAAGAGGGTGGCAGAGACCTTGACAGGGGTTCTCCGTGGTGAGGCACGGTGGATGCCCCATTGCTTTTATCCTCTCTCATAAACCACAGGCCCCTAAAAGCAGAGGAACAGACGATGGCACACAGCCACGCTCAGCCAGAGAGCAAGAGATTCTCTACCTTCTACAAGGACACAGACAAAAGTTAAGCATTCATGAGTCTGGCACAGATCTGGGCACAAGTTGTCCATTTTACTCATGCTCTCTGCTACCTTTCTTTGTTCATAATCTTCTGCCTTTTAATGCAGCAGGCCCAGAAACAAGACGGACAAGACCATGAGGAACTCCCATCCTCAACCACGTGGACAGTCTCTACCTTCTACAAAGACACAGACAAAAGATAAGGATTCAGGAGTCTGGCACAGACCTCGCAGGGCTTGTCCGTGCTGAGTGAGGATGGCTGACCTCTTGTTTGTTATCCTGTCTCCTTACAAGAGCAGGCCCAGAAAGGGACAGGACCAGACCATGAGGAGCTCCCATCCTCAGCCACACACAGATTCTCTACCTTCGACAACGACACGAACACAAAGTTAAGGATTCAAGAGGGTGGCAGAGACCTGGGCAGGGGTGTCCATCGTGATTGACTGTCTCTAATGCCTTCTTTTTTTCACACTTTCCTGTCATTTACAGCTGCAGAGAGAGATGGGAAGCGGAGCAGAGCATGGTGCACTCCCATTCTCAAACACACACAGATTCTCTACCTTTTAAAGGACACGGACACAAAGTTAAGGATTCAGTAGGGTGGCAGAGACCTGGGCAGCGGTGTCCACTCTTCTTGATGGTCTCTAATGCCTTTTTTCTTGACATTTTCCTGCCTTTTACAGCTGCAGGGACAGACGCAAACCAGAGCAGAGCATGATGAACTCCCATCCTGCACGACACACAGATTCTCTACCTTCTACAAGGACACGGACACAAAGTGAAGGATTCAAGAGGGTGGCAGAGACCTGGGCAGAGGTTTCAATGGTGTGAATCAAATGGTCTTAAAGCTGTCGCATCTACTATCACTTCATTAAATCACTGTTTTATATCAAGAAATATAATGCTGCTTCTCTCCTATGAGCGAAGGCTATCCCTCTCCAGCTGGCGCCCTGCACACTCACCCCTCCTGCTTCCAGCTGCTGCTCCAGCTCTCGGCAGCGAGTCCGCTCCTGCAGGAGCCGGGGGGAGACTCGCCATGGAGAGGAGCGAGCGCCCCTGGGGACAGAGCCGGCTCCTCCGGCACCGGCTTTTCTCGGGCTCTCTGCAGCCCAAGCTCAGCACATAGAATCATACAATCATAGAATCGTCTAGGTTGGAAGAGACCCTTGGGATCATCGAGTCCAACCATCTACCCTACTCTACAAAGTTCTCCCCTATACCATATCCCCCAAGACCACATCTAAACGGCTCTTAAACACTGCCGCGATGGAGAGACGGGACGCAGCTTGATGCAAGCAAGATGTCGATTTTATTATAATTCTTTACATACATTTATACTAGTCCTAAGGTAGCGTGTTCTAAGCTAATTGGTTCACATTCCACATTAGGCACTCACAGATTGGCTAATGCTGATGCTAATGCAAAAAGGTATTTTTCTAAACACCTATAAATCTATCTTGAGCAAGGACAACAGGATAATTGTTTTACAGCCTCACCAGCTGTCCCTGTAGGATGTCAGTACTCCCTATTCTGAAAGATCTTATCTTATCTTTCCCAGGGCCTGTGGCCCACAAGTTCCAGCACATTTTCTTTTATCAACTGAGCAGTGCTGGGGGTTTTGCTGAGACCAGCTGAATCCTGTCCTACATCTCCCCCTTCTTGTTGCACAGTAAGAACTCTTTTTATGGAGCGTGCTATCAATCCTTGTAAGCATTGCAACAAACACGGCAAAAAAAGTAACAAGAAAACAAAGACAGCCAAAGCATACATAATCATTTTCACAAGACTCCTTAACCACCCTGACAATCCCCATCCTTCAAAAAGTTTATCTAACCAATCCCAACTGTCGCTTTGTCGAAGCTTAGAGACCCCAGCTTTGAGCTGCTGGATGATTGTGGTAGGGATTCACGGAAGGGTCGTACACTCTTTGCCGGGATCCATCGGGGACCTTTCTCTGTGGAGACACAAGCATAGCCTCTGCCCCATGTGATAAGGGGATACGGTCCCATGATCTTACCTGTTTCCGGATCACGAACCAACACGGGGGCTTTGACTCGCACCTCAAGTGAAGCATTCGTGTTAAAATGTCAGACTATCGGAGGGTTGCTATCTAACAAAGAGCAATTCAAAAAGTTAAAAACATACAAAGCTTTCTGCAGACGTTCCTCAGGAGTAGCAGTTCCTACTCCCCCTTTTTGTTGTTGTAACAAACGCTTCAAAGATTGGTGAGAGCGTTCAATTAGAGATTGACCTGTAGGGGAATAAGGAATACCAGTAATGTGAGTCACACCCCAGGAGTCAAAAAATGCTTTTGTTGCCGTAGAGACATAAGCAGGACCGTTGTCCGTCTTTATTTGTGAAGGTATACCTAAAGTAGCAAAAGCGCGCATCAAGTGTTTGCGGACATCACGTGCCTTCTCTCCTGTGTGGCAAGAAGCAAATAAAGCACCTGAAAAGGTGTCAATGGAGGAATGGACATATTTCAATTTACCAAACTCCGGATAATGCGTAACGTCTGTTTGCCATAGCTGTAGACTCTGTAGTCCTCTGGGATTAACTCCTCCTGCGACTGACGGGAAAGAATGCCTTTGGCAGTCAGGACATAGAGCAATAATGTTAGATGCTTGTTGAGAGGTAAGTCCAAACTGCCGTTTGAGACCTCCAGCATTCTGGTGAAAAAAGGAATGGCTGAGTTTAGCCTGTGCCACGCGATCCGGCAACACCTGTACTGGTAATGTCAGCAAATCGGCTCGTCGATTCCCTTCTGCAATAAAACCAGGTAGAGAAGTGTGTGATCTGACATGCATAACAAAATAGGGGTGAGGGCGAGAGTCCAAGAGAAAGATAAGTTCTTGTAATAAAGCAAATAGGTCAGAATGTGGGACGTTGCGTAACACAGATGCTTCAGCTCGCTCAACAATCCCCGCAACATAGGCTGAATCAGTGATGAGATTAAGCGGTGTGGACCACCTCCGAAAAACTCGAACAACCGCAGTTAACTCCACTATCTGGGGAGAACCAGGAACAGTCTCTATGTCCGAGTCCCAGCGTTCATGCTGGTTGTCCCACCATAAAATGACTGATTTGTGCGATTTTCCAGACCCGTCTGTAAATACAGTAAGGGCTTGTAATGGCTGATCACTCCTTTTCGGCTTGGGTATCAAGCGAAAATCGACATTAAGCAGCTTATGCGAAGGTGGGTGGGATGTGAGTTGGCCCGTATAGTCTGCCAACGCCATAATAAAGGTGTCTGACTGCTGATAAAGCCATTGTAGATACATATTTGTCACAGGTAAACAAATACAAGCAAAGTCTACTCCTGATAACGTTAACAAGCGTTGCCTGGCTTTAATTATCAAAGAAGCAAACATCTCATGCTGCGTCGAAATGGTTTTTGTAGATTGATTCGACAAAAAAACCCATTCGATAATCAGCAGTGGGTCTGATTTTTGAGAGTCCCATTGAAATATTAGTGCATGAGGCTGTCGAGCGGGGTTTAAAATAATTAGATAAAAAGGTAGTTCGGGAGTCCACCGGTGTGCTTGTTTAAGAGTGATTGCGGTAGCAACCTTTTGTAAGGAGTCAATGGCCTCAGGATCAAGACTGTGGTGGGAACGCAAGTCAGTATCTCCTTTAAGCAGTTCGAATAAAGGACCTAAGTCCGCATTAGAAATTCCCAACAGCGGTCAGACCCAATTGATTGTTCCCAGCAATTTTTGCACATCATGCAAGTTTTTTATATCTGTCTGTATCTGTAAAGGTTGAGGAACTATAGTTTGAGCCCTTATGCGCCAGCCTAAATATTTCCACGGCGTTTTCTGAATTTTTTCCGGCGCGATACAGAGGCCTGCCGAATTAACGGCAGCCGTGACAAGGGCTACAGCTTCCTCCATGACCTCGTGATGTTGTGCAGCCACCAGGATATCATCCATATAATGGTACAATAAGACACTAGACATTGCAGTCCTGACTGGACTAAGCACTTTGGCTACATACCATTGGCATATCGTGGGGCTATTTTTCATTCCTTGTGGCAGCACAACCCACTGGTATCTTTGTAACGGAGCTTGCATGTTGACGCTTGGAACTGAAAAAGCAAATTTAGGAGCATCATTTGGATGCAGAGGAATATTAAAAAAACAGTCTTTGAGGTCAATAACAGTCAAGTGCCAATCTCGAGGAATCATAGTAGGGGACGGGAGTCCGGGTTGTAGGGCTCCCATGTCTTCCATAGCATCATTAATTTTTCTAAGGTCATGGAGCAAGCGCCACTTGTCGGTCTGTTTTTTAATAACAAAAACCGGTGAGTTCCATGGACTAGTAGAAGGTACAATATGTCCTTTCATTAGTTGCTCCGTAACTAATTCTTGAAGGGCGCGAAGCTTTTCTAAAGGTAGGGGCCATTGATCTACCCAAATGGGGACATCGGTTTTCCAGGTTAATTTTAGGGTGTCGCGCATTTCAATGGCCCCACCTAAAAATGGGTTTGAATGGACATTCCCCATTGTGATAGTACGTCACGCCCCCATAAAATCATGGGAACAGGTAATACAAAAGGTTTGACAGAGGCTATACGTCCTTCTGGGCCTTGAATTTGGATTAATTCCAAGCTTTGGTGGCTGCTGCCGGTTCCACCGATCCCAGCTAACGCCTGGGAAATATTGGCTAGGGGCCACTGTGGGGGCCATTTAGCTTGAGATATTACTGTAACATCAGCCCCGGTGTCAATAATTCCGTTTAACACCACCTGCTGCCCTCCGCGAATGAGGGTGCATTGGCATATAGGCCGTTTTTGGGAGAGAGACTGTACCCATAAGATTTGTGGGCTCCCCGTAGATCCGAACCCACCCTGCCTTTGTTGGAGCTGACTAGAAATTGGGCAACTTGTGCCTGTGGGAATCAGTATCAATTGCGCTATACGGCTATCTTTCGGTACAGTGCAAGGAGGAAACGGGGTCCATGCCATAATCTTAATTTCATCAGTGCTATCAGAGTCAATAACACCTGGTAACACAAAAAGCCCTGACAATGTTGTAGATGATCTTCCTAATAATAAGGCTTGTGTTTTAGGGGGTAAAGGTCCCGAGACATTTGTTGACAATAGGTGAACCGAGGAATCGAGTAACGTTACTGTGTGAGCGGTTGCCAGGTCCAGTCCGGCGCTGCCTGTTGTACGAATTATACGGTATTCTGGACCAGCAGCACGGAATCCCCACCAGGTGATTTCTGGAGCAAGAGACCCCATTTATAATTTAAATAGGATAGTTAGATTACAAGCCGGTTTTTGCAATTTTACCTAACCAGAGCGCTGAGGCTCTTGACTTTCTTGCAGACCAATCTGCTCAGATGAGGAATGCAATTTTCCAACACCCAAGGGTCCTAGATTATTTGCTAGCAGAAGAAGGGGGAGTTGGTGGAAAACTAAAGGAACCCAGCTCTTGTTTACAAATCCATGATCACGGGGCAGTAGTAAAACAGATAAGAAAAGGAATGAGAAAACTAGCTCACGTGCCAGTTCAAACCGGGAAAGGATGGGAATTAGACATGTTCTCGTGGTTGCCTGGTGGACCATGGGTTAAACGCATGGTGGTTTTCTCCCTTTGTGCGGTAGCAGCTCTGATTTTTGTACCATGTAGGATACCTTGTTTCATGCAGCTCATTCAGCATGGAGTCAGAAGAATGCAAGTCGTAGCTGTGCCCAGTGACCCAGAATTAGCTACAAGGGGACCGAAGATGATGGCTCTGCAAATAGCTCCAAAACCAAAAAGAAGACAAGAAGAAAAGGTCCAATGAACGGTGACTAAAGGTTGTAAAGACAAATAGTGAAATAAACAGAGGAGGGGCTGATAAGAAAATAGGGATAAGAGTGTCTCCACAAACAGGGAAGTTAACGGAAATGGCAGGAGTGAGACAACCAAAAGAAGAGGAGAGTTAATTGAAGCTGCAGGAGTGAGATAACTGAAAACTAGGGGAAATAAGTGAAACCGCAAAAGTTGGACAATTAAAAACGGCAAAAGTTAAACTTTGATGTAATAGGCGGATCGAGAAGTCTGTACCTTCCAAGTACCTCAGCCAATGGGGAAAGGAAGAGGGTTACGTGCGGCCGGGGAATTAGGATAAAAGGGAGGCTGCGTCCTCCGGCAAATGGAGAGACCCCACAGGGATATGCCCCAGGGGACTCTCCCTTTATTCGAATAAAGCCTTTGCAGGACTCCTCTGTCTCCTTTGTGAACATCGACCTCTGGCTATGGGGTTTTCCGCACACGTCCTTTCTATCGCTTGGCTAAGATTTCAGAGTTTAGCATGCTAGTAGTCACTTCCCGAGAATCTGTTGCGGCAACGAATCTCTGCACCTCGAGGGGCAGGACCTTAAGCGAGCGTCCCCACTCAAGGGGAGATCCTGGCCTGCAGCCGCTGCCCTGCAGGAGAGCTCCAGGGGCTCTTGGGCTGTCCGCTATTTCTGGAGTGAGATAACTGACCTAGAGTCATATTCCCACGGGAACCAAGCACCGAGGTCCCCACTCCAGACAGTGTTTTGGCTGCGTTGCCAGCACGTCCCCCCCCGTTGCGTCCCCCCCCAGCAAAGTGCGGGGGCAACTCATCACATCTGCCACCGGTGGTTATGGCTTGAGCAGGAGCCGGGAGGGGCAGAGGGGGAAAGCAGGGGAGAGCACAGCGCCACCCCCCCGTTCCCTGCCGGCAGCCGGGGCCCCTCCCGCTGCCCATCGGGGAGGAGAAGGTTCGGGAGCTGCCCGCGGGCCCGTCGGGGTTTCGCACCGGGCCGGGCCTCCCGCTCCCGCGGCAGCCGAGGCTGAAGTTGGAGCCTCCGGCAGAGGCTCCGGCGGGGCCGCTGCCTTCGCCGGGCGGCGGCCCGTCCCCGCGGCGCCGGCTCTCGCCCTCCCCCCCGGGGGACCCCCCGCTGGCGGGGACCGGTTCCCCCCGCTCCCCCCTCCCGCCCCCAACCTTCGCCGGGGCCGGGGCCGGGGCCGGGGCCGGGGCCGGTCTCCGAGCGGAGCTGCCGGAGCCACCCGCGGCCGGGGCGGCCTCTCCCCCGCGGCAGCCCCGCAGCCCCGAGGGCAGCGCCGCCGCAGAGCGGCCCCGAGCGAGCCCGGCCCTCCCGCCCCGCGGCTCCCGGCGGCGCCCGGCGGGCAGGGGCAGCCGCTCCGCCCGCCCCGGCAGGCGCCGGGCCGCGGTCCGCCGGGGCAGGCGGCGGAGCAGCCCCCGCCGCGGGGCCCGTCCGGCGGCGGAGCCCGGCTGGCGAGCGGGGGCATGGCGGCGCCGGGCCCGGGCTCCCTGCAGCGCCGGCGGCAGAGCTGGCAGGAGGCGCGGCCCCGGCAAGCGGTGCTGGTGCGGAAGCTGCAGGCGAAGGTGAGGAGCGGGGGCGCCTGCCCGGGGGGAGCTGCCCGGGGCCGGGCCGGGCCGCGGTGGCGGGGCCGGGGTGCCCGGGCCGCCCGCGCCGCCCGCAGAGGGGACTCGGCGGCGGAGCCCTCGGGGGGCGAAGGCGCGGCCCCGGCGGGGCCCCCCCCGGGAGCCGCCGCGGCCGCCGTCCCCCCCGAGCCGCTGGCCGGGGCCTGGGCGGGCTCGGGGGAAGCGAAGCTTCCCGGTGCCGTAAGGACTCGGGCTGGGATGGGCAGCGCTGTGGCGTGTAACCTCCCCAGTTACATGGAATGGCTTCAAGCTCCAACAGGGTAGGTTTAGACTGAACATTAGGAAAGAATTTTTCACAGAAAGAGTGGTCGGGCATTGGAATAGGCTACCCAGGGAGGTGGTTGAGTCACCATCCCTGGATGTGTTTTGTAGGACAGGATTCAGCTGGTCTCAGCAAAACCCCCAGCACTGCTCAGTTGATAAAAGAAAATGTGCTGGAACTTGTGGGCCACAGGCCCTGGGAAAGATAAGATAAGATCTTTCAGAATAGGGAGTACTGACATCCTACAGGGACAGCTGGTGAGGCTGTAAAACAATTATCCTGTTGTCCTTGCTCAAGATAGATTTATAGGTGTTTAGAAAAATACCTTTTTGCATTAGCATCAGCATTAGCCAATCTGTGAGTGCCTAATGTGGAATGTGAACCAATTAGCTTAGAACACGCTACCTTAGGACTAGTATAAATGTATGTAAAGAATTATAATAAAATCGACATCTTGCTTGCATCAAGCTGCGCCCCGTCTCTCCATCGCGGCAAATTGGTGACCCCGACGTGATGGGTTTATGAATCGCCTAGCTGAGCGACTTGCTGCGAGTCCCACAGAACTTTGAATGAGCTGCTGAAAGGAAGCAGGAGCCGGCCGGCAATCAATCCCTCCGGAGTAGAGAGGTGAGCTGTGGGAAACATGGGGAATCAAGCGTCTTCCCCTGAGAGAGACGTATATGAGCTTATGAAAGCTCTCCTTAAAAAGCATGGAAAGAATATCTCTGGGCATGATCTTAAAACGATACTTAAATGGGTGCAAGTGAAAATACCCACTGTGACTGCATCCACTATTTTTACGCGAGAACTTTGGGACGATGTGGGAGTGAAATTATGGGATGCAGCGACTACGGGGAATGCTGAAGCACAGCATATGCTTCCGTGGTGGAGAAGTATTTTTGAATACCAGGAAAAAAGTCACAAAGATGAAGCAGAGAGAGAGGAAGACTCTCCTGCGAAACCTCCGTTATCGTCGGAGGGTAAAAAATCCATTGCACCACTAGAGGTGTGTGCTGCGGGGTATCCCCCAGAGGAGGATCCCTTTGATCCGGGACCAGTGGACCCTGAAAAGGAGCCAGACCTCTACCCCCCTGCGAGAGGGAAGCCAGAAACCGGACCTTTCTTTAAACCTTTAACATTCAAGAGTGGAAAGCAAGGGGTGACACATCAGCTTTTGGACTTGCCAGGGGCACCGAAGCCCTTGATTGATCGGGACTTGTTAGAAAATTAGAAGCTGAAAGAAGATTTAAAAACGGTACAGTCAACTCTTGGGATCCCCCTGTCACTCCAGAAATACAAACGGGTTCTGTAATTGTTCGGGGGTGAAGCCCCAAACCGTTGGAGGTGAAAAGCTCTCTAGGTACCTGTCCGTATTCTCCCACGTCCCGTGCCACCCATGACTCTCCAGTCTCGGGACAGATCTCTGGGTGGGAGTCTTAAATAGTTGCTTAACCCTAAACAAGAACTGAAACACATTGAGGAGACCTAGCAATAGGACCAAGCTGGTTTGCATGTCCCAAGAGTATTCAAAATTCTCAAAAACTGGCATAGCTGGACCAAAATAGAAAAGGGAGGTGAAAGAGCTGGGGAAAGGAACACCACCAGCCCCCGCTTCCCCCATAGACTGAGTGTGATTATTAATAAATTCTGAGAGACGGTGTCCGAGGTCACAGCAGGACAGCGGTGCTGCATAAATGCCCCAACGTAACCATCTGAACAGTGATGCTATCATATCATAAGTTGATATCACACAGGACGGCAAAATTATGATGCTGATCCCTCTCCCAGAGGTGATAAACATCATCACGGGGAGTACATAGAGCATGTCAGAATTTACATAACACGGCCGTGGGAACAAACGAAGCAACATTGTGACCAGTACTATTGACTAATATCATAAATGCATATAACACATACATTTTAACACGCTCTGGTCAGATCTGTCGTTCTCTCAACCTTCCGAGTGCCCCACGTTGGGCGCCAAAAAGGACTGTCGTGGTTTGGCCTCAGACGGCAACAAAGAACCACGTGGCAGCCACGCTCTCGGCCCCCCCACGGCCATGAGGGGAGAATTGGAAGGAAAAAAAGGAAACTGGTGGGTTGGCACAAAGGCAGTTTAACAGAACAGCAAAGGGAACAAGACAATGTGCAGAAGATCCCGTTGCCAGAGGTCGAAGTTCACAAAGGAGACAGAGGAGTCCTGCAAAGGCTTTATTCGAATAAAGGGAGAGTCCCCTGGGGCATATCCCTGTGGGGTCTCTCCATTTGCCGGAGGACGCAGCCTCCCTTTTATCCTAATTCCCCGGCCGCACGTAACCCTCTTCCTTTCCCCATTGGCTGAGGTACTTGGAAGGTACAGACTTCTCGATCCGCCTATTACATCAAAGTTTAACTTTTGCCGTTTTTAATTGTCCAACTTTTGCGGTTTCACTTATTTCCCCTAGTTTTCAGTTATCTCACTCCTGCAGCTTCAATTAACTCTCCTCTTCTTTTGGTTGTCTCACTCCTGCCATTTCCGTTAACTTCCCTGTTTGTGGAGACACTCTTATCCCTATTTTCTTATCAGCCCCTCCTCTGTTTATTTCACTATTTGTCTTTACAACCTTTAGTCACCGTTCATTGGACCTTTTCTTCTTGTCTTCTTTTTGGTTTTGGAGCTATTTGCAGAGCCATCATCTTCGGTCCCCTTGTAGCTAATTCTGGGTCACTGGGCACAGCTACGACTTGCATTCTTCTGACTCCATGCTGAATGAGCTGCATGAAACAAGGTATCCTACATGGTACAAAAATCAGAGCTGCTACCGCACAAAGGGAGAAAACCACCATGCGTTTAACCCATGGTCCACCAGGCAACCACGAGAACATGTCTAATTCCCATCCTTTCCCGGTTTGAACTGGCACGTGAGCTAGTTTTCTCATTCCTTTTCTTATCTGTTTTACTACTGCCCCGTGATCATGGATTTGTAAACAAGAGCTGGGTTCCTTTAGTTTTCCACCAACTCCCCCTTCTTCTGCTAGCAAATAATCTAGGACCCTTGGGTGTTGGAAAATTGCATTCCTCATCTGAGCAGATTGGTCTGCAAGAAAGTCAAGAGCCTCAGCGCTCTGGTTAGGTAAAATTGCAAAAACCGGCTTGTAATCTAACTATCCTATTTAAATTATAAATGGGGTCTCTTGCTCCAGAAATCACCTGGTGGGGATTCCGTGCTGCTGGTCCAGAATACCGTATAATTCGTTCAGGTTCATCTGATGTATAATTCATCTTTTCCCCATGATTGGGAACCCCCTTTAGTTAGGGATTTATCAGTTGCTCGTCGTTCTCTTATCAGATCATCCTATCCATTAACCCCTAACTCGTTTCCTTGAACTTGTGGTAATAAGGAAAATAACGGTCTCATATATCCTATAGAACGTATCCCTGAGCGCTTTGGAGGTAACCTTTGGTAGGCGTGTTGCCCACAAATCCAGTAATGGCCCTTCAAAGCCCAAGCCCCGTTAGCGAATGGGCCTTCCCATGTTTCATTATCCTGTGGTATTTCACAGTATAGAGTATCTTTTGATCCCAGGGGTCCTCCTGCTATATCCCGGGGCTGCTGCTTGTGGACGGGGGTTGTTCAGTGACCTCCTGGCTGTTCCTCCCTTCCCAAGGTGTGAGGATCTGGCCAAAGGGAACGTCCTCTTGCGGGGGCACCTCGAGAAAGCGAGTGAGGTGACTTCAGCCCTTAAAGGAGATGTTGGAAAACTGAGGGCGGATTGGATGGGGGCGCAGGAGGAGCTGGAAGCGAAGGAGAGAGAATGGTACCGGGAACGTGTGTGGAATAATTCCTAAAATAAAAATTTAATTAAAAATATAGCATTGTTCACACATTAAGGAAAGGTATAAAATGGAAGCGTTTCCAGGGTAGAATACAGCAGATACGGGAACGAGGTGATCCTATGGAACTGATAAGCTGCATATTTGCTACCCTGAGCCAACAGTCTGTCAGATTTTGACAAAATGCTGTCCTTTGTGCGAACTTTGCTCATTATAATGTCATTATAATACCAAAACACACCTCCAGCCCGAAGGCTACCCGCCTCCAAGGTGCAACCACTCGTCCTTGAGTCTGCGCCCTGAATTTTTCGTAAACTATACCTTTAAAAGCGAGGCGAGAGAATTTTACACCAAGCCTGATAAAGGTATTTATGACTAGAGTCACTCAAACTCCACCTTGAAGGTAAAACATAGTATAAAACTAGCCCAAGAAAGGGGGGATGCTAGGGAAGACCCCATCGTGAAGAGGTCAGGGAGGACCCCGTCACGGACTGCCTTTGACTTGCAGGACCAGTCGAGGGGCTGAGCCTTTCTTCCCCCCCCCATAGGGAGGCCTTTGGGTAAGACTTAGACTATATCGAGTGCTTCCTCGGGAAACTTAGAAATCTCTCTAGAGGGTTATTTTTGTTACATTTATAGCCAGGCTGTATTGTTTGGAACTTTGTCGCACGCTTTGTACCATGAACAAACCATATTTTACTTGCACGTGCTTTGCAGACAGTGTATTTATCACCGGCAAACCATAAGAACCTTTGTATCTGTTGCTGAAATAAACTGCACTGCTTAAGTAGCTAGCCGTTTCGGTTTCCCATTGAACGCCACCAAACATTAGAGTGCGGCCGTGCTAGTTCATGAGCACGACTAGACTGAAGGTGCAGTCCACTATGACTGTATCTGGACTCGTGACAGTTAAATATATTAAACACGACTGGACTGATAGTGGTGAATTGGGCATCCCTCAGGATTTAAACCTAGCCGCACCTAGCCTCCCACCTCGGTGAGGAGTGTTAGAACGCAAGGAGGTTTATTTTCTGCCAAAACTATTTTGCCTATTAACGCAACAGACGTGAGGTGAGGAGGGGCTGCGGGAATGTCAGAGGTGATGCCAGCGTGGCACGAGAATGTGTTTTATTTTTGGCCCAGAGACCTCCCTGTGAGAAGGTTGTGGCAGTTTTGGGGATGTGTTGGTGCTGGGGATGTGCTGGTGTTGGGGATGTGTTGGTGCTGGGGATGTGCTGGTGTTGGGGATGTGTTGGTGCTGGGGATGTGCTGGTGTTGGGGATGTGCTGGTGTTGGGGATGTGTTGGTGCTGAGGAGCAGACAGGGCTGGGAGATGGAGGGGTGGTGGTGATGGAAGCAAATGGTGGTGATGGAAGAGTCCCCCCTGCTGTGGCCGTGCTGCTCGGTCCTAAAGGCCAGTGCTGCTGCTGCTGCTGGTAGTTCTCTCTGGTAGTTGTTCAATCTCCGTCTGGAGCCGTGAGAGCAGAGAGGTCTGTGTGTTTTCAGATTGCGAGCAGCCAAGGGAAGACCAAGAGGGGCCTCCCTCACCGACAGCAAATGTGAGAGTGGCCTTGGAGGGGCTTGTCTTTGTCGTCCTCCCCCAAGACACCTGTGTGTGAGACACCTCTGCAAGGGGAGATGCTGAATGAGGGTCACTTGCTTTGCTGATGTCCCCTCCTGCAGGACAAGGGTGGGTGTTCCCTCCTGTGCAGTCGGGTGGCAGCTCTGCTGAGGCTGCTCCTGTGGTGGCTCTTCAGTCCCCAATGCCCTGTTGGAGTAGTTCTTGAAGGAGACCTGGCCACGGTGGTGTGACCCTCTCCCAGCTGAAAGACTTGTGCAGTGACGGCGAAGGCTGAGCTGGCATTTCTTTTTCTCTTTGCATCTGTAGCTTTATGACAAGTTCAGAAGGGGTGAACGTGGCCGTCTGCTCGGCCTGTGGCGTCAGGTGGACACCTTCTGCCGCCGTTTCCTGGAAATGAAGACTGCCACGCACCGGTGAGTAGAAGCTGAGGCCAGATGTCTGCAGAAAAAATGTGGCTTCCCTTCAGATCTCTCTGGGGTTCCTTTCTCTCTGCAAACAGAAGTAGCACAGCCTCCGGTGTCAGGAGGCAATTTCAAAGTCTGGGTTACCGTCAGCCATTGATCTTATTGGATTATAAGCCTTCCTTAATGCCGCGAGTGTGCCTGACCTACTGTGTAATTCTCCTCCTCTTTGTGATTTGTTGGTACAACATTTTCGGTTTATTCTCACACCACCTTCCTGAAATGTTTGTTCTGTAGATATTGTCGTCAGCCTCTGAGCAGCCACTTGCCGGGGTGTTCCTTGCAAGCCTGAGTGCAGAAGGCCTTGGGGGCAAGAAGGGCCATTTTGCAGCATGAAGCATCTTAACCTGAATCATCCTGTGATCCTGTGATTATTGGATGGGAAATTCATAGCCGTCTCCCCAAAGAGCTTGCAGGCTCTTTGATCCATTCCCCGCTGAAGGCAAAAGTGATTGTGGGAATAGTCATCTGGACTTTCAACGTCTGTCTGACCCCCAGAAGAACTTTGGCCAGGCTGGTATCCAGCGTAGGAAAGAGGAGAGAGAGAACCAGGAGGCAGGAAGCTGTTAATTTGTGAGCACCTGAATGTTTTGGAAAGGTTCTGTGATTTCTGGAAGCTTGTTTTACTTTCTCAGTGCTGAATGTTTCCCCTCCATCAAGGACAAAGAGTGATGCAGGTCTGGTCAGGAAATGCCAGCGTTCTTGAGGTGTAAATAGAAAGGGGTTGGAAATCATCCCAACTGCCGTTTCTGGGACATAGGATGTGCTCTTGGGTTTGGAAACGAGAATGTTTTTATGTTCAAACCTTGTTTGTCTCTCCCCTTCGCAGAGACTGAAGGACTCGGAGGCACTTGGAGAAAAACATTCCTCATTACAGCGTGAGTTGGTGGTCGTGAGGGAGACACTGGAGCAATCGCACCTTCAGAGGGATCTGCTGAAGCAAAAGAGAGATGAGCTTACCATGGCCCTGGCGAAGGTATGGTCACCTTGTGATAGCAAGGCCACCACAGATGCTGTTTCTGGCAGCAGCAGACAGGGACAATCATAGACGCATAGAATCATGGAGGTTGGGAGGGACCTTTCGAGTCCTCGAGTCCAACCGCTACCCTCACACCGCCAAATCCTCCACTGACCCCTGTCCCTCAGCTCCACCTCTGCCCGTCTTTTCACTACCGTGTTGCTCCTCTTCTGTTCTCCCACTGTTGTTTAAGTACAATGTTGGTCTCCTTCTTGGGAAATGGTGGTGAGAGCAGGCAGGTCTTTGGGGCAGTCTGTCCTCACGTGCTGATTGGGAGCGCTGAACTGGGAGTATGTCAGAGACACGCAGGGGATGGGGAGTTGCTGCTCTCTTCTTGACTGTAAACCTGACTGTATTTTATTTCCTCTGTGCTTCCGTGGCGGTGGCTGGAGCAAGAGAATGGAGCTCTGTCGGGTAAAGTGGAGGAGATGGAGAGAGCAAAGGTCTCTGCCCAGGAGAAGCTGCGCTTGTGTAGAAGAACAGATGGAGAGCTCTGCGCAGAGAAAGCCCCCCTGGAGCAGCTGCTGAAGGAAGCAGAGGAGCAAGAAGAGGGGCTGCGGGCAGCGCTGAGGATCCGGGCAGAGGAGAAGGAAGAAAGCCAAGAGAAACTCATCCAGGTGGGACCAAAATGCTGGTGCTTCTGGGTGGGCGTTTGGCTGCTTGTCTGGGTGAAGCTGTGCCTGTGTTGGCCTCCTTTTTGGCATATTTACTTTGGAGGGCCAGAGAGTGGTGTCATCAGAACCAGGGGCTTGTTGTCCTCCTGGAAGATACAGCCTCCATTGTCCATCCATTGTTTTTCTTGCTGGCACAGACGGTGTGGGCGCAGCTCCCCGTGTGCCAGGGATCAGAGAGCAGCAATTTCTCTTATCAGATCATCCTATACATTAACCCCTAACTCGTTTCCTTGAACTTGTGGTAATAAGAAAAATAACGGTCTCATATATCCTATAGAACGTATCCCTGAGCGCTTTGGAGGTAACCTTTGGTAGGCGTGTTGCCCACAAATCCAGTAATGGCCCTTCAAAGCCCAAGCCCTGTTAGGGAATGGGCCTTCCCATGTTTCATTATCCTGTGGTATTTCACAGTATAGAGTATCTTTTGATCCCAGGGGTCCTCCTGCTATACTGAAATCGCCATAGGAATCGCAATAATCACATTCAAAGGCTCCCGCATCTGGGTGCCCTTTACAGTTACATCCCCTACCATTCTTAGTTCAATTTGTAGCCGACCAAAATTTTCTAAAATAGGTCCTAGTTCCACTTGAGTTTTGCCAGCCCCATTGATAAACCCTTATTACATGATTCTTGTTAATGGTATTGTCCCACTGACAAGCCAGGAATAAAGAATCTCTAAATCCCCCTTTTTGCGTAATTTCTCTCGCAACTGCTGTGCATCCACTGTGCCAAGGTTCTTTGAAAGAGCACTTTACCCAGGTGCCACCTATAAGCTTAACATGCGTTTGGTTCCATCTTCCTCGGTACCTAAAGCAATTATAAGGTCTACAATATGGATCGTAACAACCCATTCCTGGTGACAATGTCCACTCACATTCGCTTTTACCTACATTTTTCCCTCCCAGCTTGGTTCTGTTCAGACAGTAATTTCCTTTTCCTGGGTACTGTATTTTCCATGTACCTCCATCTTCCTTCCAGAACCCAGTTCCATTATGCACTCTACTTAAGTCACTCACCAACCATTTAGGCTGGACAGGCTGGGCTACCCACAGCCAATCTTCAGCTCCTCCTGGACCTCCACGGACCCAGCAATTACTGAGGTTAAAAGCTTTGGCTACCTCGTCCCCTAGAGTCAAAAATCGGTTTTCCCATCCCAGACTTCGATTTTGCCAATAGTATAGAAACATGATCATTACTAAAAATTTCATCTTGAGCTTATCATCTTTCTACACTTGATGTGGCAAGTGAATATACGGAAACAATTCAGTTAGTGTCTGCTCACCAGTTGCTGGAAGTTAAATAAGGGGCCTCTTTTCCTTATGGATCTATACCGTAGATCCTTTGGGTAAACACACGGAACTCCTCCCGAGGTCTACCTGATGGCTACCAGTCTGACCCACTCCTTGTAAGAGTTAGTTCTAGTCTCCCACCCTAAACTTCCATTTTTCACTTTTTCAAATCAAGGTCTGGTATGGCATGTGCTTCCACTGCTCAACGCCTACTGGGTTGCAGCCAGTAACGGAGTTTAGAATTTCTTATTGTGGCAATTGACAGAGGTCAATCCAGCCTTGCCCTTGATTTTTAACTTATCAAATACTACTAATGGAGTCTTTTTCTACGGAAGGCTAGCTGCAGTTTCCCCTCCTCTTCCTTTAGCTCCCAAGTCCAGTTTTCCAGGGCCTTGGACGTCTTGACTCGAATATGACGAGTCCACCCGTGTTCGAATATGACGAGTCCACCCGTGTTTGGCCGTCTTAACTGCTGTTTCCGCGGTTAATAACGCTTGGTACGGTCTCTGCCACTTTGCCACCAGTGGTGCTTCTTTCCATTCTTTAATTAGGACCCAACCTCCCCGTTGGATGCTCTAGACAGCAAAGTCCAAAGGCAGGGTCTGTGCCAGCTGAGCTTCCTGTCAAAGAGATTTCACAAGAGACAGTATCCCGGCCACATATTGTTTCAAGTAGACGTCACTTATTTCTACCTCCCCACTAGGTCGAGAGTTAGCAGGGTAAGGGATTCCAAACATTCATTCAAAGGGGGATAGTTGAGTATCTCCTCTGGGTTTGGCCCCTATGCTAGCTAAAGCTAATGGTAGAAGACATATCCATGGCATTTTGGTTTCCAAAAATAATTTCAAAAGATGCTGCTTAATTCCCCCATTCATCTTCTCTACTTTCCCTGAACTCTGGGGCTTCCACAGAGTACGGAAATCTCATTGTATTCCTAAGGCCACCACAACCCCTTGAAGAATTTTTCCAGTAAAATGTGTTCCTCTCTGTGAGTCTATTGCCTCTATTACTCCCTATCTAGGAATTATTTGTCCTAAAAGCACTTTAATAACTGATCCCGTAGTTGCTGAAGCAACTGGAAATGCTTCTGGCCACCCGGTTAGCTGGCATACTATTACCAAAAGATCCTGTTCAGGGAAAGGAAGAAATCTTCCTGTTCAGGGCATTTCAGTAAAATCCACCTGACATCGTTGGAATGGGCCCAAGGTCGCCCTCCTCTAGCACCTTCCCTTGTAAATTGACCTTAGCACAAATTAAACAACCCTCAATTGCCCTTTTTGCTTGTTTTGTGAGCACGACTAGCAACAAGTGATAAGGACATAAGCAATAAAGACACGCAGAGCAACAGACACAGCAATCCTCTCCCTTTGTTCATGAACAAACTAAATCCCTAGGCACAAACGCTCAGCATCTTCGTGTCATGGGCCTGTTGCTCCTGAGAGGCCCAAGGAAGGGAGGGGAAAGCGATGGATGCGAACAGCAGTGAAGGGAACACAAGAAGTGGACTAAACATTCCCTTTCTTCTTCAGGGATCCCTGCCCAGGCAGGCGGGAAGCCACAGAAGACCACAGCCTGGAGAAAGCCCTGCCTCAGGTGGAAGAGGAGCAGCAAAGGCAGAAGGAAGAAGCGTTCCCTCCTAGTGGGTGTCCTGGCTGCTCCTGGAAGGCAGGGAAAAGCTGTCAGTGCTCCCCAGTGGCCCCAAGGGAAGCGGTGGGGCAAGCCCTTTTGGAAGGAGAAAGGTCCACAACCTGTTGTGTGGGGCAGTAATAGGGGTGTGTGCTGCATGGCTCTGTTTTGAGCAGGGGGTTCCTCCGGCTGAGCTCCAAGGGTCCCTTCCCAGCCTAAGTCATGCCCTGGAGCAGTAGGTGAGGGAGTGGGGACAAGGCCAGAGAAAGGGGATGCATCCAGTGATGAGGCAGCACAAAGGGGAGGCAGCCGTTACCTGTGGGCATGGTCCGAGTTGAAGAGGAAGGGAAAGCAAAGCTGTAGAAGGACACGGAAGGCTAAAGGAGAAGCACATGAGTTTGCCAGCCCTGAGAGATCTCAGTTCATGCGAGAAAGCGCTTCTCCTGCCTCTCAGTTTGACACCAACGTCAGTGTTGGGGGAGCCGGGAAATCCCGGGGCTGCTGCTTGTGGACGGGGGTTGTTCAGTGACCTCCTGGCTGTTCCTCCCTTCCCAAGGTGTGAGGATCTGGCCAAAGGGAATGCTCTCCTGCGGGAGCACCTCGAGAAAGCGAGTGAGGTGACTTCAGCCCTTAAAGGAGATGTTGGAAAACTGAGGGCGGATTGGATGAGGGCGCAGGAGGAGCTGGAAGCGAAGGAGAGACAATGGCACTGGGAACGTGAGGTGAAGAGGGGCTGCGGGAATGTCCGAGGTGATGCCAGCGTGGCCTGAGAATGCGTTTTATTTCTGGCCTAGACACCTCGCTGTGAGAAGGTTGTGGCTCTGATGAGGATGTGCTGGTGTTGAGGAGCAGAAGACGGGACTGGGTGTCAGCACCCAGTGTCAGCAAATGGGTCAGGAGGGGTGTCAGCAAATGGTGGTGATGGAAGAGGCCCCCCTGCTGTGGCCGTGCTGCTCGGTCCTAAAGGCCAGTGCTGCTGCTGCTGGGCGCTGTCGGGCAGTGACACAGGAGCGCTCGTCTCTCTGGTAGTTCTTCAATCTCCGCCTGGAGCCGTGAGAGCAGAGAGGTCTGTGTGTTTTCAGATTGCGAGCAGCCAAGGGAAGACCAAGAGGGGCCTCCCTCACCCACAGCAAACGTCTCAGCCATTTATCTTATTGCATTATAAGCCTTCCTTAATGCCGTGAGTGTGCCTGACCTACTGTTGAATGCTCCTCTTCTTTGTGCTGCTTTGTGGAAATCATCCCAACTGCCCTTTCTGGGCCATAGGATGTGCTCTTGGGTTTGGAAACGAGAATGTTTTTACATTCAGACCTTGTTTGTCTGGAGGGGCTTCTGTTTCTAAGCGAAGGCGTGTTAAGATCCCTCCTACGCTGAAATTCAAAGGGTTTAAGGTCAGTACAGTCAGAACCACCGGGCTGGTTTTCTACCACCTTCCCTGAGATAAGTGCTGCTGAGCCTCAAACAGGCTGGATTCCAGGTTCTCGTACACAGAAAGCCCGTTTCTGCCATTTCAAATAGCAACGTGGGCCCCTCGGAGGGAATGGCCGGGCTTCCCTTGTCACCTGGCAGAGCACAGAGAGCCCAGCCCAATGTGATGGCAATAACCGCATCTGAAATTGCTGCTCTCTGATCCCTGGCACACGGGGAGCTGCGCCCACACCGTCTGTGCCAGCAAGAAAAACAATGGATGGACAATGGAGGCTGTATCTTCCAGGAGGACAACAAGCCCCTGGTTCTGATGACACCACTCTCTGGCCCTCCAAAGTAAATATGCCAAAAAGGAGGCCAACACAGGCACAGCTTCACCCAGACAAGCAGCCAAACGCCCACCCAGAAGCACCAGCATTTTGGTCCCACCTGGATGAGTTTCTCTTGGCTTTCTTCCTTCTCCTCTGCCCGGATCCTCAGCGCTGCCCGCAGCCCCTCTTCTTGCTCCTCTGCTTCCTTCAGCAGCTGCTCCAGGGGGGCTTTCTCTGCGCAGAGCTCTCCATCTGTTCTTCTACACAAGCGCAGCTTCTCCTGGGCAGAGACCTTTGCTCTCTCCATCTCCTCCACTTTACCCGACAGAGCTCCATTCTCTTGCTCCAGCCACCGCCACGGAAGCACAGAGGAAATAAAATACAGTCAGGTTTACAGTCAAGAAGAGAGCAGCAACTCCCCATCCCCTGCGTGTCTCTGACATACTCCCAGTTCAGCGCTCCCAATCAGCACGTGAGGACAGACTGCCCCAAAGACCTGCCTGCTCTCACCACCATTTCCCAAGAAGGAGACCAACATTGTACTTAAACAACAGTGGGAGAACAGAAGAGGAGCAACACGGTAGTGAAAAGACGGGCAGAGGTGGAGCTGAGGGACAGGGGTCAGTGGAGGATTTGGCGGTGTGAGGGTAGCGGTTGGACTCGAGGACTCGAAAGGTCCCTCCCAACCTCCATGATTCTATGCGTCTATGATTGTCCCTGTCTGCTGCTGCCAGAAACAGCATCTGTGGTGGCCTTGCTATCACAAGGTGACCATACCTTCGCCAGGGCCATGGTAAGCTCATCTCTCTTTTGCTTCAGCAGATCCCTCTGAAGGTGCGATTGCTCCAGTGTCTCCCTCACGACCACCAACTCACGCTGTAATGAGGAATGTTTTTCTCCAAGTGCCTCCGAGTCCTTCAGTCTCTGCGAAGGGGAGAGACAAACAAGGTTTGAACATAAAAACATTCTCGTTTCCAAACCCAAGAGCACATCCTATGTCCCAGAAACGGCAGTTGGGATGATTTCCAACCCCTTTCTATTTACACCTCAAGAACGCTGGCATTTCCTGACCAGACCTGCATCACTCTTTGTCCTTGATGGAGGGGAAACATTCAGCACTGAGAAAGTAAAACAAGCTTCCAGAAATCACAGAACCTTTCCAAAACATTCAGGTGCTCACAAATTAACAGCTTCCTGCCTCCTGGTTCTCTCTCTCCTCTTTCCTACGCTGGATACCAGCCTGGCCAAAGTTCTTCTGGGGGTCAGACAGACGTTGAAAGTCCAGATGACTATTCCCACAATCACTTTTGCCTTCAGCGGGGAATGGATCAAAGAGCCTGCAAGCTCTTTGGGGAGACGGCTATGAATTTCCCATCCAACAATCACAGGATCACAGGATGATTCAGGTTAAGATGCTTCATGCTGCAAAATGGCCCTTCTTGCCCCCAAGGCCTTCTGCACTCAGGCTTGCAAGGAACACCCCGGCAAGTGGCTGCTCAGAGGCTGACGACAATATCTACAGAACAAACATTTCAGGAAGGTGGTGTGAGAATAAACCGAAAATGTTGTACCAACGAATCACAAAGAGGAGGAGAATTAAACAGTAGGTCAGGCACACTCGCGGCATTAAGGAAGGCTTATAATCCAATAAGATCAATGGCTGACGGTAACCCAGACTTTGAAATTGCCTCCTGACACCGGAGGCTGTGCTACTTCTGTTTGCAGAGAGAAAGGAACCCCAGAGAGATCTGAAGGGAAGCCACATTTTTTCTGCAGACATCTGGCCTCAGCTTCTACTCACCGGTGCGTGGCAGTCTTCATTTCCAGGAAACGGCGGCAGAAGGTGTCCACCTGACGCCACAGGCCGAGCAGACGGCCACGTTCACCCCTTCTGAACTTGTCATAAAGCTACAGATGCAAAGAGAAAAAGAAATGCCAGCTCAGCCTTCGCCGTCACTGCACAAGTCTTTCAGCTGGGAGAGGGTCACACCACCATGGCCAGGTCTCCTTCAAGAACTACTCCAACAGGGCACTGGGGACTGAAGAGCCACCACAGGAGCAGCCTCAGCAGAGCTGCCACCCGACTGCACAGGAGGGAACACCCACCCTTGTCCTGCAGGAGGGGACATCAGCAAAGCAAGTGACCCTCATTCAGCATCTCCCCTTGCAGAGGTGTCTCACACACAGGTGTCTTGGGGGAGGACGACAAAGACAAGCCCCTCCAAGGCCACTCTCACATTTGCTGTCGGTGAGGGAGGCCCCTCTTGGTCTTCCCTTGGCTGCTCGCAATCTGAAAACACACAGACCTCTCTGCTCTCACGGCTCCAGACGGAGATTGAACAACTACCAGAGAGAACTACCAGCAGCAGCAGCAGCACTGGCCTTTAGGACCGAGCAGCACGGCCACAGCAGGGGGGACTCTTCCATCACCACCATTTGCTTCCATCAACACCACCCCTCCATCTCCCAGCCCTGTCTGCTCCTCAGCACCAACACATCCCCAACACCAGCACATCCCCAACACCAGCACATCCCCAACACCAGCACATCCTCAACACCAACACACCCTCAACGCCAACACACCCTCAACACCAGTACATCCTCAACACCAGCACATCCCCAGCACCAACACATCCCCAACACCAGCACATCCCCAGCACCAACACATCCCCAAAACCGCCACAACCTTCTCACAGGGAGGTCTCTGGGCCAAAAATAAAACACATTCTCGTGCCACGCTGGCATCACCTCTGACATTCCCGCAGCCCCTCCTCACCTCACGTCTGTTGTGTTAATAGGCAAAATAGTTTTGGCAGAAAATAAACCCCCTTGCGTTCTAACACTCCTCACCGAGGTGGGAGGCTAGGTGCGGCTAGGTTTAAATCCTGAGGGATGCCCAATTCACCACTATCAGTCCAGTCGTGTTTAATATATTTAACTGTCACGAGTCCAGATACAGTCATAGTGGACTGCACCTTCAGTCTAGTCGTGCTCATGAACTAGCACGGCCGCACTCTAATGTTTGGTGGCGTTCAATGGGAAACCGAAACGGCTAGCTACTTAAGCAGTGCAGTTTATTTCAGCAACAGATACAAAGGTTCTTATGGTTTGCCGGTGATAAATACACTGTCTGCAAAGCACGTGCAAGTAAAATATGGTTTGTTCATGGTACAAAGCGTGCGACAAAGTTCCAAACAATACAGCCTGGCTATAAATGTAACAAAAATAACCCTCTAGAGAGATTTCTAAGTTTCCCGAGGAAGCACTCGGTATAGTCTAAGTCTTACCCAAAGGCCTCCCTACGGGGGGGGAAGAAAGGCTCAGCCCCTCGACTGGTCCCGCAAGTCAAAGGCAGTCCGTGACGGGGTCCTCCCTGACCTCTTCACGACGGTGTCTTCCCTAGCATCCCCCCTTTCTTGGGCTAGTTTTATACTATGTTTTACCTTCAAGGTGGAGTTTGAGTGACTCTACTCATAAATACCTTTATTAGGCTTGGTGTAAAATTCTCTCGCCTCGCTTTTAAAGGTATAGTTTACGAAAAATTCAGGGCGCAGACTCAAGGACGAGTGGTTGCACCTTGGAGGCGGGTAGCCTTCGGGCTGGAGGTGTGTTTTGGTATTATAATGACATTATAATGAGCAAAGTTCG
The DNA here is from genome assembly GCF_964106895.1 of Numenius arquata. Classification (NCBI taxonomy): domain Eukaryota; kingdom Metazoa; phylum Chordata; class Aves; order Charadriiformes; family Scolopacidae; genus Numenius; species Numenius arquata. Next base: position 17,952,237 of record NC_133587.1, on the reverse strand, counting down.
CACAAAGGACAGCATTTTGTCAAAATCTGACAGACTGTTGGCTCAGGGTAGCAAATATGCAGCTTATCAGTTCCATAGGATCACCTCGTTCCCGTATCTGCTGTATTCTACCCTGGAAACGCTTCCATTTTATACCTTTCCTTAATGTGTGAACAATGCTATATTTTTAATAAAATTTTTATTTTAGGAATTATTCCACACACCTTCCCGGTGCCATTCTCTCTCCTTCGCTTCCAGCTCCTCCTGCGCCCTCATCCAATCCGCCCTCAGTTTTCCAACATCTCCTTTAAGGGCTGAAGTCACCTCACTCGCTTTCTCGAGGTGCCCCCGCAAGAGGACGTTCCCTTTGGCCAGATCCTCACACCTTGGGAAGGGAGGAACAGCCAGGAGGTCACTGAACAACCCCCGTCCACAAGCAGCAGCCCCGGGATATAGCAGGAGGACCCCTGGGATCAAAAGATACTCTATACTGTGAAATACCACAGGATAATGAAACATGGGAAGGCCCATTCGCTAACGGGGCTTGGGCTTTGAAGGGCCATTACTGGATTTGTGGGCAACACGCCTACCAAAGGTTACCTCCAAAGCGCTCAGGGATACGTTCTATAGGATATATGAGACCGTTATTTTCCTTATTACCACAAGTTCAAGGAAACGAGTTAGGGGTTAATGGATAGGATGATCTGATAAGAGAACGACGAGCAACTGATAAATCCCTAACTAAAGGGGGTTCCCAATCATGGGGAAAAGATGAATTATACATCAGATGAACCTGAACGAATTATACGGTATTCTGGACCAGCAGCACGGAATCCCCACCAGGTGATTTCTGGAGCAAGAGACCCCATTTATAATTTAAATAGGATAGTTAGATTACAAGCCGGTTTTTGCAATTTTACCTAACCAGAGTGCTGAGGCTCTTGACTTTCTTGCAGACCAATCTGCTCAGATGAGGAATGCAATTTTCCAACACCCAAGGGTCCTAGATTATTTGCTAGCAGAAGAAGGGGGAGTTGGTGGAAAACTAAAGGAACCCAGCTCCTGTTTACAAATCCATGATCACGGGGCGGTAGTAAAACAGATAAGAAAAGGAATGAGAAAACTAGCTCACGTGCCAGTTCAAACCGGGAAAGGATGGGAATTAGACACGTTCTCGTGGTTGCCTGGTGGACCATGGGTTAAACGCATGGTGGTTTTCTCCCTTTGTGCGGTAGCAGCTCTGATTTTTGTACCATGTAGGACACCTTGTTTCATGCAGCTCATTCAGCATGGAGTCAGAAGAATGCAAGTCGTAGCTGCTGTGCCCAGTGACCCAGAATTAGCTACAAGGGGACCGAAGATGATGGCTCTGCAAATAGCTCCAAAACCAAAAAGAAGACAAGAAGAAAAGGTCCAATGAACGGTGACTAAAGGTTGTAAAGACAAATAGTGAAATAAACAGAGGAGGGGCTGATAAGAAAATAGGGATAAGAGTGTCTCCACAAACAGGGAAGTTAACGGAAATGGCAGGAGTGAGACAACCAAAAGAAGAGGAGAGTTAATTGAAGCTGCAGGAGTGAGGTAACTGAAAACTAGGGGAAATAAGGGAAACTGCAAAAGTTGGACAATTAAAAACGGCAAAAGTTAAACTTTGATGTAATAGGCGGATCGAGAAGTCTGTACCTTCCAAGTACCTCAGCCAATGGGGAAAGGAAGAGGGTTACGTGCGGCCGGGGAATTAGGATAAAAGGGAGGCTGCGTCCTCCGGCAAATGGAGACACCCCACAGGGATATGCCCCAGGGGACTCTCCCTTTATTCGAATAAAGCCTTTGCAGGACTCCTCTGTCTCCTTTGTGAACTTCGACCTCTGGCAACGGGATCTTCTGCACATTGTCTTGTTCCCTTTGCTGTTCTGTTAAACTGCCTTTGTGCCAACCCACCAGTTTCCTTTTTTTCCTTCCAATTCTCCCCTCATGGCCGTGGGGGGGCCAAGAGCGTGGCTGCCACGTGGTTCTTTGTTGCCGTCTGAGGCCAAACCACGACAGTCCTTTTTGGCGCCCAACGTGGGGCACTCGGAAGGTTGAGAGAACAACAGATCTGACCAGAGCGTGTTAAAATGTATGTGTTATATGCATTTATGATATTAGTCAATAGTACTGGTCACAATGTTGCTTCGTTTGTTCCCACGGCCGTGTTATGTAAATTCTGACATGCTCTATGTACTCCCCGTGATGATGTTTATCACCTCTGGGAGAGGGATCAGCATCATAATTTTGCCGTCCTGTGTGATATCAACTTATGATACGATAGCATCACTGTTCAGATGGTTACGTTGGGCCATTTATGCAGCACCGCTGTCCTGCTGTGACCTCGGACACCGTCTCTCAGAATTTATTAATAATCACACTCAGTCTATGGGGGAAGCGGGGGCTGGTGGTGTTCCTTTCCCCAGCTCTTTCACCTCCCTTTTCTATTTTGGTCCAGCTATGCCAGTTTTTGAGAATTTTGAATACTCTTGGGACATGCAAACCAGCTTGGTCCTATTGCTAGGTCTCCTCAATGTGTTTCAGTTCTTGTTTAGGGTTAAGCAACTATTTAAGACTCCCACCCAGAGATCTGTCCCGAGACTGGAGAGTCATGGGTGGCACGGGACGTGGGAGAATACGGACAGGTACCTAGAGAGCTTTTCACCTCCAACGGTTTGGGGCTTCACTCCCGAACAATTACAGAACCCGTTTGTATTTCTGGAGTGACAGGGGGATCCCAAGAGTTGACTGTACCGTTTTTAAATCTTCTTTCAGCTTCTAATTTTCTAACAAGTCCCGATCAATCAAGGGCTTCGGTGCCCCTGGCAAGTCCAAAAGCTGATGTGTCACCCCTTGCTTTCCACTCTTGAATGTTAAAGGTTTAAAGAAAGGTCTCGTTTCTGGCTTCCCTCTCGCACCAATAACTCTTCCTTCCAGTGTCATAACCTCATTCATAGCTCTTTGTATTTAGAACTGAAGAGGCAGCTCCTGGATCAACCGAGCATTCTGCCTCTGTTTCATCTTCCCCAGCTTAATTTGAACCAGAGGTTCTGTGGGGGAAGATTCCTCCGGTCCCCGTCAATCTCTAGCTTCTCTAGCTAGAGGGAAGAGTCTGGTTCCCCAGATCTCGGTAAAGATGGGCATTCGCGTCTCCATCCTAACTCCAGAGAAGTTAGGGAATCCTCTGCCTCTGGGCTCCTCATCCTCATCCTCCATCATCCTCAATCCTCATCCTCTGGGCTGTGTCCAGTTTTGGGCCCCTCACGACAGGACAGACGTTGAGGGGCTGGAGCGTGTCCAGAGAAGGGCAATGGAGCTGGTGAGGGGTCTAGAGCACGAGTCTTGTGAGGAGCAGCTGAGGGAGCTGGGGGTGTTCAGCCTGGAGAAAAGGAGGCTGAGGGGAGACCTTCTCGCTCTCTACAACTCCCTGAAAGGAGGGTGTAGCCGGGGGGGGGGGGTCGGTCTCTTCTCCCAAGGCACAGGCAATGGCACAAGAGGCAACGGCCCCATGTTGCACCAGGGAAGATTTAGGATGGATACTAGGAACTATTTCTTCACACAAAGGGTTATTGAGCATTGGAATGGGCTGCCCAGGGAAGTGGTGGAGTCATCATCCCTGGTGGTATTTAAAAGACGGGTAGACGTGGTGCTGAGGCACGTGGGTTAGTGGTGGAGTGGGCAGTGTTAGCTCTATGGTTGGACTCGATGATCTTAAGGGTTTTTTACGACCTAAATGATTCCATGATGCTGTGACTTCTGTGACTGCGCCCTCATGCTGAGCTCCACCCGGCTCTGCCCTGGCCCTGGAAGCCAGGATGAGGCCCAGGGGACAGGGGAGAGGCAAAAAGGTGAGGGGCCATGAGGAGACCACACTCCCGGGTCAAGAGGGTGTCCCCACACAGACAGCAGTGACCCTGAGCTCTCAGCAACAGTTGTCCCATGGGACTGAGTTACGGGCTTTGTCCATCCCGCTCTCTTTAACAAGGATGAAGCGTGACAGCCATTTTCCCCAGGAAGCCAAGGCCTGGGCCTTCCATCACCCCTGGACAGCCTGTGCCCTGACACACCGATAGAATGCTGGAGGTGGCCATGTCACAAAGGGTTGCTGGGGAGGAACGGGCGGTGATCTGTCACAGCCTGGAGCCGAGCAGACCGGTGAGCAGCCAGACAGCCAGAGATTCTCTACCTTCTAAACGTACACGGACACTAAGGTAAGGATTCAAGAGGGTGGCAGAGACCTTGACAGGGGTTCTCCGTGGTGAGGCACGGTGGATGCCCCATTGCTTTTATCCTCTCTCATAAACCACAGGCCCCTAAAAGCAGAGGAACAGACGATGGCACACAGCCACGCTCAGCCAGAGAGCAAGAGATTCTCTACCTTCTACAAGGACACAGACAAAAGTTAAGCATTCACGAGTCTGGCACAGATCTGGGCACAAGTTGTCCATTTTACTCATGCTCTCTGCTACCTTTCTTTGTTCATAATCTTCTGCCTTTTAATGCAGCAGGCCCAGAAACAAGACGGACAAGACCATGAGGAACTCCCATCCTCAACCACGTGGACAGTCTCTACCTTCTACAAAGACACAGACAAAAGATAAGGATTCAGGAGTCTGGCACAGACCTCGCAGGGCTTGTCCGTGCTGAGTGAGGATGGCTGACCTCTTGTTTGTTATCCTGTCTCCTTACAAGAGCAGGCCCAGAAAGGGACAGGACCAGACCATGAGGAGCTCCCATCCTCAGCCACACACAGATTCTCTACCTTCGACAACGACACGAACACAAAGTTAAGGATTCAAGAGGGTGGCAGAGACCTGGGCAGGGGTGTCCATCGTGATTGACTGTCTCTAATGCCTTCTTTTTTTCACACTTTCCTGTCATTTACAGCTGCAGAGAGAGATGGGAAGCGGAGCAGAGCATGGTGCACTCCCATTCTCAAACACACACAGATTCTCTACCTTTTAAAGGACACGGACACAAAGTTAAGGATTCAGTAGGGTGGCAGAGACCTGGGCAGCGGTGTCCACTCTTCTTGATGGTCTCTAATGCCTTTTTTCTTGACATTTTCCTGCCTTTTACAGCTGCAGGGACAGACGCAAACCAGAGCAGAGCATGATGAACTCCCATCCTGCACGACACACAGATTCTCTACCTTCTACAAGGACACGGACACAAAGTGAAGGATTCAAGAGGGTGGCAGAGACCTGGGCAGAGGTTTCAATGGTGTGAATCAAATGGTCTTAAAGCTGTCGCATCTACTATCACTTCATTAAATCACTGTTTTATATCAAGAAATATAATGCTGCTTCTCTCCTATGAGCGAAGGCTATCCCTCTCCAGCTGGCGCCCTGCACACTCACCCCTCCTGCTTCCAGCTGCTGCTCCAGCTCTCGGCAGCGAGTCCGCTCCTGCAGGAGCCGGGGGGAGACTCGCCATGGAGAGGAGCGAGCGCCCCTGGGGACAGAGCCGGCTCCTCCGGCACCGGCTTTTCTCGGGCTCTCTGCAGCCCAAGCTCAGCACATAGAATCATACAATCATAGAATCGTCTAGGTTGGAAGAGACCCTTGGGATCATCGAGTCCAACCATCTACCCTACTCTACAAAGTTCTCCCCTATACCATATCCCCCAAGACCACATCTAAACGGCTCTTAAACACTGCCGCGATGGAGAGACGGGACGCAGCTTGATGCAAGCAAGATGTCGATTTTATTATAATTCTTTACATACATTTATACTAGTCCTAAGGTAGCGTGTTCTAAGCTAATTGGTTCACATTCCACATTAGGCACTCACAGATTGGCTAATGCTGATGCTAATGCAAAAAGGTATTTTTCTAAACACCTATAAATCTATCTTGAGCAAGGACAACAGGATAATTGTTTTACAGCCTCACCAGCTGTCCCTGTAGGATGTCAGTACTCCCTATTCTGAAAGATCTTATCTTATCTTTCCCAGGGCCTGTGGCCCACAAGTTCCAGCACATTTTCTTTTATCAACTGAGCAGTGCTGGGGGTTTTGCTGAGACCAGCTGAATCCTGTCCTACATCTCCCCCTTCTTGTTGCACAGTAAGAACTCTTTTTATGGAGCGTGCTATCAATCCTTGTAAGCATTGCAACAAACACGGCAAAAAAAGTAACAAGAAAACAAAGACAGCCAAAGCATACATAATCATTTTCACAAGACTCCTTAACCACCCTGACAATCCCCATCCTTCAAAAAGTTTATCTAACCAATCCCAACTGTCGCTTTGTCGAAGCTTAGAGACCCCAGCTTTGAGCTGCTGGATGATTGTGGTAGGGATTCACGGAAGGGTCGTACACTCTTTGCCGGGATCCATCGGGGACCTTTCTCTGTGGAGACACAAGCATAGCCTCTGCCCCATGTGATAAGGGGATACGGTCCCATGATCTTACCTGTTTCCGGATCACAAACCAACACGGGGGCTTTGACTCGCACCTCAAGTGAAGCATTCGTGTTAAAATGTCAGACTATCGGAGGGTTGCTATCTAACAAAGAGCAATTCAAAAAGTTAAAAACATACAAAGCTTTCTGCAGACGTTCCTCAGGAGTAGCAGTTCCTACTCCCCCTTTTTGTTGTTGTAACAAACGCTTCAAAGATTGGTGAGAGCGTTCAATTAGAGATTGACCTGTAGGGGAATAAGGAATACCAGTAATGTGAGTCACACCCCAGGAGTCAAAAAATGCTTTTGTTGCCGTAGAGACATAAGCAGGACCGTTGTCCGTCTTTATTTGTGAAGGTATACCTAAAGTAGCAAAAGCGCGCATCAAGTGTTTGCGGACATCACGTGCCTTCTCTCCTGTGTGGCAAGAAGCAAATAAAGCACCTGAAAAGGTGTCAATGGAGGAATGGACATATTTCAATTTACCAAACTCCGGATAATGCGTAACGTCTGTTTGCCATAGCTGTAGACTCTGTAGTCCTCTGGGATTAACTCCTCCTGCGACTGACGGGAAAGAATGCCTTTGGCAGTCAGGACATAGAGCAATAATGTTAGATGCTTGTTGAGAGGTAAGTCCAAACTGCCGTTTGAGACCTCCAGCATTCTGGTGAAAAAAGGAATGGCTGAGTTTAGCCTGTGCCACGCGATCCGGCAACACCTGTACTGGTAATGTCAGCAAATCGGCTCGTCGATTCCCTTCTGCAATAAAACCAGGTAGAGAAGTGTGTGATCTGACATGCATAACAAAATAGGGGTGAGGGCGAGAGTCCAAGAGAAAGATAAGTTCTTGTAATAAAGCAAATAGGTCAGAATGTGGGACGTTGCGTAACACAGATGCTTCAGCTCGCTCAACAATCCCCGCAACATAGGCTGAATCAGTGATGAGATTAAGCGGTGTGGACCACCTCCGAAAAACTCGAACAACCGCAGTTAACTCCACTATCTGGGGAGAACCAGGAACAGTCTCTATGTCCGAGTCCCAGCGTTCATGCTGGTTGTCCCACCATAAAATGACTGATTTGTGCGATTTTCCAGACCCGTCTGTAAATACAGTAAGGGCTTGTAATGGCTGATCACTCCTTTTCGGCTTGGGTATCAAGCGAAAATCGACATTAAGCAGCTTATGCGAAGGTGGGTGGGATGTGAGTTGGCCCGTATAGTCTGCCAACGCCATAATAAAGGTGTCTGACTGCTGATAAAGCCATTGTAGATACATATTTGTCACAGGTAAACAAATACAAGCAAAGTCTACTCCTGATAACGTTAACAAGCGTTGCCTGGCTTTAATTATCAAAGAAGCAAACATCTCATGCTGCGTCGAAATGGTTTTTGTAGATTGATTCGACAAAAAAACCCATTCGATAATCAGCAGTGGGTCTGATTTTTGAGAGTCCCATTGAAATATTAGTGCATGAGGCTGTCGAGCGGGGTTTAAAATAATTAGATAAAAAGGTAGTTCGGGAGTCCACCGGTGTGCTTGTTTAAGAGTGATTGCGGTAGCAACCTTTTGTAAGGAGTCAATGGCCTCAGGATCAAGACTGTGGTGGGAACGCAAGTCAGTATCTCCTTTAAGCAGTTCGAATAAAGGACCTAAGTCCGCATTAGAAATTCCCAACAGCGGTCAGACCCAATTGATTGTTCCCAGCAATTTTTGCACATCATGCAAGTTTTTTATATCTGTCTGTATCTGTAAAGGTTGAGGAACTATAGTTTGAGCCCTTATGCGCCAGCCTAAATATTTCCACGGCGTTTTCTGAATTTTTTCCGGCGCGATACAGAGGCCTGCCGAATTAACGGCAGCCGTGACAAGGGCTACAGCTTCCTCCATGACCTCGTGATGTTGTGCAGCCACCAGGATATCATCCATATAATGGTACAATAAGACACTAGACATTGCAGTCCTGACTGGACTAAGCACTTTGGCTACATACCATTGGCATATCGTGGGGCTATTTTTCATTCCTTGTGGCAGCACAACCCACTGGTATCTTTGTAACGGAGCTTGCATGTTGACGCTTGGAACTGAAAAAGCAAATTTAGGAGCATCATTTGGATGCAGAGGAATATTAAAAAAACAGTCTTTGAGGTCAATAACAGTCAAGTGCCAATCTCGAGGAATCATAGTAGGGGACGGGAGTCCGGGTTGTAGGGCTCCCATGTCTTCCATAGCATCATTAATTTTTCTAAGGTCATGGAGCAAGCGCCACTTGTCGGTCTGTTTTTTAATAACAAAAACCGGTGAGTTCCATGGACTAGTAGAAGGTACAATATGTCCTTTCATTAGTTGCTCCGTAACTAATTCTTGAAGGGCGCGAAGCTTTTCTAAAGGTAGGGGCCATTGATCTACCCAAATGGGGACATCGGTTTTCCAGGTTAATTTTAGGGTGTCGCGCATTTCAATGGCCCCACCTAAAAATGGGTTTGAATGGACATTCCCCATTGTGATAGTACGTCACGCCCCCATAAAATCATGGGAACAGGTAATACAAAAGGTTTGACAGAGGCTATACGTCCTTCTGGGCCTTGAATTTGGATTAATTCCAAGCTTTGGTGGCTGCTGCCGGTTCCACCGATCCCAGCTAACGCCTGGGAAATATTGGCTAGGGGCCACTGTGGGGGCCATTTAGCTTGAGATATTACTGTAACATCAGCCCCGGTGTCAATAATTCCGTTTAACACCACCTGCTGCCCTCCGCGAATGAGGGTGCATTGGCATATAGGCCGTTTTTGGGAGAGAGACTGTACCCATAAGATTTGTGGGCTCCCCGTAGATCCGAACCCACCCTGCCTTTGTTGGAGCTGACTAGAAATTGGGCAACTTGTGCCTGTGGGAATCAGTATCAATTGCGCTATACGGCTATCTTTCGGTACAGTGCAAGGAGGAAACGGGGTCCATGCCATAATCTTAATTTCATCAGTGCTATCAGAGTCAATAACACCTGGTAACACAAAAAGCCCTGACAATGTTGTAGATGATCTTCCTAATAATAAGGCTTGTGTTTTAGGGGGTAAAGGTCCCGAGACATTTGTTGACAATAGGTGAACCGAGGAATCGAGTAACGTTACTGTGTGAGTGGTTGCCAGGTCCAGTCCGGCGCTGCCTGTTGTTGCTGGGCGAAGACCTGAGGCACTGCTGCTTCCCTCCGAGGGGGTTGAAACGTCGGCTGCGGTATTTGTGTCTGCACGCGTCGCTGCTCCGTGCTCCGTAGCCGGTTTCCCTGTGTCGGTTGTCCTTGAAAATCGTACTTGGACCGACATTGATTAGCATAATGACGCCCTTTTCGGCACCTGGGACAAATCCCAGGGGCTTGGGATCTAGCACTGGTATTAGCATTTAGACAATTTTTCTTCAGATGCCCGGGTTTGCCACAACCATAATAGTTTCCTGGTCCTGTTGGACCACGCATGGCTGCGAAAGCAGCGGCCATGGCCTCAAATTTATGATCCATAGTACCAATTCTATTACAAGCCTCCACCATTTCAATTAATGTAGGGTTCGGGTTTGGGAGGGATTTTAACAATTTTTTGCAATCTGCGTTAGCATTTTCAACAGCCAGTTTTAGCAACAAAATTTCGCGTGCCTCTGTGTTATCTATTTGGCGTTCCAAGGCTTGTTTTGGTCTGTCAATAAACTGCATATAAGGTTCTCGGGGTTCCTGGGTAATAGTAGTAAAAGCCTTTTGCGGTTTCTGAGAATCGGGAACCTTGAAAAAGGCCTTTTTTCGCTTCTTCACGAGTTGCCTCGAGGGCCTCCCGTGGAATTCGAGCTTGATTTACAGGGTTAGTGTGCTGACCTGTGCCTGTGAGGTGCTCCAAGGTCAGTGCAGCAATAGCGTTATTATTATGACCTACATAAGTTAAAAGGAGTGCTTGGAGTCCCCCTCTCCAGTGAGCCTCCCACAAAGCGTATTGAGTCGGTGTCAAAAGCAATTGCGCTAAGGATTTTAAATCATGCGGAGTCATAACATATGTATCAAAAACAGGATAACAAGCTTGCAAAATACGGCGAGGAAAGTCCATGTTCAGTGACAGTACGGCGCAACTCCTTAACTACCGGAAAAGATAGAGCTTCCCACTGTGCCCCCCGACCTTGATAAATCACGGGAGCTACTATCATTTTAGCAATCTCTAGTTCTCCTTCCTTTAAGGCTTGGCGCCTTATGTTAGCCCACACATCGTGTGGGTCAGGGGGGTAGAGGTCTGGCTCCTTTTCAGGGTCCACTGGTCCCGGATCAAAGGGATCCTCCTCTGGGGGATACCCCGCAGCACACACCTCTAGTGGTGCAATGGATTTTTTACCCTCCGACGATAACGGAGGTATCGCAGGAGAGTCTTCCTCTCTCTCTGCTTCATCTTTGTGACTTTTTTCCTGGGCTTTTAAAGTTTCAAAAATACTTCTCCACCACGGAAGCATATGCTGTGCTTCAGCATTCCCCGTAGTCGCTGCATCCCATAATTTCACTCCCACATCGTCCCAAAGTTCTCGCGTAAAAATAGTGGATGCAGTCACAGTGGGTATTTTCACTTGCACCCATTTAAGTATCGTTTTAAGATCATGCCCAGAGATATTCTTTCCATGCTTTTTAAGGAGAGCTTTCATAAGCTCATATACGTCTCTCTCAGGGGAAGACGCTTGATTCCCCATGTTTCCCACAGCTCACCTCTCTACTCCGGAGGGATTGATTGCCGGCCGGCTCCTGCTTCCTTTCAGCAGCTCATTCAAAGTTCTGTGGGACTCGCAGCAAGTCGCTCAGCTAGGCGATTCATAAACCCATCACGTCGGGGTCACCAATTTGCCGCGATGGAGAGACGGGGCGCAGCTTGATGCAAGCAAGATGTCGATTTTATTATAATTCTTTACATACATTTATACTAGTCCTAAGGTAGCGTGTTCTAAGCTAATTGGTTCACATTCCACATTAGGCACTCACAGATTGGCTAATGCTGATGCTAATGCAAAAAGGTATTTTTCTAAACACCTATAAATCTATCTTGAGCAAGGACAACAGGATAATTGTTTTACAGCCTCACCAGCTGTCCCTGTAGGATGTCAGTACTCCCTATTCTGAAAGATCTTATCTTATCTTTCCCAGGGCCTGTGGCCCACAAGTTCCAGCACATTTTCTTTTATCAACTGAGCAGTGCTGGGGGTTTTGCTGAGACCAGCTGAATCCTGTCCTACAAAACACATCCAGGGATGGTGACTCAACCACCTCCCTGGGTAGCCTATTCCAATGCCCGACCACTCTTTCTGTGAAAAATTCTTTCCTAATGTTCAGTCTAAACCTACCCTGTTGGAGCTTGAAGCCATTCCATGTAACTGGGGAGGTTACACGCCACAGCGCTGCCCATCCCAGCCCGAGTCCTTACGGCACCGGGAAGCTTCGCTTCCCCCGAGCCCGCCCAGGCCCCGGCCAGCGGCTCGGGGGGGACGGCGGCCGCGGCGGCTCCCGGGGGGGGCCCCGCCGGGGCCGCGCCTTCGCCCCCCGAGGGCTCCGCCGCCGAGTCCCCTCTGCGGGCGGCGCGGGCGGCCCGGGCACCCCGGCCCCGCCACCGCGGCCCGGCCCGGCCCCGGGCAGCTCCCCCCGGGCAGGCGCCCCCGCTCCTCACCTTCGCCTGCAGCTTCCGCACCAGCACCGCTTGCCGGGGCCGCGCCTCCTGCCAGCTCTGCCGCCGGCGCTGCAGGGAGCCCGGGCCCGGCGCCGCCATGCCCCCGCTCGCCAGCCGGGCTCCGCCGCCGGACGGGCCCCGCGGCGGGGGCTGCTCCGCCGCCTGCCCCGGCGGACCGCGGCCCGGCGCCTGCCGGGGCGGGCGGAGCGGCTGCCCCTGCCCGCCGGGCGCCGCCGGGAGCCGCGGGGCGGGAGGGCCGGGCTCGCTCGGGGCCGCTCTGCGGCGGCGCTGCCCTCGGGGCTGCGGGGCTGCCGCGGGGGAGAGGCCGCCCCGGCCGCGGGTGGCTCCGGCAGCTCCGCTCGGAGACCGGCCCCGGCCCCGGCCCCGGCCCCGGCGAAGGTTGGGGGCGGGAGGGGGGAGCGGGGGGAACCGGTCCCCGCCAGCGGGGGGTCCCCCGGGGGGGAGGGCGAGAGCCGGCGCCGCGGGGACGGGCCGCCGCCCGGCGAAGGCAGCGGCCCCGCCGGAGCCTCTGCCGGAGGCTCCAACTTCAGCCTCGGCTGCCGCGGGAGCGGGAGGCCCGGCCCGCTGCGAAACCCCGACGGGCCCGGGGGCAGCTCCCGAACCTTCTCCTCCCCGATGGGCAGCGGGAGGGGCCCCGGCTGCCGGCAGGGAACGGGGGGGTGGCGCTGTGCTCTCCCCTGCTTTCCCCCTCTGCCCCTCCCGGCTCCTGCTCAAGCCATAACCACCGGTGGCAGATGTGATGAGCTGCCCCCGCACTTTGCTGGGGGGGGACGCAACGGGGGGGGACGTGCTGGCAACGCAGCCAAAACACTGTCTGGAGTGGGGACCTCGGTGCTTGGTTCCCGTGGGAATATGACTCTAGGTCAGTTATCTCACTCCAGAAATAGCGGACAGCCCAAGAGCCCCTGGAGCTCTCCTGCAGGGCAGCGGCTGCAGGCCAGGATCTCCCCTTGAGTGGGGACGCTCGCTTAAGGTCCTGCCCCTCGAGGTGCAGAGATTCGTTGCCGCAACAGATTCTCGGGAAGTGACTACTAGCATGCTAAACTCTGAAATCTTAGCCAAGCGATAGAAAGGACGTGTGCGGAAAACCCCATAGCCAGAGGTCGATGTTCACAAAGGAGACAGAGGAGTCCTGCAAAGGCTTTATTCGAATAAAGGGAGAGTCCCCTGGGGCATATCCCTGTGGGGTCTCTCCATTTGCCGGAGGACGCAGCCTCCCTTTTATCCTAATTCCCCGGCCGCACGTAACCCTCTTCCTTTCCCCATTGGCTGAGGTACTTGGAAGGTACAGACTTCTCGATCCGCCTATTACATCAAAGTTTAACTTTTGCCATTTTTAATTGTCCAACTTTTGCAGTTTCCCTTATTTCCCCTAGTTTTCAGTTACCTCACTCCTGCAGCTTCAATTAACTCTCCTCTTCTTTTGGTTGTCTCACTCCTGCCATTTCCGTTAACTTCCCTGTTTGTGGAGACACTCTTATCCCTATTTTCTTATCAGCCCCTCCTCTGTTTATTTCACTATTTGTCTTTACAACCTTTAGTCACCGTTCATTGGACCTTTTCTTCTTGTCTTCTTTTTGGTTTTGGAGCTATTTGCAGAGCCATCATCTTCGGTCCCCTTGTAGCTAATTCTGGGTCACTGGGCACAGCTACGACTTGCATTCTTCTGACTCCATGCTGAATGAGCTGCATGAAACAAGGTATCCTACATGGTACAAAAATCAGAGCTGCTACCGCACAAAGGGAGAAAACCACCATGCGTTTAACCCATGGTCCACCAGGCAACCACGAGAACATGTCTAATTCCCATCCTTTCCCGGTTTGAACTGGCACGTGAGCTAGTTTTCTCATTCCTTTTCTTATCTGTTTTACTACCGCCCCGTGATCATGGATTTGTAAACAAGAGCTGGGTTCCTTTAGTTTTCCACCAACTCCCCCTTCTTCTGCTAGCAAATAATCTAGGACCCTTGGGTGTTGGAAAATTGCATTCCTCATCTGAGCAGATTGGTCTGCAAGAAAGTCAAGAGCCTCAGCGCTCTGGTTAGGTAAAATTGCAAAAACCGGCTTGTAATCTAACTATCCTATTTAAATTATAAATGGGGTCTCTTGCTCCAGAAATCACCTGGTGGGGATTCCGTGCTGCTGGTCCAGAATACCGTATAATTCGTTCAGGTTCATCTGATGTATAATTCATCTTTTCCCCATGATTGGGAACCCCCTTTAGTTAGGGATTTATCAGTTGCTCGTCGTTCTCTTATCAGATCATCCTATCCATTAACCCCTAACTCGTTTCCTTGAACTTGTGGTAATAAGGAAAATAACGGTCTCATATATCCTATAGAACGTATCCCTGAGCGCTTTGGAGGTAACCTTTGGTAGGCGTGTTGCCCACAAATCCAGTAATGGCCCTTCAAAGCCCAAAGCCGTTCCCGTTAGCGAATGGGCCTTCCCATGTTTCATTATCCTGTGGTATTTCACAGTATAGAGTATCTTTTGATCCCAGGGGTCCTCCTGCTATACTGAAATCGCCATAGGAATCGCAATAATCACATTCAAAGGCTCCCGCATCTGCGTGCCCTTTACAGTTACACCCCCTACCATTCTTAGTTCAATTTGTAGCCGACCAAAATTTTCTAAAATAGGTCCTAGTTCCACTTGAGTTTTGCCAGCCCCATTGATAAACCCTTATTACATGATTCTTGTTAATGGTATTGTCCCACTGACAAGCCAGGAATAAAGAATCTCTAAATCCCCCTTTTTGCATAATTTCTCTCGCAACTGCTTTGCATCCACTGTGCCAAGGTTCTTTGAAAGAGCACTTTACCCAGGTGCCACCTATAAGCTTAACATGCGTTTGGTTCCATCTTCCTCGGTACCTAAAGCAATTATAAGGTCTACAATATGGATCGTAACAACCCATTCCTGGTGACAATGTCCACTCACATTCGCTTTTACCTACATTTTTCCCTCCCAGCTTGGTTCTGTTCAGACAGTAATTTCCTTTTCCTGGGTACTGTATTTTCCATGTACCTCCGTCTTCCTTCCAGAACCCAGTTCCATTATGCACTCTACTTAAGTCACTCACCAACCATTTAGGCTGGACAGGCTGGGCTACCCACAGCCAATCTTCAGCTCCTCCTGGACCTCCACGGACCCAGCAATTACTGAGGTTAAAAGCTTTGGCTACCTCGTCCCCTAGAGTCAAAAATCGGTTTTCCCATCCCAGACTTCGATTTTGCCAATAGTATAGAAACATGATCATTACTAAAAATTTCATCTTGAGCTTATCATCTTTCTACACTTGATGTGGCAAGTGAATATACGGAAACAATTCAGTTAGTGTCTGCTCACCAGTTGCTGGAAGTTAAATAAGGGGCCTCTTTTCCTTATGGATCTATACCGTAGATCCTTTGGGTAAACACACGGAACTCCTCCCGAGGTCTACCTGATGGCTACCGGTCTGACCCACTCCTTGTAAGAGTTAGTTCTAGTCTCCCACCCTAAACTTCCATTTTTCACTTTTTCAAATCAAGGTCTGGTATGGCATGTGCTTCCACTGCTCAACGCCTACTGGGTTGCAGCCAGTAACGGAGTTTAGAATTTCTTATTGTGGCAATTGACAGAGGTCAATCCAGCCTTGCCCTTGATTTTTAACTTATCAAATACTACTAATGGAGTCTTTTTCTACGGAAGGCTAGCTGCAGTTTCCCCTCCTCTTCCTTTAGCTCCCAAGTCCAGTTTTCCAGGGCCTTGGACGTCTTGACTCGAATATGACGAGTCCACCCGTGTTTGAATATGACGAGTCCACCCGTGTTTGGCCGTCTTAACTGCTGTTTCCGCGGTTAATAACGCTTGGTACGGTCTCTGCCACTTTGCCACCAGTGGTGCTTCTTTCCATTCTTTAATTAGGACCCAACCTCCCCGTTGGATGCTCTAGACAGCAAAGTCCAAAGGCAGGGTCTGTGCCAGCTGAGCTTCCTGTCAAAGAGATTTCACAAGAGACAGTATCCCGGCCACATATTGTTTCAAGTAGACGTCACTTATTTCTACCTCCCCACTAGGTCGAGAGTTAGCAGGGTAAGGGATTCCAAACATTCATTCAAAGGGGGATAGTTGAGTATCTCCTCTGGGTTTGGCCCCTATGCTAGCTAAAGCTAATGGTAGAAGACATATCCATGGCATTTTGGTTTCCAAAAATAATTTCAAAAGATGCTGCTTAATTCCCCCATTCATCTTCTCTACTTTCGCTGAACTCCGGGGCTTCCACAGAGTACGGAAATCTCATTGTATTCCTAAGGCCACCACAACCCCTTGAAGAATTTTTCCAGTAAAATGTGTTCCTCTCTGTGAGTCTATTGCCTCTATTACTCCCTATCTAGGAATTATTTGTCCTAAAAGCACTTTAATAACTGATCCCGTAGTTGCTGAAGCAACTGGAAATGCTTCTGGCCACCCGGTTAGCTGGCATACTATTACCAAAAGATCCTGTTCAGGGAAAGGAAGAAATCTTCCTGTTCAGGGCATTTCAGTAAAATCCACCTGACATCGTTGGAATGGGCCCAAGGTCGCCCTCCTCTAGCACCTTCCCTTGTAAATTGACCTTAGCACAAATTAAACAACCCTCAATTGCCCTTTTTGCTTGTTTTGTGAGCACGACTAGCAACAAGTGATAAGGACATAAGCAATAAAGACACGCAGAGCAACAGACACAGCAATCCTCTCCCTTTGTTCATGAACAAACTAAATCCCTAGGCACAAACGCTCAGCATCTTCGTGTCATGGGCCTGTTGCTCCTGAGAGGCCCAAGGAAGGGAGGGGAAAGCGATGGATGCGAACAGCAGTGAAGGGAACACAAGAAGTGGACTAAACATTCCCTTTCTTCTTCAGGGATCCCTCCCCAGGCAGGCGGGAAGCCACAGAAGACCACAGCCTGGAGAAAGCCCTGCCTCAGGTGGAAGAGGAGCAGCAAAGGCAGAAGGAAGAAGCGTTCCCTCCTAGTGGGTGTCCTGGCTGCTCCTGGAAGGCAGGGAAAAGCTGTCAGTGCTCCCCAGTGGCCCCAAGGGAAGCGGTGGGGCAAGCCCTTTTGGAAGGAGAAAGGTCCACAACCTGTTGTGTGGGGCAGTAATAGGGGTGTGTGCTGCATGGCTCTGTTTTGAGCAGGGGGTTCCTCCGGCTGAGCTCCAAGGGTCCCTTCCCAGCCTAAGTCATGCCCTGGAGCAGTAGGTGAGGGAGTGGGGACAAGGCCAGAGAAAGGGGATGCATCCAGTGATGAGGCAGCACAAAGGGGAGGCAGCCGTTACCTGTGGGCATGGTCCGAGTTGAAGAGGAAGGGAAAGCAAAGCTGTAGAAGGACACGGAAGGCTAAAGGAGAAGCACATGAGTTTGCCAGCCCTGAGAGATCTCAGTTCATGCGAGAAAGCGCTTCTCCTGCCTCTCAGTTTGACACCAACGTCAGTGTTGGGGGAGCCGGGAAATCCCGGGGCTGCTGCTTGTGGACGGGGGTTGTTCAGTGACCTCCTGGCTGTTCCTCCCTTCCCAAGGTGTGAGGATCTGGCCAAAGGGAATGCTCTCCTGCGGGAGCACCTCGAGAAAGCGAGTGAGGTGACTTCAGCCCTTAAAGGAGATGTTGGAAAACTGAGGGCGGATTGGATGAAGGCGCAGGAGGAGCTGGAAGCGAAGGAGAGACAATGGCACCGGGAACGTGAGGTGAAGAGGGGCTGCGGGAATGTCCGAGGTGATGCCAGCGTGGCCTGAGAATGCGTTTTATTTCTGGCCTAGACACCTCGCTGTGAGAAGGTTGTGGCTCTGATGAGGATGTGCTGGTGTTGAGGAGCAGAAGACGGGACTGGGTGTCAGCACCCAGTGTCAGCAAATGGGTCAGGAGGGGTGTCAGCAAATGGTGGTGATGGAAGAGGCCCCCCTGCTGTGGCCGTGCTGCTCGGTCCTAAAGGCCAGTGCTGCTGCTGCTGGGCGCTGTCGGGCAGTGACACAGGAGCGCTCGTCTCTCTGGTAGTTCTTCAATCTCCGCCTGGAGCCGTGAGAGCAGAGAGGTCTGTGTGTTTTCAGATTGCGAGCAGCCAAGGGAAGACCAAGAGGGGCCTCCCTCACCCACAGCAAACGTCTCAGCCATTTATCTTATTGCATTATAAGCCTTCCTTAATGCCGTGAGTGTGCCTGACCTACTGTTGAATGCTCCTCTTCTTTGTGCTGCTTTGTGGAAATCATCCCAACTGCCCTTTCTGGGCCATAGGATGTGCTCTTGGGTTTGGAAACGAGAATGTTTTTACATTCAGACCTTGTTTGTCTGGAGGGGCTTCTGTTTCTAAGCGAAGGCGTGTTAAGATCCCTCCTACGCTGAAATTCAAAGGGTTTAAGGTCAGTACAGTCAGAACCACCGGGCTGGTTTTCTACCACCTTCCCTGAGATAAGTGCTGCTGAGCCTCAAACAGGCTGGATTCCAGGTTCTCGTACACAGAAAGCCCGTTTCTGCCATTTCAAATAGCAACGTGGGCCCCTCGGAGGGAATGGCTGGGCTTCCCTTGTCACCTGGCAGAGCACAGAGAGCCCAGCCCAATGTGATGGCAATAACCGCATCTGAAATTGCTGCTCTCTGATCCCTGGCACACGGGGAGCTGCGCCCACACCGTCTGTGCCAGCAAGAAAAACAATGGATGGACAATGGAGGCTGTATCTTCCAGGAGGACAACAAGCCCCTGGTTCTGATGACACCACTCTCTGGCCCTCCAAAGTAAATATGCCAAAAAGGAGGCCAACACAGGCACAGCTTCACCCAGACAAGCAGCCAAACGCCCACCCAGAAGCACCAGCATTTTGGTCCCACCTGGATGAGTTTCTCTTGGCTTTCTTCCTTCTCCTCTGCCCGGATCCTCAGCGCTGCCCGCAGCCCCTCTTCTTGCTCCTCTGCTTCCTTCAGCAGCTGCTCCAGGGGGGCTTTCTCTGCGCAGAGCTCTCCATCTGTTCTTCTACACAAGCGCAGCTTCTCCTGGGCAGAGACCTTTGCTCTCTCCATCTCCTCCACTTTACCCGACAGAGCTCCATTCTCTTGCTCCAGCCACCGCCACGGAAGCACAGAGGAAATAAAATACAGTCAGGTTTACAGTCAAGAAGAGAGCAGCAACTCCCCATCCCCTGCGTGTCTCTGACATACTCCCAGTTCGGCGCTCCCAATCAGCACGTGAGGACAGACTGCCCCAAAGACCTGCCTGCTCTCACCACCATTTCCCAAGAAGGAGACCAACATTGTACTTAAACAACAGTGGGAGAACAGAAGAGGAGCAACACGGTAGTGAAAAGACGGGCAGAGGTGGAGCTGAGGGACAGGGGTCAGTGGAGGATTTGGCGGTGTGAGGTTAGCGGTTGGACTCGAGGACTCGAAAGGTCCCTCCCAACCTCCATGATTCTATGCGTCTATGATTGTCCCTGTCTGCTGCTGCCAGAAACAGCATCTGTGGTGGCCTTGCTATCACAAGGTGACCATACCTTCGCCAGGGCCATGGTAAGCTCATCTCTCTTTTGCTTCAGCAGATCCCTCTGAAGGTGCGATTGCTCCAGTGTCTCCCTCACGACCACCAACTCACGCTGTAATGAGGAATGTTTTTCTCCAAGTGCCTCCGAGTCCTTCAGTCTCTGCGAAGGGGAGAGACAAACAAGGTTTGAACATAAAAACATTCTCGTTTCCAAACCCAAGAGCACATCCTATGTCCCAGAAACGGCAGTTGGGATGATTTCCAACCCCTTTCTATTTACACCTCAAGAACGTTCCTGACCAGACCTGCATCACTCTTTGTCCTTGATGGAGGGGAAACATTCAGCACTGAGAAAGTAAAACAAGCTTCCAGAAATCACAGAACCTTTCCAAAACATTCAGGTGCTCACAAATTAACAGCTTCCTGCCTCCTGGTTCTCTCTCTCCTCTTTCCTACGCTGGATACCAGCCTGGCCAAAGTTCTTCTGGGGGTCAGACAGACGTTGAAAGTCCAGATGACTATTCCCACAATCACTTTTGCCTTCAGCGGGGAATGGATCAAAGAGCCTGCAAGCTCTTTGGGGAGACGGCTATGAATTTCCCATCCAACAATCACAGGATCACAGGATGATTCAGGTTAAGATGCTTCATGCTGCAAAATGGCCCTTCTTGCCCCCAAGGCCTTCTGCACTCAGGCTTGCAAGGAACACCCCGGCAAGTGGCTGCTCAGAGGCTGACGACAATATCTACAGAACAAACATTTCAGGAAGGTGGTGTGAGAATAAACCGAAAATGTTGTACCAACGAATCACAAAGAGGAGGAGAATTACACAGTAGGTCAGGCACACTCGCGGCATTAAGGAAGGCTTATAATCCAATAAGATCAATGGCTGACGGTAACCCAGACTTTGAAATTGCCTCCTGACACCGGAGGCTGTGCTACTTCTGTTTGCAGAGAGAAAGGAACCCCAGAGAGATCTGAAGGGAAGCCACATTTTTTCTGCAGACATCTGGCCTCAGCTTCTACTCACCGGTGCGTGGCAGTCTTCATTTCCAGGAAACGGCGGCAGAAGGTGTCCACCTGACGCCACAGGCCGAGCAGACGGCCACGTTCACCCCTTCTGAACTTGTCATAAAGCTACAGATGCAAAGAGAAAAAGAAATGCCTGCTCAGCCTTCGCCGTCACTGCACAAGTCTTTCAGCTGGGAGAGGGTCACACCACCATGGCCAGGTCTCCTTCAAGAACTACTCCAACAGGGCACTGGGGACTGAAGAGCCACCACAGGAGCAGCCTCAGCAGAGCTGCCACCCGACTGCACAGGAGGGAACACCCACCCTTGTCCTGCAGGAGGGGACATCAGCAAAGCAAGTGACCCTCATTCAGCATCTCCCCTTGCAGAGGTGTCTCACACACAGGTGTCTTGGGGGAGGACGACAAAGACAAGCCCCTCCAAGGCCACTCTCACATTTGCTGTCGGTGAGGGAGGCCCCTCTTGGTCTTCCCTTGGCTGCTCGCAATCTGAAAACACACAGACCTCTCTGCTCTCACGGCTCCAGACGGAGATTGAACAACTACCAGAGAGAACTACCAGCAGCAGCAGCACTGGCCTTTAGGACCGAGCAGCACGGCCACAGCAGGGGGGACTCTTCCATCACCACCATTTGCTTCCATCACCACCACCCCTCCATCTCCCAGCCCTGTCTGCTCCTCAGCACCAACACATCCCCAACACCAGCACATCCCCAACACCAGCACATCCCCAGCACCAACACATCCCCAACACCAGCACATCCCCAGCACCAACACATCCCCAGCACCAACACATCCCCAAAACCGCCACAACCTTCTCACAGGGAGGTCTCTGGGCCAAAAATAAAACACATTCTCGTGCCACGCTGGCATCACCTCTGACATTCCCGCAGCCCCTCCTCACCTCACGTCTGTTGCGTTAATAGGCAAAATAGTTTTGGCAGAAAATAAACCTCCTTGCGTTCTAACACTCCTCACCGAGGTGGGAGGCTAGGTGCGGCTAGGTTTAAATCCTGAGGGATGCCCAATTCACCACTATCAGTCCAGTCGTGTTTAATATATTTAACTGTCACGAGTCCAGATACAGTCATAGTGGACTGCACCTTCAGTCTAGTCGTGCTCATGAACTAGCACGGCCGCACTCTAATGTTTGGTGGCGTTCAATGGGAAACCGAAACGGCTAGCTACTTAAGCAGTGCAGTTTATTTCAGCAACAGATACAAAGGTTCTTATGGTTTGCCGGTGATAAATACACTGTCTGCAAAGCACGTGCAAGTAAAATATGGTTTGTTCATGGTACAAAGCGTGCGACAAAGTTCCAAACAATACAGCCTGGCTATAAATGTAACAAAAATAACCCTCTAGAGAGATTTCTAAGTTTCCCGAGGAAGCACTCGGTATAGTCTAAGTCTTACCCAAAGGCCTCCCTATGGGGGGGAAGAAAGGCTCAGCCCCTCGACTGGTCCCGCAAGTCAAAGGCAGTCCGTGACGGGGTCCTCCCTGACCTCTTCACGATGGGGTCTTCCCTAGCATCCCCCCTTTCTTGGGCTAGTTTTATACTATGTTTTACCTTCAAGGTGGAGTTTGAGTGACTCTACTCATAAATACCTTTATTAGGCTTGGTGTAAAATTCTCTCGCCTCGCTTTTAAAGGTATAGTTTACGAAAAATTCAGGGCGCAGACTCAAGGACGAGTGGTTGCACCTTGGAGGCGGGCAGCCTTCGGGCTGGAGGTGTGTTTTGGTATTATAATGACATTATAATGAGCAAAGTTCGCACAAAGGACAGCATTTCGTCAAAATCTGACAGACTGTTGGCTCAGGGTAGCAAATATGCAGCTTATCAGTTCCATAGGATCACCTCGTTCCCGTATCTGCTGTATTCTACCCTGGAAACGCTTCCATTTTACACCTTTCCTTAATGTGTGAACAATGCTATATTTTTAATAAAATTTTTATTTTAGGAATTATTCCACACACGTTCCCGGTGCCATTCTCTCTCCTTCGCTTCCAGCTCCTCCTGCGCCCCCATCCAATCCGCCCTCAGTTTTCCAACATCTCCTTTAAGGGCTGAAGTCACCTCACTCGCTTTCTCGAGGTGCCCCCGCAAGAGGACGTTCCCTTTGGCCAGATCCTCACACCTTGGGAAGGGAGGAACAGCCAGGAGGTCACTGAACAACCCCCGTCCACAAGCAGCAGCCCCGGGATATAGCAGGAGGACCCCTGGGATCAAAAGATACTCTATACTGTGAAATACCACAGGATAATGAAACATGGGAAGGCCCATTCGCTAACGGGGCTTGGGCTTTGAAGGGCCATTACTGGATTTGTGGGCAACACGCCTACCAAAGGTTACCTCCAAAGCGCTCAGGGATACGTTCTATAGGATATATGAGACCGTTATTTTCCTTATTACCACAAGTTCAAGGAAACGAGTTAGGGGTTAATGGATAGGATGATCTGATAAGAGAACGACGAGCAACTGATAAATCCCTAACTAAAGGGGGTTCCCAATCATGGGGAAAAGATGAATTATACATCAGATGAACCTGAACGAATTATACGGTATTCTGGACCAGCAGCACGGAATCCCCACCAGGTGATTTCTGGAGCAAGAGACCCCATTTATAATTTAAATAGGATAGTTAGATTACAAGCCGGTTTTTGCAATTTTACCTAACCAGAGCGCTGAGGCTCTTGACTTTCTTGCAGACCAATCTGCTCAGATGAGGAATGCAATTTTCCAACACCCAAGGGTCCTAGATTATTTGCTAGCAGAAGAAGGGGGAGTTGGTGGAAAACTAAAGGAACCCAGCTCCTGTTTACAAATCCATGATCACGGGGCGGTAGTAAAACAGATAAGAAAAGGAATGAGAAAACTAGCTCACGTGCCAGTTCAAACCGGGAAAGGATGGGAATTAGACATGTTCTCGTGGTTGCCTGGTGGACCATGGGTTAAACGCATGGTGGTTTTCTCCCTTTGTGCGGTAGCAGCTCTGATTTTTGTACCATGTAGGACACCTTGTTTCATGCAGCTCATTCAGCATGGAGTCAGAAGAATGCAAGTCGTAGCTGTGCCCAGTGACCCAGAATTAGCTACAAGGGGACCGAAGATGATGGCTCTGCAAATAGCTCCAAAACCAAAAAGAAGACAAGAAGAAAAGGTCCAATGAACGGTGACTAAAGGTTGTAAAGACAAATAGTGAAATAAACAGAGGAGGGGCTGATAAGAAAATAGGGATAAGAGTGTCTCCACAAACAGGGAAGTTAACGGAAATGGCAGGAGTGAGACAACCAAAAGAAGAGGAGAGTTAATTGAAGCTGCAGGAGTGAGGTAACTGAAAACTAGGGGAAATAAGGGAAACTGCAAAAGTTGGACAATTAAAAACGGCAAAAGTTAAACTTTGATGTAATAGGCGGATCGAGAAGTCTGTACCTTCCAAGTACCTCAGCCAATGGGGAAAGGAAGAGGGTTACGTGCGGCCGGGGAATTAGGATAAAAGGGAGGCTGCGTCCTCCGGCAAATGGAGAGACCCCACAGGGATATGCCCCAGGGGACTCTCCCTTTATTCGAATAAAGCCTTTGCAGGACTCCTCTGTCTCCTTTGTGAACATCGACCTCTGGCAACGGGATCTTCTGCACATTGTCTTGTTCCCTTTCCTGTTCTGTTAAACTGCCTTTGTGCCAACCCACCAGTTTCCTTTTTTTCCTTCCAATTCTCCCCTCATGGCCGTGGGGGGGCCGAGAGCGTGGCTGCCACGTGGTTCTTTGTTGCCGTCTGAGGCCAAACCACGACAGTCCTTTTTGGCGCCCAACGTGGGGCACTCGGAAGGTTGAGAGAACAACAGATCTGACCAGAGCGTGTTAAAATGTATGTGTTATATGCATTTATGATATTAGTCAATAGTACTGGTCACAATGTTGCTTCGTTTGTTCCCACGGCCGTGTTATGTAAATTCTGACATGCTCTATGTACTCCCCGTGATGATGTTTATCACCTCTGGGAGAGGGATCAGCATCATAATTTTGCCGTCCTGTGTGATATCAACTTATGATACGATAGCATCACTGTTCAGATGGTTACGCTGGGGCATTTATGCAGCACCGCTGTCCTGCTGTGACCTCGGACACCGTCTCTCAGAATTTATTAATAATCACACTCAGTCTATGGGGGAAGCGGGGGCTGGTGGTGTTCCTTTCCCCAGCTCTTTCACCTCCCTTTTCTATTTTGGTCCAGCTATGCCAGTTTTTGAGAATTTTGAATACTCTTGGGACATGCAAACCAGCTTGGTCCTATTGCTAGGTCTCCTCAATGTGTTTCAGTTCTTGTTTAGGGTTAAGCAACTATTTAAGACTCCCACCCAGAGATCTGTCCCGAGACTGGAGAGTCATGGGTGGCACGGGACGTGGGAGAATACGGACAGGTACCTAGAGAGCTTTTCACCTCCAACGGTTTGGGGCTTCACCCCCGAACAATTACAGAACCCGTTTGTATTTCTGGAGTGACAGGGGGATCCCAAGAGTTGACTGTACCGTTTTTAAATCTTCTTTCAGCTTCTAATTTTCTAACAAGTCCCGATCAATCAAGGGCTTCGGTGCCCCTGGCAAGTCCAAAAGCTGATGTGTCACCCCTTGCTTTCCACTCTTGAATGTTAAAGGTTTAAAGAAAGGTCTCGTTTCTGGCTTCCCTCTCGCACCAATAACTCTTCCTTCCAGTGTCATAACCTCATTCATAGCTCTTTGTATTTAGAACTGAAGAGGCAGCTCCTGGATCAACCGAGCATTCTGCCTCTGTTTCATCTTCCCCAGCTTAATTTGAACCAGAGGTTCTGTGGGGGAAGATTCCTCCGGTCCCCGTCAATCTCTAGCTTCTCTAGCTAGAGGGAAGAGTCTGGTTCCCCAGATCTCGGTAAAGATGGGCATTCGCATCTCCATCCTAACTCCAGAGAAGTTAGGGAATCCTCTGCCTCTGGGCTCCTCATCCTCCATCATCCTCAATCCTCATCCTCTGGGCTGTGTCCAGTTTTGGGCCCCTCACGACAGGACAGACGTTGAGGGGCTGGAGCGTGTCCAGAGAAGGGCAATGGAGCTGGTGAGGGGTCTGGAGCACGAGTCTTGTGAGGAGCAGCTGAGGGAGCTGGGGATGTTCAGCCTGGAGAAAAGGAGGCTGAGGCGAGACCTTCTCGCTCTCTACAACTCCCTGAAAGGAGGGTGTAGCCGGGGGGGGGGGGTCGGTCTCTTCTCCCAAGGCACAGGCAATGGCACAAGAGGCAACGGCCCCATGTTGCACCAGGGAAGATTTAGGATGGATACTAGGAACTATTTCTTCACACAAAGGGTTATTGAGCATTGGAACGGGCTGCCCAGGGAAGTGGTGGAGTCATCATCCCTGGTGGTATTTAAAAGATGGGTAGACGTGGTGCTGAGGCACGTGGGTTAGTGGTGGAGTGGGCAGTGTTAGCTCTATGGTTGGACTCGATGATCTTAAGGGTTTTTTACGACCTAAATGATTCCATGATGCTGTGACTTCTGTGACTGCGCCCTCATGCTGAGCTCCACCCGGCTCTGCCCTGGCCCTGGAAGCCAGGATGAGGCCCAGGGGACAGGGGAGAGGCAAAAAGGTGAGGGGCCATGAGGAGACCACACTCCCGGGTCAAGAGGGTGTCCCCACACAGACAGCAGTGACCCTGAGCTCTCAGCAACAGTTGTCCCATGGGACTGAGTTACGGGCTTTGTCCATCCCGCTCTCTTTAACAAGGATGAAGCGTGACAGCCATTTTCCCCAGGAAGCCAAGGCCTGGGCCTTCCATCACCCCTGGACAGCCTGTGCCCTGACACACCGATAGAATGCTGGAGGTGGCCATGTCACAAAGGGTTGCTGGGGAGGAACGGGCGGTGATCTGTCACAGCCTGGAGCCGAGCAGACCGGTGAGCAGCCAGACAGCCAGAGATTCTCTACCTTCTAAACGTACGCGGACACTAAGGTAAGGATTCAAGAGGGTGGCAGAGACCTTGACAGGGGTTCTCCGTGGTGAGGCACGGTGGATGCCCCATTGCTTTTATCCTCTCTCATAAACCACAGGCCCCTAAAAGCAGAGGAACAGACGATGGCACACAGCCACACTCAGCCAGAGAGCAAGAGATTCTCTACCTTCTACAAGGACACAGACAAAAGTTAAGCATTCACGAGTCTGGCACAGATCTGGGCACAAGTTGTCCATTTTACTCATGCTCTCTGCTACCTTTCTTTGTTCATAATCTTCTGCCTTTTAATGCAGCAGGCCCAGAAACAAGAAGGACAAGACCATGAGGAACTCCCATCCTCAACCACGTGGACAGTCTCTACCTTCTACAAAGACACAGACAAAAGATAAGGATTCAGGAGTCTGGCACAGACCTCGCAGGGCTTGTCCGTGCTGAGTGAGGATGGCTGACCTCTTGTTTGTTATCCTGTCTCCTTACAAGAGCAGGCCCAGAAAGGGACAGGACCAGACCATGAGGAGCTCCCATCCTCAGCCACACACAGATTCTCTACCTTCGACAACGACACGAACACAAAGTTAAGGATTCAAGAGGGTGGCAGAGACCTGGGCAGGGGTGTCCATCGTGATTGATTGTCTCTAATGCCTTCTTTTATTCACACTTTCCTGTCATTTACAGCTGCAGAGAGAGATGGGAAGCGGAGCAGAGCATGGTGCACTCCCATTCTCAAACACACACAGATTCTCTACCTTTTAAAGGACACGGACACAAAGTTAAGGATTCAGTAGGGTGGCAGAGACCTGGGCAGCGGTGTCCACTCTTATTGATCGTCTCTAATGCCTTTTTTCTTGACATTTTCCTGCCTTTTACAGCTGCAGGGAGAGATGCGAACCAGAGCAGAGCATGATGAACTCCCATCCTGCACGACACACAGATTCTCTACCTTCTACAAGGACACGGACACAAAGTTAAGGATTCAAGAGGGTGGCAGAGACCTGGGCACAGATGTCAATGGCCACTGAGGGTCTCTGCTGCCTTAGTTTGCTCATATTCTCCTGCTTGCTATGGCAGAAGGCCAGACAGGGAAAGGACAAGACCATGGGGCACTCTCATCTTCAGGAACAGCGAGAGACATTCTCTACCTTCTACGAGGACACAGACAAAAGTTAAGCATTCACGAGTCTGGCACAGACCTGGGCAGAAGTTGTCCATTTTATTCATGGTCTCTGCTACCTTTCTTTGTTCATAATCTTCTGCCTTTTAATGCAGCAGGCCCGAAAACCAGAACGACAAGACCATGAGGAACTCCCATCCTCAACCACACGGACATTCTCTACCTTCTACAAGGATACAGACAAAAGTTAAGGATTCAGGAGTCTGGCAGTGACCTTGGCAGCAGTGTCCACTCTTGTTGATGGTCTCTAATACCTTTTTTCTTGACATTTTCCTGCCTTTTACAGCTGCAGGGACAGACACGAACCAGAGCAGAGCATGATGAACTCCCATCCTGCACGACACACAGATTCTCTACCTTCTACAAGGACACGGACACAAAGTGAAGGATTCAAGAGGGTGGCAGAGACCTGGGCAGAGGTTTCAATGGTGTGAATCAAATGGTCTTAAAGCTGTCGCATCTACTATCACTTCATTAAATCACTGTTTTATATCAAGAAATATAATGCTGCTTCTCTCCTATGAGCGAAGGCTATCGCTCTCCAGCTGGCGCCCTGCACACTCACCCCTCCTGCTTCCAGCTACTGCTCCAGCTCTCGGCAGCGAGTCCGCTCCTGCAGGAGCCGGGGGGAGACTCGCCATGGAGAGGAGCGAGCGCCCCTGGGGACAGAGCCGGCTCCTCCGGCACCGGCTTTTCTCGGGCTCTCTGCAGCCCAAGCTCAGCACATAGAATCATACAATCATAGAATCGTCTAGGTTGGAAGAGACCCTTGGGATCATCGAGTCCAACCATCTACCCTACTCTACAAAGTTCTCCCCTATACCATATCCCCCAAGACCACATCTAAACGGCTCTTAAACACATCCAGGGATGGTGACTCAACCACCTCCCTGGGTAGCCTATTCCAATGCCCGACCACTCTTTCTGTGAAAAATTCTTTCCTAATGTTCAGTCTAAACCTACCCTGTTGGAGCTTGAAGCCATTCCATGTAACTGGGGAGGTTACATGCCACAGCGCTGCCCATCCCAGCCCGAGTCCTTACGGCACCGGGAAGCTTCGCTTCCCCCGAGCCCGCCCAGGCCCCGGCCAGCGGCTCGGGGGGGACGGCGGCCGCGGCGGCTCCCGGGGGGGGCCCCGCCGGGGCCGCGCCTTCGCCCCCCGAGGGCTCCGCCGCCGAGTCCCCTCTGCGGGCGGCGCGGGCGGCCCGGGCACCCCGGCCCCGCCACCGCGGCCCGGCCCGGCCCCGGGCAGCTCCCCCCGGGCAGGCGCCCCCGCTCCTCACCTTCGCCTGCAGCTTCCGCACCAGCACCGCTTGCCGGGGCCGCGCCTCCTGCCAGCTCTGCCGCCGGCGCTGCAGGGAGCCCGGGCCCGGCGCCGCCATGCCCCCGCTCGCCAGCCGGGCTCCGCCGCCGGACGGGCCCCGCGGCGGGGGCTGCTCCGCCGCCTGCCCCGGCGGACCGCGGCCCGGCGCCTGCCGGGGCGGGCGGAGCGGCTGCCCCTGCCCGCCGGGCGCCGCCGGGAGCCGCGGGGCGGGAGGGCCGGGCTCGCTCGGGGCCGCTCTGCGGCGGCGCTGCCCTCGGGGCTGCGGGGCTGCCGCGGGGGAGAGGCCGCCCCGGCCGCGGGTGGCTCCGGCAGCTCCGCTCGGAGACCGGCCCCGGCCCCGGCCCCGGCCCCGGCGAAGGTTGGGGGCGGGAGGGGGGAGCGGGGGGAACCGGTCCCCGCCAGCGGGGGGTCCCCCGGGGGGGAGGGCGAGAGCCGGCGCCGCGGGGACGGGCCGCCGCCCGGCGAAGGCAGCGGCCCCGCCGGAGCCTCTGCCGGAGGCTCCAACTTCAGCCTCGGCTGCCGCGGGAGCGGGAGGCCCGGCCCGCTGCGAAACCCCGACGGGCCCGGGGGCAGCTCCCGAACCTTCTCCTCCCCGATGGGCAGCGGGAGGGGCCCCGGCTGCCGGCAGGGAACGGGGGGGTGGCGCTGTGCTCTCCCCTGCTTTCCCCCTCTGCCCCTCCCGGCTCCTGCTCAAGCCATAACCACCGGTGGCAGATGTGATGAGCTGCCCCCGCACTTTGCTGGGGGGGGACGCAACGGGGGGGGACGTGCTGGCAACGCAGCCAAAACACTGTCTGGAGTGGGGACCTCGGTGCTTGGTTCCCGTGGGAATATGACTCTAGGTCAGTTATCTCACTCCAGAAATAGCGGACAGCCCAAGAGCCCCTGGAGCTCTCCTGCAGGGCAGCGGCTGCAGGCCAGGATCTCCCCTTGAGTGGGGACGCTCGCTTAAGGTCCTGCCCCTCGAGGTGCAGAGATTCGTTGCCACAACAGATTCTCGGGAAGTGACTACTAGCATGCTAAACTCTGAAATCTTAGCCAAGCGATAGAAAGGACGTGTGCGGAAAACCCCATAGCCAGAGGTCGATGTTCACAAAGGAGACAGAGGAGTCCTGCAAAGGCTTTATTCGAATAAAGGGAGAGTCCCCTGGGGCATATCCCTGTGGGGTCTCTCCATTTGCCGGAGGACGCAGCCTCCCTTTTATCCTAATTCCCCGGCCGCACGTAACCCTCTTCCTTTCCCCATTGGCTGAGGTACTTGGAAGGTACAGACTTCTCGATCCGCCTATTACATCAAAGTTTAACTTTTGCCGTTTTTAATTGTCCAACTTTTGCAGTTTCCCTTATTTCCCCTAGTTTTCAGTTACCTCACTCCTGCAGCTTCAATTAACTCTCCTCTTCTTTTGGTTGTCTCACTCCTGCCATTTCCGTTAACTTCCCTGTTTGTGGAGACACTCTTATCCCTATTTTCTTATCAGCCCCTCCTCTGTTTATTTCACTATTTGTCTTTACAACCTTTAGTCACCGTTCATTGGACCTTTTCTTCTTGTCTTCTTTTTGGTTTTGGAGCTATTTGCAGAGCCATCATCTTCGGTCCCCTTGTAGCTAATTCTGGGTCACTGGGCACAGCTACGACTTGCATTCTTCTGACTCCATGCTGAATGAGCTGCATGAAACAAGGTATCCTACATGGTACAAAAATCAGAGCTGCTACCGCACAAAGGGAGAAAACCACCATGCGTTTAACCCATGGTCCACCAGGCAACCACGAGAACATGTCTAATTCCCATCCTTTCCCGGTTTGAACTGGCACGTGAGCTAGTTTTCTCATTCCTTTTCTTATCTGTTTTACTACTGCCCCGTGATCATGGATTTGTAAACAAGAGCTGGGTTCCTTTAGTTTTCCACCAACTCCCCCTTCTTCTGCTAGCAAATAATCTAGGACCCTTGGGTGTTGGAAAATTGCATTCCTCATCTGAGCAGATTGGTCTGCAAGAAAGTCAAGAGCCTCAGCGCTCTGGTTAGGTAAAATTGCAAAAACCGGCTTGTAATCTAACTATCCTATTTAAATTATAAATGGGGTCTCTTGCTCCAGAAATCACCTGGTGGGGATTCCGTGCTGCTGGTCCAGAATACCGTATAATTCGTTCAGGTTCATCTGATGTATAATTCATCTTTTCCCCATGATTGGGAACCCCCTTTAGTTAGGGATTTATCAGTTGCTCGTTGTTCTCTTATCAGATCATCCTATCCATTAACCCCTAACTTGTTTCCTTGAACTTGTGGTAATAAGGAAAATAACGGTCTCATATATCCTATAGAACGTATCCCTGAGCGCTTTGGAGGTAACCTTTGGTAGGCGTGTTGCCCACAAATCCAGTAATGGCCCTTCAAAGCCCAAGCCCCGTTAGCGAATGGGCCTTCCCATGTTTCATTATCCTGTGGTATTTCACAGTATAGAGTATCTTTTGATCCCAGGGGTCCTCCTGCTATATCCCGGGGCTGCTGCTTGTGGACGGGGGTTGTTCAGTGACCTCCTGGCTGTTCCTCCCTTCCCAAGGTGTGAGGATCTGGCCAAAGGGAACGTCCTCTTGCGGGGGCACCTCGAGAAAGCGAGTGAGGTGACTTCAGCCCTTAAAGGAGATGTTGGAAAACTGAGGGCGGATTGGATGGGGGCGCAGGAGGAGCTGGAAGCGAAGGAGAGAGAATGGCACCGGGAACGTGTGTGGAATAATTCCTAAAATAAAAATTTTATTAAAAATATAGCATTGTTCACACATTAAGGAAAGGTGTAAAATGGAAGCGTTTCCAGGGTAGAATACAGCAGATACGGGAACGAGGTGATCCTATGGAACTGATAAGCTGCATATTTGCTACCCTGAGCCAACAGTCTGTCAGATTTTGACGAAATGCTGTCCTTTGTGCGAACTTTGCTCATTATAATGTCAAGGAGGGGCTGCGGGAATGTCAGAGGTGATGCCAGCGTGGCACGAGAATGTGTTTTATTTTTGGCCCAGAGACCTCCCTGTGAGAAGGTTGTGGCGGTTTTGGGGATGTGTTGGTGCTGGGGATGTGTTGGTGCTGGGGATGTGCTGGTGTTGGGGATGTGTTGGTGCTGGGGATGTGCTGGTGTTGGGGATGTGCTGGTGTTGGGGATGTGTTGGTGCTGAGGAGCAGACAGGGCTGGGAGATGGAGGGGTGGTGGTGATGGAAGCAAATGGTGGTGATGGAAGAGTCCCCCCTGCTGTGGCCGTGCTGCTCGGTCCTAAAGGCCAGTGCTGCTGCTGCTGGTAGTTCTCTCTGGTAGTTGTTCAATCTCCGTCTGGAGCCGTGAGAGCAGAGAGGTCTGTGTGTTTTCAGATTGCGAGCAGCCAAGGGAAGACCAAGAGGGGCCTCCCTCACCGACAGCAAATGTGAGAGTGGCCTTGGAGGGGCTTGTCTTTGTCGTCCTCCCCCAAGACACCTGTGTGTGAGACACCTCTGCAAGGGGAGATGCTGAATGAGGGTCACTTGCTTTGCTGATGTCCCCTCCTGCAGGACAAGGGTGGGTGTTCCCTCCTGTGCAGTCGGGTGGCAGCTCTGCTGAGGCTGCTCCTGTGGTGGCTCTTCAGTCCCCAGTGCCCTGTTGGAGTAGTTCTTGAAGGAGACCTGGCCACGGTGGTGTGACCCTCTCCCAGCTGAAAGACTTGTGCAGTGACGGCGAAGGCTGAGCTGGCATTTCTTTTTCTCTTTGCATCTGTAGCTTTATGACAAGTTCAGAAGGGGTGAACGTGGCCGTCTGCTCGGCCTGTGGCGTCAGGTGGACACCTTCTGCCGCCGTTTCCTGGAAATGAAGACTGCCACGCACCGGTGAGTAGAAGCTGAGGCCAGATGTCTGCAGAAAAAATGTGGCTTCCCTTCAGATCTCTCTGGGGTTCCTTTCTCTCTGCAAACAGAAGTAGCACAGCCTCCGGTGTCAGGAGGCAATTTCAAAGTCTGGGTTACCGTCAGCCATTGATCTTATTGGATTATAAGCCTTCCTTAATGCCGCGAGTGTGCCTGACCTACTGTGTAATTCTCCTCCTCTTTGTGATTTGTTGGTACAACATTTTCGGTTTATTCTCACACCACCTTCCTGAAATGTTTGTTCTGTAGATATTGTCGTCAGCCTCTGAGCAGCCACTTGCCGGGGTGTTCCTTGCAAGCCTGAGTGCAGAAGGCCTTGGGGGCAAGAAGGGCCATTTTGCAGCATGAAGCATCTTAACCTGAATCATCCTGTGATCCTGTGATTATTGGATGGGAAATTCATAGCCGTCTCCCCAAAGAGCTTGCAGGCTCTTTGATCCATTCCCCGCTGAAGGCAAAAGTGATTGTGGGAATAGTCATCTGGACTTTCAACGTCTGTCTGACCCCCAGAAGAACTTTGGCCAGGCTGGTATCCAGCGTAGGAAAGAGGAGAGAGAGAACCAGGAGGCAGGAAGCTGTTAATTTGTGAGCACCTGAATGTTTTGGAAAGGTTCTGTGATTTCTGGAAGCTTGTTTTACTTTCTCAGTGCTGAATGTTTCCCCTCCATCAAGGACAAAGAGTGATGCAGGTCTGGTCAGGAAATGCCAGCGTTCTTGAGGTGTAAACAGAAAGGGGTTGGAAATCATCCCAACTGCCGTTTCTGGGACATAGGATGTGCTCTTGGGTTTGGAAACGAGAATGTTTTTATGTTCAAACCTTGTTTGTCTCTCCCCTTCGCAGAGACTGAAGGACTCGGAGGCACTTGGAGAAAAACATTCCTCATTACAGCGTGAGTTGGTGGTCGTGAGGGAGACACTGGAGCAATCGCACCTTCAGAGGGATCTGCTGAAGCAAAAGAGAGATGAGCTTACCATGGCCCTGGCGAAGGTATGGTCACCTTGTGATAGCAAGGCCACCACAGATGCTGTTTCTGGCAGCAGCAGACAGGGACAATCATAGACGCATAGAATCATGGAGGTTGGGAGGGACCTTTCGAGTCCTCGAGTCCAACCGCTACCCTCACACCGCCAAATCCTCCACTGACCCCTGTCCCTCAGCTCCACCTCTGCCCGTCTTTTCACTACCGTGTTGCTCCTCTTCTGTTCTCCCACTGTTGTTTAAGTACAATGTTGGTCTCCTTCTTGGGAAATGGTGGTGAGAGCAGGCAGGTCTTTGGGGCAGTCTGTCCTCACGTGCTGATTGGGAGCGCTGAACTGGGAGTATGTCAGAGACACGCAGGGGATGGGGAGTTGCTGCTCTCTTCTTGACTGTAAACCTGACTGTATTTTATTTCCTCTGTGCTTCCGTGGCGGTGGCTGGAGCAAGAGAATGGAGCTCTGTCGGGTAAAGTGGAGGAGATGGAGAGAGCAAAGGTCTCTGCCCAGGAGAAGCTGCGCTTGTGTAGAAGAACAGATGGAGAGCTCTGCGCAGAGAAAGCCCCCCTGGAGCAGCTGCTGAAGGAAGCAGAGGAGCAAGAAGAGGGGCTGCGGGCAGCGCTGAGGATCCGGGCAGAGGAGAAGGAAGAAAGCCAAGAGAAACTCATCCAGGTGGGACCAAAATGCTGGTGCTTCTGGGTGGGCGTTTGGCTGCTTGTCTGGGTGAAGCTGTGCCTGTGTTGGCCTCCTTTTTGGCATATTTACTTTGGAGGGCCAGTGTCGGAGTGGGAGACGGACCCGGAGTAACGATGAGTCTCAATATGAGTATGGTCGTTCTCCCTTTATTCAAGTTCACACAGAGTATATAAAGACAGACAAGCAGAGCACGCGCTAGCAACAATTATACGATTGGCTTACAGTCTCTGTTCACGCGCCTAGAGCGCTCACACAATTAGTGCGGACCTCTTGTCCACGCGCAGCAGATGTTTCTCTATCTCCTGGAGGCAGTACCGCTTATCACTTACTTATCATGTAGCTACTTCTTCATACTTCTATTTCTCAAGGACAGTTCACAGCCTCCTCCGGGCTCTCATCCCTATCAAAGACTGGGTTGCTCATTGTAATCAAGTCATGCCCTTTTTCACTCAGCCATTCCTCCACAATTCCCCCTTTTTGTTTTTGAGCAATCCAGGCTTGGTTTACTACTTTTAACATAGCTCTCTTAATACAACTAAGCACTAAACATAAGCACAGACCTATAATCACAAGAGTTATTATAATACGCAAGCCTTCAATAAGCAAGCCTACTAACCATTGTGGCATATTCCCAAACAAGTTAGTCAGCCACCCATCTAAAAACCCATGGTTTTGATGAATTTTGTTTGCATGCTCTTTTAACCGCTGCAACTGTTTATGAATTGATTCGCTGTGATCGGACAAATTCATACAACACATGCCTTCAAAATCCTCACAACCATGACCTTGAGCTAATAGCAAAAAGTCAATTGCGGCTCTATTCTGCAAAATTGCGTGGCGTAAGCTATTTTGATCTCCTAACAGAGTTTCTATTACCTCAGTGGTGACTTTAGCTTGTTTTTCAGCCCAACAAGCTAACCGTCCTATCTCCTTCAAAGCTCTGCCTGCTGCTGCCCCAGGTACAAATAGGGATAAAAACACTCTCTCAGTGGGATTGAGTAAGGTAACTTCATCATTGCAATTTGGTGGGAGACCCGTGACCGCCCGTTTCGTACGTGCGGCATTTTCTCCCTTGGTCACATTTTTCCACCAGTTTTGATTTGGGGCTAACAATGTTAATTTGCCAAGATAACATGGACCACCAATCACATTTTTCGGTATTCCCTGCCATGCCCTGTCACCACATATCAAAAACACGTTTGGCGGCAAGGCTTTTGGGGTGCCATTGTTCCAAATTTGCTGTTCCCCTTTTGTTCCAACCCCAAGGGCTCCCAATCCTTGTTTTGATGTGTCATTTGTGCCACAAAATGCACCTTTATGTCTATAGTCATAGTAGTTTGCTTTCGGAGTGACGTTTGTCCACCTCATCCAATTAAATGATCGATAATAATTTACGCCAGTAAAGGCAGGTCCTCCAAAAAATATGCAGGTTTGAGTCCAGTTCTGGGAGACATTTCCAATTCTCATTGATCCTAACAGTTCTAATTCTTGAGGGTCCCAAGGCAGCGTAACATTCAGGCTATTAAGGAGCGTGGCACTACAGTTACTAACACTCTGAGAATTAGTGCAGTTCTGCTTACTATACTTGCTAAAGTCTTCTACCTTAAAACCAGGCACTCCTATCAAACATGTCCGAAAAGGCTCTGTAGCAGAGGCAAGTGATAGACAAAAGGCTTGTTGTCCTGTCTTATTCGCCCAGGTGACCCACATGTTTTCCCTAGGTTCAATCTTGTGGAGGGTCATTACCGCCGGAATCAATATCCCCAGGGTCAGGATCTTGAACATCTTGGTTGTCAGGCGGATCATGTCGAGTCAGAGCAGGTTTTACAGCTCGACTAGGCACCCACACTGGACCGCAATCTGTGGAGACACACATATAACCTCGACCATTAAATATAACAGGAATAGGCCCCATCCAAATTCCAGAGACTGGATCTTTATACATCACTTTGAGTTGCGGGAGTATTGTTGTACTATTGAACTTAAGGTTTTGATGGTGAATCATCACTGGCGGTTCCTCTCGATCACCCATGAGACAGAGAAAGTTCAACGTAAAGAGCACACGATGTAGCCTTTGCTGAGCATCTGTCTCTACTCCCTTTTGTTTACCTAGATAGTCCTTCAATACTTGATGAGTGCGTTCCACTAATCCTTGTCCCGTAGGCGAATGTGGGATCCCTGTCGTGTGATCAACTCCCCATCTTAGCAAGAACTTTCTAACCTTTTGACTAACATAAGCAGGCCCATTATCAGTTTTAATGCATTCAGGCACTCCTAATACAGCAAAGCAAGCAAGCGTTTACATACATGATGTGCCTTTTCTCCGGGCAATGCGGTTGCCCAGATCATTTTTGAAAATGTATCAATGGTCACATGTACATACTTCAAGCGACCAAACTCTGGGATATGTGTGACATCCATCTGCCACAACTCTAACGCTTTTAATCCTTTTGGGTTCACTCCTAACCCTATTCCTGGGCCATGGCTCCCACATTTCAGGCAGGCTTGGATAATGCCTCGAGCCTCATTTTCTGTTAAATTAAATTGTCTTTTTAGCCCTTTTGCATTTTGGTGAAAATTCTCATGACTCTGCCTAGCTTGTTGAAATTTATCCATAGGAGGCACATGACACACTGGACTAACCAGGCTGTCAGCAAGTTGATTGCCCTGGCCTAATCCAAGGTCTAGCTGATGACTACGAATATGGATAACACAACAGGCAGCTGTTCTTTGGTCAAGTATAGATCGCAACCGAATAAATAAACTCCCCAGCCTAGGATTAGCTGTCTCTCTAAGTAGAGCGTCTTCCAGGCGTGGCACTATTCCAGCCACATATAATGAATCTGTTACTACATTCAAGGGAGTGCTTAGCCAATTGTTCAAGGCCCAAACTACTGCGGTTAGTTCCAATGTTTGAAGGGAATCTCGAGGTTGTCCCTCTATGATATGCTGACACCATTGACCCTTTTCCTGCCAAACACAGGCTGCACGCCGCAAGCGTTTGCCTGCATCTGTATACACAGTGATACCATCTGACAATGGGTCTCTCCGTACCTTGGGTCTTTCTAGCCACTGATTTCTTTTTAGAACTTGCCATAATTTCCCTTGTGGCTGTTGTGAATGCACTCTCCCACTGTAGCCTAACAAGGCTTCTTGCATGGCAGCGTCATTACGCAGCCACCATTCTAAATCTACAGCGTTAACAGGTATGCTAATATCCTCTGGTTCTTTACCACTGATTTCT
This sequence comes from Numenius arquata, assembly GCF_964106895.1. Taxonomy (NCBI): domain Eukaryota; kingdom Metazoa; phylum Chordata; class Aves; order Charadriiformes; family Scolopacidae; genus Numenius; species Numenius arquata. Next base: position 17,914,341 of record NC_133587.1, on the reverse strand, counting down.
ATGATTCGTGATCTTCCTTTTCGTATCAATTCACCTACTGCTTCAGTTCGCGTTTGAATGCTCGTTTTTGGTTGTACACTTAAGAATACCCATTCTAAGACATTGAACACATTCTCTTTTGTTACCTTCCCTTCGCATTTGTCAGTGGCATCACCAAAGAAGGAGAAGAGAGTAGCAAGTTCCCCCTTTTTGTTTTGCCATTGACAAATGACTGCATATGGTGAATCTTTCCCATTACATATTATCAAAGACACTGGCAACATTAAAATGCGTCGAGATGACCACGTCGATTGCAGTTTTTGTGCAATTTGTTGTAGTGCTGCTTGCTGCATCGCCGTCAGAGTAATGCCGTCGGCTGGATGATTGCTTCTCAATAATTCTGTTAAGGGTGCAATGTCAGTATTGGAGATACCAACACAGTTCCGCACCCATTGAATGTCTCCAAGCAGGGTTTGGACATCAGTCAGTGTGCGCAATTGAGTTGCGAGCTCGGTTTTTTGCGGTCGAATCTTGGAGTCTATGATGGACCGTGGTGATTTGTTTTTGAGCTTCAGTCCTTTCTACTCTCAATAACATTTCTTCAACGCCTGCTCCTTTTGGTAGACTGGCTAGAATTTGCTTGGTGGTCTTATTGGCATTGTCAAAAGCCAATACTTTGAACATCTGTTGTTTACCGCTGTCATCTAAATCAGGGTGATTCATGATTGCTTCCCACAGTCGGTCAACAAAGTTACTATATTTTTCTGTAGTTCCTTGCATCATGGTACCAAATGACGGAATAGTAGATCCTGGGAGGCCGAGAAATGCCTCTAGGGCAAGCTGCGCCGATCGCTGTAATAGGTTTGCTGGTAACGTCAATTGTACTTCCAAGTCACTAAATTTTCCGTGCCCTGTGAACATCTCTGCCGTGACTCCACGGAGGGGGTCTCCCTCCCCTTGTCTTCGAGATGCTTCATTCATAGCTCGTTGTTGCCAGGAGGATTCCCACAATAAATATTGTGTTGGAGTAAGCAACAGTCTCATTAGGTTACGACAATCATATGGACACATCAGATCAGCAGAAAAAATCCAGCTGACAATTTGTCGGGTAGCCTCAGATTTTACTCCATAAGTTGAGATGGTGGTGCGAGCTTGTTGTAAAATTTTCCAATCATGTGGTTCCCATTTGCCAGTATTGTTTACATGTACGACGGGACACACGAGAGGTGGAGTTCCGCCCAAACTAGCGGCTGTTCCCCACTGTCCTTCTAGTATAGCGTCTCTAATAATGCCATTCCAGCGTGCAGTTCTCGGAGGTGTTGAGGGATTCACTAGCCATGGAGGCATGTTATCATCCTTCCTCGCCACACGTAAATCTAACTCGTCGAGCCGCCTTAAAACTGTCTGTAGCAGTTTGTCTGTGGACAGTTTACGACTCTTGTCTGGGGGTGGAGTCGGCGGACCAGACGAGTCACTGGAGGGGGGTAGCGGTGGATACAAGGGAGGCGGAGTTGCTGGAGGCGGTGCTGTGGGCGGAGGGCGACACGCTGCTCCTCCCAAATCGATGAGATCAGTAGACGTTTCAGGCCCCTCCCCTATCGGAGTTTTCTGAGGAGACGCTTCCGCATTTGCATTACTTTTCTGTTCTGGTTTCGCATCGGTCACTTCCGCTTTTCCCGAGTTTTGCAAGGGGTTCAGCGGCAAGTCTTTACTTTTCTCAGGACGGTCAGAGTCCTCATTAGCTCGAATTTCAGCAACAGTTTTACACACAGTCCCGGTCATTCCCTTTACCGCGGGCAGCCCAAAGAACTGCGCAATAGGTCCAGGCTTACTTTCAGGTTTTAAGGCGGCCGCTCCTGGACCTAACATTTGAGCAGCTGCACAGGCTACTTCCCGCTCCGCTTTCATCGCTTTTAAAGTCTCTAGCACAGTATGCCACAACCCACGGACGGCTTTTATCTCTTTCTCCTCTTTTTCATCCCCCTCGATTGTTTTTTGCCACATTGTCCCTCCAAAATCTCGCCATTCCGAAACAGAAAACAGCATAGGTGTGTCAGAAAAATGACCCCATTGCAGTCCTAATTTAATTAACTTTATCAACAGTTTCGCCGGTACTTCAATCCCTCTCTTAGAGAGGATTCCAGCGAGTAGCATGGAACTTATCAACAGTTTCGCCGGTATTTCACTCCCTCTCTTAGAGAGGATTCCAGCGAGTAGCGTGGCCGCAGCTTCTACTTGCATCACTGCGCCTGGGAGGCGAGAGGCCACCTCGCACCGTTGTCTGCTCCCGACTTTGCGCCTGAGCAGCACTTCTCCCAGCCGTGGTTTCCCACTCCCCTCCTCTAGCTGCTTACCGCAGACTCGGAGAACTCAGTCCCGCTGAGCTATGGATCTCTGTGCATCCTCTGCTACCAGATGTCGGAGTGGGAGACGGACCCGGAGTAACGATGAGTCTCAATATGAGTATGGTCGTTCTCCCTTTATTCAAGTTCACACAGAGTATATAAAGACAGACAAGCAGAGCACGCGCTAGCAACAATTATACGATTGGCTTACAGTCTCTGTTCACGCGCCTAGAGCGCTCACACAATTAGTGCGGACCTCTTGTCCACGCGCAGCAGATGTTTCTCTATCTCCTGGAGGCAGTACCGCTTATCACTTACTTATCATGTAGCTACTTCTTCATACTTCTATTTCTCAAGGACAGTTCACAGCCTCCTCCGGGCTCTCATCCCTATCAAAGACTGGGTTGCTCATTGTAATCAAGTCATGCCCTTTTTCACTCAGCCATTCCTCCACAGGCCAGAGAGTGGTGTCATCAGAACCAGGGGCTTGTTGTCCTCCTGGAAGATACAGCCTCCATTGTCCATCCATTGTTTTTCTTGCTGGCACAGACGGTGTGGGCGCAGCTCCCCGTGTGCCAGGGATCAGAGAGCAGCAATTTCTCTTATCAGATCATCCTATACATTAACCCCTAACTCGTTTCCTTGAACTTGTGGTAATAAGAAAAATAACGGTCTCATATATCCTATAGAACGTATCCCTGAGCGCTTTGGAGGTAACCTTTGGTAGGCGTGTTGCCCACAAATCCAGTAATGGCCCTTCAAAGCCCAAGCCCTGTTAGGGAATGGGCCTTCCCATGTTTCATTATCCTGTGGTATTTCACAGTATAGAGTATCTTTTGATCCCAGGGGTCCTCCTGCTATACTGAAATCGCCATAGGAATCGCAATAATCACATTCAAAGGCTCCCGCATCTGGGTGCCCTTTACAGTTACATCCCCTACCATTCTTAGTTCAATTTGTAGCCGACCAAAATTTTCTAAAATAGGTCCTAGTTCCACTTGAGTTTTGCCAGCCCCATTGATAAACCCTTATTACATGATTCTTGTTAATGGTATTGTCCCACTGACAAGCCAGGAATAAAGAATCTCTAAATCCCCCTTTTTGCGTAATTTCTCTCGCAACTGCTGTGCATCCACTGTGCCAAGGTTCTTTGAAAGAGCACTTTACCCAGGTGCCACCTATAAGCTTAACATGCGTTTGGTTCCATCTTCCTCGGTACCTAAAGCAATTATAAGGTCTACAATATGGATCGTAACAACCCATTCCTGGTGACAATGTCCACTCACATTCGCTTTTACCTACATTTTTCCCTCCCAGCTTGGTTCTGTTCAGACAGTAATTTCCTTTTCCTGGGTACTGTATTTTCCATGTACCTCCATCTTCCTTCCAGAACCCAGTTCCATTATGCACTCTACTTAAGTCACTCACCAACCATTTAGGCTGGACAGGCTGGGCTACCCACAGCCAATCTTCAGCTCCTCCTGGACCTCCACGGACCCAGCAATTACTGAGGTTAAAAGCTTTGGCTACCTCGTCCCCTAGAGTCAAAAATCGGTTTTCCCATCCCAGACTTCGATTTTGCCAATAGTATAGAAACATGATCATTACTAAAAATTTCATCTTGAGCTTATCATCTTTCTACACTTGATGTGGCAAGTGAATATACGGAAACAATTCAGTTAGTGTCTGCTCACCAGTTGCTGGAAGTTAAATAAGGGGCCTCTTTTCCTTATGGATCTATACCGTAGATCCTTTGGGTAAACACACGGAACTCCTCCCGAGGTCTACCTGATGGCTACCAGTCTGACCCACTCCTTGTAAGAGTTAGTTCTAGTCTCCCACCCTAAACTTCCATTTTTCACTTTTTCAAATCAAGGTCTGGTATGGCATGTGCTTCCACTGCTCAACGCCTACTGGGTTGCAGCCAGTAACGGAGTTTAGAATTTCTTATTGTGGCAATTGACAGAGGTCAATCCAGCCTTGCCCTTGATTTTTAACTTATCAAATACTACTAATGGAGTCTTTTTCTACGGAAGGCTAGCTGCAGTTTCCCCTCCTCTTCCTTTAGCTCCCAAGTCCAGTTTTCCAGGGCCTTGGACGTCTTGACTCGAATATGACGAGTCCACCCGTGTTCGAATATGACGAGTCCACCCGTGTTTGGCCGTCTTAACTGCTGTTTCCGCGGTTAATAACGCTTGGTACGGTCTCTGCCACTTTGCCACCAGTGGTGCTTCTTTCCATTCTTTAATTAGGACCCAACCTCCCCGTTGGATGCTCTAGACAGCAAAGTCCAAAGGCAGGGTCTGTGCCAGCTGAGCTTCCTGTCAAAGAGATTTCACAAGAGACAGTATCCCGGCCACATATTGTTTCAAGTAGACGTCACTTATTTCTACCTCCCCACTAGGTCGAGAGTTAGCAGGGTAAGGGATTCCAAACATTCATTCAAAGGGGGATAGTTGAGTATCTCCTCTGGGTTTGGCCCCTATGCTAGCTAAAGCTAATGGTAGAAGACATATCCATGGCATTTTGGTTTCCAAAAATAATTTCAAAAGATGCTGCTTAATTCCCCCATTCATCTTCTCTACTTTCCCTGAACTCCGGGGCTTCCACAGAGTACGGAAATCTCATTGTATTCCTAAGGCCACCACAACCCCTTGAAGAATTTTTCCAGTAAAATGTGTTCCTCTCTGTGAGTCTATTGCCTCTATTACTCCCTATCTAGGAATTATTTGTCCTAAAAGCACTTTAATAACTGATCCCGTAGTTGCTGAAGCAACTGGAAATGCTTCTGGCCACCCGGTTAGCTGGCATACTATTACCAAAAGATCCTGTTCAGGGAAAGGAAGAAATCTTCCTGTTCAGGGCATTTCAGTAAAATCCACCTGACATCGTTGGAATGGGCCCAAGGTCGCCCTCCTCTAGCACCTTCCCTTGTAAATTGACCTTAGCACAAATTAAACAACCCTCAATTGCCCTTTTTGCTTGTTTTGTGAGCACGACTAGCAACAAGTGATAAGGACATAAGCAATAAAGACACGCAGAGCAACAGACACAGCAATCCTCTCCCTTTGTTCATGAACAAACTAAATCCCTAGGCACAAACGCTCAGCATCTTCGTGTCATGGGCCTGTTGCTCCTGAGAGGCCCAAGGAAGGGAGGGGAAAGCGATGGATGCGAACAGCAGTGAAGGGAACACAAGAAGTGGACTAAACATTCCCTTTCTTCTTCAGGGATCCCTCCCCAGGCAGGCGGGAAGCCACAGAAGACCACAGCCTGGAGAAAGCCCTGCCTCAGGTGGAAGAGGAGCAGCAAAGGCAGAAGGAAGAAGCGTTCCCTCCTAGTGGGTGTCCTGGCTGCTCCTGGAAGGCAGGGAAAAGCTGTCAGTGCTCCCCAGTGGCCCCAAGGGAAGCGGTGGGGCAAGCCCTTTTGGAAGGAGAAAGGTCCACAACCTGTTGTGTGGGGCAGTAATAGGGGTGTGTGCTGCATGGCTCTGTTTTGAGCAGGGGGTTCCTCCGGCTGAGCTCCAAGGGTCCCTTCCCAGCCTAAGTCATGCCCTGGAGCAGTAGGTGAGGGAGTGGGGACAAGGCCAGAGAAAGGGGATGCATCCAGTGATGAGGCAGCACGAAGGGGAGGCAGCCGTTACCTGTGGGCATGGTCCGAGTTGAAGAGGAAGGGAAAGCAAAGCTGTAGAAGGACACGGAAGGCTAAAGGAGAAGCACATGAGTTTGCCAGCCCTGAGAGATCTCAGTTCATGCGAGAAAGCGCTTCTCCTGCCTCTCAGTTTGACACCAACGTCAGTGTTGGGGGAGCCGGGAAATCCCGGGGCTGCTGCTTGTGGACGGGGGTTGTTCAGTGACCTCCTGGCTGTTCCTCCCTTCCCAAGGTGTGAGGATCTGGCCAAAGGGAATGCTCTCCTGCGGGAGCACCTCGAGAAAGCGAGTGAGGTGACTTCAGCCCTTAAAGGAGATGTTGGAAAACTGAGGGCGGATTGGATGAGGGCGCAGGAGGAGCTGGAAGCGAAGGAGAGACAATGGCACCGGGAACGTGAGGTGAAGAGGGGCTGCGGGAATGTCCGAGGTGATGCCAGCGTGGCCTGAGAATGCGTTTTATTTCTGGCCTAGACACCTCGCTGTGAGAAGGTTGTGGCTCTGATGAGGATGTGCTGGTGTTGAGGAGCAGAAGACGGGACTGGGTGTCAGCACCCAGTGTCAGCAAATGGGTCAGGAGGGGTGTCAGCAAATGGTGGTGATGGAAGAGGCCCCCCTGCTGTGGCCGTGCTGCTCGGTCCTAAAGGCCAGTGCTGCTGCTGCTGGGCGCTGTCGGGCAGTGACACAGGAGCGCTCGTCTCTCTGGTAGTTCTTCAATCTCCGCCTGGAGCCGTGAGAGCAGAGAGGTCTGTGTGTTTTCAGATTGCGAGCAGCCAAGGGAAGACCAAGAGGGGCCTCCCTCACCCACAGCAAACGTCTCAGCCATTTATCTTATTGCATTATAAGCCTTCCTTAATGCCGTGAGTGTGCCTGACCTACTGTTGAATGCTCCTCTTCTTTGTGCTGCTTTGTGGAAATCATCCCAACTGCCCTTTCTGGGCCATAGGATGTGCTCTTGGGTTTGGAAACGAGAATGTTTTTACATTCAGACCTTGTTTGTCTGGAGGGGCTTCTGTTTCTAAGCGAAGGCGTGTTAAGATCCCTCCTACGCTGAAATTCAAAGGGTTTAAGGTCAGTACAGTCAGAACCACCGGGCTGGTTTTCTACCACCTTCCCTGAGATAAGTGCTGCTGAGCCTCAAACAGGCTGGATTCCAGGTTCTCGTACACAGAAAGCCCGTTTCTGCCATTTCAAATAGCAACGTGGGCCCCTCGGAGGGAATGGCCGGGCTTCCCTTGTCACCTGGCAGAGCACAGAGAGCCCAGCCCAATGTGATGGCAATAACCGCATCTGAAATTGCTGCTCTCTGATCCCTGGCACACGGGGAGCTGCGCCCACACCGTCTGTGCCAGCAAGAAAAACAATGGATGGACAATGGAGGCTGTATCTTCCAGGAGGACAACAAGCCCCTGGTTCTGATGACACCACTCTCTGGCCCTCCAAAGTAAATATGCCAAAAAGGAGGCCAACACAGGCACAGCTTCACCCAGACAAGCAGCCAAACGCCCACCCAGAAGCACCAGCATTTTGGTCCCACCTGGATGAGTTTCTCTTGGCTTTCTTCCTTCTCCTCTGCCCGGATCCTCAGCGCTGCCCGCAGCCCCTCTTCTTGCTCCTCTGCTTCCTTCAGCAGCTGCTCCAGGGGGGCTTTCTCTGCGCAGAGCTCTCCATCTGTTCTTCTACACAAGCGCAGCTTCTCCTGGGCAGAGACCTTTGCTCTCTCCATCTCCTCCACTTTACCCGACAGAGCTCCATTCTCTTGCTCCAGCCACCGCCACGGAAGCACAGAGGAAATAAAATACAGTCAGGTTTACAGTCAAGAAGAGAGCAGCAACTCCCCATCCCCTGCGTGTCTCTGACATACTCCCAGTTCAGCGCTCCCAATCAGCACGTTGAGGACAGACTGCCCCAAAGACCTGCCTGCTCTCACCACCATTTCCCAAGAAGGAGACCAACATTGTACTTAAACAACAGTGGGAGAACAGAAGAGGAGCAACACGGTAGTGAAAAGACGGGCAGAGGTGGAGCTGAGGGACAGGGGTCAGTGGAGGATTTGGCGGTGTGAGGGTAGCGGTTGGACTCGAGGACTCGAAAGGTCCCTCCCAACCTCCATGATTCTATGCGTCTATGATTGTCCCTGTCTGCTGCTGCCAGAAACAGCATCTGTGGTGGCCTTGCTATCACAAGGTGACCATACCTTCGCCAGGGCCATGGTAAGCTCATCTCTCTTTTGCTTCAGCAGATCCCTCTGAAGGTGCGATTGCTCCAGTGTCTCCCTCACGACCACCAACTCACGCTGTAATGAGGAATGTTTTTCTCCAAGTGCCTCCGAGTCCTTCAGTCTCTGCGAAGGGGAGAGACAAACAAGGTTTGAACATAAAAACATTCTCGTTTCCAAACCCAAGAGCACATCCTATGTCCCAGAAACGGCAGTTGGGATGATTTCCAACCCCTTTCTATTTACACCTCAAGAACGCTGGCATTTCCTGACCAGACCTGCATCACTCTTTGTCCTTGATGGAGGGGAAACATTCAGCACTGAGAAAGTAAAACAAGCTTCCAGAAATCACAGAACCTTTCCAAAACATTCAGGTGCTCACAAATTAACAGCTTCCTGCCTCCTGGTTCTCTCTCTCCTCTTTCCTATGCTGGATACCAGCCTGGCCAAAGTTCTTCTGGGGGTCAGACAGACGTTGAAAGTCCAGATGACTATTCCCACAATCACTTTTGCCTTCAGCGGGGAATGGATCAAAGAGCCTGCAAGCTCTTTGGGGAGACGGCTATGAATTTCCCATCCAATAATCACAGGATCACAGGATGATTCAGGTTAAGATGCTTCATGCTGCAAAATGGCCCTTCTTGCCCCCAAGGCCTTCTGCACTCAGGCTTGCAAGGAACACCCCGGCAAGTGGCTGCTCAGAGGCTGACGACAATATCTACAGAACAAACATTTCAGGAAGGTGGTGTGAGAATAAACCGAAAATGTTGTACCAACAAATCACAAAGAGGAGGAGAATTACACAGTAGGTCAGGCACACTCGCGGCATTAAGGAAGGCTTATAATCCAATAAGATCAATGGCTGACGGTAACCCAGACTTTGAAATTGCCTCCTGACACCGGAGGCTGTGCTACTTCTGTTTGCAGAGAGAAAGGAACCCCAGAGAGATCTGAAGGGAAGCCACATTTTTTCTGCAGACATCTGGCCTCTGCTTCTACTCACCGGTGCGTGGCAGTCTTCATTTCCAGGAAACGGCGGCAGAAGGTGTCCACCTGATGCCACAGGCCGAGCAGACGGCCATGTTCACCCCTTCTGAACTTGTCATAAAGCTACAGATGCAAAGAGAAAAAGAAATACCAGCTCAGCGTTCGCCGTCACTGCACAAGTCTTTCAGCTGGGAGAGGGTCACACCACCATGGCCAGGTCTCCTTCAAGAACTACTCCAACAGGGCACTGGGGACTGAAGAGCCACCACAGGAGCAGCCTCAGCAGAGCTGCCACCCGACTGCACAGGAGGGAACACCCACCCTTGTCCTGCAGGAGGGGATATCAGCAAAGCAAGTGACCCTCATTCAGCATCTCCCCTTGCAGAGGTGTCTCACACACAGGTGTCTTGGGGGAGGACGACAAAGACAAGCCCCTCCAAGGCCACTCTCACATTTGCTGTCGGTGAGGGAGGCCCCTCTTGGTCTTCCCTTGGCTGCTCGCAATCTGAAAACACACAGACCTCTCTGCTCTCACGGCTCTAGATGGAGATTGAACAACTACCAGAGAGAACTACCAGCAGCAGCAGCACTGGCATTTAGGACCGAGCAGCACGGCCACAGCAGGGGGGACTCTTCCATCACCACCATTTGCTTCCATCACCACCACCCCTCCATCTCCCAGCCCTGTCTGCTCCTCAGCACCAACACATCCCCAACACCAGCACATCCCCAACACCAGCACATCCCCAGCACCAACACATCCCCAACACCAGCACATCCTCAACACCAACACATCCCCAACACCAGCACATCCTCAACACCAACACACCCTCAACACCAACACACCCTCAACACCAGTACATCCTCAAAACCGCCACAACCTTCTCACAGGGAGGTCTCTGGGCCAAAAATAAAACACATTCTCGTGCCACGCTGGCATCACCTCTGACATTCCCGCAGCCCCTCCTCACCTCACGTCTGTTGCGTTAATAGGCAAAATAGTTTTGGCAGAAAATAAACCTCCTTGCGTTCTAACACTCCTCACCGAGGTGGGAGGCTAGGTGCGGCTAGGTTTAAATCCTGAGGGATGCCCAATTCACCACTATCAGTCCAGTCGTGTTTAATATATTTAACTGTCACGAGTCCAGATACAGTCATAGTGGACTGCACCTTCAGTCTAGTCGTGCTCATGAACTAGCACGGCCGCACTCTAATGTTTGGTGGCGTTCAATGGGAAACCGAAACGGCTAGCTACTTAAGCAGTGCAGTTTATTTCAGCAACAGATACAAAGGTTCTTATGGTTTGCCGGTGATAAATACACTGTCTGCAAAGCACGTGCAAGTAAAATATGGTTTGTTCATGGTACAAAGCGTGCGACAAAGTTCCAAACAATACAGCCTGGCTATAAATGTAACAAAAATAACCCTCTAGAGAGATTTCTAAGTTTCCCGAGGAAGCACTCGGTATAGTCTAAGTCTTACCCAAAGGCCTCCCTATGGGGGGGAAGAAAGGCTCAGCCCCTCGACTGGTCCCGCAAGTCAAAGGCAGTCCGTGACGGGGTCCTCCCTGACCTCTTCACGATGGGGTCTTCCCTAGCATCCCCCCTTTCTTGGGCTAGTTTTATACTATGTTTTACCTTCAAGGTGGAGTTTGAGTGACTCTAGTCATAAATACCTTTATTAGGCTTGGTGTAAAATTCTCTCGCCTCGCTTTTAAAGGTATAGTTTACGAAAAATTCAGGGCGCAGACTCAAGGACGAGTGGTTGCACCTTGGAGGTGGGTAGCCTTCGGGCTGGAGGTGTGTTTTGGTATTATAATGACATTATAACGAGCAAAGTTCGCACAAAGGACAGCATTTCGTCAAAATCTGACAGACTGTTGGCTCAGGGTAGCAAATATGCAGCTTATCAGTTCCATAGGATCACCTCGTTCCCGTATCTGCTGTATTCTACCCTGGAAACGCTTCCATTTTACACCTTTCCTTAATGTGTGAACAATGCTATATTTTTAATAAAATTTTTATTTTAGGAATTATTCCACACACGTTCCCGGTGCCATTCTCTCTCCTTCGCTTCCAGCTCCTCCTGCGCCCCCATCCAATCCGCCCTCAGTTTTCCAACATCTCCTTTAAGGGCTGAAGTCACCTCACTCGCTTTCTCGAGGTGCCCCCGCAAGAGGACGTTCCCTTTGGCCAGATCCTCACACCTTGGGAAGGGAGGAACAGCCAGGAGGTCACTGAACAACCCCCGTCCACAAGCAGCAGCCCCGGGATATAGCAGGAGGACCCCTGGGATCAAAAGATACTCTATACTGTGAAATACCACAGGATAATGAAACATGGGAAGGCCCATTCGCTAACGGGGCTTGGGCTTTGAAGGGCCATTACTGGATTTGTGGGCAACACGCCTACCAAAGGTTACCTCCAAAGCGCTCAGGGATACGTTCTATAGGATATATGAGACCGTTATTTTCCTTATTACCACAAGTTCAAGGAAACAAGTTAGGGGTTAATGGATAGGATGATCTGATAAGAGAACAACGAGCAACTGATAAATCCCTAACTAAAGGGGGTTCCCAATCATGGGGAAAAGATGAATTATACATCAGATGAACCTGAACGAATTATACGGTATTCTGGACCAGCAGCACGGAATCCCCACCAGGTGATTTCTGGAGCAAGAGACCCCATTTATAATTTAAATAGGATAGTTAGATTACAAGCCGGTTTTTGCAATTTTACCTAACCAGAGCGCTGAGGCTCTTGACTTTCTTGCAGACCAATCTGCTCAGATGAGGAATGCAATTTTCCAACACCCAAGGGTCCTAGATTATTTGCTAGCAGAAGAAGGGGGAGTTGGTGGAAAACTAAAGGAACCCAGCTCTTGTTTACAAATCCATGATCACGGGGCGGTAGTAAAACAGATAAGAAAAGGAATGAGAAAACTAGCTCACGTGCCAGTTCAAACCGGGAAAGGATGGGAATTAGACATGTTCTCGTGGTTGCCTGGTGGACCATGGGTTAAACGCATGGTGGTTTTCTCCCTTTGTGCGGTAGCAGCTCTGATTTTTGTACCATGTAGGATACCTTGTTTCATGCAGCTCATTCAGCATGGAGTCAGAAGAATGCAAGTCGTAGCTGTGCCCAGTGACCCAGAATTAGCTACAAGGGGACCGAAGATGATGGCTCTGCAAATAGCTCCAAAACCAAAAAGAAGACAAGAAGAAAAGGTCCAATGAACGGTGACTAAAGGTTGTAAAGACAAATAGTGAAATAAACAGAGGAGGGGCTGATAAGAAAATAGGGATAAGAGTGTCTCCACAAACAGGGAAGTTAACGGAAATGGCAGGAGTGAGACAACCAAAAGAAGAGGAGAGTTAATTGAAGCTGCAGGAGTGAGGTAACTGAAAACTAGGGGAAATAAGTGAAACTGCAAAAGTTGGACAATTAAAAACGGCAAAAGTTAAACTTTGATGTAATAGGCGGATCGAGAAGTCTGTACCTTCCAAGTACCTCAGCCAATGGGGAAAGGAAGAGGGTTACGTGCGGCCGGGGAATTAGGATAAAAGGGAGGCTGCGTCCTCCGGCAAATGGAGAGACCCCACAGGGATATGCCCCAGGGGACTCTCCCTTTATTCGAATAAAGCCTTTGCAGGACTCCTCTGTCTCCTTTGTGAACATCGACCTCTGGCAACGGGATCTTCTGCACATTGTCTTGTTCCCTTTCCTGTTCTGTTAAACTGCCTTTGTGCCAACCCACCAGTTTCCTTTTTTTCCTTCCAATTCTCCCCTCATGGCCGTGGGGGGGCCGAGAGCGTGGCTGCCACGTGGTTCTTTGTTGCCGTCTGAGGCCAAACCACGACAGTCCTTTTTGGCGCCCAACGTGGGGCACTCGGAAGGTTGAGAGAACGACAGATCTGACCAGAGCGTGTTAAAATGTATGTGTTATATGCATTTATGATATTAGTCAATAGTACTGGTCACAATGTTGCTTCGTTTGTTCCCACGGCCGTGTTATGTAAATTCTGACATGCTCTATGTACTCCCCGTGATGATGTTTATCACCTCTGGGAGAGGGATCAGCATCATAATTTTGCCGTCCTGTGTGATATCAACTTATGATATGATAGCATCACTGTTCAGATGGTTACGTTGGGGCATTTATGCAGCACCGCTGTCCTGCTGTGACCTCGGACACCGTCTCTCAGAATTTATTAATAATCACACTCAGTCTATGGGGGAAGCGGGGGCTGGTGGTGTTCCTTTCCCCAGCTCTTTCACCTCCCTTTTCTATTTTGGTCCAGCTATGCCAGTTTTTGAGAATTTTGAATACTCTTGGGACATGCAAACCAGCTTGGTCCTATTGCTAGGTCTCCTCAATGTGTTTCAGTTCTTGTTTAGGGTTAAGCAACTATTTAAGACTCCCACCCAGAGATCTGTCCCGAGACTGGAGAGTCATGGGTGGCACGGGACGTGGGAGAATACGGACAGGTACCTAGAGAGCTTTTCACCTCCAACGGTTTGGGGCTTCACCCCCGAACAATTACAGAACCCGTTTGTATTTCTGGAGTGACAGGGGGATCCCAAGAGTTGACTGTACCGTTTTTAAATCTTCTTTCAGCTTCTAATTTTCTAACAAGTCCCGATCAATCAAGGGCTTCGGTGCCCCTGGCAAGTCCAAAAGCTGATGTGTCACCCCTTGCTTTCCACTCTTGAATGTTAAAGGTTTAAAGAAAGGTCTCGTTTCTGGCTTCCCTCTCGCACCAATAACTCTTCCTTCCAGTGTCATAACCTCATTCATAGCTCTTTGTATTTAGAACTGAAGAGGCAGCTCCTGGATCAACCGAGCATTCTGCCTCTGTTTCATCTTCCCCAGCTTAATTTGAACCAGAGGTTCTGTGGGGGAAGATTCCTCCGGTCCCCGTCAATCTCTAGCTTCTCTAGCTAGAGGGAAGAGTCTGGTTCCCCAGATCTCGGTAAAGATGGGCATTCGCATCTCCATCCTAACTCCAGAGAAGTTAGGGAATCCTCTGCCTCTGGGCTCCTCATCCTCCATCATCCTCAATCCTCATCCTCTGGGCTGTGTCCAGTTTTGGGCCCCTCACGACAGGACAGACGTTGAGGGGCTGGAGCGTGTCCAGAGAAGGGCAATGGAGCTGGTGAGGGGTCTGGAGCACGAGTCTTGTGAGGAGCAGCTGAGGGAGCTGGGGATGTTCAGCCTGGAGAAAAGGAGGCTGAGGCGAGACCTTCTCGCTCTCTACAACTCCCTGAAAGGAGGGTGTAGCCGGGGGGGGGGGTCGGTCTCTTCTCCCAAGGCACAGGCAATGGCACAAGAGGCAACGGCCCCATGTTGCACCAGGGAAGATTTAGGATGGATACTAGGAACTATTTCTTCACACAAAGGGTTATTGAGCATTGGAACGGGCTGCCCAGGGAAGTGGTGGAGTCATCATCCCTGGTGGTATTTAAAAGACGGGTAGACGTGGTGCTGAGGCACGTGGGTTAGTGGTGGAGTGGGCAGTGTTAGCTCTATGGTTGGACTCGATGATCTTAAGGGTTTTTTACGACCTAAATGATTCCATGATGCTGTGACTTCTGTGACTGCGCCCTCATGCTGAGCTCCACCCGGCTCTGCCCTGGCCCTGGAAGCCAGGATGAGGCCCAGGGGACAGGGGAGAGGCAAAAAGGTGAGGGGCCATGAGGAGACCACACTCCCGGGTCAAGAGGGTGTCCCCACACAGACAGCAGTGACCCTGAGCTCTCAGCAACAGTTGTCCCATGGGACTGAGTTACGGGCTTTGTCCATCCCGCTCTCTTTAACAAGGATGAAGCGTGACAGCCATTTTCCCCAGGAAGCCAAGGCCTGGGCCTTCCATCACCCCTGGACAGCCTGTGCCCTGACACACCGATAGAATGCTGGAGGTGGCCATGTCACAAAGGGTTGCTGGGGAGGAACGGGCGGTGATCTGTCACAGCCTGGAGCCGAGCAGACCGGTGAGCAGCCAGACAGCCAGAGATTCTCTACCTTCTAAACGTACACGGACACTAAGGTAAGGATTCAAGAGGGTGGCAGAGACCTTGACAGGGGTTCTCCGTGGTGAGGCACGGTGGATGCCCCATTGCTTTTATCCTCTCTCATAAACCACAGGCCCCTAAAAGCAGAGGAACAGACGATGGCACACAGCCACGCTCAGCCAGAGAGCAAGAGATTCTCTACCTTCTACAAGGACACAGACAAAAGTTAAGCATTCACGAGTCTGGCACAGATCTGGGCACAAGTTGTCCATTTTACTCATGCTCTCTGCTACCTTTCTTTGTTCATAATCTTCTGCCTTTTAATGCAGCAGGCCCAGAAACAAGAAGGACAAGACCATGAGGAACTCCCATCCTCAACCACGTGGACAGTCTCTACCTTCTACAAAGACACAGACAAAAGATAAGGATTCAGGAGTCTGGCACAGACCTCGCAGGGCTTGTCCGTGCTGAGTGAGGATGGCTGACCTCTTGTTTGTTATCCTGTCTCCTTACAAGAGCAGGCCCAGAAAGGGACAGGACCAGACCATGAGGAGCTCCCATCCTCAAACACACACAGATTCTCTACCTTCGACAACGACACGAACACAAAGTTAAGGATTCAAGAGGGTGGCAGAGACCTGGGCAGGGGTGTCCATCGTGATTGATTGTCTCTAATGCCTTCTTTTATTCACACTTTCTTGTCATTTACAGCTGCAGAGAGAGATGGGAAGCGGAGCAGAGCATGGTGCACTCCCATTCTCAAACACACACAGATTCTCTACCTTTTAAAGGACACAGACACAAAAGTAAGGATTCAGTAGGGTGGCAGAGACCTGGGCAGCGGTGTCCACTCTTCTTGATGGTCTCTAATGCCTTTTTTCTTGACATTTTCCTGCCTTTTACAGCTGCAGGGAGAGATGCGAACCAGAGCAGAGCATGATGAACTCCCATCCTCAAACACACACAGATCCTCTACCTTCTACAAGGGCACGGACACAAAGTTAAGGATTCAAGAGGGTGGCAGAGACCTGGGCACAGATGTCAATGGCCACTGAGGGTCTCTGCTGCCTTAGTTTGCTCATATTCTCCTGCTTGCTATGGCAGAAGGCCAGACAGGGAAAGGACAAGACCATGGGGCACTCTCATCTTCAGGAACAGCGAGAGACATTCTCTACCTTCTACGAGGACACAGACAAAAGTTAAGCATTCACGAGTCTGGCACAGACCTGGGCAGAAGTTGTCCATTTTATTCATGGTCTCTGCTACCTTTCTTTGTTCATAATCTTCTGCCTTTTAATGCAGCAGGCCCGAAAACCAGAACGACAAGACCATGAGGAACTCCCATCCTCAACCACACGGACATTCTCTACCTTCTACAAGGACACGGACACAAAGTTAAGGATTCAAGAGGGTGGCAGAGACCTGGGCAGAGGTTTCAATGGTGTGAATCAAATGGTCTTAAAGCTGTCGCATCTACTATCACTTCATTAAATCACTGTTTTATATCAAGAAATATAATGCTGCTTCTCTCCTATGAGTGAAGGCTATCGCTCTCCAGCTAGCGCCCTGCACACTCACCCCTCCTGCTTCCAGCTGCTGCTCCAGCTCTCGGCAGCGAGTCCGCTCCTGCAGGAGCCGGGGGGAGACTCGCCATGGAGAGGAGCGAGCGCCCCTGGGGACAGAGCCGGCTCCTCCGGCACCGGCTTTTCTCGGGCTCTCTGCAGCCCAAGCTCAGCACATAGAATCATACAATCATAGAATCGTCTAGGTTGGAAGAGACCCTTGGGATCATCGAGTCCAACCATCTACCCTACTCTACAAAGTTCTCCCCTATACCATATCCCCCAAGACCACATCTAAACGGCTCTTAAACACATCCAGGGATGGTGACTCAACCACCTCCCTGGGTAGCCTATTCCAATGCCCGACCACTCTTTCTGTGAAAAATTCTTTCCTAATGTTCAGTCTAAACCTACCCTGTTGGAGCTTGAAGCCATTCCATGTAACTGGGGAGGTTACACGCCACAGCGCTGCCCATCCCAGCCCGAGTCCTTACGGCACCGGGAAGCTTCGCTTCCCCCGAGCCCGCCCAGGCCCCGGCCAGCGGCTCGGGGGGGACGGCGGCCGCGGCGGCTCCCGGGGGGGGCCCCGCCGGGGCCGCGCCTTCGCCCCCCGAGGGCTCCGCCGCCGAGTCCCCTCTGCGGGCGGCGCGGGCGGCCCGGGCACCCCGGCCCCGCCACCGCGGCCCGGCCCGGCCCCGGGCAGCTCCCCCCGGGCAGGCGCCCCCGCTCCTCACCTTCGCCTGCAGCTTCCGCACCAGCACCGCTTGCCGGGGCCGCGCCTCCTGCCAGCTCTGCCGCCGGCGCTGCAGGGAGCCCGGGCCCGGCGCCGCCATGCCCCCGCTCGCCAGCCGGGCTCCGCCGCCGGACGGGCCCCGCGGCGGGGGCTGCTCCGCCGCCTGCCCCGGCGGACCGCGGCCCGGCGCCTGCCGGGGCGGGCGGAGCGGCTGCCCCTGCCCGCCGGGCGCCGCCGGGAGCCGCGGGGCGGGAGGGCCGGGCTCGCTCGGGGCCGCTCTGCGGCGGCGCTGCCCTCGGGGCTGCGGGGCTGCCGCGGGGGAGAGGCCGCCCCGGCCGCGGGTGGCTCCGGCAGCTCCGCTCGGAGACCGGCCCCGGCCCCGGCCCCGGCCCCGGCGAAGGTTGGGGGCGGGAGGGGGGAGCGGGGGGAACCGGTCCCCGCCAGCGGGGGGTCCCCCGGGGGGGAGGGCGAGAGCCGGCGCCGCGGGGACGGGCCGCCGCCCGGCGAAGGCAGCGGCCCCGCCGGAGCCTCTGCCGGAGGCTCCAACTTCAGCCTCGGCTGCCGCGGGAGCGGGAGGCCCGGCCCGGTGCGAAACCCCGACGGGCCCGGGGGCAGCTCCCGAACCTTCTCCTCCCCGATGGGCAGCGGGAGGGGCCCCGGCTGCCGGCAGGGAACGGGGGGGTGGCGCTGTGCTCTCCCCTGCTTTCCCCCTCTGCCCCTCCCGGCTCCTGCTCAAGCCATAACCACCGGTGGCAGATGTGATGAGTTGCCCCCGCACTTTGCTGGGGGGGGACGCAACGGGGGGGGACGTGCTGGCAACGCAGCCAAAACACTGTCTGGAGTGGGGACCTCGGTGCTTGGTTCCCGTGGGAATATGACTCTAGGTCAGTTATCTCACTCCAGAAATAGCGGACAGCCCAAGAGCCCCTGGAGCTCTCCTGCAGGGCAGCGGCTGCAGGCCAGGATCTCCCCTTGAGTGGGGACGCTCGCTTAAGGTCCTGCCCCTCGAGGTGCAGAGATTCGTTGCCGCAACAGATTCTCGGGAAGTGACTACTAGCATGCTAAACTCTGAAATCTTAGCCAAGCGATAGAAAGGACGTGTGCGGAAAACCCCATAGCCAGAGGTCGATGTTCACAAAGGAGACAGAGGAGTCCTGCAAAGGCTTTATTCGAATAAAGGGAGAGTCCCCTGGGGCATATCCCTGTGGGGTCTCTCCATTTGCCGGAGGACGCAGCCTCCCTTTTATCCTAATTCCCCGGCCGCACGTAACCCTCTTCCTTTCCCCATTGGCTGAGGTACTTGGAAGGTACAGACTTCTCGATCCGCCTATTACATCAAAGTTTAACTTTTGCCGTTTTTAATTGTCCAACTTTTGCAGTTTCACTTATTTCCCCTAGTTTTCAGTTACCTCACTCCTGCAGCTTCAATTAACTCTCCTCTTCTTTTGGTTGTCTCACTCCTGCCATTTCCGTTAACTTCCCTGTTTGTGGAGACACTCTTATCCCTATTTTCTTATCAGCCCCTCCTCTGTTTATTTCACTATTTGTCTTTACAACTTTTAGTCACCGTTCATTGGACCTTCTTGTCTTCTTTTTGGTTTTGGAGCTATTTGCAGAGCCATCATCTTCGGTCCCCTTGTAGCTAATTCTGGGTCACTGGGCACAGCTACGACTTGCATTCTTCTGACTCCATGCTGAATGAGCTGCATGAAACAAGGTATCCTACATGGTACAAAAATCAGAGCTGCTACCGCACAAAGGGAGAAAACCACCATGTGTTTAACCCATGGTCCACCAGGCAACCACGAGAACATGTCTAATTCCCATCCTTTCCCGGTTTGAACTGGCACGTGAGCTAGTTTTCTCATTCCTTTTCTTATCTGTTTTACTACCGCCCCGTGATCATGGATTTGTAAACAGGAGCTGGGTTCCTTTAGTTTTCCACCAACTCCCCCTTCTTCTGCTAGCAAATAATCTAGGACCCTTGGGTGTTGGAAAATTGCATTCCTCATCTGAGCAGATTGGTCTGCAAGAAAGTCAAGAGCCTCAGCGCTCTGGTTAGGTAAAATTGCAAAAAACGGCTTGTAATCTAACTATCCTATTTAAATTATAAATGGGGTCTCTTGCTCCAGAAATCACCTGGTGGGGATTCCGTGCTGCTGGTCCAGAATACCGTATAATTCGTTCAGGTTCATCTGATGTATAATTCATCTTTTCCCCATGATTGGGAACCCCCTTTAGTTAGGGATTTATCAGTTGCTCGTCGTTCTCTTATCAGATCATCCTATCCATTAACCCCTAACTCGTTTCCTTGAACTTGTGGTAATAAGGAAAATAACGGTCTCATATATCCTATAGAACGTATCCCTGAGCGCTTTGGAGGTAACCTTTGGTAGGCGTGTTGCCCACAAATCCAGTAATGGCCCTTCAAAGCCCAAGCCCCGTTAGCGAATGGGCCTTCCCATGTTTCATTATCCTGTGGTATTTCACAGTATAGAGTATCTTTTGATCCCAGGGGTCCTCCTGCTATACTGAAATCGCCATAGGAATCGCAATAATCACATTCAAAGGCTCCCGCATCTGCGTGCCCTTTACAGTTACATCCCCTACCATTCTTAGTTCAATTTGTAGCCGACCAAAATTTTCTAAAATAGGTCCTAGTTCCACTTGAGTTTTGCCAGCCCCATTGATAAACCCTTATTACATGATTCTTGTTAATGGTATTGTCCCACTGACAAGCCAGGAATAAAGAATCTCTAAATCCCCCTTTTTGCATAATTTCTCTCGCAACTGCTTTGCATCCACTGTGCCAAGGTTCTTTGAAAGAGCACTTTACCCAGGTGCCACCTATAAGCTTAACATGCGTTTGGTTCCATCTTCCTCGGTACCTAAAGCAATTATAAGGTCTACAATATGGATCGTAACAACCCATTCCTGGTGACAATGTCCACTCACATTCGCTTTTACCTACATTTTTCCCTCCCAGCTTGGTTCTGTTCAGACAGTAATTTCCTTTTCCTGGGTACTGTATTTTCCATGTACCTCCGTCTTCCTTCCAGAACCCAGTTCCATTATGCACTCTACTTAAGTCACTCACCAACCATTTAGGCTGGACAGGCTGGGCTACCCACAGCCAATCTTCAGCTCCTCCTGGACCTCCACGGACCCAGCAATTACTGAGGTTAAAAGCTTTGGCTACCTCGTCCCCTAGAGTCAAAAATCGGTTTTCCCATCCCAGACTTCGATTTTGCCAATAGTATAGAAACATGATCATTACTAAAAATTTCATCTTGAGCTTATCATCTTTCTACACTTGATGTGGCAAGTGAATATACGGAAACAATTCAGTTAGTGTCTGCTCACCAGTTGCTGGAAGTTAAATAAGGGGCCTCTTTTCCTTATGGATCTATACCGTAGATCCTTTGGGTAAACACACGGAACTCCTCCCGAGGTCTACCTGATGGCTACCGGTCTGACCCACTCCTTGTAAGAGTTAGTTCTAGTCTCCCACCCTAAACTTCCATTTTTCACTTTTTCAAATCAAGGTCTGGTATGGCATGTGCTTCCACTGCTCAACGCCTACTGGGTTGCAGCCAGTAACGGAGTTTAGAATTTCTTATTGTGGCAATTGACAGAGGTCAATCCAGCCTTGCCCTTGATTTTTAACTTATCAAATACTACTAATGGAGTCTTTTTCTACGGAAGGCTAGCTGCAGTTTCCCCTCCTCTTCCTTTAGCTCCCAAGTCCAGTTTTCCAGGGCCTTGGATGTCTTGACTCGAATATGACGAGTCCACCCGTGTTCGAATATGACGAGTCCACCCGTGTTTGGCCGTCTTAACTGCTGTTTCCGCGGTTAATAACGCTTGGTACGGTCTCTGCCACTTTGCCACCAGTGGTGCTTCTTTCCATTCTTTAATTAGGACCCAACCTCCCCGTTGGATGCTCTAGACAGCAAAGTCCAAAGGCAGGGTCTGTGCCAGCTGAGCTTCCTGTCAAAGAGATTTCACAAGAGACAGTATCCCGACCACATATTGTTTCAAGTAGACGTCACTTATTTCTACCTCCCCACTAGGTCGAGAGTTAGCAGGGTAAGGGATTCCAAACATTCATTCAAAGGGGGATAGTT
Source organism: Numenius arquata (assembly GCF_964106895.1). Classification (NCBI taxonomy): domain Eukaryota; kingdom Metazoa; phylum Chordata; class Aves; order Charadriiformes; family Scolopacidae; genus Numenius; species Numenius arquata. Next base: position 17,892,729 of record NC_133587.1, on the reverse strand, counting down.
GAGTATCTCCTCTGGGTTTGGCCCCTATGCTAGCTAAAGCTAATGGCAGAAGACATATCCATGGCATTTTGGTTTCCAAAAATAATTTCAAAAGATGCTGCTTAATTCCCCCATTCATCTTCTCTACTTTCGCTGAACTCCGGGGCTTCCACAGAGTACGGAAATCTCATTGTATTCCTAAGGCCACCACAACCCCTTGAAGAATTTTTCCAGTAAAATGTGTTCCTCTCTGTGAGTCTATTGCCTCTATTACTCCCTATCTAGGAATTATTTGTCCTAAAAGCACTTTAATAACTGATCCCGTAGTTGCTGAAGCAACTGGAAATGCTTCTGGCCACCCGGTTAGCTGGCATACTATTACCAAAAGATCCTGTTCAGGGAAAGGAAGAAATCTTCCTGTTCAGGGCATTTCAGTAAAATCCACCTGACATCGTTGGAATGGGCCCAAGGTCGCCCTCCTCTAGCACCTTCCCTTGTAAATTGACCTTAGCACAAATTAAACAACCCTCAATTGCCCTTTTTGCTTGTTTTGTGAGCACGACTAGCAACAAGTGATAAGGACATAAGCAATAAAGACACGCAGAGCAACAGACACAGCAATCCTCTCCCTTTGTTCACGAACAAACTAAATCCCTAGGCACAAACGTTCAGCATCTTCATGTCATGGGCCTGCGCTCAAAAAGGACACTTTTCTTCTCCAGACGGACACCAACTGAGGAAATAACACTCTCGGTAATGATGCTGAGGGGAAGAGGGATTGAGATAGGGAGTTCAAAAGTGAGCATGTCACACCTTGACCTGTGGAGGGGCTACCACTTCCCGTTGCAGGAAAACATCTGAAAAGGAGCATTTGCCTGGCAGTTTCGCCTTTAAAATGCTACAGGCACATTAACAGGTGACCCCATGAAGATACTGGAAGGAAAGAGACAGCTCCAGCTCCAATTTTTTTGCAGCCAGTTTAATGTTTGCATGATGTTAAGGGTTGCAAAACCAGTTTGCCATTAAGCAGAGGCATCTAGAAACAAGTGCTTCCTCCCACACCAATCTAAAGCTTGTATCCATCATTATTGGGGGAAATTGGGACCCAGTTACATTCGTACCAATCAGGAAAAACCTTCCTAGTTTTTCAGCTTCAAGGAAGTAGAATCGCTGTCATCTGAAAGGTATTCAAGGGGAATTTCTCTACATTTGTCTGAGCGAGAGTGAAAGGTTTTTCAGTGCAGTTTCCACCCAAACACTTTCCCCAGCACAAGCTTTGGGAATCACCTGGAGAAAGGGGTGATGTTTCTGTCTCCAGGTGTGACTGGTGAAGAAGGAACGCTTTACGGCCGATGAAGAAGAGGATTTCAGCTTTCAAGCAGCAACTTCTGGACACTGCAATCGGGGAAAAAAGGCACTGGGCTTTCCAGGCCACACCTCTAGACCTGGACTGCAATTCCACAACCATGCTCTGCCCTTTTGCAAAGGGACAGAGTGCAAATGGCAGAAAAACCTGAGGCACAAGCGCTCAGGAAGAGGCAGAGCAAAGCCAGAGGACGCAGGCAGAACTCCGAGGGGACACGCCAGCTGGTCTGATGCCGCCACTTCAGAGCTTCTGGGCATCCTCTGGGCACAGGAGGGGAGCTGGAGGGCAGTCCCGCTGCCCCAGGGGCTGCCTTGCTCTCTGGCAAGCCAAAGGGCCGCCCGGCATGGGGCCTGCAGGGCCTCATGGGCCACCCTCCCAGACACAGAAAGGTCCGTTGGTGACGTCACCGGCCGGCCGTTGGCCAACTGGCACCCCTGTGGCTGACCCACAGCTCGCTTAGCAGCCAGAGATTCCTGCACCAAGCCTGCTTGGTAGAGGAGGAGGCGGCAAAGGGAGGCCAGTGCCCACATTGGGTGGGACGAGCGCCCACATTGAGTGGGCCCAGCCAGAAGGGGCTCCTCGGAAGCCCGGAGGATGCCCAAGCACCGAGAGAAACGCAAGTGGGCTGCGGCCAGCAGCAGCGGCAGCAGCAGCGATGGCCAAGGAGTTGAGCCCATGGAGGTCGACCCACCCCTGAAGAGGGAGAAGGAAGAGCCCATGGAGGTCGACCCACCCGCCAAGAGGGACGAGGGAGAGCCCATGGAGGTCGACCCACCGGCAGAGGAGCCAATGGAGGTGGATCCCTCTCCCGCAGGCCTGACGGGGCACACCTCCACCGTGGCCAGGCTGCCTCCAGCAGCAGCGGGCCCAAAGCGCCGCAGGACCCCCGCCGGCTCAAAGGGACCCTCCGCAAAGCCACGGTCCAGCAAGCGGCGCCGGCCCCGCGGCCGACGCTAACCGTAAGTGGGCCATCCACACCGCCATGCGGCAGGCTCAGCAGGAACATCAGCCGGCTGTCAAGCCGCCGAGGAGCCCTGCTTTCCCTCCCCACACCCCTGCCCCTCAGCAAGGGGGGCTATCTCCTCTGCCCTCAGGCCTGGGCAAGAGGAGAGGAGAGGAGAGGGGCTGCCCTCTTCTGCCCGGCAGCCCCACAGCACCAGCACCAGACCTTACCGCTCCCGACAACTCCCCGAGAGGAGGCTGGAGCCAGGGGGCTGTCGCTCTCTTCTCCCAAGGCACGAGGGACAGGACAAGGGGAAACGGCCTCAAGTTGCGCCAGGGGAGGTTGAGAGGGGAGACTGGGAAAGAGTTCTTCCCTGAAGGGCTTGACAAGCATTGGAACAGGCTGCCCAGGGAAGGGCTTGAGGCACCCTCCCGGGAGGGATTTCAAAGACCTGTAGATGTGGGCCTTAGGAACGTGGTTGAGCTGCGGACTTGGCGGTGCCAGGCTAACAGCTAGACTCCATGAGCTTCCATTTCTTTTCCAACGTAAACGATTCTGTGATTTCTCTTTCAGAGCCGCGGGGAAGAGGCGAGGAGAGGGGCTGCCATCTTCGGGCCGGCAGCCCCATAGGACCAGGAGGAGTCCCTTGGAGACGGCTGAGACTGCTGGAGAGCGTCGGAGACCACCAGAGACCGGCGGAGACCACAGGACACCATGGGAGACCACCGGAGAGGATCAGACACTGGCGGTGTCCTGCGGCCTCCGGTGGTCTCACACTGGAGACCGTCGGAGTCCGCTGGAAACCGCCAGAGTCCATCGAAGACCACCGCAGACTGCCAGCCACCGGTGGCCTCCGATGGTCTCCAGCGGTGTCCGGCGGTCTCATCAATGGAGACCACCGGACACCGCAAGAGAATGCTGGGGACCATCGGAGACCGCCGGACACCGCTGGAGACTGCCGGAGAACACCGGAGACCATCGCAGAACACCAGAGACTGCCGGAGACCGCCGGAAACCACTGCAGATCGCCACAGCCTGTTGGACTCCCCTGGAGCGCCACCCAGGTTATTGGGGCCTGGAGTTGGCATTGTTTCAGGCTGAGGATGAGAAAGCCAGTGGCAGGGGGCTGTCCTCAGCCAGACCTCGCCTCAGCTAACGCATGGGTGGGGGAAAAAAGCCAGACCCACCCTGGCCCTGCGCAGAGAACAGCAACAGATCATCAAAGACAGCAGATGCCAGAAACATTCCAGATGCAGAGACAGCTCTTCCTTTGGAGAATCAGAAGAGTTCCCTTCCGAGAGAAAGAAGTTTGGCCAAGACTGGCCAAGAAACAATACAAAAACCAATCAAATACAATAAAAAACCCCTAAAAACACAATCAAAAAGCCAGGAGAAAGGGTCAGCCCTTGGCATTGCACAGCTTCCTCCAAAGCATCCCCACCAAGCTCCTCGTCATCGACCTCTATGAGGACTGGATGCCAGCCATGGAGAGGAGGAGCAAGCAGGCCGACGCGGGAGAGCTGAAAGCGTAAGTGTGGGCAGCAGCCTGCCTGTTGAGCAGGAGCCCTGAGCGCTGGCTGAGAGCACCTGGAAAGCTGCGCAACACAGCCGCTGCCTCCCACCTGCCTTGGGCAAGCTTTGGCCATGGCTGTGGGCAACGTTTGCTTTCTTCACCTTGTGCTCCTGTTCCCTCAGGGTGGCCGAGAACTTGCCAGCAGCACATGTCCTCCTCCTGAAGCGGCTACTCCCCGTCCTGCAGCACATCGGCCACAACGCCTGCACCAGCAGGATGAGCTGCAGCAACCTGGCCATCTGCCTTGGGCCAAACCTGCTGAGCCCACCCAAGGAGGACCTGCTCCCGCTGGAGGTCCCGCTGGAGGGCACTGGGAAGGTACGCTGGATGGAGCAGCCGGCTGCAGCCTTCCCGGCCCAGCAGAGCTTGGCGGTTGAGAGGTGCCTGGCTGCCTCCTTCCTCTCTATTGAGCAAATGCTGGTGGGGAGGGCTGGGCTGGGGGGGGGTGGCTGCCTGGAAGAGCAGCCCCACAGCCACAGCCTTCTGCGTGGAGGCAAGGGTGAGGAGTGGGAAAGGCTGCTTGCCACCTTTTCAGCCACCTGCCCTGCAACCGAGGCTGTGACGTGTGCAGCTGAAGGTGCTGGTGGAGTTCCCCATGGAAAAGCCCTGTGAAATCTTTGGGGAAGAGATGGCCGGCCCTTCCAGTCCTTCAGCTGAGGAGTCGCCAGCACCCACGCACACAGCCACAGGTAGGAGGAGGGACTGAGCGTTGTCACAGCCCGAGCGGAAAGCTGGTCTAGGGCTTTGGGTGGCTTTGGCTTTAGCTGTTGTCCACTTCCAACAAGTCACTTTGCTGCATGTGCTTTTGCTTCCCAGAGCTGCCTTTGGAAGAGCAACGGGACCACGCAGGCGAGGCAGACGTGGAGCACGAAGCAAAAGCCTTCCTGGATGCACCACCCTCTCTGCTCGTCCTCCAGAAAGCAGCAGGGGTAGATACGGTGGAAGGATCGCCAACGGCAGAGGTAGGGCAGGTCCACAAACTCTGGGACAAGGCGTCTCCTGGAGGAGGAGTTCCTGAGGAGTCCAAGTAGCTGCTCTGCCTCTTCCTGGTATTTCAGCTCTTGTGCCTTTGGGTGGGGCTTGTTCATCCCCCTTGGAATGGTGCCTTGTAAGTAAAACTGGAAGGGGTCTTTCTCCAATGCGTTAGGCACGTCCTCAGCCAAAGGACAGGCCTACAAAAGACCTACAGAAGGACAGCTTCCAGAAGCAAAGCCACCACAGAAGGTGCTGTTGCACCAAAGGGACATGCGCAGAGCTCTGTCTCAGGAGGGTGAAGAAACTGCAGCAGAATGAAGCGGGCAAGGCTCTTCTTGCCTGGAGGGGGACCGCAGGCTCTCTGCTGAACGGCCCCCCAAATGAACTGAGTGTCACACCCCGCTGTGAACACTATGTTCCCCCGGGAGGCCCCTGGGAGAAAGGGCTAATGCAAACCAGACCAGGGATCTTCTCTAGCGAGCGATTCGCCCAGCAGTGGCTTACTCCTCCAGGACGTCCCTTGTCACCTGCTAACGCCAACATTTCTGGTTTAGGCACCCGCCGCTTTGCCTCCAACCGCCCCAGAGACCACGCAAGACTCCCTGGGATGCGCCCAAGAACAAAGAAGGAGCCTTTCAGAGGAAAGAAGGTAAAAGGAGTCAGCTTGGGTTCAATCAAGAACTGGTTCACCCAGCTGATCCCGGCTAGAGCTATCTAACCACGCTGTGGGATGGAAAGGTTTGCAGGCTCCCTCCAGGAAACTGAAAACCCAAGAAAAAGAAAGAGAGAAGAGGCCTGCTCAGGGGAGAGGGAAGAGAAGAGACAGGAAGGAAGAGAGAGAAAAGACGGGCACTGCAACAAAGCGGCAAGGTCCAGAAGGTGCAGAAGCCCAGGTGTGTCCCAGGCTCTGCTGCTGCCCGTCTTTCCCAACTCTGAGAACTGCTCCAAGGCAGTGCAAGTCCGCTGGCAAGGGAGGGCGAGGGATGGTGCTGCGCAGGGTCGGGAAAGAACTCCATGGCAGCTCCCCAGGGGCTCCCGATGGAGCCCTGCTGCGTGGCACAGGGCCACCGTGCATCTCCCCACACGCACAGTCTCTGAGGGCACTTCCCACGGGGAGAAGGTGCCAGAGCCATCCCCTGCTCCATGCCCGCAACAGCTCTCTCTTCTGGGCTAGAAACAGCTCCCTGTCAAGGGTGTTTCCCACAGAAAGGGGAAGCAAGTCCTGCCTCTTCCTGCCCTTGGGCTTTCATCAGGGCTTTCTGACTCTGTCCTTGTAGGTGCCCATTTCCTGTCACCGGCTGAACCCCTGCAACTCCTGGGCTCCTGCACCTGATGTCCTGCACCATTCCTGGGGTTCGGGTGGCAGCGAGCACTGGCCGTCATGAGCTGAGGATACCCAGCTGTGAGAGTGCAAGAGTGGGAGACTGAGGAGAGCTGCTGGCGGTGAGCGACAGCTTCCCCTCCCTTCCTCTCTGTAGTGACCAGACTGTTATGCCTGGAAGAAGCCACCTGAGATGCCTCACCTCAGCTGAGGCATCTCAGCTCCTGAGATGCCCAAGGAAGGGAGGGGAAAGCGATGGATGCGAACAGCAGTGAAGGGAACACAAGAAGTGGACTAAACATTCCCTTTCTTCTTCAGGGATCCCTCCCCAGGCAGGTGGGAAGCCACAGAAGACCACAGCCTGGAGAAAGCCCTGCCTCAGGTGGAAGAGGAGCAGCAAAGGCAGAAGGAAGAAGCGTTCCCTCCTAGTGGGTGTCCTGGCTGCTCCTGGAAGGCAGGGAAAAGCTGTCAGTGCTCCCCAGTGGCCCCAAGGGAAGCGGTGGGGCAAGCCCTTTTGGAAGGAGAAAGGTCCACAACCTGTTGTGTGGGGCAGTAATAGGGGTGTGTGCTGCATGGCTCTGTTTTGAGCAGGGGGTTCCTCCGGCTGAGCTCCAAGGGTCCCTTCCCAGCCTAAGTCATGCCCTGGAGCAGTAGGTGAGGGAGTGGGGACAAGGCCAGAGAAAGGGGATGCATCCAGTGATGAGGCAGCACAAAGGGGAGGCAGCCGTTACCTGTGGGCATGGTCCGAGTTGAAGAGGAAGGGAAAGCAAAGCTGTAGAAGGACACGGAAGGCTAAAGGAGAAGCACATGAGTTTGCCAGCCCTGAGAGATCTCAGTTCATGCGAGAAAGCGCTTCTCCTGCCTCTCAGTTTGACACCAACGTCAGTGTTGGGGGAGCCGGGAAATCCCGGGGCTGCTGCTTGTGGACGGGGGTTGTTCAGTGACCTCCTGGCTGTTCCTCCCTTCCCAAGGTGTGAGGATCTGGCCAAAGGGAATGCTCTCCTGCGGGAGCACCTCGAGAAAGCGAGTGAGGTGACTTCAGCCCTTAAAGGAGATGTTGGAAAACTGAGGGCGGATTGGATGAGGGCGCAGGAGGAGCTGGAAGCGAAGGAGAGACAATGGCACTGGGAACGTGAGGTGAAGAGGGGCTGCGGGAATGTCCGAGGTGATGCCAGCGTGGCCTGAGAATGCGTTTTATTTCTGGCCTAGACACCTCGCTGTGAGAAGGTTGTGGCTCTGATGAGGATGTGCTGGTGTTGAGGAGCAGAAGACGGGACTGGGTGTCAGCACCCAGTGTCAGCAAATGGGTCAGGAGGGGTGTCAGCAAATGGTGGTGATGGAAGAGGCCCCCCTGCTGTGGCCGTGCTGCTCGGTCCTAAAGGCCAGTGCTGCTGCTGCTGGGCGCTGTCGGGCAGTGACACAGGAGCGCTCGTCTCTCTGGTAGTTCTTCAATCTCCGCCTGGAGCCGTGAGAGCAGAGAGGTCTGTGTGTTTTCAGATTGCGAGCAGCCAAGGGAAGACCAAGAGGGGCCTCCCTCACCCACAGCAAACGTCTCAGCCATTTATCTTATTGCATTATAAGCCTTCCTTAATGCCGTGAGTGTGCCTGACCTACTGTTGAATGCTCCTCTTCTTTGTGCTGCTTTGTGGAAATCATCCCAACTGCCCTTTCTGGGCCATAGGATGTGCTCTTGGGTTTGGAAACGAGAATGTTTTTACATTCAGACCTTGTTTGTCTGGAGGGGCTTCTGTTTCTAAGCGAAGGCGTGTTAAGATCCCTCCTACGCTGAAATTCAAAGGGTTTAAGGTCAGTACAGTCAGAACCACCGGGCTGGTTTTCTACCACCTTCCCTGAGATAAGTGCTGCTGAGCCTCAAACAGGCTGGATTCCAGGTTCTCGTACACAGAAAGCCCGTTTCTGCCATTTCAAATAGCAACGTGGGCCCCTCGGAGGGAATGGCCGGGCTTCCCTTGTCACCTGGCAGAGCACAGAGAGCCCAGCCCAATGTGATGGCAATAACCGCATCTGAAATTGCTGCTCTCTGATCCCTGGCACACGGGGAGCTGCGCCCACACCCTCTGTGCCAGCAAGAAAAACAATGGATGGACAATGGAGGCTGTATCTTCCAGGAGGACAACAAGCCCCTGGTTCTGATGACACCACTCTCTGGCCCTCCAAAGTAAATATGCCAAAAAGGAGGCCAACACAGGCACAGCTTCACCCAGACAAGCAGCCAAACGCCCACCCAGAAGCACCAGCATTTTGGTCCCACCTGGATGAGTTTCTCTTGGCTTTCTTCCTTCTCCTCTGCCCGGATCCTCAGCGCTGCCCGCAGCCCCTCTTCTTGCTCCTCTGCTTCCTTCAGCAGCTGCTCCAGGGGGGCTTTCTCTGCGCAGAGCTCTCCATCTGTTCTTCTACACAAGCGCAGCTTCTCCTGGGCAGAGACCTTTGCTCTCTCCATCTCCTCCACTTTACCCGACAGAGCTCCATTCTCTTGCTCCAGCCACCGCCACGGAAGCACAGAGGAAATAAAATACAGTCAGGTTTACAGTCAAGAAGAGAGCAGCAACTCCCCATCCCCTGCGTGTCTCTGACATACTCCCAGTTCAGCGCTCCCAATCAGCACGTGAGGACAGACTGCCCCAAAGACCTGCCTGCTCTCACCACCATTTCCCAAGAAGGAGACCAACATTGTACTTAAACAACAGTGGGAGAACAGAAGAGGAGCAACACGGTAGTGAAAAGACGGGCAGAGGTGGAGCTGAGGGACAGGGGTCAGTGGAGGATTTGGCGGTGTGAGGGTAGCGGTTGGACTCGAGGACTCGAAAGGTCCCTCCCAACCTCCATGATTCTATGCGTCTATGATTGTCCCTGTCTGCTGCTGCCAGAAACAGCATCTGTGGTGGCCTTGCTATCACAAGGTGACCATACCTTCGCCAGGGCCATGGTAAGCTCATCTCTCTTTTGCTTCAGCAGATCCCTCTGAAGGTGCGATTGCTCCAGTGTCTCCCTCACGACCACCAACTCACGCTGTAATGAGGAATGTTTTTCTCCAAGTGCCTCCGAGTCCTTCAGTCTCTGCGAAGGGGAGAGACAAACAAGGTTTGAACATAAAAACATTCTCGTTTCCAAACCCAAGAGCACATCCTATGTCCCAGAAACGGCAGTTGGGATGATTTCCAACCCCTTTCTATTTACACCTCAAGAACGCTGGCATTTCCTGACCAGACCTGCATCACTCTTTGTCCTTGATGGAGGGGAAACATTCAGCACTGAGAAAGTAAAACAAGCTTCCAGAAATCACAGAACCTTTCCAAAACATTCAGGTGCTCACAAATTAACAGCTTCCTGCCTCCTGGTTCTCTCTCTCCTCTTTCCTACGCTGGATACCAGCCTGGCCAAAGTTCTTCTGGGGGTCAGACAGATGTTGAAAGTCCAGATGACTATTCCCACAATCACTTTTGCCTTCAGCGGGGAATGGATCAAAGAGCCTGCAAGCTCTTTGGGGAGACGGCTATGAATTTCCCATCCAATAATCACAGGATCACAGGATGATTCAGGTTAAGATGCTTCATGCTGCAAAATGGCCCTTCTTGCCCCCAAGGCCTTCTGCACTCAGGCTTGCAAGGAACACCCCGGCAAGTGGCTGCTCAGAGGCTGACGACAATATCTACAGAACAAACATTTCAGGAAGGTGGTGTGAGAATAAACCGAAAATGTTGTACCAACAAATCACAAAGAGGAGGAGAATTAAACAGTAGGTCAGGCACACTCGCGGCATTAAGGAAGGCTTATAATCCAATAAGATCAATGGCTGACGGTAACCCAGACTTTGAAATTGCCTCCTGACACCGGAGGCTGTGCTACTTCTGTTTGCAGAGAGAAAGGAACCCCAGAGAGATCTGAAGGGAAGCCACATTTTTTCTGCAGACATCTGGCCTCAGCTTCTACTCACCGGTGCGTGGCAGTCTTCATTTCCAGGAAACGGCGGCAGAAGGTGTCCACCTGACGCCACAGGCCGAGCAGACGGCCACGTTCACCCCTTCTGAACTTGTCATAAAGCTACAGATGCAAAGAGAAAAAGAAATGCCAGCTCAGCCTTCGCCGTCACTGCACAAGTCTTTCAGCTGGGAGAGGGTCACACCACCATGGCCAGGTCTCCTTCAAGAACTACTCCAACAGGGCACTGGGGACTGAAGAGCCACCACAGGAGCAGCCTTAGCAGAGCTGCCACCCGACTGCACAGGAGGGAACACCCACCCTTGTCCTGCAGGAGGGGACATCAGCAAAGCAAGTGACCCTCATTCAGCATCTCCCCTTGCAGAGGTGTCTCACACACAGGTGTCTTGGGGGAGGACGACAAAGACAAGCCCCTCCAAGGCCACTCTCACATTTGCTGTCGGTGAGGGAGGCCCCTCTTGGTCTTCCCTTGGCTGCTCGCAATCTGAAAACACACAGACCTCTCTGCTCTCACGGCTCCAGACAGAGATTGAACAACTACCAGAGAGAACTACCAGCAGCAGCAGCACTGGCCTTTAGGACCGAGCAGCACGGCCACAGCAGGGGGGACTCTTCCATCACCACCATTTGCTTCCATCACCACCACCCCTCCATCTCCCAGCCCTGTCTGCTCCTCAGCACCAACACACCCTCAACACCAGCACATCCCCAGCACCAACACATCCCCAGCACCAACACATCCCCAACACCAGCACATCCCCAGCACCAACACATCCCCAAAACCGCCACAACCTTCTCACAGGGAGGTCTCTGGGCCAAAAATAAAACACATTCTCGTGCCACGCTGGCATCACCTCTGACATTCCCGCAGCCCCTCCTCACCTCACGTCTGTTGCGTTAATAGGCAAAATAGTTTTGGCAGAAAATAAACCCCCTTGCGTTCTAACACTCCTCACCGAGGTGGGAGGCTAGGTGCGGCTAGGTTTAAATCCTGAGGGATGCCCAATTCACCACTATCAGTCCAGTCGTGTTTAATATATTTAACTGTCACGAGTCCAGATACAGTCATAGTGGACTGCACCTTCAGTCTAGTCGTGCTCATGAACTAGCACGGCCGCACTCTAATGTTTGGTGGCGTTCAATGGGAAACCGAAACGGCTAGCTACTTAAGCAGTGCAGTTTATTTCAGCAACAGATACAAAGGTTCTTATGGTTTGCCGGTGATAAATACACTGTCTGCAAAGCACGTGCAAGTAAAATATGGTTTGTTCATGGTACAAAGCGTGCGACAAAGTTCCAAACAATACAGCCTGGCTATAAATGTAACAAAAATAACCCTCTAGAGAGATTTCTAAGTTTCCCGAGGAAGCACTCGGTATAGTCTAAGTCTTACCCAAAGGCCTCCCTATGGGGGGGAAGAAAGGCTCAGCCCCTCGACTGGTCCCGCAAGTCAAAGGCAGTCCGTGACGGGGTCCTCCCTGACCTCTTCACGACGGTGTCTTCCCTAGCATCCCCCCCTTCTTGGGCTAGTTTTATACTATGTTTTACCTTCAAGGTGGAGTTTGAGTGACTCTACTCATAAATACCTTTATTAGGCTTGGTGTAAAATTCTCTCGCCTCGCTTTTAAAGGTATAGTTTACGAAAAATTCAGGGCGCAGACTCAAGGACGAGTGGTTGCACCTTGGAGGCGGGTAGCCTTCGGGCTGGAGGTGTGTTTTGGTATTATAATGACATTATAATGAGCAAAGTTCGCACAAAGGACAGCATTTTGTCAAAATCTGACAGACTGTTGGCTCAGGGTAGCAAATATGCAGCTTATCAGTTCCATAGGATCACCTCGTTCCCGTATCTGCTGTATTCTACCCTGGAAACGCTTCCATTTTATACCTTTCCTTAATGTGTGAACAATGCTATATTTTTAATAAAATTTTTATTTGAGGAATTATTCCACACACGTTCCTGGTGCCATTCTCTCTCCTTCGCTTCCAGCTCCTCCTGCGCCCTCATCCAATCCGCCCTCAGTTTTCCAACATCTCCTTTAAGGGCTGAAGTCACCTCACTCGCTTTCTCGAGGTGCCCCCGCAAGAGGACGTTCCCTTTGGCCAGATCCTCACACCTTGGGAAGGGAGGAACAGCCAGGAGGTCACTGAACAACCCCCGTCCACAAGCAGCAGCCCCGGGATATAGCAGGAGGACCCCTGGGATCAAAAGATACTCTATACTGTGAAATACCACAGGATAATGAAACATGGGAAGGCCCATTCGCTAACGGGGCTTGGGCTTTGAAGGGCCATTACTGGATTTGTGGGCAACACGCCTACCAAAGGTTACCTCCAAAGCGCTCAGGGATACGTTCTATAGGATATATGAGACCGTTATTTTCCTTATTACCACAAGTTCAAGGAAACGAGTTAGGGGTTAATGGATAGGATGATCTGATAAGAGAACGACGAGCAACTGATAAATCCCTAACTAAAGGGGGTTCCCAATCATGGGGAAAAGATGAATTATACATCAGATGAACCTGAACGAATTATACGGTATTCTGGACCAGCAGCACGGAATCCCCACCAGGTGATTTCTGGAGCAAGAGACCCCATTTATAATTTAAATAGGATAGTTAGATTACAAGCCGGTTTTTGCAATTTTACCTAACCAGAGCGCTGAGGCTCTTGACTTTCTTGCAGACCAATCTGCTCAGATGAGGAATGCAATTTTCCAACACCCAAGGGTCCTAGATTATTTGCTAGCAGAAGAAGGGGGAGTTGGTGGAAAACTAAAGGAACCCAGCTCTTGTTTACAAATCCATGATCACGGGGCGGTAGTAAAACAGATAAGAAAAGGAATGAGAAAACTAGCTCACGTGCCAGTTCAAACCGGGAAAGGATGGGAATTAGACATGTTCTCGTGGTTGCCTGGTGGACCATGGGTTAAACGCATGGTGGTTTTCTCCCTTTGTGCGGTAGCAGCTCTGATTTTTGTACCATGTAGGATACCTTGTTTCATGCAGCTCATTCAGCATGGAGTCAGAAGAATGCAAGTCGTAGCTGTGCCCAGTGACCCAGAATTAGCTACAAGGGGACCGAAGATGATGGCTCTGCAAATAGCTCCAAAACCAAAAAGAAGACAAGAAGAAAAGGTCCAATGAACGGTGACTAAAGGTTGTAAAGACAAATAGTGAAATAAACGGAGGAGGGGCTGATAAGAAAATAGGGATAAGAGTGTCTCCACGAACAGGGAAGTTAACGGAAATGGCAGGAGTGAGACAACCAAAAGAAGAGGAGAGTTAATTGAAGCTGCAGGAGTGAGGTAACTGAAAACTAGGGGAAATAAGTGAAACTGCAAAAGTTGGACAATTAAAAACGGCAAAAGTTAAACTTTGATGTAATAGGCGGATCGAGAAGTCTGTACCTTCCAAGTACCTCAGCCAATGGGGAAAGGAAGAGGGTTACGTGCGGCCGGGGAATTAGGATAAAAGGGAGGCTGCGTCCTCCGGGAAATGGAGAGACCCCACAGGGATATGCCCCAGGGGACTCTCCCTTTATTCGAATAAAGCCTTTGCAGGACTCCTCTGTCTCCTTTGTGAACTTCGACCTCTGGCAACGGGATCTTCTGCACATTGTCTTGTTCCCTTTGCTGTTCTGTTAAACTGCCTTTGTGCCAACCCACCAGTTTCCTTTTTTCCCTTCCAATTCTCCCCTCATGGCCGTGGGGGGGCCGAGAGCGTGGCTGCCACGTGGTTCTTTGTTGCCGTCTGAGGCCAAACCACGACAGTCCTTTTTGGCGCCCAACGTGGGGCACTCGGAAGGTTGAGAGAACAACAGATCTGACCAGAGCGTGTTAAAATGTATGTGTTATATGCATTTATGATATTAGTCAATAGTACTGGTCACAATGTTGCTTCGTTTGTTCCCACGGCCGTGTTATGTAAATTCTGACATGCTCTATGTACTCCCCGTGATGATGTTTATCACCTCTGGGAGGGGGATCAGCATCATAATTTTGCCGTCCTGTGTGATATCAACTTATGATATGATAGCATCACTGTTCAGATGGTTACGCTGGGGCATTTATGCAGCACCGCTGTCCTGCTGTGACCTCGGACACCGTCTCTCAGAATTTATTAATAATCACACTCAGTCTATGGGGGAAGCGGGGGCTGGTGGTGTTCCTTTCCCCAGCTCTTTCACCTCCCTTTTCTATTTTGGTCCAGCTATGCCAGTTTTTGAGAATTTTGAATACTCTTGGGACATGCAAACCAGCTTGGTCCTATTGCTAGGTCTCCTCAATGTGTTTCAGTTCTTGTTTAGGGTTAAGCAACTATTTAAGACTCCCACCCAGAGATCTGTCCCGAGACTGGAGAGTCATGGGTGGCACGGGACGTGGGAGAATACGGACAGGTACCTAGAGAGCTTTTCACCTCCAACGGTTTGGGGCTTCACCCCCGAACAATTACAGAACCCGTTTGTATTTCTGGAGTGACAGGGGGATCCCAAGAGTTGACTGTACCGTTTTTAAATCTTCTTTCAGCTTCTAATTTTCTAACAAGTCCCGATCAATCAAGGGCTTCGGTGCCCCTGGCAAGTCCAAAAGCTGATGTGTCACCCCTTGCTTTCCACTCTTGAATGTTAAAGGTTTAAAGAAAGGTCTCGTTTCTGGCTTCCCTCTCGCACCAATAACTCTTCCTTCCAGTGTCATAACCTCATTCATAGCTCTTTGTATTTAGAACTGAAGAGGCAGCTCCTGGATCAACCGAGCATTCTGCCTCTGTTTCATCTTCCCCAGCTTAATTTGAACCAGAGGTTCTGTGGGGGAAGATTCCTCCGGTCCCCGTCAATCTCTAGCTTCTCTAGCTAGAGGGAAGAGTCTGGTTCCCCAGATCTCGGTAAAGATGGGCATTCGCGTCTCCATCCTAACTCCAGAGAAGTTAGGGAATCCTCTGCCTCTGGGCTCCTCATCCTCATCCTCCATCATCCTCAATCCTCATCCTCTGGGCTGTGTCCAGTTTTGGGCCCCTCACGACAGGACAGACGTTGAGGGGCTGGAGCGTGTCCAGAGAAGGGCAATGGAGCTGGTGAGGGGTCTGGAGCACGAGTCTTGTGAGGAGCAGCTGAGGGAGCTGGGGATGTTCAGCCTGGAGAAAAGGAGGCTGAGGCGAGACCTTCTCGCTCTCTACAACTCCCTGAAAGGAGGGTGTAGCCGGGGGGGGGGGGTCAGTCTCTTCTCCCAAGGCACAGGCAATGGCACAAGAGGCAACGGCCCCATGTTGCACCAGGGAAGATTTAGGATGGATACTAGGAACTATTTCTTCACACAAAGGGTTATTGAGCATTGGAACGGGCTGCCCAGGGAAGTGGTGGAGTCATCATCCCTGGTGGTATTTAAAAGACGGGTAGACGTGGTGCTGAGGCACGTGGGTTAGTGGTGGAGTGGGCAGTGTTAGCTCTATGGTTGGACTCGATGATCTTCTAAATGATTCCATGATGCTGTGACTTCTGTGACTGCGCCCTCATGCTGAGCTCCACCCAGCTCTGCCCTGGCCCTGGAAGCCAGGATGAGGCCCAGGGGACAGGGGAGAGGCAAAAAGGTGAGGGGCCATGAGGAGACCACACTCCCGGGTCAAGAGGGTGTCCCCACACAGACAGCAGTGACCCTGAGCTCTCAGCAACAGTTGTCCCATGGGACTGAGTTACGGGCTTTGTCCATCCCGCTCTCTTTAACAAGGATGAAGCGTGACAGCCATTTTCCCCAGGAAGCCAAGGCCTGGGCCTTCCATCACCCCTGGACAGCCTGTGCCCTGACACACCGATAGAATGCTGGAGGTGGCCATGTCACAAAGGGTTGCTGGGGAGGAACGGGCGGTGATCTGTCACAGCCTGGAGCCGAGCAGACCGGTGAGCAGCCAGACAGCCAGAGATTCTCTACCTTCTAAACGTACGCGGACACTAAGGTAAGGATTCAAGAGGGTGGCAGAGACCTTGACAGGGGTTCTCCGTGGTGAGGCACGGTGGATGCCCCATTGCTTTTATCCTCTCTCATAAACCACAGGCCCCTAAAAGCAGAGGAACAGACGATGGCACACAGCCACGCTCAGCCAGAGAGCAAGAGATTCTCTACCTTCTACAAGGACACAGACAAAAGTTAAGCATTCACGAGTCTGGCACAGATCTGGGCACAAGTTGTCCATTTTACTCATGCTCTCTGCTACCTTTCTTTGTTCATAATCTTCTGCCTTTTAATGCAGCAGGCCCAGAAACAAGACGGACAAGACCATGAGGAACTCCCATCCTCAACCACGTGGACAGTCTCTACCTTCTACAAAGACACAGACAAAAGATAAGGATTCAGGAGTCTGGCACAGACCTCGCAGGGCTTGTCCGTGCTGAGTGAGGATGGCTGACCTCTTGTTTGTTATCCTGTCTCCTTACAAGAGCAGGCCCAGAAAGGGACAGGACCAGACCATGAGGAGCTCCCATCCTCAAACACACACAGATTCTCTACCTTCGACAACGACACGAACACAAAGTTAAGGATTCAAGAGGGTGGCAGAGACCTGGGCAGGGGTGTCCATCGTGATTGACTGTCTCTAATGCCTTCTTTTTTTCACACTTTCCTGTCATTTACAGCTGCAGAGAGAGATGGGAAGCGGAGCAGAGCATGGTGCCCTCCCATTCTCAAACACACACAGATTCTCTACCTTTTAAAGGACACGGACACAAAGTTAAGGATTCAGTAGGGTGGCAGAGACCTGGGCAGCGGTGTCCACTCTTCTTGATGGTCTCTAATGTCTTTTTTCTTGACATTTTCCTGCCTTTTACAGCTGCAGGGACAGACACAAACCAGAGCAGAGCATGATGAACTCCCATCCTGCATGACACACAGATTCTCTACCTTCTACAAGGACACGGACACAAAGTGAAGGATTCAAGAGGGTGGCAGAGACCTGGGCAGAGGTTTCAATGGTGTGAATCAAATGGTCTTAAACCTGTCGCATCTACTATCACTTCATTAAATCACTGTTTTATATCAAGAAATATAATGCTGCTTCTCTCCTATGAGTGAAGGCTATCGCTCTCCAGCTAGCGCCCTGCACACTCACCCCTCCTGCTTCCAGCTGCTGCTCCAGCTCTCGGCAGCGAGTCCGCTCCTGCAGGAGCCGGGGGGAGACTCGCCATGGAGAGGAGCGAGCGCCCCTGGGGACAGAGCCGGCTCCTCCGGCACCGGCTTTTCTCGGGCTCTCTGCAGCCCAAGCTCAGCACATAGAATCATACAATCATAGAATCGTCTAGGTTGGAAGAGACCCTTGGGATCATCGAGTCCAACCATCTACCCTACTCTACAAAGTTCTCCCCTATACCATATCCCCCAAGACCACATCTAAACGGCTCTTAAACACATCCAGGGATGGTGACTCAACCACCTCCCTGGGTAGCCTATTCCAATGCCCGACCACTCTTTCTGTGAAAAATTCTTTCCTAATGTTCAGTCTAAACCTACCCTGTTGGAGCTTGAAGCCATTCCATGTAACTGGGGAGGTTACATGCCACAGCGCTGCCCATCCCAGTGATGCCGTGAAAGACGAAATCAGGACTCAATAGTCGGGATGACTATTAAGCAGGTATCCTTTATTGCAGCGCTGGACAGGGGATAGCTCCTCCAAATGTGCGTGCCCGACAGAGTCAGTTTAACAACATATATGCACACCATACATACATATTCATGCAAGGAGTTTTAACATATTCATTAGTTTCCAGTAACTCATTACCATATGCTACCTCCCTCTTGGAGCCCCCCATTTGTCAGAGATAAGATAACATTGTGCTGGCCTCACAATTGCTATCTACATAGGTACCTTCCTGTCTTGTTACTTATCGTAGCTCTGCAGGGGTGTAGGCCCCTATTTGTGGTCAGCCAAGTTATATTTACTAACTCATACTTAGGTAAGCAAACCTTCAAGCCATACCTAGCCTTATTCTTTAATTCAATCCCCCCTTTTCTTTATGCTATTGCAAATTCTTTTGCATAATTTTGTTTACAGTCCATAATACATGTACTTGTTGAGCAACAGTTCGTACTTTCCACCACAGCCAAATGTTGAGAATAGTCAGCAGTAGGGCTGCAAAAATCAGCACTAGTACAGGATGCACTAGGAAATTGAAAACCTGTGCAGCGGTTGGAGATTTTAGTGAGGTATTTAGAAAAATGTCCCACCAATGATGTTCACCAGTTTTCTCAATGGCTGTGATGATGTTCTTTATTTCTACAGTATCATGCTGGACTTGCCATAATGTTCGTTTCGAAGCTTCCTTCACCCTCTTTAGCAACATTTTAATGTCTGGGTGGGAAAGCATTTTCTTCAGGACATTAATGTCCATTCCAATCTGTAATTTAGGTATATCATTGTATAGCATGAAACTGTCAGAGATCAACTGAGAAGTGGTTATTGGAGCAGAATAATTAAAATCACAACCTTGTATCTTGGTAAAATTACAAACACAAAAGTTAGTTCCATTTGTTTCTTCTTCACAAGTATCAATGCTGACATTAACACAACTAGTCCTTATACAGACACATCCTTTTCCTACATAATACACCTGTGATTGAGCATGTTCTGAGGGAAGCATCTCAAACGTGCATGTACTGTCCTCTGTGTCTAAGCACAAATCTTCGTTTTCAATTACTGCATTCTCACAAACATATCCTAGTTGTTCCTTTGGGATGCAGGCTTCGGTACTAATGGTCTGCCATTTTCTTATATCATCATTATATTTTGCCCAAACATTATAGTTTATTGGTCTGACTACTACATCTTGATGGATTGCCCCTAGTGCTAAAATAGGGAAAATATCCCATGCCTTTGCCTTTTGAATTGTCAGCACGTAGGCTTCAATTCGTTCTTTTGTGTCATCATAGGTGAAATTAACTAATTGCCACCAAGCCTGATGTTTTAATTCGAATGGGGTGGTAGTATCGTTCTTAGCGATAATTTCTCTAATTTCCTGTGGTAGGTTTCCTGACATCCCTTCTCTGATTATATCAGAAACCACAGATTGTATCCAAAGTTGTGTTTGTATACACTGAATGGCAATAGAGACATTTCCTTGTAGTCCTTTTACAAAAGTTGCTACTGCTTGGAAATCCTCAGTAGTATGGTTAGATAATAGGGAAACGAAATCAACAGTTAATTGCTGAGTTTCAGCCAGAGTGACTAAAGATGACCTTAGTGGTACTTCTAGCCTTCCTAAATCAGAGGTGACTGTGCTCAGTTTATTAATTATTACTTCCTGATCAATCGAGTTTAAAACTCCTAGTCCAGATCCAAACCATCCTGTTAAATCTCTCTGTTTCCTTGAGTGGTGAGCTCTGGAATGTAACCATGCCTTCCATCCTTTAAGACTTTGCAAAATAAAAGGTAAGCATTCTGATTTAATCTGAGATATATCAGCTTGTACCTTTACCCGTACCTTCTTTAAAGAATATGTGGGGTCCAGAAATAATTTCTGCTCATTGGATTGTCTCACTACATAAGGGCCTGCGAACGAAAGGTTATGGTATTTCACAGCACATTTAGCTGGTTCAAACAGAGGGATGGTGGTTGGACTTGGAGTAATTATATTTCTCCGAGGCACATAGAGCACAAAGGGGAATAAGAATGTTGCTGCACGGCTTTCTAGACTCCATAGTGCGCATATCTTATAAACTGCTTCTCCTTTATTTACTATAGTAAGGCTACATTGAGGTTGCTGACATGTAGCCTTCAAAGCAGTTGTTGGTACTTCCCATATGGTAAATTTCCCTTTTTCAGTGCTATTGTATTTTATATTTATAGTGATGTTTTCAGCCTTTTCAGATGCATTACAAGTAACCCTACTCCTAAAGGTAAATGTTTGAGTGAAAGTTTTTATCTCCTTTTTGCATGCTATATTTTCCCTATATATTACATAATTTTTATATATTACTGGTGCATTATAATTGAGAATAGTATTTGAACGTTTCACTTCTGGAAAGGGGATAAGTTGGGGAGAGAGAGTATCCATACCATGTGTGGCGGTTATATCCTTTGGGACTAAAATCAAGGCCGCTTGTCAGTATGATCTTATAATTTCCCTTGCATCATGTATAACTCCTATGCACCTAATCATTGAACTAACTTTAGGTTGGACCTCTGCTCGACAGTAATCTTGGTGGAGTGTACATACTGCTGAAAATATGCATTGTTGTGGCTCTTCTAAATTATATACATAAATGCCAACCGTTATTACAGTGGTTAAGTACACTTGTGTCATATCAAATTTACATGCTTTATCAATCAAGCTGTTTTCTCTTATTTCAAAGGATGGTATCTGTTGTGAATCTCCCCAGTCTCTTTTAATCTGGCCATCAATTTTTAAAACTGTGTATACCTTAATCTTTTTATATGTGATATTCAGACCTGCATTGCCCAAATGTCCATTCCTGGTCCAGTCTTCGGGGTCGGGGACATCATCTAGGTCTTGATGGGTGGTGCAGTTCTCTGTCCATCCAGCTGTGATGTAGAAGATCACAATAATGATCTCCGGAATCGCAGTTTTGCTGATCCGGTACATTCGGAGGTCCATTTCTGCTCAAATTGGGGATCTTCCTTATGCCTCGGAGCCGTCTTTTGTAATCTTAGTTTTAAAGGTCCTAAAGGTTCAGAAGTCCACTGCTTGTCTGGAGCTTTTTTCACTCGAGAGTAGTGAATCCAGGACGGCTGCTCCTTCACCTTGATTGCAGTGAAGGTGGTCAGTAACATTTGAAATGGTCCGGTCCACCTCTCTTCCAGTGGATTGCCTGAAAAATTTTTGATATAAACCCAATTTCCAGGACTAAAGGGATGGATAGCGTGATCCAATCCCTTAACTCTAGTTCCTAGGACACTCTTATTGATTTTCTCTAATTGTTTTCCCAAAGAAATAACATATTTTTGTAAATAAGAATTACCCAACTGGTTTAAATCTTCTCCTTTATATTTTGTCTGGTATGGTCTCCCATATAATATTTCAAAAGGGCTTAGGTTTTCTTTAGCTCTTGGCTTTACACGTAGTCTAAGCAGAGCTATGGGTAATGCTTGATACCAATACAAATCTGCTTCTTGACATATTTTGGCTATCTGCTGTTTTATCATGTGATTCATTTTTTCTACTTGCCCACTGGCCTGCGGCCTATATGGGGTGTGTAACTGCCAATCAATTCCCAATAGTTTGCTAACTTGCTGCACTATTTGTGCACAAAAGTGAGTACCTCTATCTGATGAGATGACTATAGGTACCCCAAATCGAGGTATTATCTCGTTCAATAACACTTTAGTCACTTCTCTTGCCTGGTTTGTTCTACAGGGAAAAGCCTCTGGCCATCCAGAAAAGGTGTCTGTAAGCACCAATAAGTACTTATACCCCCCTTTTCTTGGGAGTTCGGAAAAATCGATTTGCCAATGGTCTCCTGGTATGTTTCCTTTCCCAATAGTTCCTAACTGTACTCGATTACCTGTGTTGGGGTTATTTCTCAAACATGTTTCACACTGCTGAGTCACCTGTCGAACAGTGGTATATAAATTCTTCCCTATCCATCTTTGGCCTAAAAATTTATATAACGAATCTGCTCCCCAATGTGTCTTATCATGTTCTTCTTTAACAAGTCCCCACACTAGTTTGGCAGGTATAATCATTCTACCATCACTCAAATGAGCCCATCCCCGGGAAGGAACTTGTCCTCCTAATTCTCGTATGAACTCCTCATCTAATCTAGAATATTTAATGCCCTCGTGGTCATCCAGGTCTTGATTTCTATTGTCTGGAATTAAGGCTAGAATTTGTTCTTTCTGTATTCTTTCTGCTGCCTGTTTAGCCTCATAATCAGCCAATCTGTTACCTCTTTCTTGGTCAGTGTTACCCCTCAGATGTCCTCGACAATGCATGATGGCGACGCTAGCTGGTAACCGTACTGCCTCCAGTAGACGAAGTATTTCTTCTGCATGTTTGATTTGTTTTCCTTGTGCGGTTAGCAATCCTCGTTCCTTCCAGACTGCTCCATGAGCATGAACAACTCCAAAGGCATATTTGGAGTCTGTCCATATATTTATCCTTTTCCCTTTCGCCAGTTCCAAAGCCCTAGTCAAGGCAATAATCTCAGCCTTTTGAGCTGATGTCCCGGTAGGCAATGGTTGGGATTCAATTACCTTATTTGTTGTGGTCACTGCATATCCAGCCTTACGGATACCTTGTCGGACAAAGCTACTTCCATCCGTAAACCAGGAGTCCTGTGCATCCTGCAGGGGTTCTTCTTTCAGATCTGGTCTGCTAGAATACACAGCCTCTATTGTTTCCAAACAGTCATGTGTTAGTGGTTCGGTTGTTGCTCCACTAAGGAAAGAAGCTGGGTTCACAATGTTAGTCCTGGTATTTCAGAAACCTGGATGGGGAAAGCCAGTGATTCCCTTTTTGTTCTAATACAGCGGATACAGTATGCGAAACCAACACTGTCATCTTCTGGCCCAAGGTAAATTTCCGGGCTTCCTCAATATTTAGTATTACGGCCGCTACCGCTCGTAAACATCCTGGCCATCCTTTACTTACTTCATCTAATTGTTTAGAGAAATAAGCTACAGCTCTTTTGTATGGTCCCAGCCGCTGAGCTAAAACTCCTAGAGCTATTCCTTGTTTCTCATGAGAAAAGAGCCAAAAAGGTTTGGTTACATCAGGCAAGCCCAAGGCCGGGGCTCTCATGAGTTCCTTTTTGAGTATTTCAAATGCGTTCTGAGCTTCTTTGGACCATATCAATCTAACGGGATTATTTTTCAAAAGTTCATATAAAGGTTTCACTATTATTCCGTAGTTATAAATCCATAATCGACACCAACCTGTCATTCCCAAGAAGGTTCTGAGTTCTTTTACCGTCTGAGGAAGTGGGGTTTTACAGATGGCTTCTTTTCGTTCAGTTCCCAACTCCCGTTGTCCTCCAGATAATTCATATCCCAGGTAGGTCACTTGCTGTTGTACCATTTGAACTTTCTGTTGAGAGACTCGATATCCATTTAGTCCAAGAAAGTTTAACAAGCTCACAGTCCATTGGATACACTCAGGTTTGGTTTCAGTTGCTATTAACAGGTCATCCACGTATTGTAAAAGGGTTCCATTTTTGGAAGGAGGCTTCCATCCCTCAAGCTCACGTGCTAATTGATTTCCGAAAATTGTTGGACTGTTTTTGAAACCTTGGGGTAACACTGTCCAAGTAAGCTGGGTTTTCCTACCAGTGGTAGGGCTTTCCCATTCAAAAGCAAACAACTTCTGACTTTCTTTAGCCAAAGGCAGACAAAAGAATGCATCTTTTAGGTCTAATACTGTAAACCATACCTGACTGTTTTTCAATTTGGTAAGTAATGTATAGGGATTGGCAACTACAGGGTGTAAATCTTTAACAATTTTGTTTATTTCTCTTAGGTCCTGAACTACCCGATAAGTTCCATTTGGTTTCTTTACCGGCAGTATGGGGGTGTTATATTCTGATTCACATTCCACTAGTAGTCCATGTTGTAAAAAGTTCTTAATTGGACCTTCTATCCCTCTGCGATCTTCTAATCTCAGGGGGTATTGTTTTTGACGTATTGGGCTTGCTCCCTCCTTAAGTTGTATTACTATGGGGGTAGCGTGTTTCGCCCTTCCTGGAGTCCCTGTAGCCCAAACCCCTGGATATACCTGATTAATGATTTCTTCAAGTTCGGGTGATGACACAGTGGGCTTTTCAGAGTGCATTAGGGCTAGGCTCAAAATTTCAATCAACTGATCTTCTTTCACTTTTAATTCCATGGCTCCTTGATTAAAAACTATCACTGCTCCTAATTGCTCTAATAAATCTCGCCCTAACAGTGATTTGGGGGAATGTGGCAAGTATAAAAATCGATGTATTCCGATCTGTTTTCCTAATTTAAATCTAAGGGGTTCCGAAAAGAACGCCTTTCTCTGCTGGCCAGTGGCTCCTATTACATTTACAAAATCCTTGCTTACAGGCATTAATTCTTGATTTCTAACTATCAATTCAAATCGTTTTGCCACCTTAGAGGGATCATCTCGATACCCTCTAGCTACCTCCTTCCAGTCATTTAAATCAGTGGTGGAAAACGGAATTTTCACTCTAGCTGGTCCACTAGATCCCATTACTTCCCGTAACGGGGCTAGGAGTTGTGGAGCTCTCTGAGTTTTACTCCTGGTTCTTGCAGTAACTGGAGTAAAAGCAGTTGCCGCTTCCCCTTCTTCCTCACCGCTACCGCCACCCTCTGTCTCAGGGAATGGCGACTGCGGTGGAGAAAGCGGATCTGGCAATGGAGGGGGGGGCATTCCCAAATCCTCAAGCTGATCTTCTGTTTCCTCTTTCCTCTTACTGGATTCTGTCACTTTTAAACACCTTTGTCCAATACTACATGCCGAGCAACATCTCTTCATTTTCTGCTGCCCCTTCCTTTTATCTTTATGTTCTTTCTCGAGGGACAAAACTAAAGGGTCTTGCGGTGGTATATTAAATCCGCAGTCCTTTTGCCATTCAGGATGATTTCGCAAAGTGAAAAACATATCCGCATACATAACCTCATCCCATTTTCCTTCTCTCCGTAAGAACAACATCAACTGCAACATAGTATTATAGTTTAGAGTCCCATTATGAGGCCAATTTTCTCCATCATCTAATTTGTATAAGGGCCACCATTGATTACAATATTTTATCAAAGTTTTCTTATTCACGTTCCCACCTGACGGTCCTCCTATATTTTTCCAATGTTTTAAAATACATCCTATGGGGCTCTTTTTCACAATTCCGCCACTTTGCTGTTCCCCCATATTTGCTAATTTAACACAGTACAGTTAGAGGATACAATCTGTCTCCTCAATATTCCTCCCACTGCATCCACAGCTGGCAATTAGGGCACTCAAGATCAGTACAATCTGGATTAGACCCAAACCAGTGAAAAAATCTTAAAACAATTTTAACGCTTAACACTTATTGTTTGCTTTACACCCGTTATCTGGGTGGAAAGGACAATATCCATTTATATGACCGATCATATTCATCCAGTCAACCAAATATACTCGCTTTGTTCATCTCCGGCCGCACCCCTCGCGGGATAACGGAACCGCGGATCAGAACTCCACACTCGCTTCGCAGCTGTGCCGCGTCTCAGTCATACAAGAGCTAGCTCAATTCATTCACACACCTTTTACCAAATCCAAATCAACTTTCAATAAACAATACCTTTAAACAGTTCCAATTTCAATACCGATAAGTTACTACCACCACAAAGTACGTTAATGCAAAGGTACTTAGCTTTACTCGCGACCGTACCTAACGTACTAAAACCAAGTGTATGAAATACAAAAGTACAAAACACAGCATGTGCTCATACCCGCATACACAAACCAAACCAAGTGTACGAAATACAGGAGTACAAAGCACAAAATGTGCCTGTACCCGCGTACACAAACCAAGTGTATGAAATACAGAAGTACAAAGCACAAAATGTGCCTATACCCGCATACACAAACCAAACCAAGTGTACGTAATGCAAGAGAGCGCAGCACAACCTGAGTTGCGCAGCACAACTCACGTACACAGTATGCCCTCAGGCACTAGTAGCCTGGCATACAGCGCCCTGCGTAGGACGTCTCCTACGACTTATGGGAACCCCAAATGACCGGTTCCAAAAACCAAAACTCTTTTTTTTTTTTTCTCTAATTTTTCTTAAAAGAATACCTTATTTTCTAGATGGTCCTTGTCTGCCCCCGCAGTGATCCGTATGAGGCGAGGAGTCCCTCCGGGAAGATCCCGGGGGTACCCTAGGGAGTCCTGTTCTCAGAGGGTCCTGCAGCCGAGCAGAGAGGGTCCCATCTGGGGTGCCAGAATTGATGCCGTGAAAGACGAAATCAGGACTCAATAGTCGGGATGACTATTAAGCAGGTATCCTTTATTGCAGCGCTGGACGCACAGGGGATAGCTCCTCCAAATGTGCGTGCCCGACAGAGCCAGTTTAACAACATATATGCACACCATACATACATATTCATGCAAGGAGTTTTAACATATTCATTAGTTTCCAGTAACTCATTACCATATGATACCTCCCTCTTGGAGCCCCCCATTTGTCAGAGATAAGATAACATTGTGCTGGCCTCACAATTGCTATCTACATAGGTACCTTCCTGTCTTGTTACTTATCGTAGCTCTGCAGGGGTGTAGGCCCCTATTTGTGGTCAGCCAAGTTATATTTGCTAACTCATACTTAGGTAAGCAAACCTTCAAGCCATACCGAGCCTTATTCTTTAATTCACCAGCCCGAGTCCTTACGGCACCGGGAAGCTTCGCTTCCCCCGAGCCCGCCCAGGCCCCGGCCAGCGGCTCGGGGGGGACGGCGGCCGCGGCGGCTCCCGGGGGGGGCCCCGCCGGGGCCGCGCCTTCGCCCCCCGAGGGCTCCGCCGCCGAGTCCCCTCTGCGGGCGGCGCGGGCGGCCCGGGCACCCCGGCCCCGCCACCGCGGCCCGGCCCGGCCCCGGGCAGCTCCCCCCGGGCAGGCGCCCCCGCTCCTCACCTTCGCCTGCAGCTTCCGCACCAGCACCGCTTGCCGGGGCCGCGCCTCCTGCCAGCTCTGCCGCCGGCGCTGCAGGGAGCCCGGGCCCGGCGCCGCCATGCCCCCGCTCGCCAGCCGGGCTCCGCCGCCGGACGGGCCCCGCGGCGGGGGCTGCTCCGCCGCCTGCCCCGGCGGACCGCGGCCCGGCGCCTGCCGGGGCGGGCGGAGCGGCTGCCCCTGCCCGCCGGGCGCCGCCGGGAGCCGCGGGGCGGGAGGGCCGGGCTCGCTCGGGGCCGCTCTGCGGCGGCGCTGCCCTCGGGGCTGCGGGGCTGCCGCGGGGGAGAGGCCGCCCCGGCCGCGGGTGGCTCCGGCAGCTCCGCTCGGAGACCGGCCCCGGCCCCGGCCCCGGCCCCGGCGAAGGTTGGGGGCGGGAGGGGGGAGCGGGGGGAACCGGTCCCCGCCAGCGGGGGGTCCCCCGGGGGGGAGGGCGAGAGCCGGCGCCGCGGGGACGGGCCGCCGCCCGGCGAAGGCAGCGGCCCCGCCGGAGCCTCTGCCGGAGGCTCCAACTTCAGCCTCGGCTGCCGCGGGAGCGGGAGGCCCGGCCCGCTGCGAAACCCCGACGGGCCCGGGGGCAGCTCCCGAACCTTCTCCTCCCCGATGGGCAGCGGGAGGGGCCCCGGCTGCCGGCAGGGAACGGGGGGGTGGCGCTGTGCTCTCCCCTGCTTTCCCCCTCTGCCCCTCCCGGCTCCTGCTCAAGCCATAACCACCGGTGGCAGATGTGATGAGCTGCCCCCGCACTTTGCTGGGGGGGGACGCAACGGGGGGGGACGTGCTGGCAACGCAGCCAAAACACTGTCTGGAGTGGGGACCTCGGTGCTTGGTTCCCGTGGGAATATGACTCTAGGTCAGTTATCTCACTCCAGAAATAGCGGACAGCCCAAGAGCCCCTGGAGCTCTCCTGCAGGGCAGCGGCTGCAGGCCAGGATCTCCCCTTGAGTGGGGACGCTCGCTTAAGGTCCTGCCCCTCGAGGTGCAGAGATTCGTTGCCGCAACAGATTCTCGGGAAGTGACTACTAGCATGCTAAACTCTGAAATCTTAGCCAAGCGATAGAAAGGACGTGTGCGGAAAACCCCATAGCCAGAGGTCGATGTTCACAAAGGAGACAGAGGAGTCCTGCAAAGGCTTTATTCGAATAAAGGGAGAGTCCCCTGGGGCATATCCCTGTGGGGTCTCTCCATTTGCCGGAGGACGCAGCCTCCCTTTTATCCTAATTCCCCGGCCGCACGTAACCCTCTTCCTTTCCCCATTGGCTGAGGTACTTGGAAGGTACAGACTTCTCGATCCGCCTATTACATCAAAGTTTAACTTTTGCCGTTTTTAATTGTCCAACTTTTGCAGTTTCCCTTATTTCCCCTAGTTTTCAGTTACCTCACTCCTGCAGCTTCAATTAACTCTCCTCTTCTTTTGGTTGTCTCACTCCTGCCATTTCCGTTAACTTCCCTGTTTGTGGAGACACTCTTATCCCTATTTTCTTATCAGCCCCTCCTCTGTTTATTTCACTATTTGTCTTTACAACCTTTAGTCACCGTTCATTGGACCTTTTCTTCTTGTCTTCTTTTTGGTTTTGGAGCTATTTGCAGAGCCATCATCTTCGGTCCCCTTGTAGCTAATTCTGGGTCACTGGGCACAGCAGCTACGACTTGCATTCTTCTGACTCCATGCTGAATGAGCTGCATGAAACAAGGTATCCTACATGGTACAAAAATCAGAGCTGCTACCGCACAAAGGGAGAAAACCACCATGTGTTTAACCCATGGTCCACCAGGCAACCACGAGAACATGTCTAATTCCCATCCTTTCCCGGTTTGAACTGGCACGTGAGCTAGTTTTCTCATTCCTTTTCTTATCTGTTTTACTACCGCCCCGTGATCATGGATTTGTAAACAGGAGCTGGGTTCCTTTAGTTTTCCACCAACTCCCCCTTCTTCTGCTAGCAAATAATCTAGGACCCTTGGGTGTTGGAAAATTGCATTCCTCATCTGAGCAGATTGGTCTGCAAGAAAGTCAAGAGCCTCAGCGCTCTGGTTAGGTAAAATTGCAAAAACCGGCTTGTAATCTAACTATCCTATTTAAATTATAAATGGGGTCTCTTGCTCCAGAAATCACCTGGTGGGGATTCCGTGCTGCTGGTCCAGAATACCGTATAATTCGTTCAGGTTCATCTGATGTATAATTCATCTTTTCCCCATGATTGGGAACCCCCTTTAGTTAGGGATTTATCAGTTGCTCGTCGTTCTCTTATCAGATCATCCTATCCATTAACCCCTAACTCGTTTCCTTGAACTTGTGGTAATAAGGAAAATAACGGTCTCATATATCCTATAGAACGTATCCCTGAGCGCTTTGGAGGTAACCTTTGGTAGGCGTGTTGCCCACAAATCCAGTAATGGCCCTTCAAAGCCCAAAGCCATTCCCGTTAGCGAATGGGCCTTCCCATGTTTCATTATCCTGTGGTATTTCACAGTATAGAGTATCTTTTGATCCCAGGGGTCCTCCTGCTATATCCCGGGGCTGCTGCTTGTGGACGGGGGTTGTTCAGTGACCTCCTGGCTGTTCCTCCCTTCCCAAGGTGTGAGGATCTGGCCAAAGGGAACGTCCTCTTGCGGGGGCACCTCGAGAAAGCGAGTGAGGTGACTTCAGCCCTTAAAGGAGATGTTGGAAAACTGAGGGCGGATTGGATGAGGGCGCAGGAGGAGCTGGAAGCGAAGGAGAGAGAATGGCACCGGGAAGGTGTGTGGAATAATTCCTAAAATAAAAATTTTATTAAAAATATAGCATTGTTCACACATTAAGGAAAGGTATAAAATGGAAGCGTTTCCAGGGTAGAATACAGCAGATACGGGAACGAGGTGATCCTATGGAACTGATAAGCTGCATATTTGCTACCCTGAGCCAACAGTCTGTCAGATTTTGACAAAATGCTGTCCTTTGTGCGAACTTTGCTCATTATAATGTCATTATAATACCAAAACACACCTCCAGCCCGAAGGCTACCCGCCTCCAAGGTGCAACCACTCGTCCTTGAGTCTGCGCCCTGAATTTTTCGTAAACTATACCTTTAAAAGCGAGGCGAGAGAATTTTACACCAAGCCTAATAAAGGTATTTATGACTAGAGTCACTCAAACTCCACCTTGAAGGTAAAACATAGTATAAAACTAGCCCAAGAAAGGGGGGATGCTAGGGAAGACCCCATCGTGAAGAGGTCAGGGAGGACCCCGTCACGGACTGCCTTTGACTTGCGGGACCAGTCGAGGGGCTGAGCCTTTCTTCCCCCCCCATAGGGAGGCCTTTGGGTAAGACTTAGACTATACCGAGTGCTTCCTCGGGAAACTTAGAAATCTCTCTAGAGGGTTATTTTTGTTACATTTATAGCCAGGCTGTATTGTTTGGAACTTTGTCGCACGCTTTGTACCATGAACAAACCATATTTTACTTGCACGTGCTTTGCAGACAGTGTATTTATCACCGGCAAACCATAAGAACCTTTGTATCTGTTGCTGAAATAAACTGCACAGCTTAAGTAGCTAGCTGTTTCGGTTTCCCATTGAACGCCACCAAACATTAGAGTGCGGCCGTGCTAGTTCATGAGCACGACTAGACTGAAGGTGCAGTCCACTATGACTGTATCTGGACTCGTGACAGTTAAATATATTAAACACGACTGGACTGATAGTGGTGAATTGGGCATCCCTCAGGATTTAAACCTAGCCGCACCTAGCCTCCCACCTCGGTGAGGAGTGTTAGAACGCAAGGGGGTTTATTTTCTGCCAAAACTATTTTGCCTATTAACACAACAGACGTGAGGTGAGGAGGGGCTG
Source organism: Numenius arquata (assembly GCF_964106895.1). Taxonomy (NCBI): domain Eukaryota; kingdom Metazoa; phylum Chordata; class Aves; order Charadriiformes; family Scolopacidae; genus Numenius; species Numenius arquata. The sequence goes on along the minus strand of NC_133587.1, from coordinate 17,862,165 downwards.
CGGGAATGTCAGAGGTGATGCCAGCGTGGCACGAGAATGTGTTTTATTTTTGGCCCAGAGACCTCCCTGTGAGAAGGTTGTGGCGGTTTTGGGGATGTGTTGGTGCTGGGGATGTGCTGGTGTTGGGGATGTGTTGGTGCTGGGGATGTGCTGGTGTTGAGGATGTACTGGTGTTGAGGGTGTGTTGGCGTTGAGGGTGTGTTGGTGTTGAGGATGTGCTGGTGTTGGGGATGTGCTGGTGTTGGGGATGTGTTGGTGTTGAGGATGTGCTGGTGCTGGGGATGTGCTGGTGTTGGGGATGTGCTGGTGTTGGGGATGTGTTGGTGCTGAGGAGCAGACAGGGCTGGGAGATGGAGGGGTGGTGGTGATGGAAGCAAATGGTGGTGATGGAAGAGTACCCCCTGCTGTGGCCGTGCTGCTCGGTCCTAAAGGCCAGTGCTGCTGCTGCTGGTAGTTCTCTCTGGTAGTTGTTCAATCTCCGCCTGGAGCCGTGAGAGCAGAGAGGTCTGTGTGTTTTCAGATTGCGAGCAGCCAAGGGAAGACCAAGAGGGGCCTCCCTCACCGACAGCAAATGTGAGAGTGGCCTTGGAGGGGCTTGTCTTTGTCGTCCTCCCCCAAGACACCTGTGTGTGAGACACCTCTGCAAGGGGAGATGCTGAATGAGGGTCACTTGCTTTGCTGATGTCCCCTCCTGCAGGACAAGGGTGGGTGTTCCCTCCTGTGCAGTCGGGTGGCAGCTCTGCTGAGGCTGCTCCTGTGGTGGCTCTTCAGTCCCCAGTGCCCTGTTGGAGTAGTTCTTGAAGGAGACCTGGCCACGGTGGTGTGACCCTCTCCCAGCTGAAAGACTTGTGCAGTGACGGCGAAGGCTGAGCTGGCATTTCTTTTTCTCTTTGCATCTGTAGCTTTATGACAAGTTCAGAAGGGGTGAACGTGGCCGTCTGCTCGGCCTGTGGCGTCAGGTGGACACCTTCTGCCGCCGTTTCCTGGAAATGAAGACTGCCACGCACCAGTGAGTAGAAGCTGAGGCCAGATGTCTGCAGAAAAAATGTGGCTTCCCTTCAGATCTCTCTGGGGTTCCTTTCTCTCTGCAAACAGAAGTAGCACAGCCTCCGGTGTCAGGAGGCAATTTCAAAGTCTGGGTTACCGTCAGCCATTGATCTTATTGGATTATAAGCCTTCCTTAATGCCGCGAGTGTGCCTGACCTACTGTGTAATTCTCCTCCTCTTTGTGATTTGTTGGTACAACATTTTCGGTTTATTCTCACACCACCTTCCTGAAATGTTTGTTCTGTAGATATTGTCGTCAGCCTCTGAGCAGCCACTTGCCGGGGTGTTCCTTGCAAGCCTGAGTGCAGAAGGCCTTGGGGGCAAGAAGGGCCATTTTGCAGCATGAAGCATCTTAACCTGAATCATCCTGTGATCCTGTGATTATTGGATGGGAAATTCATAGCCGTCTCCCCAAAGAGCTTGCAGGCTCTTTGATCCATTCCCCGCTGAAGGCAAAAGTGATTGTGGGAATAGTCATCTGGACTTTCAACGTCTGTCTGACCCCCAGAAGAACTTTGGCCAGGCTGGTATCCAGCGTAGGAAAGAGGAGAGAGAGAACCAGGAGGCAGGAAGCTGTTAATTTGTGAGCACCTGAATGTTTTGGAAAGGTTCTGTGATTTCTGGAAGCTTGTTTTACTTTCTCAGTGCTGAATGTTTCCCCTCCATCAAGGACAAAGAGTGATGCAGGTCTGGTCAGGAAATGCCAGCGTTCTTGAGGTGTAAATAGAAAGGGGTTGGAAATCATCCCAACTGCCGTTTCTGGGACATAGGATGTGCTCTTGGGTTTGGAAACGAGAATGTTTTTATGTTCAAACCTTGTTTGTCTCTCCCCTTCGCAGAGACTGAAGGACTCGGAGGCACTTGGAGAAAAACATTCCTCATTACAGCGTGAGTTGGTGGTCGTGAGGGAGACACTGGAGCAATCGCACCTTCAGAGGGATCTGCTGAAGCAAAAGAGAGATGAGCTTACCATGGCCCTGGCGAAGGTATGGTCACCTTGTGATAGCAAGGCCACCACAGATGCTGTTTCTGGCAGCAGCAGACAGGGACAATCATAGACGCATAGAATCATGGAGGTTGGGAGGGACCTTTCGAGTCCTCGAGTCCAACCGCTACCCTCACACCGCCAAATCCTCCACTGACCCCTGTCCCTCAGCTCCACCTCTGCCCGTCTTTTCACTACCGTGTTGCTCCTCTTCTGTTCTCCCACTGTTGTTTAAGTACAATGTTGGTCTCCTTCTTGGGAAATGGTGGTGAGAGCAGGCAGGTCTTTGGGGCAGTCTGTCCTCACGTGCTGATTGGGAGCGCTGAACTGGGAGTATGTCAGAGACACGCAGGGGATGGGGAGTTGCTGCTCTCTTCTTGACTGTAAACCTGACTGTATTTTATTTCCTCTGTGCTTCCGTGGCGGTGGCTGGAGCAAGAGAATGGAGCTCTGTCGGGTAAAGTGGAGGAGATGGAGAGAGCAAAGGTCTCTGCCCAGGAGAAGCTGCGCTTGTGTAGAAGAACAGATGGAGAGCTCTGCGCAGAGAAAGCCCCCCTGGAGCAGCTGCTGAAGGAAGCAGAGGAGCAAGAAGAGGGGCTGCGGGCAGCGCTGAGGATCCGGGCAGAGGAGAAGGAAGAAAGCCAAGAGAAACTCATCCAGGTGGGACCAAAATGCTGGTGCTTCTGGGTGGGCGTTTGGCTGCTTGTCTGGGTGAAGCTGTGCCTGTGTTGGCCTCCTTTTTGGCATATTTACTTTGGAGGGCCAGAGAGTGGTGTCATCAGAACCAGGGGCTTGTTGTCCTCCTGGAAGATACAGCCTCCATTGTCCATCCATTGTTTTTCTTGCTGGCACAGACGGTGTGGGCGCAGCTCCCCGTGTGCCAGGGATCAGAGAGCAGCAATTTCAGATGCGGTTATTGCCATCACATTGGGCTGGGCTCTCTGTGCTCTGCCAGGTGACAAGGGAAGCCCGGCCATTCCCTCCGAGGGGCCCACGTTGCTATTTGAAATGGCAGAAACGGGCTTTCTGTGTACGAGAACCTGGAATCCAGCCTGTTTGAGGCTCAGCAGCACTTATCTCAGGGAAGGTGGTAGAAAACCAGCCCGGTGGTTCTGACTGTACTGACCTTAAACCCTTTGAATTTCAGCGTAGGAGGGATCTTAACACGCCTTCGCTTAGAAACAGAAGCCCCTCCAGACAAACAAGGTCTGAATGTAAAAACATTCTCGTTTCCAAACCCAAGAGCACATCCTATGGCCCAGAAAGGGCAGTTGGGATGATTTCCACAAAGCAGCACAAAGAAGAGGAGCATTCAACAGTAGGTCAGGCACACTCACGGCATTAAGGAAGGCTTATAATGCAATAAGATAAATGGCTGAGACGTTTGCTGTGGGTGAGGGAGGCCCCTCTTGGTCTTCCCTTGGCTGCTCGCAATCTGAAAACACACAGACCTCTCTGCTCTCACGGCTCCAGGCGGAGATTGAAGAACTACCAGAGAGACGAGCGCTCCTGTGTCACTGCCCGACAGCGCCCAGCAGCAGCAGCACTGGCCTTTAGGACCGAGCAGCACGGCCACAGCAGGGGGGCCTCTTCCATCACCACCATTTGCTGACACCCCTCCTGACCCATTTGCTGACACTGGGTGCTGACACCCAGTCCCGTCTTCTGCTCCTCAACACCAGCACATCCTCATCAGAGCCACAACCTTCTCACAGCGAGGTGTCTAGGCCAGAAATAAAACGCATTCTCAGGCCACGCTGGCATCACCTCGGACATTCCCGCAGCCCCTCTTCACCTCACGTTCCCAGTGCCATTGTCTCTCCTTCGCTTCCAGCTCCTCCTGCGCCCTCATCCAATCCGCCCTCAGTTTTCCAACATCTCCTTTAAGGGCTGAAGTCACCTCACTCGCTTTCTCGAGGTGCTCCCGCAGGAGAGCATTCCCTTTGGCCAGATCCTCACACCTTGGGAAGGGAGGAACAGCCAGGAGGTCACTGAACAACCCCCGTCCACAAGCAGCAGCCCCGGGATTTCCCGGCTCCCCCAACACTGACGTTGGTGTCAAACTGAGAGGCAGGAGAAGCGCTTTCTCGCATGAACTGAGATCTCTCAGGGCTGGCAAACTCATGTGCTTCTCCTTTAGCCTTCCGTGTCCTTCTACAGCTTTGCTTTCCCTTCCTCTTCAACTCGGACCATGCCCACAGGTAACGGCTGCCTCCCCTTTGTGCTGCCTCATCACTGGATGCATCCCCTTTCTCTGGCCTTGTCCCCACTCCCTCACCTACTGCTCCAGGGCATGACTTAGGCTGGGAAGGGACCCTTGGAGCTCAGCCGGAGGAACCCCCTGCTCAAAACAGAGCCATGCAGCACACACCCCTATTACTGCCCCACACAACAGGTTGTGGACCTTTCTCCTTCCAAAAGGGCTTGCCCCACCGCTTCCCTTGGGGCCACTGGGGAGCACTGACAGCTTTTCCCTGCCTTCCAGGAGCAGCCAGGACACCCACTAGGAGGGAACGCTTCTTCCTTCTGCCTTTGCTGCTCCTCTTCCACCTGAGGCAGGGCTTTCTCCAGGCTGTGGTCTTCTGTGGCTTCCCACCTGCCTGGGGAGGGATCCCTGAAGAAGAAAGGGAATGTTTAGTCCACTTCTTGTGTTCCCTTCACTGCTGTTCGCATCCATCGCTTTCCCCTCCCTTCCTTGGGCATCTCAGGAGCTGAGATGCCTCAGCTGAGGTGAGGCATCTCAGGTGGCTTCTTCCAGGCATAACAGTCTGGTCACTACAGAGAGGAAGGGAGGGGAAGCTGTCGCTCACCGCCAGCAGCTCTCCTCAGTCTCCCACTCTTGCACTCTCACAGCTGGGTATCCTCAGCTCATGACGGCCAGTGCTCGCTGCCACCCAAACCCCAGGAATGGTGCGGGACATCAGGTGCAGGGGTTCAGCCGGTGACAGGAAATGGGCACCTACAAGGACAGAGTCAGAAAGCCCTGATGAAAGCCCAAGGGCAGGAAGAGGCAGGACTTGCTTCCCCTTTCTGTGGGAAACACCCTTGACAGGGAGCTGTTTCTAGCCCAGAAGAGAGAGCTGTTGCGGGCATGGAGCAGGGGATGGCTCTGGCACCTTCTCCCCGTGGGAAGTGCCCTCAGAGACTGTGCGTGTGGGGAGATGCACGGTGGCCCTGTGCCACGCAGCAGGGCTCCATCGGGAGCCCCTGGGGAGCTGCCATGGAGTTCTTTCCAGACCCTGCGCAGCACCATCCCTCGCCCTCCCTTGCCAGCGGACTTGCACTGACTTGGAGCAGTTCTCAGAGTTGGGAAAGATGGGCAGCAGCAGAGCCTGGGACACACCTGGGCTTCTGCACCTTCTGGACCTTGCCGCTTTGTTGCAGTGCCCGTCTTTTCTCTCTCTTCCTTCCTGTCTCTTCTCTTCCCTCTCCCCTGAGCAGGCCTCTTCTCTCTTTCTTTTTCTTGGGTTTTCAGTTTCCTGGAGGGAGCCTGCAAACCTTTCCATCCCACAGCGTGGTTAGATAGCTCTAGCCGGGATCAGCTGGGTGAACCAGTTCTTGATTGAACCCAAGCTGACTCCTTTTACCTTCTTTCCTCTGAAAGGCTCCTTCTTTGTTCTTGGGCGCATCCCAGGGAGTCTTGCGTGGTCTCTGGGGCGGTTGGAGGCAAAGCGGCGGGTGCCTAAACCAGAAATGTTGGCGTTAGCAGGTGACAAGGGACGTCCTGGAGGAGTAAGCCACTGCTGGGCGAATCGCTCGCTAGAGAAGATCCCTGGTCTGGTTTGCATTAGCCCTTTCTCCCAGGGGCCTCCCGGGGGAACATAGTGTTCACAGCGGGGTGTGACACTCAGTTCATTTGGGGGGCCGTTCAGCAGGGAGCCTGCGGTCCCCCTCCAGGCAAGAAGAGCCTTGCCCGCTTCATTCTGCTGCAGTTTCTTCACCCTCCTGAGACAGAGCTCTGCGCATGTCCCTTTGGTGCAACAGCACCTTCTGTGGTGGCTTTGCTTCTGGAAGCTGTCCTTCTGTAGGTCTTTTGTAGGCCTGTCCTTTGGCTGAGGACGTGCCTAACGCATTGGAGAAAGACCCCTTCCAGTTTTACTTACAAGGCACCATTCCAAGGGGGATGAACAAGCCCCACCCAAAGGCACAAGAGCTGAAATACCAGGAAGAGGCAGAGCAGCTACTTGGACTCCTCAGGAACTCCTCCTCCAGGAGACGCCTTGTCCCAGAGTTTGTGGACCTGCCCTACCTCTGCCGTTGGCGATCCTTCCACCGTATCTACCCCTGCTGCTTTCTGGAGGACGAGCAGAGAGGGTGGTGCATCCAGGAAGGCTTTTGCTTCGTGCTCCACGTCTGCCTCGCCTGCGTGGTCCTGTTGCTCTTCCAAAGGCAGCTCTGGGAAGCAAAAGCACATGCAGCAAAGTGACTTGTTGGAAGTGGACAACAGCTAAAGCCAAAGCCACCCAAAGCCCTAGACCAACTTTCCGCTCGGGCTGTGACAACGCTCAGTCCCTCCTCCTACCTGTGGCTGTGTGCGTGGGTGCTGGCGACTCCTCAGCTGAAGGACTGGAAGGGCCGGCCATCTCTTCCCCAAAGATTTCACAGGGCTTTTCCATGGGGAACTCCACCAGCACCTTCAGCTGCACACATCACAGCCTCGGTTGCAGGGCAGGTGGCTGAAAAGGTGGCAAGCAGCCTTTCCCACTCCTCACCCTTGCCTCCACGCAGAAGGCTGTGGCTGTGGGGCTGCTCTTCCAGGCAGCCACCCCCCCCCAGCCCAGCCCTCCCCACCAGCATTTGCTCAATAGAGAGGAAGGAGGCAGCCAGGCACCTCTCAACCGCCAAGCTCTGCTGGGCCGGGAAGGCTGCAGCCGGCTGCTCCATCCAGCGTACCTTCCCAGTGCCCTCCAGCGGGACCTCCAGCGGGAGCAGGTCCTCCTTGGGTGGGCTCAGCAGGTTTGGCCCAAGGCAGATGGCCAGGTTGCTGCAGCTCATCCTGCTGGTGCAGGCGTTGTGGCCGATGTGCTGCAGGACGGGGAGTAGCCGCTTCAGGAGGAGGACATGTGCTGCTGTCAAGTTCTCGGCCACCCTGAGGGAACAGGAGCACAAGGTGAAGAAAGCAGACGTTGCCCACAGCCATGGCCAAAGCTTGCCCAAGGCAGGTGGGAGGCAGCGGCTGTGTTGCGCAGCTTTCCAGGTGCTCTCAGCCAGCGCTCAGGGCTCCTGCTCAACAGGCAGGCTGCTGCCCACACTTACGCTTTCAGCTCTCCCGCGTCGGCCTGGTTGCTCCTCCTCTCCATGGCTGGCATCCAGTCCTCATAGAGGTCGATGACGAGGAGCTTGGTGGGGATGCTTTGGAGGAAGCTGTGCAATGCCAAGGGCTGACCCTTTCTCCTGGCTTTTTGATTGTGTTTTTAGCGGTTCTTTATTGTATTTGATTGGTTTTTGTATTGTTTCTTGGCCAGTCTTGGCCAAACTTCTTTCTCTCGGAAGGGAACTCTTCTGATTCTCCAAAGGAAGAGCTGTCTCTGCATCTGGAATGTTTCTGGCATCTGCTGTCTTTGATGATCTGTTGCTGTTCTCTGCGCAGGGCCAGGGTGGGTCTGGCTTTTTTCCCCCACCCATGCGTTAGCTGAGGCGAGGTCTGGCTGAGGACAGCCCCCTGCCACTGGCTTTCTCATCCTCAGCCTGAAACAATGCCAACTCCAGGCCCCAATAACCTGGGTGGCGCTCCAGGGGAGTCCAACAGGCTGTGGCGATCTGCAGTGGTTTCCGGCGGTCTCCGGCGGTCTCTGGTGTTCTGCGATGGTCTCCGGTGTTCTCCGGCGGTCTCCAGCGGTGTCTGGCGGTCTCCGATGGTCCCCAGCATTCTCTTGCGGTGTCCGGTGGTCTCCATTGATGAGACCGCCGGACACCGCTGGAGACCATCGGAGGCCACCGGTGGCTGGCAGTCTGCGGTGGTCTTCGATGGACTCTGGCGGTTTCCAGCGGACTCCGACGGTCTCCAGTGTGAGACCACCGGAGGCCGCAGGACACCGCCAGTGTCTGATCCTCTCCGGTGGTCTCCCATGGTGTCCTGTGGTCTCCGCCGGTCTCTGGTGGTCTCCGACGCTCTCCAGCAGTCTCAGCCGTCTCCAAGGGACTCCTCCTGGTCCTATGGGGCTGCCGGCCCGAAGATGGCAGCCCCTCTCCTCGCCTCTTCCCCGCGGCTCTGAAAGAGAAATCACAGAATCGTTTACGTTGGAAAAGAAATGGAAGCTCATGGAGTCTAGCTGTTAGCCTGGCACCGCCAAGTCCGCAGCTCAACCACGTTCCTAAGGCCCACATCTACAGGTCTTTGAAATCCCTCCCGGGAGGGTGCCTCAAGCCCTTCCCTGGGCAGCCTGTTCCAATGCTTGTCAAGCCCTTCAGGGAAGAACTCTTTCCCAGTCTCCCCTCTCAACCTCCCCTGGCGCAACTTGAGGCCGTTTCCCCTTGTCCTGTCCCTCATGCCTTGGGAGAAGAGAGCGACAGCCCCCTGGCTCCAGCCTCCTCTCGGGGAGTTGTCGGGAGCGGTAAGGTCTGGTGCTGGTGCTGTGGGGCTGCCGGGCAGAAGAGGGCAGCCCCTCTCCTCTCCTCTCCTCTTGCCCAGGCCTGAGGGCAGAGGAGATAGCCCCCCTTGCTGAGGGGCGGGGGTGTGGGGAGGGAAAGCAGGGCTCCTCGGCGGCTTGACAGCCGGCTGATGTTCCTGCTGAGCCTGCCGCATGGCGGTGTGGATGGCCCACTTACGGTTAGCGTCGGCCGCGGGGCCGGCGCCGCTTGCTGGACCGTGGCTTTGCGGAGGGTCCCTTTGAGCCGGCGGGGGTCCTGCGGCGCTTTGGGCCCGCTGCTGCTGGAGGCAGCCTGGCCACGGTGGAGGTGTGCCCCGTCAGGCCTGCGGGAGAGGGATCCACCTCCATTGGCTCCTCTGCCGGTGGGTCGACCTCCATGGGCTCTCCCTCGTCCCTCTTGGCGGGTGGGTCGACCTCCATGGGCTCTTCCTTCTCCCTCTTCAGGGGTGGGTCGACCTCCATGGGCTCAACTCCTTGGCCATCGCTGCTGCTGCCGCTGCTGCTGGCCGCAGCCCACTTGCGTTTCTCTCGGTGCTTGGGCATCCTCCGGGCTTCCGAGGAGCCCCTTCTGGCTGGGCCCACTCAATGTGGGCGCTCGTCCCACCCAATGTGGGCACTGGCCTCCCTTTGCCGCCTCCTCCTCTACCAAGCAGGCTTGGTGCAGGAATCTCTGGCTGCTGAGCGAGCTGTGGGTCAGCCACAGGGGTGCCAGTTGGCCAACGGCCGGCCGGTGACGTCACCAACGGACCTTTCTGTGTCTGGGAGGGTGGCCCATGAGGCCCTGCAGGCCCCATGCCGGGCGGCCCTTTGGCTTGCCAGAGAGCAAGGCAGCCCCTGGGGCAGCGGGACTGCCCTCCAGCTCCCCTCCTGTGCCCAGAGGATGCCCAGAAGCTCTGAAGTGGCGGCATCAGACCAGCTGGCGTGTCCCCTCGGAGTTCTGCCTGCGTCCTCTGGCTTTGCTCTGCCTCTTCCTGAGCGCTTGTGCCTCAGGTTTTTCTGCCATTTGCACTCTGTCCCTTTGCAAAAGGGCAGAGCGTGGTTGTGGAATTGCAGTCCAGGTCTAGAGGTGTGGCCTGGAAAGCCCAGTGCCTTTTTTCCCCCATTGCAGTGTCCAGAAGTTGCTGCTTGAAAGCTGAAATCCTCTTCTTCATCGGCCGTAAAGCGTTCCTTCTTCACCAGTCACACCTGGAGACAGAAACATCACCCGTTTCTCCAGGTGATTCCCAAAGCTTGTGCTGGGGAAAGTGTTTGGGTGGAAACTGCACTGAAAAACCTTTCACTCTCGCTCAGACAAATGTAGAGAAATTCCCCTTGAATACCTTTCAGATGACAGCGATTCTACTTCCTTGAAGCTGAAAAACTAGGAAGGTTTTTCCTGATTGGTACGAATGTAACTGGGTCCCAATTTCCCCCAATAATGATGGATACAAGCTTTAGATTGGTGTGGGAGGAAGCACTTGTTTCTAGATGCCTCTGCTTAATGGCAAACTGGTTTTGCAACCCTTAACATCATGCAAACATTAAACTGGCTGCAAAAAAATTGGAGCTGGAGCTGTCTCTTTCCTTCCAGTATCTTCATGGGGTCACCTGTTAATGTGCCTGTAGCATTTTAAAGGCGAAACTGCCAGGCAAATGCTCCTTTTCAGATGTTTTCCTGCAACGGGAAGTGGTAGCCCCTCCACAGGTCAAGGTGTGACATGCTCACTTTTGAACTCCCTATCTCAATCCCTCTTCCCCTCAGCATCATTACCGAGAGTGTTATTTCCTCAGTTGGTGTCCGTCTGGAGAAGAAAAGTGTCCTTTTTGAGCGCAGGCCCATGACACGAAGATGCTGAACGTTTGTGCCTAGGGATTTAGTTTGTTCATGAACAAAGGGAGAGGATTGCTGTGTCTGTTGCTCTGCGTGTCTTTATTGCTTATGTCCTTATCACTTGTTGCTAGTCGTGCTCACAAAACAAGCAAAAAGGGCAATTGAGGGTTGTTTAATTTGTGCTAAGGTCAATTTACAAGGGAAGGTGCTAGAGGAGGGCGACCTTGGGCCCATTCCAACGATGTCAGGTGGATTTTACTGAAATGCCCTGAACAGGAAGATTTCTTCCTTTCCCTGAACAGGATCTTTTGGTAATAGTATGCCAGCTAACCGGGTGGCCAGAAGCATTTCCAGTTGCTTCAGCAACTACGGGATCAGTTATTAAAGTGCTTTTAGGACAAATAATTCCTAGATAGGGAGTAATAGAGGCAATAGACTCACAGAGAGGAACACATTTTACTGGAAAAATTCTTCAAGGGGTTGTGGTGGCCTTAGGAATACAATGAGATTTCCGTACTCTGTGGAAGCCCCGGAGTTCAGCGAAAGTAGAGAAGATGAATGGGGGAATTAAGCAGCATCTTTTGAAATTATTTTTGGAAACCAAAATGCCATGGATATGTCTTCTACCATTAGCTTTAGCTAGCATAGGGGCCAAACCCAGAGGAGATACTCAACTATCCCCCTTTGAATGAATGTTTGGAATCCCTTACCCTGCTAACTCTCGACCTAGTGGGGAGGTAGAAATAAGTGACGTCTACTTGAAACAATATGTGGCCGGGATACTGTCTCTTGTGAAATCTCTTTGACAGGAAGCTCAGCTGGCACAGACCCTGCCTTTGGACTTTGCTGTCTAGAGCATCCAACGGGGAGGTTGGGTCCTAATTAAAGAATGGAAAGAAGCACCACTGGTGGCAAAGTGGCAGAGACCGTACCAAGCGTTATTAACCGCGGAAACAGCAGTTAAGACGGCCAAACACGGGTGGACTCGTCATATTCGAGTCAAGACGTCCAAGGCCCTGGAAAACTGGACTTGGGAGCTAAAGGAAGAGGAGGGGAAACTGCAGCTAGCCTTCCGTAGAAAAAGACTCCATTAGTAGTATTTGATAAGTTAAAAATCAAGGGCAAGGCTGGATTGACCTCTGTCAATTGCCACAATAAGAAATTCTAAACTCCGTTACTGGCTGCAACCCAGTAGGCGTTGAGCAGTGGAAGCACATGCCATACCAGACCTTGATTTGAAAAAGTGAAAAATGGAAGTTTAGGGTGGGAGACTAGAACTAACTCTTACAAGGAGTGGGTCAGACCGGTAGCCATCAGGTAGACCTCGGGAGGAGTTCCGTGTGTTTACCCAAAGGATCTACGGTATAGATCCATAAGGAAAAGAGGCCCCTTATTTAACTTCCAGCAACTGGTGAGCAGACACTAACTGAATTGTTTCCGTATATTCACTTGCCACATCAAGTGTAGAAAGATGATAAGCTCAAGATGAAATTTTTAGTAATGATCATGTTTCTATACTATTGGCAAAATCGAAGTCTGGGATGGGAAAACCGATTTTTGACTCTAGGGGACGAGGTAGCCAAAGCTTTTAACCTCAGTAATTGCTGGGTCCGTGGAGGTCCAGGAGGAGCTGAAGATTGGCTGTGGGTAGCCCAGCCTGTCCAGCCTAAATGGTTGGTGAGTGACTTAAGTAGAGTGCATAATGGAACTGGGTTCTGGAAGGAAGACGGAGGTACATGGAAAATACAGTACCCAGGAAAAGGAAATTACTGTCTGAACAGAACCAAGCTGGGAGGGAAAAATGTAGGTAAAAGCGAATGTGAGTGGACATTGTCACCAGGAATGGGTTGTTACGATCCATATTGTAGACCTTATAATTGCTTTAGGTACCGAGGAAGATGGAACCAAACGCATGTTAAGCTTATAGGTAGCACCTGGGTAAAGTGCTCTTTCAAAGAACCTTGGCACAGTGGATGCAAAGCAGTTGCGAGAGAAATTATGCAAAAAGGGGGATTTAGAGATTCTTTATTCCTGGCTTGTCAGTGGGACAATACCATTAACAAGAATCATGTAATAAGGGTTTATCAATGGGGCTGGCAAAACTCAAGTGGAACTAGGACCTATTTTAGAAAATTTTGGTCGGCTACAAATTGAACTAAGAATGGTAGGGGATGTAACTGTAAAGGGCACGCAGATGCGGGAGCCTTTGAATGTGATTATTGCGATTCCTATGGCGATTTCAGTATAGCAGGAGGACCCCTGGGATCAAAAGATACTCTATACTGTGAAATACCACAGGATAATGAAACATGGGAAGGCCCATTCGCTAACGGGGCTTGGGCTTTGAAGGGCCATTACTGGATTTGTGGGCAACACGCCTACCAAAGGTTACCTCCAAAGCGCTCAGGGATACGTTCTATAGGATATATGAGACCGTTATTTTCCTTATTACCACAAGTTCAAGGAAACGAGTTAGGGGTTAATGGATAGGATGATCTGATAAGAGAACGACGAGCAACTGATAAATCCCTAACTAAAGGGGGTTCCCAATCATGGGGAAAAGATGAATTATACATCAGATGAACCTGAACGAATTATACGGTATTCTGGACCAGCAGCACGGAATCCCCACCAGGTGATTTCTGGAGCAAGAGACCCCATTTATAATTTAAATAGGATAGTTAGATTACAAGCCGGTTTTTGCAATTTTACCTAACCAGAGCGCTGAGGCTCTTGACTTTCTTGCAGACCAATCTGCTCAGATGAGGAATGCAATTTTCCAACACCCAAGGGTCCTAGATTATTTGCTAGCAGAAGAAGGGGGAGTTGGTGGAAAACTAAAGGAACCCAGCTCTTGTTTACAAATCCATGATCACGGGGCGGTAGTAAAACAGATAAGAAAAGGAATGAGAAAACTAGCTCACGTGCCAGTTCAAACCGGGAAAGGATGGGAATTAGACACGTTCTCGTGGTTGCCTGGTGGACCATGGGTTAAACGCATGGTGGTTTTCTCCCTTTGTGCGGTAGCAGCTCTGATTTTTGTACCATGTAGGATACCTTGTTTCATGCAGCTCATTCAGCATGGAGTCAGAAGAATGCAAGTCGTAGCTGTGCCCAGTGACCCAGAATTAGCTACAAGGGGACCGAAGATGATGGCTCTGCAAATAGCTCCAAAACCAAAAAGAAGACAAGAAGAAAAGGTCCAATGAACGGTGACTAAAGGTTGTAAAGAACCTCTGAATATTGAAATAAACAGAGGAGGGGCTGATAAGAAAATAGGGATAAGAGTGTCTCCACAAACAGGGAAGTTAACGGAAATGGCAGGAGTGAGACAACCAAAAGAAGAGGAGAGTTAATTGAAGCTGCAGGAGTGAGGTAACTGAAAACTAGGGGAAATAAGTGAAACCGCAAAAGTTGGACAATTAAAAACGGCAAAAGTTAAACTTTGATGTAATAGGCGGATCGAGAAGTCTGTACCTTCCAAGTACCTCAGCCAATGGGGAAAGGAAGAGGGTTACGTGCGGCCGGGGAATTAGGATAAAAGGGAGGCTGCGTCCTCCGGCAAATGGAGAGACTCCACAGGGATATGCCCCAGGGGACTCTCCCTTTATTCGAATAAAGCCTTTGCAGGACTCCTCTGTCTCCTTTGTGAACATCGACCTCTGGCTATGGGGTTTTCCGCACACGTCCTTTCTATCGCTTGGCTAAGATTTCAGAGTTTAGCATGCTAGTAGTCACTTCCCGAGAATCTGTTGCGGCAACGAATCTCTGCACCTCGAGGGGCAGGACCTTAAGCGAGCGTCCCCACTCAAGGGGAGATCCTGGCCTGCAGCCGCTGCCCTGCAGGAGAGCTCCAGGGGCTCTTGGGCTGTCCGCTATTTCTGGAGTGAGATAACTGACCTAGAGTCATATTCCCACGGGAACCAAGCACCGAGGTCCCCACTCCAGACAGTGTTTTGGCTGCGTTGCCAGCACGTCCCCCCCCGTTGCGTCCCCCCCCAGCAAAGTGCGGGGGCAACTCATCACATCTGCCACCGGTGGTTATGGCTTGAGCAGGAGCCGGGAGGGGCAGAGGGGGAAAGCAGGGGAGAGCACAGCGCCACCCCCCCGTTCCCTGCCGGCAGCCGGGGCCCCTCCCGCTGCCCATCGGGGAGGAGAAGGTTCGGGAGCTGCCCCCGGGCCCGTCGGGGTTTCACAGCGGGCCGGGCCTCCCGCTCCCGCGGCAGCCGAGGCTGAAGTTGGAGCCTCCGGCAGAGGCTCCGGCGGGGCCGCTGCCTTCGCCGGGCGGCGGCCCGTCCCCGCGGCGCCGGCTCTCGCCCTCCCCCCCGGGGGACCCCCCGCTGGCGGGGACCGGTTCCCCCCGCTCCCCCCTCCCGCCCCCAACCTTCGCCGGGGCCGGGGCCGGGGCCGGTCTCCGAGCGGAGCTGCCGGAGCCACCCGCGGCCGGGGCGGCCTCTCCCCCGCGGCAGCCCCGCAGCCCCGAGGGCAGCGCCGCCGCAGAGCGGCCCCGAGCGAGCCCGGCCCTCCCGCCCCGCGGCTCCCGGCGGCGCCCGGCGGGCAGGGGCAGCCGCTCCGCCCGCCCCGGCAGGCGCCGGGCCGCGGTCCGCCGGGGCAGGCGGCGGAGCAGCCCCCGCCGCGGGGCCCGTCCGGCGGCGGAGCCCGGCTGGCGAGCGGGGGCATGGCGGCGCCGGGCCCGGGCTCCCTGCAGCGCCGGCGGCAGAGCTGGCAGGAGGCGCGGCCCCGGCAAGCGGTGCTGGTGCGGAAGCTGCAGGCGAAGGTGAGGAGCGGGGGCGCCTGCCCGGGGGGAGCTGCCCGGGGCCGGGCCGGGCCGCGGTGGCGGGGCCGGGGTGCCCGGGCCGCCCGCGCCGCCCGCAGAGGGGACTCGGCGGCGGAGCCCTCGGGGGGCGAAGGCGCGGCCCCGGCGGGGCCCCCCCCGGGAGCCGCCGCGGCCGCCGTCCCCCCCGAGCCGCTGGCCGGGGCCTGGGCGGGCTCGGGGGAAGCGAAGCTTCCCGGTGCCGTAAGGACTCGGGCTGGGATGGGCAGCGCTGTGGCGTGTAACCTCCCCAGTTACATGGAATGGCTTCAAGCTCCAACAGGGTAGGTTTAGACTGAACATTAGGAAAGAATTTTTCACAGAAAGAGTGGTCGGGCATTGGAATAGGCTACCCAGGGAGGTGGTTGAGTCACCATCCCTGGATGTGTTTAAGAGCCGTTTAGATGTGGTCTTGGGGGATATGGTATAGGGGAGAACTTTGTAGAGTAGGGTAGATGGTTGGACTCGATGATCCCAAGGGTCTCTTCCAACCTAGACGATTCTATGATTGTATGATTCTATGTGCTGAGCTTGGGCTGCAGAGAGCCCAAGAAAAGCCGGTGCCGGAGGAGCCGGCTCTGTCCCCAGGGGCGCTCGCTCCTCTCCATGGCGAGTCTCCCCCCGGCTCCTGCAGGAGCGGACTCGCTGCCGAGAGCTGGAGCAGCAGCTGGAAGCAGGAGGGGTGAGTGTGCAGGGCGCCAGCTGGAGAGCGATAGCCTTCACTCATAGGAGAGAAGCAGCATTATATTTCTTGATATAAAACAGTGATTTAATGAAGTGATAGTAGATGCGACAGCTTTAAGACCATTTGATTCACACCATTGAAACCTCTGCCCAGGTCTCTGCCACCCTCTTGAATCCTTAACTTTGTGTCCGTGTCCTTGTAGAAGGTAGAGAATCTGTGTGTGTTTGAGGATGGGAGTTCCTCATGGTCTGGTCCTGTCCCTTTCTGGGCCTGCTCTTGTAAGGAGACAGGATAACAAACAAGAGGTCAGCCATCCTCACTCAGCACGGACAAGCCCTGCCCAGGTCACTGCCAGACTCCTGAATGCTTAACTTCTGTCTGTGTCCTCGTAGAAGGTAGAGAATGTCTCTCGCTGTTCCTGAAGATGAGAGTGCCCCGTTGTCTTGTCCTTTCCCTGTCTGGCCTTCTGCCATAGCAAGCAGGAGAATATGAGCAAACTAAGGCAGCAGAGACCCTCAGTGGCCATTGACATGCGTGCCCAGGTCTCTGCCACCCTCTTGAATCCTTCACTTTGTGTCCGTGTCCTTGTAGAAGGTAGGGGATCTGTGTGTGTTTGAGGATGGGAGTTCATCATGCTCTGCTCTGGTTCGCATCTCTCCCTGCAGCTGTAAATGACAGGAAAATGTCAAGAACAAAGGCATTAGAGACCATCAAGAAGAGTGGACAGCGCTGCCCACGTCTCTGCCACCCTCTTGAATCCTTAACTTTGTGTCTGTGTCCTTGTAGAAGGTAGAGAATCTGTGTGTCATGCAGGATGGGAGTTCATCATGCTCTGCTCTGGTTCGTGTCTGTCCCTGCAGCTGTAAAAGGCAGGAAAATGTCAAGAACAAAGGCATTAGAGACCATCAATAACAGTGGACACTGCTGCCAAGGTCACTGCCAGACTCCTGAATCCTTAACTTTTGTCTGTATCCTTGTAGAAGGTAGAGAATGTCCGTGTGGTTGAGGATGGGAGTTCCTCATGGTCTTGTCGTTCTGGTTATCGGGCGTGCTGCATTAAAAGGCAGAAGATTATGAACAAAGAAAGGTAGCAGAGACCATGAATAAAATGGACAACTTGTGCCCAGGTCTGTGCCAGACTCGTGAATGCTTAACTTTTGTCTGTGTCCTCGTAGAAGGAAGAGAATGTCTCTCGCTGTTCCTGAAGATGAGAGTGCCCCGTTGTCTTCTCCTTTCCCTGTCTGGCCTTCTGCCATAGCAAGCAGGAGAATATGAGCAAACTAAGGCAGCAGAGACCCTCAGTGGCCATTGACATCTGTGCCCAGGTCTCTGTCACCCTCTTGAATCCTTCACTTTGTGTCCGTGTCCTTGTAGAAGGTAGAGGATCTGTGTGTGTTTGAGGATGGGAGTTCATCATGCTCTGCTCTGGTTCGCATCTCTCCCTGCAGCTGTAAAAGGCAGGAAAATGTCAAGAAAAACGGCTTTAGAGACCATCAAGAAGAGTGGACAGCGCTGCCCAGGTCTCTGCCACCCTACTGAATCCTTAACTTTGTGTCCGTGTCCTTTAAAAGGTAGAGAATCTGTGTGTGTTTGAGAATGGGAGTGCACCATGCTCTGCTCCGCTTCCCATCTCTCTCTGCAGCTGTAAATGACAGGAAAGTGTGAAAAAAAGAAGGCATTAGAGACAATCAATCACGATGGACACCCCTGCCCAGGTCTCTGCCACCCTCTTGAATCCTTAACTTTGTGTCCGTGTCGTTGTCGAAGGTAGAGAATCTGTGTGTGGCTGAGGATGGGAGCTCCTCATGGTCTGGTCCTGTCCCTTTCTGGGCCTGCTCTTGTAAGGAGACAGGATAACAAACAAGAGGTCAGCCATCCTCACTCAGCACGGACAAGCCCTGCGAGGTCTGTGCCAGACTCCTGAATCCTTATCTTTTGTCTGTGTCTTTGTAGAAGGTAGAGACTGTCCATGTGGTTGAGGATGGGAGTTCCTCATGGTCTTGTCCTTCTTGTTTCTGGGCCTGCTGCATTAAAAGGCAGAAGATTATGAACAAAGAAAGGTAGCAGAGAGCATGAGTAAAATGGACAACTTGTGCCCAGATCTGTGCCAGACTTGTGAATGCTTAACTTTTGTCTGTGTCCTTGTAGAAGGTAGAGAATCTCTTGCTCCCTGGCTGAGCGTGGCTGTGTGCCATCGTCTGTTCCTCTGCTTTTAGGGGCCTGTGGTTTATGAGAGAGGATAAAAGCAATGGGGCATCCACCGTGCCTCACCACGGAGAACCCCTGTCAAGGTCTCTGCCACCCTCTTGAATCCTTACCTTAGTGTCCGTGTACGTTTAGAAGGTAGAGAATCTCTGGCTGTCTGGCTGCTCACCGGTCTGCTCGGCTCCAGGCTGTGACAGATCACCGCCCGTTCCTCCCCAGCAACCCTTTGTGACATGGCCACCTTCAGCATTCTATCGGTGTGTCAGGGCACAGGCTGTCCAGGGGTGATGGAAGGCCCAGGCCTTGGCTTCCTGGGGAAAATGGCTGTCACGCTTCATTCTTGTTAAAGAGAGCGGGATGGACAAAGCCCGTAACTCAGTCCCATGGGACAACTGTTGCTGAGAGCTCAGGGTCACTGCTGTCTGTGTGGGGACACCCTCTTGACCCGGGAGTGTGGTCTCCTCATGGCCCCTCACCTTTTTGCCTCTCCCCTATCCCCTGGGCCTCATCCTGGCTTCCAGGGCCAGGGCAGAGCCGGGTGGAGCTCAGCATGAGGGCGCAGTCACAGAAGTCACAGCATCATGGAATCATTTAGAAGATCATCGAGTCCAACCATAGAGCTAACACTGCCCACTCCACCACTAACCCACGTGCCTCAGCACCACGTCTACCCATCTTTTAAATACCACCAGGGATGATGACTCCACCACTTCCCTGGGCAGCCCGTTCCAATGCTCAATAACCCTTTGTGTGAAGAAATAGTTCCTAGTATCCATCCTAAATCTTCCCTGGTGCAACATGGGGCCGTTGCCTCTTGTGCCATTGCCTGTGCCTTGGGAGAAGAGACCGACCCCCCCCGGCTACACCCTCCTTTCAGGGAGTTGTAGAGAGCGAGAAGGTCTCGCCTCAGCCTCCTTTTCTCCAGGCTGAACATCCCCAGCTCCCTCAGCTGCTCCTCACAAGACTCGTGCTCCAGACCCCTCACCAGCTCCATTGCCCTTCTCTGGACACGCTCCAGCCCCTCAACGTCTGTCCTGTCGTGAGGGGCCCAAAACTGGACACAGCCCAGAGGATGAGGATTGAGGATGATGGAGGATGAGGATGAGGAGCCCAGAGGCAGAGGATTCCCTAACTTCTCTGGAGTTAGGATGGAGATGCGAATGCCCATCTTTACCGAGATCTGGGGAACCAGACTCTTCCCTCTAGCTAGAGAAGCTAGAGATTGACGGGGACCGGAGGAATCTTCCCCCACAGAACCTCTGGTTCAAATTAAGCTGGGGAAGATGAAACAGAGGCAGAATGCTCGGTTGATCCAGGAGCTGCCTCTTCAGTTCTAAATACAAAGAGCTATGAATGAGGTTATGACACTGGAAGGAAGAGTTATTGGTGCGAGAGGGAAGCCAGAAACGAGACCTTTCTTTAAACCTTTAACATTCAAGAGTGGAAAGCAAGGGGTGACACATCAGCTTTTGGACTTGCCAGGGGCACCGAAGCCCTTGATTGATCGGGACTTGTTAGAAAATTAGAAGCTGAAAGAAGATTTAAAAACGGTACAGTCAACTCTTGGGATCCCCCTGTCACTCCAGAAATACAAACGAGTTCTGTAATTGTTCGGGGGTGAAGCCCCAAACCGTTGGAGGTGAAAAGCTCTCTAGGTACCTGTCCGTATTCTCCCACGTCCCGTGCCACCCATGACTCTCCAGTCTCGGGACAGATCTCTGGGTGGGAGTCTTAAATAGTTGCTTAACCCTAAACAAGAACTGAAACACATTGAGGAGACCTAGCAATAGGACCAAGCTGGTTTGCATGTCCCAAGAGTATTCAAAATTCTCAAAAACTGGCATAGCTGGACCAAAATAGAAAAGGGAGGTGAAAGAGCTGGGGAAAGGAACACCACCAGCCCCCGCTTCCCCCATAGACTGAGTGTGATTATTAATAAATTCTGAGAGACGGTGTCCGAGGTCACAGCAGGACAGCGGTGCTGCATAAATGGCCCAACGTAACCATCTGAACAGTGATGCTATCATATCATAAGTTGATATCACACAGGACGGCAAAATTATGATGCTGATCCCTCTCCCAGAGGTGATAAACATCATCACGGGGAGTACATAGAGCATGTCAGAATTTACATAACACGGCCGTGGGAACAAACGAAGCAACATTGTGACCAGTACTATTGACTAATATCATAAATGCATATAACACATACATTTTAACACGCTCTGGTCAGATCTGTCGTTCTCTCAACCTTCCGAGTGCCCCATGTTGGGCGCCAAAAAGGACTGTCGTGGTTTGGCCTCAGACGGCAACAAAGAACCACGTGGCAGCCACGCTCTCGGCCCCTCCACGGCCATGAGGGGAGAATTGGAAGGAAAAAAAGGAAACTGGTGGGTTGGCACAAAGGCAGTTTAACAGAACAGCAAAGGGAACAAGACAATGTGCAGAAGATCCCGTTGCCAGAGGTCGATGTTCACAAAGGAGACAGAGGAGTCCTGCAAAGGCTTTATTCGAATAAAGGGAGAGTCCCCTGGGGCATATCCCTGTGGGGTCTCTCCATTTGCCGGAGGACGCAGCCTCCCTTTTATCCTAATTCCCCGGCCGCACGTAACCCTCTTCCTTTCCCCATTGGCTGAGGTACTTGGAAGGTACAGACTTCTCGATCCGCCTATTACATCAAAGTTTAACTTTTGCCGTTTTTAATTGTCCAACTTTTGCAGTTTCACTTATTTCCCCTAGTTTTCAGTTATCTCACTCCTGCAGCTTCAATTAACTCTCCTCTTCTTTTGGTTGTCTCACTCCTGCCATTTCCGTTAACTTCCCTGTTTGTGGAGACACTCTTATCCCTATTTTCTTATCAGCCCCTCCTCTGTTTATTTCACTATTTGTCTTTACAACCTTTAGTCACCGTTCATTGGACCTTTTCTTCTTGTCTTCTTTTTGGTTTTGGAGCTATTTGCAGAGCCATCATCTTCGGTCCCCTTGTAGCTAATTCTGGGTCACTGGGCACAGCAGCTACGACTTGCATTCTTCTGACTCCATGCTGAATGAGCTGCATGAAACAAGGTATCCTACATGGTACAAAAATCAGAGCTGCTACCGCACAAAGGGAGAAAACCACCATGCGTTTAACCCATGGTCCACCAGGCAACCACGAGAACATGTCTAATTCCCATCCTTTCCCGGTTTGAACTGGCACGTGAGCTAGTTTTCTCATTCCTTTTCTTATCTGTTTTACTACCGCCCCGTGATCATGGATTTGTAAACAGGAGCTGGGTTCCTTTAGTTTTCCACCAACTCCCCCTTCTTCTGCTAGCAAATAATCTAGGACCCTTGGGTGTTGGAAAATTGCATTCCTCATCTGAGCAGATTGGTCTGCAAGAAAGTCAAGAGCCTCAGCGCTCTGGTTAGGTAAAATTGCAAAAACCGGCTTGTAATCTAACTATCCTATTTAAATTATAAATGGGGTCTCTTGCTCCAGAAATCACCTGGTGGGGATTCTGTGCTGCTGGTCCAGAATACCGTATAATTCGTTCAGGTTCATCTGATGTATAATTCATCTTTTCCCCATGATTGGGAACCCCCTTTAGTTAGGGATTTATCAGTTGCTCGTCGTTCTCTTATCAGATCATCCTATCCATTAACCCCTAACTCGTTTCCTTGAACTTGTGGTAATAAGGAAAATAACGGTCTCATATATCCTATAGAACGTATCCCTGAGCGCTTTGGAGGTAACCTTTGGTAGGCGTGTTGCCCACAAATCCAGTAATGGCCCTTCAAAGCCCAAGCCCCGTTAGCGAATGGGCCTTCCCATGTTTCATTATCCTGTGGTATTTCACAGTATAGAGTATCTTTTGATCCCAGGGGTCCTCCTGCTATATCCCGGGGCTGCTGCTTGTGGACGGGGGTTGTTCAGTGACCTCCTGGCTGTTCCTCCCTTCCCAAGGTGTGAGGATCTGGCCAAAGGGAACGTCCTCTTGCGGGGGCACCTCGAGAAAGCGAGTGAGGTGACTTCAGCCCTTAAAGGAGATGTTGGAAAACTGAGGGCGGATTGGATGGGGGCGCAGGAGGAGCTGGAAGCGAAGGAGAGAGAATGGCACTGGGAACATGTGTGGAATAATTCCTCAAATAAAAATTTTATTAAAAATATAGCATTGTTCACACATTAAGGAAAGGTGTAAAATGGAAGCGTTTCCAGGGTAGAATACAGCAGATACGGGAACGAGGTGATCCTATGGAACTGATAAGCTGCATATTTGCTACCCTGAGCCAACAGTCTGTCAGATTTTGACAAAATGCTGTCCTTTGTGCGAACTTTGCTCATTATAATGTCATGATAATACCAAAACACACCTCCAGCCCGAAGGCTACCCGCCTCCAAGGTGCAACCACTCGTCCTTGAGTCTGCGCCCTGAATTTTTCGTAAACTATACCTTTAAAAGCGAGGCGAGAGAATTTTACACCAAGCCTAATAAAGGTATTTATGACTAGAGTCATAGTCTCTATGAGTCATGACTCAAACTCCACCTTGAAGGTAAAACGTAGTATAAAACTAGCCCAAGAAAGGGGGGATGCTAGGGAAGACACCGTCGTGAAGAGGTCAGGGAGGACCCCGTCACGGACTGCCTTTGACTTGCGGGACCAGTCGAGGGGCTGAGCCTTTCTTCCCCCCCCATAGGGAGGCCTTTGGGTAAGACTTAGACTATACCGAGTGCTTCCTCGGGAAACTTAGAAATCTCTCTAGAGGGTTATTTTTGTTACATTTATAGCCAGGCTGTATTGTTTGGAACTTTGTCGCACGCTTTGTACCATGAACAAACCATATTTTACTTGCACGTGCTTTGCAGACAGTGTATTTATCACCGGCAAACCATAAGAACCTTTGTATCTGTTGCTGAAATAAACTGCACTGCTTAAGTAGCTAGCCGTTTCGGTTTCCCATTGAACGCCACCAAACATTAGAGTGCGGCCGTGCTAGTTCATGAGCACGACTAGACTGAAGGTGCAGTCCACTATGACTGTATCTGGACTCGTGACAGTTAAATATATTAAACACGACTGGACTGATAGTGGTGAATTGGGCATCCCTCAGGATTTAAACCTAGCCGCACCTAGCCTCCCACCTCGGTGAGGAGTGTTAGAACGCAAGGAGGTTTATTTTCTGCCAAAACTATTTTGCCTATTAACGCAACAGACGTGAGGTGAGGAGGGGCTGCGGGAATGTCAGAGGTGATGCCAGCGTGGCACGAGAATGTGTTTTATTTTTGGCCCAGAGACCTCCCTGTGAGAAGGTTGTGGCGGTTTTGGGGATGTGCTGGTGTTGAGGGTGTGTTGGCGTTGAGGGTGTGTTGGTGTTGGGGATGTGCTGGTGCTGGGGATGTGCTGGTGTTGGGGATGTGCTGGTGTTGGGGATGTGTTGGTGCTGAGGAGCAGACAGGGCTGGGAGATGGAGGGGTGGTGGTGATGGAAGCAAATGGTTGTGATGGAAGAGTCCCCCCTGCTGTGGCCGTGCTGCTCGGTCCTAAATGCCAGTGCTGCTGCTGCTGGTAGTTCTCTCTGGTAGTTGTTCAATCTCCGTCTGGAGCCGTGAGAGCAGATAGGTCTGTGTGTTTTCAGATTGCGAGCAGCCAAGGGAAGACCAAGAGGGGCCTCCCTCACCGACAGCAAATGTGAGAGTGGCCTTGGAGGGGCTTGTCTTTGTCGTCCTCCCCCAAGACACCTGTGTGTGAGACACCTCTGCAAGGGGAGATGCTGAATGAGGGTCACTTGCTTTGCTGATGTCCCCTCCTGCAGGACAAGGGTGGGTGTTCCCTCCTGTGCAGTCGGGTGGCAGCTCTGCTGAGGCTGCTCCTGTGGTGGCTCTTCAGTCCCCAGTGCCCTGTTGGAGTAGTTCTTGAAGGAGACCTGGCCATGGTGGTGTGACCCTCTCCCAGCTGAAAGACTTGTGCATCTGTAGCTTTATGACAAGTTCAGAAGGGGTGAACGTGGCCGTCTGCTCGGCCTGTGGCGTCAGGTGGACACCTTCTGCCGCCGTTTCGGGGAAATGAAGACTGCCACGCACCGGTGAGTAGAAGCTGAGGCCAGATGTCTGCAGAAAAAATGTGGCTTCCCTTCAGATCTCTCTGGGGTTCCTTTCTCTCTGCAAACAGAAGTAGCACAGCCTCCGGTGTCAGGAGGCAATTTCAAAGTCTGGGTTACCGTCAGCCATTGATCTTATTGGATTATAAGCCTTCCTTAATGCCGCGAGTGTGCCTGACCTACTGTTTAATTCTCCTCCTCTTTGTGATTTGTTGGTACAACATTTTCGGTTTATTCTCACACCACCTTCCTGAAATGTTTGTTCTGTAGATATTGTCGTCAGCCTCTGAGCAGCCACTTGCCGGGGTGTTCCTTGCAAGCCTGAGTGCAGAAGGCCTTGGGGGCAAGAAGGGCCATTTTGCAGCATGAAGCATCTTAACCTGAATCATCCTGTGATCCTGTGATTGTTGGATGGGAAATTCATAGCCGTCTCCCCAAAGAGCTTGCAGGCTCTTTGATCCATTCCCCGCTGAAGGCAAAAGTGATTGTGGGAATAGTCATCTGGACTTTCAACGTCTGTCTGACCCCCAGAAGAACTTTGGCCAGGCTGGTATCCAGCGTAGGAAAGAGGAGAGAGAGAACCAGGAGGCAGGAAGCTGTTAATTTGTGAGCACCTGAATGTTTTGGAAAGGTTCTGTGATTTCTGGAAGCTTGTTTTACTTTCTCAGTGCTGAATGTTTCCCCTCCATCAAGGACAAAGAGTGATGCAGGTCTGGTCAAGAACGTTCTTGAGGTGTAAATAGAAAGGGGTTGGAAATCATCCCAACTGCCGTTTCTGGGACATAGGATGTGCTCTTGGGTTTGGAAACGAGAATGTTTTTATGTTCAAACCTTGTTTGTCTCTCCCCTTCGCAGAGACTGAAGGACTCGGAGGCACTTGGAGAAAAACATTCCTCATTACAGCGTGAGTTGGTGGTCGTGAGGGAGACACTGGAGCAATCGCACCTTCAGAGGGATCTGCTGAAGCAAAAGAGAGATGAGCTTACCATGGCCCTGGAGAAGGTATGGTCACCTTGTGATAGCAAGGCCACCACAGATGCTGTTTCTGGCAGCAGCAGACAGGGACAATCATAGACGCATAGAATCATGGAGGTTGGGAGGGACCTTTCGAGTCCTCGAGTCCAACCGCTAACCTCACACCGCCAAATCCTCCACTGACCCCTGTCCCTCAGCTCCACCTCTGCCCGTCTTTTCACTACCGTGTTGCTCCTCTTCTGTTCTCCCACTGTTGTTTAAGTACAATGTTGGTCTCCTTCTTGGGAAATGGTGGTGAGAGCAGGCAGGTCTTTGGGGCAGTCTGTCCTCACGTGCTGATTGGGAGCGCTGAACTGGGAGTATGTCAGAGACACGCAGGGGATGGGGAGTTGCTGCTCTCTTCTTGACTGTAAACCTGACTGTATTTTATTTCCTCTGTGCTTCCGTGGCGGTGGCTGGAGCAAGAGAATGGAGCTCTGTCGGGTAAAGTGGAGGAGATGGAGAGAGCAAAGGTCTCTGCCCAGGAGAAGCCGCGCTTGTGTAGAAGAACAGATGGAGAGCTCTGCGCAGAGAAAGCCCCCCTGGAGCAGCTGCTGAAGGAAGCAGAGGAGCAAGAAGAGGGGCTGCGGGCAGCGCTGAGGATCCGGGCAGAGGAGAAGGAAGAAAGCCTAGAGAAACTCATCCAGGTGGGACCAAAATGCTGGTGCTTCTGGGTGGGCGTTTGGCTGCTTGTCTGGGTGAAGCTGTGCCTGTGTTGGCCTCCTTTTTGGCATATTTACTTTGGAGGGCCAGAGAGTGGTGTCATCAGAACCAGGGGCTTGTTGTCCTCCTGGAAGATACAGCCTCCATTGTCCATCCATTGTTTTTCTTGCTGGCACAGACGGTGTGGGCGCAGCTCCCCGTGTGCCAGGGATCAGAGAGCAGCAATTTCAGATGCGGTTATTGCCATCACATTGGGCTGGGCTCTCTGTGCTCTGCCAGGTGACAAGGGAAGCCCGGCCATTCCCTCCGAGGGGCCCACGTTGCTATTTGAAATGGCAGAAACGGGCTTTCTGTGTACGAGAACCTGGAATCCAGCCTGTTTGAGGCTCAGCAGCACTTATCTCAGGGAAGGTGGTAGAAAACCAGCCCGGTGGTTCTGACTGTACTGACCTTAAACCCTTTGAATTTCAGCGTAGGAGGGATCTTAACACGCCTTCGCTTAGAAGCAGAAGCCCCTCCAGACAAACAAGGTCTGAATGTAAAAACATTCTCGTTTCCAAACCCAAGAGCACATCCTATGGCCCAGAAAGGGCAGTTGGGATGATTTCCACAAAGCAGCACAAAGAAGAGGAGCATTCAACAGTAGGTCAGGCACACTCACGGCATTAAGGAAGGCTTATAATGCAATAAGATAAATGGCTGTGACGTTTGCTGTGGGTGAGGGAGGCCCCTCTTGGTCTTCCCTTGGCTGCTCGCAATCTGAAAACACACAGACCTCTCTGCTCTCACGGCTCCAGGCGGAGATTGAAGAACTACCAGAGAGACGAGCGCTCCTGTGTCACTGCCCGACAGCGCCCAGCAGCAGCAGCACTGGCCTTTAGGACCGAGCAGCACGGCCACAGCAGGGGGGCCTCTTCCATCACCACCATTTGCTGACACCCCTCCTGACCCATTTGCTGACACTGGGTGCTGACACCCAGTCCCGTCTTCTGCTCCTCAACACCAGCACATCCTCATCAGAGCCACAACCTTCTCACAGCGAGGTGTCTGGGCCAGAAATAAAACGCATTCTCAGGCCACGCTGGCATCACCTCGGACATTCCCGCAGCCCCTCTTCACCTCACGTTCCCGGTGCCATTGTCTCTCCTTCGCTTCCAGCTCCTCCTGCGCCCTCATCCAATCCACCCTCAGTTTTCCAACATCTCCTTTAAGGGCTGAAGTCACCTCACTCGCTTTCTCGAGGTGCTCCCGCAGGAGAGCATTCCCTTTGGCCAGATCCTCACACCTTGGGAAGGGAGGAACAGCCAGGAGGTCACTGAACAACCCCCGTCCACAAGCAGCAGCCCCGGGATTTCCCGGCTCCCCCAACACTGACGTTGGTGTCAAACTGAGAGGCAGGAGAAGCGCTTTCTCGCATGAACTGAGATCTCTCAGGGCTGGCAAACTCATGTGCTCCTCCTTTAGCCTTCCGTGTCCTTCTACAGCTTTGCTTTCCCTTCCTCTTCAACTCGGACCATGCCCACAGGTAACGGCTGCCTCCCCTTCGTGCTGCCTCATCACTGGATGCATCCCCTTTCTCTGGCCTTGTCCCCACTCCCTCACCTACTGCTCCAGGGCATGACTTAGGCTGGGAAGGGACCCTTGGAGCTCAGCCGGAGGAACCCCCTGCTCAAAACAGAGCCATGCAGCACACACCCCTATTACTGCCCCACACAACAGGTTGTGGACCTTTCTCCTTCCAAAAGGGCTTGCCCCACCGCTTCCCTTGGGGCCACTGGGGAGCACTGACAGCTTTTCCCTGCCTTCCAGGAGCAGCCAGGACACCCACTAGGAGGGAACGCTTCTTCCTTCTGCCTTTGCTGCTCCTCTTCCACCTGAGGCAGGGCTTTCTCCAGGCTGTGGTCTTCTGTGGCTTCCCGCCTGCCTGGGGAGGGATCCCTGAAGAAGAAAGGGAATGTTTAGTCCACTTCTTGTGTTCCCTTCACTGCTGTTCGCATCCATCGCTTTCCCCTCCCTTCCTTGGGCCTCTCAGGAGCTGAGATGCCTCAGCTGAGGTGAGGCATCTCAGGTGGCTTCTTCCAGGCATAACAGTCTGGTCATTACAGAGCGGAAGGGAGAGGAAGCTGTCGCTCACCGCCAGCAGCTCTCCTCAGTCTCCCACTCTTGCACTCTCACAGCTGGGTATCCTCAGCTCATGACGGCCAGTGCTCGCTGCCACCCGAACCCCGGGAATGGTGGGGGACATCAGGTGCAGGAGCCCAGGAGTTGCAGGGGTTCAGCCGGTGACAGGGAATGGGCACCTACAAGGACAGAGTCAGAAAGCCCTGATGAAAGCCCAAGGGCAGGAAGAGGCAGGACTTGCTTCCCCTTTCTGTGGGAAACACCCTTGACAGGGAGCTGTTTCTAGCCCAGAAGAGAGAGCTGTTGCGGGCATGGAGCAGGGGATGGCTCTGGCACCTTCTCCCCGTGGGAAGTGCCCTCAGAGACTGTGCGTGTGGGGAGATGCACGGTGGCCCTGTGCCACGCAGCAGGGCTCCATCGGGAGCCCCTGGGGAGCTGCCATGGAGTTCTTTCCCGACCCTGCGCAGCACCATCCCTCGCCCTCCCTTGCCAGCGGACTTGCACTGACTTGGAGCAGTTCTCAGAGTTGGGAAAGATGGGCAGCAGCAGAGCCTGGGACACACCTGGGCTTCTGCACCTTCTGGACCTTGCCGCTTTGTTGCAGTGCCCGTCTTTTCTCTCTCTTCCTTCCTGTCTCTTCTCTTCCCTCTCCCCTGAGCAGGCCTCTTCTCTCTTTCTTTTTCTTGGGTTTTCAGTTTCCTGGAGGGAGCCTGCAAACCTTTCCATCCCACAGCGTGGTTAGATAGCTCTAGCCGGGATCAGCTGGGTGAACCAGTTCTTGATTGAACCCAAGCTGACTCCTTTTACCTTCTTTCCTCTGAAAGGCTCCTTCTTTGTTCTTGGGCGCATCCCAGGGAGTCTTGCGTGGTCTCTGGGGCGGTTGGAGGCAAAGCGGCGGGTGCCTAAACCAGAAATGTTGGCGTTAGCAGGTGACAAGGGACGTCCTGGAGGAGTAAGCCACTGCTGGGCGAATCGCTCGCTAGAGAAGATCCCTGGTCTGGTTTGCATTAGCCCTTTCTCCCAGGGGCCTCCCGGGGGAACATAGTGTTCACAGCGGGGTGTGACACTCAGTTCATTTGGGGGGCCGTTCAGCAGAGAGCCTGCGGTCCCCCTCCAGGCAAGAAGAGCCTTGCCCGCTTCATTCTGCTGCAGTTTCTTCACCCTCCTGAGACAGAGCTCTGCGCATGTCCCTTTGGTGCAACAGCACCTTCTGTGGTGGCTTTGCTTCTGGAAGCTGTCCTTCTGTAGGTCTTTTGTAGGCCTGTCCTTTGGCTGAGGACGTGCCTAACGCATTGGAGAAAGACCCCTTCCAGTTTTACTTACAAGGCACCATTCCAAGGGGGATGAACAAGCCCCACCCAAAGGCACAAGAGCTGAAATACCAGGAAGAGGCAGAGCAGCTACTTGGACTCCTCAGGAACTCCTCCTCCAGGAGACGCCTTGTCCCAGAGTTTGTGGACCTGCCCTACCTCTGCCGTTGGCGATCCTTCCACCGTATCTACCCCTGCTGCTTTCTGGAGGACGAGCAGAGAGGGTGGTGCATCCAGGAAGGCTTTTGCTTCGTGCTCCACGTCTGCCTCGCCTGCGTGGTCCCGTTGCTCTTCCAAAGGCAGCTCTGGGAAGCAAAAGCACATGCAGCAAAGTGACTTGTTGGAAGTGGACAACAGCTAAAGCCAAAGCCACCCAAAGCCCTAGACCAGCTTTCCGCTCGGGCTGTGACAACGCTCAGTCCCTCCTCCTACCTGTGGCTGTGTGCGTGGGTGCTGGCGACTCCTCAGCTGAAGGACTGGAAGGGCCGGCCATCTCTTCCCCAAAGATTTCACAGGGCTTTTCCATGGGGAACTCCACCAGCACCTTCAGCTGCACACATCACAGCCTCGGTTGCAGGGCAGGTGGCTGAAAAGGTGGCAAGCAGCCTTTCCCACTCCTCACCCTTGCCTCCACGCAGAAGGCTGTGGCTGTGGGGCTGCTCTTCCAGGCAGCCACCCCCCCCCAAGCCCAGCCCTCCCCACCAGCATTTGCTCAATAGAGAGGAAGGAGGCAGCCAGGCACCTCTCAACCGCCAAGCTCTGCTGGGCCGGGAAGGCTGCAGCCGGCTGCTCCATCCAGCGTACCTTCCCAGTGCCCTCCAGCGGGACCTCCAGCGGGAGCAGGTCCTCCTTGGGTGGGCTCAGCAGGTTTGGCCCAAGGCAGATGGCCAGGTTGCTGCAGCTCATCCTGCTGGTGCAGGCGTTGTGGCCGATGTGCTGCAGGACGGGGAGTAGCCGCTTCAGGAGGAGGACATGTGCTGCTGTCAAGTTCTCGGCCACCCTGAGGGAACAGGAGCACAAGGTGAAGAAAGCAGACGTTGCCCACAGCCATGGCCAAAGCTTGCCCAAGGCAGGTGGGAGGCAGCGGCTGTGTTGCGCAGCTTTCCAGGTGCTCTCAGCCAGCGCTCAGGGCTCCTGCTCAACAGGCAGGCTGCTGCCCACACTTACGCTTTCAGCTCTCCCGCGTCGGCCTGCTTGCTCCTCCTCTCCATGGCTGGCATCCAGTCCTCATAGAGGTCGATGACGAGGAGCTTGGTGGGGATGCTTTGGAGGAAGCTGTGCAATGCCAAGGGCTGACCCTTTCTCCTGGCTTTTTGATTGTGTTTTTAGCGGTTCTTTATTGTATTTGATTGGTTTTTGTATTGTTTCTTGGCCAGTCTTGGCCAAACTTCTTTCTCTCGGAAGGGAACTCTTCTGATTCTCCAAAGGAAGAGCTGTCTCTGCATCTGGAATGTTTCTGGCATCTGCTGTCTTTGATGATCTGTTGCTGTTCTCTGCGCAGGGCCAGGGTGGGTCTGGCTTTTTTCCCCCACCCATGCGTTAGCTGAGGCGAGGTCTGGCTGAGGACAGCCCCCTGCCACTGGCTTTCTCATCCTCAGCCTGAAACAATGCCAACTCCAGGCCCCAATAACCTGGGTGGCGCTCCAGGGGAGTCCAACAGGCTGTGGCGATCTGCAGTGGTTTCCGGCGGTCTCCGGCGGTCTCTGGTGTTCTGCGATGGTCTCCGGTGTTCTCCGGCGGTCTCCAGCGGTGTCCGGCGGTCTCCGATGGTCCCCAGCATTCTCTTGCGGTGTCCGGTGGTCTCCATTGATGAGACCGCCGGACACCGCTGGAGACCATCGGAGGCCACCGGTGGCTGGCAGTCTGCGGTGGTCTTCGATGGACTCTGGCGGTTTCCAGCGGACTCCAACGGTCTCCAGTGTGAGACCACCGGAGGCCGCAGGACACCGCCAGTGTCTGATCCTCTCCGGTGGTCTCCCATGGTGTCCTGTGGTCTCCGCCGGTCTCTGGTGGTCTCCGACGCTCTCCAGCAGTCTCAGCCGTCTCCAAGGGACTCCTCCTGGTCCTATGGGGCTGCCGGCCCGAAGATGGCAGCCCCTCTCCTCGCCTCTTCCCCGCGGCTCTGAAAGAGAAATCACAGAATCGTTTACGTTGGAAAAGAAATGGAAGCTCATGGAGTCTAGCTGTTAGCCTGGCACCGCCAAGTCCGCAGCTCAACCACGTTCCTAAGGCCCACATCTACAGGTCTTTGAAATCCCTCCCGGGAGGGTGCCTCAAGCCCTTCCCTGGGCAGCCTGTTCCAATGCTTGTCAAGCCCTTCAGGGAAGAACTCTTTCCCAGTCTCCCCTCTCAACCTCCCCTGGCGCAACTTGAGGCCGTTTCCCCTTGTCCTGTCCCTCGTGCCTTGGGAGAAGAGAGCGACAGCCCCCTGGCTCCAGCCTCCTCTCGGGGAGTTGTCGGGAGCGGTAAGGTCTGGTGCTGGTGCTGTGGGGCTGCCGGGCAGAAGAGGGCAGCCCCTCTCCTCTCCTCTCCTCTTGCCCAGGCCTGAGGGCAGAGGAGATAGCCCCCCTTGCTGAGGGGCGGGGGTGTGGGGAGGGAAAGCAGGGCTCCTCGGCGGCTTGACAGCCGGCTGATGTTCCTGCTGAGCCTGCCGCATGGCGGTGTGGATGGCCCACTTACGGTTAGCGTCGGCCGCGGGGCCGGCGCCGCTTGCTGGACCATGGCTTTGCGGAGGGTCCCTTTGAGCCGGCGGGGGTCCTGCGGCGCTTTGGGCCCGCTGCTGCTGGAGGCAGCCTGGCCACGGTGGAGGTGTGCCCCGTCAGGCCTGCGGGAGAGGGATCCACCTCCATTGGCTCCTCTGCCGGTGGGTCGACCTCCATGGGCTCTCCCTCGTCCCTCTTGGCGGGTGGGTCGACCTCCATGGGCTCTTCCTTCTCCCTCTTCAGGGGTGGGTCGACCTCCATGGGCTCAACTCCTTGGCCATCGCTGCTGCTGCCGCTGCTGCTGGCCGCAGCCCACTTGCGTTTCTCTCGGTGCTTGGGCATCCTCCGGGCTTCCGAGGAGCCCCTTCTGGCTGGGCCCACTCAATGTGGGCGCTCATCCCACCCAATGTGGGCACTGGCCTCCCTTTGCCGCCTCCTCCTCTACCAAGCAGGCTTGGTGCAGGAATCTCTGGCTGCTGAGCGAGCTGTGGGTCAGCCACAGGGGTGCCAGTTGGCCAACGGCCGGCCGGTGACATCACCAACGGACCTTTCTGTGTCTGGGAGGGTGGCCCATGAGGCCCTGCAGGCCCCATGCCGGGCGGCCCTTTGGCTTGCCAGAGAGCAAGGCAGCCCCTGGGGCAGCGGGACTGCCCTCCAGCTCCCCTCCTGTGCCCAGAGGATGCCCAGAAGCTCTGAAGTGGCGGCATCAGACCAGCTGGCGTGTCCCCTCGGAGTTCTGCCTGCGTCCTCTGGCTTTGCTCTGCCTCTTCCTGAGCGCTTGTGCCTCAGGTTTTTCTGCCATTTGCACTCTGTCCCTTTGCAAAAGGGCAGAGCGTGGTTGTGGAATTGCAGTCCAGGTCTAGAGGTGTGGCCTGGAAAGCCCAGTGCCTTTTTTCCCCCATTGCAGTGTCCAGAAGTTGCTGCTTGAAAGCTGAAATCCTCTTCTTCATCGGCCGTAAAGCGTTCCTTCTTCACCAGTCACACCTGGAGACAGAAACATCACCCGTTTCTCCAGGTGATTCCCAAAGCTTGTGCTGGGGAAAGTGTTTGGGTGGAAACTGCACTGAAAAACCTTTCACTCTCGCTCAGACAAATGTAGAGAAATTCCCCTTGAATACCTTTCAGATGACAGCGATTCTACTTCCTTGAAGCTGAAAAACTAGGAAGGTTTTTCCTGATTGGTACGAATGTAACTGGGTCCCAATTTCCCCCAATAATGATGGATACAAGCTTTAGATTGGTGTGGGAGGAAGCACTTGTTTCTAGATGCCTCTGCTTAATGGCAAACTGGTTTTGCAACCCTTAACATCATGCAAACATTAAACTGGCTGCAAAAAAATTGGAGCTGGAGCTGTCTCTTTCCTTCCAGTATCTTCATGGGGTCACCTGTTAATGTGCCTGTAGCATTTTAAAGGCGAAACTGCCAGGCAAATGCTCCTTTTCAGATGTTTTCCTGCAACGGGAAGTGGTAGCCCCTCCACAGGTCAAGGTGTGACATGCTCACTTTTGAACTCCCTATCTCAATCCCTCTTCCCCTCAGCATCATTACCGAGAGTGTTATTTCCTCAGTTGGTGTCCGTCTGGAGAAGAAAAGTGTCCTTTTTGAGCGCAGGCCCATGACACGAAGATGCTGAACGTTTGTGCCTAGGGATTTAGTTTGTTCATGAACAAAGGGAGAGGATTGCTGTGTCTGTTGCTCTGCGTGTCTTTATTGCTTATGTCCTTATCACTTGTTGCTAGTCGTGCTCACAAAACAAGCAAAAAGGGCAATTGAGGGTTGTTTAATTTGTGCTAAGGTCAATTTACAAGGGAAGGTGCTAGAGGAGGGCGACCTTGGGCCCATTCCAACGATGTCAGGTGGATTTTACTGAAATGCCCTGAACAGGAAGATTTCTTCCTTTCCCTGAACAGGATCTTTTGGTAATAGTATGCCAGCTAACCGGGTGGCCAGAAGCATTTCCAGTTGCTTCAGCAACTACGGGATCAGTTATTAAAGTGCTTTTAGGACAAATAATTCCTAGATAGGGAGTAATAGAGGCAATAGACTCACAGAGAGGAACACATTTTACTGGAAAAATTCTTCAAGGGGTTGTGGTGGCCTTAGGAATACAATGAGATTTCCGTACTCTGTGGAAGCCCCGGAGTTCAGCGAAAGTAGAGAAGATGAATGGGGGAATTAAGCAGCATCTTTTGAAATTATTTTTGGAAACCAAAATGCCATGGATATGTCTTCTACCATTAGCTTTAGCTAGCATAGGGGCCAAACCCAGAGGAGATACTCAACTATCCCCCTTTGAATGAATGTTTGGAATCCCTTACCCTGCTAACTCTCGACCTAGTGGGGAGGTAGAAATAAGTGACGTCTACTTGAAACAATATGTGGCCGGGATACTGTCTCTTGTGAAATCTCTTTGACAGGAAGCTCAGCTGGCACAGACCCTGCCTTTGGACTTTGCTGTCTAGAGCATCCAACGGGGAGGTTGGGTCCTAATTAAAGAATGGAAAGAAGCACCACTGGTGGCAAAGTGGCAGAGACCGTACCAAGCGTTATTAACCGCGGAAACAGCAGTTAAGACGGCCAAACACGGGTGGACTCGTCATATTCGAACACGGGTGGACTCGTCATATTCGAGTCAAGACGTCCAAGGCCCTGGAAAACTGGACTTGGGAGCTAAAGGAAGAGGAGGGGAAACTGCAGCTAGCCTTCCGTAGAAAAAGACTCCATTAGTAGTATTTGATAAGTTAAAAATCAAGGGCAAGGCTGGATTGACCTCTGTCAATTGCCACAATAAGAAATTCTAAACTCCGTTACTGGCTGCAACCCAGTAGGCGTTGAGCAGTGGAAGCACATGCCATACCAGACCTTGATTTGAAAAAGTGAAAAATGGAAGTTTAGGGTGGGAGACTAGAACTAACTCTTACAAGGAGTGGGTCAGACCGGTAGCCATCAGGTAGACCTCGGGAGGAGTTCCGTGTGTTTACCCAAAGGATCTACGGTATAGATCCATAAGGAAAAGAGGCCCCTTATTTAACTTCCAGCAACTGGTGAGCAGACACTAACTGAATTGTTTCCGTATATTCACTTGCCACATCAAGTGTAGAAAGATGATAAGCTCAAGATGAAATTTTTAGTAATGATCATGTTTCTATACTATTGGCAAAATCGAAGTCTGGGATGGGAAAACCGATTTTTGACTCTAGGGGACGAGGTAGCCAAAGCTTTTAACCTCAGTAATTGCTGGGTCCGTGGAGGTCCAGGAGGAGCTGAAGATTGGCTGTGGGTAGCCCAGCCTGTCCAGCCTAAATGGTTGGTGAGTGACTTAAGTAGAGTGCATAATGGAACTGGGTTCTGGAAGGAAGACGGAGGTACATGGAAAATACAGTACCCAGGAAAAGGAAATTACTGTCTGAACAGAACCAAGCTGGGAGGGAAAAATGTAGGTAAAAGCGAATGTGAGTGGACATTGTCACCAGGAATGGGTTGTTACGATCCATATTGTAGACCTTATAATTGCTTTAGGTACCGAGGAAGATGGAACCAAACGCATGTTAAGCTTATAGGTAGCACCTGGGTAAAGTGCTCTTTCAAAGAACCTTGGCACAGTGGATGCAAAGCAGTTGCGAGAGAAATTATGCAAAAAGGGGGATTTAGAGATTCTTTATTCCTGGCTTGTCAGTGGGACAATACCATTAACAAGAATCATGTAATAAGGGTTTATCAATGGGGCTGGCAAAACTCAAGTGGAACTAGGACCTATTTTAGAAAATTTTGGTCGGCTACAAATTGAACTAAGAATGGTAGGGGATGTAACTGTAAAGGGCACGCAGATGCGGGAGCCTTTGAATGTGATTATTGCGATTCCTATGGCGATTTCAGTATAGCAGGAGGACCCCTGGGATCAAAAGATACTCTATACTGTGAAATACCACAGGATAATGAAACATGGGAAGGCCCATTCGCTAACGGGGCTTGGGCTTTGAAGGGCCATTACTGGATTTGTGGGCAACACGCCTACCAAAGGTTACCTCCAAAGCGCTCAGGGATACGTTCTATAGGATATATGAGACCGTTATTTTCCTTATTACCACAAGTTCAAGGAAACGAGTTAGGGGTTAATGGATAGGATGATCTGATAAGAGAACGACGAGCAACTGATAAATCCCTAACTAAAGGGGGTTCCCAATCATGGGGAAAAGATGAATTATACATCAGATGAACCTGAACGAATTATACGGTATTCTGGACCAGCAGCACGGAATCCCCACCAGGTGATTTCTGGAGCAAGAGACCCCATTTATAATTTAAATAGGATAGTTAGATTACAAGCCGGTTTTTGCAATTTTACCTAACCAGAGCGCTGAGGCTCTTGACTTTCTTGCAGACCAATCTGCTCAGATGAGGAATGCAATTTTCCAACACCCAAGGGTCCTAGATTATTTGCTAGCAGAAGAAGGGGGAGTTGGTGGAAAACTAAAGGAACCCAGCTCTTGTTTACAAATCCATGATCACGGGGCGGTAGTAAAACAGATAAGAAAAGGAATGAGAAAACTAGCTCACGTGCCAGTTCAAACCGGGAAAGGATGGGAATTAGACACGTTCTCGTGGTTGCCTGGTGGACCATGGGTTAAACGCATGGTGGTTTTCTCCCTTTGTGCGGTAGCAGCTCTGATTTTTGTACCATGTAGGATACCTTGTTTCATGCAGCTCATTCAGCATGGAGTCAGAAGAATGCAAGTCGTAGCTGTGCCCAGTGACCCAGAATTAGCTACAAGGGGACCGAAGATGATGGCTCTGCAAATAGCTCCAAAACCAAAAAGAAGACAAGAAGAAAAGGTCCAATGAACGGTGACTAAAGGTTGTAAAGAACCTCTGAATATTGAAATAAACAGAGGAGGGGCTGATAAGAAAATAGGGATAAGAGTGTCTCCACAAACAGGGAAGTTAACGGAAATGGCAGGAGTGAGACAACCAAAAGAAGAGGAGAGTTAATTGAAGCTGCAGGAGTGAGGTAACTGAAAACTAGGGGAAATAAGTGAAACCGCAAAAGTTGGACAATTAAAAACGGCAAAAGTTAAACTTTGATGTAATAGGCGGATCGAGAAGTCTGTACCTTCCAAGTACCTCAGCCAATGGGGAAAGGAAGAGGGTTACGTGCGGCCGGGGAATTAGGATAAAAGGGAGGCTGCGTCCTCCGGCAAATGGAGAGACCCCACAGGGATATGCCCCAGGGGACTCTCCCTTTATTCGAATAAAGCCTTTGCAGGACTCCTCTGTCTCCTTTGTGAACATCGACCTCTGGCTATGGGGTTTTCCGCACACGTCCTTTCTATCGCTTGGCTAAGATTTCAGAGTTTAGCATGCTAGTAGTCACTTCCCGAGAATCTGTTGCGGCAACGAATCTCTGCACCTCGAGGGGCAGGACCTTAAGCGAGCGTCCCCACTCAAGGGGAGATCCTGGCCTGCAGCCGCTGCCCTGCAGGAGAGCTCCAGGGGCTCTTGGGCTGTCCGCTATTTCTGGAGTGAGATAACTGACCTAGAGTCATATTCCCACGGGAACCAAGCACCGAGGTCCCCACTCCAGACAGTGTTTTGGCTGCGTTGCCAGCACGTCCCCCCCCGTTGCGTCCCCCCCCAGCAAAGTGCGGGGGCAACTCATCACATCTGCCACCGGTGGTTATGGCTTGAGCAGGAGCCGGGAGGGGCAGAGGGGGAAAGCAGGGGAGAGCACAGCGCCACCCCCCCGTTCCCTGCCGGCAGCCGGGGCCCCTCCCGCTGCCCATCGGGGAGGAGAAGGTTCGGGAGCTGCCCCCGGGCCCGTCGGGGTTTCGCACCGGGCCGGGCCTCCCGCTCCCGCGGCAGCCGAGGCTGAAGTTGGAGCCTCCGGCAGAGGCTCCGGCGGGGCCGCTGCCTTCGCCGGGCGGCGGCCCGTCCCCGCGGCGCCGGCTCTCGCCCTCCCCCCCGGGGGACCCCCCGCTGGCGGGGACCGGTTCCCCCCGCTCCCCCCTCCCGCCCCCAACCTTCGCCGGGGCCGGGGCCGGGGCCGGGGCCGGGGCCGGTCTCCGAGCGGAGCTGCCGGAGCCACCCGCGGCCGGGGCGGCCTCTCCCCCGCGGCAGCCCCGCAGCCCCGAGGGCAGCGCCGCCGCAGAGCGGCCCCGAGCGAGCCCGGCCCTCCCGCCCCGCGGCTCCCGGCGGCGCCCGGCGGGCAGGGGCAGCCGCTCCGCCCGCCCCGGCAGGCGCCGGGCCGCGGTCCGCCGGGGCAGGCGGCGGAGCAGCCCCCGCCGCGGGGCCCGTCCGGCGGCGGAGCCCGGCTGGCGAGCGGGGGCATGGCGGCGCCGGGCCCGGGCTCCCTGCAGCGCCGGCGGCAGAGCTGGCAGGAGGCGCGGCCCCGGCAAGCGGTGCTGGTGCGGAAGCTGCAGGCGAAGGTGAGGAGCGGGGGCGCCTGCCCGGGGGGAGCTGCCCGGGGCCGGGCCGGGCCGCGGTGGCGGGGCCGGGGTGCCCGGGCCGCCCGCGCCGCCCGCAGAGGGGACTCGGCGGCGGAGCCCTCGGGGGGCGAAGGCGCGGCCCCGGCGGGGCCCCCCCCGGGAGCCGCCGCGGCCGCCGTCCCCCCCGAGCCGCTGGCCGGGGCCTGGGCGGGCTCGGGGGAAGCGAAGCTTCCCGGTGCCGTAAGGACTCGGGCTGGGATGGGCAGCGCTGTGGCGTGTAACCTCCCCAGTTACATGGAATGGCTTCAAGCTCCAACAGGGTAGGTTTAGACTGAACATTAGGAAAGAATTTTTCACAGAAAGAGTGGTCGGGCATTGGAATAGGCTACCCAGGGAGGTGGTTGAGTCACCATCCCTGGATGTGTTTAAGAGCCGTTTAGATGTGGTCTTGGGGGATATGGTATAGGGGAGAACTTTGTAGAGTAGGGTAGATGGTTGGACTCGATGATCCCAAGGGTCTCTTCCAACCTAGACGATTCTATGATTGTATGATTCTATGTGCTGAGCTTGGGCTGCAGAGAGCCCGAGAAAAGCCGGTGCCGGAGGAGCCGGCTCTGTCCCCAGGGGCGCTCGCTCCTCTCCATGGCGAGTCTCCCCCCGGCTCCTGCAGGAGCGGACTCGCTGCCGAGAGCTGGAGCAGCAGCTGGAAGCAGGAGGGGTGAGTGTGCAGGGCGCTAGCTGGAGAGCGATAGCCTTCACTCATAGGAGAGAAGCAGCATTATATTTCTTGATATAAAACAGTGATTTAATGAAGTGATAGTAGATGCGACAGCTTTAAGACCATTTGATTCACACCATTGAAACCTCTGCCCAGGTCTCTGCCACCCTCTTGAATCCTTAACTTTGTGTCCGTGTCCTTGTAGAAGGTAGAGGATCTGTGTGTGTTTGAGGATGGGAGTGCACCATGCTCTGCTCTGGTTCGCATCTCTCCCTGCAGCTGTAAATGACAGGAAAGTGTGAAAAAAAGAAGGCATTAGAGACAATCAATCACGACGGACAACCCTGCCCAGGTCTCTGCCACCCTCTTGAATCCTTAACTTTGTGTCCGTGTCCTTGTAGAAGGTAGAGAATCTGTGTGTCGTGCAGGATGGGAGTTCATCATGCTCTGCTCTGGTTCGTGTCTGTCCCTGCAGCTGTAAAAGGCAGGAAAATGTCAAGAAAAAAGGTATTAGAGACCATCAACAAGAGTGGACACTGCTGCCAAGGTCACTGCCAGACTCCTGAATCCTTAACTTTTGTCTCTATCCTTGTAGAAGGTAGAGAATGTCCGTGTGGTTGAGGATGGGAGTTCCTCATGGTCTTGTCGTTCTGGTTTTCGGGCCTGCTGCATTAAAAGGCAGAAGATTATGAACAAAGAAAGGTAGCAGAGACCATGAATAAAATGGACAACTTGTGCCCAGGTCTGTGCCAGACTCGTGAATGCTTAACTTTTGTCTGTGTCCTCGTAGAAGGTAGAGAATGTCTCTCGCTGTTCCTGAAGATGAGAGTGCCCCATGGTCTTGTCCTTTCCCTGTCTGGCCTTCTGCCATAGCAAGCAGGAGAATATGAGCAAACTAAGGCAGCAGAGACCCTCAGTGGCCATTGACATCTGTGCCCAGGTCTCTGCCACCCTCTTGAATCCTTAACTTTGTGTCCGTGCCCTTGTAGAAGGTAGAGGATCTGTGTGTGTTTGAGGATGGGAGTTCATCATGCTCTGCTCTGGTTCGCATCTCTCCCTGCAGCTGTAAAAGGCAGGAAAATGTCAAGAAAAAAGGCATTAGAGACGATCAATAAGAGTGGACACCGCTGCCCAGGTCTCTGCCACCCTACTGAATCCTTACTTTTGTGTCTGTGTCCTTTAAAAGGTAGAGAATCTGTGTGTGTTTGAGAATGGGAGTGCACCATGCTCTGCTCCGCTTCCCATCTCTCTCTGCAGCTGTAAATGACAGGAAAGTGTGAAAAAAAGAAGGCATTAGAGACAGTCAATCACGATGGACACCCCTGCCCAGGTCTCTGCCACCCTCTTGAATCCTTAACTTTGTGTTCGTGTCGTTGTCGAAGGTAGAGAATCTGTGTGTGGCTGAGGATGGGAGCTCCTCATGGTCTGGTCCTGTCCCTTTCTGGGCCTGCTCTTGTAAGGAGACAGGATAACAAACAAGAGGTCAGCCATCCTCACTCAGCACGGACAAGCCCTGCGAGGTCTGTGCCAGACTCCTGAATCCTTATCTTTTGTCTGTGTCTTTGTAGAAGGTAGAGACTGTCCACGTGGTTGAGGATGGGAGTTCCTCATGGTCTTGTCCGTCTTGTTTCTGGGCCTGCTGCATTAAAAGGCAGAAGATTATGAACAAAGAAAGGTAGCAGAGAGCATGAGTAAAATGGACAACTTGTGCCCAGATCTGTGCCAGACTCGTGAATGCTTAACTTTTGTCTGTGTCCTTGTAGAAGGTAGAGAATCTCTTGCTCCCTGGCTGAGCGTGGCTGTGTGCCATCGTCTGTTCCTCTGCTTTTAGGGGCCTGTGGTTTATGAGAGAGGATAAAAGCAATGGGGCATCCACCGTGCCTCACCACGGAGAACCCCTGTCAAGGTCTCTGCCACCCTCTTGAATCCTTACCTTAGTGTCCGCGTACGTTTAGAAGGTAGAGAATCTCTGGCTGTCTGGCTGCTCACCGGTCTGCTCGGCTCCAGGCTGTGACAGATCACCGCCCGTTCCTCCCCAGCAACCCTTTGTGACATGGCCACCTCCAGCATTCTATCGGTGTGTCAGGGCACAGGCTGTCCAGGGGTGATGGAAGGCCCAGGCCTTGGCTTCCTGGGGAAAATGGCTGTCACGCTTCATCCTTGTTAAAGAGAGCGGGATGGACAAAGCCCGTAACTCAGTCCCATGGGACAACTGTTGCTGAGAGCTCAGGGTCACTGCTGTCTGTGTGGGGACACCCTCTTGACCCGGGAGTGTGGTCTCCTCATGGCCCCTCACCTTTTTGCCTCTCCCCTATCCCCTGGGCCTCATCCTGGCTTCCAGGGCCAGGGCAGAGCCGGGTGGAGCTCAGCATGAGGGCGCAGTCACAGAAGTCACAGCATCATGGAATCATTTAGGTCGTAAAAAACCCTTAAGATCATCGAGTCCAACCATAGAGCTAACACTGCCCACTCCACCACTAACCCACGTGCCTCAGCACCACGTCTACCCATCTTTTAAATACCACCAGGGATGATGACTCCACCACTTCCCTGGGCAGCCCGTTCCAATGCTCAATAACCCTTTGTGTGAAGAAATAGTTCCTAGTATCCATCCTAAATCTTCCCTGGTGCAACATGGGGCCGTTGCCTCTTGTGCCATTGCCTGTGCCTTGGGAGAAGAGACCGACCCCCCCCCCCGGCTACACCCTCCTTTCAGGGAGTTGTAGAGAGCGAGAAGGTCTCGCCTCAGCCTCCTTTTCTCCAGGCTGAACATCCCCAGCTCCCTCAGCTGCTCCTCACAAGACTCGTGCTCCAGACCCCTCACCAGCTCCATTGCCCTTCTCTGGACACGCTCCAGCCCCTCAACGTCTGTCCTGTCGTGAGGGGCCCAAAACTGGACACAGCCCAGAGGATGAGGATTGAGGATGATGGAGGATGAGGAGCCCAGAGGCAGAGGATTCCCTAACTTCTCTGGAGTTAGGATGGAGACGCGAATGCCCATCTTTACCGAGATCTGGGGAACCAGACTCTTCCCTCTAGCTAGAGAAGCTAGAGATTGACGGGGACCGGAGGAATCTTCCCCCACAGAACCTCTGGTTCAAATTAAGCTGGGGAAGATGAAACAGAGGCAGAATGCTCGGTTGATCCAGGAGCTGCCTCTTCAGTTCTAAATACAAAGAGCTATGAATGAGGTTATGACACTGGAAGGAAGAGTTATTGGTGCGAGAGGGAAGCCAGAAACGAGACCTTTCTTTAAACCTTTAACATTCAAGAGTGGAAAGCAAGGGGTGACACATCAGCTTTTGGACTTGCCAGGGGCACCGAAGCCCTTGATTGATCGGGACTTGTTAGAAAATTAGAAGCTGAAAGAAGATTTAAAAACGGTACAGTCAACTCTTGGGATCCCCCTGTCACTCCAGAAATACAAACGGGTTCTGTAATTGTTCGGGGGTGAAGCCCCAAACCGTTGGAGGTGAAAAGCTCTCTAGGTACCTGTCCGTATTCTCCCACGTCCCGTGCCACCCATGACTCTCCAGTCTCGGGACAGATCTCTGGGTGGGAGTCTTAAATAGTTGCTTAACCCTAAACAAGAACTGAAACACATTGAGGAGACCTAGCAATAGGACCAAGCTGGTTTGCATGTCCCAAGAGTATTCAAAATTCTCAAAAACTGGCATAGCTGGACCAAAATAGAAAAGGGAGGTGAAAGAGCTGGGGAAAGGAACACCACCAGCCCCCGCTTCCCCCATAGACTGAGTGTGATTATTAATAAATTCTGAGAGACGGTGTCCGAGGTCACAGCAGGACAGCGGTGCTGCATAAATGGCCCAACGTAACCATCTGAACAGTGATGCTATCATATCATAAGTTGATATCACACAGGACGGCAAAATTATGATGCTGATCCCTCTCCCAGAGGTGATAAACATCATCACGGGGAGTACATAGAGCATGTCAGAATTTACATAACACGGCCGTGGGAACAAACGAAGCAACATTGTGACCAGTACTATTGACTAATATCATAAATGCATATAACACATACATTTTAACACGCTCTGGTCAGATCTGTCGTTCTCTCAACCTTCCGAGTGCCCCACGTTGGGCGCCAAAAAGGACTGTCGTGGTTTGGCCTCAGACGGCAACAAAGAACCACGTGGCAGCCACGCTCTCGGCCCCTCCACGGCCATGAGGGGAGAATTGGAAGGGAAAAAAGGAAACTGGTGGGTTGGCACAAAGGCAGTTTAACAGAACAGCAAAGGGAACAAGACAATGTGCAGAAGATCCCGTTGCCAGAGGTCGAAGTTCACAAAGGAGACAGAGGAGTCCTGCAAAGGCTTTATTCGAATAAAGGGAGAGTCCCCTGGGGCATATCCCTGTGGGGTCTCTCCATTTGCCGGAGGACGCAGCCTCCCTTTTATCCTAATTCCCCGGCCGCACGTAACCCTCTTCCTTTCCCCGTTGGCTGAGGTACTTGGAAGGTACAGACTTCTCGATCCGCCTATTACATCAAAGTTTAACTTTTGCCGTTTTTAATTGTCCAACTTTTGCAGTTTCACTTATTTCCCCTAGTTTTCAGTTACCTCACTCCTGCAGCTTCAATTAACTCTCCTCTTCTTTTGGTTGTCTCACTCCTGCCATTTCCGTTAACTTCCCTGTTTGTGGAGACACTCTTATCCCTATTTTCTTATCAGCCCCTCCTCTGTTTATTTCAATATTCAGAGGTTCTTTACAACCTTTAGTCACCGTTCATTGGACCTTTTCTTCTTGTCTTCTTTTTGGTTTTGGAGCTATTTGCAGAGCCATCATCTTCGGTCCCCTTGTAGCTAATTCTGGGTCACTGGGCACAGCAGCTACGACTTGCATTCTTCTGACTCCATGCTGAATGAGCTGCATGAAACAAGGTATCCTACATGGTACAAAAATCAGAGCTGCTACTGCACAAAGGGAGAAAACCACCATGCGTTTAACCCATGGTCCACCAGGCAACCACGAGAACATGTCTAATTCCCATCCTTTCCCGGTTTGAACTGGCACGTGA
The DNA here is from genome assembly GCF_964106895.1 of Numenius arquata. NCBI lineage: Eukaryota > Metazoa > Chordata > Aves > Charadriiformes > Scolopacidae > Numenius > Numenius arquata. Next base: position 17,817,960 of record NC_133587.1, on the reverse strand, counting down.
GCTAGTTTTCTCATTCCTTTTCTTATCTGTTTTACTACCGCCCCGTGATCATGGATTTGTAAACAAGAGCTGGGTTCCTTTAGTTTTCCACCAACTCCCCCTTCTTCTGCTAGCAAATAATCTAGGACCCTTGGGTGTTGGAAAATTGCATTCCTCATCTGAGCAGATTGGTCTGCAAGAAAGTCAAGAGCCTCAGCGCTCTGGTTAGGTAAAATTGCAAAAACCGGCTTGTAATCTAACTATCCTATTTGAATTATAAATGGGGTCTCTTGCTCCAGAAATCACCTGGTGGGGATTCCGTGCTGCTGGTCCAGAATACCGTATAATTCGTTCAGGTTCATCTGATGTATAATTCATCTTTTCCCCATGATTGGGAACCCCCTTTAGTTAGGGATTTATCAGTTGCTCGTCGTTCTCTTATCAGATCATCCTATCCATTAACCCCTAACTCGTTTCCTTGAACTTGTGGTAATAAGGAAAATAACGGTCTCATATATCCTATAGAACGTATCCCTGAGTGCTTTGGAGGTAACCTTTGGTAGGCGTGTTGCCCACAAATCCAGTAATGGCCCTTCAAAGCCCAAGCCCCGTTAGCGAATGGGCCTTCCCATGTTTCATTATCCTGTGGTATTTCACAGTATAGAGTATCTTTTGATCCCAGGGGTCCTCCTGCTATATCCCGGGGCTGCTGCTTGTGGACGGGGGTTGTTCAGTGACCTCCTGGCTGTTCCTCCCTTCCCAAGGTGTGAGGATCTGGCCAAAGGGAACGTCCTCTTGCGGGGGCACCTCGAGAAAGCGAGTGAGGTGACTTCAGCCCTTAAAGGAGATGTTGGAAAACTGAGGGCGGATTGGATGAGGGCGCAGGAGGAGCTGGAAGCGAAGGAGAGAGAATGGCACCGGGAAGGTGTGTGGAATAATTCCTAAAATAAAAATTTTATTAAAAATATAGCATTGTTCACACATTAAGGAAAGGTATAAAATGGAAGCGTTTCCAGGGTAGAATACAGCAGATACGGGAACGAGGTGATCCTATGGAAGTGATAAGCTGCATATTTGCTACCCTGAGCCAACAGTCTGTCAGATTTTGACAAAATGCTGTCCTTTGTGCGAACTTTGCTCATTATAATGTCATGATAATACCAAAACACACCTCCAGCCCAAAGGCTACCCGCCTCCAAGGTGCAACCACTCGTCCTTGAGTCTGCGCCCTGAATTTTTCGTAAACTATACCTTTAAAAGCGAGGCGAGAGAATTTTACACCAAGCCTAATAAAGGTATTTATGACTAGAGTCACTCAAACTCCACCTTGAAGGTAAAACATAGTATAAAACTAGCCCAAGAAGGGGGGGATGCTAGGGAAGACACCGTCGTGAAGAGGTCAGGGAGGACCCCGTCACGGACTGCCTTTGACTTGCGGGACCAGTCGAGGGGCTGAGCCTTTCTTCCCCCCCATAGGGAGGCCTTTGGGTAAGACTTAGACTATACCGAGTGCTTCCTCGGGAAACTTAGAAATCTCTCTAGAGGGTTATTTTTGTTACATTTATAGCCAGGCTGTATTGTTTGGAACTTTGTCGCACGCTTTGTACCATTAACAAACCATATTTTACTTGCACGTGCTTTGCAGACAGTGTATTTATCACCGGCAAACCATAAGAACCTTTGTATCTGTTGCTGAAATAAACTGCACTGCTTAAGTAGCTAGCCGTTTCGGTTTCCCATTGAACGCCACCAAACATTAGAGTGCGGCCGTGCTAGTTCATGAGCACGACTAGACTGAAGGTGCAGTCCACTATGACTGTATCTGGACTCGTGACAGTTAAATATATTAAACACGACTGGACTGATAGTGGTGAATTGGGCATCCCTCAGGATTTAAACCTAGCCGCACCTAGCCTCCCACCTCGGTGAGGAGTGTTAGAACGCAAGGGGGTTTATTTTCTGCCAAAACTATTTTGCCTATTAACGCAACAGACGTGAGGTGAGGAGGGGCTGCGGGAATGTCAGAGGTGATGCCAGTGTGGCACGAGAATGTGTTTTATTTTTGGCCCAGAGACCTCCCTGTGAGAAGGTTGTGGCGGTTTTGGGGATGTGTTGGTGCTGGGGATGTGTTGGTGCTGGGGATGTGCTGGTGTTGGGGATGTGTTGGTGCTGGGGATGTGCTGGTGTTGAGGATGTGCTGGTGTTGGGGATGTGTTGGTGCTGGGGATGTGCTGGTGTTGGGGACGTGCTGGTGTTGGGGATGTGTTGGTGCTGAGGAGCAGACAGGGCTGGGACATGGAGGGGTGGTGGTGATGGAAGCAAATGGTGGTGATGGAAGAGGCCCCCCTGCTGTGGCCGTGCTGCTCGGTCCTAAATGCCAGTGCTGCTGCTGCTGGTAGTTCTCTCTGGTAGTTGTTCAATCTCCGTCTGGAGCCGTGAGAGCAGATAGGTCTGTGTGTTTTCAGATTGCGAGCAGCCAAGGGAAGACCAAGAGGGGCCTCCCTCACCGACAGCAAATGTGAGAGTGGCCTTGGAGGGGCTTGTCTTTGTCGTCCTCCCCCAAGACACCTGTGTGTGAGACACCTCTGCAAGGGGAGATGCTGAATGAGGGTCACTTGCTTTGCTGATGTCCCCTCCTGCAGGACAAGGGTGGGTGTTCCCTCCTGTGCAGTCGGGTGGCAGCTCTGCTGAGGCTGCTCCTGTGGTGGCTCTTCAGTCCCCAATGCCCTGTTGGAGTAGTTCTTGAAGGAGACCTGGCCATGGTGGTGTGACCCTCTCCCAGCTGAAAGACTTGTGCAGTGACGGCGAAGGCTGAGCTGGCATTTCTTTTTCTCTTTGCATCTGTAGCTTTATGACAAGTTCAGAAGGGGTGAACGTGGCCGTCTGCTCGGCCTGTGGCGTCAGGTGGACACCTTCTGCCGCCGTTTCCTGGAAATGAAGACTGCCACGCACCGGTGAGTAGAAGCTGAGGCCAGATGTCTGCAGAAAAAATGTGGCTTCCCTTCAGATCTCTCTGGGGTTCCTTTCTCTCTGCAAACAGAAGTAGCACAGCCTCCGGTGTCAGGAGGCAATTTCAAAGTCTGGGTTACCGTCAGCCATTGATCTTATTGGATTATAAGCCTTCCTTAATGCCGCGAGTGTGCCTGACCTACTGTTTAATTCTCCTCCTCTTTGTGATTTGTTGGTACAACATTTTCGGTTTATTCTCACACCACCTTCCTGAAATGTTTGTTCTGTAGATATTGTCGTCAGCCTCTGAGCAGCCACTTGCCGGGGTGTTCCTTGCAAGCCTGAGTGCAGAAGGCCTTGGGGGCAAGAAGGGCCATTTTGCAGCATGAAGCATCTTAACCTGAATCATCCTGTGATCCTGTGATTGTTGGATGGGAAATTCATAGCCGTCTCCCCAAAGAGCTTGCAGGCTCTTTGATCCATTCCCCGCTGAAGGCAAAAGTGATTGTGGGAATAGTCATCTGGACTTTCAACGTCTGTCTGACCCCCAGAAGAACTTTGGCCAGGCTGGTATCCAGCGTAGGAAAGAGGAGAGAGAGAACCAGGAGGCAGGAAGCTGTTAATTTGTGAGCACCTGAATGTTTTGGAAAGGTTCTGTGATTTCTGGAAGCTTGTTTTACTTTCTCAGTGCTGAATGTTTCCCCTCCATCAAGGACAAAGAGTGATGCAGATCTGGTCAGGAAATGCCAGCGTTCTTGAGGTGTAAATAGAAAGGGGTTGGAAATCATCCCAACTGCCGTTTCTGGGACATAGGATGTGCTCTTGGGTTTGGAAACGAGAATGTTTTTATGTTCAAACCTTGTTTGTCTCTCCCCTTCGCAGAGACTGAAGGACTCAGAGGCACTTGGAGAAAAACATTCCTCATTACAGCGTGAGTTGGTGGTCGTGAGGGAGACACTGGAGCAATCGCACCTTCAGAGGGATCTGCTGAAGCAAAAGAGAGATGAGCTTACCATGGCCCTGGCGAAGGTATGGTCACCTTGTGATAGCAAGGCCACCACAGATGCTGTTTCTGGCAGCAGCAGACAGGGACAATCATAGACGCATAGAATCATGGAGGTTGGGAGGGACCTTTCGAGTCCTCGAGTCCAACCGCTAACCTCACACCGCCAAATCCTCCACTGACCCCTGTCCCTCAGCTCCACCTCTGCCCGTCTTTTCACTACCGTGTTGCTCCTCTTCTGTTCTCCCACTGTTGTTTAAGTACAATGTTGGTCTCCTTCTTGGGAAATGGTGGTGAGAGCAGGCAGGTCTTTGGGGCAGTCTGTCCTCACGTGCTGATTGGGAGCGCTGAACTGGGAGTATGTCAGAGACACGCAGGGGATGGGGAGTTGCTGCTCTCTTCTTGACTGTAAACCTGACTGTATTTTATTTCCTCTGTGCTTCCGTGGCGGTGGCTGGAGCAAGAGAATGGAGCTCTGTCGGGTAAAGTGGAGGAGATGGAGAGAGCAAAGGTCTCTGCCCAGGAGAAGCTGCGCTTGTGTAGAAGAACAGATGGAGAGCTCTGCGCAGAGAAAGCCCCCCTGGAGCAGCTGCTGAAGGAAGCAGAGGAGCAAGAAGAGGGGCTGCGGGCAGCGCTGAGGATCCGGGCAGAGGAGAAGGAAGAAAGCCAAGAGAAACTCATCCAGGTGGGACCAAAATGCTGGTGCTTCTGGGTGGGCGTTTGGCTGCTTGTCTGGGTGAAGCTGTGCCTGTGTTGGCCTCCTTTTTGGCATATTTACTTTGGAGGGCCAGAGAGTGGTGTCATCAGAACCAGGGGCTTGTTGTCCTCCTGGAAGATACAGCCTCCATTGTCCATCCATTGTTTTTCTTGCTGGCACAGACGGTGTGGGCGCAGCTCCCCGTGTGCCAGGGATCAGAGAGCAGCAATTTCAGATGCGGTTATTGCCATCACATTGGGCTGGGCTCTCTGTGCTCTGCCAGGTGACAAGGGAAGCCCGGCCATTCCCTCCGAGGGGCCCACGTTGCTATTTGAAATGGCAGAAACGGGCTTTCTGTGTACGAGAACCTGGAATCCAGCCTGTTTGAGGCTCAGCAGCACTTATCTCAGGGAAGGTGGTAGAAAACCAGCCCGGTGGTTCTGACTGTACTGACCTTAAACCCTTTGAATTTCAGCGTAGGAGGGATCTTAACACGCCTTCGCTTAGAAACAGAAGCCCCTCCAGACAAACAAGGTCTGAATGTAAAAACATTCTCGTTTCCAAACCCAAGAGCACATCCTATGGCCCAGAAAGGGCAGTTGGGATGATTTCCACAAAGCAGCACAAAGAAGAGGAGCATTCAACAGTAGGTCAGGCACACTCACGGCATTAAGGAAGGCTTATAATGCAATAAGATAAATGGCTGAGACGTTTGCTGTGGGTGAGGGAGGCCCCTCTTGGTCTTCCCTTGGCTGCTCGCAATCTGAAAACACACAGACCTCTCTGCTCTCACGGCTCCAGGCGGAGATTGAAGAACTACCAGAGAGACGAGCGCTCCTGTGTCACTGCCCGACAGCGCCCAGCAGCAGCAGCACTGGCCTTTAGGACCGAGCAGCACGGCCACAGCAGGGGGGCCTCTTCCATCACCACCATTTGCTGACACCCCTCCTGACCCATTTGCTGACACTGGGTGCTGAAACCCAGTCCCGTCTTCTGCTCCTCAACACCAGCACATCCTCATCAGAGCCACAACCTTCTCACAGCGAGGTGTCTGGGCCAGAAATAAAACGCATTCTCAGGCCACGCTGGCATCACCTCGGACATTCCCGCAGCCCCTCTTCACCTCACGTTCCCGGTGCCATTCTCTCTCCTTCGCTTCCAGCTCCTCCTGCGCCCTCATCCAATCCACCCTCAGTTTTCCAACATCTCCTTTAAGGGCTGAAGTCACCTCACTCGCTTTCTCGAGGTGCTCCCGCAGGAGAGCATTCCCTTTGGCCAGATCCTCACACCTTGGGAAGGGAGGAACAGCCAGGAGGTCACTGAACAACCCCCGTCCACAAGCAGCAGCCCCGGGATTTCCCGGCTCCCCCAACACTGACGTTGGTGTCAAACTGAGAGGCAGGAGAAGCGCTTTCTCGCATGAACTGAGATCTCTCAGGGCTGGCAAACTCATGTGCTTCTCCTTTAGCCTTCCGTGTCCTTCTACAGCTTTGCTTTCCCTTCCTCTTCAACTCGGACCATGCCCACAGGTAACGGCTGCCTCCCCTTTGTGCTGCCTCATCACTGGATGCATCCCCTTTCTCTGGCCTTGTCCCCACTCCCTCACCTACTGCTCCAGGGCATGACTTAGGCTGGGAAGGGACCCTTGGAGCTCAGCCGGAGGAACCCCCTGCTCAAAACAGAGCCATGCAGCACACACCCCTATTACTGCCCCACACAACAGGTTGTGGACCTTTCTCCTTCCAAAAGGGCTTGCCCCACCGCTTCCCTTGGGGCCACTGGGGAGCACTGACAGCTTTTCCCTGCCTTCCAGGAGCAGCCAGGACACCCACTAGGAGGGAACGCTTCTTCCTTCTGCCTTTGCTGCTCCTCTTCCACCTGAGGCAGGGCTTTCTCCAGGCTGTGGTCTTCTGTGGCTTCCCGCCTGCCTGGGGAGGGATCCCTGAAGAAGAAAGGGAATGTTTAGTCCACTTCTTGTGTTCCCTTCACTGCTGTTCGCATCCGTCGCTTTCCCCTCCCTTCCTTGGGCATCTCAGGAGCTGAGATGCCTCAGCTGAGGTGAGGCATCTCAGGTGGCTTCTTCCAGGCATAACACTCTGGTCACTACAGAGAGGAAGGGAGGGGAAGCTGTCGCTCACCGCCAGCAGCTCTCCTCAGTCTCCCACTCTTGCACTCTCACAGCTGGGTATCCTCAGCTCATGACCGCCAGTGCTCGCTGCCACCCGAACCCCGGGAATGGTGCGGGACATCAGGTGCAGGAGCCCAGGAGTTGCAGGGGTTCAGCCGGTGACAGGAAATGGGCACCTACAAGGACAGAGTCAGAAAGCCCTGATGAAAGCCCAAGGGCAGGAAGAGGCAGGACTTGCTTCCCCTTTCTGTGGGAAACACCCTTGACAGGGAGCTGTTTCTAGCCCAGAAGAGAGCTGTTGCGGGCATGGAGCAGGGGATGGCTCTGGCACCTTCTCCCCGTGGGAAGTGCCCTCAGAGACTGTGCGTGTGGGGAGATGCACGGTGGCCCTGTGCCACGCAGCAGGGCTCCATCGGGAGCCCCTGGGGAGCTGCCATGGAGTTCTTTCCCGACCCTGCGCAGCACCATCCCTCGCCCTCCCTTGCCAGCGGACTTGCACTGACTTGGAGCAGTTCTCAGAGTTGGGAAAGACGGGCAGCAGCAGAGCCTGGGACACACCTGGGCTTCTGCACCTTCTGGACCTTGCCGCTTTGTTGCAGTGCCCGTCTTTTCTCTCTCTTCCTTCTTGTCTCTTCTTGTTGGCAGTGCCTCTCCCCTGAGCAGGCCTCTTCTCTCTTTCTTTTTCTTGGGTTTTCAGTTTCCTGGAGGGAGCCTGCAAACCTTTCCATCCCACAGCATGGTTAGATAGCTCTAGCCGGGATCAGCTGGGTGAACCAGTTCTTGATTGAACCCAAGCTGACTCCTTGTACCTTCTTTCCTCTGAAAGGCTCCTTCTTTGTTCTTGGGCACATCCCAGGGAGTCTTGCGTGGTCTCTGGGGCGGTTGGAGGCAAAGCGGCGGGTGCCTAAACCAGAAATGTTGGCGTTAGCAGGTGACAAGGGACGTCCTGGAGGAGTAAGCCACTGCTGGGCGAATCGCTCACTAGAGAAGATCCCTGGTCTGGTTTGCATTAGCCCTTTCTCCCAGGGGCCTCCCGGGGGAACATAGTGTTCACAGCGGGGTGTGACACTCAGTTCATTTGGGGGGCCGTTCAGCAGGGAGCCTGCGGTCCCCCTCCAGGCAAGAAGAGCCTTGCCCGCTTCATTCTGCTGCAGTTTCTTCACCCTCCTGAGACAGAGCTCTGCGCATGTCCCTTTGGTGCAACAGCACCTTCTGTGGTGGCTTTGCTTCTGGAAGCTGTCCTTCTGTAGGTCTTTTGTAGGCCTGTCCTTTGGCTGAGGACGTGCCTAACGCATTGGAGAAAGACCCCTTCCAGTTTTACTTACAAGGCACCATTCCAAGGGGGATGAACAAGCCCCACCCAAAGGCACAAGAGCTGAAATACCAGGAAGAGGCAGAGCAGCTACTTGGACTCCTCAGGAACTCCTCCTCCAGGAGACGCCTTGTCCCAGAGTTTGTGGACCTGCCCTACCTCTGCCGTTGGCGATCCTTCCACCGTATCTACCCCTGCTGCTTTCTGGAGGACGAGCAGAGAGGGTGGTGCATCCAGGAAGGCTTTTGCTTCGTGCTCCACGTCTGCCTCGCCTGCGTGGTCCCGTTGCTCTTCCAAAGGCAGCTCTGGGAAGCAAAAGCACATGCAGCAAAGTGACTTGTTGGAAGTGGACAACAGCTAAAGCCAAAGCCACCCAAAGCCCTAGACCAGCTTTCCGCTCGGGCTGTGACAACGCTCAGTCCCTCCTCCTACCTGTGGCTGTGTGCGTGGGTGCTGGCGACTCCTCAGCTGAAGGACTGGAAGGGCCGGCCATCTCTTCCCCAAAGATTTCACAGGGCTTTTCCATGGGGAACTCCACCAGCACCTTCAGCTGCACACATCACAGCCTCGGTTGCAGGGCAGGTGGCTGAAAAGGTGGCAAGCAGCCTTTCCCACTCCTCACCCTTGCCTCCACGCAGAAGGCGGTGGGGCTGCTCTTCCAGGCAGCCACCCCCCCCCAGCCCAGCCCTCCCCACCAGCATTTGCTCAATAGAGAGGAAGGAGGCAGCCAGGCACCTCTCAACCGCCAAGCTCTGCTGGGCCGGGAAGGCTGCAGCCGGCTGCTCCATCCAGCGTACCTTCCCAGTGCCCTCCAGCGGGACCTCCAGCGGGAGCAGGTCCTCCTTGGGTGGGCTCAGCAGGTTTGGCCCAAGGCAGATGGCCAGGTTGCTGCAGCTCATCCTGCTGGTGCAGACGTTGTGGCCGATGTGCTGCAGGACGGGGAGTAGCCGCTTCAGGAGGAGGACATGTGCTGCTGTCAAGTTCTCGGCCACCCTGAGGGAACAGGAGCACAAGGTGAAGAAAGCAGACGTTGCCCACAGCCATGGCCAAAGCTTGCCCAAGGCAGGTGGGAGGCAGCGGCTGTGTTGCGCAGCTTTCCAGGTGCTCTCAGCCAGCGCTCAGGGCTCCTGCTCAACAGGCAGGCTGCTGCCCACACTTACGCTTTCAGCTCTCCCGCGTCGGCCTGCTTGCTCCTCCTCTCCATGGCTGGCATCCAGTCCTCATAGAGGTCGATGACGAGGAGCTTGGTGGGGATGCTTTGGAGGAAGCTGTGCAATGCCAAGGGCTGACCCTTTCTCCTGGCTTTTTGATTGTGTTTTTAGCGGTTCTTTATTGTATTTGATTGGTTTTTGTATTGTTTCTTGGCCAGTCTTGGCCAAACTTCTTTCTCTCGGAAGGGAACTCTTCTGATTCTCCAAAGGAAGAGCTGTCTCTGCATCTGGAATGTTTCTGGCATCTGCTGTCTTTGATGATCTGTTGCTGTTCTCTGCGCAGGGCCAGGGTGGGTCTGGCTTTTTTCCCCCACCCATGCGTTAGCTGAGGCGAGGTCTGGCTGAGGACAGCCCCCTGCCACTGGCTTTCTCATCCTCAGCCTGAAACAATGCCAACTCCAGGCCCCAATAACCTGGGTGGCGCTCCAGGGGAGTCCAACAGGCTGTGGCGATCTGCAGTGGTTTCCGGCGGTCTCCGGCGGTCTCTGGTGTTCTGCGATGGTCTCCGGTGTTCTCCGACGGTCTCCAGCGGTGTCCGGCGGTCTCCGATGGTCCCCAGCATTCTCTTGCGGTGTCCGGTGGTCTCCATTGATGAGACCGCCGGACACCGCTGGAGACCATCGGAGGCCACCGGTGGCTGGCAGTCTGCGGTGGTCTTCGATGGACTCTGGCGGTTTCCAGCGGACTCCGACGGTCTCCAGTGTGAGACCACCGGAGGCCGCAGGACACCGCCAGTGTCTGATCCTCTCCGGTGGTCTCCCATGGTGTCCTGTGGTCTCCGCCGGTCTCTGGTGGTCTCCGACGCTCTCCAGCAGTCTCAGCCGTCTCCAAGGGACTCCTCCTGGTCCTATGGGGCTGCCGGCCCGAAGATGGCAGCCCCTCTCCTCGCCTCTTCCCCGCGGCTCTGAAAGAGAAATCACAGAATCGTTTACGTTGGAAAAGAAATGGAAGCTCATGGAGTCTAGCTGTTAGCCTGGCACCGCCAAGTCCGCAGCTCAACCACGTTCCTAAGGCCCACATCTACAGGTCTTTGAAATCCCTCCCGGGAGGGTGCCTCAAGCCCTTCCCTGGGCAGCCTGTTCCAATGCTTGTCAAGCCCTTCAGGGAAGAACTCTTTCCCAGTCTCCCCTCTCAACCTCCCCTGGCGCAACTTGAGGCCGTTTCCCCTTGTCCTGTCCCTCGTGCCTTGGGAGAAGAGAGCGACAGCCCCCTGGCTCCAGCCTCCTCTCGGGGAGTTGTCGGGAGCGGTAAGGTCTGGTGCTGGTGTTGTGGGGCTGCCGGGCAGAAGAGGGCAGCCCCTCTCCTCTCCTCTCCTCTTGCCCAGGCCTGAGGGCAGAGGAGATAGCCCCCCTTGCTGAGGGGCGGGGGTGTGGGGAGGGAAAGCAGGGCTCCTCGGCGGCTTGACAGCCGGCTGATGTTCCTGCTGAGCCTGCCGCATGGCGGTGTGGATGGCCCACTTACGGTTAGCGTCGGCCGCGGGGCCGGCGCCGCTTGCTGGACCATGGCTTTGCGGAGGGTCCCTTTGAGCCGGCGGGGGTCCTGCGGCGCTTTGGGCCCGCTGCTGCTGGAGGCAGCCTGGCCACGGTGGAGGTGTGCCCTGTCAGGCCTGCGGGAGAGGGATCCACCTCCATTGGCTCCTCTGCCGGTGGGTCGACCTCCATGGGCTCTCCCTCGTCCCTCTTGGCGGGTGGGTCGACCTCCATGGGCTCTTCCTTCTCCCTCTTCAGGGGTGGGTCGACCTCCATGGGCTCAACTCCTTGGCCATCGCTGCTGCTGCCGCTGCTGCTGGCCGCAGCCCACTTGCGTTTCTCTCGGTGCTTGGGCATCCTCCGGGCTTCCGAGGAGCCCCTTCTGGCTGGGCCCACTCAATGTGGGCGCTCGTCCCACCCAATGTGGGCACTGGCCTCCCTTTGCCGCCTCCTCCTCTACCAAGCAGGCTTGGTGCAGGAATCTCTGGCTGCTGAGCGAGCTGTGGGTCAGCCACAGGGGTGCCAGTTGGCCAACGGCCGGCCGGTGACGTCATCAACGGACCTTTCTGTGTCTGGGAGGGTGGCCCATGAGGCCCTGCAGGCCCCATGCCGGGCGGCCCTTTGGCTTGCCAGAGAGCAAGGCAGCCCCTGGGGCAGCGGGACTGCCCTCCAGCTCCCCTCCTGTGCCCAGAGGATGCCCAGAAGCTCTGAAGTGGCGGCATCAGACCAGCTGGCGTGTCCCCTCGGAGTTCTGCCTGCGTCCTCTGGCTTTGCTCTGCCTCTTCCTGAGCGCTTGTGCCTCAGGTTTTTCTGCCATTTGCACTCTGTCCCTTTGCAAAAGGGCAGAGCGTGGTTGTGGAATTGCAGTCCAGGTCTAGAGGTGTGGCCTGGAAAGCCCAGTGCCTTTTTTCCCCCATTGCAGTGTCCAGAAGTTGCTGCTTGAAAGCTGAAATCCTCTTCTTCATCGGCCGTAAAGCGTTCCTTCTTCACCAGTCACACCTGGAGACAGAAACATCACCCGTTTCTCCAGGTGATTCCCAAAGCTTGTGCTGGGGAAAGTGTTTGGGTGGAAACTGCACTGAAAAACCTTTCACTCTCGCTCAGACAAATGTAGAGAAATTCCCCTTGAATACCTTTCAGATGACAGCGATTCTACTTCCTTGAAGCTGAAAAACTAGGAAGGTTTTTCCTGATTGGTACGAGTGTAACTGGGTCCCAATTTCCCCCAATAATGATGGATACAAGCTTTAGATTGGTGTGGGAGGAAGCACTTGCTTCTAGATGCCTCTGCTTAATGGCAAACTGGTTTTGCAACCCTTAACATCATGCAAACATTAAACTGGCTGCAAAAAAATTGGAGCTGGAGCTGTCTCTTTCCTTCCAGTATCTTCATGGGGTCACCTGTTAATGTGCCTGTAGCATTTTAAAGGCGAAACTGCCAGGCAAATGCTCCTTTTCAGATGTTTTCCTGCAACGGGAAGTGGTAGCCCCTCCACAGGTCAAGGTGTGACATGCTCACTTTTGAACTCCCTATCTCAATCCCTCTTCCCCTCAGCATCATTACCGAGAGTGTTATTTCCTCAGTTGGTGTCCGTCTGGAGAAGAAAAGTGTCCTTTTTGAGCGCAGGCCCATGACACGAAGATGCTGAACGTTTGTGCCTAGGGATTTAGTTTGTTCATGAACAAAGGGAGAGGATTGCTGTGTCTGTTGCTCTGCGTGTCTTTATTGCTTATGTCCTTATCACTTGTTGCTAGTCGTGCTCACAAAACAAGCAAAAAGGGCAATTGAGGGTTGTTTAATTTGTGCTAAGGTCAATTTACAAGGGAAGGTGCTAGAGGAGGGCGACCTTGGGCCCATTCCAACGATGTCAGGTGGATTTTACTGAAATGCCCTGAACAGGAAGATTTCTTCCTTTCCCTGAACAGGATCTTTTGGTAATAGTATGCCAGCTAACCGGGTGGCCAGAAGCATTTCCAGTTGCTTCAGCAACTACGGGATCAGTTATTAAAGTGCTTTTAGGACAAATAATTCCTAGATAGGGAGTAATAGAGGCAATAGACTCACATAGAGGAACACATTTTACTGGAAAAATTCTTCAAGGGGTTGTGGTGGCCTTAGGAATACAATGAGATTTCCGTACTCTGTGGAAGCCCCAGAGTTCAGGGAAAGTAGAGAAGGTGAATGGGGGAATTAAGCAGCATCTTTTGAAATTATTTTTGGAAACCAAAATGCCATGGATATGTCTTCTACCATTAGCTTTAGCTAGCATAGGGGCCAAACCCAGAGGAGATACTCAACTATCCCCCTTTGAATGAATGTTTGGAATCCCTTACCCTGCTAACTCTCGACCTAGTGGGGAGGTAGAAATAAGTGACGTCTACTTGAAACAATATGTGGCCGGGATACTGTCTCTTGTGAAATCTCTTTGACAGGAAGCTCAGCTGGCACAGACCCTGCCTTTGGACTTTGCTGTCTAGAGCATCCAACGGGGAGGTTGGGTCCTAATTAAAGAATGGAAAGAAGCACCACTGGTGGCAAAGTGGCAGAGACCGTACCAAGCGTTATTAACCGCGGAAACAGCAGTTAAGACGGCCAAACACGGGTGGACTCATCATATTCGAACACGGGTGGACTCGTCATATTCGAGTCAAGACGTCCAAGGCCCTGGAAAACTGGACTTGGGAGCTAAAGGAAGAGGAGGGGAAACTGCAGCTAGCCTTCCGTAGAAAAAGACTCCATTAGTAGTATTTGATAAGTTAAAAATCAAGGGCAAGGCTGGATTGACCTCTGTCAATTGCCACAATAAGAAATTCTAAACTCCGTTACTGGCTGCAACCCAGTAGGCGTTGAGCAGTGGAAGCACATGCCATACCAGACCTTGATTTGAAAAAGTGAAAAATGGAAGTTTAGGGTGGGAGACTAGAACTAACTCTTACAAGGAGTGGGTCAGACCGGTAGCCATCAGGTAGACCTCGGGAGTGTGGGACAGGATTCAGCTGGTCTCAGCAAAACCCCCAGCACTGCTCAGTTGATAAAAGAAAATGTGCTGGAACTTGTGGGCCACAGGCCCTGGGAAAGATAAGATAAAAACTTTCAGAATAGGGAGTACTGACATCCTACAAGGACAGCTGGTGAGACTGTAAAACAATTATCCTGTTGTCCTTGCTCAAGATAGATTTATAGGTGTTTAGATAAATACTTTTTGCATTAGCATCAGCATTAGCCAATCTGTGAGTGCCTAATGTGGAATGTGAACCAATTAGCTTAGAACACGCTACCTTAGGACTAGTATAAATGTATGTAAAGAATTATAATAAAATCGACATCTTGCTTGCATCAAGCTGCGTCTCGTATCTCCATCGCGGCAAATTGGTGACCCCGACGTGATGGGTTTATGAATCGCCTAGCTGAGCGACTTGCTGCGAGTCCCACAGAACTTTGAATGAGCTGCTGAAAGGAAGCAGGAGCCGGCCGGCAATCAATCCCCGGAGTAGAGAGGTGAGCTGTGGGAAACATGGGGAATCAAGCGTCTTCCCCTGAGAGAGACGTATATGAGCTTATGAAAGCTCTCCTTAAAAAGCATGGAAAGAATATCTCTGGGCATGATCTTAAAACGATACTTAAATGGGTGCAAGTGAAAATACCCACTGTGACTGCATCCACTATTTTTACGCGAGAACTTTGGGACGATGTGGGAGTGAAATTATGGGATGCAGCGACTACGGGGAATGCTGAAGCACGGCATATGCTTCCGTGGTGGAGAAGTATTTTTGAAACTTTAAAAGCCCAGGAAAAAAGTCACAAAGATGAAGCAGAGAGAGAGGAAGACTCTCCTGCGATACCTCCGTTATCGTCGGAGGGTAAAAAATCCATTGCACCACTAGAGGTGTGTGCTGCGGGGTATCCCCCAGAGGAGGATCCCTTTGATCCGGGACCAGTGGACCCTGAAAAGGAGCCAGACCTCTACCCCCCCGACCCACACGATGTGTGGGCTAACATAAGGCGCCAAGCCTTAAAGGAAGGAGAACTAGAGATTGCTAAAATGATAGTAGCTCCCGTGATTTATCAAGGTCGGGGGGCACAGTGGGAAGCTCTATCTTTTCCGGTAGTTAAGGAGTTGCGCCGTACTGTCACTGAACATGGACTTTCCTCGCCGTATTTTGCAAGCTTGTTATCCTCTGTTTTTGATACATATGTTATGACTCCGCATGATTTAAAATCCTTAGCGCGATTGCTATTGACGCCGACACAATATACTTTGTGGGAGGCTCATTGGAGAGGGGGACTCCAAGCACTCCTTTTAACTTATGTAGGTCATAATAATAACGCTATTGCTGCACTGACCTTGGAGCACCTCACAGGCACAGGTCAGCACACTAACCCTGTAAATCAAGCTCGAATTCCACGGGAGGCCCTCGAGGCAACTCGTGAAGAAGCGAAAAAGGCCTTTTTCAAGGTTCCCGATTCTCAGAAACCGCAAAAGGCTTTTACTACTATTACCCAGGAACCCCGAGAACCTTATATGCAGTTTATTGACAGACCAAAACAAGACTTGGAACGCCAAATAGATAACACAGAGGCACGCGAAATTTTGTTGCTAAAACTGGCTGCTGAAAATGCTAACGCGGATTGCAAAAAATTGTTAAAATCCCTCCCAAACCCGAACCCTACATTAATTGAAATGGTGGAGGCTTGTAATAGAATTGGTACTATGGATCATAAATTTGAGGCCATGGCCGCTGCTTTCGCAGCTATGCATGGTCCAACGGGACCAGGAAACTGTTATGGTTGTGGCAAACCCGGGCATCTGAAGAAAAATTGTCTAAATGCTAATACCAGTGCTAGATCCCAAGCCCCTGGGATTTGTCCCAGGTGCCGAAAAGGGCGTCATTATGCTAATCAATGTCGGTCCAAGTACGATTTTCAGGGACAACTGATACAGGGAAACCGGCTACGGAGCGCGGAGCAGCGACGCGTGCAGACACAAATACCACAGCCGACGCTTCAACCCCCTCGGAGGGAAGCAGCAGTGCCTCAGGTCTTCGCCCAGCAACAACAGGCAGCGCCGGACTGGACCTGGCAACCGCTCACACAGTAACGTTACTCGATTCCTCGGTCCACCTATTGTCAACAAATGTCTCGGGACCTTTACCCCCTAAAACACAAGCCTTATTATTAGGAAGATCATCTACAACATTGTCAGGGCTTTTTGTGTTACCAGGTGTTATTGACTCTGATAGCACTGATGAAATTAAGATTATGGCATGGACCCCGTTTCCTCCTTGCACTGTACCGAAAGATAGCCGTATAGCGCAATTGATACTGATTCCCACAGGCACAAGTTGCCCAATTTCTAGTCAGCTCCAACAAAGGCAGGGTGGGTTCGGATCTACGGGGAGCCCACAAATCTTATGGGTACAGTCTCTCTCCCAAAAACGGCCTATATGCCAATGCACCCTCATTCGCGGAGGGCAGCAGGTGGTGTTAAACGGAATTATTGACACCGGGGCTGATGTTACAGTAATATCTCAAGCTAAATGGCCCCCACAGTGGCCCCTAGCCAATATTTCCCAGGCGTTAGCTGGGATCGGTGGAACCGGCAGCAGCCACCAAAGCTTGGAATTAATCCAAATTCAAGGCCCAGAAGGACGTATAGCCTCTGTCAAACCTTTTGTATTACCTGTTCCCATGATTTTATGGGGGCGTGACGTACTATCACAATGGGGAATGTCCATTCAAACCCATTTTTAGGTGGGGCCATTGAAATGCGCGACACCCTAAAATTAACCTGGAAAACCGATGTCCCCATTTGGGTAGATCAATGGCCCCTACCTTTAGAAAAGCTTCGCGCCCTTCAAGAATTAGTTACGGAGCAACTAATGAAAGGACATATTGTACCTTCTACTAGTCCATGGAACTCACCGGTTTTTGTTATTAAAAAACAGACCGACAAGTGGCGCTTGCTCCATGACCTTAGAAAAATTAATGATGCTATGGAAGACATGGGAGCCCTACAACCCGGACTCCCGTCCCCTACTATGATTCCTCGAGATTGGCACTTGACTGTTATTGACCTCAAAGACTGTTTTTTTAATATTCCTCTGCATCCAAATGATGCTCCTAAATTTGCTTTTTCAGTTCCAAGCGTCAACATGCAAGCTCCGTTGCAAAGATACCAGTGGGTTGTGCTGCCACAAGGAATGAAAAATAGCCCCACGATATGTCAATGGTATGTAGCCAAAGTGCTTAGTCCAGTCAGGACTGCAATGTCTAGTGTCTTATTGTACCACTATATGGATGATATCCTGGTGGCTGCACAACATCACGAGGTCATGGAGGAAGCTGTAGCCCTTGTCACGGCTGCCGTTAATTCGGCAGGCCTCTGTATCGCGCCGGAAAAAATTCAGAAAACACCGCCGTGGAAATATTTAGGCTGGTGCATAAGGGCTCAAACTATAGTTCCTCAACCTTTACAGATACAGACAGATATAAAAAACTTGCATGATGTGCAAAAATTGCTGGGAACAATCAGTTGGGTCCGACCGCTGTTGGGAATTTCTAATGCGGACTTAGGTCCTTTATTCGAACTGCTTAAAGGAGATACTGACTTGCGTTCCCACCGCAGTCTTGATCCTGAGGCCATTGACTCCTTACAAAAGGTTGCTACCGCAATCACTCTTAAACAAGCACACCGGTGGGCTCCCGAACTACCTTTTTATCTAATTATTTTAAACCCCGCTCGACAGCCTCATGCACTAATATTTCAATGGGACTCTCAAAAATCAGACCCACTGCTGATTATCGAATGGGTTTTCTTGTCGAATCAATCTACAAGAACCATTTCGACGCAGCATGAGATGTTTGCTTCTTTGATAATTAAAGCCAGGCAACGCTTGTTAACGTTATCAGGAGTAGACTTTGCTTGTATTTGTTTACCTGTGACAAATATGTATCTACAATGGCTTTATCAGCAGTCAGACACCTTTATTATGGCGTTGGCAGACTATACGGGCCAACTCACATCCTACCCACCTTCGCATAAGCTGCTTAATGTCGATTTTCGCTTGATACCCAAGCCGAAAAGGAGTGATCAGCCATTACAAGCCCTTACTGTATTTACAGACGGGTCTGGAAAATCGCACAAATCAGTCATTTTATGGTGGGACAACCAGCATGAACGCTGGGACTCGGACATAGAGACTGTTCCTGGTTCTCCCCAGATAGTGGAGTTAACTGCGGTTGTTCGAGTTTTTCGGAGGTGGTCCACACCGCTTAATCTCATCACTGATTCAGCCTATGTTGCGGGGATTGTTGAGCGAGCTGAAGCATCTGTGTTACGCAATGTCCCACATTCTGACCTATTTGCTTTATTACAAGAACTTATCTTTCTCTTGGACTCTCGCCCTCACCCCTATTTTGTTATGCATGTCAGATCACACACTTCTCTACCTGGTTTTATTGCAGAAGGGAATCGACGAGCCGATTTGCTGACATTACCAGTACAGGTGTTGCCGGATCGCGTGGCACAGGCTAAACTCAGCCATTCCTTTTTTCACCAGAATGCTGGAGGTCTCAAACGGCAGTTTGGACTTACCTCTCAACAAGCATCTAACATTATTGCTCTATGTCCTGACTACCAAAGGCATTCTTTCCCGTCAGTCGCAGGAGGAGTTAATCCCAGAGGACTACAGAGTCTACAGCTATGGCAAACAGACGTTACGCATTATCCGGAGTTTGGTAAATTGAAATATGTCCATTCCTCCATTGACACCTTTTCAGGTGCTTTATTTGCTTCTTGCCACACAGGAGAGAAGGCACGTGATGTCCGCAAACACTTGATGCGCGCTTTTGCTACTTTAGGTATACCTTCACAAATAAAGACGGACAACGGTCCTGCTTATGTCTCTACGGCAACAAAAGCATTTTTTGACTCCTGGGGTGTGACTCACATTACTGGTATTCCTTATTCCCCTACAGGTCAATCTCTAATTGAACGCTCTCACCAATCTTTGAAGCGTTTGTTACAACAACAAAAAGGGGGAGTAGGAACTGCTACTCCTGAGGAACGTCTGCAGAAAGCTTTGTATGTTTTTAACTTTTTGAATTGCTCTTTGTTAGATAGCAACCCTCCGATAGTCCGACATTTTAACACGAATGCTTCACTTGAGGTGCGAGTCAAAGCCCCCGTGTTGGTTCGTGATCCGGAAACAGGTAAGATCATGGGACCGTATCCCCTTATCACATGGGGCAGAGGCTATGCTTGTGTCTCCACAGAGAAAGGCCCCCGATGGATCCCGGCAAAGAGTGTACGACCCTTCCGTGAATCCCTACCACAATCATCCAGCAGCTCAAAGCTGGGGTCTCTAAGCTTCGACAAAGCGACAGTTGGGATTGGTTAGATAAACTTTTTGAAGGATGGGGATTGTCAGGGTGGTTAAGGAGTCTTGTGAAAATGATTATGTATGCTTTGGCTGTCTTTGTTTTCTTGTTACTTTTTTTGCCGTGTTTGTTGCAATGCTTACAAGGATTGATAGCACGCTCCATAAAAAGAGTTCTTACTGTGCAACAAGAAGGGGGAGATGTGGGACAGGATTCAGCTGGTCTCAGCAAAACCCCCAGCACTGCTCAGTTGATAAAAGAAAATGTGCTGGAACTTGTGGGCCACAGGCCCTGGGAAAGATAAGATAAAAACTTTCAGAATAGGGAGTACTGACATCCTACAAGGACAGCTGGTGAGACTGTAAAACAATTATCCTGTTGTCCTTGCTCAAGATAGATTTATAGGTGTTTAGAAAAATACTTTTTGCATTAGCATCAGCATTAGCCAATCTGTGAGTGCCTAATGTGGAATGTGAACCAATTAGCTTAGAACACGCTACCTTAGGACTAGTATAAATGTATGTAAAGAATTATAATAAAATCGACATCTTGCTCGCATCAAGC
Organism: Numenius arquata; assembly: GCF_964106895.1. Taxonomy (NCBI): domain Eukaryota; kingdom Metazoa; phylum Chordata; class Aves; order Charadriiformes; family Scolopacidae; genus Numenius; species Numenius arquata. The sequence continues at coordinate 17,798,268 of NC_133587.1, read as the reverse complement.
TGCGTCCCGTCTCTCCATCGCGGCAGGGAGGAGTTCCGTGTGTTTACCCAAAGGATCTACGGTATAGATCCATAAGGAAAAGAGGCCCCTTATTTAACTTCCAGCAACTGGTGAGCAGACACTAACTGAATTGTTTCCGTATATTCACTTGCCACATCAAGTGTAGAAAGATGATAAGCTCAAGATGAAATTTTTAGTAATGATCATGTTTCTATACTATTGGCAAAATCGAAGTCTGGGATGGGAAAACCGATTTTTGACTCTAGGGGACGAGGTAGCCAAAGCTTTTAACCTCAGTAATTGCTGGGTCCGTGGAGGTCCAGGAGGAGCTGAAGATTGGCTGTGGGTAGCCCAGCCTGTCCAGCCTAAATGGTTGGTGAGTGACTTAAGTAGAGTGCATAATGGAACTGGGTTCTGGAAGGAAGACGGAGGTACATGGAAAATACAGTACCCAGGAAAAGGAAATTACTGTCTGAACAGAACCAAGCTGGGAGGGAAAAATGTAGGTAAAAGCGAATGTGAGTGGACATTGTCACCAGGAATGGGTTGTTACGATCCATATTGTAGACCTTATAATTGCTTTAGGTACCGAGGAAGATGGAACCAAACGCATGTTAAGCTTATAGGTGGCACCTGGGTAAAGTGCTCTTTCAAAGAACCTTGGCACAGTGGATGCACAGCAGTTGCGAGAGAAATTACGCAAAAAGGGGGATTTAGAGATTCTTTATTCCTGGCTTGTCAGTGGGACAATACCATTAACAAGAATCATGTAATAAGGGTTTATCAATGGGGCTGGCAAAACTCAAGTGGAACTAGGACCTATTTTAGAAAATTTTGGTCGGCTACAAATTGAACTAAGAATGGTAGGGGATGTAACTGTAAAGGGCACCCAGATGCGGGAGCCTTTGAATGTGATTATTGCGATTCCTATGGCGATTTCAGTATAGCAGGAGGACCCCTGGGATCAAAAGATACTCTATACTGTGAAATACCACAGGATAATGAAACATGGGAAGGCCCATTCGCTAACGGGGCTTGGGCTTTGAAGGGCCATTACTGGATTTGTGGGCAACACGCCTACCAAAGGTTACCTCCAAAGCGCTCAGGGATACGTTCTATAGGATATATGAGACCGTTATTTTCCTTATTACCACAAGTTCAAGGAAACGAGTTAGGGGTTAATGGATAGGATGATCTGATAAGAGAACGACGAGCAACTGATAAATCCCTAACTAAAGGGGGTTCCCAATCATGGGGAAAAGATGAATTATACATCAGATGAACCTGAACGAATTATACGGTATTCTGGACCAGCAGCACAGAATCCCCACCAGGTGATTTCTGGAGCAAGAGACCCCATTTATAATTTAAATAGGATAGTTAGATTACAAGCCGGTTTTTGCAATTTTACCTAACCAGAGCGCTGAGGCTCTTGACTTTCTTGCAGACCAATCTGCTCAGATGAGGAATGCAATTTTCCAACACCCAAGGGTCCTAGATTATTTGCTAGCAGAAGAAGGGGGAGTTGGTGGAAAACTAAAGGAACCCAGCTCCTGTTTACAAATCCATGATCACAGGGCGGTAGTAAAACAGATAAGAAAAGGAATGAGAAAACTAGCTCACGTGCCAGTTCAAACCGGGAAAGGATGGGAATTAGACATGTTCTCGTGGTTGCCTGGTGGACCATGGGTTAAACGCATGGTGGTTTTCTCCCTTTGTGCGGTAGCAGCTCTGATTTTTGTACCATGTAGGATACCTTGTTTCATGCAGCTCATTCAGCATGGAGTCAGAAGAATGCAAGTCGTAGCTGTGCCCAGTGACCCAGAATTAGCTACAAGGGGACCGAAGATGATGGCTCTGCAAATAGCTCCAAAACCAAAAAGAAGACAAGAAGAAAAGGTCCAATGAACGGTGACTAAAGGTTGTAAAGACAAATAGTGAAATAAACAGAGGAGGGGCTGATAAGAAAATAGGGATAAGAGTGTCTCCACAAACAGGGAAGTTAACGGAAATGGCAGGAGTGAGACAACCAAAAGAAGAGGAGAGTTAATTGAAGCTGCAGGAGTGAGGTAACTGAAAACTAGGGGAAATAAGTGAAACTGCAAAAGTTGGACAATTAAAAACGGCAAAAGTTAAACTTTGATGTAATAGGCGGATCGAGAAGTCTGTACCTTCCAAGTACCTCAGCCAATGGGGAAAGGAAGAGGGTTACGTGCGGCCGGGGAATTAGGATAAAAGGGAGGCTGCGTCCTCCGGCAAATGGAGACACCCCACAGGGATATGCCCCAGGGGACTCTCCCTTTATTCGAATAAAGCCTTTGCAGGACTCCTCTGTCTCCTTTGTGAACATCGACCTCTGGCTATGGGGTTTTCCGCACACGTCCTTTCTATCGCTTGGCTAAGATTTCAGAGTTTAGCATGCTAGTAGTCACTTCCCGAGAATCTGTTGCGGCAACGAATCTCTGCACCTCGAGGGGCAGGACCTTAAGCGAGCGTCCCCACTCAAGGGGAGATCCTGGCCTGCAGCCGCTGCCCTGCAGGAGAGCTCCAGGGGCTCTTGGGCTGTCCGCTATTTCTGGAGTGAGATAACTGACCTAGAGTCATATTCCCACGGGAACCAAGCACCGAGGTCCCCACTCCAGACAGTGTTTTGGCTGCGTTGCCAGCACGTCCCCCCCCGTTGCGTCCCCCCCCAGCAAAGTGCGGGGGCAACTCATCACATCTGCCACCGGTGGTTATGGCTTGAGCAGGAGCCGGGAGGGGCAGAGGGGGAAAGCAGGGGAGAGCACAGCGCCACCCCCCCGTTCCCTGCCGGCAGCCGGGGCCCCTCCCGCTGCCCATCGGGGAGGAGAAGGTTCGGGAGCTGCCCCCGGGCCCGTCGGGGTTTCGCACCGGGCCGGGCCTCCCGCTCCCGCGGCAGCCGAGGCTGAAGTTGGAGCCTCCGGCAGAGGCTCCGGCGGGGCCGCTGCCTTCGCCGGGCGGCGGCCCGTCCCCGCGGCGCCGGCTCTCGCCCTCCCCCCCGGGGGACCCCCCGCTGGCGGGGACCGGTTCCCCCCGCTCCCCCCTCCCGCCCCCAACCTTCGCCGGGGCCGGGGCCGGGGCCGGGGCCGGGGCCGGTCTCCGAGCGGAGCTGCCGGAGCCACCCGCGGCCGGGGCGGCCTCTCCCCCGCGGCAGCCCCGCAGCCCCGAGGGCAGCGCCGCCGCAGAGCGGCCCCGAGCGAGCCCGGCCCTCCCGCCCCGCGGCTCCCGGCGGCGCCCGGCGGGCAGGGGCAGCCGCTCCGCCCGCCCCGGCAGGCGCCGGGCCGCGGTCCGCCGGGGCAGGCGGCGGAGCAGCCCCCGCCGCGGGGCCCGTCCGGCGGCGGAGCCCGGCTGGCGAGCGGGGGCATGGCGGCGCCGGGCCCGGGCTCCCTGCAGCGCCGGCGGCAGAGCTGGCAGGAGGCGCGGCCCCGGCAAGCGGTGCTGGTGCGGAAGCTGCAGGCGAAGGTGAGGAGCGGGGGCGCCTGCCCGGGGGGAGCTGCCCGGGGCCGGGCCGGGCCGCGGTGGCGGGGCCGGGGTGCCCGGGCCGCCCGCGCCGCCCGCAGAGGGGACTCGGCGGCGGAGCCCTCGGGGGGCGAAGGCGCGGCCCCGGCGGGGCCCCCCCCGGGAGCCGCCGCGGCCGCCGTCCCCCCCGAGCCGCTGGCCGGGGCCTGGGCGGGCTCGGGGGAAGCGAAGCTTCCCGGTGCCGTAAGGACTCGGGCTGGGATGGGCAGCGCTGTGGCGTGTAACCTCCCCAGTTACATGGAATGGCTTCAAGCTCCAACAGGGTAGGTTTAGACTGAACATTAGGAAAGAATTTTTCACAGAAAGAGTGGTCGGGCATTGGAATAGGCTACCCAGGGAGGTGGTTGAGTCACCATCCCTGGATGTGTTTAAGAGCCGTTTAGATGTGGTCTTGGGGGATATGGTATAGGGGAGAACTTTGTAGAGTAGGGTAGATGGTTGGACTCGATGATCCCAAGGGTCTCTTCCAACCTAGACGATTCTATGATTGTATGATTCTATGTGCTGAGCTTGGGCTGCAGAGAGCCCGAGAAAAGCCGGTGCCGGAGGAGCCGGCTCTGTCCCCAGGGGCGCTCGCTCCTCTCCATGGCGAGTCTCCCCCCGGCTCCTGCAGGAGCGGAGTCGCTGCCGAGAGCTGGAGCAGCAGCTGGAAGCAGGAGGGGTGAGTGTGCAGGGCGCTAGCTGGAGAGCGATAGCCTTCACTCATAGGAGAGAAGCAGCATTATATTTCTTGATATAAAACAGTGATTTAATGAAGTGATAGTAGATGCGACAGCTTTAAGACCATTTGATTCACACCATTGAAACCTCTGCCCAGGTCTCTGCCACCCTCTTGAATCCTTAACTTTGTGTCCGTGTCCTTGTAGAAGGTAGAGAATCTGTGTGTGTTTGAGGATGGGAGCTCCTCATGGTCTGGTCCTGTCCCTTTCTGGGCCTGCTCTTGTAAGGAGACAGGATAACAAACAAGAGGTCAGCCATCCTCACTCAGCACGGACAAGCCCTGCCCAGGTCACTGCCAGACTCCTGAATCCTTAACTTTTGTCTCTATCCTTGTAGAAGGTAGAGAATGTCCGTGTGGTTGAGGATGGGAGTTCCTCATGGTCTTGTCGTTCTGGTTTTCGGGCCTGCTGCATTAAAAGGCAGAAGATTATGAACAAAGAAAGGTAGCAGAGACCATGAATAAAATGGACAACTTCTGCCCAGGTCTGTGCCAGACTCGTGAATGCTTAACTTTTGTCTGTGTCCTCGTAGAAGGTAGAGAATGTCTCTCGCTGTTCCTGAAGATGAGAGTGCCCCATGGTCTTGTCCTTTCCCTGTCTGGCCTTCTGCCATAGCAAGCAGGAGAATATGAGCAAACTAAGGCAGCAGAGACCCTCAGTGGCCATTGACATCTGTGCCCAGGTCTCTGCCACCCTCTTGAATCCTTAACTTTGTGTCCGTGCCCTTGTAGAAGGTAGAGGATCTGTGTGTGTTTGAGGATGGGAGTTCATCATGCTCTGCTCTGGTTCGCATCTCTCCCTGCAGCTGTAAAAGGCAGGAAAATGTCAAGAAAAAAGGCATTAGAGACCATCAAGAAGAGTGGACACTGCTGCCCAGGTCTCTGCCACCCTACTGAATCCTTACTTTTGTGTCCGTGTCCTTTAAAAGGTAGAGAATCTGTGTGTGTTTGAGAATGGGAGGGCACCATGCTCTGCTCCGCTTCCCATCTCTCTCTGCAGCTGTAAATGACAGGAAAGTGTGAAAAAAAGAAGGCATTAGAGACAGTCAATCACGATGGACACCCCTGCCCAGGTCTCTGCCACCCTCTTGAATCCTTAACTTTGTGTCCGTGTCCTTGTAGAAGGTAGAGAATCTGTGTGTGTTTGAGGATGGGAGCTCCTCATGGTCTGGTCCTGTCCCTTTCTGGGCCTGCTCTTGTAAGGAGACAGGATAACAAACAAGAGGTCAGCCATCCTCACTCAGCACGGACAAGCCCTGCGAGGTCTGTGCCAGACTCCTGAATCCTTATCTTTTGTCTGTGTCTTTGTAGAAGGTAGAGACTGTCCACGTGGTTGAGGATGGGAGTTCCTCATGGTCTTGTCCTTCTTGTTTCTGGGCCTGCTGCATTGAAAGGCAGAAGATTATGAACAAAGAAAGGTAGCAGAGAGCATGAGTAAAATGGACAACTTGTGCCCAGATCTGTGCCAGACTCGTGAATGCTTAACTTTTGTCTGTGTCCTCGTAGAAGGTAGAGAATGTCTCTCGCTGTTCCTGAAGATGAGAGTGCCCCATGGTCTTGTCCTTTCCCTGTCTGGCCTTCTGCCATAGCAAGCAGGAGAATATGAGCAAACTAAGGCAGCAGAGACCCTCAGTGGCCATTGGCATCTGTGCCCAGGTCTCTGCCACCCTCTTGAATCCTTAACTTTGTGTCCGTGCCCTTGTAGAAGGTAGAGGATCTGTGTGTGTTTGAGGATGGGAGTTCATCATGCTCTGCTCTGGTTCGCATCTCTCCCTGCAGCTGTAAAAGGCAGGAAAATGTCAAGAAAAAAGGCATTAGAGACGATCAAGAAGAGTGGACACTGCTGCCCAGGTCTCTGCCACCCTACTGAATCCTTACTTTTGTGTCCGTGTCCTTTAAAAGGTAGAGAATCTGTGTGTGTTTGAGAATGGGAGGGCACCATGCTCTGCTCCGCTTCCCATCTCTCTCTGCAGCTGTAAATGACAGGAAAGTGTGAAAAAAAGAAGGCATTAGAGACAGTCAATCACGATGGACACCCCTGCCCAGGTCTCTGCCACCCTCTTGAATCCTTAACTTTGTGTTCGTGTCGTTGTCGAAGGTAGAGAATCTGTGTGTGTTTGAGGATGGGAGCTCCTCATGGTCTGGTCCTGTCCCTTTCTGGGCCTGCTCTTGTAAGGAGACAGGATAACAAACAAGAGGTCAGCCATCCTCACTCAGCACGGACAAGCCCTGCGAGGTCTGTGCCAGACTCCTGAATCCTTATCTTTTGTCTGTGTCTTTGTAGAAGGTAGAGACTGTCCACGTGGTTGAGGATGGGAGTTCCTCATGGTCTTGTCCTTCTTGTTTCTGGGCCTGCTGCATTGAAAGGCAGAAGATTATGAACAAAGAAAGGTAGCAGAGAGCATGAGTAAAATGGACAACTTGTGCCCAGATCTGTGCCAGACTCGTGAATGCTTAACTTTTGTCTGTGTCCTCGTAGAAGGTAGAGAATGTCTCTCGCTGTTCCTGAAGATGAGAGTGCCCCATGGTCTTGTCCTTTCCCTGTCTGGCCTTCTGCCATAGCAAGCAGGAGAATATGAGCAAACTAAGGCAGCAGAGACCCTCAGTGGCCATTGGCATCTGTGCCCAGGTCTCTGCCACCCTCTTGAATCCTTAACTTTGTGTCCGTGCCCTTGTAGAAGGTAGAGGATCTGTGTGTGTTTGAGGATGGGAGTTCATCATGCTCTGCTCTGGTTCGCATCTCTCCCTGCAGCTGTAAAAGGCAGGAAAATGTCAAGAAAAAAGGCATTAGAGACCATCAAGAAGAGTGGACACTGCTGCCCAGGTCTCTGCCACCCTACTGAATCCTTACTTTTGTGTCCGTGTCCTTTAAAAGGTAGAGAATCTGTGTGTGTTTGAGAATGGGAGGGCACCATGCTCTGCTCCGCTTCCCATCTCTCTCTGCAGCTGTAAATGACAGGAAAGTGTGAAAAAAAGAAGGCATTAGAGACAGTCAATCACGATGGACACCCCTGCCCAGGTCTCTGCCACCCTCTTGAATCCTTAACTTTGTGTTCGTGTCGTAGAGAGCGAGAAGGTCTCGCCTCAGCCTCCTTTTCTCCAGGCTGAACACCCCCAACTCCCTCAGCTGCTCCTCACAAGACTCGTGCTCCAGACCCCTCACCAGCTCCATTGCCCTTCTCTGGACACGCTCCAGCCCCTCAACGTCTGTCCTGTCGTGAGGGGCCCAAAACTGGACACAGCCCAGAGGATGAGGATTGAGGATGATGGAGGATGAGGAGCCCAGAGGCAGAGGATTCCCTAACTTCTCTGGAGTTAGGATGGAGACGCGAATGCCCATCTTTACCGAGATCTGGGGAACCAGACTCTTCCCTCTAGCTAGAGAAGCTAGAGATTGACGGGGACCGGAGGAATCTTCCCCCACAGAACCTCTGGTTCAAATTAAGCTGGGGAAGATGAAACAGAGGCAGAATGCTCGGTTGATCCAGGAGCTGCCTCTTCAGTTCTAAATACAAAGAGCTATGAATGAGGTTATGACACTGGAAGGAAGAGTTATTGGTGCGAGAGGGAAGCCAGAAACCAGACCTTTCTTTAAACCTTTAACATTCAAGAGTGGAAAGCAAGGGGTGACACATCAGCTTTTGGACTTGCCAGGGGCACCGAAGCCCTTGATTGATCGGGACTTGTTAGAAAATTAGAAGCTGAAAGAAGATTTAAAAACGGTACAGTCAACTCTTGGGATCCCCCTGTCACTCCAGAAATACAAACGGGTTCTGTAATTGTTCGGGGGTGAAGCCCCAAACCGTTGGAGGTGAAAAGCTCTCTAGGTACCTGTCCGTATTCTCCCACGTCCCGTGCCACCCATGACTCTCCAGTCTCGGGACAGATCTCTGGGTGGGAGTCTTAAATAGTTGCTTAACCCTAAACAAGAACTGAAACACATTGAGGAGACCTAGCAATAGGACCAAGCTGGTTTGCATGTCCCAAGAGTATTCAAAATTCTCAAAAACTGGCATAGCTGGACCAAAATAGAAAAGGGAGGTGAAAGAGCTGGGGAAAGGAACACCACCAGCCCCCGCTTCCCCCATAGACTGAGTGTGATTATTAATAAATTCTGAGAGACGGTGTCCGAGGTCACAGCAGGACAGCGGTGCTGCATAAATGCCCCAACGTAACCATCTGAACAGTGATGCTATCATATCATAAGTTGATATCACACAGGACGGCAAAATTATGATGCTGATCCCTCTCCCAGAGGTGATAAACATCATCACGGGGAGTACATAGAGCATGTCAGAATTTACATAACACGGCCGTGGGAACAAACGAAGCAGCATTGTGACCAGTACTATTGACTAATATCATAAATGCATATAACACATATATTTTAACACGCTCTGGTCAGATCTGTCGTTCTCTCAACCTTCCGAGTGCCCCACGTTGGGTGCCAAAAAGGACTGTCGTGGTTTGGCCTCAGACGGCAACAAAGAACCACGTGGCAGCCACGCTCTCGGCCCCCCCACGGCCATGAGGGGAGAATTGGAAGGGAAAAAAGGAAACTGGTGGGTTGGCACAAAGGCAGTTTAACAGAACAGCAAAGGGAACAAGACAATGTGCAGAAGATCCCGTTGCCAGAGGTCGAAGTTCACAAAGGAGACAGAGGAGTCCTGCAAAGGCTTTATTCAAATAAAGGGAGAGTCCCCTGGGGCATATCCCTGTGGGGTCTCTCCATTTGCCGGAGGACGCAGCCTCCCTTTTATCCTAATTCCCCGGCCGCACGTAACCCTCTTCCTTTCCCCATTGGCTGAGGTACTTGGAAGGTACAGACTTCTCGATCCGCCTATTACATCAAAGTTTAACTTTTGCCGTTTTTAATTGTCCAACTTTTGCGGTTTCACTTATTTCCCCTAGTTTTCAGTTACCTCACTCCTGCAGCTTCAATTAACTCTCCTCTTCTTTTGGTTGTCTCACTCCTGCCATTTCCGTTAACTTCCCTGTTTGTGGAGACACTCTTATCCCTATTTTCTTATCAGCCCCTCCTCTGTTTATTTCAATATTCAGAGGTTCTTTACAACCTTTAGTCACCGTTCATTGGACCTTTTCTTCTTGTCTTCTTTTTGGTTTTGGAGCTATTTGCAGAGCCATCATCTTCGGTCCCCTTGTAGCTAATTCTGGGTCACTGGGCACAGCAGCTACGACTTGCATTCTTCTGACTCCATGCTGAATGAGCTGCATGAAACAAGGTATCCTACATGGTACAAAAATCAGAGCTGCTACTGCACAAAGGGAGAAAACCACCATGCGTTTAACCCATGGTCCACCAGGCAACCACGAGAACATGTCTAATTCCCATCCTTTCCCGGTTTGAACTGGCACGTGAGCTAGTTTTCTCATTCCTTTTCTTATCTGTTTTACTACCGCCCCGTGATCATGGATTTGTAAACAAGAGCTGGGTTCCTTTAGTTTTCCACCAACTCCCCCTTCTTCTGCTAGCAAATAATCTAGGACCCTTGGGTGTTGGAAAATTGCATTCCTCATCTGAGCAGATTGGTCTGCAAGAAAGTCAAGAGCCTCAGCGCTCTGGTTAGGTAAAATTGCAAAAACCGGCTTGTAATCTAACTATCCTATTTGAATTATAAATGGGGTCTCTTGCTCCAGAAATCACCTGGTGGGGATTCCGTGCTGCTGGTCCAGAATACCGTATAATTCGTTCAGGTTCATCTGATGTATAATTCATCTTTTCCCCATGATTGGGAACCCCCTTTAGTTAGGGATTTATCAGTTGCTCGTCGTTCTCTTATCAGATCATCCTATCCATTAACCCCTAACTCGTTTCCTTGAACTTGTGGTAATAAGGAAAATAACGGTCTCATATATCCTATAGAACGTATCCCTGAGTGCTTTGGAGGTAACCTTTGGTAGGCGTGTTGCCCACAAATCCAGTAATGGCCCTTCAAAGCCCAAGCCCCGTTAGCGAATGGGCCTTCCCATGTTTCATTATCCTGTGGTATTTCACAGTATAGAGTATCTTTTGATCCCAGGGGTCCTCCTGCTATATCCCGGGGCTGCTGCTTGTGGACGGGGGTTGTTCAGTGACCTCCTGGCTGTTCCTCCCTTCCCAAGGTGTGAGGATCTGGCCAAAGGGAACGTCCTCTTGCGGGGGCACCTCGAGAAAGCGAGTGAGGTGACTTCAGCCCTTAAAGGAGATGTTGGAAAACTGAGGGCGGATTGGATGAGGGCGCAGGAGGAGCTGGAAGCGAAGGAGAGAGAATGGCACCGGGAACGTGTGTGGAATAATTCCTAAAATAAAAATTTTATTAAAAATATAGCATTGTTCACACATTAAGGAAAGGTATAAAATGGAAGCGTTTCCAGGGTAGAATACAGCAGATACGGGAACGAGGTGATCCTATGGAAGTGATAAGCTGCATATTTGCTACCCTGAGCCAACAGTCTGTCAGATTTTGACAAAATGCTGTCCTTTGTGCGAACTTTGCTCATTATAATGTCATTATAATACCAAAACACACCTCCAGCCCGAAGGCTACCCGCCTCCAAGGTGCAACCACTCGTCCTTGAGTCTGCGCCCTGAATTTTTCGTAAACTATACCTTTAAAAGCGAGGCGAGAGAATTTTACACCAAGCCTAATAAAGGTATTTATGACTAGAGTCACTCAAACTCCACCTTGAAGGTAAAACATAGTATAAAACTAGCCCAAGAAGGGGGGGATGCTAGGGAAGACACCGTCGTGAAGAGGTCAGGGAGGACCCCGTCACGGACTGCCTTTGACTTGCGGGACCAGTCGAGGGGCTGAGCCTTTCTTCCCCCCCATAGGGAGGCCTTTGGGTAAGACTTAGACTATACCGAGTGCTTCCTCGGGAAACTTAGAAATCTCTCTAGAGGGTTATTTTTGTTACATTTATAGCCAGGCTGTATTGTTTGGAACTTTGTCACACGCTTTGTACCATTAACAAACCATATTTTACTTGCACGTGCTTTGCAGACAGTGTATTTATCACCGGCAAACCATAAGAACCTTTGTATCTGTTGCTGAAATAAACTGCACTGCTTAAGTAGCTAGCCGTTTCGGTTTCCCATTGAACGCCACCAAACATTAGAGTGCGGCCGTGCTAGTTCATGAGCACGACTAGACTGAAGGTGCAGTCCACTATGACTGTATCTGGACTCATGACAGTTAAATATATTAAACACGACTGGACTGATAGTGGTGAATTGGGCATCCCTCAGGATTTAAACCTAGCCGCACCTAGCCTCCCACCTCGGTGAGGAGTGTTAGAACGCAAGGGGGTTTATTTTCTGCCAAAACTATTTTGCCTATTAACGCAACAGACGTGAGGTGAGGAGGGGCTGCGGGAATGTCAGAGGTGATGCCAGTGTGGCACGAGAATGTGTTTTATTTTTGGCCCAGAGACCTCCCTGTGAGAAGGTTGTGGCGGTTTTGGGGATGTGTTGGTGCTGGGGATGTGTTGGTGCTGGGGATGTGCTGGTGTTGGGGATGTGTTGGTGCTGGGGATGTGCTGGTGTTGAGGATGTGCTGGTGTTGGGGATGTGTTGGTGCTGGGGATGTGCTGGTGTTGGGGATGTGCTGGTGTTGGGGATGTGTTGGTGCTGAGGAGCAGACAGGGCTGGGAGATGGAGGGGTGGTGGTGATGGAAGCAAATGGTGGTGATGGAAGAGGCCCCCCTGCTGTGGCCGTGCTGCTCGGTCCTAAATGCCAGTGCTGCTGCTGCTGGTAGTTCTCTCTGGTAGTTGTTCAATCTCCGTCTGGAGCCGTGAGAGCAGATAGGTCTGTGTGTTTTCAGATTGCGAGCAGCCAAGGGAAGACCAAGAGGGGCCTCCCTCACCGACAGCAAATGTGAGAGTGGCCTTGGAGGGGCTTGTCTTTGTCGTCCTCCCCCAAGACACCTGTGTGTGAGACACCTCTGCAAGGGGAGATGCTGAATGAGGGTCACTTGCTTTGCTGATGTCCCCTCCTGCAGGACAAGGGTGGGTGTTCCCTCCTGTGCAGTCGGGTGGCAGCTCTGCTGAGGCTGCTCCTGTGGTGGCTCTTCAGTCCCCAATGCCCTGTTGGAGTAGTTCTTGAAGGAGACCTGGCCATGGTGGTGTGACCCTCTCCCAGCTGAAAGACTTGTGCAGTGACGGCGAAGGCTGAGCTGGCATTTCTTTTTCTCTTTGCATCTGTAGCTTTATGACAAGTTCAGAAGGGGTGAACGTGGCCGTCTGCTCGGCCTGTGGCGTCAGGTGGACACCTTCTGCCGCCGTTTCCTGGAAATGAAGACTGCCACGCACCGGTGAGTAGAAGCTGAGGCCAGATGTCTGCAGAAAAAATGTGGCTTCCCTTCAGATCTCTCTGGGGTTCCTTTCTCTCTGCAAACAGAAGTAGCACAGCCTCCGGTGTCAGGAGGCAATTTCAAAGTCTGGGTTACCGTCAGCCATTGATCTTATTGGATTATAAGCCTTCCTTAATGCCGCGAGTGTGCCTGACCTACTGTTTAATTCTCCTCCTCTTTGTGATTTGTTGGTACAACATTTTCGGTTTATTCTCACACCACCTTCCTGAAATGTTTGTTCTGTAGATATTGTCGTCAGCCTCTGAGCAGCCACTTGCCGGGGTGTTCCTTGCAAGCCTGAGTGCAGAAGGCCTTGGGGGCAAGAAGGGCCATTTTGCAGCATGAAGCATCTTAACCTGAATCATCCTGTGATCCTGTGATTGTTGGATGGGAAATTCATAGCCGTCTCCCCAAAGAGCTTGCAGGCTCTTTGATCCATTCCCCGCTGAAGGCAAAAGTGATTGTGGGAATAGTCATCTGGACTTTCAACGTCTGTCTGACCCCCAGAAGAACTTTGGCCAGGCTGGTATCCAGCGTAGGAAAGAGGAGAGAGAGAACCAGGAGGCAGGAAGCTGTTAATTTGTGAGCACCTGAATGTTTTGGAAAGGTTCTGTGATTTCTGGAAGCTTGTTTTACTTTCTCAGTGCTGAATGTTTCCCCTCCATCAAGGACAAAGAGTGATGCAGGTCTGGTCAGGAAATGCCAGCGTTCTTGAGGTGTAAATAGAAAGGGGTTGGAAATCATCCCAACTGCCGTTTCTGGGACATAGGATGTGCTCTTGGGTTTGGAAACGAGAATGTTTTTATGTTCAAACCTTGTTTGTCTCTCCCCTTCGCAGAGACTGAAGGACTCAGAGGCACTTGGAGAAAAACATTCCTCATTACAGCGTGAGTTGGTGGTCGTGAGGGAGACACTGGAGCAATCGCACCTTCAGAGGGATCTGCTGAAGCAAAAGAGAGATGAGCTTACCATGGCCCTGGCGAAGGTATGGTCACCTTGTGATAGCAAGGCCACCACAGATGCTGTTTCTGGCAGCAGCAGACAGGGACAATCATAGACGCATAGAATCATGGAGGTTGGGAGGGACCTTTCGAGTCCTCGAGTCCAACCGCTAACCTCACACCGCCAAATCCTCCACTGACCCCTGTCCCTCAGCTCCACCTCTGCCCGTCTTTTCACTACCGTGTTGCTCCTCTTCTGTTCTCCCACTGTTGTTTAAGTACAATGTTGGTCTCCTTCTTGGGAAATGGTGGTGAGAGCAGGCAGGTCTTTGGGGCAGTCTGTCCTCACGTGCTGATTGGGAGCGCTGAACTGGGAGTATGTCAGAGACACGCAGGGGATGGGGAGTTGCTGCTCTCTTCTTGACTGTAAACCTGACTGTATTTTATTTCCTCTGTGCTTCCGTGGCGGTGGCTGGAGCAAGAGAATGGAGCTCTGTCGGGTAAAGTGGAGGAGATGGAGAGAGCAAAGGTCTCTGCCCAGGAGAAGCTGCGCTTGTGTAGAAGAACAGATGGAGAGCTCTGCGCAGAGAAAGCCCCCCTGGAGCAGCTGCTGAAGGAAGCAGAGGAGCAAGAAGAGGGGCTGCGGGCAGCGCTGAGGATCCGGGCAGAGGAGAAGGAAGAAAGCCAAGAGAAACTCATCCAGGTGGGACCAAAATGCTGGTGCTTCTGGGTGGGCGTTTGGCTGCTTGTCTGGGTGAAGCTGTGCCTGTGTTGGCCTCCTTTTTGGCATATTTACTTTGGAGGGCCAGAGAGTGGTGTCATCAGAACCAGGGGCTTGTTGTCCTCCTGGAAGATACAGCCTCCATTGTCCATCCATTGTTTTTCTTGCTGGCACAGACGGTGTGGGCGCAGCTCCCCGTGTGCCAGGGATCAGAGAGCAGCAATTTCAGATGCGGTTATTGCCATCACATTGGGCTGGGCTCTCTGTGCTCTGCCAGGTGACAAGGGAAGCCCGGCCATTCCCTCCGAGGGGCCCACGTTGCTATTTGAAATGGCAGAAACGGGCTTTCTGTGTACGAGAACCTGGAATCCAGCCTGTTTGAGGCTCAGCAGCACTTATCTCAGGGAAGGTGGTAGAAAACCAGCCCGGTGGTTCTGACTGTACTGACCTTAAACCCTTTGAATTTCAGCGTAGGAGGGATCTTAACACGCCTTCGCTTAGAAACAGAAGCCCCTCCAGACAAACAAGGTCTGAATGTAAAAACATTCTCGTTTCCAAACCCAAGAGCACATCCTATGGCCCAGAAAGGGCAGTTGGGATGATTTCCACAAAGCAGCACAAAGAAGAGGAGCATTCAACAGTAGGTCAGGCACACTCACGGCATTAAGGAAGGCTTATAATGCAATAAGATAAATGGCTGAGACGTTTGCTGTGGGTGAGGGAGGCCCCTCTTGGTCTTCCCTTGGCTGCTCGCAATCTGAAAACACACAGACCTCTCTGCTCTCACGGCTCCAGGCGGAGATTGAAGAACTACCAGAGAGACGAGCGCTCCTGTGTCACTGCCCGACAGCGCCCAGCAGCAGCAGCACTGGCCTTTAGGACCGAGCAGCACGGCCACAGCAGGGGGGCCTCTTCCATCACCACCATTTGCTGACACCCCTCCTGACCCATTTGCTGACACTGGGTGCTGAAACCCAGTCCCGTCTTCTGCTCCTCAACACCAGCACATCCTCATCAGAGCCACAACCTTCTCACAGCGAGGTGTCTGGGCCAGAAATAAAACGCATTCTCAGGCCACGCTGGCATCACCTCGGACATTCCCGCAGCCCCTCTTCACCTCACGTTCCCGGTGCCATTCTCTCTCCTTCGCTTCCAGCTCCTCCTGCGCCCTCATCCAATCCACCCTCAGTTTTCCAACATCTCCTTTAAGGGCTGAAGTCACCTCACTCGCTTTCTCGAGGTGCTCCCGCAGGAGAGCATTCCCTTTGGCCAGATCCTCACACCTTGGGAAGGGAGGAACAGCCAGGAGGTCACTGAACAACCCCCGTCCACAAGCAGCAGCCCCGGGATTTCCCGGCTCCCCCAACACTGACGTTGGTGTCAAACTGAGAGGCAGGAGAAGCGCTTTCTCGCATGAACTGAGATCTCTCAGGGCTGGCAAACTCATGTGCTTCTCCTTTAGCCTTCCGTGTCCTTCTACAGCTTTGCTTTCCCTTCCTCTTCAACTCGGACCATGCCCACAGGTAACGGCTGCCTCCCCTTCGTGCTGCCTCATCACTGGATGCATCCCCTTTCTCTGGCCTTGTCCCCACTCCCTCACCTACTGCTCCAGGGCATGACTTAGGCTGGGAAGGGACCCTTGGAGCTCAGCCGGAGGAACCCCCTGCTCAAAACAGAGCCATGCAGCACACACCCCTATTACTGCCCCACACAACAGGTTGTGGACCTTTCTCCTTCCAAAAGGGCTTGCCCCACCGCTTCCCTTGGGGCCACTGGGGAGCACTGACAGCTTTTCCCTGCCTTCCAGGAGCAGCCAGGACACCCACTAGGAGGGAACGCTTCTTCCTTCTGCCTTTGCTGCTCCTCTTCCACCTGAGGCAGGGCTTTCTCCAGGCTGTGGTCTTCTGTGGCTTCCCGCCTGCCTGGGGAGGGATCCCTGAAGAAGAAAGGGAATGTTTAGTCCACTTCTTGTGTTCCCTTCACTGCTGTTCGCATCCGTCGCTTTCCCCTCCCTTCCTTGGGCATCTCAGGAGCTGAGATGCCTCAGCTGAGGTGAGGCATCTCAGGTGGCTTCTTCCAGGCATAACACTCTGGTCACTACAGAGAGGAAGGGAGGGGAAGCTGTCGCTCACCGCCAGCAGCTCTCCTCAGTCTCCCACTCTTGCACTCTCACAGCTGGGTATCCTCAGCTCATGACCGCCAGTGCTCGCTGCCACCCGAACCCCGGGAATGGTGCGGGACATCAGGTGCAGGAGCCCAGGAGTTGCAGGGGTTCAGCCGGTGACAGGAAATGGGCACCTACAAGGACAGAGTCAGAAAGCCCTGATGAAAGCCCAAGGGCAGGAAGAGGCAGGACTTGCTTCCCCTTTCTGTGGGAAACACCCTTGACAGGGAGCTGTTTCTAGCCCAGAAGAGAGCTGTTGCGGGCATGGAGCAGGGGATGGCTCTGGCACCTTCTCCCCGTGGGAAGTGCCCTCAGAGACTGTGCGTGTGGGGAGATGCACGGTGGCCCTGTGCCACGCAGCAGGGCTCCATCGGGAGCCCCTGGGGAGCTGCCATGGAGTTCTTTCCCGACCCTGCGCAGCACCATCCCTCGCCCTCCCTTGCCAGCGGACTTGCACTGCCTTGGAGCAGTTCTCAGAGTTGGGAAAGACGGGCAGCAGCAGAGCCTGGGACACACCTGGGCTTCTGCACCTTCTGGACCTTGCCGCTTTGTTGCAGTGCCCGTCTTTTCTCTCTCTTCCTTCTTGTCTCTTCTTGTTGGCAGTGCCTCTCCCCTGAGCAGGCCTCTTCTCTCTTTCTTTTTCTTGGGTTTTCAGTTTCCTGGAGGGAGCCTGCAAACCTTTCCATCCCACAGCATGGTTAGATAGCTCTAGCCGGGATCAGCTGGGTGAACCAGTTCTTGATTGAACCCAAGCTGACTCCTTGTACCTTCTTTCCTCTGAAAGGCTCCTTCTTTGTTCTTGGGCACATCCCAGGGAGTCTTGCGTGGTCTCTGGGGCGGTTGGAGGCAAAGCGGCGGGTGCCTAAACCAGAAATGTTGGCGTTAGCAGGTGACAAGGGACGTCCTGGAGGAGTAAGCCACTGCTGGGCGAATCGCTCACTAGAGAAGATCCCTGGTCTGGTTTGCATTAGCCCTTTCTCCCAGGGGCCTCCCGGGGGAACATAGTGTTCACAGCGGGGTGTGACACTCAGTTCATTTGGGGGGCCGTTCAGCAGGGAGCCTGCGGTCCCCCTCCAGGCAAGAAGAGCCTTGCCCGCTTCATTCTGCTGCAGTTTCTTCACCCTCCTGAGACAGAGCTCTGCGCATGTCCCTTTGGTGCAACAGCACCTTCTGTGGTGGCTTTGCTTCTGGAAGCTGTCCTTCTGTAGGTCTTTTGTAGGCCTGTCCTTTGGCTGAGGACGTGCCTAACGCATTGGAGAAAGACCCCTTCCAGTTTTACTTACAAGGCACCATTCCAAGGGGGATGAACAAGCCCCACCCAAAGGCACAAGAGCTGAAATACCAGGAAGAGGCAGAGCAGCTACTTGGACTCCTCAGGAACTCCTCCTCCAGGAGACGCCTTGTCCCAGAGTTTGTGGACCTGCCCTACCTCTGCCGTTGGCGATCCTTCCACCGTATCTACCCCTGCTGCTTTCTGGAGGACGAGCAGAGAGGGTGGTGCATCCAGGAAGGCTTTTGCTTCGTGCTCCACGTCTGCCTCGCCTGCGTGGTCCCGTTGCTCTTCCAAAGGCAGCTCTGGGAAGCAAAAGCACATGCAGCAAAGTGACTTGTTGGAAGTGGACAACAGCTAAAGCCAAAGCCACCCAAAGCCCTAGACCAGCTTTCCGCTCGGGCTGTGACAACGCTCAGTCCCTCCTCCTACCTGTGGCTGTGTGCGTGGGTGCTGGCGACTCCTCAGCTGAAGGACTGGAAGGGCCGGCCATCTCTTCCCCAAAGATTTCACAGGGCTTTTCCATGGGGAACTCCACCAGCACCTTCAGCTGCACACATCACAGCCTCGGTTGCAGGGCAGGTGGCTGAAAAGGTGGCAAGCAGCCTTTCCCACTCCTCACCCTTGCCTCCACGCAGAAGGCGGTGGGGCTGCTCTTCCAGGCAGCCACCCCCCCCCAGCCCAGCCCTCCCCACCAGCATTTGCTCAATAGAGAGGAAGGAGGCAGCCAGGCACCTCTCAACCGCCAAGCTCTGCTGGGCCGGGAAGGCTGCAGCCGGCTGCTCCATCCAGCGTACCTTCCCAGTGCCCTCCAGCGGGACCTCCAGCGGGAGCAGGTCCTCCTTGGGTGGGCTCAGCAGGTTTGGCCCAAGGCAGATGGCCAGGTTGCTGCAGCTCATCCTGCTGGTGCAGACGTTGTGGCCGATGTGCTGCAGGACGGGGAGTAGCCGCTTCAGGAGGAGGACATGTGCTGCTGTCAAGTTCTCGGCCACCCTGAGGGAACAGGAGCACAAGGTGAAGAAAGCAGACGTTGCCCACAGCCATGGCCAAAGCTTGCCCAAGGCAGGTGGGAGGCAGCGGCTGTGTTGCGCAGCTTTCCAGGTGCTCTCAGCCAGCGCTCAGGGCTCCTGCTCAACAGGCAGGCTGCTGCCCACACTTACGCTTTCAGCTCTCCCGCGTCGGCCTGCTTGCTCCTCCTCTCCATGGCTGGCATCCAGTCCTCATAGAGGTCGATGACGAGGAGCTTGGTGGGGATGCTTTGGAGGAAGCTGTGCAATGCCAAGGGCTGACCCTTTCTCCTGGCTTTTTGATTGTGTTTTTAGCGGTTCTTTATTGTATTTGATTGGTTTTTGTATTGTTTCTTGGCCAGTCTTGGCCAAACTTCTTTCTCTCGGAAGGGAACTCTTCTGATTCTCCAAAGGAAGAGCTGTCTCTGCATCTGGAATGTTTCTGGCATCTGCTGTCTTTGATGATCTGTTGCTGTTCTCTGCGCAGGGCCAGGGTGGGTCTGGCTTTTTTCCCCCACCCATGCGTTAGCTGAGGCGAGGTCTGGCTGAGGACAGCCCCCTGCCACTGGCTTTCTCATCCTCAGCCTGAAACAATGCCAACTCCAGGCCCCAATAACCTGGGTGGCGCTCCAGGGGAGTCCAACAGGCTGTGGCGATCTGCAGTGGTTTCCGGCGGTCTCCGGCGGTCTCTGGTGTTCTGCGATGGTCTCCGGTGTTCTCCGACGGTCTCCAGCGGTGTCCGGCGGTCTCCGATGGTCCCCAGCATTCTCTTGCGGTGTCCGGTGGTCTCCATTGATGAGACCGCCGGACACCGCTGGAGACCATCGGAGGCCACCGGTGGCTGGCAGTCTGCGGTGGTCTTCGATGGACTCTGGCGGTTTCCAGCGGACTCCGACGGTCTCCAGTGTGAGACCACCGGAGGCCGCAGGACACCGCCAGTGTCTGATCCTCTCCGGTGGTCTCCCATGGTGTCCTGTGGTCTCCGCCGGTCTCTGGTGGTCTCCGACGCTCTCCAGCAGTCTCAGCCGTCTCC
Source organism: Numenius arquata (assembly GCF_964106895.1). Taxonomy (NCBI): domain Eukaryota; kingdom Metazoa; phylum Chordata; class Aves; order Charadriiformes; family Scolopacidae; genus Numenius; species Numenius arquata. The sequence continues at coordinate 17,778,522 of NC_133587.1, read as the reverse complement.
AAGGGACTCCTCCTGGTCCTATGGGGCTGCCGGCCCGAAGATGGCAGCCCCTCTCCTCGCCTCTTCCCCGCGGCTCTGAAAGAGAAATCACAGAATCGTTTACGTTGGAAAAGAAATGGAAGCTCATGGAGTCTAGCTGTTAGCCTGGCACCGCCAAGTCCGCAGCTCAACCACGTTCCTAAGGCCCACATCTACAGGTCTTTGAAATCCCTCCCGGGAGGGTGCCTCAAGCCCTTCCCTGGGCAGCCTGTTCCAATGCTTGTCAAGCCCTTCAGGGAAGAACTCTTTCCCAGTCTCCCCTCTCAACCTCCCCTGGCGCAACTTGAGGCCGTTTCCCCTTGTCCTGTCCCTCGTGCCTTGGGAGAAGAGAGCGACAGCCCCCTGGCTCCAGCCTCCTCTCGGGGAGTTGTCGGGAGCGGTAAGGTCTGGTGCTGGTGTTGTGGGGCTGCCGGGCAGAAGAGGGCAGCCCCTCTCCTCTCCTCTCCTCTTGCCCAGGCCTGAGGGCAGAGGAGATAGCCCCCCTTGCTGAGGGGCGGGGGTGTGGGGAGGGAAAGCAGGGCTCCTCGGCGGCTTGACAGCCGGCTGATGTTCCTGCTGAGCCTGCCGCATGGCGGTGTGGATGGCCCACTTACGGTTAGCGTCGGCCGCGGGGCCGGCGCCGCTTGCTGGACCATGGCTTTGCGGAGGGTCCCTTTGAGCCGGCGGGGGTCCTGCGGCGCTTTGGGCCCGCTGCTGCTGGAGGCAGCCTGGCCACGGTGGAGGTGTGCCCTGTCAGGCCTGCGGGAGAGGGATCCACCTCCATTGGCTCCTCTGCCGGTGGGTCGACCTCCATGGGCTCTCCCTCGTCCCTCTTGGCGGGTGGGTCGACCTCCATGGGCTCTTCCTTCTCCCTCTTCAGGGGTGGGTCGACCTCCATGGGCTCAACTCCTTGGCCATCGCTGCTGCTGCCGCTGCTGCTGGCCGCAGCCCACTTGCGTTTCTCTCGGTGCTTGGGCATCCTCCGGGCTTCCGAGGAGCCCCTTCTGGCTGGGCCCACTCAATGTGGGCGCTCGTCCCACCCAATGTGGGCACTGGCCTCCCTTTGCCGCCTCCTCCTCTACCAAGCAGGCTTGGTGCAGGAATCTCTGGCTGCTGAGCGAGCTGTGGGTCAGCCACAGGGGTGCCAGTTGGCCAACGGCCGGCCGGTGACGTCATCAACGGACCTTTCTGTGTCTGGGAGGGTGGCCCATGAGGCCCTGCAGGCCCCATGCCGGGCGGCCCTTTGGCTTGCCAGAGAGCAAGGCAGCCCCTGGGGCAGCGGGACTGCCCTCCAGCTCCCCTCCTGTGCCCAGAGGATGCCCAGAAGCTCTGAAGTGGCGGCATCAGACCAGCTGGCGTGTCCCCTCGGAGTTCTGCCTGCGTCCTCTGGCTTTGCTCTGCCTCTTCCTGAGCGCTTGTGCCTCAGGTTTTTCTGCCATTTGCACTCTGTCCCTTTGCAAAAGGGCAGAGCGTGGTTGTGGAATTGCAGTCCAGGTCTAGAGGTGTGGCCTGGAAAGCCCAGTGCCTTTTTTCCCCCATTGCAGTGTCCAGAAGTTGCTGCTTGAAAGCTGAAATCCTCTTCTTCATCGGCCGTAAAGCGTTCCTTCTTCACCAGTCACACCTGGAGACAGAAACATCACCCGTTTCTCCAGGTGATTCCCAAAGCTTGTGCTGGGGAAAGTGTTTGGGTGGAAACTGCACTGAAAAACCTTTCACTCTCGCTCAGACAAATGTAGAGAAATTCCCCTTGAATACCTTTCAGATGACAGCGATTCTACTTCCTTGAAGCTGAAAAACTAGGAAGGTTTTTCCTGATTGGTACGAGTGTAACTGGGTCCCAATTTCCCCCAATAATGATGGATACAAGCTTTAGATTGGTGTGGGAGGAAGCACTTGCTTCTAGATGCCTCTGCTTAATGGCAAACTGGTTTTGCAACCCTTAACATCATGCAAACATTAAACTGGCTGCAAAAAAATTGGAGCTGGAGCTGTCTCTTTCCTTCCAGTATCTTCATGGGGTCACCTGTTAATGTGCCTGTAGCATTTTAAAGGCGAAACTGCCAGGCAAATGCTCCTTTTCAGATGTTTTCCTGCAACGGGAAGTGGTAGCCCCTCCACAGGTCAAGGTGTGACATGCTCACTTTTGAACTCCCTATCTCAATCCCTCTTCCCCTCAGCATCATTACCGAGAGTGTTATTTCCTCAGTTGGTGTCCGTCTGGAGAAGAAAAGTGTCCTTTTTGAGCGCAGGCCCATGACACGAAGATGCTGAACGTTTGTGCCTAGGGATTTAGTTTGTTCATGAACAAAGGGAGAGGATTGCTGTGTCTGTTGCTCTGCGTGTCTTTATTGCTTATGTCCTTATCACTTGTTGCTAGTCGTGCTCACAAAACAAGCAAAAAGGGCAATTGAGGGTTGTTTAATTTGTGCTAAGGTCAATTTACAAGGGAAGGTGCTAGAGGAGGGCGACCTTGGGCCCATTCCAACGATGTCAGGTGGATTTTACTGAAATGCCCTGAACAGGAAGATTTCTTCCTTTCCCTGAACAGGATCTTTTGGTAATAGTATGCCAGCTAACCGGGTGGCCAGAAGCATTTCCAGTTGCTTCAGCAACTACGGGATCAGTTATTAAAGTGCTTTTAGGACAAATAATTCCTAGATAGGGAGTAATAGAGGCAATAGACTCACATAGAGGAACACATTTTACTGGAAAAATTCTTCAAGGGGTTGTGGTGGCCTTAGGAATACAATGAGATTTCCGTACTCTGTGGAAGCCCCAGAGTTCAGGGAAAGTAGAGAAGGTGAATGGGGGAATTAAGCAGCATCTTTTGAAATTATTTTTGGAAACCAAAATGCCATGGATATGTCTTCTACCATTAGCTTTAGCTAGCATAGGGGCCAAACCCAGAGGAGATACTCAACTATCCCCCTTTGAATGAATGTTTGGAATCCCTTACCCTGCTAACTCTCGACCTAGTGGGGAGGTAGAAATAAGTGACGTCTACTTGAAACAATATGTGGCCGGGATACTGTCTCTTGTGAAATCTCTTTGACAGGAAGCTCAGCTGGCACAGACCCTGCCTTTGGACTTTGCTGTCTAGAGCATCCAACGGGGAGGTTGGGTCCTAATTAAAGAATGGAAAGAAGCACCACTGGTGGCAAAGTGGCAGAGACCGTACCAAGCGTTATTAACCGCGGAAACAGCAGTTAAGACGGCCAAACACGGGTGGACTCATCATATTCGAACACGGGTGGACTCGTCATATTCGAGTCAAGACGTCCAAGGCCCTGGAAAACTGGACTTGGGAGCTAAAGGAAGAGGAGGGGAAACTGCAGCTAGCCTTCCGTAGAAAAAGACTCCATTAGTAGTATTTGATAAGTTAAAAATCAAGGGCAAGGCTGGATTGACCTCTGTCAATTGCCACAATAAGAAATTCTAAACTCCGTTACTGGCTGCAACCCAGTAGGCGTTGAGCAGTGGAAGCACATGCCATACCAGACCTTGATTTGAAAAAGTGAAAAATGGAAGTTTAGGGTGGGAGACTAGAACTAACTCTTACAAGGAGTGGGTCAGACCGGTAGCCATCAGGTAGACCTCGGGAGTGTGGGACAGGATTCAGCTGGTCTCAGCAAAACCCCCAGCACTGCTCAGTTGATAAAAGAAAATGTGCTGGAACTTGTGGGCCACAGGCCCTGGGAAAGATAAGATAAAAACTTTCAGAATAGGGAGTACTGACATCCTACAAGGACAGCTGGTGAGACTGTAAAACAATTATCCTGTTGTCCTTGCTCAAGATAGATTTATAGGTGTTTAGATAAATACTTTTTGCATTAGCATCAGCATTAGCCAATCTGTGAGTGCCTAATGTGGAATGTGAACCAATTAGCTTAGAACACGCTACCTTAGGACTAGTATAAATGTATGTAAAGAATTATAATAAAATCGACATCTTGCTTGCATCAAGCTGCGTCTCGTATCTCCATCGCGGCAAATTGGTGACCCCGACGTGATGGGTTTATGAATCGCCTAGCTGAGCGACTTGCTGCGAGTCCCACAGAACTTTGAATGAGCTGCTGAAAGGAAGCAGGAGCCGGCCGGCAATCAATCCCCGGAGTAGAGAGGTGAGCTGTGGGAAACATGGGGAATCAAGCGTCTTCCCCTGAGAGAGACGTATATGAGCTTATGAAAGCTCTCCTTAAAAAGCATGGAAAGAATATCTCTGGGCATGATCTTAAAACGATACTTAAATGGGTGCAAGTGAAAATACCCACTGTGACTGCATCCACTATTTTTACGCGAGAACTTTGGGACGATGTGGGAGTGAAATTATGGGATGCAGCGACTACGGGGAATGCTGAAGCACGGCATATGCTTCCGTGGTGGAGAAGTATTTTTGAAACTTTAAAAGCCCAGGAAAAAAGTCACAAAGATGAAGCAGAGAGAGAGGAAGACTCTCCTGCGATACCTCCGTTATCGTCGGAGGGTAAAAAATCCATTGCACCACTAGAGGTGTGTGCTGCGGGGTATCCCCCAGAGGAGGATCCCTTTGATCCGGGACCAGTGGACCCTGAAAAGGAGCCAGACCTCTACCCCCCCGACCCACACGATGTGTGGGCTAACATAAGGCGCCAAGCCTTAAAGGAAGGAGAACTAGAGATTGCTAAAATGATAGTAGCTCCCGTGATTTATCAAGGTCGGGGGGCACAGTGGGAAGCTCTATCTTTTCCGGTAGTTAAGGAGTTGCGCCGTACTGTCACTGAACATGGACTTTCCTCGCCGTATTTTGCAAGCTTGTTATCCTCTGTTTTTGATACATATGTTATGACTCCGCATGATTTAAAATCCTTAGCGCGATTGCTATTGACGCCGACACAATATACTTTGTGGGAGGCTCATTGGAGAGGGGGACTCCAAGCACTCCTTTTAACTTATGTAGGTCATAATAATAACGCTATTGCTGCACTGACCTTGGAGCACCTCACAGGCACAGGTCAGCACACTAACCCTGTAAATCAAGCTCGAATTCCACGGGAGGCCCTCGAGGCAACTCGTGAAGAAGCGAAAAAGGCCTTTTTCAAGGTTCCCGATTCTCAGAAACCGCAAAAGGCTTTTACTACTATTACCCAGGAACCCCGAGAACCTTATATGCAGTTTATTGACAGACCAAAACAAGACTTGGAACGCCAAATAGATAACACAGAGGCACGCGAAATTTTGTTGCTAAAACTGGCTGCTGAAAATGCTAACGCGGATTGCAAAAAATTGTTAAAATCCCTCCCAAACCCGAACCCTACATTAATTGAAATGGTGGAGGCTTGTAATAGAATTGGTACTATGGATCATAAATTTGAGGCCATGGCCGCTGCTTTCGCAGCTATGCATGGTCCAACGGGACCAGGAAACTGTTATGGTTGTGGCAAACCCGGGCATCTGAAGAAAAATTGTCTAAATGCTAATACCAGTGCTAGATCCCAAGCCCCTGGGATTTGTCCCAGGTGCCGAAAAGGGCGTCATTATGCTAATCAATGTCGGTCCAAGTACGATTTTCAGGGACAACTGATACAGGGAAACCGGCTACGGAGCGCGGAGCAGCGACGCGTGCAGACACAAATACCACAGCCGACGCTTCAACCCCCTCGGAGGGAAGCAGCAGTGCCTCAGGTCTTCGCCCAGCAACAACAGGCAGCGCCGGACTGGACCTGGCAACCGCTCACACAGTAACGTTACTCGATTCCTCGGTCCACCTATTGTCAACAAATGTCTCGGGACCTTTACCCCCTAAAACACAAGCCTTATTATTAGGAAGATCATCTACAACATTGTCAGGGCTTTTTGTGTTACCAGGTGTTATTGACTCTGATAGCACTGATGAAATTAAGATTATGGCATGGACCCCGTTTCCTCCTTGCACTGTACCGAAAGATAGCCGTATAGCGCAATTGATACTGATTCCCACAGGCACAAGTTGCCCAATTTCTAGTCAGCTCCAACAAAGGCAGGGTGGGTTCGGATCTACGGGGAGCCCACAAATCTTATGGGTACAGTCTCTCTCCCAAAAACGGCCTATATGCCAATGCACCCTCATTCGCGGAGGGCAGCAGGTGGTGTTAAACGGAATTATTGACACCGGGGCTGATGTTACAGTAATATCTCAAGCTAAATGGCCCCCACAGTGGCCCCTAGCCAATATTTCCCAGGCGTTAGCTGGGATCGGTGGAACCGGCAGCAGCCACCAAAGCTTGGAATTAATCCAAATTCAAGGCCCAGAAGGACGTATAGCCTCTGTCAAACCTTTTGTATTACCTGTTCCCATGATTTTATGGGGGCGTGACGTACTATCACAATGGGGAATGTCCATTCAAACCCATTTTTAGGTGGGGCCATTGAAATGCGCGACACCCTAAAATTAACCTGGAAAACCGATGTCCCCATTTGGGTAGATCAATGGCCCCTACCTTTAGAAAAGCTTCGCGCCCTTCAAGAATTAGTTACGGAGCAACTAATGAAAGGACATATTGTACCTTCTACTAGTCCATGGAACTCACCGGTTTTTGTTATTAAAAAACAGACCGACAAGTGGCGCTTGCTCCATGACCTTAGAAAAATTAATGATGCTATGGAAGACATGGGAGCCCTACAACCCGGACTCCCGTCCCCTACTATGATTCCTCGAGATTGGCACTTGACTGTTATTGACCTCAAAGACTGTTTTTTTAATATTCCTCTGCATCCAAATGATGCTCCTAAATTTGCTTTTTCAGTTCCAAGCGTCAACATGCAAGCTCCGTTGCAAAGATACCAGTGGGTTGTGCTGCCACAAGGAATGAAAAATAGCCCCACGATATGTCAATGGTATGTAGCCAAAGTGCTTAGTCCAGTCAGGACTGCAATGTCTAGTGTCTTATTGTACCACTATATGGATGATATCCTGGTGGCTGCACAACATCACGAGGTCATGGAGGAAGCTGTAGCCCTTGTCACGGCTGCCGTTAATTCGGCAGGCCTCTGTATCGCGCCGGAAAAAATTCAGAAAACACCGCCGTGGAAATATTTAGGCTGGTGCATAAGGGCTCAAACTATAGTTCCTCAACCTTTACAGATACAGACAGATATAAAAAACTTGCATGATGTGCAAAAATTGCTGGGAACAATCAATTGGGTCCGACCGCTGTTGGGAATTTCTAATGCGGACTTAGGTCCTTTATTCGAACTGCTTAAAGGAGATACTGACTTGCGTTCCCACCGCAGTCTTGATCCTGAGGCCATTGACTCCTTACAAAAGGTTGCTACCGCAATCACTCTTAAACAAGCACACCGGTGGGCTCCCGAACTACCTTTTTATCTAATTATTTTAAACCCCGCTCGACAGCCTCATGCACTAATATTTCAATGGGACTCTCAAAAATCAGACCCACTGCTGATTATCGAATGGGTTTTCTTGTCGAATCAATCTACAAGAACCATTTCGACGCAGCATGAGATGTTTGCTTCTTTGATAATTAAAGCCAGGCAACGCTTGTTAACGTTATCAGGAGTAGACTTTGCTTGTATTTGTTTACCTGTGACAAATATGTATCTACAATGGCTTTATCAGCAGTCAGACACCTTTATTATGGCGTTGGCAGACTATACGGGCCAACTCACATCCTACCCACCTTCGCATAAGCTGCTTAATGTCGATTTTCGCTTGATACCCAAGCCGAAAAGGAGTGATCAGCCATTACAAGCCCTTACTGTATTTACAGACGGGTCTGGAAAATCGCACAAATCAGTCATTTTATGGTGGGACAACCAGCATGAACGCTGGGACTCGGACATAGAGACTGTTCCTGGTTCTCCCCAGATAGTGGAGTTAACTGCGGTTGTTCGAGTTTTTCGGAGGTGGTCCACACCGCTTAATCTCATCACTGATTCAGCCTATGTTGCGGGGATTGTTGAGCGAGCTGAAGCATCTGTGTTACGCAATGTCCCACATTCTGACCTATTTGCTTTATTACAAGAACTTATCTTTCTCTTGGACTCTCGCCCTCACCCCTATTTTGTTATGCATGTCAGATCACACACTTCTCTACCTGGTTTTATTGCAGAAGGGAATCGACGAGCCGATTTGCTGACATTACCAGTACAGGTGTTGCCGGATCGCGTGGCACAGGCTAAACTCAGCCATTCCTTTTTTCACCAGAATGCTGGAGGTCTCAAACGGCAGTTTGGACTTACCTCTCAACAAGCATCTAACATTATTGCTCTATGTCCTGACTACCAAAGGCATTCTTTCCCGTCAGTCGCAGGAGGAGTTAATCCCAGAGGACTACAGAGTCTACAGCTATGGCAAACAGACGTTACGCATTATCCGGAGTTTGGTAAATTGAAATATGTCCATTCCTCCATTGACACCTTTTCAGGTGCTTTATTTGCTTCTTGCCACACAGGAGAGAAGGCACGTGATGTCCGCAAACACTTGATGCGCGCTTTTGCTACTTTAGGTATACCTTCACAAATAAAGACGGACAACGGTCCTGCTTATGTCTCTACGGCAACAAAAGCATTTTTTGACTCCTGGGGTGTGACTCACATTACTGGTATTCCTTATTCCCCTACAGGTCAATCTCTAATTGAACGCTCTCACCAATCTTTGAAGCGTTTGTTACAACAACAAAAAGGGGGAGTAGGAACTGCTACTCCTGAGGAACGTCTGCAGAAAGCTTTGTATGTTTTTAACTTTTTGAATTGCTCTTTGTTAGATAGCAACCCTCCGATAGTCCGACATTTTAACACGAATGCTTCACTTGAGGTGCGAGTCAAAGCCCCCGTGTTGGTTCGTGATCCGGAAACAGGTAAGATCATGGGACCGTATCCCCTTATCACATGGGGCAGAGGCTATGCTTGTGTCTCCACAGAGAAAGGCCCCCGATGGATCCCGGCAAAGAGTGTACGACCCTTCCGTGAATCCCTACCACAATCATCCAGCAGCTCAAAGCTGGGGTCTCTAAGCTTCGACAAAGCGACAGTTGGGATTGGTTAGATAAACTTTTTGAAGGATGGGGATTGTCAGGGTGGTTAAGGAGTCTTGTGAAAATGATTATGTATGCTTTGGCTGTCTTTGTTTTCTTGTTACTTTTTTTGCCGTGTTTGTTGCAATGCTTACAAGGATTGATAGCACGCTCCATAAAAAGAGTTCTTACTGTGCAACAAGAAGGGGGAGATGTGGGACAGGATTCAGCTGGTCTCAGCAAAACCCCCAGCACTGCTCAGTTGATAAAAGAAAATGTGCTGGAACTTGTGGGCCACAGGCCCTGGGAAAGATAAGATAAAAACTTTCAGAATAGGGAGTACTGACATCCTACAAGGACAGCTGGTGAGACTGTAAAACAATTATCCTGTTGTCCTTGCTCAAGATAGATTTATAGGTGTTTAGAAAAATACTTTTTGCATTAGCATCAGCATTAGCCAATCTGTGAGTGCCTAATGTGGAATGTGAACCAATTAGCTTAGAACACGCTACCTTAGGACTAGTATAAATGTATGTAAAGAATTATAATAAAATCGACATCTTGCTCGCATCAAGCTGCGTCCCGTCTCTCCATCGCGGCAGGGAGGAGTTCCGTGTGTTTACCCAAAGGATCTACGGTATAGATCCATAAGGAAAAGAGGCCCCTTATTTAACTTCCAGCAACTGGTGAGCAGACACTAACTGAATTGTTTCCGTATATTCACTTGCCACATCAAGTGTAGAAAGATGATAAGCTCAAGATGAAATTTTTAGTAATGATCATGTTTCTATACTATTGGCAAAATCGAAGTCTGGGATGGGAAAACCGATTTTTGACTCTAGGGGACGAGGTAGCCAAAGCTTTTAACCTCAGTAATTGCTGGGTCCGTGGAGGTCCAGGAGGAGCTGAAGATTGGCTGTGGGTAGCCCAGCCTGTCCAGCCTAAATGGTTGGTGAGTGACTTAAGTAGAGTGCATAATGGAACTGGGTTCTGGAAGGAAGACGGAGGTACATGGAAAATACAGTACCCAGGAAAAGGAAATTACTGTCTGAACAGAACCAAGCTGGGAGGGAAAAATGTAGGTAAAAGCGAATGTGAGTGGACATTGTCACCAGGAATGGGTTGTTACGATCCATATTGTAGACCTTATAATTGCTTTAGGTACCGAGGAAGATGGAACCAAACGCATGTTAAGCTTATAGGTGGCACCTGGGTAAAGTGCTCTTTCAAAGAACCTTGGCACAGTGGATGCAAAGCAGTTGCGAGAGAAATTACGCAAAAAGGGGGATTTAGAGATTCTTTATTCCTGGCTTGTCAGTGGGACAATACCATTAACAAGAATCATGTAATAAGGGTTTATCAATGGGGCTGGCAAAACTCAAGTGGAACTAGGACCTATTTTAGAAAATTTTGGTCGGCTACAAATTGAACTAAGAATGGTAGGGGATGTAACTGTAAAGGGCACCCAGATGCGGGAGCCTTTGAATGTGATTATTGCGATTCCTATGGCGATTTCAGTATAGCAGGAGGACCCCTGGGATCAAAAGATACTCTATACTGTGAAATACCACAGGATAATGAAACATGGGAAGGCCCATTCGCTAACGGGGCTTGGGCTTTGAAGGGCCATTACTGGATTTGTGGGCAACACGCCTACCAAAGGTTACCTCCAAAGCGCTCAGGGATACGTTCTATAGGATATATGAGACCGTTATTTTCCTTATTACCACAAGTTCAAGGAAACGAGTTAGGGGTTAATGGATAGGATGATCTGATAAGAGAACGACGAGCAACTGATAAATCCCTAACTAAAGGGGGTTCCCAATCATGGGGAAAAGATGAATTATACATCAGATGAACCTGAACGAATTATACGGTATTCTGGACCAGCAGCACGGAATCCCCACCAGGTGATTTCTGGAGCAAGAGACCCCATTTATAATTTAAATAGGATAGTTAGATTACAAGCCGGTTTTTGCAATTTTACCTAACCAGAGCGCTGAGGCTCTTGACTTTCTTGCAGACCAATCTGCTCAGATGAGGAATGCAATTTTCCAACACCCAAGGGTCCTAGATTATTTGCTAGCAGAAGAAGGGGGAGTTGGTGGAAAACTAAAGGAACCCAGCTCCTGTTTACAAATCCATGATCACGGGGCGGTAGTAAAACAGATAAGAAAAGGAATGAGAAAACTAGCTCACGTGCCAGTTCAAACCGGGAAAGGATGGGAATTAGACATGTTCTCGTGGTTGCCTGGTGGACCATGGGTTAAACGCATGGTGGTTTTCTCCCTTTGTGCGGTAGCAGCTCTGATTTTTGTACCATGTAGGATACCTTGTTTCATGCAGCTCATTCAGCATGGAGTCAGAAGAATGCAAGTCGTAGCTGTGCCCAGTGACCCAGAATTAGCTACAAGGGGACCGAAGATGATGGCTCTGCAAATAGCTCCAAAACCAAAAAGAAGACAAGAAGAAAAGGTCCAATGAACGGTGACTAAAGGTTGTAAAGACAAATAGTGAAATAAACAGAGGAGGGGCTGATAAGAAAATAGGGATAAGAGTGTCTCCACAAACAGGGAAGTTAACGGAAATGGCAGGAGTGAGACAACCAAAAGAAGAGGAGAGTTAATTGAAGCTGCAGGAGTGAGGTAACTGAAAACTAGGGGAAATAAGGGAAACTGCAAAAGTTGGACAATTAAAAATGGCAAAAGTTAAACTTTGATGTAATAGGCGGATCGAGAAGTCTGTACCTTCCAAGTACCTCAGCCAATGGGGAAAGGAAGAGGGTTACGTGCGGCCGGGGAATTAGGATAAAAGGGAGGCTGCGTCCTCCGGCAAATGGAGACACCCCACAGGGATATGCCCCAGGGGACTCTCCCTTTATTCGAATAAAGCCTTTGCAGGACTCCTCTGTCTCCTTTGTGAACATCGACCTCTGGCTATGGGGTTTTCCGCACACGTCCTTTCTATCGCTTGGCTAAGATTTCAGAGTTTAGCATGCTAGTAGTCACTTCCCGAGAATCTGTTGCGGCAACGAATCTCTGCACCTCGAGGGGCAGGACCTTAAGCGAGCGTCCCCACTCAAGGGGAGATCCTGGCCTGCAGCCGCTGCCCTGCAGGAGAGCTCCAGGGGCTCTTGGGCTGTCCGCTATTTCTGGAGTGAGATAACTGACCTAGAGTCATATTCCCACAGGAACCAAGCACCGAGGTCCCCACTCCAGACAGTGTTTTGGCTGCGTTGCCAGCACGTCCCCCCCCGTTGCGTCCCCCCCCAGCAAAGTGCGGGGGCAACTCATCACATCTGCCACCGGTGGTTATGGCTTGAGCAGGAGCCGGGAGGGGCAGAGGGGGAAAGCAGGGGAGAGCACAGCGCCACCCCCCCGTTCCCTGCCGGCAGCCGGGGCCCCTCCCGCTGCCCATCGGGGAGGAGAAGGTTCGGGAGCTGCCCCCGGGCCCGTCGGGGTTTCGCACCGGGCCGGGCCTCCCGCTCCCGCGGCAGCCGAGGCTGAAGTTGGAGCCTCCGGCAGAGGCTCCGGCGGGGCCGCTGCCTTCGCCGGGCGGCGGCCCGTCCCCGCGGCGCCGGCTCTCGCCCTCCCCCTCGGGGGACCCCCCGCTGGCGGGGACCGGTTCCCCCCGCTCCCCCCTCCCGCCCCCAACCTTCGCCGGGGCCGGGGCCGGGGCCGGGGCCGGGGCCGGTCTCCGAGCGGAGCTGCCGGAGCCACCCGCGGCCGGGGCGGCCTCTCCCCCGCGGCAGCCCCGCAGCCCCGAGGGCAGCGCCGCCGCAGAGCGGCCCCGAGCGAGCCCGGCCCTCCCGCCCCGCGGCTCCCGGCGGCGCCCGGCGGGCAGGGGCAGCCGCTCCGCCCGCCCCGGCAGGCGCCGGGCCGCGGTCCGCCGGGGCAGGCGGCGGAGCAGCCCCCGCCGCGGGGCCCGTCCGGCGGCGGAGCCCGGCTGGCGAGCGGGGGCATGGCGGCGCCGGGCCCGGGCTCCCTGCAGCGCCGGCGGCAGAGCTGGCAGGAGGCGCGGCCCCGGCAAGCGGTGCTGGTGCGGAAGCTGCAGGCGAAGGTGAGGAGCGGGGGCGCCTGCCCGGGGGGAGCTGCCCGGGGCCGGGCCGGGCCGCGGTGGCGGGGCCGGGGTGCCCGGGCCGCCCGCGCCGCCCGCAGAGGGGACTCGGCGGCGGAGCCCTCGGGGGGCGAAGGCGCGGCCCCGGCGGGGCCCCCCCCGGGAGCCGCCGCGGCCGCCGTCCCCCCCGAGCCGCTGGCCGGGGCCTGGGCGGGCTCGGGGGAAGCGAGGCTTCCCGGTGCCGTAAGGACTCGGGCTGGGATGGGCAGCGCTGTGGCATGTAACCTCCCCAGTTACATGGAATGGCTTCAAGCTCCAACAGGGTAGGTTTAGACTGAACATTAGGAAAGAATTTTTCACAGAAAGAGTGGTCGGGCATTGGAATAGGCTACCCAGGGAGGTGGTTGAGTCACCATCCCTGGATGTGTTTAAGAGCCGTTTAGATGTGGTCTTGGGGGATATGGTATAGGGGAGAACTTTGTAGAGTAGGGTAGATGGTTGGACTCGATGATCCCAAGGGTCTCTTCCAACCTAGACGATTCTATGATTGTATGATTCTATGTGCTGAGCTTGGGCTGCAGAGAGCCCGAGAAAAGCCGGTGCCGGAGGAGCCGGCTCTGTCCCCAGGGGCGCTCGCTCCTCTCCATGGCGAGTCTCCCCCCGGCTCCTGCAGGAGCGGACTCGCTGCCGAGAGCTGGAGCAGCAGCTGGAAGCAGGAGGGGTGAGTGTGCAGGGCGCCAGCTGGAGAGCGATAGCCTTCACTCATAGGAGAGAAGCAGCATTATATTTCTTGATATAAAACAGTGATTTAATGAATTGATAGTAGATGCGACAGCTTTAAGACCATTTGATTCACACCACTGAAACCTCTGCCCAGGTCTCTGCCACCCTCTTGAATCCTTAACTTTGTGTCCGTGTCCTTGTAGAAGGTAGAGGATCTGTGTGTGTTTGAGGATGGGAGTGCACCATGCTCTGCTCTGGTTCGCATCTCTCCCTGCAGCTGTAAATGACAGGAAAGTGTGAAAAAAAGAAGGCATTAGAGACAATCAATCACGATGGACAACCCTGCCCAGGTCTCTGCCACCCTACTGAATCCTTAACTTTGTGTCCGTGTCCTTGTAGAAGGTAGAGAATCTGTGTGTCGTGCAGGATGGGAGTTCATCATGCTCTGCTCTGGTTCGTGTCTGTCCCTGCAGCTGTAAAAGGCAGGAAAATGTCAAGAAAAAAGGTATTAGAGACCATCAACAAGAGTGGACACTGCTGCCAAGGTCACTGCCAGACTCCTGAATCCTTAACTTTTGTCTCTATCCTTGTAGAAGGTAGAGAATGTCCGTGTGGTTGAGGATGGGAGTTCCTCATGGTCTTGTCGTTCTGGTTTTCGGGCCTGCTGCATTAAAAGGCAGAAGATTATGAACAAAGAAAGGTAGCAGAGACCATGAATAAAATGGACAACTTCTGCCCAGGTCTGTGCCAGACTCGTGAATGCTTAACTTTTGTCTGTGTCCTCGTAGAAGGTAGAGAATGTCTCTCGCTGTTCCTGAAGATGAGAGTGCCCCATGGTCTTGTCCTTTCCCTGTCTGGCCTTCTGCCATAGCAAGCAGGAGAATATGAGCAAACTAAGGCAGCAGAGACCCTCAGTGGCCATTGACATCTGTGCCCAGGTCTCTGCCACCCTCTTGAATCCTTAACTTTGTGTCCGTGTCCTTTAAAAGGTAGAGAATCTGTGTGTGGCTGAGGATGGGAGCTCCTCATGGTCTGGTCCTGTCCCTTTCTGGGCCTGCTCTTGTAAGGAGACAGGATAACAAACAAGAGGTCAGCCATCCTCACTCAGCACGGACAAGCCCTGCGAGGTCTGTGCCAGACTCCTGAATCCTTATCTTTTGTCTGTGTCTTTGTAGAAGGTAGAGACTGTCCACGTGGTTGAGGATGGGAGTTCCTCATGGTCTTGTCCTTCTTGTTTCTGGGCCTGCTGCATTAAAAGGCAGAAGATTATGAACAAAGAAAGGTAGCAGAGAGCATGAGTAAAATGGACAACTTGTGCCCAGATCTGTGCCAGACTCGTGAATGCTTAACTTTTGTCTGTGTCCTTGTAGAAGGTAGAGAATCTCTTGCTCTCTGGCTGAGCGTGGCTGTGTGCCATCGTCTGTTCCTCTGCTTTTAGGGGCCTGTGGTTTATGAGAGAGGATAAAAGCAATGGGGCATCCACCGTGCCTCACCACGGAGAACCCCTGTCAAGGTCTCTGCCACCCTCTTGAATCCTTACCTTAGTGTCCGTGTACGTTTAGAAGGTAGAGAATCTCTGGCTGTCTGGCTGCTCACCGGTCTGCTCGGCTCCAGGCTGTGACAGATCACCGCCCGTTCCTCCCCAGCAACCCTTTGTGACATGGCCACCTCCAGCATTCTATCGGTGTGTCAGGGCACAGGCTGTCCAGGGGTGATGGAAGGCCCAGGCCTTGGCTTCCTGGGGAAAATGGCTGTCACGCTTCATCCTTGTTAAAGAGAGCGGGATGGACAAAGCCCGTAACTCAGTCCCATGGGACAACTGTTGCTGAGAGCTCAGGGTCACTGCTGTCTGTGTGGGGACACCCTCTTGACCCGGGAGTGTGGTCTCCTCATGGCCCCTCACCTTTTTGCCTCTCCCCTGTCCCCTGGGCCTCATCCTGGCTTCCAGGGCCAGGGCAGAGCCGGGTGGAGCTCAGCATGAGGGCGCAGTCACAGAAGTCACAGCATCATGGAATCATTTAGGTCGTAAAAAACCCTTAAGATCATCGAGTCCAACCATAGAGCTAACACTGCCCACTCCACCACTAACCCACGTGCCTCAGCACCACGTCTACCCATCTTTTAAATACCACCAGGGATGATGACTCCACCACTTCCCTGGGCAGCCCGTTCCAATGCTCAATAACCCTTTGTGTGAAGAAATAGTTCCTAGTATCCATCCTAAATCTTCCCTGGTGCAACATGGGGCCGTTGCCTCTTGTGCCATTGCCTGTGCCTTGGGAGAAGAGACCGACACCCCCCCCCCGGCTACACCCTCCTTTCAGGGAGTTGTAGAGAGCGAGAAGGTCTCGCCTCAGCCTCCTTTTCTCCAGGCTGAACACCCCCAGCTCCCTCAGCTGCTCCTCACAAGACTCGTGCTCCAGACCCCTCACCAGCTCCATTGCCCTTCTCTGGACACGCTCCAGCCCCTCAACGTCTGTCCTGTCGTGAGGGGCCCAAAACTGGACACAGCCCAGAGGATGAGGATTGAGGATGATGGAGGATGAGGAGCCCAGAGGCAGAGGATTCCCTAACTTCTCTGGAGTTAGGATGGAGACGCGAATGCCCATCTTTACCGAGATCTGGGGAACCAGACTCTTCCCTCTAGCTAGAGAAGCTAGAGATTGACGGGGACCGGAGGAATCTTCCCCCACAGAACCTCTGGTTCAAATTAAGCTGGGGAAGATGAAACAGAGGCAGAATGCTCGGTTGATCCAGGAGCTGCCTCTTCAGTTCTAAATACAAAGAGCTATGAATGAGGTTATGACACTGGAAGGAAGAGTTATTGGTGCGAGAGGGAAGCCAGAAACCAGACCTTTCTTTAAACCTTTAACATTCAAGAGTGGAAAGCAAGGGGTGACACATCAGCTTTTGGACTTGCCAGGGGCACCGAAGCCCTTGATTGATCGGGACTTGTTAGAAAATTAGAAGCTGAAAGAAGATTTAAAAACGGTACAGTCAACTCTTGGGATCCCCCTGTCACTCCAGAAATACAAACGGGTTCTGTAATTGTTCGGGGGTGAAGCCCCAAACCGTTGGAGGTGAAAAGCTCTCTAGGTACCTGTCCGTATTCTCCCACGTCCCGTGCCACCCATGACTCTCCAGTCTCGGGACAGATCTCTGGGTGGGAGTCTTAAATAGTTGCTTAACCCTAAACAAGAACTGAAACACATTGAGGAGACCTAGCAATAGGACCAAGCTGGTTTGCATGTCCCAAGAGTATTCAAAATTCTCAAAAACTGGCATAGCTGGACCAAAATAGAAAAGGGAGGTGAAAGAGCTGGGGAAAGGAACACCACCAGCCCCCGCTTCCCCCATAGACTGAGTGTGATTATTAATAAATTCTGAGAGACGGTGTCCGAGGTCACAGCAGGACAGCGGTGCTGCATAAATGGCCCAACGTAACCATCTGAACAGTGATGCTATCATATCATAAGTTGATATCACACAGGACGGCAAAATTATGATGCTGATCCCTCTCCCAGAGGTGATAAACATCATCACGGGGAGTACATAGAGCATGTCAGAATTTACATAACACGGCCGTGGGAACAAACGAAGCAACATTGTGACCAGTACTATTGACTAATATCATAAATGCATATAACACATACATTTTAACACGCTCTGGTCAGATCTGTCGTTCTCTCAACCTTCCGAGTGCCCCACGTTGGGCGCCAAAAAGGACTGTCGTGGTTTGGCCTCAGACGGCAACAAAGAACCCCGTGGCAGCCACGCTCTCGGCCCCCCCACGGCCACGAGGGGAGAATTGGAAGGAAAAAAAGGAAACTGGTGGGTTGGCACAAAGGCAGTTTAACAGAACAGCAAAGGGAACAAGACAATGTGCAGAAGATCCCGTTGCCAGAGGTCGAAGTTCACAAAGGAGACAGAGGAGTCCTGCAAAGGCTTTATTCGAATAAAGGGAGAGTCCCCTGGGGCATATCCCTGTGGGGTCTCTCCATTTGCCGGAGGACGCAGCCTCCCTTTTATCCTAATTCCCCGGCCGCACGTAACCCTCTTCCTTTCCCCATTGGCTGAGGTACTTGGAAGGTACAGACTTCTCGATCCGCCTATTACATCAAAGTTTAACTTTTGCCGTTTTTAATTGTCCAACTTTTGCAGTTTCACTTATTTCCCCTAGTTTTCAGTTATCTCACTCCTGCAGCTTCAATTAACTCTCCTCTTCTTTTGGTTGTCTCACTCCTGCCATTTCCGTTAACTTCCCTGTTTGTGGAGACACTCTTATCCCTATTTTCTTATCAGCCCCTCCTCTGTTTATTTCACTATTTGTCTTTACAACCTTTAGTCACCATTCATTGGACCTTTTCTTCTTGTCTTCTTTTTGGTTTTGGAGCTATTTGCAGAGCCATCATCTTCGGTCCCCTTGTAGCTAATTCTGGGTCACTGGGCACAGCAGCTACGACTTGCATTCTTCTGACTCCATGCTGAATGAGCTGCATGAAACAAGGTATCCTACATGGTACAAAAATCAGAGCTGCTACCGCACAAAGGGAGAAAACCACCATGCGTTTAACCCATGGTCCACCAGGCAACCACGAGAACATGTCTAATTCCCATCCTTTCCCGGTTTGAACTGGCACGTGAGCTAGTTTTCTCATTCCTTTTCTTATCTGTTTTACTACCGCCCCGTGATCATGGATTTGTAAACAGGAGCTGGGTTCCTTTAGTTTTCCACCAACTCCCCCTTCTTCTGCTAGCAAATAATCTAGGACCCTTGGGTGTTGGAAAATTGCATTCCTCATCTGAGCAGATTGGTCTGCAAGAAAGTCAAGAGCCTCAGCGCTCTGGTTAGGTAAAATTGCAAAAACCGGCTTGTAATCTAACTATCCTATTTAAATTATAAATGGGGTCTCTTGCTCCAGAAATCACCTGGTGGGGATTCCGTGCTGCTGGTCCAGAATACCGTATAATTCGTTCAGGTTCATCTGATGTATAATTCATCTTTTCCCCATGATTGGGAACCCCCTTTAGTTAGGGATTTATCAGTTGCTCGTCGTTCTCTTATCAGATCATCCTATCCATTAACCCCTAACTCGTTTCCTTGAACTTGTGGTAATAAGGAAAATAACGGTCTCATATATCCTATAGAACGTATCCCTGAGCGCTTTGGAGGTAACCTTTGGTAGGCGTGTTGCCCACAAATCCAGTAATGGCCCTTCAAAGCCCAAGCCCCGTTAGCGAATGGGCCTTCCCATGTTTCATTATCCTGTGGTATTTCACAGTATAGAGTATCTTTTGATCCCAGGGGTCCTCCTGCTATACTGAAATCGCCATAGGAATCGCAATAATCACATTCAAAGGCTCCCGCATCTGGGTGCCCTTTACAGTTACATCCCCTACCATTCTTAGTTCAATTTGTAGCCGACCAAAATTTTCTAAAATAGGTCCTAGTTCCACTTGAGTTTTGCCAGCCCCATTGATAAACCCTTATTACATGATTCTTGTTAATGGTATTGTCCCACTGACAAGCCAGGAATAAAGAATCTCTAAATCCCCCTTTTTGCGTAATTTCTCTCGCAACTGCTGTGCATCCACTGTGCCAAGGTTCTTTGAAAGAGCACTTTACCCAGGTGCCACCTATAAGCTTAACATGCGTTTGGTTCCATCTTCCTCGGTACCTAAAGCAATTATAAGGTCTACAATATGGATCGTAACAACCCATTCCTGGTGACAATGTCCACTCACATTCGCTTTTACCTACATTTTTCCCTCCCAGCTTGGTTCTGTTCAGACAGTAATTTCCTTTTCCTGGGTACTGTATTTTCCATGTACCTCCGTCTTCCTTCCAGAACCCAGTTCCATTATGCACTCTACTTAAGTCACTCACCAACCATTTAGGCTGGACAGGCTGGGCTACCCACAGCCAATCTTCAGCTCCTCCTGGACCTCCGCGGACCCAGCAATTACTGAGGTTAAAAGCTTTGGCTACCTCGTCCCCTAGAGTCAAAAATCGGTTTTCCCATCCCAGACTTCGATTTTGCCAATAGTATAGAAACATGATCATTACTAAAAATTTCATCTTGAGCTTATCATCTTTCTACACTTGATGTGGCAAGTGAATATACGGAAACAATTCAGTTAGTGTCTGCTCACCAGTTGCTGGAAGTTAAATAAGGGGCCTCTTTTCCTTATGGATCTATACCGTAGATCCTTTGGGTAAACACACGGAACTCCTCCCGAGGTCTACCTGATGGCTACCGGTCTGACCCACTCCTTGTAAGAGTTAGTTCTAGTCTCCCACCCTAAACTTCCATTTTTCACTTTTTCAAATCAAGGTCTGGTATGGCATGTGCTTCCACTGCTCAACGCCTACTGGGTTGCAGCCAGTAACGGAGTTTAGAATTTCTTATTGTGGCAATTGACAGAGGTCAATCCAGCCTTGCCCTTGATTTTAACTTATCAAATACTACTAATGGAGTCTTTTTCTACGGAAGGCTAGCTGCAGTTTCCCCTCCTCTTCCTTTAGCTCCCAAGTCCAGTTTTCCAGGGCCTTGGACGTCTTGACTCGAATATGACGAGTCCACCCGTGTTTGGCCGTCTTAACTGCTGTTTCCGCGGTTAATAACGCTTGGTACGGTCTCTGCCACTTTGCCACCAGTGGTGCTTCTTTCCATTCTTTAATTAGGACCCAACCTCCCCGTTGGATGCTCTAGACAGCAAAGTCCAAAGGCAGGGTCTGTGCCAGCTGAGCTTCCTGTCAAAGAGATTTCACAAGAGACAGTATCCCGGCCACATATTGTTTCAAGTAGACGTCACTTATTTCTACCTCCCCACTAGGTCGAGAGTTAGCAGGGTAAGGGATTCCAAACATTCATTCAAAGGGGGATAGTTGAGTATCTCCTCTGGGTTTGGCCCCTATGCTAGCTAAAGCTAATGGTAGAAGACATATCCATGGCATTTTGGTTTCCAAAAATAATTTCAAAAGATGCTGCTTAATTCCCCCATTCATCTTCTCTACTTTCCCTGAACTCTGGGGCTTCCACAGAGTACGGAAATCTCATTGTATTCCTAAGGCCACCACAACCCCTTGAAGAAATTTTCCAGTAAAATGTGTTCCTCTATGTGAGTCTATTGCCTCTATTACTCCCTATCTAGGAATTATTTGTCCTAAAAGCACTTTAATAACTGATCCCGTAGTTGCTGAAGCAACTGGAAATGCTTCTGGCCACCCGGTTAGCTGGCATACTATTACCAGAAGATCCTGTTCAGGGAAAGGAAGAAATCTTCCTGTTCAGGGCATTTCAGTAAAATCCACCTGACATCGTTGGAATGGGCCCAAGGTCGCCCTCCTCTAGCACCTTCCCTTGTAAATTGACCTTAGCACAAATTAAACAACCCTCAATTGCCCTTTTTGCTTGTTTTGTGAGCACGACTAGCAACAAGTGATAAGGACATAAGCAATAAAGACACGCAGAGCAACAGACACAGCAATCCTCTCCCTTTGTTCATGAACAAACTAAATCCCTAGGCACAAACGTTCAGCATCTTCGTGTCATGGGCCTGCGCTCAAAAAGGACACTTTTCTTCTCCAGACGGACACCAACTGAGGAAATAACACTCTCGGTAATGATGCTGAGGGGAAGAGGGATTGAGATAGGGAGTTCAAAAGTGAGCATGTCACACCTTGACCTGTGGAGGGGCTACCACTTCCCGTTGCAGGAAAACATCTGAAAAGGAGCATTTGCCTGGCAGTTTCGCCTTAAAATGCTACAGGCACATTAACAGGTGACCCCATGAAGATACTGGAAGGAAAGAGACAGCTCCAGCTCCAATTTTTTTGCAGCCAGTTTAATGTTTGCATGATGTTAAGGGTTGCAAAACCAGTTTGCCATTAAGCAGAGGCATCTAGAAACAAGTGCTTCCTCCCACACCAATCTAAAGCTTGTATCCATCATTATTGGGGGAAATTGGGACCCAGTTACATTCGTACCAATCAGGAAAAACCTTCCTAGTTTTTCAGCTTCAAGGAAGTAGAATCGCTGTCATCTGAAAGGTATCCAGCGTAGGAAAGAGGAGAGAGAGAACCAGGAGGCAGGAAGCTGTTAATTTGTGAGCACCTGAATGTTTTGGAAAGGTTCTGTGATTTCTGGAAGCTTGTTTTACTTTCTCAGTGCTGAATGTTTCCCCTCCATCAAGGACAAAGAGTGATGCAGGTCTGGTCAGGAAATGCCAGCGTTCTTGAGGTGTAAACAGAAAGGGGTTGGAAATCATCCCAACTGCCGTTTCTGGGACATAGGATGTGCTCTTGGGTTTGGAAACGAGAATGTTTTTATGTTCAAACCTTGTTTGTCTCTCCCCTTCGCAGAGACTGAAGGACTCGGAGGCACTTGGAGAAAAACATTCCTCATTACAGCGTGAGTTGGTGGTCGTGAGGGAGACACTGGAGCAATCGCACCTTCAGAGGGATCTGCTGAAGCAAAAGAGAGATGAGCTTACCATGGCCCTGGCGAAGGTATGGTCACCTTGTGATAGCAAGGCCACCACAGATGCTGTTTCTGGCAGCAGCAGACAGGGACAATCATAGACGCATAGAATCATGGAGGTTGGGAGGGACCTTTCGAGTCCTCGAGTCCAACCGCTACCCTCACACCGCCAAATCCTCCACTGACCCCTGTCCCTCAGCTCCACCTCTGCCCGTCTTTTCACTACCGTGTTGCTCCTCTTCTGTTCTCCCACTGTTGTTTAAGTACAATGTTGGTCTCCTTCTTGGGAAATGGTGGTGAGAGCAGGCAGGTCTTTGGGGCAGTCTGTCCTCACGTGCTGATTGGGAGCGCTGAACTGGGAGTATGTCAGAGACACGCAGGGGATGGGGAGTTGCTGCTCTCTTCTTGACTGTAAACCTGACTGTATTTTATTTCCTCTGTGCTTCCGTGGCGGTGGCTGGAGCAAGAGAATGGAGCTCTGTCGGGTAAAGTGGAGGAGATGGAGAGAGCAAAGGTCTCTGCCCAGGAGAAGCTGCGCTTGTGTAGAAGAACAGATGGAGAGCTCTGCGCAGAGAAAGCCCCCCTGGAGCAGCTGCTGAAGGAAGCAGAGGAGCAAGAAGAGGGGCTGCGGGCAGCGCTGAGGATCCGGGCAGAGGAGAAGGAAGAAAGCCAAGAGAAACTCATCCAGGTGGGACCAAAATGCTGGTGCTTCTGGGTGGGCGTTTGGCTGCTTGTCTGGGTGAAGCTGTGCCTGTGTTGGCCTCCTTTTTGGCATATTTACTTTGGAGGGCCAGTGTCGGAGTGGGAGACGGACCCGGAGTAACGATGAGTCTCAATATGAGTATGGTCGTTCTCCCTTTATTCAAGTTCACACAGAGTATATAAAGACAGACAAGCAGAGCACGCGCTAGCAACAATTATACGATTGGCTTACAGTCTCTGTTCACGCGCCTAGAGCGCTCACACAATTAGTGCGGACCTCTTGTCCACGCGCAGCAGATGTTTCTCTATCTCCTGGAGGCAGTACCGCTTATCACTTACTTATCATGTAGCTACTTCTTCATACTTCTATTTCTCAAGGACAGTTCACAGCCTCCTCCGGGCTCTCATCCCTATCAAAGACTGGGTTGCTCATTGTAATCAAGTCATGCCCTTTTTCACTCAGCCATTCCTCCACAATTCCCCCTTTTTGTTTTTGAGCAATCCAGGCTTGGTTTACTACTTTTAACATAGCTCTCTTAATACAACTAAGCACTAAACATAAGCACAGACCTATAATCACAAGAGTTATTATAATACGCAAGCCTTCAATAAGCAAGCCTACTAACCATTGTGGCATATTCCCAAACAAGTTAGTCAGCCACCCATCTAAAAACCCATGGTTTTGATGAATTTTGTTTGCATGCTCTTTTAACCGCTGCAACTGTTTATGAATTGATTCGCTGTGATCGGACAAATTCATACAACACATGCCTTCAAAATCCTCACAACCATGACCTTGAGCTAATAGCAAAAAGTCAATTGCGGCTCTATTCTGCAAAATTGCGTGGCGTAAGCTATTTTGATCTCCTAACAGAGTTTCTATTACCTCAGTGGTGACTTTAGCTTGTTTTTCAGCCCAACAAGCTAACCGTCCTATCTCCTTCAAAGCTCTGCCTGCTGCTGCCCCAGGTACAAATAGGGATAAAAACACTCTCTCAGTGGGATTGAGTAAGGTAACTTCATCATTGCAATTTGGTGGGAGACCCGTGACCGCCCGTTTCGTACGTGCGGCATTTTCTCCCTTGGTCACATTTTTCCACCAGTTTTGATTTGGGGCTAACAATGTTAATTTGCCAAGATAACATGGACCACCAATCACATTTTTCGGTATTCCCTGCCATGCCCTGTCACCACATATCAAAAACACGTTTGGCGGCAAGGCTTTTGGGGTGCCATTGTTCCAAATTTGCTGTTCCCCTTTTGTTCCAACCCCAAGGGCTCCCAATCCTTGTTTTGATGTGTCATTTGTGCCACAAAATGCACCTTTATGTCTATAGTCATAGTAGTTTGCTTTCGGAGTGACGTTTGTCCACCTCATCCAATTAAATGATCGATAATAATTTACGCCAGTAAAGGCAGGTCCTCCAAAAAATATGCAGGTTTGAGTCCAGTTCTGGGAGACATTTCCAATTCTCATTGATCCTAACAGTTCTAATTCTTGAGGGTCCCAAGGCAGCGTAACATTCAGGCTATTAAGGAGCGTGGCACTACAGTTACTAACACTCTGAGAATTAGTGCAGTTCTGCTTACTATACTTGCTAAAGTCTTCTACCTTAAAACCAGGCACTCCTATCAAACATGTCCGAAAAGGCTCTGTAGCAGAGGCAAGTGATAGACAAAAGGCTTGTTGTCCTGTCTTATTCGCCCAGGTGACCCACATGTTTTCCCTAGGTTCAATCTTGTGGAGGGTCATTACCGCCGGAATCAATATCCCCAGGGTCAGGATCTTGAACATCTTGGTTGTCAGGCGGATCATGTCGAGTCAGAGCAGGTTTTACAGCTCGACTAGGCACCCACACTGGACCGCAATCTGTGGAGACACACATATAACCTCGACCATTAAATATAACAGGAATAGGCCCCATCCAAATTCCAGAGACTGGATCTTTATACATCACTTTGAGTTGCGGGAGTATTGTTGTACTATTGAACTTAAGGTTTTGATGGTGAATCATCACTGGCGGTTCCTCTCGATCACCCATGAGACAGAGAAAGTTCAACGTAAAGAGCACACGATGTAGCCTTTGCTGAGCATCTGTCTCTACTCCCTTTTGTTTACCTAGATAGTCCTTCAATACTTGATGAGTGCGTTCCACTAATCCTTGTCCCGTAGGCGAATGTGGGATCCCTGTCGTGTGATCAACTCCCCATCTTAGCAAGAACTTTCTAACCTTTTGACTAACATAAGCAGGCCCATTATCAGTTTTAATGCATTCAGGCACTCCTAATACAGCAAAGCAAGCAAGCGTTTACATACATGATGTGCCTTTTCTCCGGGCAATGCGGTTGCCCAGATCATTTTTGAAAATGTATCAATGGTCACATGTACATACTTCAAGCGACCAAACTCTGGGATATGTGTGACATCCATCTGCCACAACTCTTAACGCTTTTAATCCTTTTGGGTTCACTCCTGGGCCATGGCTCCCACATTTCGGGCAGGCTTGGATAATGCCTCGAGCCTCATTTTCTGTTAAATTAAATTGCCTTTTTAGCCCTTTTGCATTTTGGTGAAAATTCTCATGACTCTGCCTAGCTTGTTGAAATTTATCCATAGGAGGCACATGACACACTGGACTAACCAGGCTGTCAGCAAGTTGATTGTCCTGGCCTAATCCAAGGTCTAGCTAATGACTACGAATATGGATAACACAACAGGCAGCTGTTCTTTGGTCAAGTACAGATCGCAACCGAATAAATAAACTCCCCAGCCTAGGATTAGCTGTCTCTCTAAGTAGAGCGTCTTCCAGGCGTGGCACTATTCCAGCCACATATAATGAGTCTGTTACTACATTCAAGGGAGTGCTTAGCCAGTTGTTCAAGGCCCACACTACTGCAGTTAGTTCCAATGTTTGAAGGGAATCTCGAGGTTGTCCCTCTATGATATGCTGACACCATTGACCCTTTTCCTGCCAAACACAGGCTGCACGCCGCAAGCATTTGCCTGCATCTGTATACACAGTGATACCATCTGACAATGGGTCTTTCCGTACCTTGGGTCTTTCTAGCCACTGATTTCTTTTTAGAACTTGCCATAATTTCCCTTGTGGCTGTTGTGAATGCACTGTCCCACTGTAGCCTAACAAGGCCTCTTGCGTGGCAGCGTCATTGCGCAGCCACCATTCTAAATCTACAGCGTTAACAGGTATGCTAATATCCTCTGGTTCTTTACCATTGATTTCTATGATTCGTGATCTTCCTTTTCATATCAATTCACCTACTGCTTCAGTTCGCGTTTGAATGCTCGTTTTTGGTTGTACACTTAAGAATACCCATTCTAAGACATTGAACACATTCTCTTTTGTTACCTTCCCTTCGCATTTGTCAGTGGCATCACCAAAGAAGGAGAAGAGAGTAGCAAGTTCCCCCTTTTTGTTTTGCCATTGACAAATGACTGCATATGGTGAATCTTTCCCATTACATATTATCAAAGACACTGGCAACATTAAAATGCGTCGAGATGACCACGTCGATTGCAGTTTTTGTGCAATTTGTTGTAGTGCTGCTTGCTGCATCGCCGTCAGAGTAACACCGTCGGCTGGATGATTGCTTCTCAATAATTCTGTTAAGGGTGCAATGTCAGTATTGGAGATACCAACACAGTTCCGCACCCATTGAATGTCTCCAGGCAGGGTTTGGACATCAGTCAGTGTGCGCAATTGAGTTGCGAGCTCGGTTTTTTGTGGTCGAATCTTGGAGTCTATGATAGACCGTGGTGCTTTGCTTTTGAGCTTCAGTCCTTTCTACTCTCAATAACATTTCTTCAATGCCTGCTCCTTTTGGTAGACTGACTAGAATTTGCTTGGTGGTCTTATTGGCATTGTCAAAAGCCAATACTTTGAACATCTGTTGTTTACCGCTGTCATCTAAATCAGGGTGATTCATGATTGCTTCCCACAGTCGGTCAACAAAGTTACTATATTTTTCTGTAGTTCCTTGCATCATGGTACCAAATGACGGAATAGTAGATCCTGGGAGGCCGAGAAATGCCTCTAGGGCAAGTTGCGCCGATCGCTGTAATAGGTTTGCTGGAAACGTCAATTGTACTTCCAAGTCACTAAATTTTCCGTGCCCTGTGAACATCTCTGCCGTGACTCCACGGAGGGGGTCTCCCTCCCCTTGTCTTCGAGATGCTTCATTCATAGCTCGTTGTTGCCAGGAGGATTCCCACAACAAATATTGTGTTGGAGTAAGCAACAGTCTCATTAGGTTACGACAATCATATGGACACATCAGATCAGCAGAAAAAATCCAGCTGACAATTTGTCGGGTAGCCTCAGATTTTAATCCATAAGTTGAGATGGTGGTGCGAGCTTGTTGTAAAATTTTCCAATCATGTGGCTCCCATTTGCCAGTATTGTTTACATGTACAACGGGACACGCGAGAGGTGGAGTTCCGCCCAAACTAGCGGCTGTTCCCCACTGTCCTTCTAGTATAGCGTCTCTAATAATGCCATTCCAGCGTGCAGTTCTCGGAGGTGTTGAGGGATTCACTAGCCATGGAGGCACGTTATCATCCTTCCTCGCCACACGTAAATCTAACTCGTCGAGCCGCCTTAAAACTGTCTGTAGCAGTTTGTCTGTGGGCAGTTTACGACTCTTGTCCGGGGGTGGAGTCGGCGGACCAGACGAGTCACTGGAGGGGGGTAGCGGTGGATACAAGGGAGGCGGAGTTGCTGGAGGCGGTGCTGTGGGCGGAGGGCGACACGCTGCTCCTCCCAAATCGATGAGATCAGTAGACCTTTCAGGCCCCTCCCCTATCGGAGTTTTCTGAGGAGGCGCTTCGGCATTTGCATTACTTTTCTGTTCTGGTTCCGCATCAGTGACTTCCGCTTTTCCCGAGTTTTGCAAGGGGTTCAGCGGCAAGTCTATACTTTTCTCAGGAGGGTCAGAGTCCTCATTAGCTCGAATTTCAGCAACAGTTTTACACACAGTCCCGGTCATTCCCTTTACCGCGGGCAGCCCAAAGAGCCGCGCAATAGGTTCAGGCTTACTTTCAGGTTTTAAGGCGGCCGCTCCTGGACCTAACATTTGAGCAGCTGCACAGGCTACTTCCCGCTCCGCTTTCATCGCTTTTAAAGTCTCTAGCACAGTATGCCACAACCCACGGACGGCTTTTATCTCTTTCTCCTCTTTTTCATCCCCCTCGATTGTTTTTTGCCACATCGTCCCTCCAAAATCTCGCCATTCCGAAACAGAAAACAGCATAGGTGTGTCAGAAAAATGACCCCATCGCTGTCCTAATTTAATTAACTTTATCAACAGTTTCGCCGGTACTTCATTATCTCTCTTAGAGAGGATTCCAGCGAGTAGCATGGAACTTATCAACAGTTTCGCCGGTATTTCACTCCCTCTCTTAGAGAGGATTCCAGCGAGTAGCGTGGCCGCAGCTTCTACTTGCATCACTGCGCCTGGGAGGCGAGAGGCCACCTCGCACCGTTGTCTGCTCCCGCCTTTGCGCCCGAGCAGCACTTCTCCCAGCCGTGGTTTCCCACTCCCCTCCTCTAGCTGCTTACCGCAGACTCGGAGAACTCAGTCCTGCTGAGCTATGGATCTCTGTGCATCCTCTGCTACCAGATGTCGGAGTGGGAGACGGACCCGGAGTAACGATGAGTCTCAATATGAGTATGGTCGTTCTCCCTTTATTCAAGTTCACACAGAGTATATAAAGACAGACAAGCAGAGCACGCGCTAGCAACAATTATACGATTGGCTTACAGTCTCTGTTCACACGCCTAGAGCGCTCACACAATTAGTGCAGACCTCTTGTCCACGCGCAGCAGATGTTTCTCTATCTCCCGGAGGCAGTACCGCTTATCACTTACTTATCATGTAGCTACTTCTTCATACTTCTGTTTCTCAAGGACAGTTCACAGCCTCCTCCGGGCTCTCATCCCTATCAAAGACTGGGTTGCTCATTGTAATCAAGTCATGCCCTTTTTCACTCAGCCATTCCTCCACACCCAGAAATACTGGAAGGATGAAGAGAAAGTAGTGGAACGTATTGAACAGTGTCGGGTTTCACAGAAGCTCAGAGTGGGAAAGGGAAAAGGTGTCGTTTGTTAGGCGCCTGTTTATCTTGTGCACAACAAGAAGCTAAAGAAGCCCCTGCTCCTAATCTGATTTCTGCTGTAGAATATGCGACTCTGAAATCAGAAAATGAGGTCCTGAAGTCATCATTGGCATTTCAGAAGGAGACAGGAGAAAAACTAAAAACTCAAGTGGATAAACTTGTGAGTGAAAACGAGAAATTAGGAAATCGGACTGCTAGACTTGTAAGTGAAAATCTCCAACTTAAAATGTTACTGGAAAAAGTGACTGGGCTTTTAGATAAAATACAGCCCTCTGCCCAGGTCCAACAAATTCGTAAGTTAATGTGTAGTCCAAATTCTGGAACCCAGACTGGAGATTTTTGGTCTAACAGTGAGGATGATGAAGCGGATGACAGTGAAGAGACTGTCACTTTTAAATCCCAAGTTTTTCCTTTATGACCACTGGTTAAAACTGAAACAGCAGTCGATGATGATGAAATCCGTACCACTGTGCGTACTGTCCCATGGACACCCACAGAGTTGGCAAAATTAAAGGAGAAATACTCAAGGCGGCCAGGAGAGTCGGCTGTGGAGTATGTGTGGCGAGTTTCCTCTGAGCGGGGGGACAGAATTATGTTAAGTGAAGAAGAAGCAGGAGACGCTTCGGGACCAGGAGTGTTTTTAACCACTATGCCTGGAGATCGTAACTATTCCCTAACTGCTCGAGCAGCATATTGGGCAGGTGGTATGGATCCACGAGAAAGGGGGGAGCCGTTAGAAATCAGAGCTTCAGGCTACTCTGATCTGTCTGCAGCAGTACGGAAAGCAGCCTGTCTGCAAGCCATGTATGACAGAGAAGAGTTTCGGAAATCCCCAATGTCAGCTCCTATCAACCCCGATCGATTAGCCCCTCTCCTCCGAGGCCTTCCTGATTGCCTTAAGCCATTTGTAGTCAGCACTCAAGACCGCATACGAAGCGTTCGTGATGGTCGCAGGCGGAGCCGGCATCACTACATACCCACCTGGAATGACTATGTACAAGAAATTGACAGTTATGGGCGCCGAATGGGCTGGGCCAGCCTAACTGGTGAGAAACCCTCTGACCACACCCGAAGGGTTCGATAGATCCAAACCCATGCCCAGACCCCTAAATCTGATGGAAGGCTCAAGCCTGACAAGGAACGAAATGAATTGTGGCGTAAAGCCCTAGACTTGGGGGTACCTCGACAATTTTTGCACGGAGTCCCTACAGAGGATCTCCGTACACTAGTCCAACCTTTAACTAGAAAAAATAATTTGGCTGGGGAAAAAAGTCTAACCAGGAAGTCCCCAAGTCGTGATGAAATTGTGCCGTCTGCACCAGAACCTAATTTGATTGATCTGTCAGAGTCCCAGCCAAAAAACTCCTATCCCCGGGGAGGGCAGTGAGCCACCCTGCCCGGCGGGTATTAGCAATTCAATGGCTCTCTAATAAAAACTCTGAACCTGTTATTACCATTCCTGTTGGGCCTCGAAAAATGTCAGTAAATTTTATCATTGATACCGGAGCCCAACTGTCTACAATCACTAAAAAAACAGCACAACTTTTAGGTATAAGTCCTACCAGGCGCAGGGTCAACTTTACAGGAATTGATGGTGTGGTAAAATCATGCCCCACTGCAAAAATTAACCTCTGGTTGCCAGGGGAACAAAGACTAACCAGGACAGAAGTGTTAGTCGGTGCTGCGCGTACTAATCTGTTAGGATTTGATGTACTGCGTGGACGAATGTGGAAATTCCCAGATGGAACTGTGTGGAGTTTTGCAGGGCATGAAAAAGAATTAGGCACAGTGAAATTGAGTCTGTTAGAAACTTCCATACCTTTACCTCCCTCTAAAATCACTAACGTTCGACCGTATCCATTGCCTGCTGCAGCACTTGCAGGAATTGACGGGGTGGTATCAGATTTGGAGAAGAGAGGCATCATTAAAAGGACTCATTCGCCTTACAATTCACCGGTGTGGCCAGTAAAGAAACCAACCGGACAATGGCGTTTCACAGTAGATTATCGGAAATTGAACGGCAATACTGCACCCCCAACTGCTGCAGTTCCGAACGTTGCAGAAGTGGTAACCATGATACAAGGAGCTGCCCATTCTTGGATGGCTGCCTTAGATGCAAAAGATATGTTTTTCATGATTCCTCTCCTTGAGCAGGACAAAGAGCGGTTCGCATTCACGTGGAAAGGAGTCCAATATACTTTTAACCGACTGCCACAGGGGTATAAACATTCCCCCACCATTGCTCATAATGCTCTGGCTAAAGTCCTAGCAGAAGTTCCTGTCTCAAAAGGATGTACAGTATACTAATATATTGATGACATCCTGATAGGAGGAGAAGACCAAGAAAGTGTAAAAGACATGATGAAAAACATCCGAGAAACATTGCTCGATTTAGGGTTGGAAGTTCCAGACTTAAAGTGTCAAGGACCTGCACAAGAAGTTAAATTCCTAGGGGTCTGGTGGATTAAAGGAGCTGCTTCTGTCCCACAAGATACCCTGGAAAAAATAGAGCATGGACAAAATCCATCTAGCGTGAAAGAGCTGCAACAAGTCCTGGGAACTTTAAGCTATTGGCGTAAACACATCCCTGGCTTTTTCATCATTGCTCGCCCCCTCTATAGTTTGCTCAGAAAAGGAAAATCATGGGAATGGACTAGCCAACATACCAAAGCCCTAGAGTTATTAATAAAAGAGCTAAGGTTATTCCAGCAACTCGGCCCTATACACCCAACTGATCCTATCCATGTAGAATGGGGGTTCAGTGAACATGGTTCTCATTGCAACATATGGCAGAAAGGACCGGCAGGGCCGGAAAGACCATTAGAATTTAGCTCTCACTCCTTTAATGATACTGAGAGCAGATACTCAGACCTTGAAAAAGGTTTGCTGTCCCTAATGCGAGCATTGCAACGAGCAGAGCAAATAAGAAGAGAACAAAGTGTAATCATCCGAGGACCTTTCCGCCTCTTAGATGTGGTCCGTAAAGGAACAGCACCACCGGCTGGCATTGCCCAAAACCCCACAGTTCGAAAGTGGTATGCTTACTTAAAAGGCATGAATGAAATCACGCCAATCTCTGAAGGCAGTGCTAAAGTATCCAAGCTGCAAAAAGATATAGACAGTACTCTGTCGTTCCAATCCCCACCAAGCAAACCATCTCCAATTCAAGAAGCACCTCCACTAACGGAAGACAGTGATCTTACAAGGGTGTGGTTTATCTTACAAGGGTGTGGTTTACTGATGCGTCATCTCATCGGGAGAATAATAAGTGGAAATACAAAGCTGTGGCACTAGAAGTAGCGACAGGAGAAAGAGCGACTGAAACAGGCGAAGGTAGTGCACAGGTGGGGGACCTCAGAGCAGTCCTACTAGCTGCACAACACGGAGCTAGTTACATCTACACTGATTCATATGCTGTTTTTAAAGGAGCCACTGAATGGATAGGCCACCGGGCAGCCAATGAGTGGCAAGTGAATAGAGTCCCAGTTTGGGAAACCGATAGCTGGAAGCAACTGTTAGAGATAGGAAGACAGAAAGTGTTACACATTGGTTGGGTAAAAGGCCACGATCGCTCAAACTCAATCACTGCTCAGTTCAACCAACAGGTAGATAGCCTCACGCGGCTGCTGCAAATGGATATTGTCAGTGATGGTCAGGAATGGGAACGCCTACTAGAATGGCTGCATGTTAAGCGTGGCCATACCGGGCGAACTGACTTATATTGGGAAGGTTTAGCCCGAGGGTGGCCTGTGTCAGTTAAGCTGTGTGAACAAGTAGTAACTGCCTGTTCCCAATGTCGCTTACGACTCAGTAAAGATCACCCAAGTAAAGCGCCTCCTTTACACATTCGAGACAAGAAGACATTGTGGCATTCCTGGCAAATCGATTATATTGGACCCTTAAGAATGTCAGGTAAAAAAAGATATGTCCTGGTGGGAGTGGAGATTATCTCCGGCCTCACTATGGCCACTAGCTCCAAATCAGCAACAGGGGAGGACACAGTAAATAGCCTAAAAGGATGGTTCAGCACACTTCCTCTCTCTGAAGAAATCCAAAGTGATAACGGTTCACACTTTACAGCTACAGTAATACAAGATTGGGCCAAAGAGGAAGGGATTCGGTGGGTATTTCACACTCCCTACTATCCTCAGGCCAATGGCATTGTTGAGTGCACCAATGGATTGGTCAAGCGTTTTGCAAAAACTCATGAACCTGGATGGCATTTGCGATTAGACGATGCCATCCATCAACTGAATAACAGATGGAGTGGCGATGGCTGCCCTAAAATGAAGGCTTTCTGCGTGTCGGCTAATACCGTCCCTCCAAACGTTCCCACTAAACCAGGAAAATATTCTGGGAGATTTTACCCTGGACAACCTGTGCTGGTGAAAATGCCTCAAATTGGAATAGTACCAATGGTACTAGTTACTCCCCAAAATCCCCAGGACTGGGGGCCAAAGATTGTTCAGAGAAGATACACCGGATCAGCACCCGGTGGATCTTGCCTTTCTTCTAACCCTATTGGTCAAGTAAGACCGAGCATATTTTCTTTTCTTTGTGTCTTACAGGAACCTTAAATGAACTGCACGTGGACAGACGGATTGGTCTACGCTAACCTTGAGTGCCTCCAAGGAATCTTGACACTGATTCTGGCAGTAATATTATTCTTAGTGTGTACGACTATTTGGAGGCCCAAGTTCTAAAATGACGAACCGGCAAATCGAATTAATGCTATTCTGTTTTACCCTTTTCTTCCCTGTTGTTTGTAGTGAAAGAGACCCAGAGTGGCCATGGTCTCAAACTTTGATCAGACACAGTGCGAGGACAGGAACATCGAATGGAAAGTTAAGTTTGGCCACTGTAGTTATACATGACAACAGAATGTTCTCAAAAAATGAGTGGACCTGGAACAATTAGTATCCAATCCTGGAGGGTAAGGCAGGAGAAGAAATTCAAGTAGGATGTCGAATGGTCAACGGTTCAACCCATGAGAAAGCCACCAGAATAGTGGTATTTCGCCCCAAGAACCCACACTCAGTAACAACAGAGCATTGTATCACCGACAAGTGGGATTGCTAGTATAACTTCACTCTCGCAGAACCCACTTTCATAACCTGTCGTTGGCAACAACGTGAAATAGTGTTGCTATTCGAATTCAAAATAGACATAGTTGAACCTGATCCCACTACACAGCCTAACCTAGCTCCACTATTTGAAACTCCTGACAGTGACCACCCTGAAACCTTGCTAAGGGAACTTAGAAATTTGCCCCTTCACACCACCGTCTCTGATAATGACCCTTGGCACAATGCATTGTCAAAATATACTGCAAGCATTAAAAAGGAAAAGAATTTAAATCTCTCTATTCTGGTCATACAAGTGAACTGGTCATATTCTGGTCATGGAAGTGAAATATACTCCAGAAATAAATGGAGTTGGAAAGAATCACTCCAAATGGCTAAACTTGAAGTCATCCCCGGAAAGGAAATACAAATTAGTTGCCGAGTAATCAATGGGTCTACTCATCACAGACCAACCGAAATTAAAACAATCTACGTAGACTCCACTAAACCAGAAAAACATAATACTGAATGCTATAAAATAATAGAGACAAATTCAGATTGCTGGCACAATTTTACTTTTACCAAGCCTATTGTATTGTATTGCCTGTGGGGTTACCAAGACACAGAGTTATTATTTGAATTTATGATTGACACAATTACGTCTGAACCTGCCCAAAGGGAAACAGAACCTACACCCCAACAAATTCCTGAAGGTGTACCTACTCAACCACCCATTAGTCTAACTCCTTACACCTTCAACATTGGCCCTTATGTTATTAAAGACACAGGTCAGCAGCAAATACTGTCTAACCCAACATATTCCCTCAAACGAGTAGAATTTTCAATGCAAATTAATATCTCTGCAATCAAACCTACCTGCTCGCCATTCCTAGGTACGTCTTATGCCGGGTGGTCAGCATGGTTGCATAGACGAACCCTGACCTCTTCACAACGACTGAAGAGAGATGTGACTGGTTCTTAGGAACGGGATTGGGAGTCCTAAATAGTATAGATGCTGAAGTGCTTGCCAACAAACTAGTCGCAACCACTGCTGATCTAAACAGGTTGACACATCCCTACGGTCTTCTTTGTCAGCCTTGGGGAACAAAACATCTTTCAAGAACTATTTACAGAACAACAACTCTGGAAAACTATTAACAAAATACCAACTCTCTAGAACTATTGAAAAAACCCAACTCTAAACAACTATTTACAGCCCTTCCTCTTGGATCCTCCTCTCCTTTACCACCGCCGTTCCCTCAGCTCTGCTGGCCCTGAAAGCAAAGCAAGCGGCAGGGCCCTTTGGCTAACGAGCAGTGCCCGCCGAGCAGAGCTGGGGTTCCCGAGCCGGCTCAGCGGCAGCAGCTGCTTCGGCTGGGGCTTGGCTCTGACGGGCATTCGATGGTCACAGCCCTGGGACACGCTGGGGAGAGCGGGACTCTGCCGCCAGTGCTGAGCCCTGGCTGGGCTCCGGGTGAGATTTGGGTGTCCTGGCCCCAAGAAACTGCTCCCATCCCAAAGCGGACGGGGGCTCAGGGCAGCGCGGTGGGGGCGGTTGTGCCGCCAGGACGAGGGCACCAGGCGCCGTATCCCTGCAGCAGAGACCACCCACCCCAGCCCCAACCCCAGCCCAGTGGCAGGAGACCCTCCCTCCCTACGGGCAGTGGGTGGGGAGCACGTGCCTGTGCTGCTGGGGGATCCGTGTCCATCGGCTCCTCCTCCTCCACATCCACCTCCATCTCTTCATCTTCAACCGGGTCGACCTCCATTTCTTCAGTTGTCCCCATGTCCACACTGCTGGGACCCTCCTCCAGAGCCTCCAGCGCAAGGTCACACATCCTGAGCCCAAAGGCAAGCAAAAAAGTGCATTCGTCCTGCCCTGGCCAGCAGTGGGACGGGGGCCTCGGCACCCCTGCCCCTCTCGCCACCCAAGGAGAGCCATGGGGCGATGGGACCCCTGGGCACATCCCCAGCAGGAGCTGGCTGGACCTGGGCGGCTCCTTGGCCACCAGCACCCACCAACAGTCCCGGGCCAGCGCCTGCAGCTGGAGGCTCCTCATCTTTTTCTCCTTCACTAATTTTGCATGCAGCAGGGTCTTCTGGATCTGCCAGAGCAGAGAGGGCAGGGGTGAGCAGCCCTGCTCCCTGCCCCGCGGGGCCCGGGCACAGACCCCGGCCCCCCACGTGCAGACCCCAGCCCCACGCCTGCCTGGGCGCCCAGAAGCTCCTTAATCTGTGAAGCCACCCTTTGGGCTCGGTGCTGCTCCTCGTCCAGGGCTCGGCTCCTCTGGCTCCAGCCTGGAAATGGGCAGAGGAGGCATCGGCTCAGGCTCCGGGCAGCACCCGGCTGCTCCCGGCGAGCATCCCTGCGGCACCAGCCCGGGGCGCCCTGGGGTCCGCCGGGGACGTGTCCCCCTACGCAGGGATGCTCCATCCCAGAAGGGCATGAGCAGCCCAGGAGGGCTTCTGCCAGCCTCTGGCCTTGCATGGCTTGGGGGAGAGGGCGAGCCAAGCTCCCGGCCCCCCGAGCTGCCCAGAGTGGGGTCCCGGTGCCATCCCCGCAGTGCCAGCTCTAGCCTGCCCAGGCAGTGGGGGTGTCCACCTCCATGGAGCAGGGACGTACCTCGGGCAGCGCAATTGTCCTCCTCTTCTGGGCTTTCATGATGCCAGGGAGCAAAACAGAGAGGGGAAGAAGGTGCTGGGACCTTCTTTATCAGCCTTGGGGAACCACCAATGGCTTTTATCAAATATATTACCTCAGTGGGAAGAAACAAATGAAAAGGACCACCATCTGATCACAAATGCACTTGATACGGCCCAAAACAATATTTCTTTGGGTCTTGGTTGTATCCAAGCCCAACTGTGGATGCAATCGATGGCAGCCGCATTTATAAGGGAAGGCGAAGAAAACACTTTGCCCACTGAAATTCGAAAAGTAATATGGGATAATGCAATTGAGTTTGAAAAGAAATTTCAGTCCTGGTGGTATCTGGTTAATTTCACCTACGATCCCACTGAGAGCAAAGCCACTGCTTTCGTCTTAACAATACTCAATGCTTCCGTATACACCATATACCCAATCATTGCGCTGGGGTTGAATCACCAAGGAGCCATACTCTGTCCAATATAACATAGGGTGTGGGCACAACAAAATAAAAATAAATGGCAAACTGTTGATGTTGATGCATGCATCACACGAGACCAACAAGGATTCATTTGTGAGAGTAATACCCTCAAGGCACAAGACTTTTGTCTTGACACTGACCAAAATGTTTGTCATTTTGAGATACATCCTGATGAAACTCCAGAAACTGTGCTTGTATATATTGGGAAAGGGTGTGTCTGCATGAGATCTCCTTGTAGTTTTGTGTTTGTAGGTAACGTAGCAGTAAATATGAATAATCACTCAAATCTTTGTGCTTGTAACTTTACTAACATTGTTGGATGTGATTTCAATTATTCAGCTCCTGTCACATCTTACCAATTCTACAGTCTAACTATATGCTAATTCGTGATTTATTATTTGCCCCTATTGGGACGAACATTACATTGGTGAAGAAGCTGCTACAACATAATGACTTGAAGCGACTGTTGAAAAAAGCCCAAGAAAACGGACAAAAGACTCTGATTACTGTCCACCACAATGTCGAGAAGATACACCGAGTGTTGGAAAGAATCAAAAGGGATGGAGAACATGAATGGTGGGACACTCTTTTTGGATGGTCGACGACGACTACAGGAATCCTTAACAAGATGCTCCACCCTGTTGTTGTTTTGTTAATACTCACTGTACTGTGTTTTGCTTTGACAATCGCTTTGTATGTTAGACTTTGGATTATGATGAAAAATTTAACTCACTTGATAGCTCCACAAGATATACTTGTACTCGACAACCCTCACCACAAGAGCATCTGTGATATTGCCAATCAGTTTTGAATATCGTGGAGCTTGAGTGACTATAGTCACGGGGTAGATAATGTGGAATAATTCCTAAAATACAATTTTTATTAGAAATATATAGCATTGTTCACACATTAAGGAAAGGTATAAAATCGAAACATTTCCAGGGTGGAACACAGCAGCAGCTGGTATGCAAGGAATCCGCTACATCTATGACTCCCTGAACAATATTGCTTGCAAAAGCAACACGGAGGATGGAGTGGAGTGAAGATTCAACGGCCAAGCTCTGTGATTACGCAGCAGAATGGGAACAAAGTGATCCTATGGAAGTGATAAGCGGCATGCTTGCTACCCTGAGCCAACAGTCTGTCATGTGAGGCGAGAGAATTTTACGCCAATCATAATAAAGGTATGTATGACTAGAGTCACTCAAACTCCACCTTGAAGGTAAAAAAATAATATAAAAATAACCCGAGAAAGGGGGGATGCTAGGGAAGACACCATCGTGAAGAGGTCAGGGAGGACCCCATCACAGACTGCCTTTGACTTGCAGGACCAGTCGAGGGGCTGAGCCTTTCTTCCCCCCCATAGGGACGCCTGTGGGTAAGACTTAGACTATACCGAGTGCTTCCTCGGGGAACTTAGAAATCTCTCTAGAGGGTTATTTTTGTTACATTTATAGCCAGGCTGTATTGTTTGGAACTTTGTCACGTGCTTTGTACCATTAACATTTTTTCTTTTACTTGCACGTGCTTTGCAGACTGTACTTATCACCGGCAAATGCAAAGAACCTTTATATTTGTTGCTTAAATAAAGTGCACTGTTTAAGTAGCTAGCCATTTTGGTTTCTCACTGAACGCGACCAGACGCTGAAGTGCGGCCATGCTAGTTCGTGAGCACGACTAGACTGAAGGTGCAGTCCACTGTCAGTGTATCCAGAATCGTGATAGTTTAATATATTAAACGCGACTGGACTGATAGTGGTGAATTGGGCATCCCTCAGGATTTAAACCTAGCCGCCCCTAGCCTCCCACCTCGGTGAGGAGTGTTAGAACGCAAGGGGGTTTATTTTCTGCGAAAAGTATTTTGCCTCTTCACGCAAGACTCAGCTGTCCCCTGTGGTCACCCCTAGACCCTCTCTACCCTTTCATTTCTTCCCTTTTCAGCCCTTTTGGTCTCCCCTGGGGATATAGCGGGGTAGGAGAAGTTTTGCTGCAGGGTGCCCTATGGCCTTCTCCTTTTGTGGGACACCTCTTCTGGCCCTGTCTCCTGCCTTAACCCCCCTTTTATCTCCTCCAGGCTCAACCAGTTCTTGGCACCTCCTTGGTCCCTTCAGGCCCATTCATCTCAACAGCTCCCGCTGTCCACACTGGACTGAGGGACACCAAGCTGCTCTGGCCTCACCACTGCCCAGTGACCCCCCTGGCTGACCCTGCTGGCTGTACCCCGGCTGGCGCAGCCCAGGACAGAGTTGGTGGCACTGCCACCAGACCCGTCCGTGGGCACGTTGGACTCCTGGGCCCTCCTCTGCAAAGCCTTTTCTCACATCCCCTGGCTGGAGACCGGGGGCAAGTCCAGGGCACGGGACCACGGAAAGAGCTTTGTCCTCATCACCTCTGTTAGGAGTTGCTGCATCCAGCAGCCTGAGAGAAGAGAGATGAGGCCACCGCAGCTCCAGGCCCGCAGGTCCAGCCAGCTGTGGAGCCCAAGGCGTGTTTCCAGCAGGCAGAGGCGCCGGTGCACCTATAGAACAGACGCACGTATATACGGGCAGCCACGCGGATCGGGCCCCAGCACTCCCACAAAGAGCACCAGCAGCCTCAGCCTGCTCCCCCCTCTGCCTGGTCACCACGTACCCCTTATTTTACCCCCGAGGCGAATTTGAACTTACATTGAGGGATCTTAGTTGTTTAGCCTAAATAAGCAAGTTTTAATTGAATAAATTACTTAGGGTTATAATACGGTGTGATTTGGGCTGTTTGCTCAGCTTTACTGAGCAGGAGCAGCTGGATTTGCTGAAGCCTTTAGGCTGCGATCGTTCTTTTCCTTAGTGATTTTCCCAGCAGCTGGTACAGTGCTGGGTTTAGTCTTCTAGTGTGGGAAAGTGTTTTGATAGCTCACTTTTTGATAGGAGAGCTACCAAGCTGGTGAGGGGTGTAGAGAACAAGTCATAGGAGGAGAGGCTGAGGGAACTGGGCATGTTTAGTTTGGAGAAGAGGAGGCTGAGGGGAGACCTCATTGCCCTCTACAACTACCTGAGAGGAGGGTGTAGAGGGGTGGGGGTTGACATCTTTTCCCAAGGGAATAATGACAGGACCAGAGGAAATGGTCTGAAGTTGCGGCAGGGGAGGTTTAGATTAGATGTTAGGAAGAATTACTTTACTGAGAGAGTCGTCAGGCACTAGAACAGCCCGACCGGGGAGGTGGTGGAGTCACCATCCCTGGAGGTATTTAAGAAACGTGTAGATGTGGCACTTCAGGGCATGCTCTGGTGCCCAAGATTGTAGGGGGTTTTTTTGTGTGTGTATGGTTGGACTCGGTGATCTCAGAGGTCCTTTCCAACCCTGACGATTCTGTGATTCTGTGATGTTTTGGTAGTGTTTTTCCCAAGTCTGGGACTTTTTGGTTCCCCGTGTTCTGCCAGCAAATGGAGGTGCACAAGGGGCGTAGACCAGAAGATATGGAGGCTCCAACCGTCTGCTGAAACCGCAAATCAACAAGATCAGAGCCAGCCTCCCTGGACACAGGAAGAGAATTCAATAAGATGTTAGAAGACCCCAGACCAAAAATCACCATTGGGCTAGAAGACACGTGGATGGTGTGTGAATGATGCGTGAGGGGCGGTGTGTGGGTCACAAGGGCACCATTGCCCAGGGACTCCTTTGTCTGGGGTCCCTCTCTTTGGAGGCACCCAGCCCGGGCTGTTCTTGCTCCTGTACCTTCCAATCAAATTAACTATTTTATAAAATCCAATGCCTGAGACTCTACCGCGGGAAACCGAGGGTTGAGCCTGAAGGAGGAGGAAGCGCCTGTGAGTGAGTGATTGTGTGTGGAGAGACACCATGAACGGGGTGTGAGCGCTCAGGGGGCAGCTCCTGCTGTAACAGCTTAAATACCAAAAGCTGTAATGAACAACGCCTTGGGCAGGGTCCTACCACCAGAAGCGGTTCTACGGGGAGCCTTGAGTTGCAAGACCCCGCGCACACCAGCCCCGAGGCACCAATCCTGTGAGCGCGGGTTTGTCCCCTGGCACCAGCCCCGCTGGCCAAAGGTGGTCCCTCAGCGAATTCTTTGCATGTTGGCTACAAGCCAAGGCTGCTGAGCTTCCTACCTCATCATCAAGAGAAGTTTCACTTCCTGAAAGGAGTCAATGTCCCTCGGGCTCCTGCTCCCAGCCAGTTTAACCCTCTCTGCAGTTGGGCATCCTCACCTTCCGTGCCAGAGCACTCCTTGGTCACTAACTACTGTCGCTGAGCAGTTACACCTTCACCTACCAGAACGGTTAAGAGTTGGACAGGACCTTAAATACCATCTCGTTCCAACCTCCTGCCCTGGGCAGGGACACCTCCCACCAGACCAGGTTGCTCAAAGCCCCACCCAGTACCAGCCGCTGGTGGGGCTTGCCATGCACCTGACTGACGCCTTTGTGCCAGAGGCAGAGAAGAAACTGGGACTGAGCCACCAGAGAGAGTGTGAGAGCAGCTGAGAGAGCTGGCAGGGTGCAGGGACACGGGCGAGGTGGGTCCCGCACTCTGGCCTGTCTACTGGCACATGCAGGAAAACTTGAAGACCTTTGGGGCTGCCCCGGATGATGCTGTGGTGTGGACCGGGACTGGGTTTATCCTGCCGTGTGATGCTGTGCTGGGCTATCCTGAGGAGCTGGAGGCCTTTTGAGAAGATGCTGAGAAGCATGCAGTTATTACGCAGGAGAAGTGTTGGGAACCCCCTGCCATAGAGGAGAGGATGTTCAGGGGACACTCACCTGAAAATCCAGTTGCTGCTCTTCTTGACTGCTCTCTGGGGAGCCCTTCTCTCTTTAGAATCACAGGATTGTCCAGGTTGGAAGGGACCTTTCAGATCATCAAGTCCAACCATTAACCTAACACTGTCAACTCCACCACTAACTCATGTCCCTCAGCACCACACCTGCCTGGCTTTTAAATACCTCCAGGGATGGCGATTGCACCACTTCCCTGGACAGCCTGGTCCAATGTTTGACAACCCTTTCAGTGAAGAAATTTTTCCTAATATCGATCTAAACCTCCCCTGGCGCAACTCGAGGCCGTTTCCTCTTGTCCCATTGTCTGTTCCTTGGGAGAAGAGACCGACCCCCCCCGGCTACACCCTCCTTTCAGGGAGTTGTAGAGAGCGAGAAGGTCTCCCCTCAGCCTCCTTTTCTCCAGGCTGAGCACCCCCGGCTCCCTCAGCCTCTCCTCACAAGACTCGTGCTCCAGACCCCTCACCAGCTCCGTTGCCCTTCTCTGGACACGCTCCAGCACCTCAATGTCTTTTTTTTTTTTCTGTGGTGAGGGGCCCAAAACTGGACACAGCACTCTACGTAGGACCTCCCCAGTGCCCAGTACAGGGGGACAGTCACTGCCCCAGTCCTGCTGGTCACGCTGCTCCTGACACAGGCCAGGATGCTGTTTGCCTTCTTGGCCACCTGCGCACCTCATCCACCCTGCACAGTAACAGACACATGATCAGGTGCTCCTCCTGGTGCAGGAACACCTTCCCATGCAGACATGGAGTCACACAGGGTAACAAATCTCCTCTTCTCCCCACTAATGTTTCTCCAGGAACTTCTTCTCTCATGCCCAGAGAAGCACAAACATGCATATGGAGCACCCCCTACATGCACAGAGGTGTCTGCTGCAGTCTCCCCACTCCTTCCCTTTCACCCCTTGAGCCTCTCCCTGCACCCCCTGTCCTTCTCACGCCTTGACTGCTCCTCCAAAGCCAATGCTCTTCCACGTGCCCAGGGGCTGATGCCCCCACAAAAGCAGATGTGACACTTGAGCAGAGTAGACCAAGGAACTGAGGAGCTGATGTGGCTTTAACACACTTCTCTGCTTTCCTACGAGGGCTGGGGCAAACGGAGGAGCTCCTGGAAAAAGCAACTGATGTGGCAACAGTTTTCCAGAGCTGCTGGGCCAGGGGAACATCCGCCATGCAGGAATGGGTGAGGAAACTGTGTTCCCCACAGCCTGAAAGGCCCCTTCCCTGTGAGGAT
The DNA here is from genome assembly GCF_964106895.1 of Numenius arquata. NCBI lineage: Eukaryota > Metazoa > Chordata > Aves > Charadriiformes > Scolopacidae > Numenius > Numenius arquata. The sequence goes on along the minus strand of NC_133587.1, from coordinate 17,735,221 downwards.
GTGTGAAGGACTTTTCAAACTCAATACCCTCAAAGTTGAAAGGGATTTTGGTGGCAAATGAAGGGGAGGTGGGGGTGCAGAGATGCTCCCTGTTGCCTTCCAGCCTTTGGACACATCACAGGCGAGGTCTGGTAGAGGGGGCCAGTGCCCCTGGTCATGAGGAGGGGGCCTGGCCATTGCCCCCGGGTCTCCACTTAGTGCACTCCTGCTCTGAAAAGATAAGGGCTTGTGCCCTTATCAAGTGGACCCGCAAGAGAAGGAGACCACAAGAACAACACAACACTGCTTGAGGTCTTCAGGCCACCCCCAGCATCCTCAAAACCAGTCAGCAAAGGCTTCACTTCTGGTGCCAGAGCCCTGTCCCTGGCAGGCACCTGACTGATGGAGATGGAGACCAGTGGAGATGGGACCACCTGAAGGAAAAGACTCACTCCAAACACAGCTCTGAGATCTTGGGAGGCTCTTGTGAACAATGTCAGCTGCAGCAATAGCAGCACTGACCAGAAATGACGGCAAATCTTGCCATTGATGGCTTTTTCTGCAAACTGCCTTTTCCCTCTCTTTTCCAAGGGCTCTCTACAGCTGTGTTACATCCAGCTCAGCTACAAGGAGCCTGTAGAAGCCACTGTAAACTCCAGGGTCTGCCTCTTGATGAGGTTTGGTGCTGCAGAAATCCACCAGTCCCATATACTACATACAGGTAACTGCTACGGAGCCACAGCTCCAGGGCGGTAAGACCCCTCGGGTTAACGCCCGCAGCTGGCGGAGAGGGGTGGAAGCGCTGACAATCTAGGCAAGCGGTAACAGTGGTTTTTGCCTGTGACGAGGTGAGGGAGAATGTCTTCTGTAGCGCCCTTGCGTTTTGACGGAAGAAGGCATGCGAAAGACGCGCCTGTTCGACTGCTTGCGGTGTTATTTGCGCTGCAAGAGTCAAAGCGTCCGCACGGCGATTTCCTTCTATCAACAGTCCCGGAAGTCTGGTATGCGCGCGGATGTGCATAATAAAATAAGGATGTTTTCTATCATTTAGTAAGCATAACAATTGCCATAACAGTGAATACAACAATGGGTTAGAAGTTTCTTTCAAGCAAGCATTTTCTAAGCGTGGCACTAGCCTGGCCACATAGGCAGAGTCAGTAATTATATTTACAGGGGTTTTCCATTTTTGAAAAGCTCGAACTACAGCGGCAAGCTCAATGATCTGCGGAGAGCCCTCAACCCGACACACATCTGAAACCCAAGTTTTCGTCTCAGGGTTTTGCCATACTATAGCAGATCGGCCGGTTTTGCCGGAGCCATTTGTAAAGATGGTTATAGTCTGCAGAGGCGCATGACTAACTTTCGGGAGTTCATATAGCGTAAAGTCTTGTTGAAGCAGTTTATGGCTCGGGCTATGTATGCTTAATTCCCCTGGAAATTCCATTGTTGCTGTCTGGAAAAGAACTGAAGTTTGAAGAAGCCATTGCAGTACCTGAGTATCTGTTGGCAAAATAATGCGAGAGAACTCTTGTCCCACTAGCGCCAACAGACGCTGTCTGGCCTTTATTATTGGCATGGCAAAACACTCCGGTCGGGTTACAACTGTTTTCTGCAGTTGGTGTGGGAGGAAAACCCATTCAATAATGGCCAGAGGGTCCGGTCGATTCTCATCCCATTGCAAAATTAAGGCATATGGCTGTGAAGTGGGGTTTTTTAATGAGCAGTTGAAAGGACACCTCTGGGTATATTCTGTTTGCCTGGCAACTCTCTATAGCCTGGGAGACCTTTTCTAGGGCGACTTGAGCCTCCAAAGTCAGGCTTCTTGGTGACAAAAGCGCTGGGTCTCCCTTAAGATGGGAGAACAGGGGGCTCAGTTCGTGATTCGGTATACCTAACAGTGGACGGATCCAATTTATTGCCCCCAGGAGCTTCTGCAGATCATTTAAAGTTTTCACAGTTACTTGCAACTTTACCTGTTGCGGAACAATCTTTTGTTCCATAATTCGCCACCCTAAGTAATTCCAGAGTGCTGTTTGTTGTATTTTTGGGGGGGCTATCTGTAACCCTGCAGTTTGTACTTGCTGATATAACATCTTAAGCACGTCCTGCATAGTCTGTTGAGCTTGCGCCGCAACAAGAGTATCATCCATATAATGATAAAGTACAACATCAGGAAAGGCTTTCCTAACAGGAGACAGGGCTTTAGCTACAAACCATTGGCATATGGTGGGGCTATTTTTCATTCCTTGAGGGAGGACTGTCCAATGATAGCGCCTGTAAGGTTCACTTACGTCAAGTGACGGCACCGAGAACGCCAATTTTGGTGCATCGTCTGGGTGTAGGGGAATAGTAAAAAAACAGTCTTTCAAATCGATAATGGTGAGGCACCAATTTTGGGGGATCATGGTGGGTGACGGCATATCGGGTTGTAACGTGCCCATGTCTTCCATCACATCATTTATTCTGCGCAGATCATGCAATAAACGCCGTTTCCCGCTCTTTTTCTGAATAACAAAAACAGGTGAATTCCACGGACTAGTAGTTAGGGACAATATGTCCCTCCTTCAATTGTTCTTCCACTAATTCATTAAGGTGGTGCAACTTTTTACAACCAGGTGCCACTGCTCCACCCAGACAGGCTTGTTAGTTTTCCGTGTAAGTTTTAAGGTGGTTTGCACTGCAGCGGCCCCTAAGAAAAATGTGACCCAATGTTTACTCCCCACTGACTCATACAATCACGACCCCGTAAGGTAATAGGTGCGGCGAGCACAAAGGGGCGAACCGAGGCCACACGGCCTTCAAGACCTTCAATTTGAATTAAATGTTTGCTCTGAAAGGGTATGGCATGTCCACCTATGCCCATTAACATTCTACACATTTGAGTTAACGGCCAGTCTGTAGGCCATCGATCCCTTGAAATGACTGTGACATCAGCTCCAGTGTCTAAAATCCCATCGAAACAGATGTAGCCTTTTTGCTGCAATGGCAGCTTGCATTTCATCACCGGCCAACCGGTAGTAACAGGTTGTGTCCACAAAATCTGCGGATGCCCGGTGGAACCAAACCCCGAGCCCTGCCTTTCTGTCTGGCTCGTTTTAGAGGGACAAGCAGTAAAGTAAACAAGTTGCGCAATGCAGGCAGCCCGACGGTGCATGGTGGTGTCGGAGTCCAGGCCATGATTTTTATTTCCGCCGTGTAGTCCGAGTCGATGACACCAGGGAGAACAAACAGACCCTGCAACGTGGTGGAAGATCAGCCTAAAAGCAGGGCACTTTTACCCCCGCCTAATGGCCCATGGACACCAGTAGGTATCAGGGAGACGGAGGAATCTGTAAGAGTTACTGATTCGGCGGCTGCCAGGTCCACTCCGGCACTGCCGCGGGTTCTTGCACACAGGCTGGAAGGGTTTGAAGAGGCGATGATCCTGGAGCCATTTGTGTCCTGGCCCGGTCCCAGGCAGGCGTGCTCCGCTGGCGGTTTCCCGATAAGGGCTTGCCATCCTTATCGTATTTCGAGCGGCATTGGTTTGCGTAGTGCCTACCCTTCTTACATCGCGGACAGATGTTTGGAAGTTTAGGCTTTTGTGCATTATGGCAATGTTTCTTAATGTGCCCTGGCTGCCCGCAGCCAAAGCATGTTTGATTGCCAGCTGTCATTGTAGCAAAGGCTGCTGCCATAACCTCAAACGTATGCTCCAGTGATCCTATCCAGTTACATGCTTCTATCATTTGAATGAGGTTAGGGTTTTCTAAAGGACGCAATACACGCTGGCAGTCTGTATTAGCATTTTCTACCACCAATTTTAGTAAAATAGTATTTTGGGCTTGCTCATTGGGTACTTGTTTATCTAAGCTTTCTCGCAGCCGATCTATAAAACTCACGTAGGATTCTTTCGCACCTTGTTTGATTTCCGTAAAGGACTTCTGCGGTTTTCCCACGTCGGGGACTTCTAAGAATGCTCGATAGGTCAGATTTTTAACATCATTGAGCACACCTCGTGGTATTTCTTGAGCTTGGCGATGGGGTGGTTGGAAGTTACCCGTCCCCGTTAGATGTTCCATCGTCATGGCAAAAGCAGGGTCGCGTGGACCCCAGTCCACATACCCTAGGCGCTGCATTTCTAAGAGACGCCTCCACGCAGCCTCCCATAAAGTATACTGTGTACCAGTGAGGATAAGCTGCGCAAGGGTTTTACAGTCATGGGGGTCAGAGTATATGATTTCATAATGGAACCAAACATGGAGGTGGAGTACGGCGATGACAAACCATAATCAAGCACTCCCCTTCGGAGTTCCTTCATAATACTAAAATTCAGAACTTCCCATTTCGGGACCTGATTCTCTTCATAAATTACTGGTGCAACAATTTTTTCTGCTACAGCTAATTCCCCAGCTGCTAATGCTTCCTGCCGAACCTTTCTCCAATTATTGTGTGGGTCGGGGGGGAACAGATTGGGTTCTTTATCGGGATCAACTTCTCCCAGGTCAAAAGGGTCCCCAGGCTGATCTTCCAGGTCTGGGCACAGCAAAGTAGCCGCGGGAGCGGGCGACTCCGTTTTTGGACCGCAGTGCTCACCTCCCTCTGTGCGCCTAGCGTCTTCCTGTTTTTTAAGCATTTCTAGGCCCTTTCTCCAAGGAGTTAAAAGCTCCCCCGCCAACTTGTCTGAACGTGTGGCTCTATCCCAAAGTTTCACACCAGCTTCATCCCATACCTTTGTGGTGAAAATGGAAGCAGTGTCTACCCCTGGGCACATTACAAATACCCGTTTCAACCGTTTTAACGAATGTGGGTCGACTGCAACATCATGGTTTTGTAAAAGACCCTCCATCAATTTAAGTACTGATTTTTCTTCACTAGATGCATTATTCTCCATAGTCCCCCACGGCTCACCTCTCTCAGAAGAGATGATTCAAGCCGGCTCCTGCTTCCTTTCAGCAGCACTTCAGTTCCATGGGGCTTGCCACCGGCCAGTCTCTTTTGACTCGGTTATTCGCGCCTCACACAGGGCACCATTTGTGGCAATTAGCAACACGGACTCCGCCGGAGGGTGAAGCGAAGACCTTTATTGCTATGACCATGCGTCTTTTATAATACTCTTATGGCCTCGGGTTAGTACTTTTCCGTCACGCATAATGCAACGCGAGCTAGTGCTTTTGCACGTCTACCTCCTTATTTCATGTTTCATGTCGTGACCATTACAGAGTTGCAAAGAGACAGTTACGTGCCCCGCAGTTGCTTAGGTTGGCATTCTTCTGAGACCACATCTTCTTCAGGATCCGTGTTCTCACAGGCTGTTTATACCTCCCACGGCTTTCGGCCCACTAATGCAAGGATGTCGGCCCCGCTGCTCCCCAGCTCCATATCCACAGCTTCTTCTTCCTCCACAGGAAGTTGGAGGCACCACCCCAAGTCCCACTTGAAATGAGAGTCAAACACAAGCTGGTCACTGATTGCAGTGGGAGTGGGGTGTCTCTGAGGGTCCCAGGGATAATTTAGGCAGTTCCCGAGAGCAGTTCCCGCCTCTTGCTGCATTACTCTATTCTTTGGAGTATTTCCTTTCTTTGATGGCCACGAGACGTCACACTGGGTCCCATTCCATAAGCTGTGTCCAGGGACACATTAGGGGGAGGGACCCATATCAGATCCTTTTCTGTGAACGGTAACCATCCCTTCTGAGGTTTCATTTTTTGCATGACACAGTTGACGTTAACATCTCGCACGGGTGGTAGAATCCCAGACAAATTCCTCTGTTCCACTTTCATAGACAGTGGGTGAAATTCATGGAAAGCAGTCCCATTCTAATCCCTTCCTGGGCTGATGTAGTGGGGGCCACAGTATCATTCCATGTACGTATAAATCCTTGTGTCAATTCCTAAGCTAAATTTGGGGGGGGGTCCTCCCCTCGTGTATTACCAGCGAGGCTGAGGGTGATGAGGATGGTTGCCCAAAACACCTTTCCCTATTATAACACATAAAAATCGCAATTATAACCAAACAAAAGACACACACACAATAATCCATAGAGTCAAAGTTTACATGGAGCCGGCGTTGCTTCCTCTAATAACCTGCAGGACATATACACGTAAAATACAAGGATTAGAAGGATGGGATTATCCACGGAGTACGAATATGATGGTCTTTTCCGTGGGCGTCGGTAGCCACCCCCGCGTAGCGATTCCGTGGGGTTTTTTGAATGAGGGGTCCTTCTCCTATGGTTGGGAGATCAAGCAAGACTGGCTGTCCTGGGGAGGGAAGGGCTTCTGTTGGATCTTTGCCTTCCCTGTTTCCTGGGAGCAGGGAAGGGGGGTCAGGACAGAAGGCCGTAAGTGGAGGACCCCCGTTCTTTCCCCACCTCTTAGGAGCTTTTGCTTTTCCGTTCCCGACCCTCCAACGGGGCAAAGAACAAAGTCAGCCGCCCTTGGTCGTGATAGCAACAGGTATAAGCAAGAGCCTCTCTGCACCCCATTCCTTGGCACCGACTATCAACACAGGTCTGATCCCTCTGAGAAGGAACAACCTCTGCTGCCCCTGGCAGCAAAGCAAGCGGCAGGGCCGTGTGGGGCAGGGACAGGCGGGGGGGGCACGGCCAGCTCAGCCCCGGCAGCCGGCACCCACCGGGGACAGACGCCCAGCACCGAGCCAGCCAGGAGGGAGGGAGAGAGGGGGGCCCCGCATCGCCCCCCGCCTCCACACGCCAGGGAGCGGCCCCTCCCCAGCCCGCCACCCCAGAGCCCCGTCCGGGCACCCCAGAGCCCGACCCCCGCCCGGGCAGCCTTCCCCAGGGCGAGGGGCAGCACGGCGGGGCCCCGACGCCGCCTCCGCCCGGCGTCGGGATCGGGATCGGGATCGGGATCGGGCTCCAGCCCCGCCGCTGCCGCTGCCCGCGCCCCCACGGCCGGCAGCGCCCCCCGCCCGCCTCCGCGAGGAGAGCGCCCGACCCCGCCCGCCGCTAATGAGCGGCTGTGGCCGCGGCTAATGAAGGAGGCGGCGGGGCCGCGGGTAACGAGCGCCCGGCGGCAGCCCCGTGCCCGCAGCCCCGGCCCCCCGCGGTTCCCCGCATCCTGCCCCCCCCGCACCGCACAGCGTCGCGCCCCCTCGGGACTCTGCCAGCGCCCACGGCTCCCCGCACCCCACGGCCAGGGACCCTGCGCCCACCTACGTGCCCCAGGGCACCGCTTCCCCACCCCCCTCTCCCCAAAGGCCCCCGCAGCCTCTCCCCCGCAGCCTGCGCTACCCACTCCCCGGGTCGCCCCAAGTGGGGACCAGGGGCCGGGGCCACTGCCAACAGCAGGAATGGCGGCAGGGCAAGGAGGGCTTTGCCTGGGACTTCTTCTCTTGTCATGGCACAGGGGAAAGCCAGGCAGGAGGCGAAGCAAAGCCCTGGGCGTGGGCAGGGTCAAAGACTTCAAGATTTTTGCCTTTTGGCCTATGAGTCCCTTTCCCTCCAGCAGGAAGGGGAGCAGAAGGTGTCCTGCTGCTTTGATGGCATCACGGCAGGGGTCAGTCACCTCAGAGCTCAGGCTTTGCTGGGGACCTCTTTGCTGTTGGGGACACCACTCTCCAGCAGCCCGTGAACCCCGCTGCTGCCCAGTGCCGTCCCCTGCGTCAGTGGGACCCCTCTGTGCACAGGGACCCCCCTGCCCCCGGGGCGGCCGTGCCAGCACCCCCAGCCCCCTCCAGCCCCGGGAACCCCCAGCAAGAGGAAACCACAGCTCTGCAAACGCCGCGGGTGGCCAAGGCAACACAGAGAGAGCTTGGGTCTGAAGAACATACATACAACTCTTTATTAACAACACAACAGCTTTCAACAACTATTTACAAAACAACAACTCTGGAAAACTATTAAAAAAAAACCAACTCTCTAGAACTATTGAAAAAACCCAACTCTAAACAACTATTTACAGCGCTTCCTCTTGGATCCTCCTCTCCTTTGCCACCGCCGTTCCCCGCAGCTCTGCTGGCCCTGAAAGCAAAGCAAGCGGCAGGGCCCTTTGGCTAACGAGCAGTGCCCGCCGAGCAGAGCTGGGGTTCCCGAGCCGGCTCAGCGGCAGCAGCTGCTTCGGCTGGGGCTTGGCTCTGACGGGCATTCGATGGTCACAGCCCTGGGACACGCTGGGGAGAGCGGGACTCTGCCGCCAGTGCTGAGCCCTGGCTGGGCTCCGGGTGAGATTTGGGTGTCCTGGCCCCAAGAAACTGCTCCCATCCCAAAGCGGACGGGGGCTCAGGGCAGCGCGGTGGGGGCGGTTGTGCCGCCAGGACGAGGGCACCAGGCGCCGTATCCCTGCAGAAGAGACCACCCACCCCAGCCCCAACCCCAGCCCAGTGGCAGGAGACCCTCCCTCCCTACGGGCAGTGGGTGGGGAGCAACAATTATACGATTGGCTTACAGTCTCTGTTCACACGCCTAGAGCGCTCACACAATTAGTGCAGACCTCTTGTCCACGCGCAGCAGATGTTTCTCTATCTCCCGGAGGCAGTACCGCTTATCACTTACTTATCATGTAGCTACTTCTTCATACTTCTGTTTCTCAAGGACAGTTCACAGCCTCCTCCGGGCTCTCATCCCTATCAAAGACTGGGTTGCTCATTGTAATCAAGTCATGCCCTTTTTCACTCAGCCATTCCTCCACACCCAGAAATACTGGAAGGATGAAGAGAAAGTAGTGGAACGTATTGAACAGTGTCGGGTTTCACAGAAGCTCAGAGTGGGAAAGGGAAAAGGTGTCGTTTGTGCTGTGTTAGGCGCCTGTTTATCTTGTGCACAACAAGAAGCTAAAGAAGCCCCTGCTCCTAATCTGATTTCTGCTGTAGAATATGCGACTCTGAAATCAGAAAATGAGGTCCTGAAGTCATCATTGGCATTTCAGAAGGAGACAGGAGAAAAACTAAAAACTCAAGTGGATAAACTTGTGAGTGAAAACGAGAAATTAGGAAATCGGACTGCTAGACTTGTAAGTGAAAATCTCCAACTTAAAATGTTACTGGAAAAAGTGACTGGGCTTTTAGATAAAATACAGCCCTCTGCCCAGGTCCAACAAATTCGTAAGTTAATGTGTAGTCCAAATTCTGGAACCCAGACTGGAGATTTTTGGTCTAACAGTGAGGATGATGAAGCGGATGACAGTGAAGAGACTGTCACTTTTAAATCCCAAGTTTTTCCTTTATGACTACTGGTTAAAACTGAAACAGCAGTCGATGATGAAATCCGTACCACTGTGCGTACTGTCCCATGGACACCCACAGAGTTGGCAAAATTAAAGGAGAAATACTCAAGGCGGCCAGGAGAGTCGGCTGTGGAGTATGTGTGGCGAGTTTCCTCTGAGCGGGGGCACAGAATTATGTTAAGTGAAGAAGAAGCAGGAGACGCTTCGGGACCAGGAGTGTTTTTAACCACTATGCCTGGAGATCGTAACTATTCCCTAACTGCTCGAGCAGCATATTGGGCAGGTGGTATGGATCCACGAGAAAGGGGGGAGCCGTTAGAAATCAGAGCTTCAGGCTACTCTGATCTGTCTGCAGCAGTACGGAAAGCAGCCTGTCTGCAAGCCATGTATGACAGAGAAGAGTTTCGGAAATCCCCAATGTCAGCTCCTATCAACCCCGATCGATTAGCCCCTCTCCTCCGAGGCCTTCCTGATTGCCTTAAGCCATTTGTAGTCAGCACTCAAGACCGCATACGAAGCGTTCGTGATGGTCGCAGGCGGAGCCGGCATCACTACATACCCACCTGGAATGACTATGTACAAGAAATTGACAGTTATGGGCGCCGAATGGGCTGGGCCAGCCTAACTGGTGAGAAACCCTCTGACCACACCCGAAGGGTTCGATAGATCCAAACCCATGCCCAGACCCCTAAATCTGATGGAAGGCTCAAGCCTGACAAGGAACGAAATGAATTGTGGCGTAAAGCCCTAGACTTGGGGGTACCTCGACAATTTTTGCACGGAGTCCCTACAGAGGATCTCCGTACACTAGTCCAACCTTTAACTAGAAAAAATAATTTGGCTGGGGAAAAAAGTCTAACCAGGAAGTCCCCAAGTCGTGATGAAATTGTGCCGTCTGCACCAGAACCTAATTTGATTGATCTGTCAGAGTCCCAGCCAAAAAACTCCTATCCCCGGGGAGGGCAGTGAGCCACCCTGCCCGGCGGGTATTAGCAATTCAATGGCTCTCTAATAAAAACTCTGAACCTGTTATTACCATTCCTGTTGGGCCTCGAAAAATGTCAGTAAATTTTATCATTGATACCGGAGCCCAACTGTCTACAATCACTAAAAAAACAGCACAACTTTTAGGTATAAGTCCTACCAGGCGCAGGGTCAACTTTACAGGAATTGATGGTGTGGTAAAATCATGCCCCACTGCAAAAATTAACCTCTGGTTGCCAGGGGAACAAAGACTAACCAGGACAGAAGTGTTAGTCGGTGCTGCGCGTACCAATCTGTTAGGATTTGATGTACTGCGTGGACGAATGTGGAAATTCCCAGATGGAACTGTGTGGAGTTTTGCAGGGCATGAAAAAGAATTAGGCACAGTGAAATTGAGTCTGTTAGAAACTTCCATACCTTTACCTCCCTCTAAAATCACTAACGTTCGACCGTATCCATTGCCTGCTGCAGCACTTGCAGGAATTGACGGGGTGGTATCAGATTTGGAGAAGAGAGGCATCATTAAAAGGACTCATTCGCCTTACAATTCACCGGTGTGGCCAGTAAAGAAACCAACCGGACAATGGCGTTTCACAGTAGATTATCGGAAATTGAACGGCAATACTGCACCCCCAACTGCTGCAGTTCCGAACGTTGCAGAAGTGGTAACCATGATACAAGGAGCTGCCCATTCTTGGATGGCTGCCTTAGATGCAAAAGATATGTTTTTCATGATTCCTCTCCTTGAGCAGGACAAAGAGCGGTTCGCATTCACGTGGAAAGGAGTCCAATATACTTTTAACCGACTGCCACAGGGGTATAAACATTCCCCCACCATTGCTCATAATGCTCTGGCTAAAGTCCTAGCAGAAGTTCCTGTCTCAAAAGGATGTACAGTATACTAATATATTGATGACATCCTGATAGGAGGAGAAGACCAAGAAAGTGTAAAAGACATGATGAAAAACATCCGAGAAACATTGCTCGATTTAGGGTTGGAAGTTCCAGACTTAAAGTGTCAAGGACCTGCACAAGAAGTTAAATTCCTAGGGGTCTGGTGGATTAAAGGAGCTGCTTCTGTCCCACAAGATACCCTGGAAAAAATAGAGCATGGACAAAATCCATCTAGCGTGAAAGAGCTGCAACAAGTCCTGGGAACTTTAAGCTATTGGCGTAAACACATCCCTGGCTTTTTCATCATTGCTCGCCCCCTCTATAGTTTGCTCAGAAAAGGAAAATCATGGGAATGGACTAGCCAACATACCAAAGCCCTAGAGTTATTAATAAAAGAGCTAAGGTTATTCCAGCAACTCGGCCCTATACACCCAACTGATCCTATCCATGTAGAATGGGGGTTCAGTGAACATGGTTCTCATTGCAACATATGGCAGAAAGGACCGGCAGGGCCGGAAAGACCATTAGAATTTAGCTCTCACTCCTTTAATGATACTGAGAGCAGATACTCAGACCTTGAAAAAGGTTTGCTGTCCCTAATGCGAGCATTGCAACGAGCAGAGCAAATAAGAAGAGAACAAAGTGTAATCATCCGAGGACCTTTCCGCCTCTTAGATGTGGTCCGTAAAGGAACAGCACCACCGGCTGGCATTGCCCAAAACCCCACAGTTCGAAAGTGGTATGCTTACTTAAAAGGCATGAATGAAATCACGCCAATCTCTGAAGGCAGTGCTAAAGTATCCAAGCTGCAAAAAGATATAGACAGTACTCTGTCGTTCCAATCCCCACCAAGCAAACCATCTCCAATTCAAGAAGCACCTCCACTAACGGAAGACAGTGATCTTACAAGGGTGTGGTTTATCTTACAAGGGTGTGGTTTACTGATGCGTCATCTCATCGGGAGAATAATAAGTGGAAATACAAAGCTGTGGCACTAGAAGTAGCGACAGGAGAAAGAGCGACTGAAACAGGCGAAGGTAGTGCACAGGTGGGGGACCTCAGAGCAGTCCTACTAGCTGCACAACACGGAGCTAGTTACATCTACACTGATTCATATGCTGTTTTTAAAGGAGCCACTGAATGGATAGGCCACCGGGCAGCCAATGAGTGGCAAGTGAATAGAGTCCCAGTTTGGGAAACCGATAGCTGGAAGCAACTGTTAGAGATAGGAAGACAGAAAGTGTTACACATTGGTTGGGTAAAAGGCCACGATCGCTCAAACTCAATCACTGCTCAGTTCAACCAACAGGTAGATAGCCTCACGCGGCTGCTGCAAATGGATATTGTCAGTGATGGTCAGGAATGGGAACGCCTACTAGAATGGCTGCATGTTAAGCGTGGCCATACCGGGCGAACTGACTTATATTGGGAAGGTTTAGCCCGAGGGTGGCCTGTGTCAGTTAAGCTGTGTGAACAAGTAGTAACTGCCTGTTCCCAATGTCGCTTACGACTCAGTAAAGATCACCCAAGTAAAGCGCCTCCTTTACACATTCGAGACAAGAAGACATTGTGGCATTCCTGGCAAATCGATTATATTGGACCCTTAAGAATGTCAGGTAAAAAAAGATATGTCCTGGTGGGAGTGGAGATTATCTCCGGCCTCACTATGGCCACTAGCTCCAAATCAGCAACAGGGGAGGACACAGTAAATAGCCTAAAAGGATGGTTCAGCACACTTCCTCTCTCTGAAGAAATCCAAAGTGATAACGGTTCACACTTTACAGCTACAGTAATACAAGATTGGGCCAAAGAGGAAGGGATTCGGTGGGTATTTCACACTCCCTACTATCCTCAGGCCAATGGCATTGTTGAGTGCACCAATGGATTGGTCAAGCGTTTTGCAAAAACTCATGAACCTGGATGGCATTTGCGATTAGACGATGCCATCCATCAACTGAATAACAGATGGAGTGGCGATGGCTGCCCTAAAATGAAGGCTTTCTGCGTGTCGGCTAATACCGTCCCTCCAAACGTTCCCACTAAACCAGGAAAATATTCTGGGAGATTTTACCCTGGACAACCTGTGCTGGTGAAAATGCCTCAAATTGGAATAGTACCAATGGTACTAGTTACTCCCCAAAATCCCCAGGACTGGGGGCCAAAGATTGTTCAGAGAAGATACACCGGATCAGCACCCGGTGGATCTTGCCTTTCTTCTAACCCTATTGGTCAAGTAAGACCGAGCATATTTTCTTTTCTTTGTGTCTTACAGGAACCTTAAATGAACTGCACGTGGACAGACGGATTGGTCTACGCTAACCTTGAGTGCCTCCAAGGAATCTTGACACTGATTCTGGCAGTAATATTATTCTTAGTGTGTACGACTATTTGGAGGCCCAAGTTCTAAAATGACGAACCGGCAAATCGAATTAATGCTATTCTGTTTTACCCTTTTCTTCCCTGTTGTTTGTAGTGAAAGAGACCCAGAGTGGCCATGGTCTCAAACTTTGATCAGACACAGTGCGAGGACAGGAACATCGAATGGAAAGTTAAGTTTGGCCACTGTAGTTATACATGACAACAGAATGTTCTCAAAAAATGAGTGGACCTGGAACAATTAGTATCCAATCCTGGAGGGTAAGGCAGGAGAAGAAATTCAAGTAGGATGTCGAATGGTCAACGGTTCAACCCATGAGAAAGCCACCAGAATAGTGGTATTTCGCCCCAAGAACCCACACTCAGTAACAACAGAGCATTGTATCACCGACAAGTGGGATTGCTAGTATAACTTCACTCTCGCAGAACCCACTTTCATAACCTGTCGTTGGCAACAACGTGAAATAGTGTTGCTATTCGAATTCAAAATAGACATAGTTGAACCTGATCCCACTACACAGCCTAACCTAGCTCCACTATTTGAAACTCCTGACAGTGACCACCCTGAAACCTTGCTAAGGGAACTTAGAAATTTGCCCCTTCACACCACCGTCTCTGATAATGACCCTTGGCACAATGCATTGTCAAAATATACTGCAAGCATTAAAAAGGAAAAGAATTTAAATCTCTCTATTCTGGTCATACAAGTGAACTGGTCATATTCTGGTCATGGAAGTGAAATATACTCCAGAAATAAATGGAGTTGGAAAGAATCACTCCAAATGGCTAAACTTGAAGTCATCCCCGGAAAGGAAATACAAATTAGTTGCCGAGTAATCAATGGGTCTACTCATCACAGACCAACCGAAATTAAAACAATCTACGTAGACTCCACTAAACCAGAAAAACATAATACTGAATGCTATAAAATAATAGAGACAAATTCAGATTGCTGGCACAATTTTACTTTTACCAAGCCTATTGTATTGTATTGCCTGTGGGGTTACCAAGACACAGAGTTATTATTTGAATTTATGATTGACACAATTACGTCTGAACCTGCCCAAAGGGAAACAGAACCTACACCCCAACAAATTCCTGAAGGTGTACCTACTCAACCACCCATTAGTCTAACTCCTTACACCTTCAACATTGGCCCTTATGTTATTAAAGACACAGGTCAGCAGCAAATACTGTCTAACCCAACATATTCCCTCAAACGAGTAGAATTTTCAATGCAAATTAATATCTCTGCAATCAAACCTACCTGCTCGCCATTCCTAGGTACGTCTTATGCCGGGTGGTCAGCATGGTTGCATAGACGAACCCTGACCTCTTCACAACGACTGAAGAGAGATGTGACTGGTTCTTAGGAACGGGATTGGGAGTCCTAAATAGTATAGATGCTGAAGTGCTTGCCCACAAACTAGTCGCAACCACTGCTGATCTAAACAGGTTGACACATCCCTACGGTCTTCTTTGTCAGCCTTGGGGAACAAAACATCTTTCAAGAACTATTTACAGAACAACAACTCTGGAAAACTATTAACAAAATACCAACTCTCTAGAACTATTGAAAAAACCCAACTCTAAACAACTATTTACAGCCCTTCCTCTTGGATCCTCCTCTCCTTTACCACCGCCGTTCCCTCAGCTCTGCTGGCCCTGAAAGCAAAGCAAGCGGCAGGGCCCTTTGGCTAACGAGCAGTGCCCGCCGAGCAGAGCTGGGGTTCCCGAGCCGGCTCAGCGGCAGCAGCTGCTTCGGCTGGGGCTTGGCTCTGACGGGCATTCGATGGTCACAGCCCTGGGACACGCTGGGGAGAGCGGGACTCTGCCGCCAGTGCTGAGCCCTGGCTGGGCTCCGGGTGAGATTTGGGTGTCCTGGCCCCAAGAAACTGCTCCCATCCCAAAGCGGACGGGGGCTCAGGGCAGCGCGGTGGGGGCGGTTGTGCCGCCAGGACGAGGGCACCAGGCGCCGTATCCCTGCAGCAGAGACCACCCACCCCAGCCCCAACCCCAGCCCAGTGGCAGGAGACCCTCCCTCCCTACGGGCAGTGGGTGGGGAGCACGTGCCTGTGCTGCTGGGGGATCCGTGTCCATCGGCTCCTCCTCCTCCACATCCACCTCCATCTCTTCATCTTCAACCGGGTCGATCTCCATTTCTTCAGTTGTCCCCATGTCCACACTGCTGGGACCCTCCTCCAGAGCCTCCAGCGCAAGGTCACACATCCTGAGCCCAAAGGCAAGCAAAAAAGTGCATTCGTCCTGCCCTGGCCAGCAGTGGGACGGGGGCCTCGGCACCCCTGCCCCTCTCGCCACCCAAGGAGAGCCATGGGGCGATGGGACCCCTGGGCACATCCCCAGCAGGAGCTGGCTGGACCTGGGCGGCTCCTTGGCCACCAGCACCCACCAACAGTCCCGGGCCAGCGCCTGCAGCTGGAGGCTCCTCATCTTTTTCTCCTTCACTAATTTTGCATGCAGCAGGGTCTTCTGGATCTGCCAGAGCAGAGAGGGCAGGGGTGAGCAGCCCTGCTCCCTGCCCCGCGGGGCCCGGGCACAGACCCCGGCCCCCCACGTGCAGACCCCAGCCCCACGCCTGCCTGGGCGCCCAGAAGCTCCTTAATCTGTGAAGCCACCCTTTGGGCTCGGTGCTGCTCCTCGTCCAGGGCTCGGCTCCTCTGGCTCCAGCCTGGAAATGGGCAGAGGAGGCATCGGCTCAGGCTCCGGGCAGCACCCGGCTGCTCCCGGCGAGCATCCCTGCGGCACCAGCCCGGGGCGCCCTGGGGTCCGCCGGGGACGTGTCCCCCTACGCAGGGATGCTCCATCCCAGAAGGGCATGAGCAGCCCAGGAGGGCTTCTGCCAGCCTCTGGCCTTGCAGGGCTTGGGGGAGAGGGCGAGCCAAGCTCCCGGCCCCCCGAGCTGCCCAGAGTGGGGTCCCGGTGCCATCCCCGCAGTGCCAGCTCTAGCCTGCCCAGGCAGTGGGGGTGTCCACCTCCATGGAGCAGGGACGTACCTCGGGCAGCGCAATTGTCCTCCTCTTCTGGGCTTTCATGATGCCAGGGAGCAAAACAGAGAGGGGAAGAAGGTGCTGGGACCTTCTTTATCAGCCTTGGGGAACCACCAATGGCTTTTATCAAATATATTACCTCAGTGGGAAGAAACAAATGAAAAGGACCACCATCTGATCACAAATGCACTTGATACGGCCCAAAACAATATTTCTTTGGGTCTTGGTTGTATCCAAGCCCAACTGTGGATGCAATCGATGGCAGCCGCATTTATAAGGGAAGGCGAAGAAAACACTTTGCCCACTGAAATTCGAAAAGTAATATGGGATAATGCAATTGAGTTTGAAAAGAAATTTCAGTCCTGGTGGTATCTGGTTAATTTCACCTACGATCCCACTGAGAGCAAAGCCACTGCTTTCGTCTTAACAATACTCAATGCTTCCGTATACACCATATACCCAATCATTGCGCTGGGGTTGAATCACCAAGGAGCCATACTCTGTCCAATATAACATAGGGTGTGGGCACAACAAAATAAAAATAAATGGCAAACTGTTGATGTTGATGCATGCATCACACGAGACCAACAAGGATTCATTTGTGAGAGTAATACCCTCAAGGCACAAGACTTTTGTCTTGACACTGACCAAAATGTTTGTCATTTTGAGATACATCCTGATGAAACTCCAGAAACTGTGCTTGTATATATTGGGAAAGGGTGTGTCTGCATGAGATCTCCTTGTAGTTTTGTGTTTGTAGGTAACGTAGCAGTAAATATGAATAATCACTCAAATCTTTGTGCTTGTAACTTTACTAACATTGTTGGATGTGATTTCAATTATTCAGCTCCTGTCACATCTTACCAATTCTACAGTCTAACTATATGCTAATTCGTGATTTATTATTTGCCCCTATTGGGACGAACATTACATTGGTGAAGAAGCTGCTACAACATAATGACTTGAAGCGACTGTTGAAAAAAGCCCAAGAAAACGGACAAAAGACTCTGATTACTGTCCACCACAATGTCGAGAAGATACACCGAGTGTTGGAAAGAATCAAAAGGGATGGAGAACATGAATGGTGGGACACTCTTTTTGGATGGTCGACGACGACTACAGGAATCCTTAACAAGATGCTCCACCCTGTTGTTGTTTTGTTAATACTCACTGTACTGTGTTTTGCTTTGACAATCGCTTTGTATGTTAGACTTTGGATTATGATGAAAAATTTAACTCACTTGATAGCTCCACAAGATATACTTGTACTCGACAACCCTCACCACAAGAGCATCTGTGATATTGCCAATCAGTTTTGAATATCGTGGAGCTTGAGTGACTATAGTCACGGGGTAGATAATGTGGAATAATTCCTAAAATACAATTTTTATTAGAAATATATAGCATTGTTCACACATTAAGGAAAGGTATAAAATCGAAACATTTCCAGGGTGGAACACAGCAGCAGCTGGTATGCAAGGAATCCGCTACATCTATGACTCCCTGAACAATATTGCTTGCAAAAGCAACACGGAGGATGGAGTGGAGTGAAGATTCAACGGCCAAGCTCTGTGATTACGCAGCAGAATGGGAACAAAGTGATCCTATGGAAGTGATAAGCGGCATGCTTGCTACCCTGAGCCAACAGTCTGTCATGTGAGGCGAGAGAATTTTACGCCAATCATAATAAAGGTATGTATGACTAGAGTCACTCAAACTCCACCTTGAAGGTAAAAAAATAATATAAAAATAACCCGAGAAAGGGGGGATGCTAGGGAAGACACCATCGTGAAGAGGTCAGGGAGGACCCCATCACAGACTGCCTTTGACTTGCAGGACCAGTCGAGGGGCTGAGCCTTTCTTCCCCCCCATAGGGACGCCTGTGGGTAAGACTTAGACTATACCGAGTGCTTCCTCGGGGAACTTAGAAATCTCTCTAGAGGGTTATTTTTGTTACATTTATAGCCAGGCTGTATTGTTTGGAACTTTGTCACGTGCTTTGTACCATTAACATTTTTTCTTTTACTTGCACGTGCTTTGCAGACTGTACTTATCACCGGCAAATGCAAAGAACCTTTATATTTGTTGCTTAAATAAAGTGCACTGTTTAAGTAGCTAGCCATTTTGGTTTCTCACTGAACGCGACCAGACGCTGAAGTGCGGCCATGCTAGTTCGTGAGCACGACTAGACTGAAGGTGCAGTCCACTGTCAGTGTATCCAGAATCGTGATAGTTTAATATATTAAACGCGACTGGACTGATAGTGGTGAATTGGGCATCCCTCAGGATTTAAACCTAGCCGCCCCTAGCCTCCCACCTCGGTGAGGAGTGTTAGAACGCAAGGGGGTTTATTTTCTGCGAAAAGTATTTTGCCTCTTCACGCAAGACTCAGCTGTCCCCTGTGGTCACCCCTAGACCCTCTCTACCCTTTCATTTCTTCCCTTTTCAGCCCTTTTGGTCTCCCCTGGGGATATAGCGGGGTAGGAGAAGTTTTGCTGCAGGGTGCCCTATGGCCTTCTCCTTTTGTGGGACACCTCTTCTGGCCCTGTCTCCTGCCTTAACCCCCCTTTTATCTCCTCCAGGCTCAACCAGTTCTTGGCACCTCCTTGGTCCCTTCAGGCCCATTCATCTCAACAGCTCCCGCTGTCCACACTGGACTGAGGGACACCAAGCTGCTCTGGCCTCACCACTGCCCAGTGACCCCCCTGGCTGACCCTGCTGGCTGTACCCCGGCTGGCGCAGCCCAGGACAGAGTTGGTGGCACTGCCACCAGACCCGTCCGTGGGCACGTTGGACTCCTGGGCCCTCCTCTGCAAAGCCTTTTCTCACATCCCCTGGCTGGAGACCGGGGGCAAGTCCAGGGCACGGGACCACGGAAAGAGCTTTGTCCTCATCACCTCTGTTAGGAGTTGCTGCATCCAGCAGCCTGAGAGAAGAGAGATGAGGCCACCGCAGCTCCAGGCCCGCAGGTCCAGCCAGCTGTGGAGCCCAAGGCGTGTTTCCAGCAGGCAGAGGCGCCGGTGCACCTATAGAACAGACGCACGTATATACGGGCAGCCACGCGGATCGGGCCCCAGCACTCCCACAAAGAGCACCAGCAGCCTCAGCCTGCTCCCCCCTCTGCCTGGTCACCACGTACCCCTTATTTTACCCCCGAGGCGAATTTGAACTTACATTGAGGGATCTTAGTTGTTTAGCCTAAATAAGCAAGTTTTAATTGAATAAATTACTTAGGGTTATAATACGGTGTGATTTGGGCTGTTTGCTCAGCTTTACTGAGCAGGAGCAGCTGGATTTGCTGAAGCCTTTAGGCTGCGATCGTTCTTTTCCTTAGTGATTTTCCCAGCAGCTGGTACAGTGCTGGGTTTAGTCTTCTAGTGTGGGAAAGTGTTTTGATAGCTCACTTTTTGATAGGAGAGCTACCAAGCTGGTGAGGGGTGTAGAGAACAAGTCATAGGAGGAGAGGCTGAGGGAACTGGGCATGTTTAGTTTGGAGAAGAGGAGGCTGAGGGGAGACCTCATTGCCCTCTACAACTACCTGAGAGGAGGGTGTAGAGGGGTGGGGGTTGACATCTTTTCCCAAGGGAATAATGACAGGACCAGAGGAAATGGTCTGAAGTTGCGGCAGGGGAGGTTTAGATTAGATGTTAGGAAGAATTACTTTACTGAGAGAGTCGTCAGGCACTGGAACAGCCCGACCGGGGAGGTGGTGGAGTCACCATCCCTGGAGGTATTTAAGAAACGTGTAGATGTGGCACTTCAGGGCATGCTCTGGTGCCCAAGATTGTAGGGGGTTTTTTTGTGTGTGTATGGTTGGACTCGGTGATCTCAGAGGTCCTTTCCAACCCTGACGATTCTGTGATTCTGTGATGTTTTGGTAGTGTTTTTCCCAAGTCTGGGACTTTTTGGTTCCCCGTGTTCTGCCAGCAAATGGAGGTGCACAAGGGGCGTAGACCAGAAGATATGGAGGCTCCAACCGTCTGCTGAAACCGCAAATCAACAAGATCAGAGCCAGCCTCCCTGGACACAGGAAGAGAATTCAATAAGATGTTAGAAGACCCCAGACCAAAAATCACCATTGGGCTAGAAGACACGTGGATGGTGTGTGAATGATGCGTGAGGGGCGGTGTGTGGGTCACAAGGGCACCATTGCCCAGGGACTCCTTTGTCTGGGGTCCCTCTCTTTGGAGGCACCCAGCCCGGGCTGTTCTTGCTCCTGTACCTTCCAATCAAATTAACTATTTTATAAAATCCAATGCCTGAGACTCTACCGCGGGAAACCGAGGGTTGAGCCTGAAGGAGGAGGAAGCGCCTGTGAGTGAGTGATTGTGTGTGGAGAGACACCATGAACGGGGTGTGAGCGCTCAGGGGGCAGCTCCTGCTGTAACAGCTTAAATACCAAAAGCTGTAATGAACAACGCCTTGGGCAGGGTCCTACCACCAGAAGCGGTTCTACGGGGAGCCTTGAGTTGCAAGACCCCGCGCACACCAGCCCCGAGGCACCAATCCTGTGAGCGCGGGTTTGTCCCCTGGCACCAGCCCCGCTGGCCAAAGGTGGTCCCTCAGCGAATTCTTTGCATGTTGGCTACAAGCCAAGGCTGCTGAGCTTCCTACCTCATCATCAAGAGAAGTTTCACTTCCTGAAAGGAGTCAATGTCCCTCGGGCTCCTGCTCCCAGCCAGTTTAACCCTCTCTGCAGTTGGGCATCCTCACCTTCCGTGCCAGAGCACTCCTTGGTCACTAACTACTGTCGCTGAGCAGTTACACCTTCACCTACCAGAACGGTTAAGAGTTGGACAGGACCTTAAATACCATCTCGTTCCAACCTCCTGCCCTGGGCAGGGACACCTCCCACCAGACCAGGTTGCTCAAAGCCCCACCCAGTACCAGCCGCTGGTGGGGCTTGCCATGCACCTGACTGACGCCTTTGTGCCAGAGGCAGAGAAGAAACTGGGACTGAGCCACCAGAGAGAGTGTGAGAGCAGCTGAGAGAGCTGGCAGGGTGCAGGGACACGGGCGAGGTGGGTCCCGCACTCTGGCCTGTCTACTGGCACATGCAGGAAAACTTGAAGACCTTTGGGGCTGCCCCGGATGATGCTGTGGTGTGGACCGGGACTGGGTTTATCCTGCCGTGTGATGCTGTGCTGGGCTATCCTGAGGAGCTGGAGGCCTTTTGAGAAGATGCTGAGAAGCATGCAGTTATTACGCAGGAGAAGTGTTGGGAACCCCCTGCCATAGAGGAGAGGATGTTCAGGGGACACTCACCTGAAAATCCAGTTGCTGCTCTTCTTGACTGCTCTCTGGGGAGCCCTTCTCTCTTTAGAATCACAGGATTGTCCAGGTTGGAAGGGACCTTTCAGATCATCAAGTCCAACCATTAACCTAACACTGTCAACTCCACCACTAACTCATGTCCCTCAGCACCACACCTGCCTGGCTTTTAAATACCTCCAGGGATGGCGATTGCACCACTTCCCTGGACAGCCTGGTCCAATGTTTGACAACCCTTTCAGTGAAGAAATTTTTCCTAATATCGATCTAAACCTCCCCTGGCGCAACTCGAGGCCGTTTCCTCTTGTCCCATTGTCTGTTCCTTGGGAGAAGAGACCGACCCCCCCCGGCTACACCCTCCTTTCAGGGAGTTGTAGAGAGCGAGAAGGTCTCCCCTCAGCCTCCTTTTCTCCAGGCTGAGCACCCCCGGCTCCCTCAGCCTCTCCTCACAAGACTCGTGCTCCAGACCCCTCACCAGCTCCGTTGCCCTTCTCTGGACACGCTCCAGCACCTCAATGTCTTTTTTTTTTTTCTGTGGTGAGGGGCCCAAAACTGGACACAGCACTCTACGTAGGACCTCCCCAGTGCCCAGTACAGGGGGACAGTCACTGCCCCAGTCCTGCTGGTCACGCTGCTCCTGACACAGGCCAGGATGCTGTTTGCCTTCTTGGCCACCTGCGCACCTCATCCACCCTGCACAGTAACAGACACATGATCAGGTGCTCCTCCTGGTGCAGGAACACCTTCCCATGCAGACATGGAGTCACACAGGGTAACAAATCTCCTCTTCTCCCCACTAATGTTTCTCCAGGAACTTCTTCTCTCATGCCCAGAGAAGCACAAACATGCATATGGAGCACCCCCTACATGCACAGAGGTGTCTGCTGCAGTCTCCCCACTCCTTCCCTTTCACCCCTTGAGCCTCTCCCTGCACCCCCTGTCCTTCTCACGCCTTGACTGCTCCTCCAAAGCCAATGCTCTTCCACGTGCCCAGGGGCTGATGCCCCCACAAAAGCAGATGTGACACTTGAGCAGAGTAGACCAAGGAACTGAGGAGCTGATGTGGCTTTAACACACTTCTCTGCTTTCCTACGAGGGCTGGGGCAAACGGAGGAGCTCCTGGAAAAAGCAACTGATGTGGCAACAGTTTTCCAGAGCTGCTGGGCCAGGGGAACATCCGCCATGCAGGAATGGGTGAGGAAACTGTGTTCCCCACAGCCTGAAAGGCCCCTTCCCTGTGAGGATGTGTGAAGGACTTTTCAAACTCAATACCCTCAAAGTTGAAAGGGATTTTGGTGGCAAATGAAGGGGAGGTGGGGGTGCAGAGATGCTCCCTGTTGCCTTCCAGCCTTTGGACACATCACAGGCGAGGTCTGGTAGAGGGGGCCAGTGCCCCTGGTCATGAGGAGGGGGCCTGGCCATTGCCCCCGGGTCTCCACTTAGTGCACTCCTGCTCTGAAAAGATAAGGGCTTGTGCCCTTATCAAGTGGACCCGCAAGAGAAGGAGACCACAAGAACAACACAACACTGCTTGAGGTCTTCAGGCCACCCCCAGCATCCTCAAAACCAGTCAGCAAAGGCTTCACTTCTGGTGCCAGAGCCCTGTCCCTGGCAGGCACCTGACTGATGGAGATGGAGACCAGTGGAGATGGGACCACCTGAAGGAAAAGACTCACTCCAAACACAGCTCTGAGATCTTGGGAGGCTCTTGTGAACAATGTCAGCTGCAGCAATAGCAGCACTGACCAGAAATGACGGCAAATCTTGCCATTGATGGCTTTTTCTGCAAACTGCCTTTTCCCTCTCTTTTCCAAGGGCTCTCTACAGCTGTGTTACATCCAGCTCAGCTACAAGGAGCCTGTAGAAGCCACTGTAAACTCCAGGGTCTGCCTCTTGATGAGGTTTGGTGCTGCAGAAATCCACCAGTCCCATATACTACATACAGGTAACTGCTACGGAGCCACAGCTCCAGGGCGGTAAGACCCCCTCGGGTTAACGCCCGCAGCTGGCGGAGAGGGGTGGAAGCGCTGACAATCTAGGCAAGCGGTAACAGTGGTTTTTGCCTGTGACGAGGTGAGGGAGAATGTCTTCTGTAGCGCCCTTGCGTTTTGACGGAAGAAGGCATGCGAAAGACGCGCCTGTTCGACTGCTTGCGGTGTTATTTGCGCTGCAAGAGTCAAAGCGTCCGCACGGCGATTTCCTTCTATCAACAGTCCCGGAAGTCTGGTATGCGCGCGGATGTGCATAATAAAATAAGGATGTTTTCTATCATTTAGTAAGCATAACAATTGCCATAACAGTGAATACAACAATGGGTTAGAAGTTTCTTTCAAGCAAGCATTTTCTAAGCGTGGCACTAGCCTGGCCACATAGGCAGAGTCAGTAATTATATTTACAGGGGTTTTCCATTTTTGAAAAGCTCGAACTACAGCGGCAAGCTCAATGATCTGCGGAGAGCCCTCAACCCGACACACATCTGAAACCCAAGTTTTCGTCTCAGGGTTTTGCCATACTATAGCAGATCGGCCGGTTTTGCCGGAGCCATTTGTAAAGATGGTTATAGTCTGCAGAGGCGCATGACTAACTTTCGGGAGTTCATATAGCGTAAAGTCTTGTTGAAGCAGTTTATGGCTCGGGCTATGTATGCTTAATTCCCCTGGAAATTCCATTGTTGCTGTCTGGAAAAGAACTGAAGTTTGAAGAAGCCATTGCAGTACCTGAGTATCTGTTGGCAAAATAATGCGAGAGAACTCTTGTCCCACTAGCGCCAACAGACGCTGTCTGGCCTTTATTATTGGCATGGCAAAACACTCCGGTCGGGTTACAACTGTTTTCTGCAGTTGGTGTGGGAGGAAAACCCATTCAATAATGGCCAGAGGGTCCGGTCGATTCTCATCCCATTGCAAAATTAAGGCATATGGCTGTGAAGTGGGGTTTTTTAATGAGCAGTTGAAAGGACACCTCTGGGTATATTCTGTTTGCCTGGCAACTCTCTATAGCCTGGGAGACCTTTTCTAGGGCGACTTGAGCCTCCAAAGTCAGGCTTCTTGGTGACAAAAGCGCTGGGTCTCCCTTAAGATGGGAGAACAGGGGGCTCAGTTCGTGATTCGGTATACCTAACAGTGGACGGATCCAATTTATTGCCCCCAGGAGCTTCTGCAGATCATTTAAAGTTTTCACAGTTACTTGCAACTTTACCTGTTGCGGAACAATCTTTTGTTCCATAATTCGCCACCCTAAGTAATTCCAGAGTGCTGTTTGTTGTATTTTTGGGGGGGCTATCTGTAACCCTGCAGTTTGTACTTGCTGATATAACATCTTAAGCACGTCCTGCATAGTCTGTTGAGCTTGCGCCGCAACAAGAGTATCATCCATATAATGATAAAGTACAACATCAGGAAAGGCTTTCCTAACAGGAGACAGGGCTTTAGCTACAAACCATTGGCATATGGTGGGGCTATTTTTCATTCCTTGAGGGAGGACTGTCCAATGATAGCGCCTGTAAGGTTCACTTACGTCAAGTGACGGCACCGAGAACGCCAATTTTGGTGCATCGTCTGGGTGTAGGGGAATAGTAAAAAAACAGTCTTTCAAATCGATAATGGTGAGGCACCAATTTTGGGGGATCATGGTGGGTGACGGCATATCGGGTTGTAACGTGCCCATGTCTTCCATCACATCATTTATTCTGCGCAGATCATGCAATAAACGCCGTTTCCCGCTCTTTTTCTGAATAACAAAAACAGGTGAATTCCACGGACTAGTAGTTAGGGACAATATGTCCCTCCTTCAATTGTTCTTCCACTAATTCATTAAGGTGGTGCAACTTTTTACAACCAGGTGCCACTGCTCCACCCAGACAGGCTTGTTAGTTTTCCGTGTAAGTTTTAAGGTGGTTTGCACTGCAGCGGCCCCTAAGAAAAATGTGACCCAATGTTTACTCCCCACTGACTCATACAATCACGACCCCGTAAGGTAATAGGTGCGGCGAGCACAAAGGGGCGAACCGAGGCCACACGGCCTTCAAGACCTTCAATTTGAATTAAATGTTTGCTCTGAAAGGGTATGGCATGTCCACCTATGCCCATTAACATTCTACACATTTGAGTTAACGGCCAGTCTGTAGGCCATCGATCCCTTGAAATGACTGTGACATCAGCTCCAGTGTCTAAAATCCCATCGAAACAGATGTAGCCTTTTTGCTGCAATGGCAGCTTGCATTTCATCACCGGCCAACCGGTAGTAACAGGTTGTGTCCACAAAATCTGCGGATGCCCGGTGGAACCAAACCCCGAGCCCTGCCTTTCTGTCTGGCTCGTTTTAGAGGGACAAGCAGTAAAGTAAACAAGTTGCGCAATGCAGGCAGCCCGACGGTGCATGGTGGTGTCGGAGTCCAGGCCATGATTTTTATTTCCGCCGTGTAGTCCGAGTCGATGACACCAGGGAGAACAAACAGACCCTGCAACGTGGTGGAAGATCAGCCTAAAAGCAGGGCACTTTTACCCCCGCCTAATGGCCCATGGACACCAGTAGGTATCAGGGAGACGGAGGAATCTGTAAGAGTTACTGATTCGGCGGCTGCCAGGTCCACTCCGGCACTGCCGCGGGTTCTTGCACACAGGCTGGAAGGGTTTGAAGAGGCGATGATCCTGGAGCCATTTGTGTCCTGGCCCGGTCCCAGGCAGGCGTGCTCCGCTGGCGGTTTCCCGATAAGGGCTTGCCATCCTTATCGTATTTCGAGCGGCATTGGTTTGCGTAGTGCCTACCCTTCTTACATCGCGGACAGATGTTTGGAAGTTTAGGCTTTTGTGCATTATGGCAATGTTTCTTAATGTGCCCTGGCTGCCCGCAGCCAAAGCATGTTTGATTGCCAGCTGTCATTGTAGCAAAGGCTGCTGCCATAACCTCAAACGTATGCTCCAGTGATCCTATCCAGTTACATGCTTCTATCATTTGAATGAGGTTAGGGTTTTCTAAAGGACGCAATACACGCTGGCAGTCTGTATTAGCATTTTCTACCACCAATTTTAGTAAAATAGTATTTTGGGCTTGCTCATTGGGTACTTGTTTATCTAAGCTTTCTCGCAGCCGATCTATAAAACTCACGTAGGATTCTTTCGCACCTTGTTTGATTTCCGTAAAGGACTTCTGCGGTTTTCCCACGTCGGGGACTTCTAAGAATGCTCGATAGGTCAGATTTTTAACATCATTGAGCACACCTCGTGGTATTTCTTGAGCTTGGCGATGGGGTGGTTGGAAGTTACCCGTCCCCGTTAGATGTTCCATCGTCATGGCAAAAGCAGGGTCGCGTGGACCCCAGTCCACATACCCTAGGCGCTGCATTTCTAAGAGACGCCTCCACGCAGCCTCCCATAAAGTATACTGTGTACCAGTGAGGATAAGCTGCGCAAGGGTTTTACAGTCATGGGGGTCAGAGTATATGATTTCATAATGGAACCAAACATGGAGGTGGAGTACGGCGATGACAAACCATAATCAAGCACTCCCCTTCGGAGTTCCTTCATAATACTAAAATTCAGAACTTCCCATTTCGGGACCTGATTCTCTTCATAAATTACTGGTGCAACAATTTTTTCTGCTACAGCTAATTCCCCAGCTGCTAATGCTTCCTGCCGAACCTTTCTCCAATTATTGTGTGGGTCGGGGGGGAACAGATTGGGTTCTTTATCGGGATCAACTTCTCCCAGGTCAAAAGGGTCCCCAGGCTGATCTTCCAGGTCTGGGCACAGCAAAGTAGCCGCGGGAGCGGGCGACTCCGTTTTTGGACCGCAGTGCTCACCTCCCTCTGTGCGCCTAGCGTCTTCCTGTTTTTTAAGCATTTCTAGGCCCTTTCTCCAAGGAGTTAAAAGCTCCCCCGCCAACTTGTCTGAACGTGTGGCTCTATCCCAAAGTTTCACACCAGCTTCATCCCATACCTTTGTGGTGAAAATGGAAGCAGTGTCTACCCCTGGGCACATTACAAATACCCGTTTCAACCGTTTTAACGAATGTGGGTCGACTGCAACATCATGGTTTTGTAAAAGACCCTCCATCAATTTAAGTACTGATTTTTCTTCACTAGATGCATTATTCTCCATAGTCCCCCACGGCTCACCTCTCTCAGAAGAGATGATTCAAGCCGGCTCCTGCTTCCTTTCAGCAGCACTTCAGTTCCATGGGGCTTGCCACCGGCCAGTCTCTTTTGACTCGGTTATTCGCGCCTCACACAGGGCACCATTTGTGGCAATTAGCAACACGGACTCCGCCGGAGGGTGAAGCGAAGACCTTTATTGCTATGACCATGCGTCTTTTATAATACTCTTATGGCCTCGGGTTAGTACTTTTCCGTCACGCATAACGCAACGCGAGCTAGTGCTTTTGCACGTCTACCTCCTTATTTCATGTTTCATGTCGTGACCATTACAGAGTTGCAAAGAGACAGTTACGTGCCCCGCAGTTGCTTAGGTTGGCATTCTTCTGAGACCACATCTTCTTCAGGATCCGTGTTCTCACAGGCTGTTTATACCTCCCACGGCTTTCGGCCCACTAATGCAAGGATGTCGGCCCCGCTGCTCCCCAGCTCCATATCCACAGCTTCTTCTTCCTCCACAGGAAGTTGGAGGCACCACCCCAAGTCCCACTTGAAATGAGAGTCAAACACAAGCTGGTCACTGATTGCAGTGGGAGTGGGGTGTCTCTGAGGGTCCCAGGGATAATTTAGGCAGTTCCCGAGAGCAGTTCCCGCCTCTTGCTGCATTACTCTATTCTTTGGAGTATTTCCTTTCTTTGATGGCCACGAGACGTCACACTGGGTCCCATTCCATAAGCTGTGTCCAGGGACACATTAGGGGGAGGGACCCATATCAGATCCTTTTCTGTGAACGGTAACCATCCCTTCTGAGGTTTCATTTTTTGCATGACACAGTTGACGTTAACATCTCGCACGGGTGGTAGAATCCCAGACAAATTCCTCTGTTCCACTTTCATAGACAGTGGGTGAAATTCATGGAAAGCAGTCCCATTCTAATCCCTTCCTGGGCTGATGTAGTGGGGGCCACAGTATCATTCCATGTACGTATAAATCCTTGTGTCAATTCCTAAGCTAAATTTGGGGGGGGGTCCTCCCCTCGTGTATTACCAGCGAGGCTGAGGGTGATGAGGATGGTTGCCCAAAACACCTTTCCCTATTATAACACATAAAAATCGCAATTATAACCAAACAAAAGACACACACACAATAATCCATAGAGTCAAAGTTTACATGGAGCCGGCGTTGCTTCCTCTAATAACCTGCAGGACATATACACGTAAAATACAAGGATTAGAAGGATGGGATTATCCACGGAGTACGAATATGATGGTCTTTTCCGTGGGCGTCGGTAGCCACCCCCGCGTAGCGATTCCGTGGGGTTTTTTGAATGAGGGGTCCTTCTCCTATGGTTGGGAGATCAAGCAAGACTGGCTGTCCTGGGGAGGGAAGGGCTTCTGTTGGATCTTTGCCTTCCCTGTTTCCTGGGAGCAGGGAAGGGGGGTCAGGACAGAAGGCCGTAAGTGGAGGACCCCCGTTCTTTCCCCACCTCTTAGGAGCTTTTGCTTTTCCGTTCCCGACCCTCCAACGGGGCAAAGAACAAAGTCAGCCGCCCTTGGTCGTGATAGCAACAGGTATAAGCAAGAGCCTCTCTGCACCCCATTCCTTGGCACCGACTATCAACACAGGTCTGATCCCTCTGAGAAGGAACAACCTCTGCTGCCCCTGGCAGCAAAGCAAGCGGCAGGGCCGTGTGGGGCAGGGACAGGCGGGGGGGGCACGGCCAGCTCAGCCCCGGCAGCCGGCACCCACCGGGGACAGACGCCCAGCACCGAGCCAGCCAGGAGGGAGGGAGAGAGGGGGGCCCCGCATCGCCCCCCGCCTCCACACGCCAGGGAGCGGCCCCTCCCCAGCCCGCCACCCCAGAGCCCCGTCCGGGCACCCCAGAGCCCGACCCCCGCCCGGGCAGCCTTCCCCAGGGCGAGGGGCAGCACGGCGGGGCCCCGACGCCGCCTCCGCCCGGCGTCGGGATCGGGATCGGGATCGGGCTCCAGCCCCGCCGCTGCCGCTGCCCGCGCCCCCACGGCCGGCAGCGCCCCCCGCCCGCCTCCGCGAGGAGGGCGCCCGACCCCGCCCGCCGCTAATGAGCGGCTGTGGCCGCGGCTAATGAAGGAGGCGGCGGGGCCGCGGGTAACGAGCGCCCGGCGGCAGCCCCGTGCCCGCAGCCCCGGCCCCCCGCGGTTCCCCGCATCCTGCCCCCCCCCGCACCGCACAGCGTCGCGCCCCCTCGGGACTCTGCCAGCGCCCACGGCTCCCCGCACCCCACGGCCAGGGACCCTGCGCCCACCTACGTGCCCCAGGGCACCGCTTCCCCACCCCCCTCTCCCCAAAGGCCCCCGCAGCCTCTCCCCCGCAGCCTGCGCTACCCACTCCCCGGGTCGCCCCAAGTGGGGACCAGGGGCCGGGGCCACTGCCAACAGCAGGAATGGCGGCAGGGCAAGGAGGGCTTTGCCTGGGACTTCTTCTCTTGTCATGGCACAGGGGAAAGCCAGGCAGGAGGCGAAGCAAAGCCCTGGGCGTGGGCAGGGTCAAAGACTTCAAGATTTTTGCCTTTTGGCCTATGAGTCCCTTTCCCTCCAGCAGGAAGGGGAGCAGAAGGTGTCCTGCTGCTTTGATGGCATCACGGCAGGGGTCAGTCACCTCAGAGCTCAGGCTTTGCTGGGGACCTCTTTGCTGTTGGGGACACCACTCTCCAGCAGCCCGTGAACCCCGCTGCTGCCCAGTGCCGTCCCCTGCGTCAGTGGGACCCCTCTGTGCACAGGGACCCCCCTGCCCCCGGGGCGGCCGTGCCAGCACCCCCAGCCCCCTCCAGCCCCGGGAACCCCCAGCAAGAGGAAACCACAGCTCTGCAAACGCCGCGGGTGGCCAAGGCAACACAGAGAGAGCTTGGGTCTGAAGAACATACATACAACTCTTTATTAACAACACAACAGCTTTCAACAACTATTTACAAAACAACAACTCTGGAAAACTATTAAAAAAAAACCAACTCTCTAGAACTATTGAAAAAACCCAACTCTAAACAACTATTTACAGCCCTTCCTCTTGGATCCTCCTCTCCTTTGCCACCGCCGTTCCCCGCAGCTCTGCTGGCCCTGAAAGCAAAGCAAGCGGCAGGGCCCTTTGGCTAACGAGCAGTGCCCGCCGAGCAGAGCTGGGGTTCCCGAGCCGGCTCAGCGGCAGCAGCTGCTTCGGCTGGGGCTTGGCTCTGACGGGCATTCGATGGTCACAGCCCTGGGACACGCTGGGGAGAGCGGGACTCTGCCGCCAGTGCTGAGCCCTGGCTGGGCTCCGGGTGAGATTTGGGTGTCCTGGCCCCAAGAAACTGCTCCCATCCCAAAGCGGACGGGGGCTCAGGGCAGCGCGGTGGGGGCGGTTGTGCCGCCAGGACGAGGGCACCAGGCGCCGTATCCCTGCAGAAGAGACCACCCACCCCAGCCCCAACCCCAGCCCAGTGGCAGGAGACCCTCCCTCCCTACGGGCAGTGGGTGGGGAGCAACAATTATACGATTGGCTTACAGTCTCTGTTCACACGCCTAGAGCGCTCACACAATTAGTGCAGACCTCTTGTCCACGCGCAGCAGATGTTTCTCTATCTCCCGGAGGCAGTACCGCTTATCACTTACTTATCATGTAGCTACTTCTTCATACTTCTGTTTCTCAAGGACAGTTCACAGCCTCCTCCGGGCTCTCATCCCTATCAAAGACTGGGTTGCTCATTGTAATCAAGTCATGCCCTTTTTCACTCAGCCATTCCTCCACACCCAGAAATACTGGAAGGATGAAGAGAAAGTAGTGGAACGTATTGAACAGTGTCGGGTTTCACAGAAGCTCAGAGTGGGAAAGGGAAAAGGTGTCGTTTGTGCTGTGTTAGGCGCCTGTTTATCTTGTGCACAACAAGAAGCTAAAGAAGCCCCTGCTCCTAATCTGATTTCTGCTGTAGAATATGCGACTCTGAAATCAGAAAATGAGGTCCTGAAGTCATCATTGGCATTTCAGAAGGAGACAGGAGAAAAACTAAAAACTCAAGTGGATAAACTTGTGAGTGAAAACGAGAAATTAGGAAATCGGACTGCTAGACTTGTAAGTGAAAATCTCCAACTTAAAATGTTACTGGAAAAAGTGACTGGGCTTTTAGATAAAATACAGCCCTCTGCCCAGGTCCAACAAATTCGTAAGTTAATGTGTAGTCCAAATTCTGGAACCCAGACTGGAGATTTTTGGTCTAACAGTGAGGATGATGAAGCGGATGACAGTGAAGAGACTGTCACTTTTAAATCCCAAGTTTTTCCTTTATGACTACTGGTTAAAACTGAAACAGCAGTCGATGATGAAATCCGTACCACTGTGCGTACTGTCCCATGGACACCCACAGAGTTGGCAAAATTAAAGGAGAAATACTCAAGGCGGCCAGGAGAGTCGGCTGTGGAGTATGTGTGGCGAGTTTCCTCTGAGCGGGGGCACAGAATTATGTTAAGTGAAGAAGAAGCAGGAGACGCTTCGGGACCAGGAGTGTTTTTAACCACTATGCCTGGAGATCGTAACTATTCCCTAACTGCTCGAGCAGCATATTGGGCAGGTGGTATGGATCCACGAGAAAGGGGGGAGCCGTTAGAAATCAGAGCTTCAGGCTACTCTGATCTGTCTGCAGCAGTACGGAAAGCAGCCTGTCTGCAAGCCATGTATGACAGAGAAGAGTTTCGGAAATCCCCAATGTCAGCTCCTATCAACCCCGATCGATTAGCCCCTCTCCTCCGAGGCCTTCCTGATTGCCTTAAGCCATTTGTAGTCAGCACTCAAGACCGCATACGAAGCGTTCGTGATGGTCGCAGGCGGAGCCGGCATCACTACATACCCACCTGGAATGACTATGTACAAGAAATTGACAGTTATGGGCGCCGAATGGGCTGGGCCAGCCTAACTGGTGAGAAACCCTCCGACCACACCCGAAGGGTTCGATAGATCCAAACCCATGCCCAGACCCCTAAATCTGATGGAAGGCTCAAGCCTGACAAGGAACGAAATGAATTGTGGCGTAAAGCCCTAGACTTGGGGGTACCTCGACAATTTTTGCACGGAGTCCCTACAGAGGATCTCCGTACACTAGTCCAACCTTTAACTAGAAAAAATAATTTGGCTGGGGAAAAAAGTCTAACCAGGAAGTCCCCAAGTCGTGATGAAATTGTGCCGTCTGCACCAGAACCTAATTTGATTGATCTGTCAGAGTCCCAGCCAAAAAACTCCTATCCCCGGGGAGGGCAGTGAGCCACCCTGCCCGGCGGGTATTAGCAATTCAATGGCTCTCTAATAAAAACTCTGAACCTGTTATTACCATTCCTGTTGGGCCTCGAAAAATGTCAGTAAATTTTATCATTGATACCGGAGCCCAACTGTCTACAATCACTAAAAAAACAGCACAACTTTTAGGTATAAGTCCTACCAGGCGCAGGGTCAACTTTACAGGAATTGATGGTGTGGTAAAATCATGCCCCACTGCAAAAATTAACCTCTGGTTGCCAGGGGAACAAAGACTAACCAGGACAGAAGTGTTAGTCGGTGCTGCGCGTACTAATCTGTTAGGATTTGATGTACTGCGTGGACGAATGTGGAAATTCCCAGATGGAACTGTGTGGAGTTTTGCAGGGCATGAAAAAGAATTAGGCACAGTGAAATTGAGTCTGTTAGAAACTTCCATACCTTTACCTCCCTCTAAAATCACTAACGTTCGACCGTATCCATTGCCTGCTGCAGCACTTGCAGGAATTGACGGGGTGGTATCAGATTTGGAGAAGAGAGGCATCATTAAAAGGACTCATTCGCCTTACAATTCACCGGTGTGGCCAGTAAAG
Source organism: Numenius arquata (assembly GCF_964106895.1). Lineage (NCBI taxonomy): Eukaryota > Metazoa > Chordata > Aves > Charadriiformes > Scolopacidae > Numenius > Numenius arquata. Next base: position 17,701,608 of record NC_133587.1, on the reverse strand, counting down.
AAACCAACCGGACAATGGCGTTTCACAGTAGATTATCGGAAATTGAACGGCAATACTGCACCCCCAACTGCTGCAGTTCCGAACGTTGCAGAAGTGGTAACCATGATACAAGGAGCTGCCCATTCTTGGATGGCTGCCTTAGATGCAAAAGATATGTTTTTCATGATTCCTCTCCTTGAGCAGGACAAAGAGCGGTTCGCATTCACGTGGAAAGGAGTCCAATATACTTTTAACCGACTGCCACAGGGGTATAAACATTCCCCCACCATTGCTCATAATGCTCTGGCTAAAGTCCTAGCAGAAGTTCCTGTCTCAAAAGGATGTACAGTATACTAATATATTGATGACATCCTGATAGGAGGAGAAGACCAAGAAAGTGTAAAAGACATGATGAAAAACATCCGAGAAACATTGCTCGATTTAGGGTTGGAAGTTCCAGACTTAAAGTGTCAAGGACCTGCACAAGAAGTTAAATTCCTAGGGGTCTGGTGGATTAAAGGAGCTGCTTCTGTCCCACAAGATACCCTGGAAAAAATAGAGCATGGACAAAATCCATCTAGCGTGAAAGAGCTGCAACAAGTCCTGGGAACTTTAAGCTATTGGCGTAAACACATCCCTGGCTTTTTCATCATTGCTCGCCCCCTCTATAGTTTGCTCAGAAAAGGAAAATCATGGGAATGGACTAGCCAACATACCAAAGCCCTAGAGTTATTAATAAAAGAGCTAAGGTTATTCCAGCAACTCGGCCCTATACACCCAACTGATCCTATCCATGTAGAATGGGGGTTCAGTGAACATGGTTCTCATTGCAACATATGGCAGAAAGGACCGGCAGGGCCGGAAAGACCATTAGAATTTAGCTCTCACTCCTTTAATGATACTGAGAGCAGATACTCAGACCTTGAAAAAGGTTTGCTGTCCCTAATGCGAGCATTGCAACGAGCAGAGCAAATAAGAAGAGAACAAAGTGTAATCATCCGAGGACCTTTCCGCCTCTTAGATGTGGTCCGTAAAGGAACAGCACCACCGGCTGGCATTGCCCAAAACCCCACAGTTCGAAAGTGGTATGCTTACTTAAAAGGCATGAATGAAATCACGCCAATCTCTGAAGGCAGTGCTAAAGTATCCAAGCTGCAAAAAGATATAGACAGTACTCTGTCGTTCCAATCCCCACCAAGCAAACCATCTCCAATTCAAGAAGCACCTCCACTAACGGAAGACAGTGATCTTACAAGGGTGTGGTTTATCTTACAAGGGTGTGGTTTACTGATGCGTCATCTCATCGGGAGAATAATAAGTGGAAATACAAAGCTGTGGCACTAGAAGTAGCGACAGGAGAAAGAGCGACTGAAACAGGCGAAGGTAGTGCACAGGTGGGGGACCTCAGAGCAGTCCTACTAGCTGCACAACACGGAGCTAGTTACATCTACACTGATTCATATGCTGTTTTTAAAGGAGCCACTGAATGGATAGGCCACCGGGCAGCCAATGAGTGGCAAGTGAATAGAGTCCCAGTTTGGGAAACCGATAGCTGGAAGCAACTGTTAGAGATAGGAAGACAGAAAGTGTTACACATTGGTTGGGTAAAAGGCCACGATCGCTCAAACTCAATCACTGCTCAGTTCAACCAACAGGTAGATAGCCTCACGCGGCTGCTGCAAATGGATATTGTCAGTGATGGTCAGGAATGGGAACGCCTACTAGAATGGCTGCATGTTAAGCGTGGCCATACCGGGCGAACTGACTTATATTGGGAAGGTTTAGCCCGAGGGTGGCCTGTGTCAGTTAAGCTGTGTGAACAAGTAGTAACTGCCTGTTCCCAATGTCGCTTACGACTCAGTAAAGATCACCCAAGTAAAGCGCCTCCTTTACACATTCGAGACAAGAAGACATTGTGGCATTCCTGGCAAATCGATTATATTGGACCCTTAAGAATGTCAGGTAAAAAAAGATATGTCCTGGTGGGAGTGGAGATTATCTCCGGCCTCACTATGGCCACTAGCTCCAAATCAGCAACAGGGGAGGACACAGTAAATAGCCTAAAAGGATGGTTCAGCACACTTCCTCTCTCTGAAGAAATCCAAAGTGATAACGGTTCACACTTTACAGCTACAGTAATACAAGATTGGGCCAAAGAGGAAGGGATTCGGTGGGTATTTCACACTCCCTACTATCCTCAGGCCAATGGCATTGTTGAGTGCACCAATGGATTGGTCAAGCGTTTTGCAAAAACTCATGAACCTGGATGGCATTTGCGATTAGACGATGCCATCCATCAACTGAATAACAGATGGAGTGGCGATGGCTGCCCTAAAATGAAGGCTTTCTGCGTGTCGGCTAATACCGTCCCTCCAAACGTTCCCACTAAACCAGGAAAATATTCTGGGAGATTTTACCCTGGACAACCTGTGCTGGTGAAAATGCCTCAAATTGGAATAGTACCAATGGTACTAGTTACTCCCCAAAATCCCCAGGACTGGGGGCCAAAGATTGTTCAGAGAAGATACACCGGATCAGCACCCGGTGGATCTTGCCTTTCTTCTAACCCTATTGGTCAAGTAAGACCGAGCATATTTTCTTTTCTTTGTGTCTTACAGGAACCTTAAATGAACTGCACGTGGACAGACGGATTGGTCTACGCTAACCTTGAGTGCCTCCAAGGAATCTTGACACTGATTCTGGCAGTAATATTATTCTTAGTGTGTACGACTATTTGGAGGCCCAAGTTCTAAAATGACGAACCGGCAAATCGAATTAATGCTATTCTGTTTTACCCTTTTCTTCCCTGTTGTTTGTAGTGAAAGAGACCCAGAGTGGCCATGGTCTCAAACTTTGATCAGACACAGTGCGAGGACAGGAACATCGAATGGAAAGTTAAGTTTGGCCACTGTAGTTATACATGACAACAGAATGTTCTCAAAAAATGAGTGGACCTGGAACAATTAGTATCCAATCCTGGAGGGTAAGGCAGGAGAAGAAATTCAAGTAGGATGTCGAATGGTCAACGGTTCAACCCATGAGAAAGCCACCAGAATAGTGGTATTTCGCCCCAAGAACCCACACTCAGTAACAACAGAGCATTGTATCACCGACAAGTGGGATTGCTAGTATAACTTCACTCTCACAGAACCCACTTTCATAACCTGTCGTTGGCAACAACGTGAAATAGTGTTGCTATTCGAATTCAAAATAGACATAGTTGAACCTGATCCCACTACACAGCCTAACCTAGCTCCACTATTTGAAACTCCTGACAGTGACCACCCTGAAACCTTGCTAAGGGAACTTAGAAATTTGCCCCTTCACACCACCGTCTCTGATAATGACCCTTGGCACAATGCATTGTCAAAATATACTGCAAGCATTAAAAAGGAAAAGAATTTAAATCTCTCTATTCTGGTCATACAAGTGAACTGGTCATATTCTGGTCATGGAAGTGAAATATACTCCAGAAATAAATGGAGTTGGAAAGAATCACTCCAAATGGCTAAACTTGAAGTCATCCCCGGAAAGGAAATACAAATTAGTTGCCGAGTAATCAATGGGTCTACTCATCACAGACCAACCGAAATTAAAACAATCTACGTAGACTCCACTAAACCAGAAAAACATAATACTGAATGCTATAAAATAATAGAGACAAATTCAGATTGCTGGCACAATTTTACTTTTACCAAGCCTATTGTATTGTATTGCCTGTGGGGTTACCAAGACACAGAGTTATTATTTGAATTTATGATTGACACAATTACGTCTGAACCTGCCCAAAGGGAAACAGAACCTACACCCCAACAAATTCCTGAAGGTGTACCTACTCAACCACCCATTAGTCTAACTCCTTACACCTTCAACATTGGCCCTTATGTTATTAAAGACACAGGTCAGCAGCAAATACTGTCTAACCCAACATATTCCCTCAAACGAGTAGAATTTTCAATGCAAATTAATATCTCTGCAATCAAACCTACCTGCTCGCCATTCCTAGGTACGTCTTATGCCGGGTGGTCAGCATGGTTGCATAGACGAACCCTGACCTCTTCACAACGACTGAAGAGAGATGTGACTGGTTCTTAGGAACGGGATTGGGAGTCCTAAATAGTATAGATGCTGAAGTGCTTGCCCACAAACTAGTCGCAACCACTGCTGATCTAAACAGGTTGACACATCCCTACGGTCTTCTTTGTCAGCCTTGGGGAACAAAACATCTTTCAAGAACTATTTACAGAACAACAACTCTGGAAAACTATTAACAAAATACCAACTCTCTAGAACTATTGAAAAAACCCAACTCTAAACAACTATTTACAGCCCTTCCTCTTGGATCCTCCTCTCCTTTACCACCGCCGTTCCCTCAGCTCTGCTGGCCCTGAAAGCAAAGCAAGCGGCAGGGCCCTTTGGCTAACGAGCAGTGCCCGCCGAGCAGAGCTGGGGTTCCCGAGCCGGCTCAGCGGCAGCAGCTGCTTCGGCTGGGGCTTGGCTCTGACGGGCATTCGATGGTCACAGCCCTGGGACACGCTGGGGAGAGCGGGACTCTGCCGCCAGTGCTGAGCCCTGGCTGGGCTCCGGGTGAGATTTGGGTGTCCTGGCCCCAAGAAACTGCTCCCATCCCAAAGCGGACGGGGGCTCAGGGCAGCGCGGTGGGGGCGGTTGTGCCGCCAGGACGAGGGCACCAGGCGCCGTATCCCTGCAGCAGAGACCACCCACCCCAGCCCCAACCCCAGCCCAGTGGCAGGAGACCCTCCCTCCCTACGGGCAGTGGGTGGGGAGCACGTGCCTGTGCTGCTGGGGGATCCGTGTCCATCGGCTCCTCCTCCTCCACATCCACCTCCATCTCTTCATCTTCAACCGGGTCGACCTCCATTTCTTCAGTTGTCCCCATGTCCACACTGCTGGGACCCTCCTCCAGAGCCTCCAGCGCAAGGTCACACATCCTGAGCCCAAAGGCAAGCAAAAAAGTGCATTCGTCCTGCCCTGGCCAGCAGTGGGACGGGGGCCTCGGCACCCCTGCCCCTCTCGCCACCCAAGGAGAGCCATGGGGCGATGGGACCCCTGGGCACATCCCCAGCAGGAGCTGGCTGGACCTGGGCGGCTCCTTGGCCACCAGCACCCACCAACAGTCCCGGGCCAGCGCCTGCAGCTGGAGGCTCCTCATCTTTTTCTCCTTCACTAATTTTGCATGCAGCAGGGTCTTCTGGATCTGCCAGAGCAGAGAGGGCAGGGGTGAGCAGCCCTGCTCCCTGCCCCGCGGGGCCCGGGCACAGACCCCGGCCCCCCACGTGCAGACCCCAGCCCCACGCCTGCCTGGGCGCCCAGAAGCTCCTTAATCTGTGAAGCCACCCTTTGGGCTCGGTGCTGCTCCTCGTCCAGGGCTCGGCTCCTCTGGCTCCAGCCTGGAAATGGGCAGAGGAGGCATCGGCTCAGGCTCCGGGCAGCACCCGGCTGCTCCCGGCGAGCATCCCTGCGGCACCAGCCCGGGGCGCCCTGGGGTCCGCCGGGGACGTGTCCCCCTACGCAGGGATGCTCCATCCCAGAAGGGCATGAGCAGCCCAGGAGGGCTTCTGCCAGCCTCTGGCCTTGCAGGGCTTGGGGGAGAGGGCGAGCCAAGCTCCCGGCCCCCCGAGCTGCCCAGAGTGGGGTCCCGGTGCCATCCCCGCAGTGCCAGCTCTAGCCTGCCCAGGCAGTGGGGGTGTCCACCTCCATGGAGCAGGGACGTACCTCGGGCAGCGCAATTGTCCTCCTCTTCTGGGCTTTCATGATGCCAGGGAGCAAAACAGAGAGGGGAAGAAGGTGCTGGGACCTTCTTTATCAGCCTTGGGGAACCACCAATGGCTTTTATCAAATATATTACCTCAGTGGGAAGAAACAAATGAAAAGGACCACCATCTGATCACAAATGCACTTGATACGGCCCAAAACAATATTTCTTTGGGTCTTGGTTGTATCCAAGCCCAACTGTGGATGCAATCGATGGCAGCCGCATTTATAAGGGAAGGCGAAGAAAACACTTTGCCCACTGAAATTCGAAAAGTAATATGGGATAATGCAATTGAGTTTGAAAAGAAATTTCAGTCCTGGTGGTATCTGGTTAATTTCACCTACGATCCCACTGAGAGCAAAGCCACTGCTTTCGTCTTAACAATACTCAATGCTTCCGTATACACCATATACCCAATCATTGCGCTGGGGTTGAATCACCAAGGAGCCATACTCTGTCCAATATAACATAGGGTGTGGGCACAACAAAATAAAAATAAATGGCAAACTGTTGATGTTGATGCATGCATCACACGAGACCAACAAGGATTCATTTGTGAGAGTAATACCCTCAAGGCACAAGACTTTTGTCTTGACACTGACCAAAATGTTTGTCATTTTGAGATACATCCTGATGAAACTCCAGAAACTGTGCTTGTATATATTGGGAAAGGGTGTGTCTGCATGAGATCTCCTTGTAGTTTTGTGTTTGTAGGTAACGTAGCAGTAAATATGAATAATCACTCAAATCTTTGTGCTTGTAACTTTACTAACATTGTTGGATGTGATTTCAATTATTCAGCTCCTGTCACATCTTACCAATTCTACAGTCTAACTATATGCTAATTCGTGATTTATTATTTGCCCCTATTGGGACGAACATTACATTGGTGAAGAAGCTGCTACAACATAATGACTTGAAGCGACTGTTGAAAAAAGCCCAAGAAAACGGACAAAAGACTCTGATTACTGTCCACCACAATGTCGAGAAGATACACCGAGTGTTGGAAAGAATCAAAAGGGATGGAGAACATGAATGGTGGGACACTCTTTTTGGATGGTCGACGACGACTACAGGAATCCTTAACAAGATGCTCCACCCTGTTGTTGTTTTGTTAATACTCACTGTACTGTGTTTTGCTTTGACAATCGCTTTGTATGTTAGACTTTGGATTATGATGAAAAATTTAACTCACTTGATAGCTCCACAAGATATACTTGTACTCGACAACCCTCACCACAAGAGCATCTGTGATATTGCCAATCAGTTTTGAATATCGTGGAGCTCGAGTGACTATAGTCACGGGGTAGATAATGTGGAATAATTCCTAAAATACAATTTTTATTAGAAATATATAGCATTGTTCACACATTAAGGAAAGGTATAAAATCGAAACATTTCCAGGGTGGAACACAGCAGCAGCTGGTATGCAAGGAATCCGCTACATCTATGACTCCCTGAACAATATTGCTTGCAAAAGCAACACGGAGGATGGAGTGGAGTGAAGATTCAACGGCCAAGCTCTGTGATTACGCAGCAGAATGGGAACAAAGTGATCCTATGGAAGTGATAAGCGGCATGCTTGCTACCCTGAGCCAACAGTCTGTCATGTGAGGCGAGAGAATTTTACGCCAATCATAATAAAGGTATGTATGACTAGAGTCACTCAAACTCCACCTTGAAGGTAAAAAAATAATATAAAAATAACCCGAGAAAGGGGGGATGCTAGGGAAGACACCATCGTGAAGAGGTCAGGGAGGACCCCATCACAGACTGCCTTTGACTTGCAGGACCAGTCGAGGGGCTGAGCCTTTCTTCCCCCCCATAGGGACGCCTGTGGGTAAGACTTAGACTATACCGAGTGCTTCCTCGGGGAACTTAGAAATCTCTCTAGAGGGTTATTTTTGTTACATTTATAGCCAGGCTGTATTGTTTGGAACTTTGTCACGTGCTTTGTACCATTAACATTTTTTCTTTTACTTGCACGTGCTTTGCAGACTGTACTTATCACCGGCAAATGCAAAGAACCTTTATATTTGTTGCTTAAATAAAGTGCACTGTTTAAGTAGCTAGCCATTTTGGTTTCTCACTGAACGCGACCAGACGCTGAAGTGCGGCCATGCTAGTTCGTGAGCACGACTAGACTGAAGGTGCAGTCCACTGTCAGTGTATCCAGAATCGTGATAGTTTAATATATTAAACGCGACTGGACTGATAGTGGTGAATTGGGCATCCCTCAGGATTTAAACCTAGCCGCCCCTAGCCTCCCACCTCGGTGAGGAGTGTTAGAACGCAAGGGGGTTTATTTTCTGCGAAAAGTATTTTGCCTCTTCACGCAAGACTCAGCTGTCCCCTGTGGTCACCCCTAGACCCTCTCTACCCTTTCATTTCTTCCCTTTTCAGCCCTTTTGGTCTCCCCTGGGGATATAGCGGGGTAGGAGAAGTTTTGCTGCAGGGTGCCCTATGGCCTTCTCCTTTTGTGGGACACCTCTTCTGGCCCTGTCTCCTGCCTTAACCCCCCTTTTATCTCCTCCAGGCTCAACCAGTTCTTGGCACCTCCTTGGTCCCTTCAGGCCCATTCATCTCAACAGCTCCCGCTGTCCACACTGGACTGAGGGACACCAAGCTGCTCTGGCCTCACCACTGCCCAGTGACCCCCCTGGCTGACCCTGCTGGCTGTACCCCGGCTGGCGCAGCCCAGGACAGAGTTGGTGGCACTGCCACCAGACCCGTCCGTGGGCACGTTGGACTCCTGGGCCCTCCTCTGCAAAGCCTTTTCTCACATCCCCTGGCTGGAGACCGGGGGCAAGTCCAGGGCACGGGACCACGGAAAGAGCTTTGTCCTCATCACCTCTGTTAGGAGTTGCTGCATCCAGCAGCCTGAGAGAAGAGAGATGAGGCCACCGCAGCTCCAGGCCCGCAGGTCCAGCCAGCTGTGGAGCCCAAGGCGTGTTTCCAGCAGGCAGAGGCGCCGGTGCACCTATAGAACAGACGCACGTATATACGGGCAGCCACGCGGATCGGGCCCCAGCACTCCCACAAAGAGCACCAGCAGCCTCAGCCTGCTCCCCCCTCTGCCTGGTCACCACGTACCCCTTATTTTACCCCCGAGGCGAATTTGAACTTACATTGAGGGATCTTAGTTGTTTAGCCTAAATAAGCAAGTTTTAATTGAATAAATTACTTAGGGTTATAATACGGTGTGATTTGGGCTGTTTGCTCAGCTTTACTGAGCAGGAGCAGCTGGATTTGCTGAAGCCTTTAGGCTGCGATCGTTCTTTTCCTTAGTGATTTTCCCAGCAGCTGGTACAGTGCTGGGTTTAGTCTTCTAGTGTGGGAAAGTGTTTTGATAGCTCACTTTTTGATAGGAGAGCTACCAAGCTGGTGAGGGGTGTAGAGAACAAGTCATAGGAGGAGAGGCTGAGGGAACTGGGCATGTTTAGTTTGGAGAAGAGGAGGCTGAGGGGAGACCTCATTGCCCTCTACAACTACCTGAGAGGAGGGTGTAGAGGGGTGGGGGTTGACATCTTTTCCCAAGGGAATAATGACAGGACCAGAGGAAATGGTCTGAAGTTGCGGCAGGGGAGGTTTAGATTAGATGTTAGGAAGAATTACTTTACTGAGAGAGTCGTCAGGCACTGGAACAGCCCGACCGGGGAGGTGGTGGAGTCACCATCCCTGGAGGTATTTAAGAAACGTGTAGATGTGGCACTTCAGGGCATGCTCTGGTGCCCAAGATTGTAGGGGGTTTTTTTGTGTGTGTATGGTTGGACTCGGTGATCTCAGAGGTCCTTTCCAACCCTGACGATTCTGTGATTCTGTGATGTTTTGGTAGTGTTTTTCCCAAGTCTGGGACTTTTTGGTTCCCCGTGTTCTGCCAGCAAATGGAGGTGCACAAGGGGCGTAGACCAGAAGATATGGAGGCTCCAACCGTCTGCTGAAACCGCAAATCAACAAGATCAGAGCCAGCCTCCCTGGACACAGGAAGAGAATTCAATAAGATGTTAGAAGACCCCAGACCAAAAATCACCATTGGGCTAGAAGACACGTGGATGGTGTGTGAATGATGCGTGAGGGGCGGTGTGTGGGTCACAAGGGCACCATTGCCCAGGGACTCCTTTGTCTGGGGTCCCTCTCTTTGGAGGCACCCAGCCCGGGCTGTTCTTGCTCCTGTACCTTCCAATCAAATTAACTATTTTATAAAATCCAATGCCTGAGACTCTACCGCGGGAAACCGAGGGTTGAGCCTGAAGGAGGAGGAAGCGCCTGTGAGTGAGTGATTGTGTGTGGAGAGACACCATGAACGGGGTGTGAGCGCTCAGGGGGCAGCTCCTGCTGTAACAGCTTAAATACCAAAAGCTGTAATGAACAACGCCTTGGGCAGGGTCCTACCACCAGAAGCGGTTCTACGGGGAGCCTTGAGTTGCAAGACCCCGCGCACACCAGCCCCGAGGCACCAATCCTGTGAGCGCGGGTTTGTCCCCTGGCACCAGCCCCGCTGGCCAAAGGTGGTCCCTCAGCGAATTCTTTGCATGTTGGCTACAAGCCAAGGCTGCTGAGCTTCCTACCTCATCATCAAGAGAAGTTTCACTTCCTGAAAGGAGTCAATGTCCCTCGGGCTCCTGCTCCCAGCCAGTTTAACCCTCTCTGCAGTTGGGCATCCTCACCTTCCGTGCCAGAGCACTCCTTGGTCACTAACTACTGTCGCTGAGCAGTTACACCTTCACCTACCAGAACGGTTAAGAGTTGGACAGGACCTTAAATACCATCTCGTTCCAACCTCCTGCCCTGGGCAGGGACACCTCCCACCAGACCAGGTTGCTCAAAGCCCCACCCAGTACCAGCCGCTGGTGGGGCTTGCCATGCACCTGACTGACGCCTTTGTGCCAGAGGCAGAGAAGAAACTGGGACTGAGCCACCAGAGAGAGTGTGAGAGCAGCTGAGAGAGCTGGCAGGGTGCAGGGACACGGGCGAGGTGGGTCCCGCACTCTGGCCTGTCTACTGGCACATGCAGGAAAACTTGAAGACCTTTGGGGCTGCCCCGGATGATGCTGTGGTGTGGACCGGGACTGGGTTTATCCTGCCGTGTGATGCTGTGCTGGGCTATCCTGAGGAGCTGGAGGCCTTTTGAGAAGATGCTGAGAAGCATGCAGTTATTACGCAGGAGAAGTGTTGGGAACCCCCTGCCATAGAGGAGAGGATGTTCAGGGGACACTCACCTGAAAATCCAGTTGCTGCTCTTCTTGACTGCTCTCTGGGGAGCCCTTCTCTCTTTAGAATCACAGGATTGTCCAGGTTGGAAGGGACCTTTCAGATCATCAAGTCCAACCATTAACCTAACACTGTCAACTCCACCACTAACTCATGTCCCTCAGCACCACACCTGCCTGGCTTTTAAATACCTCCAGGGATGGCGATTGCGCCACTTCCCTGGACAGCCTGGTCCAATGTTTGACAACCCTTTCAGTGAAGAAATTTTTCCTAATATCGATCTAAACCTCCCCTGGCGCAACTCGAGGCCGTTTCCTCTTGTCCCATTGTCTGTTCCTTGGGAGAAGAGACCGACCCCCCCCGGCTACACCCTCCTTTCAGGGAGTTGTAGAGAGCGAGAAGGTCTCCCCTCAGCCTCCTTTTCTCCAGGCTGAGCACCCCCGGCTCCCTCAGCCTCTCCTCACAAGACTCGTGCTCCAGACCCCTCACCAGCTCCGTTGCCCTTCTCTGGACACGCTCCAGCACCTCAATGTCTTTTTTTTTTTCTGTGGTGAGGGGCCCAAAACTGGACACAGCACTCTACGTAGGACCTCCCCAGTGCCCAGTACAGGGGGACAGTCACTGCCCCAGTCCTGCTGGTCACGCTGCTCCTGACACAGGCCAGGATGCTGTTTGCCTTCTTGGCCACCTGCGCACCTCATCCACCCTGCACAGTAACAGACACATGATCAGGTGCTCCTCCTGGTGCAGGAACACCTTCCCATGCAGACATGGAGTCACACAGGGTAACAAATCTCCTCTTCTCCCCACTAATGTTTCTCCAGGAACTTCTTCTCTCATGCCCAGAGAAGCACAAACATGCATATGGAGCACCCCCTACATGCACAGAGGTGTCTGCTGCAGTCTCCCCACTCCTTCCCTTTCACCCCTTGAGCCTCTCCCTGCACCCCCTGTCCTTCTCACGCCTTGACTGCTCCTCCAAAGCCAATGCTCTTCCACGTGCCCAGGGGCTGATGCCCCCACAAAAGCAGATGTGACACTTGAGCAGAGTAGACCAAGGAACTGAGGAGCTGATGTGGCTTTAACACACTTCTCTGCTTTCCTACGAGGGCTGGGGCAAACGGAGGAGCTCCTGGAAAAAGCAACTGATGTGGCAACAGTTTTCCAGAGCTGCTGGGCCAGGGGAACATCCGCCATGCAGGAATGGGTGAGGAAACTGTGTTCCCCACAGCCTGAAAGGCCCCTTCCCTGTGAGGATGTGTGAAGGACTTTTCAAACTCAATACCCTCAAAGTTGAAAGGGATTTTGGTGGCAAATGAAGGGGAGGTGGGGGTGCAGAGATGCTCCCTGTTGCCTTCCAGCCTTTGGACACATCACAGGCGAGGTCTGGTAGAGGGGGCCAGTGCCCCTGGTCATGAGGAGGGGGCCTGGCCATTGCCCCCGGGTCTCCACTTAGTGCACTCCTGCTCTGAAAAGATAAGGGCTTGTGCCCTTATCAAGTGGACCCGCAAGAGAAGGAGACCACAAGAACAACACAACACTGCTTGAGGTCTTCAGGCCACCCCCAGCATCCTCAAAACCAGTCAGCAAAGGCTTCACTTCTGGTGCCAGAGCCCTGTCCCTGGCAGGCACCTGACTGATGGAGATGGAGACCAGTGGAGATGGGACCACCTGAAGGAAAAGACTCACTCCAAACACAGCTCTGAGATCTTGGGAGGCTCTTGTGAACAATGTCAGCTGCAGCAATAGCAGCACTGACCAGAAATGATGGCAAATCTTGCCATTGATGGCTTTTTCTGCAAACTGCCTTTTCCCTCTCTTTTCCAAGGGCTCTCTACAGCTGTGTTACATCCAGCTCAGCTACAAGGAGCCTGTAGAAGCCACTGTAAACTCCAGGGTCTGCCTCTTGATGAGGTTTGGTGCTGCAGAAATCCACCAGTCCCATATACTACATACAGGTAACTGCTACGGAGCCACAGCTCCAGGGCGGTAAGACCCCTCGGGTTAACGCCCGCAGCTGGCGGAGAGGGGTGGAAGCGCTGACAATCTAGGCAAGCGGTAACAGTGGTTTTTGCCTGTGACGAGGTGAGGGAGAATGTCTTCTGTAGCGCCCTTGCGTTTTGACGGAAGAAGGCATGCGAAAGACGCGCCTGTTCGACTGCTTGCGGTGTTATTTGCGCTGCAAGAGTCAAAGCGTCCGCACGGCGATTTCCTTCTATCAACAGTCCCGGAAGTCTGGTATGCGCGCGGATGTGCATAATAAAATAAGGATGTTTTCTATCATTTAGTAAGCATAACAATTGCCATAACAGTGAATACAACAATGGGTTAGAAGTTTCTTTCAAGCAAGCATTTTCTAAGCGTGGCACTAGCCTGGCCACATAGGCAGAGTCAGTAATTATATTTACAGGGGTTTTCCATTTTTGAAAAGCTCGAACTACAGCGGCAAGCTCAATGATCTGCGGAGAGCCCTCAACCCGACACACATCTGAAACCCAAGTTTTCGTCTCAGGGTTTTGCCATACTATAGCAGATCGGCCGGTTTTGCCGGAGCCATTTGTAAAGATGGTTATAGTCTGCAGAGGCGCATGACTAACTTTCGGGAGTTCATATAGCGTAAAGTCTTGTTGAAGCAGTTTATGGCTCGGGCTATGTATGCTTAATTCCCCTGGAAATTCCATTGTTGCTGTCTGGAAAAGAACTGAAGTTTGAAGAAGCCATTGCAGTACCTGAGTATCTGTTGGCAAAATAATGCGAGAGAACTCTTGTCCCACTAGCGCCAACAGACGCTGTCTGGCCTTTATTATTGGCATGGCAAAACACTCCGGTCGGGTTACAACTGTTTTCTGCAGTTGGTGTGGGAGGAAAACCCATTCAATAATGGCCAGAGGGTCCGGTCGATTCTCATCCCATTGCAAAATTAAGGCATATGGCTGTGAAGTGGGGTTTTTTAATGAGCAGTTGAAAGGACACCTCTGGGTATATTCTGTTTGCCTGGCAACTCTCTATAGCCTGGGAGACCTTTTCTAGGGCGACTTGAGCCTCCAAAGTCAGGCTTCTTGGTGACAAAAGCGCTGGGTCTCCCTTAAGATGGGAGAACAGGGGGCTCAGTTCGTGATTCGGTATACCTAACAGTGGACGGATCCAATTTATTGCCCCCAGGAGCTTCTGCAGATCATTTAAAGTTTTCACAGTTACTTGCAACTTTACCTGTTGCGGAACAATCTTTTGTTCCATAATTCGCCACCCTAAGTAATTCCAGAGTGCTGTTTGTTGTATTTTTGGGGGGGCTATCTGTAACCCTGCAGTTTGTACTTGCTGATATAACATCTTAAGCACGTCCTGCATAGTCTGTTGAGCTTGCGCCGCAACAAGAGTATCATCCATATAATGATAAAGTACAACATCAGGAAAGGCTTTCCTAACAGGAGACAGGGCTTTAGCTACAAACCATTGGCATATGGTGGGGCTATTTTTCATTCCTTGAGGGAGGACTGTCCAATGATAGCGCCTGTAAGGTTCACTTACGTCAAGTGACGGCACCGAGAACGCCAATTTTGGTGCATCGTCTGGGTGTAGGGGAATAGTAAAAAAACAGTCTTTCAAATCGATAATGGTGAGGCACCAATTTTGGGGGATCATGGTGGGTGACGGCATATCGGGTTGTAACGTGCCCATGTCTTCCATCACATCATTTATTCTGCGCAGATCATGCAATAAACGCCGTTTCCCGCTCTTTTTCTGAATAACAAAAACAGGTGAATTCCACGGACTAGTAGTTAGGGACAATATGTCCCTCCTTCAATTGTTCTTCCACTAATTCATTAAGGTGGTGCAACTTTTTACAACCAGGTGCCACTGCTCCACCCAGACAGGCTTGTTAGTTTTCCGTGTAAGTTTTAAGGTGGTTTGCACTGCAGCGGCCCCTAAGAAAAATGTGACCCAATGTTTACTCCCCACTGACTCATACAATCACGACCCCGTAAGGTAATAGGTGCGGCGAGCACAAAGGGGCGAACCGAGGCCACACGGCCTTCAAGACCTTCAATTTGAATTAAATGTTTGCTCTGAAAGGGTATGGCATGTCCACCTATGCCCATTAACATTCTACACATTTGAGTTAACGGCCAGTCTGTAGGCCATCGATCCCTTGAAATGACTGTGACATCAGCTCCAGTGTCTAAAATCCCATCGAAACAGATGTAGCCTTTTTGCTGCAATGGCAGCTTGCATTTCATCACCGGCCAACCGGTAGTAACAGGTTGTGTCCACAAAATCTGCGGATGCCCGGTGGAACCAAACCCCGAGCCCTGCCTTTCTGTCTGGCTCGTTTTAGAGGGACAAGCAGTAAAGTAAACAAGTTGCGCAATGCAGGCAGCCCGACGGTGCATGGTGGTGTCGGAGTCCAGGCCATGATTTTTATTTCCGCCGTGTAGTCCGAGTCGATGACACCAGGGAGAACAAACAGACCCTGCAACGTGGTGGAAGATCAGCCTAAAAGCAGGGCACTTTTACCCCCGCCTAATGGCCCATGGACACCAGTAGGTATCAGGGAGACGGAGGAATCTGTAAGAGTTACTGATTCGGCGGCTGCCAGGTCCACTCCGGCACTGCCGCGGGTTCTTGCACACAGGCTGGAAGGGTTTGAAGAGGCGATGATCCTGGAGCCATTTGTGTCCTGGCCCGGTCCCAGGCAGGCGTGCTCCGCTGGCGGTTTCCCGATAAGGGCTTGCCATCCTTATCGTATTTCGAGCGGCATTGGTTTGCGTAGTGCCTACCCTTCTTACATCGCGGACAGATGTTTGGAAGTTTAGGCTTTTGTGCATTATGGCAATGTTTCTTAATGTGCCCTGGCTGCCCGCAGCCAAAGCATGTTTGATTGCCAGCTGTCATTGTAGCAAAGGCTGCTGCCATAACCTCAAACGTATGCTCCAGTGATCCTATCCAGTTACATGCTTCTATCATTTGAATGAGGTTAGGGTTTTCTAAAGGACGCAATACACGCTGGCAGTCTGTATTAGCATTTTCTACCACCAATTTTAGTAAAATAGTATTTTGGGCTTGCTCATTGGGTACTTGTTTATCTAAGCTTTCTCGCAGCCGATCTATAAAACTCACGTAGGATTCTTTCGCACCTTGTTTGATTTCCGTAAAGGACTTCTGCGGTTTTCCCACGTCGGGGACTTCTAAGAATGCTCGATAGGTCAGATTTTTAACATCATTGAGCACACCTCGTGGTATTTCTTGAGCTTGGCGATGGGGTGGTTGGAAGTTACCCGTCCCCGTTAGATGTTCCATCGTCATGGCAAAAGCAGGGTCGCGTGGACCCCAGTCCACATACCCTAGGCGCTGCATTTCTAAGAGACGCCTCCACGCAGCCTCCCATAAAGTATACTGTGTACCAGTGAGGATAAGCTGCGCAAGGGTTTTACAGTCATGGGGGTCAGAGTATATGATTTCATAATGGAACCAAACATGGAGGTGGAGTACGGCGATGACAAACCATAATCAAGCACTCCCCTTCGGAGTTCCTTCATAATACTAAAATTCAGAACTTCCCATTTCGGGACCTGATTCTCTTCATAAATTACTGGTGCAACAATTTTTTCTGCTACAGCTAATTCCCCAGCTGCTAATGCTTCCTGCCGAACCTTTCTCCAATTATTGTGTGGGTCGGGGGGGAACAGATTGGGTTCTTTATCGGGATCAACTTCTCCCAGGTCAAAAGGGTCCCCAGGCTGATCTTCCAGGTCTGGGCACAGCAAAGTAGCCGCGGGAGCGGGCGACTCCGTTTTTGGACCGCAGTGCTCACCTCCCTCTGTGCGCCTAGCGTCTTCCTGTTTTTTAAGCATTTCTAGGCCCTTTCTCCAAGGAGTTAAAAGCTCCCCCGCCAACTTGTCTGAACGTGTGGCTCTATCCCAAAGTTTCACACCAGCTTCATCCCATACCTTTGTGGTGAAAATGGAAGCAGTGTCTACCCCTGGGCACATTACAAATACCCGTTTCAACCGTTTTAACGAATGTGGGTCGACTGCAACATCATGGTTTTGTAAAAGACCCTCCATCAATTTAAGTACTGATTTTTCTTCACTAGATGCATTATTCTCCATAGTCCCCCACGGCTCACCTCTCTCAGAAGAGATGATTCAAGCCGGCTCCTGCTTCCTTTCAGCAGCACTTCAGTTCCATGGGGCTTGCCACCGGCCAGTCTCTTTTGACTCGGTTATTCGCGCCTCACACAGGGCACCATTTGTGGCAATTAGCAACACGGACTCCGCCGGAGGGTGAAGCGAAGACCTTTATTGCTATGACCATGCGTCTTTTATAATACTCTTATGGCCTCGGGTTAGTACTTTTCCGTCACGCATAACGCAACGCGAGCTAGTGCTTTTGCACGTCTACCTCCTTATTTCATGTTTCATGTCGTGACCATTACAGAGTTGCAAAGAGACAGTTACGTGCCCCGCAGTTGCTTAGGTTGGCATTCTTCTGAGACCACATCTTCTTCAGGATCCGTGTTCTCACAGGCTGTTTATACCTCCCACGGCTTTCGGCCCACTAATGCAAGGATGTCGGCCCCGCTGCTCCCCAGCTCCATATCCACAGCTTCTTCTTCCTCCACAGGAAGTTGGAGGCACCACCCCAAGTCCCACTTGAAATGAGAGTCAAACACAAGCTGGTCACTGATTGCAGTGGGAGTGGGGTGTCTCTGAGGGTCCCAGGGATAATTTAGGCAGTTCCCGAGAGCAGTTCCCGCCTCTTGCTGCATTACTCTATTCTTTGGAGTATTTCCTTTCTTTGATGGCCACGAGACGTCACACTGGGTCCCATTCCATAAGCTGTGTCCAGGGACACATTAGGGGGAGGGACCCATATCAGATCCTTTTCTGTGAACGGTAACCATCCCTTCTGAGGTTTCATTTTTTGCATGACACAGTTGACGTTAACATCTCGCACGGGTGGTAGAATCCCAGACAAATTCCTCTGTTCCACTTTCATAGACAGTGGGTGAAATTCATGGAAAGCAGTCCCATTCTAATCCCTTCCTGGGCTGATGTAGTGGGGGCCACAGTATCATTCCATGTACGTATAAATCCTTGTGTCAATTCCTAAGCTAAATTTGGGGGGGGGTCCTCCCCTCGTGTATTACCAGCGAGGCTGAGGGTGATGAGGATGGTTGCCCAAAACACCTTTCCCTATTATAACACATAAAAATCGCAATTATAACCAAACAAAAGACACACACACAATAATCCATAGAGTCAAAGTTTACATGGAGCCGGCGTTGCTTCCTCTAATAACCTGCAGGACATATACACGTAAAATACAAGGATTAGAAGGATGGGATTATCCACGGAGTACGAATATGATGGTCTTTTCCGTGGGCGTCGGTAGCCACCCCCGCGTAGCGATTCCGTGGGGTTTTTTGAATGAGGGGTCCTTCTCCTATGGTTGGGAGATCAAGCAAGACTGGCTGTCCTGGGGAGGGAAGGGCTTCTGTTGGATCTTTGCCTTCCCTGTTTCCTGGGAGCAGGGAAGGGGGGTCAGGACAGAAGGCCGTAAGTGGAGGACCCCCGTTCTTTCCCCACCTCTTAGGAGCTTTTGCTTTTCCGTTCCCGACCCTCCAACGGGGCAAAGAACAAAGTCAGCCGCCCTTGGTCGTGATAGCAACAGGTATAAGCAAGAGCCTCTCTGCACCCCATTCCTTGGCACCGACTATCAACACAGGTCTGATCCCTCTGAGAAGGAACAACCTCTGCTGCCCCTGGCAGCAAAGCAAGCGGCAGGGCCGTGTGGGGCAGGGACAGGCGGGGGGGGCACGGCCAGCTCAGCCCCGGCAGCCGGCACCCACCGGGGACAGACGCCCAGCACCGAGCCAGCCAGGAGGGAGGGAGAGAGGGGGGCCCCGCATCGCCCCCCGCCTCCACACGCCAGGGAGCGGCCCCTCCCCAGCCCGCCACCCCAGAGCCCCGTCCGGGCACCCCAGAGCCCGACCCCCGCCCGGGCAGCCTTCCCCAGGGCGAGGGGCAGCACGGCGGGGCCCCGACGCCGCCTCCGCCCGGCGTCGGGATCGGGATCGGGATCGGGATCGGGCTCCAGCCCCGCCGCTGCCGCTGCCCGCGCCCCCACGGCCGGCAGCGCCCCCCGCCCGCCTCCGCGAGGAGGGCGCCCGACCCCGCCCGCCGCTAATGAGCGGCTGTGGCCGCGGCTAATGAAGGAGGCGGCGGGGCCGCGGGTAACGAGCGCCCGGCGGCAGCCCCGTGCCCGCAGCCCCGGCCCCCCGCGGTTCCCCGCATCCTGCCCCCCCCGCACCGCACAGCGTCGCGCCCCCTCGGGACTCTGCCAGCGCCCACGGCTCCCCGCACCCCACGGCCAGGGACCCTGCGCCCACCTACGTGCCCCAGGGCACCGCTTCCCCACCCCCCTCTCCCCAAAGGCCCCCGCAGCCTCTCCCCCGCAGCCTGCGCTACCCACTCCCCGGGTCGCCCCAAGTGGGGACCAGGGGCCGGGGCCACTGCCAACAGCAGGAATGGCGGCAGGGCAAGGAGGGCTTTGCCTGGGACTTCTTCTCTTGTCATGGCACAGGGGAAAGCCAGGCAGGAGGCGAAGCAAAGCCCTGGGCGTGGGCAGGGTCAAAGACTTCAAGATTTTTGCCTTTTGGCCTATGAGTCCCTTTCCCTCCAGCAGGAAGGGGAGCAGAAGGTGTCCTGCTGCTTTGATGGCATCACGGCAGGGGTCAGTCACCTCAGAGCTCAGGCTTTGCTGGGGACCTCTTTGCTGTTGGGGACACCACTCTCCAGCAGCCCGTGAACCCCGCTGCTGCCCAGTGCCGTCCCCTGCGTCAGTGGGACCCCTCTGTGCACAGGGACCCCCCTGCCCCCGGGGCGGCCGTGCCAGCACCCCCAGCCCCCTCCAGCCCCGGGAACCCCCAGCAAGAGGAAACCACAGCTCTGCAAACGCCGCGGGTGGCCAAGGCAACACAGAGAGAGCTTGGGTCTGAAGAACATACATACAACTCTTTATTAACAACACAACAGCTTTCAACAACTATTTACAAAACAACAACTCTGGAAAACTATTAAAAAAAAACCAACTCTCTAGAACTATTGAAAAAACCCAACTCTAAACAACTATTTACAGCGCTTCCTCTTGGATCCTCCTCTCCTTTGCCACCGCCGTTCCCCGCAGCTCTGCTGGCCCTGAAAGCAAAGCAAGCGGCAGGGCCCTTTGGCTAACGAGCAGTGCCCGCCGAGCAGAGCTGGGGTTCCCGAGCCGGCTCAGCGGCAGCAGCTGCTTCGGCTGGGGCTTGGCTCTGACGGGCATTCGATGGTCACAGCCCTGGGACACGCTGGGGAGAGCGGGACTCTGCCGCCAGTGCTGAGCCCTGGCTGGGCTCCGGGTGAGATTTGGGTGTCCTGGCCCCAAGAAACTGCTCCCATCCCAAAGCGGACGGGGGCTCAGGGCAGCGCGGTGGGGGCGGTTGTGCCGCCAGGACGAGGGCACCAGGCGCCGTATCCCTGCAGAAGAGACCACCCACCCCAGCCCCAACCCCAGCCCAGTGGCAGGAGACCCTCCCTCCCTACGGGCAGTGGGTGGGGAGCAACAATTATACGATTGGCTTACAGTCTCTGTTCACACGCCTAGAGCGCTCACACAATTAGTGCAGACCTCTTGTCCACGCGCAGCAGATGTTTCTCTATCTCCCGGAGGCAGTACCGCTTATCACTTACTTATCATGTAGCTACTTCTTCATACTTCTGTTTCTCAAGGACAGTTCACAGCCTCCTCCGGGCTCTCATCCCTATCAAAGACTGGGTTGCTCATTGTAATCAAGTCATGCCCTTTTTCACTCAGCCATTCCTCCACACCCAGAAATACTGGAAGGATGAAGAGAAAGTAGTGGAACGTATTGAACAGTGTCGGGTTTCACAGAAGCTCAGAGTGGGAAAGGGAAAAGGTGTCGTTTGTGCTGTGTTAGGCGCCTGTTTATCTTGTGCACAACAAGAAGCTAAAGAAGCCCCTGCTCCTAATCTGATTTCTGCTGTAGAATATGCGACTCTGAAATCAGAAAATGAGGTCCTGAAGTCATCATTGGCATTTCAGAAGGAGACAGGAGAAAAACTAAAAACTCAAGTGGATAAACTTGTGAGTGAAAACGAGAAATTAGGAAATCGGACTGCTAGACTTGTAAGTGAAAATCTCCAACTTAAAATGTTACTGGAAAAAGTGACTGGGCTTTTAGATAAAATACAGCCCTCTGCCCAGGTCCAACAAATTCGTAAGTTAATGTGTAGTCCAAATTCTGGAACCCAGACTGGAGATTTTTGGTCTAACAGTGAGGATGATGAAGCGGATGACAGTGAAGAGACTGTCACTTTTAAATCCCAAGTTTTTCCTTTATGACTACTGGTTAAAACTGAAACAGCAGTCGATGATGAAATCCGTACCACTGTGCGTACTGTCCCATGGACACCCACAGAGTTGGCAAAATTAAAGGAGAAATACTCAAGGCGGCCAGGAGAGTCGGCTGTGGAGTATGTGTGGCGAGTTTCCTCTGAGCGGGGGCACAGAATTATGTTAAGTGAAGAAGAAGCAGGAGACGCTTCGGGACCAGGAGTGTTTTTAACCACTATGCCTGGAGATCGTAACTATTCCCTAACTGCTCGAGCAGCATATTGGGCAGGTGGTATGGATCCACGAGAAAGGGGGGAGCCGTTAGAAATCAGAGCTTCAGGCTACTCTGATCTGTCTGCAGCAGTACGGAAAGCAGCCTGTCTGCAAGCCATGTATGACAGAGAAGAGTTTCGGAAATCCCCAATGTCAGCTCCTATCAACCCCGATCGATTAGCCCCTCTCCTCCGAGGCCTTCCTGATTGCCTTAAGCCATTTGTAGTCAGCACTCAAGACCGCATACGAAGCGTTCGTGATGGTCGCAGGCGGAGCCGGCATCACTACATACCCACCTGGAATGACTATGTACAAGAAATTGACAGTTATGGGCGCCGAATGGGCTGGGCCAGCCTAACTGGTGAGAAACCCTCTGACCACACCCGAAGGGTTCGATAGATCCAAACCCATGCCCAGACCCCTAAATCTGATGGAAGGCTCAAGCCTGACAAGGAACGAAATGAATTGTGGCGTAAAGCCCTAGACTTGGGGGTACCTCGACAATTTTTGCACGGAGTCCCTACAGAGGATCTCCGTACACTAGTCCAACCTTTAACTAGAAAAAATAATTTGGCTGGGGAAAAAAGTCTAACCAGGAAGTCCCCAAGTCGTGATGAAATTGTGCCGTCTGCACCAGAACCTAATTTGATTGATCTGTCAGAGTCCCAGCCAAAAAACTCCTATCCCCGGGGAGGGCAGTGAGCCACCCTGCCCGGCGGGTATTAGCAATTCAATGGCTCTCTAATAAAAACTCTGAACCTGTTATTACCATTCCTGTTGGGCCTCGAAAAATGTCAGTAAATTTTATCATTGATACCGGAGCCCAACTGTCTACAATCACTAAAAAAACAGCACAACTTTTAGGTATAAGTCCTACCAGGCGCAGGGTCAACTTTACAGGAATTGATGGTGTGGTAAAATCATGCCCCACTGCAAAAATTAACCTCTGGTTGCCAGGGGAACAAAGACTAACCAGGACAGAAGTGTTAGTCGGTGCTGCGCGTACTAATCTGTTAGGATTTGATGTACTGCGTGGACGAATGTGGAAATTCCCAGATGGAACTGTGTGGAGTTTTGCAGGGCATGAAAAAGAATTAGGCACAGTGAAATTGAGTCTGTTAGAAACTTCCATACCTTTACCTCCCTCTAAAATCACTAACGTTCGACCGTATCCATTGCCTGCTGCAGCACTTGCAGGAATTGACGGGGTGGTATCAGATTTGGAGAAGAGAGGCATCATTAAAAGGACTCATTCGCCTTACAATTCACCGGTGTGGCCAGTAAAGAAACCAACCGGACAATGGCGTTTCACAGTAGATTATCGGAAATTGAACGGCAATACTGCACCCCCAACTGCTGCAGTTCCGAACGTTGCAGAAGTGGTAACCATGATACAAGGAGCTGCCCATTCTTGGATGGCTGCCTTAGATGCAAAAGATATGTTTTTCATGATTCCTCTCCTTGAGCAGGACAAAGAGCGGTTCGCATTCACGTGGAAAGGAGTCCAATATACTTTTAACCGACTGCCACAGGGGTATAAACATTCCCCCACCATTGCTCATAATGCTCTGGCTAAAGTCCTAGCAGAAGTTCCTGTCTCAAAAGGATGTACAGTATACTAATATATTGATGACATCCTGATAGGAGGAGAAGACCAAGAAAGTGTAAAAGACATGATGAAAAACATCCGAGAAACATTACTCGATTTAGGGTTGGAAGTTCCAGACTTAAAGTGTCAAGGACCTGCACAAGAAGTTAAATTCCTAGGGGTCTGGTGGATTAAAGGAGCTGCTTCTGTCCCACAAGATACCCTGGAAAAAATAGAGCATGGACAAAATCCATCTAGCGTGAAAGAGCTGCAACAAGTCCTGGGAACTTTAAGCTATTGGCGTAAACACATCCCTGGCTTTTTCATCATTGCTCGCCCCCTCTATAGTTTGCTCAGAAAAGGAAAATCATGGGAATGGACTAGCCAACATACCAAAGCCCTAGAGTTATTAATAAAAGAGCTAAGGTTATTCCAGCAACTCGGCCCTATACACCCAACTGATCCTATCCATGTAGAATGGGGGTTCAGTGAACATGGTTCTCATTGCAACATATGGCAGAAAGGACCGGCAGGGCCGGAAAGACCATTAGAATTTAGCTCTCACTCCTTTAATGATACTGAGAGCAGATACTCAGACCTTGAAAAAGGTTTGCTGTCCCTAATGCGAGCATTGCAACGAGCAGAGCAAATAAGAAGAGAACAAAGTGTAATCATCCGAGGACCTTTCCGCCTCTTAGATGTGGTCCGTAAAGGAACAGCACCACCGGCTGGCATTGCCCAAAACCCCACAGTTCGAAAGTGGTATGCTTACTTAAAAGGCATGAATGAAATCACGCCAATCTCTGAAGGCAGTGCTAAAGTATCCAAGCTGCAAAAAGATATAGACAGTACTCTGTCGTTCCAATCCCCACCAAGCAAACCATCTCCAATTCAAGAAGCACCTCCACTAACGGAAGACAGTGATCTTACAAGGGTGTGGTTTATCTTACAAGGGTGTGGTTTACTGATGCGTCATCTCATCGGGAGAATAATAAGTGGAAATACAAAGCTGTGGCACTAGAAGTAGCGACAGGAGAAAGAGCGACTGAAACAGGCGAAGGTAGTGCACAGGTGGGGGACCTCAGAGCAGTCCTACTAGCTGCACAACACGGAGCTAGTTACATCTACACTGATTCATATGCTGTTTTTAAAGGAGCCACTGAATGGATAGGCCACCGGGCAGCCAATGAGTGGCAAGTGAATAGAGTCCCAGTTTGGGAAACCGATAGCTGGAAGCAACTGTTAGAGATAGGAAGACAGAAAGTGTTACACATTGGTTGGGTAAAAGGCCACGATCGCTCAAACTCAATCACTGCTCAGTTCAACCAACAGGTAGATAGCCTCACGCGGCTGCTGCAAATGGATATTGTCAGTGATGGTCAGGAATGGGAACGCCTACTAGAATGGCTGCATGTTAAGCGTGGCCATACCGGGCGAACTGACTTATATTGGGAAGGTTTAGCCCGAGGGTGGCCTGTGTCAGTTAAGCTGTGTGAACAAGTAGTAACTGCCTGTTCCCAATGTCGCTTACGACTCAGTAAAGATCACCCAAGTAAAGCGCCTCCTTTACACATTCGAGACAAGAAGACATTGTGGCATTCCTGGCAAATCGATTATATTGGACCCTTAAGAATGTCAGGTAAAAAAAGATATGTCCTGGTGGGAGTGGAGATTATCTCCGGCCTCACTATGGCCACTAGCTCCAAATCAGCAACAGGGGAGGACACAGTAAATAGCCTAAAAGGATGGTTCAGCACACTTCCTCTCTCTGAAGAAATCCAAAGTGATAACGGTTCACACTTTACAGCTACAGTAATACAAGATTGGGCCAAAGAGGAAGGGATTCGGTGGGTATTTCACACTCCCTACTATCCTCAGGCCAATGGCATTGTTGAGTGCACCAATGGATTGGTCAAGCGTTTTGCAAAAACTCATGAACCTGGATGGCATTTGCGATTAGACGATGCCATCCATCAACTGAATAACAGATGGAGTGGCGATGGCTGCCCTAAAATGAAGGCTTTCTGCGTGTCGGCTAATACCGTCCCTCCAAACGTTCCCACTAAACCAGGAAAATATTCTGGGAGATTTTACCCTGGACAACCTGTGCTGGTGAAAATGCCTCAAATTGGAATAGTACCAATGGTACTAGTTACTCCCCAAAATCCCCAGGACTGGGGGCCAAAGATTGTTCAGAGAAGATACACCGGATCAGCACCCGGTGGATCTTGCCTTTCTTCTAACCCTATTGGTCAAGTAAGACCGAGCATATTTTCTTTTCTTTGTGTCTTACAGGAACCTTAAATGAACTGCACGTGGACAGACGGATTGGTCTACGCTAACCTTGAGTGCCTCCAAGGAATCTTGACACTGATTCTGGCAGTAATATTATTCTTAGTGTGTACGACTATTTGGAGGCCCAAGTTCTAAAATGACGAACCGGCAAATCGAATTAATGCTATTCTGTTTTACCCTTTTCTTCCCTGTTGTTTGTAGTGAAAGAGACCCAGAGTGGCCATGGTCTCAAACTTTGATCAGACACAGTGCGAGGACAGGAACATCGAATGGAAAGTTAAGTTTGGCCACTGTAGTTATACATGACAACAGAATGTTCTCAAAAAATGAGTGGACCTGGAACAATTAGTATCCAATCCTGGAGGGTAAGGCAGGAGAAGAAATTCAAGTAGGATGTCGAATGGTCAACGGTTCAACCCATGAGAAAGCCACCAGAATAGTGGTATTTCGCCCCAAGAACCCACACTCAGTAACAACAGAGCATTGTATCACCGACAAGTGGGATTGCTAGTATAACTTCACTCTCGCAGAACCCACTTTCATAACCTGTCGTTGGCAACAACGTGAAATAGTGTTGCTATTCGAATTCAAAATAGACATAGTTGAACCTGATCCCACTACACAGCCTAACCTAGCTCCACTATTTGAAACTCCTGACAGTGACCACCCTGAAACCTTGCTAAGGGAACTTAGAAATTTGCCCCTTCACACCACCGTCTCTGATAATGACCCTTGGCACAATGCATTGTCAAAATATACTGCAAGCATTAAAAAGGAAAAGAATTTAAATCTCTCTATTCTGGTCATACAAGTGAACTGGTCATATTCTGGTCATGGAAGTGAAATATACTCCAGAAATAAATGGAGTTGGAAAGAATCACTCCAAATGGCTAAACTTGAAGTCATCCCCGGAAAGGAAATACAAATTAGTTGCCGAGTAATCAATGGGTCTACTCATCACAGACCAACCGAAATTAAAACAATCTACGTAGACTCCACTAAACCAGAAAAACATAATACTGAATGCTATAAAATAATAGAGACAAATTCAGATTGCTGGCACAATTTTACTTTTACCAAGCCTATTGTATTGTATTGCCTGTGGGGTTACCAAGACACAGAGTTATTATTTGAATTTATGATTGACACAATTACGTCTGAACCTGCCCAAAGGGAAACAGAACCTACACCCCAACAAATTCCTGAAGGTGTACCTACTCAACCACCCATTAGTCTAACTCCTTACACCTTCAACATTGGCCCTTATGTTATTAAAGACACAGGTCAGCAGCAAATACTGTCTAACCCAACATATTCCCTCAAACGAGTAGAATTTTCAATGCAAATTAATATCTCTGCAATCAAACCTACCTGCTCGCCATTCCTAGGTACGTCTTATGCCGGGTGGTCAGCATGGTTGCATAGACGAACCCTGACCTCTTCACAACGACTGAAGAGAGATGTGACTGGTTCTTAGGAACGGGATTGGGAGTCCTAAATAGTATAGATGCTGAAGTGCTTGCCCACAAACTAGTCGCAACCACTGCTGATCTAAACAGGTTGACACATCCCTACGGTCTTCTTTGTCAGCCTTGGGGAACAAAACATCTTTCAAGAACTATTTACAGAACAACAACTCTGGAAAACTATTAACAAAATACCAACTCTCTAGAACTATTGAAAAAACCCAACTCTAAACAACTATTTACAGCCCTTCCTCTTGGATCCTCCTCTCCTTTACCACCGCCGTTCCCTCAGCTCTGCTGGCCCTGAAAGCAAAGCAAGCGGCAGGGCCCTTTGGCTAACGAGCAGTGCCCGCCGAGCAGAGCTGGGGTTCCCGAGCCGGCTCAGCGGCAGCAGCTGCTTCGGCTGGGGCTTGGCTCTGACGGGCATTCGATGGTCACAGCCCTGGGACACGCTGGGGAGAGCGGGACTCTGCCGCCAGTGCTGAGCCCTGGCTGGGCTCCGGGTGAGATTTGGGTGTCCTGGCCCCAAGAAACTGCTCCCATCCCAAAGCGGACGGGGGCTCAGGGCAGCGCGGTGGGGGCGGTTGTGCCGCCAGGACGAGGGCACCAGGCGCCGTATCCCTGCAGCAGAGACCACCCACCCCAGCCCCAACCCCAGCCCAGTGGCAGGAGACCCTCCCTCCCTACGGGCAGTGGGTGGGGAGCACGTGCCTGTGCTGCTGGGGGATCCGTGTCCATCGGCTCCTCCTCCTCCACATCCACCTCCATCTCTTCATCTTCAACCGGGTCGACCTCCATTTCTTCAGTTGTCCCCATGTCCACACTGCTGGGACCCTCCTCCAGAGCCTCCAGCGCAAGGTCACACATCCTGAGCCCAAAGGCAAGCAAAAAAGTGCATTCGTCCTGCCCTGGCCAGCAGTGGGACGGGGGCCTCGGCACCCCTGCCCCTCTCGCCACCCAAGGAGAGCCATGGGGCGATGGGACCCCTGGGCACATCCCCAGCAGGAGCTGGCTGGACCTGGGCGGCTCCTTGGCCACCAGCACCCACCAACAGTCCCGGGCCAGCGCCTGCAGCTGGAGGCTCCTCATCTTTTTCTCCTTCACTAATTTTGCATGCAGCAGGGTCTTCTGGATCTGCCAGAGCAGAGAGGGCAGGGGTGAGCAGCCCTGCTCCCTGCCCCGCGGGGCCCGGGCACAGACCCCGGCCCCCCACGTGCAGACCCCAGCCCCACGCCTGCCTGGGCGCCCAGAAGCTCCTTAATCTGTGAAGCCACCCTTTGGGCTCGGTGCTGCTCCTCGTCCAGGGCTCGGCTCCTCTGGCTCCAGCCTGGAAATGGGCAGAGGAGGCATCGGCTCAGGCTCCGGGCAGCACCCGGCTGCTCCCGGCGAGCATCCCTGCGGCACCAGCCCGGGGCGCCCTGGGGTCCGCCGGGGACGTGTCCCCCTACGCAGGGATGCTCCATCCCAGAAGGGCATGAGCAGCCCAGGAGGGCTTCTGCCAGCCTCTGGCCTTGCAGGGCTTGGGGGAGAGGGCGAGCCAAGCTCCCGGCCCCCCGAGCTGCCCAGAGTGGGGTCCCGGTGCCATCCCCGCAGTGCCAGCTCTAGCCTGCCCAGGCAGTGGGGGTGTCCACCTCCATGGAGCAGGGACGTACCTCGGGCAGCGCAATTGTCCTCCTCTTCTGGGCTTTCATGATGCCAGGGAGCAAAACAGAGAGGGGAAGAAGGTGCTGGGACCTTCTTTATCAGCCTTGGGGAACCACCAATGGCTTTTATCAAATATATTACCTCAGTGGGAAGAAACAAATGAAAAGGACCACCATCTGATCACAAATGCACTTGATACGGCCCAAAACAATATTTCTTTGGGTCTTGGTTGTATCCAAGCCCAACTGTGGATGCAATCGATGGCAGCCGCATTTATAAGGGAAGGCGAAGAAAACACTTTGCCCACTGAAATTCGAAAAGTAATATGGGATAATGCAATTGAGTTTGAAAAGAAATTTCAGTCCTGGTGGTATCTGGTTAATTTCACCTACGATCCCACTGAGAGCAAAGCCACTGCTTTCGTCTTAACAATACTCAATGCTTCCGTATACACCATATACCCAATCATTGCGCTGGGGTTGAATCACCAAGGAGCCATACTCTGTCCAATATAACATAGGGTGTGGGCACAACAAAATAAAAATAAATGGCAAACTGTTGATGTTGATGCATGCATCACACGAGACCAACAAGGATTCATTTGTGAGAGTAATACCCTCAAGGCACAAGACTTTTGTCTTGACACTGACCAAAATGTTTGTCATTTTGAGATACATCCTGATGAAACTCCAGAAACTGTGCTTGTATATATTGGGAAAGGGTGTGTCTGCATGAGATCTCCTTGTAGTTTTGTGTTTGTAGGTAACGTAGCAGTAAATATGAATAATCACTCAAATCTTTGTGCTTGTAACTTTACTAACATTGTTGGATGTGATTTCAATTATTCAGCTCCTGTCACATCTTACCAATTCTACAGTCTAACTATATGCTAATTCGTGATTTATTATTTGCCCCTATTGGGACGAACATTACATTGGTGAAGAAGCTGCTACAACATAATGACTTGAAGCGACTGTTGAAAAAAGCCCAAGAAAACGGACAAAAGACTCTGATTACTGTCCACCACAATGTCGAGGAGATACACCGAGTGTTGGAAAGAATCAAAAGGGATGGAGAACATGAATGGTGGGACACTCTTTTTGGATGGTCGACGACGACTACAGGAATCCTTAACAAGATGCTCCACCCTGTTGTTGTTTTGTTAATACTCACTGTACTGTGTTTTGCTTTGACAATCGCTTTGTATGTTAGACTTTGGATTATGATGAAAAATTTAACTCACTTGATAGCTCCACAAGATATACTTGTACTCGACAACCCTCACCACAAGAGCATCTGTGATATTGCCAATCAGTTTTGAATATCGTGGAGCTTGAGTGACTATAGTCACGGGGTAGATAATGTGGAATAATTCCTAAAATACAATTTTTATTAGAAATATATAGCATTGTTCACACATTAAGGAAAGGTATAAAATCGAAACATTTCCAGGGTGGAACACAGCAGCAGCTGGTATGCAAGGAATCCGCTACATCTATGACTCCCTGAACAATATTGCTTGCAAAAGCAACACGGAGGATGGAGTGGAGTGAAGATTCAACGGCCAAGCTCTGTGATTACGCAGCAGAATGGGAACAAAGTGATCCTATGGAAGTGATAAGCGGCATGCTTGCTACCCTGAGCCAACAGTCTGTCATGTGAGGCGAGAGAATTTTACGCCAATCATAATAAAGGTATGTATGACTAGAGTCACTCAAACTCCACCTTGAAGGTAAAAAAATAATATAAAAATAACCCGAGAAAGGGGGGATGCTAGGGAAGACACCATCGTGAAGAGGTCAGGGAGGACCCCATCACAGACTGCCTTTGACTTGCAGGACCAGTCGAGGGGCTGAGCCTTTCTTCCCCCCCATAGGGACGCCTGTGGGTAAGACTTAGACTATACCGAGTGCTTCCTCGGGGAACTTAGAAATCTCTCTAGAGGGTTATTTTTGTTACATTTATAGCCAGGCTGTATTGTTTGGAACTTTGTCACGTGCTTTGTACCATTAACATTTTTTCTTTTACTTGCACGTGCTTTGCAGACTGTACTTATCACCGGCAAATGCAAAGAACCTTTATATTTGTTGCTTAAATAAAGTGCACTGTTTAAGTAGCTAGCCATTTTGGTTTCTCACTGAACGCGACCAGACGCTGAAGTGCGGCCATGCTAGTTCGTGAGCACGACTAGACTGAAGGTGCAGTCCACTGTCAGTGTATCCAGAATCGTGATAGTTTAATATATTAAACGCGACTGGACTGATAGTGGTGAATTGGGCATCCCTCAGGATTTAAACCTAGCCGCCCCTAGCCTCCCACCTCGGTGAGGAGTGTTAGAACGCAAGGGGGTTTATTTTCTGCGAAAAGTATTTTGCCTCTTCACGCAAGACTCAGCTGTCCCCTGTGGTCACCCCTAGACCCTCTCTACCCTTTCATTTCTTCCCTTTTCAGCCCTTTTGGTCTCCCCTGGGGATATAGCGGGGTAGGAGAAGTTTTGCTGCAGGGTGCCCTATGGCCTTCTCCTTTTGTGGGACACCTCTTCTGGCCCTGTCTCCTGCCTTAACCCCCCTTTTATCTCCTCCAGGCTCAACCAGTTCTTGGCACCTCCTTGGTCCCTTCAGGCCCATTCATCTCAACAGCTCCCGCTGTCCACACTGGACTGAGGGACACCAAGCTGCTCTGGCCTCACCACTGCCCAGTGACCCCCCTGGCTGACCCTGCTGGCTGTACCCCGGCTGGCGCAGCCCAGGACAGAGTTGGTGGCACTGCCACCAGACCCGTCCGTGGGCACGTTGGACTCCTGGGCCCTCCTCTGCAAAGCCTTTTCTCACATCCCCTGGCTGGAGACCGGGGGCAAGTCCAGGGCACGGGACCACGGAAAGAGCTTTGTCCTCATCACCTCTGTTAGGAGTTGCTGCATCCAGCAGCCTGAGAGAAGAGAGATGAGGCCACCGCAGCTCCAGGCCCGCAGGTCCAGCCAGCTGTGGAGCCCAAGGCGTGTTTCCAGCAGGCAGAGGCGCCGGTGCACCTATAGAACAGACGCACGTATATACGGGCAGCCACGCGGATCGGGCCCCAGCACTCCCACAAAGAGCACCAGCAGCCTCAGCCTGCTCCCCCCTCTGCCTGGTCACCACGTACCCCTTATTTTACCCCCGAGGCGAATTTGAACTTACATTGAGGGATCTTAGTTGTTTAGCCTAAATAAGCAAGTTTTAATTGAATAAATTACTTAGGGTTATAATACGGTGTGATTTGGGCTGTTTGCTCAGCTTTACTGAGCAGGAGCAGCTGGATTTGCTGAAGCCTTTAGGCTGCGATCGTTCTTTTCCTTAGTGATTTTCCCAGCAGCTGGTACAGTGCTGGGTTTAGTCTTCTAGTGTGGGAAAGTGTTTTGATAGCTCACTTTTTGATAGGAGAGCTACCAAGCTGGTGAGGGGTGTAGAGAACAAGTCATAGGAGGAGAGGCTGAGGGAACTGGGCATGTTTAGTTTGGAGAAGAGGAGGCTGAGGGGAGACCTCATTGCCCTCTACAACTACCTGAGAGGAGGGTGTAGAGGGGTGGGGGTTGACATCTTTTCCCAAGGGAATAATGACAGGACCAGAGGAAATGGTCTGAAGTTGCGGCAGGGGAGGTTTAGATTAGATGTTAGGAAGAATTACTTTACTGAGAGAGTCGTCAGGCACTAGAACAGCCCGACCGGGGAGGTGGTGGAGTCACCATCCCTGGAGGTATTTAAGAAACGTGTAGATGTGGCACTTCAGGGCATGCTCTGGTGCCCAAGATTGTAGGGGGTTTTTTTGTGTGTGTATGGTTGGACTCGGTGATCTCAGAGGTCCTTTCCAACCCTGACGATTCTGTGATTCTGTGATGTTTTGGTAGTGTTTTTCCCAAGTCTGGGACTTTTTGGTTCCCCGTGTTCTGCCAGCAAATGGAGGTGCACAAGGGGCGTAGACCAGAAGATATGGAGGCTCCAACCGTCTGCTGAAACCGCAAATCAACAAGATCAGAGCCAGCCTCCCTGGACACAGGAAGAGAATTCAATAAGATGTTAGAAGACCCCAGACCAAAAATCACCATTGGGCTAGAAGACACGTGGATGGTGTGTGAATGATGCGTGAGGGGCGGTGTGTGGGTCACAAGGGCACCATTGCCCAGGGACTCCTTTGTCTGGGGTCCCTCTCTTTGGAGGCACCCAGCCCGGGCTGTTCTTGCTCCTGTACCTTCCAATCAAATTAACTATTTTATAAAATCCAATGCCTGAGACTCTACCGCGGGAAACCGAGGGTTGAGCCTGAAGGAGGAGGAAGCGCCTGTGAGTGAGTGATTGTGTGTGGAGAGACACCATGAACGGGGTGTGAGCGCTCAGGGGGCAGCTCCTGCTGTAACAGCTTAAATACCAAAAGCTGTAATGAACAACGCCTTGGGCAGGGTCCTACCACCAGAAGCGGTTCTACGGGGAGCCTTGAGTTGCAAGACCCCGCGCACACCAGCCCCGAGGCACCAATCCTGTGAGCGCGGGTTTGTCCCCTGGCACCAGCCCCGCTGGCCAAAGGTGGTCCCTCAGCGAATTCTTTGCATGTTGGCTACAAGCCAAGGCTGCTGAGCT
Organism: Numenius arquata; assembly: GCF_964106895.1. NCBI lineage: Eukaryota > Metazoa > Chordata > Aves > Charadriiformes > Scolopacidae > Numenius > Numenius arquata. Next base: position 17,668,371 of record NC_133587.1, on the reverse strand, counting down.
TCCTACCTCATCATCAAGAGAAGTTTCACTTCCTGAAAGGAGTCAATGTCCCTCGGGCTCCTGCTCCCAGCCAGTTTAACCCTCTCTGCAGTTGGGCATCCTCACCTTCCGTGCCAGAGCACTCCTTGGTCACTAACTACTGTCGCTGAGCAGTTACACCTTCACCTACCAGAACGGTTAAGAGTTGGACAGGACCTTAAATACCATCTCGTTCCAACCTCCTGCCCTGGGCAGGGACACCTCCCACCAGACCAGGTTGCTCAAAGCCCCACCCAGTACCAGCCGCTGGTGGGGCTTGCCATGCACCTGACTGACGCCTTTGTGCCAGAGGCAGAGAAGAAACTGGGACTGAGCCACCAGAGAGAGTGTGAGAGCAGCTGAGAGAGCTGGCAGGGTGCAGGGACACGGGCGAGGTGGGTCCCGCACTCTGGCCTGTCTACTGGCACATGCAGGAAAACTTGAAGACCTTTGGGGCTGCCCCGGATGATGCTGTGGTGTGGACCGGGACTGGGTTTATCCTGCCGTGTGATGCTGTGCTGGGCTATCCTGAGGAGCTGGAGGCCTTTTGAGAAGATGCTGAGAAGCATGCAGTTATTACGCAGGAGAAGTGTTGGGAACCCCCTGCCATAGAGGAGAGGATGTTCAGGGGACACTCACCTGAAAATCCAGTTGCTGCTCTTCTTGACTGCTCTCTGGGGAGCCCTTCTCTCTTTAGAATCACAGGATTGTCCAGGTTGGAAGGGACCTTTCAGATCATCAAGTCCAACCATTAACCTAACACTGTCAACTCCACCACTAACTCATGTCCCTCAGCACCACACCTGCCTGGCTTTTAAATACCTCCAGGGATGGCGATTGCGCCACTTCCCTGGACAGCCTGGTCCAATGTTTGACAACCCTTTCAGTGAAGAAATTTTTCCTAATATCGATCTAAACCTCCCCTGGCGCAACTCGAGGCCGTTTCCTCTTGTCCCATTGTCTGTTCCTTGGGAGAAGAGACCGACCCCCCCCGGCTACACCCTCCTTTCAGGGAGTTGTAGAGAGCGAGAAGGTCTCCCCTCAGCCTCCTTTTCTCCAGGCTGAGCACCCCCGGCTCCCTCAGCCTCTCCTCACAAGACTCGTGCTCCAGACCCCTCACCAGCTCCGTTGCCCTTCTCTGGACACGCTCCAGCACCTCAATGTCTTTTTTTTTTTCTGTGGTGAGGGGCCCAAAACTGGACACAGCACTCTACGTAGGACCTCCCCAGTGCCCAGTACAGGGGGACAGTCACTGCCCCAGTCCTGCTGGTCACGCTGCTCCTGACACAGGCCAGGATGCTGTTTGCCTTCTTGGCCACCTGCGCACCTCATCCACCCTGCACAGTAACAGACACATGATCAGGTGCTCCTCCTGGTGCAGGAACACCTTCCCATGCAGACATGGAGTCACACAGGGTAACAAATCTCCTCTTCTCCCCACTAATGTTTCTCCAGGAACTTCTTCTCTCATGCCCAGAGAAGCACAAACATGCATATGGAGCACCCCCTACATGCACAGAGGTGTCTGCTGCAGTCTCCCCACTCCTTCCCTTTCACCCCTTGAGCCTCTCCCTGCACCCCCTGTCCTTCTCACGCCTTGACTGCTCCTCCAAAGCCAATGCTCTTCCACGTGCCCAGGGGCTGATGCCCCCACAAAAGCAGATGTGACACTTGAGCAGAGTAGACCAAGGAACTGAGGAGCTGATGTGGCTTTAACACACTTCTCTGCTTTCCTACGAGGGCTGGGGCAAACGGAGGAGCTCCTGGAAAAAGCAACTGATGTGGCAACAGTTTTCCAGAGCTGCTGGGCCAGGGGAACATCCGCCATGCAGGAATGGGTGAGGAAACTGTGTTCCCCACAGCCTGAAAGGCCCCTTCCCTGTGAGGATGTGTGAAGGACTTTTCAAACTCAATACCCTCAAAGTTGAAAGGGATTTTGGTGGCAAATGAAGGGGAGGTGGGGGTGCAGAGATGCTCCCTGTTGCCTTCCAGCCTTTGGACACATCACAGGCGAGGTCTGGTAGAGGGGGCCAGTGCCCCTGGTCATGAGGAGGGGGCCTGGCCATTGCCCCCGGGTCTCCACTTAGTGCACTCCTGCTCTGAAAAGATAAGGGCTTGTGCCCTTATCAAGTGGACCCGCAAGAGAAGGAGACCACAAGAACAACACAACACTGCTTGAGGTCTTCAGGCCACCCCCAGCATCCTCAAAACCAGTCAGCAAAGGCTTCACTTCTGGTGCCAGAGCCCTGTCCCTGGCAGGCACCTGACTGATGGAGATGGAGACCAGTGGAGATGGGACCACCTGAAGGAAAAGACTCACTCCAAACACAGCTCTGAGATCTTGGGAGGCTCTTGTGAACAATGTCAGCTGCAGCAATAGCAGCACTGACCAGAAATGACGGCAAATCTTGCCATTGATGGCTTTTTCTGCAAACTGCCTTTTCCCTCTCTTTTCCAAGGGCTCTCTACAGCTGTGTTACATCCAGCTCAGCTACAAGGAGCCTGTAGAAGCCACTGTAAACTCCAGGGTCTGCCTCTTGATGAGGTTTGGTGCTGCAGAAATCCACCAGTCCCATATACTACATACAGGTAACTGCTACGGAGCCACAGCTCCAGGGCGGTAAGACCCCTCGGGTTAACGCCCGCAGCTGGCGGAGAGGGGTGGAAGCGCTGACAATCTAGGCAAGCGGTAACAGTGGTTTTTGCCTGTGACGAGGTGAGGGAGAATGTCTTCTGTAGCGCCCTTGCGTTTTGACGGAAGAAGGCATGCGAAAGACGCGCCTGTTCGACTGCTTGCGGTGTTATTTGCGCTGCAAGAGTCAAAGCGTCCGCACGGCGATTTCCTTCTATCAACAGTCCCGGAAGTCTGGTATGCGCGCGGATGTGCATAATAAAATAAGGATGTTTTCTATCATTTAGTAAGCATAACAATTGCCATAACAGTGAATACAACAATGGGTTAGAAGTTTCTTTCAAGCAAGCATTTTCTAAGCGTGGCACTAGCCTGGCCACATAGGCAGAGTCAGTAATTATATTTACAGGGGTTTTCCATTTTTGAAAAGCTCGAACTACAGCGGCAAGCTCAATGATCTGCGGAGAGCCCTCAACCCGACACACATCTGAAACCCAAGTTTTCGTCTCAGGGTTTTGCCATACTATAGCAGATCGGCCGGTTTTGCCGGAGCCATTTGTAAAGATGGTTATAGTCTGCAGAGGCGCATGACTAACTTTCGGGAGTTCATATAGCGTAAAGTCTTGTTGAAGCAGTTTATGGCTCGGGCTATGTATGCTTAATTCCCCTGGAAATTCCATTGTTGCTGTCTGGAAAAGAACTGAAGTTTGAAGAAGCCATTGCAGTACCTGAGTATCTGTTGGCAAAATAATGCGAGAGAACTCTTGTCCCACTAGCGCCAACAGACGCTGTCTGGCCTTTATTATTGGCATGGCAAAACACTCCGGTCGGGTTACAACTGTTTTCTGCAGTTGGTGTGGGAGGAAAACCCATTCAATAATGGCCAGAGGGTCCGGTCGATTCTCATCCCATTGCAAAATTAAGGCATATGGCTGTGAAGTGGGGTTTTTTAATGAGCAGTTGAAAGGACACCTCTGGGTATATTCTGTTTGCCTGGCAACTCTCTATAGCCTGGGAGACCTTTTCTAGGGCGACTTGAGCCTCCAAAGTCAGGCTTCTTGGTGACAAAAGCGCTGGGTCTCCCTTAAGATGGGAGAACAGGGGGCTCAGTTCGTGATTCGGTATACCTAACAGTGGACGGATCCAATTTATTGCCCCCAGGAGCTTCTGCAGATCATTTAAAGTTTTCACAGTTACTTGCAACTTTACCTGTTGCGGAACAATCTTTTGTTCCATAATTCGCCACCCTAAGTAATTCCAGAGTGCTGTTTGTTGTATTTTTGGGGGGGCTATCTGTAACCCTGCAGTTTGTACTTGCTGATATAACATCTTAAGCACGTCCTGCATAGTCTGTTGAGCTTGCGCCGCAACAAGAGTATCATCCATATAATGATAAAGTACAACATCAGGAAAGGCTTTCCTAACAGGAGACAGGGCTTTAGCTACAAACCATTGGCATATGGTGGGGCTATTTTTCATTCCTTGAGGGAGGACTGTCCAATGATAGCGCCTGTAAGGTTCACTTACGTCAAGTGACGGCACCGAGAACGCCAATTTTGGTGCATCGTCTGGGTGTAGGGGAATAGTAAAAAAACAGTCTTTCAAATCGATAATGGTGAGGCACCAATTTTGGGGGATCATGGTGGGTGACGGCATATCGGGTTGTAACGTGCCCATGTCTTCCATCACATCATTTATTCTGCGCAGATCATGCAATAAACGCCGTTTCCCGCTCTTTTTCTGAATAACAAAAACAGGTGAATTCCACGGACTAGTAGTTAGGGACAATATGTCCCTCCTTCAATTGTTCTTCCACTAATTCATTAAGGTGGTGCAACTTTTTACAACCAGGTGCCACTGCTCCACCCAGACAGGCTTGTTAGTTTTCCGTGTAAGTTTTAAGGTGGTTTGCACTGCAGCGGCCCCTAAGAAAAATGTGACCCAATGTTTACTCCCCACTGACTCATACAATCACGACCCCGTAAGGTAATAGGTGCGGCGAGCACAAAGGGGCGAACCGAGGCCACACGGCCTTCAAGACCTTCAATTTGAATTAAATGTTTGCTCTGAAAGGGTATGGCATGTCCACCTATGCCCATTAACATTCTACACATTTGAGTTAACGGCCAGTCTGTAGGCCATCGATCCCTTGAAATGACTGTGACATCAGCTCCAGTGTCTAAAATCCCATCGAAACAGATGTAGCCTTTTTGCTGCAATGGCAGCTTGCATTTCATCACCGGCCAACCGGTAGTAACAGGTTGTGTCCACAAAATCTGCGGATGCCCGGTGGAACCAAACCCCGAGCCCTGCCTTTCTGTCTGGCTCGTTTTAGAGGGACAAGCAGTAAAGTAAACAAGTTGCGCAATGCAGGCAGCCCGACGGTGCATGGTGGTGTCGGAGTCCAGGCCATGATTTTTATTTCCGCCGTGTAGTCCGAGTCGATGACACCAGGGAGAACAAACAGACCCTGCAACGTGGTGGAAGATCAGCCTAAAAGCAGGGCACTTTTACCCCCGCCTAATGGCCCATGGACACCAGTAGGTATCAGGGAGACGGAGGAATCTGTAAGAGTTACTGATTCGGCGGCTGCCAGGTCCACTCCGGCACTGCCGCGGGTTCTTGCACACAGGCTGGAAGGGTTTGAAGAGGCGATGATCCTGGAGCCATTTGTGTCCTGGCCCGGTCCCAGGCAGGCGTGCTCCGCTGGCGGTTTCCCGATAAGGGCTTGCCATCCTTATCGTATTTCGAGCGGCATTGGTTTGCGTAGTGCCTACCCTTCTTACATCGCGGACAGATGTTTGGAAGTTTAGGCTTTTGTGCATTATGGCAATGTTTCTTAATGTGCCCTGGCTGCCCGCAGCCAAAGCATGTTTGATTGCCAGCTGTCATTGTAGCAAAGGCTGCTGCCATAACCTCAAACGTATGCTCCAGTGATCCTATCCAGTTACATGCTTCTATCATTTGAATGAGGTTAGGGTTTTCTAAAGGACGCAATACACGCTGGCAGTCTGTATTAGCATTTTCTACCACCAATTTTAGTAAAATAGTATTTTGGGCTTGCTCATTGGGTACTTGTTTATCTAAGCTTTCTCGCAGCCGATCTATAAAACTCACGTAGGATTCTTTCGCACCTTGTTTGATTTCCGTAAAGGACTTCTGCGGTTTTCCCACGTCGGGGACTTCTAAGAATGCTCGATAGGTCAGATTTTTAACATCATTGAGCACACCTCGTGGTATTTCTTGAGCTTGGCGATGGGGTGGTTGGAAGTTACCCGTCCCCGTTAGATGTTCCATCGTCATGGCAAAAGCAGGGTCGCGTGGACCCCAGTCCACATACCCTAGGCGCTGCATTTCTAAGAGACGCCTCCACGCAGCCTCCCATAAAGTATACTGTGTACCAGTGAGGATAAGCTGCGCAAGGGTTTTACAGTCATGGGGGTCAGAGTATATGATTTCATAATGGAACCAAACATGGAGGTGGAGTACGGCGATGACAAACCATAATCAAGCACTCCCCTTCGGAGTTCCTTCATAATACTAAAATTCAGAACTTCCCATTTCGGGACCTGATTCTCTTCATAAATTACTGGTGCAACAATTTTTTCTGCTACAGCTAATTCCCCAGCTGCTAATGCTTCCTGCCGAACCTTTCTCCAATTATTGTGTGGGTCGGGGGGGAACAGATTGGGTTCTTTATCGGGATCAACTTCTCCCAGGTCAAAAGGGTCCCCAGGCTGATCTTCCAGGTCTGGGCACAGCAAAGTAGCCGCGGGAGCGGGCGACTCCGTTTTTGGACCGCAGTGCTCACCTCCCTCTGTGCGCCTAGCGTCTTCCTGTTTTTTAAGCATTTCTAGGCCCTTTCTCCAAGGAGTTAAAAGCTCCCCCGCCAACTTGTCTGAACGTGTGGCTCTATCCCAAAGTTTCACACCAGCTTCATCCCATACCTTTGTGGTGAAAATGGAAGCAGTGTCTACCCCTGGGCACATTACAAATACCCGTTTCAACCGTTTTAACGAATGTGGGTCGACTGCAACATCATGGTTTTGTAAAAGACCCTCCATCAATTTAAGTACTGATTTTTCTTCACTAGATGCATTATTCTCCATAGTCCCCCACGGCTCACCTCTCTCAGAAGAGATGATTCAAGCCGGCTCCTGCTTCCTTTCAGCAGCACTTCAGTTCCATGGGGCTTGCCACCGGCCAGTCTCTTTTGACTCGGTTATTCGCGCCTCACACAGGGCACCATTTGTGGCAATTAGCAACACGGACTCCGCCGGAGGGTGAAGCGAAGACCTTTATTGCTATGACCATGCGTCTTTTATAATACTCTTATGGCCTCGGGTTAGTACTTTTCCGTCACGCATAACGCAACGCGAGCTAGTGCTTTTGCACGTCTACCTCCTTATTTCATGTTTCATGTCGTGACCATTACAGAGTTGCAAAGAGACAGTTACGTGCCCCGCAGTTGCTTAGGTTGGCATTCTTCTGAGACCACATCTTCTTCAGGATCCGTGTTCTCACAGGCTGTTTATACCTCCCACGGCTTTCGGCCCACTAATGCAAGGATGTCGGCCCCGCTGCTCCCCAGCTCCATATCCACAGCTTCTTCTTCCTCCACAGGAAGTTGGAGGCACCACCCCAAGTCCCACTTGAAATGAGAGTCAAACACAAGCTGGTCACTGATTGCAGTGGGAGTGGGGTGTCTCTGAGGGTCCCAGGGATAATTTAGGCAGTTCCCGAGAGCAGTTCCCGCCTCTTGCTGCATTACTCTATTCTTTGGAGTATTTCCTTTCTTTGATGGCCACGAGACGTCACACTGGGTCCCATTCCATAAGCTGTGTCCAGGGACACATTAGGGGGAGGGACCCATATCAGATCCTTTTCTGTGAACGGTAACCATCCCTTCTGAGGTTTCATTTTTTGCATGACACAGTTGACGTTAACATCTCGCACGGGTGGTAGAATCCCAGACAAATTCCTCTGTTCCACTTTCATAGACAGTGGGTGAAATTCATGGAAAGCAGTCCCATTCTAATCCCTTCCTGGGCTGATGTAGTGGGGGCCACAGTATCATTCCATGTACGTATAAATCCTTGTGTCAATTCCTAAGCTAAATTTGGGGGGGGGTCCTCCCCTCGTGTATTACCAGCGAGGCTGAGGGTGATGAGGATGGTTGCCCAAAACACCTTTCCCTATTATAACACATAAAAATCGCAATTATAACCAAACAAAAGACACACACACAATAATCCATAGAGTCAAAGTTTACATGGAGCCGGCGTTGCTTCCTCTAATAACCTGCAGGACATATACACGTAAAATACAAGGATTAGAAGGATGGGATTATCCACGGAGTACGAATATGATGGTCTTTTCCGTGGGCGTCGGTAGCCACCCCCGCGTAGCGATTCCGTGGGGTTTTTTGAATGAGGGGTCCTTCTCCTATGGTTGGGAGATCAAGCAAGACTGGCTGTCCTGGGGAGGGAAGGGCTTCTGTTGGATCTTTGCCTTCCCTGTTTCCTGGGAGCAGGGAAGGGGGGTCAGGACAGAAGGCCGTAAGTGGAGGACCCCCGTTCTTTCCCCACCTCTTAGGAGCTTTTGCTTTTCCGTTCCCGACCCTCCAACGGGGCAAAGAACAAAGTCAGCCGCCCTTGGTCGTGATAGCAACAGGTATAAGCAAGAGCCTCTCTGCACCCCATTCCTTGGCACCGACTATCAACACAGGTCTGATCCCTCTGAGAAGGAACAACCTCTGCTGCCCCTGGCAGCAAAGCAAGCGGCAGGGCCGTGTGGGGCAGGGACAGGCGGGGGGGGCACGGCCAGCTCAGCCCCGGCAGCCGGCACCCACCGGGGACAGACGCCCAGCACCGAGCCAGCCAGGAGGGAGGGAGAGAGGGGGGCCCCGCATCGCCCCCCGCCTCCACACGCCAGGGAGCGGCCCCTCCCCAGCCCGCCACCCCAGAGCCCCGTCCGGGCACCCCAGAGCCCGACCCCCGCCCGGGCAGCCTTCCCCAGGGCGAGGGGCAGCACGGCGGGGCCCCGACGCCGCCTCCGCCCGGCGTCGGGATCGGGATCGGGATCGGGATCGGGCTCCAGCCCCGCCGCTGCCGCTGCCCGCGCCCCCACGGCCGGCAGCGCCCCCCGCCCGCCTCCGCGAGGAGGGCGCCCGACCCCGCCCGCCGCTAATGAGCGGCTGTGGCCGCGGCTAATGAAGGAGGCGGCGGGGCCGCGGGTAACGAGCGCCCGGCGGCAGCCCCGTGCCCGCAGCCCCGGCCCCCCGCGGTTCCCCGCATCCTGCCCCCCCCGCACCGCACAGCGTCGCGCCCCCTCGGGACTCTGCCAGCGCCCACGGCTCCCCGCACCCCACGGCCAGGGACCCTGCGCCCACCTACGTGCCCCAGGGCACCGCTTCCCCACCCCCCTCTCCCCAAAGGCCCCCGCAGCCTCTCCCCCGCAGCCTGCGCTACCCACTCCCCGGGTCGCCCCAAGTGGGGACCAGGGGCCGGGGCCACTGCCAACAGCAGGAATGGCGGCAGGGCAAGGAGGGCTTTGCCTGGGACTTCTTCTCTTGTCATGGCACAGGGGAAAGCCAGGCAGGAGGAGAAGCAAAGCCCTGGGCGTGGGCAGGGTCAAAGACTTCAAGATTTTTGCCTTTTGGCCTATGAGTCCCTTTCCCTCCAGCAGGAAGGGGAGCAGAAGGTGTCCTGCTGCTTTGATGGCATCACGGCAGGGGTCAGTCACCTCAGAGCTCAGGCTTTGCTGGGGACCTCTTTGCTGTTGGGGACACCACTCTCCAGCAGCCCGTGAACCCCGCTGCTGCCCAGTGCCGTCCCCTGCGTCAGTGGGACCCCTCTGTGCACAGGGACCCCCCTGCCCCCGGGGCGGCCGTGCCAGCACCCCCAGCCCCCTCCAGCCCCGGGAACCCCCAGCAAGAGGAAACCACAGCTCTGCAAACGCCGCGGGTGGCCAAGGCAACACAGAGAGAGCTTGGGTCTGAAGAACATACATACAACTCTTTATTAACAACACAACAGCTTTCAACAACTATTTACAAAACAACAACTCTGGAAAACTATTAACAAAAAACCAACTCTCTAGAACTATTGAAAAAACCCAACTCTAAACAACTATTTACAGCGCTTCCTCTTGGATCCTCCTCTCCTTTGCCACCGCCGTTCCCCGCAGCTCTGCTGGCCCTGAAAGCAAAGCAAGCGGCAGGGCCCTTTGGCTAACGAGCAGTGCCCGCCGAGCAGAGCTGGGGTTCCCGAGCCGGCTCAGCGGCAGCAGCTGCTTCGGCTGGGGCTTGGCTCTGACGGGCATTCGATGGTCACAGCCCTGGGACACGCTGGGGAGAGCGGGACTCTGCCGCCAGTGCTGAGCCCTGGCTGGGCTCCGGGTGAGATTTGGGTGTCCTGGCCCCAAGAAACTGCTCCCATCCCAAAGCGGACGGGGGCTCAGGGCAGCGCGGTGGGGGCGGTTGTGCCGCCAGGACGAGGGCACCAGGCGCCGTATCCCTGCAGAAGAGACCACCCACCCCAGCCCCAACCCCAGCCCAGTGGCAGGAGACCCTCCCTCCCTACGGGCAGTGGGTGGGGAGCAACAATTATACGATTGGCTTACAGTCTCTGTTCACACGCCTAGAGCGCTCACACAATTAGTGCAGACCTCTTGTCCACGCGCAGCAGATGTTTCTCTATCTCCCGGAGGCAGTACCGCTTATCACTTACTTATCATGTAGCTACTTCTTCATACTTCTGTTTCTCAAGGACAGTTCACAGCCTCCTCCGGGCTCTCATCCCTATCAAAGACTGGGTTGCTCATTGTAATCAAGTCATGCCCTTTTTCACTCAGCCATTCCTCCACACCCAGAAATACTGGAAGGATGAAGAGAAAGTAGTGGAACGTATTGAACAGTGTCGGGTTTCACAGAAGCTCAGAGTGGGAAAGGGAAAAGGTGTCGTTTGTGCTGTGTTAGGCGCCTGTTTATCTTGTGCACAACAAGAAGCTAAAGAAGCCCCTGCTCCTAATCTGATTTCTGCTGTAGAATATGCGACTCTGAAATCAGAAAATGAGGTCCTGAAGTCATCATTGGCATTTCAGAAGGAGACAGGAGAAAAACTAAAAACTCAAGTGGATAAACTTGTGAGTGAAAACGAGAAATTAGGAAATCGGACTGCTAGACTTGTAAGTGAAAATCTCCAACTTAAAATGTTACTGGAAAAAGTGACTGGGCTTTTAGATAAAATACAGCCCTCTGCCCAGGTCCAACAAATTCGTAAGTTAATGTGTAGTCCAAATTCTGGAACCCAGACTGGAGATTTTTGGTCTAACAGTGAGGATGATGAAGCGGATGACAGTGAAGAGACTGTCACTTTTAAATCCCAAGTTTTTCCTTTATGACTACTGGTTAAAACTGAAACAGCAGTCGATGATGAAATCCGTACCACTGTGCGTACTGTCCCATGGACACCCACAGAGTTGGCAAAATTAAAGGAGAAATACTCAAGGCGGCCAGGAGAGTCGGCTGTGGAGTATGTGTGGCGAGTTTCCTCTGAGCGGGGGGACAGAATTATGTTAAGTGAAGAAGAAGCAGGAGACGCTTCGGGACCAGGAGTGTTTTTAACCACTATGCCTGGAGATCGTAACTATTCCCTAACTGCTCGAGCAGCATATTGGGCAGGTGGTATGGATCCACGAGAAAGGGGGGAGCCGTTAGAAATCAGAGCTTCAGGCTACTCTGATCTGTCTGCAGCAGTACGGAAAGCAGCCTGTCTGCAAGCCATGTATGACAGAGAAGAGTTTCGGAAATCCCCAATGTCAGCTCCTATCAACCCCGATCGATTAGCCCCTCTCCTCCGAGGCCTTCCTGATTGCCTTAAGCCATTTGTAGTCAGCACTCAAGACCGCATACGAAGCGTTCGTGATGGTCGCAGGCGGAGCCGGCATCACTACATACCCACCTGGAATGACTATGTACAAGAAATTGACAGTTATGGGCGCCGAATGGGCTGGGCCAGCCTAACTGGTGAGAAACCCTCTGACCACACCCGAAGGGTTCGATAGATCCAAACCCATGCCCAGACCCCTAAATCTGATGGAAGGCTCAAGCCTGACAAGGAACGAAATGAATTGTGGCGTAAAGCCCTAGACTTGGGGGTACCTCGACAATTTTTGCACGGAGTCCCTACAGAGGATCTCCGTACACTAGTCCAACCTTTAACTAGAAAAAATAATTTGGCTGGGGAAAAAAGTCTAACCAGGAAGTCCCCAAGTCGTGATGAAATTGTGCCGTCTGCACCAGAACCTAATTTGATTGATCTGTCAGAGTCCCAGCCAAAAAACTCCTATCCCCGGGGAGGGCAGTGAGCCACCCTGCCCGGCGGGTATTAGCAATTCAATGGCTCTCTAATAAAAACTCTGAACCTGTTATTACCATTCCTGTTGGGCCTCGAAAAATGTCAGTAAATTTTATCATTGATACCGGAGCCCAACTGTCTACAATCACTAAAAAAACAGCACAACTTTTAGGTATAAGTCCTACCAGGCGCAGGGTCAACTTTACAGGAATTGATGGTGTGGTAAAATCATGCCCCACTGCAAAAATTAACCTCTGGTTGCCAGGGGAACAAAGACTAACCAGGACAGAAGTGTTAGTCGGTGCTGCGCGTACTAATCTGTTAGGATTTGATGTACTGCGTGGACGAATGTGGAAATTCCCAGATGGAACTCTGTGGAGTTTTGCAGGGCATGAAAAAGAATTAGGCACAGTGAAATTGAGTCTGTTAGAAACTTCCATACCTTTACCTCCCTCTAAAATCACTAACGTTCGACCGTATCCATTGCCTGCTGCAGCACTTGCAGGAATTGACGGGGTGGTATCAGATTTGGAGAAGAGAGGCATCATTAAAAGGACTCATTCGCCTTACAATTCACCGGTGTGGCCAGTAAAGAAACCAACCGGACAATGGCGTTTCACAGTAGATTATCGGAAATTGAACGGCAATACTGCACCCCCAACTGCTGCAGTTCCGAACGTTGCAGAAGTGGTAACCATGATACAAGGAGCTGCCCATTCTTGGATGGCTGCCTTAGATGCAAAAGATATGTTTTTCATGATTCCTCTCCTTGAGCAGGACAAAGAGCGGTTCGCATTCACGTGGAAAGGAGTCCAATATACTTTTAACCGACTGCCACAGGGGTATAAACATTCCCCCACCATTGCTCATAATGCTCTGGCTAAAGTCCTAGCAGAAGTTCCTGTCTCAAAAGGATGTACAGTATACTAATATATTGATGACATCCTGATAGGAGGAGAAGACCAAGAAAGTGTAAAAGACATGATGAAAAACATCCGAGAAACATTGCTCGATTTAGGGTTGGAAGTTCCAGACTTAAAGTGTCAAGGACCTGCACAAGAAGTTAAATTCCTAGGGGTCTGGTGGATTAAAGGAGCTGCTTCTGTCCCACAAGATACCCTGGAAAAAATAGAGCATGGACAAAATCCATCTAGCGTGAAAGAGCTGCAACAAGTCCTGGGAACTTTAAGCTATTGGCGTAAACACATCCCTGGCTTTTTCATCATTGCTCGCCCCCTCTATAGTTTGCTCAGAAAAGGAAAATCATGGGAATGGACTAGCCAACATACCAAAGCCCTAGAGTTATTAATAAAAGAGCTAAGGTTATTCCAGCAACTCGGCCCTATACACCCAACTGATCCTATCCATGTAGAATGGGGGTTCAGTGAACATGGTTCTCATTGCAACATATGGCAGAAAGGACCGGCAGGGCCGGAAAGACCATTAGAATTTAGCTCTCACTCCTTTAATGATACTGAGAGCAGATACTCAGACCTTGAAAAAGGTTTGCTGTCCCTAATGCGAGCATTGCAACGAGCAGAGCAAATAAGAAGAGAACAAAGTGTAATCATCCGAGGACCTTTCCGCCTCTTAGATGTGGTCCGTAAAGGAACAGCACCACCGGCTGGCATTGCCCAAAACCCCACAGTTCGAAAGTGGTATGCTTACTTAAAAGGCATGAATGAAATCACGCCAATCTCTGAAGGCAGTGCTAAAGTATCCAAGCTGCAAAAAGATATAGACAGTACTCTGTCGTTCCAATCCCCACCAAGCAAACCATCTCCAATTCAAGAAGCACCTCCACTAACGGAAGACAGTGATCTTACAAGGGTGTGGTTTATCTTACAAGGGTGTGGTTTACTGATGCGTCATCTCATCGGGAGAATAATAAGTGGAAATACAAAGCTGTGGCACTAGAAGTAGCGACAGGAGAAAGAGCGACTGAAACAGGCGAAGGTAGTGCACAGGTGGGGGACCTCAGAGCAGTCCTACTAGCTGCACAACACGGAGCTAGTTACATCTACACTGATTCATATGCTGTTTTTAAAGGAGCCACTGAATGGATAGGCCACCGGGCAGCCAATGAGTGGCAAGTGAATAGAGTCCCAGTTTGGGAAACCGATAGCTGGAAGCAACTGTTAGAGATAGGAAGACAGAAAGTGTTACACATTGGTTGGGTAAAAGGCCACGATCGCTCAAACTCAATCACTGCTCAGTTCAACCAACAGGTAGATAGCCTCACGCGGCTGCTGCAAATGGATATTGTCAGTGATGGTCAGGAATGGGAACGCCTACTAGAATGGCTGCATGTTAAGCGTGGCCATACCGGGCGAACTGACTTATATTGGGAAGGTTTAGCCCGAGGGTGGCCTGTGTCAGTTAAGCTGTGTGAACAAGTAGTAACTGCCTGTTCCCAATGTCGCTTACGACTCAGTAAAGATCACCCAAGTAAAGCGCCTCCTTTACACATTCGAGACAAGAAGACATTGTGGCATTCCTGGCAAATCGATTATATTGGACCCTTAAGAATGTCAGGTAAAAAAAGATATGTCCTGGTGGGAGTGGAGATTATCTCCGGCCTCACTATGGCCACTAGCTCCAAATCAGCAACAGGGGAGGACACAGTAAATAGCCTAAAAGGATGGTTCAGCACACTTCCTCTCTCTGAAGAAATCCAAAGTGATAACGGTTCACACTTTACAGCTACAGTAATACAAGATTGGGCCAAAGAGGAAGGGATTCGGTGGGTATTTCACACTCCCTACTATCCTCAGGCCAATGGCATTGTTGAGTGCACCAATGGATTGGTCAAGCGTTTTGCAAAAACTCATGAACCTGGATGGCATTTGCGATTAGACGATGCCATCCATCAACTGAATAACAGATGGAGTGGCGATGGCTGCCCTAAAATGAAGGCTTTCTGCGTGTCGGCTAATACCGTCCCTCCAAACGTTCCCACTAAACCAGGAAAATATTCTGGGAGATTTTACCCTGGACAACCTGTGCTGGTGAAAATGCCTCAAATTGGAATAGTACCAATGGTACTAGTTACTCCCCAAAATCCCCAGGACTGGGGGCCAAAGATTGTTCAGAGAAGATACACCGGATCAGCACCCGGTGGATCTTGCCTTTCTTCTAACCCTATTGGTCAAGTAAGACCGAGCATATTTTCTTTTCTTTGTGTCTTACAGGAACCTTAAATGAACTGCACGTGGACAGACGGATTGGTCTACGCTAACCTTGAGTGCCTCCAAGGAATCTTGACACTGATTCTGGCAGTAATATTATTCTTAGTGTGTACGACTATTTGGAGGCCCAAGTTCTAAAATGACGAACCGGCAAATCGAATTAATGCTATTCTGTTTTACCCTTTTCTTCCCTGTTGTTTGTAGTGAAAGAGACCCAGAGTGGCCATGGTCTCAAACTTTGATCAGACACAGTGCGAGGACAGGAACATCGAATGGAAAGTTAAGTTTGGCCACTGTAGTTATACATGACAACAGAATGTTCTCAAAAAATGAGTGGACCTGGAACAATTAGTATCCAATCCTGGAGGGTAAGGCAGGAGAAGAAATTCAAGTAGGATGTCGAATGGTCAACGGTTCAACCCATGAGAAAGCCACCAGAATAGTGGTATTTCGCCCCAAGAACCCACACTCAGTAACAACAGAGCATTGTATCACCGACAAGTGGGATTGCTAGTATAACTTCACTCTCGCAGAACCCACTTTCATAACCTGTCGTTGGCAACAACGTGAAATAGTGTTGCTATTCGAATTCAAAATAGACATAGTTGAACCTGATCCCACTACACAGCCTAACCTAGCTCCACTATTTGAAACTCCTGACAGTGACCACCCTGAAACCTTGCTAAGGGAACTTAGAAATTTGCCCCTTCACACCACCGTCTCTGATAATGACCCTTGGCACAATGCATTGTCAAAATATACTGCAAGCATTAAAAAGGAAAAGAATTTAAATCTCTCTATTCTGGTCATACAAGTGAACTGGTCATATTCTGGTCATGGAAGTGAAATATACTCCAGAAATAAATGGAGTTGGAAAGAATCACTCCAAATGGCTAAACTTGAAGTCATCCCCGGAAAGGAAATACAAATTAGTTGCCGAGTAATCAATGGGTCTACTCATCACAGACCAACCGAAATTAAAACAATCTACGTAGACTCCACTAAACCAGAAAAACATAATACTGAATGCTATAAAATAATAGAGACAAATTCAGATTGCTGGCACAATTTTACTTTTACCAAGCCTATTGTATTGTATTGCCTGTGGGGTTACCAAGACACAGAGTTATTATTTGAATTTATGATTGACACAATTACGTCTGAACCTGCCCAAAGGGAAACAGAACCTACACCCCAACAAATTCCTGAAGGTGTACCTACTCAACCACCCATTAGTCTAACTCCTTACACCTTCAACATTGGCCCTTATGTTATTAAAGACACAGGTCAGCAGCAAATACTGTCTAACCCAACATATTCCCTCAAACGAGTAGAATTTTCAATGCAAATTAATATCTCTGCAATCAAACCTACCTGCTCGCCATTCCTAGGTACGTCTTATGCCGGGTGGTCAGCATGGTTGCATAGACGAACCCTGACCTCTTCACAACGACTGAAGAGAGATGTGACTGGTTCTTAGGAACGGGATTGGGAGTCCTAAATAGTATAGATGCTGAAGTGCTTGCCCACAAACTAGTCGCAACCACTGCTGATCTAAACAGGTTGACACATCCCTACGGTCTTCTTTGTCAGCCTTGGGGAACAAAACATCTTTCAAGAACTATTTACAGAACAACAACTCTGGAAAACTATTAACAAAATACCAACTCTCTAGAACTATTGAAAAAACCCAACTCTAAACAACTATTTACAGCCCTTCCTCTTGGATCCTCCTCTCCTTTACCACCGCCGTTCCCTCAGCTCTGCTGGCCCTGAAAGCAAAGCAAGCGGCAGGGCCCTTTGGCTAACGAGCAGTGCCCGCCGAGCAGAGCTGGGGTTCCCGAGCCGGCTCAGCGGCAGCAGCTGCTTCGGCTGGGGCTTGGCTCTGACGGGCATTCGATGGTCACAGCCCTGGGACACGCTGGGGAGAGCGGGACTCTGCCGCCAGTGCTGAGCCCTGGCTGGGCTCCGGGTGAGATTTGGGTGTCCTGGCCCCAAGAAACTGCTCCCATCCCAAAGCGGACGGGGGCTCAGGGCAGCGCGGTGGGGGCGGTTGTGCCGCCAGGACGAGGGCACCAGGCGCCGTATCCCTGCAGCAGAGACCACCCACCCCAGCCCCAACCCCAGCCCAGTGGCAGGAGACCCTCCCTCCCTACGGGCAGTGGGTGGGGAGCACGTGCCTGTGCTGCTGGGGGATCCGTGTCCATCGGCTCCTCCTCCTCCACATCCACCTCCATCTCTTCATCTTCAACCGGGTCGACCTCCATTTCTTCAGTTGTCCCCATGTCCACACTGCTGGGACCCTCCTCCAGAGCCTCCAGCGCAAGGTCACACATCCTGAGCCCAAAGGCAAGCAAAAAAGTGCATTCGTCCTGCCCTGGCCAGCAGTGGGACGGGGGCCTCGGCACCCCTGCCCCTCTCGCCACCCAAGGAGAGCCATGGGGCGATGGGACCCCTGGGCACATCCCCAGCAGGAGCTGGCTGGACCTGGGCGGCTCCTTGGCCACCAGCACCCACCAACAGTCCCGGGCCAGCGCCTGCAGCTGGAGGCTCCTCATCTTTTTCTCCTTCACTAATTTTGCATGCAGCAGGGTCTTCTGGATCTGCCAGAGCAGAGAGGGCAGGGGTGAGCAGCCCTGCTCCCTGCCCCGCGGGGCCCGGGCACAGACCCCGGCCCCCCACGTGCAGACCCCAGCCCCACGCCTGCCTGGGCGCCCAGAAGCTCCTTAATCTGTGAAGCCACCCTTTGGGCTCGGTGCTGCTCCTCGTCCAGGGCTCGGCTCCTCTGGCTCCAGCCTGGAAATGGGCAGAGGAGGCATCGGCTCAGGCTCCGGGCAGCACCCGGCTGCTCCCGGCGAGCATCCCTGCGGCACCAGCCCGGGGCGCCCTGGGGTCCGCCGGGGACGTGTCCCCCTACGCAGGGATGCTCCATCCCAGAAGGGCATGAGCAGCCCAGGAGGGCTTCTGCCAGCCTCTGGCCTTGCAGGGCTTGGGGGAGAGGGCGAGCCAAGCTCCCGGCCCCCCGAGCTGCCCAGAGTGGGGTCCCGGTGCCATCCCCGCAGTGCCAGCTCTAGCCTGCCCAGGCAGTGGGGGTGTCCACCTCCATGGAGCAGGGACGTACCTCGGGCAGCGCAATTGTCCTCCTCTTCTGGGCTTTCATGATGCCAGGGAGCAAAACAGAGAGGGGAAGAAGGTGCTGGGACCTTCTTTATCAGCCTTGGGGAACCACCAATGGCTTTTATCAAATATATTACCTCAGTGGGAAGAAACAAATGAAAAGGACCACCATCTGATCACAAATGCACTTGATACGGCCCAAAACAATATTTCTTTGGGTCTGGGTTGTATCCAAGCCCAACTGTGGATGCAATCGATGGCAGCCGCATTTATAAGGGAAGGCGAAGAAAACACTTTGCCCACTGAAATTCGAAAAGTAATATGGGATAATGCAATTGAGTTTGAAAAGAAATTTCAGTCCTGGTGGTATCTGGTTAATTTCACCTACGATCCCACTGAGAGCAAAGCCACTGCTTTCGTCTTAACAATACTCAATGCTTCCGTATACACCATATACCCAATCATTGCGCTGGGGTTGAATCACCAAGGAGCCATACTCTGTCCAATATAACATAGGGTGTGGGCACAACAAAATAAAAATAAATGGCAAACTGTTGATGTTGATGCATGCATCACACGAGACCAACAAGGATTCATTTGTGAGAGTAATACCCTCAAGGCACAAGACTTTTGTCTTGACACTGACCAAAATGTTTGTCATTTTGAGATACATCCTGATGAAACTCCAGAAACTGTGCTTGTATATATTGGGAAAGGGTGTGTCTGCATGAGATCTCCTTGTAGTTTTGTGTTTGTAGGTAACGTAGCAGTAAATATGAATAATCACTCAAATCTTTGTGCTTGTAACTTTACTAACATTGTTGGATGTGATTTCAATTATTCAGCTCCTGTCACATCTTACCAATTCTACAGTCTAACTATATGCTAATTCGTGATTTATTATTTGCCCCTATTGGGACGAACATTACATTGGTGAAGAAGCTGCTACAACATAATGACTTGAAGCGACTGTTGAAAAAAGCCCAAGAAAACGGACAAAAGACTCTGATTACTGTCCACCACAATGTCGAGGAGATACACCGAGTGTTGGAAAGAATCAAAAGGGATGGAGAACATGAATGGTGGGACACTCTTTTTGGATGGTCGACGACGACTACAGGAATCCTTAACAAGATGCTCCACCCTGTTGTTGTTTTGTTAATACTCACTGTACTGTGTTTTGCTTTGACAATCGCTTTGTATGTTAGACTTTGGATTATGATGAAAAATTTAACTCACTTGATAGCTCCACAAGATATACTTGTACTCGACAACCCTCACCACAAGAGCATCTGTGATATTGCCAATCAGTTTTGAATATCGTGGAGCTTGAGTGACTATAGTCACGGGGTAGATAATGTGGAATAATTCCTAAAATACAATTTTTATTAGAAATATATAGCATTGTTCACACATTAAGGAAAGGTATAAAATCGAAACATTTCCAGGGTGGAACACAGCAGCAGCTGGTATGCAAGGAATCCGCTACATCTATGACTCCCTGAACAATATTGCTTGCAAAAGCAACACGGAGGATGGAGTGGAGTGAAGATTCAACGGCCAAGCTCTGTGATTACGCAGCAGAATGGGAACAAAGTGATCCTATGGAAGTGATAAGCGGCATGCTTGCTACCCTGAGCCAACAGTCTGTCATGTGAGGCGAGAGAATTTTACGCCAATCATAATAAAGGTATGTATGACTAGAGTCACTCAAACTCCACCTTGAAGGTAAAAAAATAATATAAAAATAACCCGAGAAAGGGGGGATGCTAGGGAAGACACCATCGTGAAGAGGTCAGGGAGGACCCCATCACAGACTGCCTTTGACTTGCAGGACCAGTCGAGGGGCTGAGCCTTTCTTCCCCCCCATAGGGACGCCTGTGGGTAAGACTTAGACTATACCGAGTGCTTCCTCGGGGAACTTAGAAATCTCTCTAGAGGGTTATTTTTGTTACATTTATAGCCAGGCTGTATTGTTTGGAACTTTGTCACGTGCTTTGTACCATTAACATTTTTTCTTTTACTTGCACGTGCTTTGCAGACTGTACTTATCACCGGCAAATGCAAAGAACCTTTATATTTGTTGCTTAAATAAAGTGCACTGTTTAAGTAGCTAGCCATTTTGGTTTCTCACTGAACGCGACCAGACGCTGAAGTGCGGCCATGCTAGTTCGTGAGCACGACTAGACTGAAGGTGCAGTCCACTGTCAGTGTATCCAGAATCGTGATAGTTTAATATATTAAACGCGACTGGACTGATAGTGGTGAATTGGGCATCCCTCAGGATTTAAACCTAGCCGCCCCTAGCCTCCCACCTCGGTGAGGAGTGTTAGAACGCAAGGGGGTTTATTTTCTGCGAAAAGTATTTTGCCTCTTCACGCAAGA
This sequence comes from Numenius arquata, assembly GCF_964106895.1. NCBI lineage: Eukaryota > Metazoa > Chordata > Aves > Charadriiformes > Scolopacidae > Numenius > Numenius arquata. The sequence goes on along the minus strand of NC_133587.1, from coordinate 17,647,672 downwards.
CTCAGCTGTCCCCTGTGGTCACCCCTAGACCCTCTCTACCCTTTCATTTCTTCCCTTTTCAGCCCTTTTGGTCTCCCCTGGGGATATAGCGGGGTAGGAGAAGTTTTGCTGCAGGGTGCCCTATGGCCTTCTCCTTTTGTGGGACACCTCTTCTGGCCCTGTCTCCTGCCTTAACCCCCCTTTTATCTCCTCCAGGCTCAACCAGTTCTTGGCACCTCCTTGGTCCCTTCAGGCCCATTCATCTCAACAGCTCCCGCTGTCCACACTGGACTGAGGGACACCAAGCTGCTCTGGCCTCACCACTGCCCAGTGACCCCCCTGGCTGACCCTGCTGGCTGTACCCCGGCTGGCGCAGCCCAGGACAGAGTTGGTGGCACTGCCACCAGACCCGTCCGTGGGCACGTTGGACTCCTGGGCCCTCCTCTGCAGAGCCTTTTCTCACATCCCCTGGCTGGAGACCGGGGGCAAGTCCAGGGCACGGGACCACGGAAAGAGCTTTGTCCTCATCACCTCTGTTAGGAGTTGCTGCATCCAGCAGCCTGAGAGAAGAGAGATGAGGCCACCGCAGCTCCAGGCCCGCAGGTCCAGCCAGCTGTGGAGCCCAAGGCGTGTTTCCAGCAGGCAGAGGCGCCGGTGCACCTATAGAACAGACGCACGTATATACGGGCAGCCACGCGGATCGGGCCCCAGCACTCCCACAAAGAGCACCAGCAGCCTCAGCCTGCTCCCCCCTCTGCCTGGTCACCACGTACCCCTTATTTTACCCCCGAGGCGAATTTGAACTTACATTGAGGGATCTTAGTTGTTTAGCCTAAATAAGCAAGTTTTAATTGAATAAATTACTTAGGGTTATAATACGGTGTGATTTGGGCTGTTTGCTCAGCTTTACTGAGCAGGAGCAGCTGGATTTGCTGAAGCCTTTAGGCTGCGATCGTTCTTTTCCTTAGTGATTTTCCCAGCAGCTGGTACAGTGCTGGGTTTAGTCTTCTAGTGTGGGAAAGTGTTTTGATAGCTCACTTTTTGATAGGAGAGCTACCAAGCTGGTGAGGGGTGTAGAGAACAAGTCATAGGAGGAGAGGCTGAGGGAACTGGGCATGTTTAGTTTGGAGAAGAGGAGGCTGAGGGGAGACCTCATTGCCCTCTACAACTACCTGAGAGGAGGGTGTAGAGGGGTGGGGGTTGACATCTTTTCCCAAGGGAATAATGACAGGACCAGAGGAAATGGTCTGAAGTTGCGGCAGGGGAGGTTTAGATTAGATGTTAGGAAGAATTACTTTACTGAGAGAGTCGTCAGGCACTGGAACAGCCCGACCGGGGAGGTGGTGGAGTCACCATCCCTGGAGGTATTTAAGAAACGTGTAGATGTGGCACTTCAGGGCATGCTCTGGTGCCCAAGATTGTAGGGGGTTTTTTTGTGTGTGTATGGTTGGACTCGGTGATCTCAGAGGTCCTTTCCAACCCTGACGATTCTGTGATTCTGTGATGTTTTGGTAGTGTTTTTCCCAAGTCTGGGACTTTTTGGTTCCCCGTGTTCTGCCAGCAAATGGAGGTGCACAAGGGGCGTAGACCAGAAGATATGGAGGCTCCAACCGTCTGCTGAAACCGCAAATCAACAAGATCAGAGCCAGCCTCCCTGGACACAGGAAGAGAATTCAATAAGATGTTAGAAGACCCCAGACCAAAAATCACCATTGGGCTAGAAGACACGTGGATGGTGTGTGAATGATGCGTGAGGGGCGGTGTGTGGGTCACAAGGGCACCATTGCCCAGGGACTCCTTTGTCTGGGGTCCCTCTCTTTGGAGGCACCCAGCCCGGGCTGTTCTTGCTCCTGTACCTTCCAATCAAATTAACTATTTTATAAAATCCAATGCCTGAGACTCTACCGCGGGAAACCGAGGGTTGAGCCTGAAGGAGGAGGAAGCGCCTGTGAGTGAGTGATTGTGTGTGGAGAGACACCATGAACGGGGTGTGAGCGCTCAGGGGGCAGCTCCTGCTGTAACAGCTTAAATACCAAAAGCTGTAATGAACAACGCCTTGGGCAGGGTCCTACCACCAGAAGCGGTTCTACGGGGAGCCTTGAGTTGCAAGACCCCGCGCACACCAGCCCCGAGGCACCAATCCTGTGAGCGCGGGTTTGTCCCCTGGCACCAGCCCCGCTGGCCAAAGGTGGTCCCTCAGCGAATTCTTTGCATGTTGGCTACAAGCCAAGGCTGCTGAGCTTCCTACCTCATCATCAAGAGAAGTTTCACTTCCTGAAAGGAGTCAATGTCCCTCGGGCTCCTGCTCCCAGCCAGTTTAACCCTCTCTGCAGTTGGGCATCCTCACCTTCCGTGCCAGAGCACTCCTTGGTCACTAACTACTGTCGCTGAGCAGTTACACCTTCACCTACCAGAACGGTTAAGAGTTGGACAGGACCTTAAATACCATCTCGTTCCAACCCCCTGCCCTGGGCAGGGACACCTCCCACCAGACCAGGTTGCTCAAAGCCCCACCCAGTACCAGCCGCTGGTGGGGCTTGCCATGCACCTGACTGACGCCTTTGTGCCAGAGGCAGAGAAGAAACTGGGACTGAGCCACCAGAGAGAGTGTGAGAGCAGCTGAGAGAGCTGGCAGGGTGCAGGGACACGGGCGAGGTGGGTCCCGCACTCTGGCCTGTCTACTGGCACATGCAGGAAAACTTGAAGACCTTTGGGGCTGCCCCGGATGATGCTGTGGTGTGGACCGGGACTGGGTTTATCCTGCCGTGTGATGCTGTGCTGGGCTATCCTGAGGAGCTGGAGGCCTTTTGAGAAGATGCTGAGAAGCATGCAGTTATTACGCAGGAGAAGTGTTGGGAACCCCCTGCCATAGAGGAGAGGATGTTCAGGGGACACTCACCTGAAAATCCAGTTGCTGCTCTTCTTGACTGCTCTCTGGGGAGCCCTTCTCTCTTTAGAATCACAGGATTGTCCAGGTTGGAAGGGACCTTTCAGATCATCAAGTCCAACCATTAACCTAACACTGTCAACTCCACCACTAACTCATGTCCCTCAGCACCACACCTGCCTGGCTTTTAAATACCTCCAGGGATGGCGATTGCGCCACTTCCCTGGACAGCCTGGTCCAATGTTTGACAACCCTTTCAGTGAAGAAATTTTTCCTAATATCGATCTAAACCTCCCCTGGCGCAACTCGAGGCCGTTTCCTCTTGTCCCATTGTCTGTTCCTTGGGAGAAGAGACCGACCCCCCCCGGCTACACCCTCCTTTCAGGGAGTTGTAGAGAGCGAGAAGGTCTCCCCTCAGCCTCCTTTTCTCCAGGCTGAGCACCCCCGGCTCCCTCAGCCTCTCCTCACAAGACTCGTGCTCCAGACCCCTCACCAGCTCCGTTGCCCTTCTCTGGACACGCTCCAGCACCTCAATGTCTTTTTTTTTTTCTGTGGTGAGGGGCCCAAAACTGGACACAGCACTCTACGTAGGACCTCCCCAGTGCCCAGTACAGGGGGACAGTCACTGCCCCAGTCCTGCTGGTCACGCTGCTCCTGACACAGGCCAGGATGCTGTTTGCCTTCTTGGCCACCTGCGCACTTCATCCACCCTGCACAGTAACAGACACATGATCAGGTGCTCCTCCTGGTGCAGGAACACCTTCCCATGCAGACATGGAGTCACACAGGGTAACAAATCTCCTCTTCTCCCCACTAATGTTTCTCCAGGAACTTCTTCTCTCATGCCCAGAGAAGCACAAACATGCATATGGAGCACCCCCTACATGCACAGAGGTGTCTGCTGCAGTCTCCCCACTCCTTCCCTTTCACCCCTTGAGCCTCTCCCTGCACCCCCTGTCCTTCTCACGCCTTGACTGCTCCTCCAAAGCCAATGCTCTTCCACGTGCCCAGGGGCTGATGCCCCCACAAAAGCAGATGTGACACTTGAGCAGAGTAGACCAAGGAACTGAGGAGCTGATGTGGCTTTAACACACTTCTCTGCTTTCCTACGAGGGCTGGGGCAAACGGAGGAGCTCCTGGAAAAAGCAACTGATGTGGCAACAGTTTTCCAGAGCTGCTGGGCCAGGGGAACATCCGCCATGCAGGAATGGGTGAGGAAACTGTGTTCCCCACAGCCTGAAAGGCCCCTTCCCTGTGAGGATGTGTGAAGGACTTTTCAAACTCAATACCCTCAAAGTTGAAAGGGATTTTGGTGGCAAATGAAGGGGAGGTGGGGGTGCAGAGATGCTCCCTGTTGCCTTCCAGCCTTTGGACACATCACAGGCGAGGTCTGGTAGAGGGGGCCAGTGCCCCTGGTCATGAGGAGGGGGCCTGGCCATTGCCCCCGGGTCTCCACTTAGTGCACTCCTGCTCTGAAAAGATAAGGGCTTGTGCCCTTATCAAGTGGACCCGCAAGAGAAGGAGACCACAAGAACAACACAACACTGCTTGAGGTCTTCAGGCCACCCCCAGCATCCTCAAAACCAGTCAGCAAAGGCTTCACTTCTGGTGCCAGAGCCCTGTCCCTGGCAGGCACCTGACTGATGGAGATGGAGACCAGTGGAGATGGGACCACCTGAAGGAAAAGACTCACTCCAAACACAGCTCTGAGATCTTGGGAGGCTCTTGTGAACAATGTCAGCTGCAGCAATAGCAGCACTGACCAGAAATGACGGCAAATCTTGCCATTGATGGCTTTTTCTGCAAACTGCCTTTTCCCTCTCTTTTCCAAGGGCTCTCTACAGCTGTGTTACATCCAGCTCAGCTACAAGGAGCCTGTAGAAGCCACTGTAAACTCCAGGGTCTGCCTCTTGATGAGGTTTGGTGCTGCAGAAATCCACCAGTCCCATATATATACAGGTAACTGCTACGGAGCCACAGCTCCAGGGCGGTAAGACCCCTCGGGTTAACGCCCGCAGCTGGCGGAGAGGGGTGGAAGCGCTGACAATCTAGGCAAGCGGTAACAGTGGTTTTTGCCTGTGACGAGGTGAGGGAGAATGTCTTCTGTAGCGCCCTTGCGTTTTGACGGAAGAAGGCATGCGAAAGACGCGCCTGTTCGACTGCTTGCGGTGTTATTTGCGCTGCAAGAGTCAAAGCGTCCGCACGGCGATTTCCTTCTATCAACAGTCCCGGAAGTCTGGTATGCGCGCGGATGTGCATAATAAAATAAGGATGTTTTCTATCATTTAGTAAGCATAACAATTGCCATAACAGTGAATACAACAATGGGTTAGAAGTTTCTTTCAAGCAAGCATTTTCTAAGCGTGGCACTAGCCTGGCCACATAGGCAGAGTCAGTAATTATATTTACAGGGGTTTTCCATTTTTGAAAAGCTCGAACTACAGCGGCAAGCTCAATGATCTGCGGAGAGCCCTCAACCCGACACACATCTGAAACCCAAGTTTTCGTCTCAGGGTTTTGCCATACTATAGCAGATCGGCCGGTTTTGCCGGAGCCATTTGTAAAGATGGTTATAGTCTGCAGAGGCGCATGACTAACTTTCGGGAGTTCATATAGCGTAAAGTCTTGTTGAAGCAGTTTATGGCTCGGGCTATGTATGCTTAATTCCCCTGGAAATTCCATTGTTGCTGTCTGGAAAAGAACTGAAGTTTGAAGAAGCCATTGCAGTACCTGAGTATCTGTTGGCAAAATAATGCGAGAGAACTCTTGTCCCACTAGCGCCAACAGACGCTGTCTGGCCTTTATTATTGGCATGGCAAAACACTCCGGTCGGGTTACAACTGTTTTCTGCAGTTGGTGTGGGAGGAAAACCCATTCAATAATGGCCAGAGGGTCCGGTCGATTCTCATCCCATTGCAAAATTAAGGCATATGGCTGTGAAGTGGGGTTTTTTAATGAGCAGTTGAAAGGACACCTCTGGGTATATTCTGTTTGCCTGGCAACTCTCTATAGCCTGGGAGACCTTTTCTAGGGCGACTTGAGCCTCCAAAGTCAGGCTTCTTGGTGACAAAAGCGCTGGGTCTCCCTTAAGATGGGAGAACAGGGGGCTCAGTTCGTGATTCGGTATACCTAACAGTGGACGGATCCAATTTATTGCCCCCAGGAGCTTCTGCAGATCATTTAAAGTTTTCACAGTTACTTGCAACTTTACCTGTTGCGGAACAATCTTTTGTTCCATAATTCGCCACCCTAAGTAATTCCAGAGTGCTGTTTGTTGTATTTTTGGGGGGGCTATCTGTAACCCTGCAGTTTGTACTTGCTGATATAACATCTTAAGCACGTCCTGCATAGTCTGTTGAGCTTGCGCCGCAACAAGAGTATCATCCATATAATGATAAAGTACAACATCAGGAAAGGCTTTCCTAACAGGAGACAGGGCTTTAGCTACAAACCATTGGCATATGGTGGGGCTATTTTTCATTCCTTGAGGGAGGACTGTCCAATGATAGCGCCTGTAAGGTTCACTTACGTCAAGTGACGGCACCGAGAACGCCAATTTTGGTGCATCGTCTGGGTGTAGGGGAATAGTAAAAAAACAGTCTTTCAAATCGATAATGGTGAGGCACCAATTTTGGGGGATCATGGTGGGTGACGGCATATCGGGTTGTAACGTGCCCATGTCTTCCATCACATCATTTATTCTGCGCAGATCATGCAATAAACGCCGTTTCCCGCTCTTTTTCTGAATAACAAAAACAGGTGAATTCCACGGACTAGTAGTTAGGGACAATATGTCCCTCCTTCAATTGTTCTTCCACTAATTCATTAAGGTGGTGCAACTTTTTACAACCAGGTGCCACTGCTCCACCCAGACAGGCTTGTTAGTTTTCCGTGTAAGTTTTAAGGTGGTTTGCACTGCAGCGGCCCCTAAGAAAAATGTGACCCAATGTTTACTCCCCACTGACTCATACAATCACGACCCCGTAAGGTAATAGGTGCGGCGAGCACAAAGGGGCGAACCGAGGCCACACGGCCTTCAAGACCTTCAATTTGAATTAAATGTTTGCTCTGAAAGGGTATGGCATGTCCACCTATGCCCATTAACATTCTACACATTTGAGTTAACGGCCAGTCTGTAGGCCATCGATCCCTTGAAATGACTGTGACATCAGCTCCAGTGTCTAAAATCCCATCGAAACAGATGTAGCCTTTTTGCTGCAATGGCAGCTTGCATTTCATCACCGGCCAACCGGTAGTAACAGGTTGTGTCCACAAAATCTGCGGATGCCCGGTGGAACCAAACCCCGAGCCCTGCCTTTCTGTCTGGCTCGTTTTAGAGGGACAAGCAGTAAAGTAAACAAGTTGCGCAATGCAGGCAGCCCGACGGTGCATGGTGGTGTCGGAGTCCAGGCCATGATTTTTATTTCCGCCGTGTAGTCCGAGTCGATGACACCAGGGAGAACAAACAGACCCTGCAACGTGGTGGAAGATCAGCCTAAAAGCAGGGCACTTTTACCCCCGCCTAATGGCCCATGGACACCAGTAGGTATCAGGGAGACGGAGGAATCTGTAAGAGTTACTGATTCGGCGGCTGCCAGGTCCACTCCGGCACTGCCGCGGGTTCTTGCACACAGGCTGGAAGGGTTTGAAGAGGCGATGATCCTGGAGCCATTTGTGTCCTGGCCCGGTCCCAGGCAGGCGTGCTCCGCTGGCGGTTTCCCGATAAGGGCTTGCCATCCTTATCGTATTTCGAGCGGCATTGGTTTGCGTAGTGCCTACCCTTCTTACATCGCGGACAGATGTTTGGAAGTTTAGGCTTTTGTGCATTATGGCAATGTTTCTTAATGTGCCCTGGCTGCCCGCAGCCAAAGCATGTTTGATTGCCAGCTGTCATTGTAGCAAAGGCTGCTGCCATAACCTCAAACGTATGCTCCAGTGATCCTATCCAGTTACATGCTTCTATCATTTGAATGAGGTTAGGGTTTTCTAAAGGACGCAATACACGCTGGCAGTCTGTATTAGCATTTTCTACCACCAATTTTAGTAAAATAGTATTTTGGGCTTGCTCATTGGGTACTTGTTTATCTAAGCTTTCTCGCAGCCGATCTATAAAACTCACGTAGGATTCTTTCGCACCTTGTTTGATTTCCGTAAAGGACTTCTGCGGTTTTCCCACGTCGGGGACTTCTAAGAATGCTCGATAGGTCAGATTTTTAACATCATTGAGCACACCTCGTGGTATTTCTTGAGCTTGGCGATGGGGTGGTTGGAAGTTACCCGTCCCCGTTAGATGTTCCATCGTCATGGCAAAAGCAGGGTCGCGTGGACCCCAGTCCACATACCCTAGGCGCTGCATTTCTAAGAGACGCCTCCACGCAGCCTCCCATAAAGTATACTGTGTACCAGTGAGGATAAGCTGCGCAAGGGTTTTACAGTCATGGGGGTCAGAGTATATGATTTCATAATGGAACCAAACATGGAGGTGGAGTACGGCGATGACAAACCATAATCAAGCACTCCCCTTCGGAGTTCCTTCATAATACTAAAATTCAGAACTTCCCATTTCGGGACCTGATTCTCTTCATAAATTACTGGTGCAACAATTTTTTCTGCTACAGCTAATTCCCCAGCTGCTAATGCTTCCTGCCGAACCTTTCTCCAATTATTGTGTGGGTCGGGGGGGAACAGATTGGGTTCTTTATCGGGATCAACTTCTCCCAGGTCAAAAGGGTCCCCAGGCTGATCTTCCAGGTCTGGGCACAGCAAAGTAGCCGCGGGAGCGGGCGACTCCGTTTTTGGACCGCAGTGCTCACCTCCCTCTGTGCGCCTAGCGTCTTCCTGTTTTTTAAGCATTTCTAGGCCCTTTCTCCAAGGAGTTAAAAGCTCCCCCGCCAACTTGTCTGAACGTGTGGCTCTATCCCAAAGTTTCACACCAGCTTCATCCCATACCTTTGTGGTGAAAATGGAAGCAGTGTCTACCCCTGGGCACATTACAAATACCCGTTTCAACCGTTTTAACGAATGTGGGTCGACTGCAACATCATGGTTTTGTAAAAGACCCTCCATCAATTTAAGTACTGATTTTTCTTCACTAGATGCATTATTCTCCATAGTCCCCCACGGCTCACCTCTCTCAGAAGAGATGATTCAAGCCGGCTCCTGCTTCCTTTCAGCAGCACTTCAGTTCCATGGGGCTTGCCACCGGCCAGTCTCTTTTGACTCGGTTATTCGCGCCTCACACAGGGCACCATTTGTGGCAATTAGCAACACGGACTCCGCCGGAGGGTGAAGCGAAGACCTTTATTGCTATGACCATGCGTCTTTTATAATACTCTTATGGCCTCGGGTTAGTACTTTTCCGTCACGCATAACGCAACGCGAGCTAGTGCTTTTGCACGTCTACCTCCTTATTTCATGTTTCATGTCGTGACCATTACAGAGTTGCAAAGAGACAGTTACGTGCCCCGCAGTTGCTTAGGTTGGCATTCTTCTGAGACCACATCTTCTTCAGGATCCGTGTTCTCACAGGCTGTTTATACCTCCCACGGCTTTCGGCCCACTAATGCAAGGATGTCGGCCCCGCTGCTCCCCAGCTCCATATCCACAGCTTCTTCTTCCTCCACAGGAAGTTGGAGGCACCACCCCAAGTCCCACTTGAAATGAGAGTCAAACACAAGCTGGTCACTGATTGCAGTGGGAGTGGGGTGTCTCTGAGGGTCCCAGGGATAATTTAGGCAGTTCCCGAGAGCAGTTCCCGCCTCTTGCTGCATTACTCTATTCTTTGGAGTATTTCCTTTCTTTGATGGCCACGAGACGTCACACTGGGTCCCATTCCATAAGCTGTGTCCAGGGACACATTAGGGGGAGGGACCCATATCAGATCCTTTTCTGTGAACGGTAACCATCCCTTCTGAGGTTTCATTTTTTGCATGACACAGTTGACGTTAACATCTCGCACGGGTGGTAGAATCCCAGACAAATTCCTCTGTTCCACTTTCATAGACAGTGGGTGAAATTCATGGAAAGCAGTCCCATTCTAATCCCTTCCTGGGCTGATGTAGTGGGGGCCACAGTATCATTCCATGTACGTATAAATCCTTGTGTCAATTCCTAAGCTAAATTTGGGGGGGGGTCCTCCCCTCGTGTATTACCAGCGAGGCTGAGGGTGATGAGGATGGTTGCCCAAAACACCTTTCCCTATTATAACACATAAAAATCGCAATTATAACCAAACAAAAGACACACACACAATAATCCATAGAGTCAAAGTTTACATGGAGCCGGCGTTGCTTCCTCTAATAACCTGCAGGACATATACACGTAAAATACAAGGATTAGAAGGATGGGATTATCCACGGAGAACGAATATGATGGTCTTTTCCGTGGGCGTCGGTAGCCACCCCCGCGTAGCGATTCCGTGGGGTTTTTTGAATGAGGGGTCCTTCTCCTATGGTTGGGAGATCAAGCAAGACTGGCTGTCCTGGGGAGGGAAGGGCTTCTGTTGGATCTTTGCCTTCCCTGTTTCCTGGGAGCAGGGAAGGGGGGTCAGGACAGAAGGCCGTAAGTGGAGGACCCCCGTTCTTTCCCCACCTCTTAGGAGCTTTTGCTTTTCCGTTCCCGACCCTCCAACGGGGCAAAGAACAAAGTCAGCCGCCCTTGGTCGTGATAGCAACAGGTATAAGCAAGAGCCTCTCTGCACCCCATTCCTTGGCACCGACTATCAACACAGGTCTGATCCCTCTGAGAAGGAACAACCTCTGCTGCCCCTGGCAGCAAAGCAAGCGGCAGGGCCGTGTGGGGCAGGGACAGGCGGGGGGGGCACGGCCAGCTCAGCCCCGGCAGCCGGCACCCACCGGGGACAGACGCCCAGCACCGAGCCAGCCAGGAGGGAGGGAGAGAGGGGGGCCCCGCATCGCCCCCCGCCTCCACACGCCAGGGAGCGGCCCCTCCCCAGCCCGCCACCCCAGAGCCCCGTCCGGGCACCCCAGAGCCCGACCCCCGCCCGGGCAGCCTTCCCCAGGGCGAGGGGCAGCACGGCGGGGCCCCGACGCCGCCTCCGCCCGGCGTCGGGATCGGGATCGGGATCGGGCTCCAGCCCCGCCGCTGCCGCTGCCCGCGCCCCCACGGCCGGCAGCGCCCCCCGCCCGCCTCCGCGAGGAGGGCGCCCGACCCCGCCCGCCGCTAATGAGCGGCTGTGGCCGCGGCTAATGAAGGAGGCGGCGGGGCCGCGGGTAACGAGCGCCCGGCGGCAGCCCCGTGCCCGCAGCCCCGGCCCCCCGCGGTTCCCCGCATCCTGCCCCCCCCGCACCGCACAGCGTCGCGCCCCCTCGGGACTCTGCCAGCGCCCACGGCTCCCCGCACCCCACGGCCAGGGACCCTGCGCCCACCTACGTGCCCCAGGGCACCGCTTCCCCACCCCCCTCTCCCCAAAGGCCCCCGCAGCCTCTCCCCCGCAGCCTGCGCTACCCACTCCCCGGGTCGCCCCAAGTGGGGACCAGGGGCCGGGGCCACTGCCAACAGCAGGAATGGCGGCAGGGCAAGGAGGGCTTTGCCTGGGACTTCTTCTCTTGTCATGGCACAGGGGAAAGCCAGGCAGGAGGCGAAGCAAAGCCCTGGGCGTGGGCAGGGTCAAAGACTTCAAGATTTTTGCCTTTTGGCCTATGAGTCCCTTTCCCTCCAGCAGGAAGGGGAGCAGAAGGTGTCCTGCTGCTTTGATGGCATCACGGCAGGGGTCAGTCACCTCAGAGCTCAGGCTTTGCTGGGGACCTCTTTGCTGTTGGGGACACCACTCTCCAGCAGCCCGTGAACCCCGCTGCTGCCCAGTGCCGTCCCCTGCGTCAGTGGGACCCCTCTGTGCACAGGGACCCCCCTGCCCCCGGGGCGGCCGTGCCAGCACCCCCAGCCCCCTCCAGCCCCGGGAACCCCCAGCAAGAGGAAACCACAGCTCTGCAAACGCCGCGGGTGGCCAAGGCAACACAGAGAGAGCTTGGGTCTGAAGAACATACATACAACTCTTTATTAACAACACAACAGCTTTCAACAACTATTTACAAAACAACAACTCTGGAAAACTATTAAAAAAAAACCAACTCTCTAGAACTATTGAAAAAACCCAACTCTAAACAACTATTTACAGCGCTTCCTCTTGGATCCTCCTCTCCTTTGCCACCGCCGTTCCCCGCAGCTCTGCTGGCCCTGAAAGCAAAGCAAGCGGCAGGGCCCTTTGGCTAACGAGCAGTGCCCGCCGAGCAGAGCTGGGGTTCCCGAGCCGGCTCAGCGGCAGCAGCTGCTTCGGCTGGGGCTTGGCTCTGACGGGCATTCGATGGTCACAGCCCTGGGACACGCTGGGGAGAGCGGGACTCTGCCGCCAGTGCTGAGCCCTGGCTGGGCTCCGGGTGAGATTTGGGTGTCCTGGCCCCAAGAAACTGCTCCCATCCCAAAGCGGACGGGGGCTCAGGGCAGCGCGGTGGGGGCGGTTGTGCCGCCAGGACGAGGGCACCAGGCGCCGTATCCCTGCAGAAGAGACCACCCACCCCAGCCCCAACCCCAGCCCAGTGGCAGGAGACCCTCCCTCCCTACGGGCAGTGGGTGGGGAGCAACAATTATACGATTGGCTTACAGTCTCTGTTCACACGCCTAGAGCGCTCACACAATTAGTGCAGACCTCTTGTCCACGCGCAGCAGATGTTTCTCTATCTCCCGGAGGCAGTACCGCTTATCACTTACTTATCATGTAGCTACTTCTTCATACTTCTGTTTCTCAAGGACAGTTCACAGCCTCCTCCGGGCTCTCATCCCTATCAAAGACTGGGTTGCTCATTGTAATCAAGTCATGCCCTTTTTCACTCAGCCATTCCTCCACACCCAGAAATACTGGAAGGATGAAGAGAAAGTAGTGGAACGTATTGAACAGTGTCGGGTTTCACAGAAGCTCAGAGTGGGAAAGGGAAAAGGTGTCGTTTGTGCTGTGTTAGGCGCCTGTTTATCTTGTGCACAACAAGAAGCTAAAGAAGCCCCTGCTCCTAATCTGATTTCTGCTGTAGAATATGCGACTCTGAAATCAGAAAATGAGGTCCTGAAGTCATCATTGGCATTTCAGAAGGAGACAGGAGAAAAACTAAAAACTCAAGTGGATAAACTTGTGAGTGAAAACGAGAAATTAGGAAATCGGACTGCTAGACTTGTAAGTGAAAATCTCCAACTTAAAATGTTACTGGAAAAAGTGACTGGGCTTTTAGATAAAATACAGCCCTCTGCCCAGGTCCAACAAATTCGTAAGTTAATGTGTAGTCCAAATTCTGGAACCCAGACTGGAGATTTTTGGTCTAACAGTGAGGATGATGAAGCGGATGACAGTGAAGAGACTGTCACTTTTAAATCCCAAGTTTTTCCTTTATGACTACTGGTTAAAACTGAAACAGCAGTCGATGATGAAATCCGTACCACTGTGCGTACTGTCCCATGGACACCCACAGAGTTGGCAAAATTAAAGGAGAAATACTCAAGGCGGCCAGGAGAGTCGGCTGTGGAGTATGTGTGGCGAGTTTCCTCTGAGCGGGGGCACAGAATTATGTTAAGTGAAGAAGAAGCAGGAGACGCTTCGGGACCAGGAGTGTTTTTAACCACTATGCCTGGAGATCGTAACTATTCCCTAACTGCTCGAGCAGCATATTGGGCAGGTGGTATGGATCCACGAGAAAGGGGGGAGCCGTTAGAAATCAGAGCTTCAGGCTACTCTGATCTGTCTGCAGCAGTACGGAAAGCAGCCTGTCTGCAAGCCATGTATGACAGAGAAGAGTTTCGGAAATCCCCAATGTCAGCTCCTATCAACCCCGATCGATTAGCCCCTCTCCTCCGAGGCCTTCCTGATTGCCTTAAGCCATTTGTAGTCAGCACTCAAGACCGCATACGAAGCGTTCGTGATGGTCGCAGGCGGAGCCGGCATCACTACATACCCACCTGGAATGACTATGTACAAGAAATTGACAGTTATGGGCGCCGAATGGGCTGGGCCAGCCTAACTGGTGAGAAACCCTCTGACCACACCCGAAGGGTTCGATAGATCCAAACCCATGCCCAGACCCCTAAATCTGATGGAAGGCTCAAGCCTGACAAGGAACGAAATGAATTGTGGCGTAAAGCCCTAGACTTGGGGGTACCTCGACAATTTTTGCACGGAGTCCCTACAGAGGATCTCCGTACACTAGTCCAACCTTTAACTAGAAAAAATAATTTGGCTGGGGAAAAAAGTCTAACCAGGAAGTCCCCAAGTCGTGATGAAATTGTGCCGTCTGCACCAGAACCTAATTTGATTGATCTGTCAGAGTCCCAGCCAAAAAACTCCTATCCCCGGGGAGGGCAGTGAGCCACCCTGCCCGGCGGGTATTAGCAATTCAATGGCTCTCTAATAAAAACTCTGAACCTGTTATTACCATTCCTGTTGGGCCTCGAAAAATGTCAGTAAATTTTATCATTGATACCGGAGCCCAACTGTCTACAATCACTAAAAAAACAGCACAACTTTTAGGTATAAGTCCTACCAGGCGCAGGGTCAACTTTACAGGAATTGATGGTGTGGTAAAATCATGCCCCACTGCAAAAATTAACCTCTGGTTGCCAGGGGAACAAAGACTAACCAGGACAGAAGTGTTAGTCGGTGCTGCGCGTACTAATCTGTTAGGATTTGATGTACTGCGTGGACGAATGTGGAAATTCCCAGATGGAACTGTGTGGAGTTTTGCAGGGCATGAAAAAGAATTAGGCACAGTGAAATTGAGTCTGTTAGAAACTTCCATACCTTTACCTCCCTCTAAAATCACTAACGTTCGACCGTATCCATTGCCTGCTGCAGCACTTGCAGGAATTGACGGGGTGGTATCAGATTTGGAGAAGAGAGGCATCATTAAAAGGACTCATTCGCCTTACAATTCACCGGTGTGGCCAGTAAAGAAACCAACCGGACAATGGCGTTTCACAGTAGATTATCGGAAATTGAACGGCAATACTGCACCCCCAACTGCTGCAGTTCCGAACGTTGCAGAAGTGGTAACCATGATACAAGGAGCTGCCCATTCTTGGATGGCTGCCTTAGATGCAAAAGATATGTTTTTCATGATTCCTCTCCTTGAGCAGGACAAAGAGCGGTTCGCATTCACGTGGAAAGGAGTCCAATATACTTTTAACCGACTGCCACAGGGGTATAAACATTCCCCCACCATTGCTCATAATGCTCTGGCTAAAGTCCTAGCAGAAGTTCCTGTCTCAAAAGGATGTACAGTATACTAATATATTGATGACATCCTGATAGGAGGAGAAGACCAAGAAAGTGTAAAAGACATGATGAAAAACATCCGAGAAACATTACTCGATTTAGGGTTGGAAGTTCCAGACTTAAAGTGTCAAGGACCTGCACAAGAAGTTAAATTCCTAGGGGTCTGGTGGATTAAAGGAGCTGCTTCTGTCCCACAAGATACCCTGGAAAAAATAGAGCATGGACAAAATCCATCTAGCGTGAAAGAGCTGCAACAAGTCCTGGGAACTTTAAGCTATTGGCGTAAACACATCCCTGGCTTTTTCATCATTGCTCGCCCCCTCTATAGTTTGCTCAGAAAAGGAAAATCATGGGAATGGACTAGCCAACATACCAAAGCCCTAGAGTTATTAATAAAAGAGCTAAGGTTATTCCAGCAACTCGGCCCTATACACCCAACTGATCCTATCCATGTAGAATGGGGGTTCAGTGAACATGGTTCTCATTGCAACATATGGCAGAAAGGACCGGCAGGGCCGGAAAGACCATTAGAATTTAGCTCTCACTCCTTTAATGATACTGAGAGCAGATACTCAGACCTTGAAAAAGGTTTGCTGTCCCTAATGCGAGCATTGCAACGAGCAGAGCAAATAAGAAGAGAACAAAGTGTAATCATCCGAGGACCTTTCCGCCTCTTAGATGTGGTCCGTAAAGGAACAGCACCACCGGCTGGCATTGCCCAAAACCCCACAGTTCGAAAGTGGTATGCTTACTTAAAAGGCATGAATGAAATCACGCCAATCTCTGAAGGCAGTGCTAAAGTATCCAAGCTGCAAAAAGATATAGACAGTACTCTGTCGTTCCAATCCCCACCAAGCAAACCATCTCCAATTCAAGAAGCACCTCCACTAACGGAAGACAGTGATCTTACAAGGGTGTGGTTTATCTTACAAGGGTGTGGTTTACTGATGCGTCATCTCATCGGGAGAATAATAAGTGGAAATACAAAGCTGTGGCACTAGAAGTAGCGACAGGAGAAAGAGCGACTGAAACAGGCGAAGGTAGTGCACAGGTGGGGGACCTCAGAGCAGTCCTACTAGCTGCACAACACGGAGCTAGTTACATCTACACTGATTCATATGCTGTTTTTAAAGGAGCCACTGAATGGATAGGCCACCGGGCAGCCAATGAGTGGCAAGTGAATAGAGTCCCAGTTTGGGAAACCGATAGCTGGAAGCAACTGTTAGAGATAGGAAGACAGAAAGTGTTACACATTGGTTGGGTAAAAGGCCACGATCGCTCAAACTCAATCACTGCTCAGTTCAACCAACAGGTAGATAGCCTCACGCGGCTGCTGCAAATGGATATTGTCAGTGATGGTCAGGAATGGGAACGCCTACTAGAATGGCTGCATGTTAAGCGTGGCCATACCGGGCGAACTGACTTATATTGGGAAGGTTTAGCCCGAGGGTGGCCTGTGTCAGTTAAGCTGTGTGAACAAGTAGTAACTGCCTGTTCCCAATGTCGCTTACGACTCAGTAAAGATCACCCAAGTAAAGCGCCTCCTTTACACATTCGAGACAAGAAGACATTGTGGCATTCCTGGCAAATCGATTATATTGGACCCTTAAGAATGTCAGGTAAAAAAAGATATGTCCTGGTGGGAGTGGAGATTATCTCCGGCCTCACTATGGCCACTAGCTCCAAATCAGCAACAGGGGAGGACACAGTAAATAGCCTAAAAGGATGGTTCAGCACACTTCCTCTCTCTGAAGAAATCCAAAGTGATAACGGTTCACACTTTACAGCTACAGTAATACAAGATTGGGCCAAAGAGGAAGGGATTCGGTGGGTATTTCACACTCCCTACTATCCTCAGGCCAATGGCATTGTTGAGTGCACCAATGGATTGGTCAAGCGTTTTGCAAAAACTCATGAACCTGGATGGCATTTGCGATTAGACGATGCCATCCATCAACTGAATAACAGATGGAGTGGCGATGGCTGCCCTAAAATGAAGGCTTTCTGCGTGTCGGCTAATACCGTCCCTCCAAACGTTCCCACTAAACCAGGAAAATATTCTGGGAGATTTTACCCTGGACAACCTGTGCTGGTGAAAATGCCTCAAATTGGAATAGTACCAATGGTACTAGTTACTCCCCAAAATCCCCAGGACTGGGGGCCAAAGATTGTTCAGAGAAGATACACCGGATCAGCACCCGGTGGATCTTGCCTTTCTTCTAACCCTATTGGTCAAGTAAGACCGAGCATATTTTCTTTTCTTTGTGTCTTACAGGAACCTTAAATGAACTGCACGTGGACAGACGGATTGGTCTACGCTAACCTTGAGTGCCTCCAAGGAATCTTGACACTGATTCTGGCAGTAATATTATTCTTAGTGTGTACGACTATTTGGAGGCCCAAGTTCTAAAATGACGAACCGGCAAATCGAATTAATGCTATTCTGTTTTACCCTTTTCTTCCCTGTTGTTTGTAGTGAAAGAGACCCAGAGTGGCCATGGTCTCAAACTTTGATCAGACACAGTGCGAGGACAGGAACATCGAATGGAAAGTTAAGTTTGGCCACTGTAGTTATACATGACAACAGAATGTTCTCAAAAAATGAGTGGACCTGGAACAATTAGTATCCAATCCTGGAGGGTAAGGCAGGAGAAGAAATTCAAGTAGGATGTCGAATGGTCAACGGTTCAACCCATGAGAAAGCCACCAGAATAGTGGTATTTCGCCCCAAGAACCCACACTCAGTAACAACAGAGCATTGTATCACCGACAAGTGGGATTGCTAGTATAACTTCACTCTCGCAGAACCCACTTTCATAACCTGTCGTTGGCAACAACGTGAAATAGTGTTGCTATTCGAATTCAAAATAGACATAGTTGAACCTGATCCCACTACACAGCCTAACCTAGCTCCACTATTTGAAACTCCTGACAGTGACCACCCTGAAACCTTGCTAAGGGAACTTAGAAATTTGCCCCTTCACACCACCGTCTCTGATAATGACCCTTGGCACAATGCATTGTCAAAATATACTGCAAGCATTAAAAAGGAAAAGAATTTAAATCTCTCTATTCTGGTCATACAAGTGAACTGGTCATATTCTGGTCATGGAAGTGAAATATACTCCAGAAATAAATGGAGTTGGAAAGAATCACTCCAAATGGCTAAACTTGAAGTCATCCCCGGAAAGGAAATACAAATTAGTTGCCGAGTAATCAATGGGTCTACTCATCACAGACCAACCGAAATTAAAACAATCTACGTAGACTCCACTAAACCAGAAAAACATAATACTGAATGCTATAAAATAATAGAGACAAATTCAGATTGCTGGCACAATTTTACTTTTACCAAGCCTATTGTATTGTATTGCCTGTGGGGTTACCAAGACACAGAGTTATTATTTGAATTTATGATTGACACAATTACGTCTGAACCTGCCCAAAGGGAAACAGAACCTACACCCCAACAAATTCCTGAAGGTGTACCTACTCAACCACCCATTAGTCTAACTCCTTACACCTTCAACATTGGCCCTTATGTTATTAAAGACACAGGTCAGCAGCAAATACTGTCTAACCCAACATATTCCCTCAAACGAGTAGAATTTTCAATGCAAATTAATATCTCTGCAATCAAACCTACCTGCTCGCCATTCCTAGGTACGTCTTATGCCGGGTGGTCAGCATGGTTGCATAGACGAACCCTGACCTCTTCACAACGACTGAAGAGAGATGTGACTGGTTCTTAGGAACGGGATTGGGAGTCCTAAATAGTATAGATGCTGAAGTGCTTGCCCACAAACTAGTCGCAACCACTGCTGATCTAAACAGGTTGACACATCCCTACGGTCTTCTTTGTCAGCCTTGGGGAACAAAACATCTTTCAAGAACTATTTACAGAACAACAACTCTGGAAAACTATTAACAAAATACCAACTCTCTAGAACTATTGAAAAAACCCAACTCTAAACAACTATTTACAGCCCTTCCTCTTGGATCCTCCTCTCCTTTACCACCGCCGTTCCCTCAGCTCTGCTGGCCCTGAAAGCAAAGCAAGCGGCAGGGCCCTTTGGCTAACGAGCAGTGCCCGCCGAGCAGAGCTGGGGTTCCCGAGCCGGCTCAGCGGCAGCAGCTGCTTCGGCTGGGGCTTGGCTCTGACGGGCATTCGATGGTCACAGCCCTGGGACACGCTGGGGAGAGCGGGACTCTGCCGCCAGTGCTGAGCCCTGGCTGGGCTCCGGGTGAGATTTGGGTGTCCTGGCCCCAAGAAACTGCTCCCATCCCAAAGCGGACGGGGGCTCAGGGCAGCGCGGTGGGGGCGGTTGTGCCGCCAGGACGAGGGCACCAGGCGCCGTATCCCTGCAGCAGAGACCACCCACCCCAGCCCCAACCCCAGCCCAGTGGCAGGAGACCCTCCCTCCCTACGGGCAGTGGGTGGGGAGCACGTGCCTGTGCTGCTGGGGGATCCGTGTCCATCGGCTCCTCCTCCACATCCACCTCCATCTCTTCATCTTCAACCGGGTCGACCTCCATTTCTTCAGTTGTCCCCATGTCCACACTGCTGGGACCCTCCTCCAGAGCCTCCAGCGCAAGGTCACACATCCTGAGCCCAAAGGCAAGCAAAAAAGTGCATTCGTCCTGCCCTGGCCAGCAGTGGGACGGGGGCCTCGGCACCCCTGCCCCTCTCGCCACCCAAGGAGAGCCATGGGGCGATGGGACCCCTGGGCACATCCCCAGCAGGAGCTGGCTGGACCTGGGCGGCTCCTTGGCCACCAGCACCCACCAACAGTCCCGGGCCAGCGCCTGCAGCTGGAGGCTCCTCATCTTTTTCTCCTTCACTAATTTTGCATGCAGCAGGGTCTTCTGGATCTGCCAGAGCAGAGAGGGCAGGGGTGAGCAGCCCTGCTCCCTGCCCCGCGGGGCCCGGGCACAGACCCCGGCCCCCCACGTGCAGACCCCAGCCCCACGCCTGCCTGGGCGCCCAGAAGCTCCTTAATCTGTGAAGCCACCCTTTGGGCTCGGTGCTGCTCCTCGTCCAGGGCTCGGCTCCTCTGGCTCCAGCCTGGAAATGGGCAGAGGAGGCATCGGCTCAGGCTCC
Organism: Numenius arquata; assembly: GCF_964106895.1. Taxonomy (NCBI): domain Eukaryota; kingdom Metazoa; phylum Chordata; class Aves; order Charadriiformes; family Scolopacidae; genus Numenius; species Numenius arquata. Next base: position 17,627,434 of record NC_133587.1, on the reverse strand, counting down.
GGGCAGCACCCGGCTGCTCCCGGCGAGCATCCCTGCGGCACCAGCCCGGGGCGCCCTGGGGTCCGCCGGGGACGTGTCCCCCTACGCAGGGATGCTCCATCCCAGAAGGGCATGAGCAGCCCAGGAGGGCTTCTGCCAGCCTCTGGCCTTGCAGGGCTTGGGGGAGAGGGCGAGCCAAGCTCCCGGCCCCCCGAGCTGCCCAGAGTGGGGTCCCGGTGCCATCCCCGCAGTGCCAGCTCTAGCCTGCCCAGGCAGTGGGGGTGTCCACCTCCATGGAGCAGGGACGTACCTCGGGCAGCGCAATTGTCCTCCTCTTCTGGGCTTTCATGATGCCAGGGAGCAAAACAGAGAGGGGAAGAAGGTGCTGGGACCTTCTTTATCAGCCTTGGGGAACCACCAATGGCTTTTATCAAATATATTACCTCAGTGGGAAGAAACAAATGAAAAGGACCACCATCTGATCACAAATGCACTTGATACGGCCCAAAACAATATTTCTTTGGGTCTTGGTTGTATCCAAGCCCAACTGTGGATGCAATCGATGGCAGCCGCATTTATAAGGGAAGGCGAAGAAAACACTTTGCCCACTGAAATTCGAAAAGTAATATGGGATAATGCAATTGAGTTTGAAAAGAAATTTCAGTCCTGGTGGTATCTGGTTAATTTCACCTACGATCCCACTGAGAGCAAAGCCACTGCTTTCGTCTTAACAATACTCAATGCTTCCGTATACACCATATACCCAATCATTGCGCTGGGGTTGAATCACCAAGGAGCCATACTCTGTCCAATATAACATAGGGTGTGGGCACAACAAAATAAAAATAAATGGCAAACTGTTGATGTTGATGCATGCATCACACGAGACCAACAAGGATTCATTTGTGAGAGTAATACCCTCAAGGCACAAGACTTTTGTCTTGACACTGACCAAAATGTTTGTCATTTTGAGATACATCCTGATGAAACTCCAGAAACTGTGCTTGTATATATTGGGAAAGGGTGTGTCTGCATGAGATCTCCTTGTAGTTTTGTGTTTGTAGGTAACGTAGCAGTAAATATGAATAATCACTCAAATCTTTGTGCTTGTAACTTTACTAACATTGTTGGATGTGATTTCAATTATTCAGCTCCTGTCACATCTTACCAATTCTACAGTCTAACTATATGCTAATTCGTGATTTATTATTTGCCCCTATTGGGACGAACATTACATTGGTGAAGAAGCTGCTACAACATAATGACTTGAAGCGACTGTTGAAAAAAGCCCAAGAAAACGGACAAAAGACTCTGATTACTGTCCACCACAATGTCGAGGAGATACACCGAGTGTTGGAAAGAATCAAAAGGGATGGAGAACATGAATGGTGGGACACTCTTTTTGGATGGTCGACGACGACTACAGGAATCCTTAACAAGATGCTCCACCCTGTTGTTGTTTTGTTAATACTCACTGTACTGTGTTTTGCTTTGACAATCGCTTTGTATGTTAGACTTTGGATTATGATGAAAAATTTAACTCACTTGATAGCTCCACAAGATATACTTGTACTCGACAACCCTCACCACAAGAGCATCTGTGATATTGCCAATCAGTTTTGAATATCGTGGAGCTTGAGTGACTATAGTCACGGGGTAGATAATGTGGAATAATTCCTAAAATACAATTTTTATTAGAAATATATAGCATTGTTCACACATTAAGGAAAGGTATAAAATCGAAACATTTCCAGGGTGGAACACAGCAGCAGCTGGTATGCAAGGAATCCGCTACATCTATGACTCCCTGAACAATATTGCTTGCAAAAGCAACACGGAGGATGGAGTGGAGTGAAGATTCAACGGCCAAGCTCTGTGATTACGCAGCAGAATGGGAACAAAGTGATCCTATGGAAGTGATAAGCGGCATGCTTGCTACCCTGAGCCAACAGTCTGTCATGTGAGGCGAGAGAATTTTACGCCAATCATAATAAAGGTATGTATGACTAGAGTCACTCAAACTCCACCTTGAAGGTAAAAAAATAATATAAAAATAACCCGAGAAAGGGGGGATGCTAGGGAAGACCCCATCGTGAAGAGGTCAGGGAGGACCCCATCACAGACTGCCTTTGACTTGCAGGACCAGTCGAGGGGCTGAGCCTTTCTTCCCCCCCATAGGGACGCCTGTGGGTAAGACTTAGACTATACCGAGTGCTTCCTCGGGGAACTTAGAAATCTCTCTAGAGGGTTATTTTTGTTACATTTATAGCCAGGCTGTATTGTTTGGAACTTTGTCACGTGCTTTGTACCATTAACATTTTTTCTTTTACTTGCACGTGCTTTGCAGACTGTACTTATCACCGGCAAATGCAAAGAACCTTTATATTTGTTGCTTAAATAAAGTGCACTGTTTAAGTAGCTAGCCATTTTGGTTTCTCACTGAACGCGACCAGACGCTGAAGTGCGGCCATGCTAGTTCGTGAGCACGACTAGACTGAAGGTGCAGTCCACTGTCAGTGTATCCAGAATCGTGATAGTTTAATATATTAAACGCGACTGGACTGATAGTGGTGAATTGGGCATCCCTCAGGATTTAAACCTAGCCGCCCCTAGCCTCCCACCTCGGTGAGGAGTGTTAGAACGCAAGGGGGTTTATTTTCTGCGAAAAGTATTTTGCCTCTTCACGCAAGACTCAGCTGTCCCCTGTGGTCACCCCTAGACCCTCTCTACCCTTTCATTTCTTCCCTTTTCAGCCCTTTTGGTCTCCCCTGGGGATATAGCGGGGTAGGAGAAGTTTTGCTGCAGGGTGCCCTATGGCCTTCTCCTTTTGTGGGACACCTCTTCTGGCCCTGTCTCCTGCCTTAACCCCCCTTTTATCTCCTCCAGGCTCAACCAGTTCTTGGCACCTCCTTGGTCCCTTCAGGCCCATTCATCTCAACAGCTCCCGCTGTCCACACTGGACTGAGGGACACCAAGCTGCTCTGGCCTCACCACTGCCCAGTGACCCCCCTGGCTGACCCTGCTGGCTGTACCCCGGCTGGCGCAGCCCAGGACAGAGTTGGTGGCACTGCCACCAGACCCGTCCGTGGGCACGTTGGACTCCTGGGCCCTCCTCTGCAGAGCCTTTTCTCACATCCCCTGGCTGGAGACCGGGGGCAAGTCCAGGGCACGGGACCACGGAAAGAGCTTTGTCCTCATCACCTCTGTTAGGAGTTGCTGCATCCAGCAGCCTGAGAGAAGAGAGATGAGGCCACCGCAGCTCCAGGCCCGCAGGTCCAGCCAGCTGTGGAGCCCAAGGCGTGTTTCCAGCAGGCAGAGGCGCCGGTGCACCTATAGAACAGACGCACGTATATACGGGCAGCCACGCGGATCGGGCCCCAGCACTCCCACAAAGAGCACCAGCAGCCTCAGCCTGCTCCCCCCTCTGCCTGGTCACCACGTACCCCTTATTTTACCCCCGAGGCGAATTTGAACTTACATTGAGGGATCTTAGTTGTTTAGCCTAAATAAGCAAGTTTTAATTGAATAAATTACTTAGGGTTATAATACGGTGTGATTTGGGCTGTTTGCTCAGCTTTACTGAGCAGGAGCAGCTGGATTTGCTGAAGCCTTTAGGCTGCGATCGTTCTTTTCCTTAGTGATTTTCCCAGCAGCTGGTACAGTGCTGGGTTTAGTCTTCTAGTGTGGGAAAGTGTTTTGATAGCTCACTTTTTGATAGGAGAGCTACCAAGCTGGTGAGGGGTGTAGAGAACAAGTCATAGGAGGAGAGGCTGAGGGAACTGGGCATGTTTAGTTTGGAGAAGAGGAGGCTGAGGGGAGACCTCATTGCCCTCTACAACTACCTGAGAGGAGGGTGTAGAGGGGTGGGGGTTGACATCTTTTCCCAAGGGAATAATGACAGGACCAGAGGAAATGGTCTGAAGTTGCGGCAGGGGAGGTTTAGATTAGATGTTAGGAAGAATTACTTTACTGAGAGAGTCGTCAGGCACTGGAACAGCCCGACCGGGGAGGTGGTGGAGTCACCATCCCTGGAGGTATTTAAGAAACGTGTAGATGTGGCACTTCAGGGCATGCTCTGGTGCCCAAGATTGTAGGGGGTTTTTTTGTGTGTGTATGGTTGGACTCGGTGATCTCAGAGGTCCTTTCCAACCCTGACGATTCTGTGATTCTGTGATGTTTTGGTAGTGTTTTTCCCAAGTCTGGGACTTTTTGGTTCCCCGTGTTCTGCCAGCAAATGGAGGTGCACAAGGGGCGTAGACCAGAAGATATGGAGGCTCCAACCGTCTGCTGAAACCGCAAATCAACAAGATCAGAGCCAGCCTCCCTGGACACAGGAAGAGAATTCAATAAGATGTTAGAAGACCCCAGACCAAAAATCACCATTGGGCTAGAAGACACGTGGATGGTGTGTGAATGATGCGTGAGGGGCGGTGTGTGGGTCACAAGGGCACCATTGCCCAGGGACTCCTTTGTCTGGGGTCCCTCTCTTTGGAGGCACCCAGCCCGGGCTGTTCTTGCTCCTGTACCTTCCAATCAAATTAACTATTTTATAAAATCCAATGCCTGAGACTCTACCGCGGGAAACCGAGGGTTGAGCCTGAAGGAGGAGGAAGCGCCTGTGAGTGAGTGATTGTGTGTGGAGAGACACCATGAACGGGGTGTGAGCGCTCAGGGGGCAGCTCCTGCTGTAACAGCTTAAATACCAAAAGCTGTAATGAACAACGCCTTGGGCAGGGTCCTACCACCAGAAGCGGTTCTACGGGGAGCCTTGAGTTGCAAGACCCCGCGCACACCAGCCCCGAGGCACCAATCCTGTGAGCGCGGGTTTGTCCCCTGGCACCAGCCCCGCTGGCCAAAGGTGGTCCCTCAGCGAATTCTTTGCATGTTGGCTACAAGCCAAGGCTGCTGAGCTTCCTACCTCATCATCAAGAGAAGTTTCACTTCCTGAAAGGAGTCAATGTCCCTCGGGCTCCTGCTCCCAGCCAGTTTAACCCTCTCTGCAGTTGGGCATCCTCACCTTCCGTGCCAGAGCACTCCTTGGTCACTAACTACTGTCGCTGAGCAGTTACACCTTCACCTACCAGAACGGTTAAGAGTTGGACAGGACCTTAAATACCATCTCGTTCCAACCTCCTGCCCTGGGCAGGGACACCTCCCACCAGACCAGGTTGCTCAAAGCCCCACCCAGTACCAGCCGCTGGTGGGGCTTGCCATGCACCTGACTGACGCCTTTGTGCCAGAGGCAGAGAAGAAACTGGGACTGAGCCACCAGAGAGAGTGTGAGAGCAGCTGAGAGAGCTGGCAGGGTGCAGGGACACGGGCGAGGTGGGTCCCGCACTCTGGCCTGTCTACTGGCACATGCAGGAAAACTTGAAGACCTTTGGGGCTGCCCCGGATGATGCTGTGGTGTGGACCGGGACTGGGTTTATCCTGCCGTGTGATGCTGTGCTGGGCTATCCTGAGGAGCTGGAGGCCTTTTGAGAAGATGCTGAGAAGCATGCAGTTATTACGCAGGAGAAGTGTTGGGAACCCCCTGCCATAGAGGAGAGGATGTTCAGGGGACACTCACCTGAAAATCCAGTTGCTGCTCTTCTTGACTGCTCTCTGGGGAGCCCTTCTCTCTTTAGAATCACAGGATTGTCCAGGTTGGAAGGGACCTTTCAGATCATCAAGTCCAACCATTAACCTAACACTGTCAACTCCACCACTAACTCATGTCCCTCAGCACCACACCTGCCTGGCTTTTAAATACCTCCAGGGATGGCGATTGCGCCACTTCCCTGGACAGCCTGGTCCAATGTTTGACAACCCTTTCAGTGAAGAAATTTTTCCTAATATCGATCTAAACCTCCCCTGGCGCAACTCGAGGCCGTTTCCTCTTGTCCCATTGTCTGTTCCTTGGGAGAAGAGACCGACCCCCCCCGGCTACACCCTCCTTTCAGGGAGTTGTAGAGAGCGAGAAGGTCTCCCCTCAGCCTCCTTTTCTCCAGGCTGAGCACCCCCGGCTCCCTCAGCCTCTCCTCACAAGACTCGTGCTCCAGACCCCTCACCAGCTCCGTTGCCCTTCTCTGGACACGCTCCAGCACCTCAATGTCTTTTTTTTTTTTCTGTGGTGAGGGGCCCAAAACTGGACACAGCACTCTACGTAGGACCTCCCCAGTGCCCAGTACAGGGGGACAGTCACTGCCCCAGTCCTGCTGGTCACGCTGCTCCTGACACAGGCCAGGATGCTGTTTGCCTTCTTGGCCACCTGCGCACCTCATCCACCCTGCACAGTAACAGACACATGATCAGGTGCTCCTCCTGGTGCAGGAACACCTTCCCATGCAGACATGGAGTCACACAGGGTAACAAATCTCCTCTTCTCCCCACTAATGTTTCTCCAGGAACTTCTTCTCTCATGCCCAGAGAAGCACAAACATGCATATGGAGCACCCCCTACATGCACAGAGGTGTCTGCTGCAGTCTCCCCACTCCTTCCCTTTCACCCCTTGAGCCTCTCCCTGCACCCCCTGTCCTTCTCACGCCTTGACTGCTCCTCCAAAGCCAATGCTCTTCCACGTGCCCAGGGGCTGATGCCCCCACAAAAGCAGATGTGACACTTGAGCAGAGTAGACCAAGGAACTGAGGAGCTGATGTGGCTTTAACACACTTCTCTGCTTTCCTACGAGGGCTGGGGCAAACGGAGGAGCTCCTGGAAAAAGCAACTGATGTGGCAACAGTTTTCCAGAGCTGCTGGGCCAGGGGAACATCCGCCATGCAGGAATGGGTGAGGAAACTGTGTTCCCCACAGCCTGAAAGGCCCCTTCCCTGTGAGGATGTGTGAAGGACTTTTCAAACTCAATACCCTCAAAGTTGAAAGGGATTTTGGTGGCAAATGAAGGGGAGGTGGGGGTGCAGAGATGCTCCCTGTTGCCTTCCAGCCTTTGGACACATCACAGGCGAGGTCTGGTAGAGGGGGCCAGTGCCCCTGGTCATGAGGAGGGGGCCTGGCCATTGCCCCCGGGTCTCCACTTAGTGCACTCCTGCTCTGAAAAGATAAGGGCTTGTGCCCTTATCAAGTGGACCCGCAAGAGAAGGAGACCACAAGAACAACACAACACTGCTTGAGGTCTTCAGGCCACCCCCAGCATCCTCAAAACCAGTCAGCAAAGGCTTCACTTCTGGTGCCAGAGCCCTGTCCCTGGCAGGCACCTGACTGATGGAGATGGAGACCAGTGGAGATGGGACCACCTGAAGGAAAAGACTCACTCCAAACACAGCTCTGAGATCTTGGGAGGCTCTTGTGAACAATGTCAGCTGCAGCAATAGCAGCACTGACCAGAAATGACGGCAAATCTTGCCATTGATGGCTTTTTCTGCAAACTGCCTTTTCCCTCTCTTTTCCAAGGGCTCTCTACAGCTGTGTTACATCCAGCTCAGCTACAAGGAGCCTGTAGAAGCCACTGTAAACTCCAGGGTCTGCCTCTTGATGAGGTTTGGTGCTGCAGAAATCCACCAGTCCCATATACTACATACAGGTAACTGCTACGGAGCCACAGCTCCAGGGCGGTAAGACCCCTCGGGTTAACGCCCGCAGCTGGCGGAGAGGGGTGGAAGCGCTGACAATCTAGGCAAGCGGTAACAGTGGTTTTTGCCTGTGACGAGGTGAGGGAGAATGTCTTCTGTAGCGCCCTTGCGTTTTGACGGAAGAAGGCATGCGAAAGACGCGCCTGTTCGACTGCTTGCGGTGTTATTTGCGCTGCAAGAGTCAAAGCGTCCGCACGGCGATTTCCTTCTATCAACAGTCCCGGAAGTCTGGTATGCGCGCGGATGTGCATAATAAAATAAGGATGTTTTCTATCATTTAGTAAGCATAACAATTGCCATAACAGTGAATACAACAATGGGTTAGAAGTTTCTTTCAAGCAAGCATTTTCTAAGCGTGGCACTAGCCTGGCCACATAGGCAGAGTCAGTAATTATATTTACAGGGGTTTTCCATTTTTGAAAAGCTCGAACTACAGCGGCAAGCTCAATGATCTGCGGAGAGCCCTCAACCCGACACACATCTGAAACCCAAGTTTTCGTCTCAGGGTTTTGCCATACTATAGCAGATCGGCCGGTTTTGCCGGAGCCATTTGTAAAGATGGTTATAGTCTGCAGAGGCGCATGACTAACTTTCGGGAGTTCATATAGCGTAAAGTCTTGTTGAAGCAGTTTATGGCTCGGGCTATGTATGCTTAATTCCCCTGGAAATTCCATTGTTGCTGTCTGGAAAAGAACTGAAGTTTGAAGAAGCCATTGCAGTACCTGAGTATCTGTTGGCAAAATAATGCGAGAGAACTCTTGTCCCACTAGCGCCAACAGACGCTGTCTGGCCTTTATTATTGGCATGGCAAAACACTCCGGTCGGGTTACAACTGTTTTCTGCAGTTGGTGTGGGAGGAAAACCCATTCAATAATGGCCAGAGGGTCCGGTCGATTCTCATCCCATTGCAAAATTAAGGCATATGGCTGTGAAGTGGGGTTTTTTAATGAGCAGTTGAAAGGACACCTCTGGGTATATTCTGTTTGCCTGGCAACTCTCTATAGCCTGGGAGACCTTTTCTAGGGCGACTTGAGCCTCCAAAGTCAGGCTTCTTGGTGACAAAAGCGCTGGGTCTCCCTTAAGATGGGAGAACAGGGGGCTCAGTTCGTGATTCGGTATACCTAACAGTGGACGGATCCAATTTATTGCCCCCAGGAGCTTCTGCAGATCATTTAAAGTTTTCACAGTTACTTGCAACTTTACCTGTTGCGGAACAATCTTTTGTTCCATAATTCGCCACCCTAAGTAATTCCAGAGTGCTGTTTGTTGTATTTTTGGGGGGGCTATCTGTAACCCTGCAGTTTGTACTTGCTGATATAACATCTTAAGCACGTCCTGCATAGTCTGTTGAGCTTGCGCCGCAACAAGAGTATCATCCATATAATGATAAAGTACAACATCAGGAAAGGCTTTCCTAACAGGAGACAGGGCTTTAGCTACAAACCATTGGCATATGGTGGGGCTATTTTTCATTCCTTGAGGGAGGACTGTCCAATGATAGCGCCTGTAAGGTTCACTTACGTCAAGTGACGGCACCGAGAACGCCAATTTTGGTGCATCGTCTGGGTGTAGGGGAATAGTAAAAAAACAGTCTTTCAAATCGATAATGGTGAGGCACCAATTTTGGGGGATCATGGTGGGTGACGGCATATCGGGTTGTAACGTGCCCATGTCTTCCATCACATCATTTATTCTGCGCAGATCATGCAATAAACGCCGTTTCCCGCTCTTTTTCTGAATAACAAAAACAGGTGAATTCCACGGACTAGTAGTTAGGGACAATATGTCCCTCCTTCAATTGTTCTTCCACTAATTCATTAAGGTGGTGCAACTTTTTACAACCAGGTGCCACTGCTCCACCCAGACAGGCTTGTTAGTTTTCCGTGTAAGTTTTAAGGTGGTTTGCACTGCAGCGGCCCCTAAGAAAAATGTGACCCAATGTTTACTCCCCACTGACTCATACAATCACGACCCCGTAAGGTAATAGGTGCGGCGAGCACAAAGGGGCGAACCGAGGCCACACGGCCTTCAAGACCTTCAATTTGAATTAAATGTTTGCTCTGAAAGGGTATGGCATGTCCACCTATGCCCATTAACATTCTACACATTTGAGTTAACGGCCAGTCTGTAGGCCATCGATCCCTTGAAATGACTGTGACATCAGCTCCAGTGTCTAAAATCCCATCGAAACAGATGTAGCCTTTTTGCTGCAATGGCAGCTTGCATTTCATCACCGGCCAACCGGTAGTAACAGGTTGTGTCCACAAAATCTGCGGATGCCCGGTGGAACCAAACCCCGAGCCCTGCCTTTCTGTCTGGCTCGTTTTAGAGGGACAAGCAGTAAAGTAAACAAGTTGCGCAATGCAGGCAGCCCGACGGTGCATGGTGGTGTCGGAGTCCAGGCCATGATTTTTATTTCCGCCGTGTAGTCCGAGTCGATGACACCAGGGAGAACAAACAGACCCTGCAACGTGGTGGAAGATCAGCCTAAAAGCAGGGCACTTTTACCCCCGCCTAATGGCCCATGGACACCAGTAGGTATCAGGGAGACGGAGGAATCTGTAAGAGTTACTGATTCGGCGGCTGCCAGGTCCACTCCGGCACTGCCGCGGGTTCTTGCACACAGGCTGGAAGGGTTTGAAGAGGCGATGATCCTGGAGCCATTTGTGTCCTGGCCCGGTCCCAGGCAGGCGTGCTCCGCTGGCGGTTTCCCGATAAGGGCTTGCCATCCTTATCGTATTTCGAGCGGCATTGGTTTGCGTAGTGCCTACCCTTCTTACATCGCGGACAGATGTTTGGAAGTTTAGGCTTTTGTGCATTATGGCAATGTTTCTTAATGTGCCCTGGCTGCCCGCAGCCAAAGCATGTTTGATTGCCAGCTGTCATTGTAGCAAAGGCTGCTGCCATAACCTCAAACGTATGCTCCAGTGATCCTATCCAGTTACATGCTTCTATCATTTGAATGAGGTTAGGGTTTTCTAAAGGACGCAATACACGCTGGCAGTCTGTATTAGCATTTTCTACCACCAATTTTAGTAAAATAGTATTTTGGGCTTGCTCATTGGGTACTTGTTTATCTAAGCTTTCTCGCAGCCGATCTATAAAACTCACGTAGGATTCTTTCGCACCTTGTTTGATTTCCGTAAAGGACTTCTGCGGTTTTCCCACGTCGGGGACTTCTAAGAATGCTCGATAGGTCAGATTTTTAACATCATTGAGCACACCTCGTGGTATTTCTTGAGCTTGGCGATGGGGTGGTTGGAAGTTACCCGTCCCCGTTAGATGTTCCATCGTCATGGCAAAAGCAGGGTCGCGTGGACCCCAGTCCACATACCCTAGGCGCTGCATTTCTAAGAGACGCCTCCACGCAGCCTCCCATAAAGTATACTGTGTACCAGTGAGGATAAGCTGCGCAAGGGTTTTACAGTCATGGGGGTCAGAGTATATGATTTCATAATGGAACCAAACATGGAGGTGGAGTACGGCGATGACAAACCATAATCAAGCACTCCCCTTCGGAGTTCCTTCATAATACTAAAATTCAGAACTTCCCATTTCGGGACCTGATTCTCTTCATAAATTACTGGTGCAACAATTTTTTCTGCTACAGCTAATTCCCCAGCTGCTAATGCTTCCTGCCGAACCTTTCTCCAATTATTGTGTGGGTCGGGGGGGAACAGATTGGGTTCTTTATCGGGATCAACTTCTCCCAGGTCAAAAGGGTCCCCAGGCTGATCTTCCAGGTCTGGGCACAGCAAAGTAGCCGCGGGAGCGGGCGACTCCGTTTTTGGACCGCAGTGCTCACCTCCCTCTGTGCGCCTAGCGTCTTCCTGTTTTTTAAGCATTTCTAGGCCCTTTCTCCAAGGAGTTAAAAGCTCCCCCGCCAACTTGTCTGAACGTGTGGCTCTATCCCAAAGTTTCACACCAGCTTCATCCCATACCTTTGTGGTGAAAATGGAAGCAGTGTCTACCCCTGGGCACATTACAAATACCCGTTTCAACCGTTTTAACGAATGTGGGTCGACTGCAACATCATGGTTTTGTAAAAGACCCTCCATCAATTTAAGTACTGATTTTTCTTCACTAGATGCATTATTCTCCATAGTCCCCCACGGCTCACCTCTCTCAGAAGAGATGATTCAAGCCGGCTCCTGCTTCCTTTCAGCAGCACTTCAGTTCCATGGGGCTTGCCACCGGCCAGTCTCTTTTGACTCGGTTATTCGCGCCTCACACAGGGCACCATTTGTGGCAATTAGCAACACGGACTCCGCCGGAGGGTGAAGCGAAGACCTTTATTGCTATGACCATGCGTCTTTTATAATACTCTTATGGCCTCGGGTTAGTACTTTTCCGTCACGCATAACGCAACGCGAGCTAGTGCTTTTGCACGTCTACCTCCTTATTTCATGTTTCATGTCGTGACCATTACAGAGTTGCAAAGAGACAGTTACGTGCCCCGCAGTTGCTTAGGTTGGCATTCTTCTGAGACCACATCTTCTTCAGGATCCGTGTTCTCACAGGCTGTTTATACCTCCCACGGCTTTCGGCCCACTAATGCAAGGATGTCGGCCCCGCTGCTCCCCAGCTCCATATCCACAGCTTCTTCTTCCTCCACAGGAAGTTGGAGGCACCACCCCAAGTCCCACTTGAAATGAGAGTCAAACACAAGCTGGTCACTGATTGCAGTGGGAGTGGGGTGTCTCTGAGGGTCCCAGGGATAATTTAGGCAGTTCCCGAGAGCAGTTCCCGCCTCTTGCTGCATTACTCTATTCTTTGGAGTATTTCCTTTCTTTGATGGCCACGAGACGTCACACTGGGTCCCATTCCATAAGCTGTGTCCAGGGACACATTAGGGGGAGGGACCCATATCAGATCCTTTTCTGTGAACGGTAACCATCCCTTCTGAGGTTTCATTTTTTGCATGACACAGTTGACGTTAACATCTCGCACGGGTGGTAGAATCCCAGACAAATTCCTCTGTTCCACTTTCATAGACAGTGGGTGAAATTCATGGAAAGCAGTCCCATTCTAATCCCTTCCTGGGCTGATGTAGTGGGGGCCACAGTATCATTCCATGTACGTATAAATCCTTGTGTCAATTCCTAAGCTAAATTTGGGGGGGGGTCCTCCCCTCGTGTATTACCAGCGAGGCTGAGGGTGATGAGGATGGTTGCCCAAAACACCTTTCCCTATTATAACACATAAAAATCGCAATTATAACCAAACAAAAGACACACACACAATAATCCATAGAGTCAAAGTTTACATGGAGCCGGCGTTGCTTCCTCTAATAACCTGCAGGACATATACACGTAAAATACAAGGATTAGAAGGATGGGATTATCCACGGAGTACGAATATGATGGTCTTTTCCGTGGGCGTCGGTAGCCACCCCCGCGTAGCGATTCCGTGGGGTTTTTTGAATGAGGGGTCCTTCTCCTATGGTTGGGAGATCAAGCAAGACTGGCTGTCCTGGGGAGGGAAGGGCTTCTGTTGGATCTTTGCCTTCCCTGTTTCCTGGGAGCAGGGAAGGGGGGTCAGGACAGAAGGCCGTAAGTGGAGGACCCCCGTTCTTTCCCCACCTCTTAGGAGCTTTTGCTTTTCCGTTCCCGACCCTCCAACGGGGCAAAGAACAAAGTCAGCCGCCCTTGGTCGTGATAGCAACAGGTATAAGCAAGAGCCTCTCTGCACCCCATTCCTTGGCACCGACTATCAACACAGGTCTGATCCCTCTGAGAAGGAACAACCTCTGCTGCCCCTGGCAGCAAAGCAAGCGGCAGGGCCGTGTGGGGCAGGGACAGGCGGGGGGGGCACGGCCAGCTCAGCCCCGGCAGCCGGCACCCACCGGGGACAGACGCCCAGCACCGAGCCAGCCAGGAGGGAGGGAGAGAGGGGGCCCCGCATCGCCCCCCGCCTCCACACGCCAGGGAGCGGCCCCTCCCCAGCCCGCCACCCCAGAGCCCCGTCCGGGCACCCCAGAGCCCGACCCCCGCCCGGGCAGCCTTCCCCAGGGCGAGGGGCAGCACGGCGGGGCCCCGACGCCGCCTCCGCCCGGCGTCGGGATCGGGATCGGGATCGGGCTCCAGCCCCGCCGCTGCCGCTGCCCGCGCCCCCACGGCCGGCAGCGCCCCCCGCCCGCCTCCGCGAGGAGGGCGCCCGACCCCGCCCGCCGCTAATGAGCGGCTGTGGCCGCGGCTAATGAAGGAGGCGGCGGGGCCGCGGGTAACGAGCGCCCGGCGGCAGCCCCGTGCCCGCAGCCCCGGCCCCCCGCGGTTCCCCGCATCCTGCCCCCCCCGCACCGCACAGCGTCGCGCCCCCTCGGGACTCTGCCAGCGCCCACGGCTCCCCGCACCCCACGGCCAGGGACCCTGCGCCCACCTACGTGCCCCAGGGCACCGCTTCCCCACCCCCCTCTCCCCAAAGGCCCCCGCAGCCTCTCCCCCGCAGCCTGCGCTACCCACTCCCCGGGTCGCCCCAAGTGGGGACCAGGGGCCGGGGCCACTGCCAACAGCAGGAATGGCGGCAGGGCAAGGAGGGCTTTGCCTGGGACTTCTTCTCTTGTCATGGCACAGGGGAAAGCCAGGCAGGAGGCGAAGCAAAGCCCTGGGCGTGGGCAGGGTCAAAGACTTCAAGATTTTTGCCTTTTGGCCTATGAGTCCCTTTCCCTCCAGCAGGAAGGGGAGCAGAAGGTGTCCTGCTGCTTTGATGGCATCACGGCAGGGGTCAGTCACCTCAGAGCTCAGGCTTTGCTGGGGACCTCTTTGCTGTTGGGGACACCACTCTCCAGCAGCCCGTGAACCCCGCTGCTGCCCAGTGCCGTCCCCTGCGTCAGTGGGACCCCTCTGTGCACAGGGACCCCCTGCCCCCGGGGCGGCCGTGCCAGCACCCCCAGCCCCCTCCAGCCCCGGGAACCCCCAGCAAGAGGAAACCACAGCTCTGCAAACGCCGCGGGTGGCCAAGGCAACACAGAGAGAGCTTGGGTCTGAAGAACATACATACAACTCTTTATTAACAACACAACAGCTTTCAACAACTATTTACAAAACAACAACTCTGGAAAACTATTAACAAAATACCAACTCTCTAGAACTATTGAAAAAACCCAACTCTAAACAACTATTTACAGCGCTTCCTCTTGGATCCTCCTCTCCTTTGCCACCGCCGTTCCCCGCAGCTCTGCTGGCCCTGAAAGCAAAGCAAGCGGCAGGGCCCTTTGGCTAACGAGCAGTGCCCGCCGAGCAGAGCTGGGGTTCCCGAGCCGGCTCAGCGGCAGCAGCTGCTTCGGCTGGGGCTTGGCTCTGACGGGCATTCGATGGTCACAGCCCTGGGACACGCTGGGGAGAGCGGGACTCTGCCGCCAGTGCTGAGCCCTGGCTGGGCTCCGGGTGAGATTTGGGTGTCCTGGCCCCAAGAAACTGCTCCCATCCCAAAGCGGACGGGGGCTCAGGGCAGCGCGGTGGGGGCGGTTGTGCCGCCAGGACGAGGGCACCAGGCGCCGTATCCCTGCAGCAGAGACCACCCACCCCAGCCCCAACCCCAGCCCAGTGGCAGGAGACCCTCCCTCCCTACGGGCAGTGGGTGGGGAGCACGTGCCTGTGCTGCTGGGGGATCCGTGTCCATCGGCTCCTCCTCCTCCACATCTACCTCCATCTCTTCATCTTCAACCGGGTCGATCTCCATTTCTTCAGTTGTCCCCATGTCCACACTGCTGGGACCCTCCTCCAGAGCCTCCAGCGCAAGGTCACACATCCTGAGCCCAAAGGCAAGCAAAAAAGTGCATTCGTCCTGCCCTGGCCAGCAGTGGGACGGGGGCCTCGGCACCCCTGCCCCTCTCGCCACCCAAGGAGAGCCATGGGGCGATGGGACCCCTGGGCACATCCCCAGCAGGAGCTGGCTGGACCTGGGCGGCTCCTTGGCCACCAGCACCCACCAACAGTCCCGGGCCAGCGCCTGCAGCTGGAGGCTCCTCATCTTTTTCTCCTTCACTAATTTTGCATGCAGCAGGGTCTTCTGGATCTGCCAGAGCAGAGAGGGCAGGGGTGAGCAGCCCTGCTCCCTGCCCCGCGGGGCCCGGGCACAGACCCCGGCCCCCCACGTGCAGACCCCAGCCCCGCGCCTGCCTGGGCGCCCAGAAGCTTCTTACTCTGTGAAGCCACCCTTTGGGCTCGGTGCTGCTCCTCGTCCAGGGCTCGGCTCCTCTGGCTCCAGCCTGGAAATGGGCAGAGGAGGCATCGGCTCAGGCTCCGGGCAGCACCCGGCTGCTCCCGGCGAGCATCCCTGCGGCACCAGCCCGGGGCGCCCTGGGGTCTGCCGGGGACGTGTCCCCCTACGCAGGGATGCTCCATCCCAGAAGGGCATGAGCAGCCCAGGAGGGCTTCTGCCAGCCCCTGGCCTTGCAGGGCTTGGGGGAGAGGGCGAGCCAAGCTCCCGGCCCCCCGAGCTGCCCAGAGTGGGGTCCCCGCGCCATCCCCGCAGTGCCTGCTCCAGCCTGCCCAGGCAGTGGAGGGTGCCCACCTCCATGGAGCAGGGACGTACCTCGGGCAGCGCAATTGTCCTCCTCTTCTGGGCTTTCATGATGCCAGGGAGCAAAACAGAGAGGGGAAGAAGGTGCTGGGACCAGGCAGGAAGGGAAGGGCTGGGTTATGGGTTCAAGGCACAAGGAGCAGGGCAGAAGGGCTGTGGGGCGCAGGGCAGAAGGGTGCGTTGTGCCCGTCACCTGGTACTGGCAGTTGCAGATGGAACATGGGCCATGGCAACGGGATGCGCAGTGGGGATGGGGATGAGCCCCCTTAAAGTGGGCACAGCTTCATACGTACATACCCCAAAAGCTAATAATCCCAACACATTTCACTTCCTTCCTGTCCTAAGCTGTTCTTCCCAACCATCCCCTCATTGAACAAGTGGGGTTTGCCCAGAGCGTTGCAGACTGTCTGTGGGACGCTGGGGCAAGTGGTGCCCGTCCTTCCCAAAGAGATCTGGATGTACGGAAGTGCTAAGGAAAATCCCAGCCCGTCCTCATGGACAAGTGCCAGCCCAGTCTTCAGGCAGCCCCTGCCGGGCCTTTGGGCCAACCACCTCTCATCAGCCTCCGTTGCTGACGGTCTCATCACACAACGGCTCTTACAGGTCAGGAGGTGACCAGCCAGAAGAGAAGCCCAAAGGCCAAGCCCCAGAGCAAAGCCAGCGCCAATTCCAAACACCAATGGGCAAGTCCAGTTGACACCAAGAGGGTCAAGGCAGTCCACGGTCAGGGCTGGATCTTGTCCTTGTGGTGGCATTTGAGCCAAGGCAGCTCCTAGAGACCCCCCCAGCTCTGCTGGGACAGGACATTCCCCCCGCGCTGGCTCTGAAGACCCTCAGTGGGACCCTTGGAGGCTGGGCAGCGCTGAGGCAGGGGAGCAGCCCTTGCCCATGGCTGAGGCACCAGGAATTCCCAGGGCCCGGGCAGGTCCCTTCCAGGGCAGCCCAAGGGCCTTTGGGCTGGCACCTCCAGGGAGACCCTGGCTCCTGCTTCCAAGGTTGGGTCGTTTTCCGTCTCATACAGCCTTCAGGGTTTTGCAGTCCTGACAGCCCCGTGCCAACAAGTGCAATTATTCTCCCCCTCTTTTGAGAGCAGAAAACACGCACCAGAAGAACAGACAAGTGGACAAACATCCCACTGGGCAACGGCTTTGTCAGCGGAGATAGAAATAATCTGGATCAAGTACCAGGAGGTGTTCAGCACTTCCTGGTGTTTTTCTGCTTCCCACCGCTGAAAGCCCAAGCAGACGGGTTGGTTCAGGCGTCAGGGTCTCTCCAAGTTGTTGGAAATGCCTTGGGTCTTACTGAGCCAAGGGATGACCTTCCAAATTCTGTCCCACAGACAATATTTTAACCAGGCACAGACCCTGGTTTTCTCCAACGTAGAAGCTGAAGCCTGCTGGCATTGACACTGCTGCTGAGGACACCGACCAATCTCTTGGCTCCCCATTGCAACCTTTCTGAGCTGTGCTCCAGCCGACACTGACAGAGGACTTCAAGGAGTCTAGAAGTCCTCCGAAAGGTTCTGAGGAGATCTTCAGCTTGTCAAACCCCACCAACCCATCCAGCAGCAGTTTTTAGAGAGGACAGTCCTGGGCATTCTTCTCGGAAAATGCTGCCTATATTTAGGCTTTCATTCTTACCTGCTGTAATGCCTGGCTCCGTAGCAGTTACCTGTAGGTAGGCTGGAAGGCAACAGGGAGCATCTCTGCACCCCCACCTCCCCTTCATTTGCCACCAAAATCCCTTTCAACTTTGAGGGTATTGAGTTTGAAAAGTCCTTCACACATCCTCACAGGGAAGGGGCCTTTCAGGCTGTGGGGAACACAGTTTCCTCACCCATTCCTGCATGGCGGATGTTCCCCTGGCCCAGCAGCTCTGGAAAACTGTTGCCACATCAGTTGCTTTTTCCAGGAGCTCCTCCGTTTGCCCCAGCCCTCGTAGGAAAGCAGAGAAGTGTGTTAAAGCCACATCAGCTCCTCAGTTCCTTGGTCTACTCTGCTCAAGTGTCACATCTGCTTTTGTGGGGGCATCAGCCCCTGGGCACGTGGAAGAGCATTGGCTTTGGAGGAGCAGTCAAGGCGTGAGAAGGACAGGGGGTGCAGGGAGAGGCTCAAGGGGTGAAAGGGAAGGAGTGGGGAGACTGCAGCAGACACCTCTGTGCATGTAGGGGGTGCTCCATATGCATGTTTGTGCTTCTCTGGGCATGAGAGAAGAAGTTCCTGGAGAAACATTAGTGGGGAGAAGAGGAGATTTGTTACCCTGTGTGACTCCATGTCTGCATGGGAAGGTGTTCCTGCACCAGGAGGAGCACCTGATCATGTGTCTGTTACTGTGCAGGGTGGATGAGGTGCGCAGGTGGCCAAGAAGGCAAACAGCATCCTGGCCTGTGTCAGGAGCAGCGTGACCAGCAGGACTGGGGCAGTGACTGTCCCCCTGTACTGGGCACTGGGGAGGTCCTACGTAGAGTGCTGTGTCCAGTTTTGGGCCCCTCACCACAGAAAAAAAAAAAAGACATTGAGGTGCTGGAGCGTGTCCAGAGAAGGGCAACGGAGCTGGTGAGGGGTCTGGAGCACGAGTCTTGTGAGGAGAGGCTGAGGGAGCCGGGGGTGCTCAGCCTGGAGAAAAGGAGGCTGAGGGGAGACCTTCTCGCTCTCTACAACTCCCTGAAAGGAAGGTGTAGCCGGGGGGGGTCGGTCTCTTCTCCCAAGGAACAGACAATGGGACAAGAGGAAACGGCCTCGAGTTGCGCCAGGGGAGGTTTAGATCGATATTAGGAAAAATTTCTTCACTGAAAGGGTTGTCAAACATTGGACCAGGCTGTCCAGGGAAGTGGCGCAATCGCCATCCCTGGAGGTATTTAAAAGCCAGGCAGGTGTGGTGCTGAGGGACATGAGTTAGTGGTGGAGTTGACAGTGTTAGGTTAATGGTTGGACTTGATGATCTGAAAGGTCCCTTCCAACCTGGACAATCCTGTGATTCTAAAGAGAGAAGGGCTCCCCAGAGAGCAGTCAAGAAGAGCAGCAACTGGATTTTCAGGTGAGTGTCCCCTGAACATCCTCTCCTCTATGGCAGGGGGTTCCCAACACTTCTCCTGCGTAATAACTGCATGCTTCTCAGCATCTTCTCAAAAGGCCTCCAGCTCCTCAGGATAGCCCAGCACAGCATCACACGGCAGGATAAACCCAGTCCCGGTCCACACCACAGCATCATCCGGGGCAGCCCCAAAGGTCTTCAAGTTTTCCTGCATGTGCCAGTAGACAGGCCAGAGTGCGGGACCCACCTCGCCCGTGTCCCTGCACCCTGCCAGCTCTCTCAGCTGCTCTCACACTCTCTCTGGTGGCTCAGTCCCAGTTTCTTCTCTGCCTCTGGCACAAAGGCGTCAGTCAGGTGCATGGCAAGCCCCACCAGCGGCTGGTACTGGGTGGGGCTTTGAGCAACCTGGTCTGGTGGGAGGTGTCCCTGCCCAGGGCAGGAGGTTGGAACGAGATGGTATTTAAGGTCCTGTCCAACTCTTAACCGTTCTGGTAGGTGAAGGTGTAACTGCTCAGCGACAGTAGTTAGTGACCAAGGAGTGCTCTGGCACGGAAGGTGAGGATGCCCAACTGCAGAGAGGGTTAAACTGGCTGGGAGCAGGAGCCCGAGGGACATTGACTCCTTTCAGGAAGTGAAACTTCTCTTGATGATGAGGTAGGAAGCTCAGCAGCCTTGGCTTGTAGCCAACATGCAAAGAATTCGCTGAGGGACCACCTTTGGCCAGCGGGGCTGGTGCCAGGGGACAAACCCGCGCTCACAGGATTGGTGCCTCGGGGCTGGTGTGCGCGGGGTCTTGCAACTCAAGGCTCCCCGTAGAACCGCTTCTGGTGGTAGGACCCTGCCCAAGGCGTTGTTCATTACAGCTTTTGGTATTTAAGCTGTTACAGCAGGAGCTGCCCCCTGAGCGCTCACACCCCGTTCATGGTGTCTCTCCACACACAATCACTCACTCACAGGCGCTTCCTCCTCCTTCAGGCTCAACCCTCGGTTTCCCGCGGTAGAGTCTCAGGCATTGGATTTTATAAAATAGTTAATTTGATTGGAAGGTACAGGAGCAAGAACAGCCCGGGCTGGGTGCCTCCAAAGAGAGGGACCCCAGACAAAGGAGTCCCTGGGCAATGGTGCCCTTGTGACCCACACACCGCCCCTCACGCATCATTCACACACCATCCACGTGTCTTCTAGCCCAATGGTGATTTTTGGTCTGGGGTCTTCTAACATCTTATTGAATTCTCTTCCTGTGTCCAGGGAGGCTGGCTCTGATCTTGTTGATTTGCGGTTTCAGCAGACGGTTGGAGCCTCCATATCTTCTGGTCTACGCCCCTTGTGCACCTCCATTTGCTGGCAGAACACGGGGAACCAAAAAGTCCCAGACTTGGGAAAAACACTACCAAAACATCACAGAATCACAGAATCGTCAGGGTTGGAAAGGACCTCTGAGATCACCGAGTCCAACCATACACACACAAAAAAAACCCCTACAATCTTGGGCACCAGAGCATGCCCTGAAGTGCCACATCTACACGTTTCTTAAATACCTCCAGGGATGGTGACTCCACCACCTCCCCGGTCGGGCTGTTCCAGTGCCTGACGACTCTCTCAGTAAAGTAATTCTTCCTAACATCTAATCTAAACCTCCCCTGCCGCAACTTCAGACCATTTCCTCTGGTCCTGTCATTATTCCCTTGGGAAAAGATGTCAACCCCCACCCCTCTACACCCTCCTCTCAGGTAGTTGTAGAGGGCAATGAGGTCTCCCCTCAGCCTCCTCTTCTCCAAACTAAACATGCCCAGTTCCCTCAGCCTCTCCTCCTATGACTTGTTCTCTACACCCCTCACCAGCTTGGTAGCTCTCCTATCAAAAAGTGAGCTATCAAAACACTTTCCCACACTAGAAGACTAAACCCAGCACTGTACCAGCTGCTGGGAAAATCACTAAGGAAAAGAACGATCGCAGCCTAAAGGCTTCAGCAAATCCAGCTGCTCCTGCTCAGTAAAGCTGAGCAAACAGCCCAAATCACACCGTATTATAACCCTAAGTAATTTATTCAATTAAAACTTGCTTATTTAGGCTAAACAACTAAGATCCCTCAATGTAAGTTCAAATTCGCCTCGGGGGTAAAATAAGGGGTACGTGGTGACCAGGCAGAGGGGGGAGCAGGCTGAGGCTGCTGGTGCTCTTTGTGGGAGTGCTGGGGCCCGATCCGCGTGGCTGCCCGTATATACGTGCGTCTGTTCTATAGGTGCACCGGCGCCTCTGCCTGCTGGAAACACGCCTTGGGCTCCACAGCTGGCTGGACCTGCGGGCCTGGAGCTGCGGTGGCCTCATCTCTCTTCTCTCAGGCTGCTGGATGCAGCAACTCCTAACAGAGGTGATGAGGACAAAGCTCTTTCCGTGGTCCCGTGCCCTGGACTTGCCCCCGGTCTCCAGCCAGGGGATGTGAGAAAAGGCTCTGCAGAGGAGGGCCCAGGAGTCCAACGTGCCCACGGACGGGTCTGGTGGCAGTGCCACCAACTCTGTCCTGGGCTGCGCCAGCCGGGGTACAGCCAGCAGGGTCAGCCAGGGGGGTCACTGGGCAGTGGTGAGGCCAGAGCAGCTTGGTGTCCCTCAGTCCAGTGTGGACAGCGGGAGCTGTTGAGATGAATGGGCCTGAAGGGACCAAGGAGGTGCCAAGAACTGGTTGAGCCTGGAGGAGATAAAAGGGGGGTTAAGGCAGGAGACAGGGCCAGAAGAGGTGTCCCACAAAAGGAGAAGGCCATAGGGCACCCTGCAGCAAAACTTCTCCTACCCCGCTATATCCCCAGGGGAGACCAAAAGGGCTGAAAAGGGAAGAAATGAAAGGGTAGAGAGGGTCTAGGGGTGACCACAGGGGACAGCTGAGTCTTGCGTGAAGAGGCAAAATACTTTTCGCAGAAAATAAACCCCCTTGCGTTCTAACACTCCTCACCGAGGTGGGAGGCTAGGGGCGGCTAGGTTTAAATCCTGAGGGATGCCCAATTCACCACTATCAGTCCAGTCGCGTTTAATATATTAAACTATCACGATTCTGGATACACTGACAGTGGACTGCACCTTCAGTCTAGTCGTGCTCACGAACTAGCATGGCCGCACTTCAGCGTCTGGTCGCGTTCAGTGAGAAACCAAAATGGCTAGCTACTTAAACAGTGCACTTTATTTAAGCAACAAATATAAAGGTTCTTTGCATTTGCCGGTGATAAGTACAGTCTGCAAAGCACGTGCAAGTAAAAGAAAAAATGTTAATGGTACAAAGCACGTGACAAAGTTCCAAACAATACAGCCTGGCTATAAATGTAACAAAAATAACCCTCTAGAGAGATTTCTAAGTTCCCCGAGGAAGCACTCGGTATAGTCTAAGTCTTACCCACAGGCGTCCCTATGGGGGGGAAGAAAGGCTCAGCCCCTCGACTGGTCCTGCAAGTCAAAGGCAGTCTGTGATGGGGTCCTCCCTGACCTCTTCACGATGGTGTCTTCCCTAGCATCCCCCCTTTCTCGGGTTATTTTTATATTATTTTTTTACCTTCAAGGTGGAGTTTGAGTGACTCTAGTCATACATACCTTTATTATGATTGGCGTAAAATTCTCTCGCCTCACATGACAGACTGTTGGCTCAGGGTAGCAAGCATGCCGCTTATCACTTCCATAGGATCACTTTGTTCCCATTCTGCTGCGTAATCACAGAGCTTGGCCGTTGAATCTTCACTCCACTCCATCCTCCGTGTTGCTTTTGCAAGCAATATTGTTCAGGGAGTCATAGATGTAGCGGATTCCTTGCATACCAGCTGCTGCTGTGTTCCACCCTGGAAATGTTTCGATTTTATACCTTTCCTTAATGTGTGAACAATGCTATATATTTCTAATAAAAATTGTATTTTAGGAATTATTCCACATTATCTACCCCGTGACTATAGTCACTCAAGCTCCACGATATTCAAAACTGATTGGGAATATCACAGATGCTCTTGTGGTGAGGGTTGTCGAGTACAAGTATATCTTGTGGAGCTATCAAGTGAGTTAAATTTTTCATCATAATCCAAAGTCTAACATACAAAGCGATTGTCAAAGCAAAACACAGTACAGTGAGTATTAACAAAACAACAACAGGGTGGAGCATCTTGTTAAGGATTCCTGTAGTCGTCGTCGACCATCCAAAAAGAGTGTCCCACCATTCATGTTCTCCATCCCTTTTGATTCTTTCCAACACTCGGTGTATCTCCTCGACATTGTGGTGGACAGTAATCAGAGTCTTTTGTCCGTTTTCTTGGGCTTTTTTCAACAGTCGCTTCAAGTCATTATGTTGTAGCAGCTTCTTCACCAATGTAATGTTCGTCCCAATAGGGGCAAATAATAAATCACGAATTAGCATATAGTTAGACTGTAGAATTGTAGATGTGACAGGAGCTGAATAATTGAAATCACATCCAACAATGTTAGTAAAGTTACAAGCACAAAGATTTGAGTGATTATTCATATTTACTGCTACGTTACCTACAAACACAAAACTACAAGGAGATCTCATGCAGACACACCCTTTCCCAATATATACAAGCACAGTTTCTGGAGTTTCATCAGGATGTATCTCAAAATGACAAACATTTTGGTCAGTGTCAAGACAAAAGTCTTGTGCCTTGAGGGTATTACTCTCACAAATGAATCCTTGTTGGTCTCGTGTGATGCATGCATCAACATCAACAGTTTGCCATTTATTTTTATTTTGTTGTGCCCACACCCTATGTTATATTGGATAGAGTATGGCTCCTTGGTGATTCAACCCCAGCGCAATGATTGGGTATATGGTGTATACGGAAGCATTGAGTATTGTTAAGACGAAAGCAGTGGCTTTGCTCTCAGTGGGATCGTAGGTGAAATTAACCAGATACCACCAGGACTGAAATTTCTTTTCAAACTCAATTGCATTATCCCATATTACTTTTCGAATTTCAGTGGGCAAAGTGTTTTCTTCGCCTTCCCTTATAAATGCGGCTGCCATCGATTGCATCCACAGTTGGGCTTGGATACAACCAAGACCCAAAGAAATATTGTTTTGGGCCGTATCAAGTGCATTTGTGATCAGATGGTGGTCCTTTTCATTTGTTTCTTCCCACTGAGGTAATATATTTGATAAAAGCCATTGGTGGTTCCCCAAGGCTGATAAAGAAGGTCCCAGCACCTTCTTCCCCTCTCTGTTTTGCTCCCTGGCATCATGAAAGCCCAGAAGAGGAGGACAATTGCGCTGCCCGAGGTACGTCCCTGCTCCATGGAGGTGGACACCCCCACTGCCTGGGCAGGCTAGAGCTGGCACTGCGGGGATGGCACCGGGACCCCACTCTGGGCAGCTCGGGGGGCCGGGAGCTTGGCTCGCCCTCTCCCCCAAGCCCTGCAAGGCCAGAGGCTGGCAGAAGCCCTCCTGGGCTGCTCATGCCCTTCTGGGATGGAGCATCCCTGCGTAGGGGGACACGTCCCCGGCGGACCCCAGGGCGCCCCGGGCTGGTGCCGCAGGGATGCTCGCCGGGAGCAGCCGGGTGCTGCCCGGAGCCTGAGCCGATGCCTCCTCTGCCCATTTCCAGGCTGGAGCCAGAGGAGCCGAGCCCTGGACGAGGAGCAGCACCGAGCCCAAAGGGTGGCTTCACAGATTAAGGAGCTTCTGGGCGCCCAGGCAGGCGTGGGGCTGGGGTCTGCACGTGGGGGGCCGGGGTCTGTGCCCGGGCCCCGCGGGGCAGGGAGCAGGGCTGCTCACCCCTGCCCTCTCTGCTCTGGCAGATCCAGAAGACCCTGCTGCATGCAAAATTAGTGAAGGAGAAAAAGATGAGGAGCCTCCAGCTGCAGGCGCTGGCCCGGGACTGTTGGTGGGTGCTGGTGGCCAAGGAGCCGCCCAGGTCCAGCCAGCTCCTGCTGGGGATGTGCCCAGGGGTCCCATCGCCCCATGGCTCTCCTTGGGTGGCGAGAGGGGCAGGGGTGCCGAGGCCCCCGTCCCACTGCTGGCCAGGGCAGGACGAATGCACTTTTTTGCTTGCCTTTGGGCTCAGGATGTGTGACCTTGCGCTGGAGGCTCTGGAGGAGGGTCCCAGCAGTGTGGACATGGGGACAACTGAAGAAATGGAGATCGACCCGGTTGAAGATGAAGAGATGGAGGTAGATGTGGAGGAGGAGGAGCCGATGGACACGGATCCCCCAGCAGCACAGGCACGTGCTCCCCACCCACTGCCCGTAGGGAGGGAGGGTCTCCTGCCACTGGGCTGGGGTTGGGGCTGGGGTGGGTGGTCTCTGCTGCAGGGATACGGCGCCTGGTGCCCTCGTCCTGGCGGCACAACCGCCCCCACCGCGCTGCCCTGAGCCCCCGTCCGCTTTGGGATGGGAGCAGTTTCTTGGGGCCAGGACACCCAAATCTCACCCGGAGCCCAGCCAGGGCTCAGCACTGGCGGCAGAGTCCCGCTCTCCCCAGCGTGTCCCAGGGCTGTGACCATCGAATGCCCGTCAGAGCCAAGCCCCAGCCGAAGCAGCTGCTGCCGCTGAGCCGGCTCGGGAACCCCAGCTCTGCTCGGCGGGCACTGCTCGTTAGCCAAAGGGCCCTGCCGCTTGCTTTGCTTTCAGGGCCAGCAGAGCTGCGGGGAACGGCGGTGGCAAAGGAGAGGAGGATCCAAGAGGAAGCGCTGTAAATAGTTGTTTAGAGTTGGGTTTTTTCAATAGTTCTAGAGAGTTGGTTTTTTGTTAATAGTTTTCCAGAGTTGTTGTTTTGTAAATAGTTGTTGAAAGCTGTTGTGTTGTTAATAAAGAGTTGTATGTATGTTCTTCAGACCCAAGCTCTCTCTGTGTTGCCTTGGCCACCCGCGGCGTTTGCAGAGCTGTGGTTTCCTCTTGCTGGGGGTTCCCGGGGCTGGAGGGGGCTGGGGGTGCTGGCACGGCCGCCCCGGGGGCAGGGGGGTCCCTGTGCACAGAGGGGTCCCACTGACGCAGGGGACGGCACTGGGCAGCAGCGGGGTTCACGGGCTGCTGGAGAGTGGTGTCCCCAACAGCAAAGAGGTCCCCAGCAAAGCCTGAGCTCTGAGGTGACTGACCCCTGCCGTGATGCCATCAAAGCAGCAGGACACCTTCTGCTCCCCTTCCTGCTGGAGGGAAAGGGACTCATAGGCCAAAAGGCAAAAATCTTGAAGTCTTTGACCCTGCCCACGCCCAGGGCTTTGCTTCTCCTCCTGCCTGGCTTTCCCCTGTGCCATGACAAGAGAAGAAGTCCCAGGCAAAGCCCTCCTTGCCCTGCCGCCATTCCTGCTGTTGGCAGTGGCCCCGGCCCCTGGTCCCCACTTGGGGCGACCCGGGGAGTGGGTAGCGCAGGCTGCGGGGGAGAGGCTGCGGGGGCCTTTGGGGAGAGGGGGGTGGGGAAGCGGTGCCCTGGGGCACGTAGGTGGGCGCAGGGTCCCTGGCCGTGGGGTGCGGGGAGCCGTGGGCGCTGGCAGAGTCCCGAGGGGGCGCGACGCTGTGCGGTGCGGGGGGGGCAGGATGCGGGGAACCGCGGGGGGCCGGGGCTGCGGGCACGGGGCTGCCGCCGGGCGCTCGTTACCCGCGGCCCCGCCGCCTCCTTCATTAGCCGCGGCCACAGCCGCTCATTAGCGGCGGGCGGGGTCGGGCGCCCTCCTCGCGGAGGCGGGCGGGGGGCGCTGCCGGCCGTGGGGGCGCGGGCAGCGGCAGCGGCGGGGCTGGAGCCCGATCCCGATCCCGATCCCGACGCCGGGCGGAGGCGGCGTCGGGGCCCCGCCGTGCTGCCCCTCGCCCTGGGGAAGGCTGCCCGGGCGGGGGTCGGGCTCTGGGGTGCCCGGACGGGGCTCTGGGGTGGCGGGCTGGGGAGGGGCCGCTCCCTGGCGTGTGGAGGCGGGGGGCGATGCGGGGCCCCCCTCTCTCCCTCCCTCCTGGCTGGCTCGGTGCTGGGCGTCTGTCCCCGGTGGGTGCCGGCTGCCGGGGCTGAGCTGGCCGTGCCCCCCCCGCCTGTCCCTGCCCCACACGGCCCTGCCGCTTGCTTTGCTGCCAGGGGCAGCAGAGGTTGTTCCTTCTCAGAGGGATCAGACCTGTGTTGATAGTCGGTGCCAAGGAATGGGGTGCAGAGAGGCTCTTGCTTATACCTGTTGCTATCACGACCAAGGGCGGCTGACTTTGTTCTTTGCCCCGTTGGAGGGTCGGGAACGGAAAAGCAAAAGCTCCTAAGAGGTGGGGAAAGAACGGGGGTCCTCCACTTACGGCCTTCTGTCCTGACCCCCCTTCCCTGCTCCCAGGAAACAGGGAAGGCAAAGATCCAACAGAAGCCCTTCCCTCCCCAGGACAGCCAGTCTTGCTTGATCTCCCAACCATAGGAGAAGGACCCCTCATTCAAAAAACCCCACGGAATCGCTACGCGGGGGTGGCTACCGACGCCCACGGAAAAGACCATCATATTCGTACTCCGTGGATAATCCCATCCTTCTAATCCTTGTATTTTACGTGTATATGTCCTGCAGGTTATTAGAGGAAGCAACGCCGGCTCCATGTAAACTTTGACTCTATGGATTATTGTGTGTGTGTCTTTTGTTTGGTTATAATTGCGATTTTTATGTGTTATAATAGGGAAAGGTGTTTTGGGCAACCATCCTCATCACCCTCAGCCTCGCTGGTAATACACGAGGGGAGGACCCCCCCCCAAATTTAGCTTAGGAATTGACACAAGGATTTATACGTACATGGAATGATACTGTGGCCCCCACTACATCAGCCCAGGAAGGGATTAGAATGGGACTGCTTTCCATGAATTTCACCCACTGTCTATGAAAGTGGAACAGAGGAATTTGTCTGGGATTCTACCACCCGTGCGAGATGTTAACGTCAACTGTGTCATGCAAAAAATGAAACCTCAGAAGGGATGGTTACCGTTCACAGAAAAGGATCTGATATGGGTCCCTCCCCCTAATGTGTCCCTGGACACAGCTTATGGAATGGGACCCAGTGTGACGTCTCGTGGCCATCAAAGAAAGGAAATACTCCAAAGAATAGAGTAATGCAGCAAGAGGCGGGAACTGCTCTCGGGAACTGCCTAAATTATCCCTGGGACCCTCAGAGACACCCCACTCCCACTGCAATCAGTGACCAGCTTGTGTTTGACTCTCATTTCAAGTGGGACTTGGGGTGGTGCCTCCAACTTCCTGTGGAGGAAGAAGAAGCTGTGGATATGGAGCTGGGGAGCAGCGGGGCCGACATCCTTGCATTAGTGGGCCGAAAGCCGTGGGAGGTATAAACAGCCTGTGAGAACACGGATCCTGAAGAAGATGTGGTCTCAGAAGAATGCCAACCTAAGCAACTGCGGGGCACGTAACTGTCTCTTTGCAACTCTGTAATGGTCACGACATGAAACATGAAATAAGGAGGTAGACGTGCAAAAGCACTAGCTCGCGTTGCGTTATGCGTGACGGAAAAGTACTAACCCGAGGCCATAAGAGTATTATAAAAGACGCATGGTCATAGCAATAAAGGTCTTCGCTTCACCCTCCGGCGGAGTCCGTGTTGCTAATTGCCACAAATGGTGCCCTGTGTGAGGCGCGAATAACCGAGTCAAAAGAGACTGGCCGGTGGCAAGCCCCATGGAACTGAAGTGCTGCTGAAAGGAAGCAGGAGCCGGCTTGAATCATCTCTTCTGAGAGAGGTGAGCCGTGGGGGACTATGGAGAATAATGCATCTAGTGAAGAAAAATCAGTACTTAAATTGATGGAGGGTCTTTTACAAAACCATGATGTTGCAGTCGACCCACATTCGTTAAAACGGTTGAAACGGGTATTTGTAATGTGCCCAGGGGTAGACACTGCTTCCATTTTCACCACAAAGGTATGGGATGAAGCTGGTGTGAAACTTTGGGATAGAGCCACACGTTCAGACAAGTTGGCGGGGGAGCTTTTAACTCCTTGGAGAAAGGGCCTAGAAATGCTTAAAAAACAGGAAGACGCTAGGCGCACAGAGGGAGGTGAGCACTGCGGTCCAAAAACGGAGTCGCCCGCTCCCGCGGCTACTTTGCTGTGCCCAGACCTGGAAGATCAGCCTGGGGACCCTTTTGACCTGGGAGAAGTTGATCCCGATAAAGAACCCAATCTGTTCCCCCCCGACCCACACAATAATTGGAGAAAGGTTCGGCAGGAAGCATTAGCAGCTGGGGAATTAGCTGTAGCAGAAAAAATTGTTGCACCAGTAATTTATGAAGAGAATCAGGTCCCGAAATGGGAAGTTCTGAATTTTAGTATTATGAAGGAACTCCGAAGGGGAGTGCTTGATTATGGTTTGTCATCGCCGTACTCCACCTCCATGTTTGGTTCCATTATGAAATCATATACTCTGACCCCCATGACTGTAAAACCCTTGCGCAGCTTATCCTCACTGGTACACAGTATACTTTATGGGAGGCTGCGTGGAGGCGTCTCTTAGAAATGCAGCGCCTAGGGTATGTGGACTGGGGTCCACGTGACCCTGCTTTTGCCATGACGATGGAACATCTAACGGGGACGGGTAACTTCCAACCACCCCATCGCCAAGCTCAAGAAATACCACGAGGTGTGCTCAATGATGTTAAAAATCTGACCTATCGAGCATTCTTAGAAGTCCCCGACGTGGGAAAACCGCAGAAGTCCTTTACGGAAATCAAACAAGGTGCGAAAGAATCCTACGTGAGTTTTATAGATCGGCTGCGAGAAAGCTTAGATAAACAAGTACCCAATGAGCAAGCCCAAAATACTATTTTACTAAAATTGGTGGTAGAAAATGCTAATACAGACTGCCAGCGTGTATTGCGTCCTTTAGAAAACCCTAACCTCATTCAAATGATAGAAGCATGTAACTGGATAGGATCACTGGAGCATACGTTTGAGGTTATGGCAGCAGCCTTTGCTACAATGACAGCTGGCAATCAAACATGCTTTGGCTGCGGGCAGCCAGGGCACATTAAGAAACATTGCCATAATGCACAAAAGCCTAAACTTCCAAACATCTGTCCGCGATGTAAGAAGGGTAGGCACTACGCAAACCAATGCCGCTCGAAATACGATAAGGATGGCAAGCCCTTATCGGGAAACCGCCAGCGGAGCACGCCTGCCTGGGACCGGGCCAGGACACAAATGGCTCCAGGATCATCGCCTCTTCAAACCCTTCCAGCCTGTGTGCAAGAACCCGCGGCAGTGCCGGAGTGGACCTGGCAGCCGCCGAATCAGTAACTCTTACAGATTCCTCCGTCTCCCTGATACCTACTGGTGTCCATGGGCCATTAGGCGGGGGTAAAAGTGCCCTGCTTTTAGGCTGATCTTCCACCACGTTGCAGGGTCTGTTTGTTCTCCCTGGTGTCATCGACTCGGACTACACGGCGGAAATAAAAATCATGGCCTGGACTCCGACACCACCATGCACCGTCGGGCTGCCTGCATTGCGCAACTTGTTTACTTTACTGCTTGTCCCTCTAAAACGAGCCAGACAGAAAGGCAGGGCTCGGGGTTTGGTTCCACCGGGCATCCGCAGATTTTGTGGACACAACCTGTTACTACCGGTTGGCCGGTGATGAAATGCAAGCTGCCATTGCAGCAAAAAGGCTACATCTGTTTCGATGGGATTTTAGACACTGGAGCTGATGTCACAGTCATTTCAAGGGATCGATGGCCTACAGACTGGCCGTTAACTCAAATGTGTAGAATGTTAATGGGCATAGGTGGACATGCCATACCCTTTCAGAGCAAACATTTAATTCAAATTGAAGGTCTTGAAGGCCGTGTGGCCTCGGTTCGCCCCTTTGTGCTCGCCGCACCTATTACCTTACGGGGTCGTGATTGTATGAGTCAGTGGGGAGTAAACATTGGGTCACATTTTTCTTAGGGGCCGCTGCAGTGCAAACCACCTTAAAACTTACACGGAAAACTAACAAGCCTGTCTGGGTGGAGCAGTGGCACCTGGTTGTAAAAAGTTGCACCACCTTAATGAATTAGTGGAAGAACAATTGAAGGAGGGACATATTGTCCCTAACTACTAGTCCGTGGAATTCACCTGTTTTTGTTATTCAGAAAAAGAGCGGGAAACGGCGTTTATTGCATGATCTGCGCAGAATAAATGATGTGATGGAAGACATGGGCACGTTACAACCCGATATGCCGTCACCCACCATGATCCCCCAAAATTGGTGCCTCACCATTATCGATTTGAAAGACTGTTTTTTTACTATTCCCCTACACCCAGACGATGCACCAAAATTGGCGTTCTCGGTGCCGTCACTTGACGTAAGTGAACCTTACAGGCGCTATCATTGGACAGTCCTCCCTCAAGGAATGAAAAATAGCCCCACCATATGCCAATGGTTTGTAGCTAAAGCCCTGTCTCCTGTTAGGAAAGCCTTTCCTGATGTTGTACTTTATCATTATATGGATGATACTCTTGTTGCGGCGCAAGCTCAACAGACTATGCAGGACGTGCTTAAGATGTTATATCAGCAAGTACAAACTGCAGGGTTACAGATAGCCCCCCCAAAAATACAACAAACAGCACTCTGGAATTACTTAGGGTGGCGAATTATGGAACAAAAGATTGTTCCGCAACAGGTAAAGTTGCAAGTAACTGTGAAAACTTTAAATGATCTGCAGAAGCTCCTGGGGGCAATAAATTGGATCCGTCCACTGTTAGGTATACCGAATCACGAACTGAGCCCCCTGTTCTCCCATCTTAAGGGAGACCCAGCGCTTTTGTCACCAAGAAGCCTGACTTTGGAGGCTCAAGTCGCCCTAGAAAAGGTCTCCCAGGCTATAGAGAGTTGCCAGGCAAACAGAATATACCCAGAGGTGTCCTTTCAACTGCTCATTAAAAAACCCCACTTCACAGCCATATGCCTTAATTTTGCAATGGGATGAGAATCGACCGGACCCTCTGGCCATTATTGAATGGGTTTTCCTCCCACACCAACTGCAGAAAACAGTTGTAACCCGACCGGAGTGTTTTGCCATGCCAATAATAAAGGCCAGACAGCGTCTGTTGGCGCTAGTGGGACAAGAGTTCTCTCGCATTATTTTGCCAACAGATACTCAGGTACTGCAATGGCTTCTTCAAACTTCAGTTCTTTTCCAGACAGCAACAATGGAATTTCCAGGGGAATTAAGCATACATAGCCCGAGCCATAAACTGCTTCAACAAGACTTTACGCTATATGAACTCCCGAAAGTTAGTCATGCGCCTCTGCAGACTATAACCATCTTTACAAATGGCTCCGGCAAAACCGGCCGATCTGTTATAGTATGGCAAAACCCTGAGACGAAAACTTGGGTTTCAGATGTGTGTCGGGTTGAGGGCTCTCCGCAGATCATTGAGCTTGCCGCTGTAGTTCGAGCTTTTCAAAAATGGAAAACCCCTGTAAATATAATTACTGACTCTGCCTATGTGGCCAGGCTAGTGCCACGCTTAGAAAATGCTTGCTTGAAAGAAACTTCTAACCCATTGTTGTATTCACTGTTATGGCAATTGTTATGCTTACTAAATGATAGAAAACATCCTTATTTTATTATGCACATCCGCGCGCATACCAGACTTCCGGGACTGTTGATAGAAGGAAATCGCCGTGCGGACGCTTTGACTCTTGCAGCGCAAATAACACCGCAAGCAGTCGAACAGGCGCGTCTTTCGCATGCCTTCTTCCGTCAAAACGCAAGGGCGCTACAGAAGACATTCTCCCTCACCTCGTCACAGGCAAAAACCACTGTTACCGCTTGCCTAGATTGTCAGCGCTTCCACCCCTCTCCGCCAGCTGCGGGCGTTAACCCGAGGGGTCTTACCGCCCTGGAGCTGTGGCTCCGTAGCAGTTACCTGTATGTAGTATATGGGACTGGTGGATTTCTGCAGCACCAAACCTCATCAAGAGGCAGACCCTGGAGTTTACAGTGGCTTCTACAGGCTCCTTGTAGCTGAGCTGGATGTAACACAGCTGTAGAGAGCCCTTGGAAAAGAGAGGGAAAAGGCAGTTTGCAGAAAAAGCCATCAATGGCAAGATTTGCCGTCATTTCTGGTCAGTGCTGCTATTGCTGCAGCTGACATTGTTCACAAGAGCCTCCCAAGATCTCAGAGCTGTGTTTGGAGTGAGTCTTTTCCTTCAGGTGGTCCCATCTCCACTGGTCTCCATCTCCATCAGTCAGGTGCCTGCCAGGGACAGGGCTCTGGCACCAGAAGTGAAGCCTTTGCTGACTGGTTTTGAGGATGCTGGGGGTGGCCTGAAGACCTCAAGCAGTGTTGTGTTGTTCTTGTGGTCTCCTTCTCTTGCGGGTCCACTTGATAAGGGCACAAGCCCTTATCTTTTCAGAGCAGGAGTGCACTAAGTGGAGACCCGGGGGCAATGGCCAGGCCCCCTCCTCATGACCAGGGGCACTGGCCCCCTCTACCAGACCTCGCCTGTGATGTGTCCAAAGGCTGGAAGGCAACAGGGAGCATCTCTGCACCCCCACCTCCCCTTCATTTGCCACCAAAATCCCTTTCAACTTTGAGGGTATTGAGTTTGAAAAGTCCTTCACACATCCTCACAGGGAAGGGGCCTTTCAGGCTGTGGGGAACACAGTTTCCTCACCCATTCCTGCATGGCGGATGTTCCCCTGGCCCAGCAGCTCTGGAAAACTGTTGCCACATCAGTTGCTTTTTCCAGGAGCTCCTCCGTTTGCCCCAGCCCTCGTAGGAAAGCAGAGAAGTGTGTTAAAGCCACATCAGCTCCTCAGTTCCTTGGTCTACTCTGCTCAAGTGTCACATCTGCTTTTGTGGGGGCATCAGCCCCTGGGCACGTGGAAGAGCATTGGCTTTGGAGGAGCAGTCAAGGCGTGAGAAGGACAGGGGGTGCAGGGAGAGGCTCAAGGGGTGAAAGGGAAGGAGTGGGGAGACTGCAGCAGACACCTCTGTGCATGTAGGGGGTGCTCCATATGCATGTTTGTGCTTCTCTGGGCATGAGAGAAGAAGTTCCTGGAGAAACATTAGTGGGGAGAAGAGGAGATTTGTTACCCTGTGTGACTCCATGTCTGCATGGGAAGGTGTTCCTGCACCAGGAGGAGCACCTGATCATGTGTCTGTTACTGTGCAGGGTGGATGAGGTGCGCAGGTGGCCAAGAAGGCAAACAGCATCCTGGCCTGTGTCAGGAGCAGCGTGACCAGCAGGACTGGGGCAGTGACTGTCCCCCTGTACTGGGCACTGGGGAGGTCCTACGTAGAGTGCTGTGTCCAGTTTTGGGCCCCTCACCACAGAAAAAAAAAAAGACATTGAGGTGCTGGAGCGTGTCCAGAGAAGGGCAACGGAGCTGGTGAGGGGTCTGGAGCACGAGTCTTGTGAGGAGAGGCTGAGGGAGCCGGGGGTGCTCAGCCTGGAGAAAAGGAGGCTGAGGGGAGACCTTCTCGCTCTCTACAACTCCCTGAAAGGAGGGTGTAGCCGGGGGGGGTCGGTCTCTTCTCCCAAGGAACAGACAATGGGACAAGAGGAAACGGCCTCGAGTTGCGCCAGGGGAGGTTTAGATCGATATTAGGAAAAATTTCTTCACTGAAAGGGTTGTCAAACATTGGACCAGGCTGTCCAGGGAAGTGGCGCAATCGCCATCCCTGGAGGTATTTAAAAGCCAGGCAGGTGTGGTGCTGAGGGACATGAGTTAGTGGTGGAGTTGACAGTGTTAGGTTAATGGTTGGACTTGATGATCTGAAAGGTCCCTTCCAACCTGGACAATCCTGTGATTCTAAAGAGAGAAGGGCTCCCCAGAGAGCAGTCAAGAAGAGCAGCAACTGGATTTTCAGGTGAGTGTCCCCTGAACATCCTCTCCTCTATGGCAGGGGGTTCCCAACACTTCTCCTGCGTAATAACTGCATGCTTCTCAGCATCTTCTCAAAAGGCCTCCAGCTCCTCAGGATAGCCCAGCACAGCATCACACGGCAGGATAAACCCAGTCCCGGTCCACACCACAGCATCATCCGGGGCAGCCCCAAAGGTCTTCAAGTTTTCCTGCATGTGCCAGTAGACAGGCCAGAGTGCGGGACCCACCTCGCCCGTGTCCCTGCACCCTGCCAGCTCTCTCAGCTGCTCTCACACTCTCTCTGGTGGCTCAGTCCCAGTTTCTTCTCTGCCTCTGGCATAAAGGCGTCAGTCAGGTGCATGGCAAGCCCCACCAGCGGCTGGTACTGGGTGGGGCTTTGAGCAACCTGGTCTGGTGGGAGGTGTCCCTGCCCAGGGCAGGAGGTTGGAACGAGATGGTATTTAAGGTCCTGTCCAACTCTTAACCGTTCTGGTAGGTGAAGGTGTAACTGCTCAGCGACAGTAGTTAGTGACCAAGGAGTGCTCTGGCACGGAAGGTGAGGATGCCCAACTGCAGAGAGGGTTAAACTGGCTGGGAGCAGGAGCCCGAGGGACATTGACTCCTTTCAGGAAGTGAAACTTCTCTTGATGATGAGGTAGGAAGCTCAGCAGCCTTGGCTTGTAGCCAACATGCAAAGAATTCGCTGAGGGACCACCTTTGGCCAGCGGGGCTGGTGCCAGGGGACAAACCCGCGCTCACAGGATTGGTGCCTCGGGGCTGGTGTGCGCGGGGTCTTGCAACTCAAGGCTCCCCGTAGAACCGCTTCTGGTGGTAGGACCCTGCCCAAGGCGTTGTTCATTACAGCTTTTGGTATTTAAGCTGTTACAGCAGGAGCTGCCCCCTGAGCGCTCACACCCCGTTCATGGTGTCTCTCCACACACAATCACTCACTCACAGGCGCTTCCTCCTCCTTCAGGCTCAACCCTCGGTTTCCCGCGGTAGAGTCTCAGGCATTGGATTTTATAAAATAGTTAATTTGATTGGAAGGTACAGGAGCAAGAACAGCCCGGGCTGGGTGCCTCCAAAGAGAGGGACCCCAGACAAAGGAGTCCCTGGGCAATGGTGCCCTTGTGACCCACACACCGCCCCTCACGCATCATTCACACACCATCCACGTGTCTTCTAGCCCAATGGTGATTTTTGGTCTGGGGTCTTCTAACATCTTATTGAATTCTCTTCCTGTGTCCAGGGAGGCTGGCTCTGATCTTGTTGATTTGCGGTTTCAGCAGACGGTTGGAGCCTCCATATCTTCTGGTCTACGCCCCTTGTGCACCTCCATTTGCTGGCAGAACACGGAGAACCAAAAAGTCCCAGACTTGGGAAAAACACTACCAAAACATCACAGAATCACAGAATCGTCAGGGTTGGAAAGGACCTCTGAGATCACCGAGTCCAACCATACACACACAAAAAAAACCCCTACAATCTTGGGCACCAGAGCATGCCCTGAAGTGCCACATCTACACGTTTCTTAAATACCTCCAGGGATGGTGACTCCACCACCTCCCCGGTCGGGCTGTTCCAGTGCCTGACGACTCTCTCAGTAAAGTAATTCTTCCTAACATCTAATCTAAACCTCCCCTGCCGCAACTTCAGACCATTTCCTCTGGTCCTGTCATTATTCCCTTGGGAAAAGATGTCAACCCCCACCCCTCTACACCCTCCTCTCAGGTAGTTGTAGAGGGCAATGAGGTCTCCCCTCAGCCTCCTCTTCTCCAAACTAAACATGCCCAGTTCCCTCAGCCTCTCCTCCTATGACTTGTTCTCTACACCCCTCACCAGCTTGGTAGCTCTCCTATCAAAAAGTGAGCTATCAAAACACTTTCCCACACTAGAAGACTAAACCCAGCACTGTACCAGCTGCTGGGAAAATCACTAAGGAAAAGAACGATCGCAGCCTAAAGGCTTCAGCAAATCCAGCTGCTCCTGCTCAGTAAAGCTGAGCAAACAGCCCAAATCACACCGTATTATAACCCTAAGTAATTTATTCAATTAAAACTTGCTTATTTAGGCTAAACAACTAAGATCCCTCAATGTAAGTTCAAATTCGCCTCGGGGGTAAAATAAGGGGTACGTGGTGACCAGGCAGAGGGGGGAGCAGGCTGAGGCTGCTGGTGCTCTTTGTGGGAGTGCTGGGGCCCGATCCGCGTGGCTGCCCGTATATACGTGCGTCTGTTCTATAGGTGCACCGGCGCCTCTGCCTGCTGGAAACACGCCTTGGGCTCCACAGCTGGCTGGACCTGCGGGCCTGGAGCTGCGGTGGCCTCATCTCTCTTCTCTCAGGCTGCTGGATGCAGCAACTCCTAACAGAGGTGATGAGGACAAAGCTCTTTCCGTGGTCCCGTGCCCTGGACTTGCCCCCGGTCTCCAGCCAGGGGATGTGAGAAAAGGCTCTGCAGAGGAGGGCCCAGGAGTCCAACGTGCCCACGGACGGGTCTGGTGGCAGTGCCACCAACTCTGTCCTGGGCTGCGCCAGCCGGGGTACAGCCAGCAGGGTCAGCCAGGGGGGTCACTGGGCAGTGGTGAGGCCAGAGCAGCTTGGTGTCCCTCAGTCCAGTGTGGACAGCGGGAGCTGTTGAGATGAATGGGCCTGAAGGGACCAAGGAGGTGCCAAGAACTGGTTGAGCCTGGAGGAGATAAAAGGGGGGTTAAGGCAGGAGACAGGGCCAGAAGAGGTGTCCCACAAAAGGAGAAGGCCATAGGGCACCCTGCAGCAAAACTTCTCCTACCCCGCTATATCCCCAGGGGAGACCAAAAGGGCTGAAAAGGGAAGAAATGAAAGGGTAGAGAGGGTCTAGGGGTGACCACAGGGGACAGCTGAGTCTTGCGTGAAGAGGCAAAATACTTTTCGCAGAAAATAAACCCCCTTGCGTTCTAACACTCCTCACCGAGGTGGGAGGCTAGGGGCGGCTAGGTTTAAATCCTGAGGGATGCCCAATTCACCACTATCAGTCCAGTCGCGTTTAATATATTAAACTATCACGATTCTGGATACACTGACAGTGGACTGCACCTTCAGTCTAGTCGTGCTCACGAACTAGCATGGCCGCACTTCAGCGTCTGGTCGCGTTCAGTGAGAAACCAAAATGGCTAGCTACTTAAACAGTGCACTTTATTTAAGCAACAAATATAAAGGTTCTTTGCATTTGCCGGTGATAAGTACAGTCTGCAAAGCACGTGCAAGTAAAAGAAAAAATGTTAATGGTACAAAGCACGTGACAAAGTTCCAAACAATACAGCCTGGCTATAAATGTAACAAAAATAACCCTCTAGAGAGATTTCTAAGTTCCCCGAGGAAGCACTCGGTATAGTCTAAGTCTTACCCACAGGCGTCCCTATGGGGGGGAAGAAAGGCTCAGCCCCTCGACTGGTCCTGCAAGTCAAAGGCAGTCTGTGATGGGGTCCTCCCTGACCTCTTCACGATGGTGTCTTCCCTAGCATCCCCCCTTTCTCGGGTTATTTTTATATTATTTTTTTACCTTCAAGGTGGAGTTTGAGTGACTCTAGTCATACATACCTTTATTATGATTGGCGTAAAATTCTCTCGCCTCACATGACAGACTGTTGGCTCAGGGTAGCAAGCATGCCGCTTATCACTTCCATAGGATCACTTTGTTCCCATTCTGCTGCGTAATCACAGAGCTTGGCCGTTGAATCTTCACTCCACTCCATCCTCCGTGTTGCTTTTGCAAGCAATATTGTTCAGGGAGTCATAGATGTAGCGGATTCCTTGCATACCAGCTGCTGCTGTGTTCCACCCTGGAAATGTTTCGATTTTATACCTTTCCTTAATGTGTGAACAATGCTATATATTTCTAATAAAAATTGTATTTTAGGAATTATTCCACATTATCTACCCCGTGACTATAGTCACTCAAGCTCCACGATATTCAAAACTGATTGGGAATATCACAGATGCTCTTGTGGTGAGGGTTGTCGAGTACAAGTATATCTTGTGGAGCTATCAAGTGAGTTAAATTTTTCATCATAATCCAAAGTCTAACATACAAAGCGATTGTCAAAGCAAAACACAGTACAGTGAGTATTAACAAAACAACAACAGGGTGGAGCATCTTGTTAAGGATTCCTGTAGTCGTCGTCGACCATCCAAAAAGAGTGTCCCACCATTCATGTTCTCCATCCCTTTTGATTCTTTCCAACACTCGGTGTATCTCCTCGACATTGTGGTGGACAGTAATCAGAGTCTTTTGTCCGTTTTCTTGGGCTTTTTTCAACAGTCGCTTCAAGTCATTATGTTGTAGCAGCTTCTTCACCAATGTAATGTTCGTCCCAATAGGGGCAAATAATAAATCACGAATTAGCATATAGTTAGACTGTAGAATTGGTAAGATGTGACAGGAGCTGAATAATTGAAATCACATCCAACAATGTTAGTAAAGTTACAAGCACAAAGATTTGAGTGATTATTCATATTTACTGCTACGTTACCTACAAACACAAAACTACAAGGAGATCTCATGCAGACACACCCTTTCCCAATATATACAAGCACAGTTTCTGGAGTTTCATCAGGATGTATCTCAAAATGACAAACATTTTGGTCAGTGTCAAGACAAAAGTCTTGTGCCTTGAGGGTATTACTCTCACAAATGAATCCTTGTTGGTCTCGTGTGATGCATGCATCAACATCAACAGTTTGCCATTTATTTTTATTTTGTTGTGCCCACACCCTATGTTATATTGGATAGAGTATGGCTCCTTGGTGATTCAACCCCAGCGCAATGATTGGGTATATGGTGTATACGGAAGCATTGAGTATTGTTAAGACGAAAGCAGTGGCTTTGCTCTCAGTGGGATCGTAGGTGAAATTAACCAGATACCACCAGGACTGAAATTTCTTTTCAAACTCAATTGCATTATCCCATATTACTTTTCGAATTTCAGTGGGCAAAGTGTTTTCTTCGCCTTCCCTTATAAATGCGGCTGCCATCGATTGCATCCACAGTTGGGCTTGGATACAACCCAGACCCAAAGAAATATTGTTTTGGGCCGTATCAAGTGCATTTGTGATCAGATGGTGGTCCTTTTCATTTGTTTCTTCCCACTGAGGTAATATATTTGATAAAAGCCATTGGTGGTTCCCCAAGGCTGATAAAGAAGGTCCCAGCACCTTCTTCCCCTCTCTGTTTTGCTCCCTGGCATCATGAAAGCCCAGAAGAGGAGGACAATTGCGCTGCCCGAGGTACGTCCCTGCTCCATGGAGGTGGACACCCCCACTGCCTGGGCAGGCTAGAGCTGGCACTGCGGGGATGGCACCGGGACCCCACTCTGGGCAGCTCGGGGGGCCGGGAGCTTGGCTCGCCCTCTCCCCCAAGCCCTGCAAGGCCAGAGGCTGGCAGAAGCCCTCCTGGGCTGCTCATGCCCTTCTGGGATGGAGCATCCCTGCGTAGGGGGACACGTCCCCGGCGGACCCCAGGGCGCCCCGGGCTGGTGCCGCAGGGATGCTCGCCGGGAGCAGCCGGGTGCTGCCCGGAGCCTGAGCCGATGCCTCCTCTGCCCATTTCCAGGCTGGAGCCAGAGGAGCCGAGCCCTGGACGAGGAGCAGCACCGAGCCCAAAGGGTGGCTTCACAGATTAAGGAGCTTCTGGGCGCCCAGGCAGGCGTGGGGCTGGGGTCTGCACGTGGGGGGCCGGGGTCTGTGCCCGGGCCCCGCGGGGCAGGGAGCAGGGCTGCTCACCCCTGCCCTCTCTGCTCTGGCAGATCCAGAAGACCCTGCTGCATGCAAAATTAGTGAAGGAGAAAAAGATGAGGAGCCTCCAGCTGCAGGCGCTGGCCCGGGACTGTTGGTGGGTGCTGGTGGCCAAGGAGCCGCCCAGGTCCAGCCAGCTCCTGCTGGGGATGTGCCCAGGGGTCCCATCGCCCCATGGCTCTCCTTGGGTGGCGAGAGGGGCAGGGGTGCCGAGGCCCCCGTCCCACTGCTGGCCAGGGCAGGACGAATGCACTTTTTTGCTTGCCTTTGGGCTCAGGATGTGTGACCTTGCGCTGGAGGCTCTGGAGGAGGGTCCCAGCAGTGTGGACATGGGGACAACTGAAGAAATGGAGATCGACCCGGTTGAAGATGAAGAGATGGAGGTGGATGTGGAGGAGGAGGAGCCGATGGACACGGATCCCCCAGCAGCACAGGCACGTGCTCCCCACCCACTGCCCGTAGGGAGGGAGGGTCTCCTGCCACTGGGCTGGGGTTGGGGCTGGGGTGGGTGGTCTCTGCTGCAGGGATACGGCGCCTGGTGCCCTCGTCCTGGCGGCACAACCGCCCCCACCGCGCTGCCCTGAGCCCCCGTCCGCTTTGGGATGGGAGCAGTTTCTTGGGGCCAGGACACCCAAATCTCACCCGGAGCCCAGCCAGGGCTCAGCACTGGCGGCAGAGTCCCGCTCTCCCCAGCGTGTCCCAGGGCTGTGACCATCGAATGCCCGTCAGAGCCAAGCCCCAGCCGAAGCAGCTGCTGCCGCTGAGCCGGCTCGGGAACCCCAGCTCTGCTCGGCGGGCACTGCTCGTTAGCCAAAGGGCCCTGCCGCTTGCTTTGCTTTCAGGGCCAGCAGAGCTGCGGGGAACGGCGGTGGCAAAGGAGAGGAGGATCCAAGAGGAAGGGCTGTAAATAGTTGTTTAGAGTTGGGTTTTTTCAATAGTTCTAGAGAGTTGGTTTTTTGTTAATAGTTTTCCAGAGTTGTTGTTTTGTAAATAGTTGTTGAAAGCTGTTGTGTTGTTAATAAAGAGTTGTATGTATGTTCTTCAGACCCAAGCTCTCTCTGTGTTGCCTTGGCCACCCGCGGCGTTTGCAGAGCTGTGGTTTCCTCTTGCTGGGGGTTCCCGGGGCTGGAGGGGGCTGGGGGTGCTGGCACGGCCGCCCCGGGGGCAGGGGGTCCCTGTGCACAGAGGGGTCCCACTGACGCAGGGGACGGCACTGGGCAGCAGCGGGGTTCACGGGCTGCTGGAGAGTGGTGTCCCCAACAGCAAAGAGGTCCCCAGCAAAGCCTGAGCTCTGAGGTGACTGACCCCTGCCGTGATGCCATCAAAGCAGCAGGACACCTTCTGCTCCCCTTCCTGCTGGAGGGAAAGGGACTCATAGGCCAAAAGGCAAAAATCTTGAAGTCTTTGACCCTGCCCACGCCCAGGGCTTTGCTTCTCCTCCTGCCTGGCTTTCCCCTGTGCCATGACAAGAGAAGAAGTCCCAGGCAAAGCCCTCCTTGCCCTGCCGCCATTCCTGCTGTTGGCAGTGGCCCCGGCCCCTGGTCCCCACTTGGGGCGACCCGGGGAGTGGGTAGCGCAGGCTGCGGGGGAGAGGCTGCGGGGGCCTTTGGGGAGAGGGGGGTGGGGAAGCGGTGCCCTGGGGCACGTAGGTGGGCGCAGGGTCCCTGGCCGTGGGGTGCGGGGAGCCGTGGGCGCTGGCAGAGTCCCGAGGGGGCGCGACGCTGTGCGGTGCGGGGGGGGCAGGATGCGGGGAACCGCGGGGGGCCGGGGCTGCGGGCACGGGGCTGCCGCCGGGCGCTCGTTACCCGCGGCCCCGCCGCCTCCTTCATTAGCCGCGGCCACAGCCGCTCATTAGCGGCGGGCGGGGTCGGGCGCCCTCCTCGCGGAGGCGGGCGGGGGGCGCTGCCGGCCGTGGGGGCGCGGGCAGCGGCAGCGGCGGGGCTGGAGCCCGATCCCGATCCCGATCCCGACGCCGGGCGGAGGCGGCGTCGGGGCCCCGCCGTGCTGCCCCTCGCCCTGGGGAAGGCTGCCCGGGCGGGGGTCGGGCTCTGGGGTGCCCGGACGGGGCTCTGGGGTGGCGGGCTGGGGAGGGGCCGCTCCCTGGCGTGTGGAGGCGGGGGGCGATGCGGGGCCCCCCTCTCTCCCTCCCTCCTGGCTGGCTCGGTGCTGGGCGTCTGTCCCCGGTGGGTGCCGGCTGCCGGGGCTGAGCTGGCCGTGCCCCCCCCGCCTGTCCCTGCCCCACACGGCCCTGCCGCTTGCTTTGCTGCCAGGGGCAGCAGAGGTTGTTCCTTCTCAGAGGGATCAGACCTGTGTTGATAGTCGGTGCCAAGGAATGGGGTGCAGAGAGGCTCTTGCTTATACCTGTTGCTATCACGACCAAGGGCGGCTGACTTTGTTCTTTGCCCCGTTGGAGGGTCGGGAACGGAAAAGCAAAAGCTCCTAAGAGGTGGGGAAAGAACGGGGGTCCTCCACTTACGGCCTTCTGTCCTGACCCCCCTTCCCTGCTCCCAGGAAACAGGGAAGGCAAAGATCCAACAGAAGCCCTTCCCTCCCCAGGACAGCCAGTCTTGCTTGATCTCCCAACCATAGGAGAAGGACCCCTCATTCAAAAAACCCCACGGAATCGCTACGCGGGGGTGGCTACCGACGCCCACGGAAAAGACCATCATATTCGTACTCCGTGGATAATCCCATCCTTCTAATCCTTGTATTTTACGTGTATATGTCCTGCAGGTTATTAGAGGAAGCAACGCCGGCTCCATGTAAACTTTGACTCTATGGATTATTGTGTGTGTGTCTTTTGTTTGGTTATAATTGCGATTTTTATGTGTTATAATAGGGAAAGGTGTTTTGGGCAACCATCCTCATCACCCTCAGCCTCGCTGGTAATACACGAGGGGAGGACCCCCCCCCAAATTTAGCTTAGGAATTGACACAAGGATTTATACGTACATGGAATGATACTGTGGCCCCCACTACATCAGCCCAGGAAGGGATTAGAATGGGACTGCTTTCCATGAATTTCACCCACTGTCTATGAAAGTGGAACAGAGGAATTTGTCTGGGATTCTACCACCCGTGCGAGATGTTAACGTCAACTGTGTCATGCAAAAAATGAAACCTCAGAAGGGATGGTTACCGTTCACAGAAAAGGATCTGATATGGGTCCCTCCCCCTAATGTGTCCCTGGACACAGCTTATGGAATGGGACCCAGTGTGACGTCTCGTGGCCATCAAAGAAAGGAAATACTCCAAAGAATAGAGTAATGCAGCAAGAGGCGGGAACTGCTCTCGGGAACTGCCTAAATTATCCCTGGGACCCTCAGAGACACCCCACTCCCACTGCAATCAGTGACCAGCTTGTGTTTGACTCTCATTTCAAGTGGGACTTGGGGTGGTGCCTCCAACTTCCTGTGGAGGAAGAAGAAGCTGTGGATATGGAGCTGGGGAGCAGCGGGGCCGACATCCTTGCATTAGTGGGCCGAAAGCCGTGGGAGGTATAAACAGCCTGTGAGAACACGGATCCTGAAGAAGATGTGGTCTCAGAAGAATGCCAACCTAAGCAACTGCGGGGCACGTAACTGTCTCTTTGCAACTCTGTAATGGTCACGACATGAAACATGAAATAAGGAGGTAGACGTGCAAAAGCACTAGCTCGCGTTGCGTTATGCGTGACGGAAAAGTACTAACCCGAGGCCATAAGAGTATTATAAAAGACGCATGGTCATAGCAATAAAGGTCTTCGCTTCACCCTCCGGCGGAGTCCGTGTTGCTAATTGCCACAAATGGTGCCCTGTGTGAGGCGCGAATAACCGAGTCAAAAGAGACTGGCCGGTGGCAAGCCCCATGGAACTGAAGTGCTGCTGAAAGGAAGCAGGAGCCGGCTTGAATCATCTCTTCTGAGAGAGGTGAGCCGTGGGGGACTATGGAGAATAATGCATCTAGTGAAGAAAAATCAGTACTTAAATTGATGGAGGGTCTTTTACAAAACCATGATGTTGCAGTCGACCCACATTCGTTAAAACGGTTGAAACGGGTATTTGTAATGTGCCCAGGGGTAGACACTGCTTCCATTTTCACCACAAAGGTATGGGATGAAGCTGGTGTGAAACTTTGGGATAGAGCCACACGTTCAGACAAGTTGGCGGGGGAGCTTTTAACTCCTTGGAGAAAGGGCCTAGAAATGCTTAAAAAACAGGAAGACGCTAGGCGCACAGAGGGAGGTGAGCACTGCGGTCCAAAAACGGAGTCGCCCGCTCCCGCGGCTACTTTGCTGTGCC
This sequence comes from Numenius arquata, assembly GCF_964106895.1. Lineage (NCBI taxonomy): Eukaryota > Metazoa > Chordata > Aves > Charadriiformes > Scolopacidae > Numenius > Numenius arquata. The sequence continues at coordinate 17,582,489 of NC_133587.1, read as the reverse complement.
CAGACCTGGAAGATCAGCCTGGGGACCCTTTTGACCTGGGAGAAGTTGATCCCGATAAAGAACCCAATCTGTTCCCCCCCGACCCACACAATAATTGGAGAAAGGTTCGGCAGGAAGCATTAGCAGCTGGGGAATTAGCTGTAGCAGAAAAAATTGTTGCACCAGTAATTTATGAAGAGAATCAGGTCCCGAAATGGGAAGTTCTGAATTTTAGTATTATGAAGGAACTCCGAAGGGGAGTGCTTGATTATGGTTTGTCATCGCCGTACTCCACCTCCATGTTTGGTTCCATTATGAAATCATATACTCTGACCCCCATGACTGTAAAACCCTTGCGCAGCTTATCCTCACTGGTACACAGTATACTTTATGGGAGGCTGCGTGGAGGCGTCTCTTAGAAATGCAGCGCCTAGGGTATGTGGACTGGGGTCCACGCGACCCTGCTTTTGCCATGACGATGGAACATCTAACGGGGACGGGTAACTTCCAACCACCCCATCGCCAAGCTCAAGAAATACCACGAGGTGTGCTCAATGATGTTAAAAATCTGACCTATCGAGCATTCTTAGAAGTCCCCGACGTGGGAAAACCGCAGAAGTCCTTTACGGAAATCAAACAAGGTGCGAAAGAATCCTACGTGAGTTTTATAGATCGGCTGCGAGAAAGCTTAGATAAACAAGTACCCAATGAGCAAGCCCAAAATACTATTTTACTAAAATTGGTGGTAGAAAATGCTAATACAGACTGCCAGCGTGTATTGCGTCCTTTAGAAAACCCTAACCTCATTCAAATGATAGAAGCATGTAACTGGATAGGATCACTGGAGCATACGTTTGAGGTTATGGCAGCAGCCTTTGCTACAATGACAGCTGGCAATCAAACATGCTTTGGCTGCGGGCAGCCAGGGCACATTAAGAAACATTGCCATAATGCACAAAAGCCTAAACTTCCAAACATCTGTCCGCGATGTAAGAAGGGTAGGCACTACGCAAACCAATGCCGCTCGAAATACGATAAGGATGGCAAGCCCTTATCGGGAAACCGCCAGCGGAGCACGCCTGCCTGGGACCGGGCCAGGACACAAATGGCTCCAGGATCATCGCCTCTTCAAACCCTTCCAGCCTGTGTGCAAGAACCCGCGGCAGTGCCGGAGTGGACCTGGCAGCCGCCGAATCAGTAACTCTTACAGATTCCTCCGTCTCCCTGATACCTACTGGTGTCCATGGGCCATTAGGCGGGGGTAAAAGTGCCCTGCTTTTAGGCTGATCTTCCACCACGTTGCAGGGTCTGTTTGTTCTCCCTGGTGTCATCGACTCGGACTACACGGCGGAAATAAAAATCATGGCCTGGACTCCGACACCACCATGCACCGTCGGGCTGCCTGCATTGCGCAACTTGTTTACTTTACTGCTTGTCCCTCTAAAACGAGCCAGACAGAAAGGCAGGGCTCGGGGTTTGGTTCCACCGGGCATCCGCAGATTTTGTGGACACAACCTGTTACTACCGGTTGGCCGGTGATGAAATGCAAGCTGCCATTGCAGCAAAAAGGCTACATCTGTTTCGATGGGATTTTAGACACTGGAGCTGATGTCACAGTCATTTCAAGGGATCGATGGCCTACAGACTGGCCGTTAACTCAAATGTGTAGAATGTTAATGGGCATAGGTGGACATGCCATACCCTTTCAGAGCAAACATTTAATTCAAATTGAAGGTCTTGAAGGCCGTGTGGCCTCGGTTCGCCCCTTTGTGCTCGCCGCACCTATTACCTTACGGGGTCGTGATTGTATGAGTCAGTGGGGAGTAAACATTGGGTCACATTTTTCTTAGGGGCCGCTGCAGTGCAAACCACCTTAAAACTTACACGGAAAACTAACAAGCCTGTCTGGGTGGAGCAGTGGCACCTGGTTGTAAAAAGTTGCACCACCTTAATGAATTAGTGGAAGAACAATTGAAGGAGGGACATATTGTCCCTAACTACTAGTCCGTGGAATTCACCTGTTTTTGTTATTCAGAAAAAGAGCGGGAAACGGCGTTTATTGCATGATCTGCGCAGAATAAATGATGTGATGGAAGACATGGGCACGTTACAACCCGATATGCCGTCACCCACCATGATCCCCCAAAATTGGTGCCTCACCATTATCGATTTGAAAGACTGTTTTTTTACTATTCCCCTACACCCAGACGATGCACCAAAATTGGCGTTCTCGGTGCCGTCACTTGACGTAAGTGAACCTTACAGGCGCTATCATTGGACAGTCCTCCCTCAAGGAATGAAAAATAGCCCCACCATATGCCAATGGTTTGTAGCTAAAGCCCTGTCTCCTGTTAGGAAAGCCTTTCCTGATGTTGTACTTTATCATTATATGGATGATACTCTTGTTGCGGCGCAAGCTCAACAGACTATGCAGGACGTGCTTAAGATGTTATATCAGCAAGTACAAACTGCAGGGTTACAGATAGCCCCCCCAAAAATACAACAAACAGCACTCTGGAATTACTTAGGGTGGCGAATTATGGAACAAAAGATTGTTCCGCAACAGGTAAAGTTGCAAGTAACTGTGAAAACTTTAAATGATCTGCAGAAGCTCCTGGGGGCAATAAATTGGATCCGTCCACTGTTAGGTATACCGAATCACGAACTGAGCCCCCTGTTCTCCCATCTTAAGGGAGACCCAGCGCTTTTGTCACCAAGAAGCCTGACTTTGGAGGCTCAAGTCGCCCTAGAAAAGGTCTCCCAGGCTATAGAGAGTTGCCAGGCAAACAGAATATACCCAGAGGTGTCCTTTCAACTGCTCATTAAAAAACCCCACTTCACAGCCATATGCCTTAATTTTGCAATGGGATGAGAATCGACCGGACCCTCTGGCCATTATTGAATGGGTTTTCCTCCCACACCAACTGCAGAAAACAGTTGTAACCCGACCGGAGTGTTTTGCCATGCCAATAATAAAGGCCAGACAGCGTCTGTTGGCGCTAGTGGGACAAGAGTTCTCTCGCATTATTTTGCCAACAGATACTCAGGTACTGCAATGGCTTCTTCAAACTTCAGTTCTTTTCCAGACAGCAACAATGGAATTTCCAGGGGAATTAAGCATACATAGCCCGAGCCATAAACTGCTTCAACAAGACTTTACGCTATATGAACTCCCGAAAGTTAGTCATGCGCCTCTGCAGACTATAACCATCTTTACAAATGGCTCCGGCAAAACCGGCCGATCTGTTATAGTATGGCAAAACCCTGAGACGAAAACTTGGGTTTCAGATGTGTGTCGGGTTGAGGGCTCTCCGCAGATCATTGAGCTTGCCGCTGTAGTTCGAGCTTTTCAAAAATGGAAAACCCCTGTAAATATAATTACTGACTCTGCCTATGTGGCCAGGCTAGTGCCACGCTTAGAAAATGCTTGCTTGAAAGAAACTTCTAACCCATTGTTGTATTCACTGTTATGGCAATTGTTATGCTTACTAAATGATAGAAAACATCCTTATTTTATTATGCACATCCGCGCGCATACCAGACTTCCGGGACTGTTGATAGAAGGAAATCGCCGTGCGGACGCTTTGACTCTTGCAGCGCAAATAACACCGCAAGCAGTCGAACAGGCGCGTCTTTCGCATGCCTTCTTCCGTCAAAACGCAAGGGCGCTACAGAAGACATTCTCCCTCACCTCGTCACAGGCAAAAACCACTGTTACCGCTTGCCTAGATTGTCAGCGCTTCCACCCCTCTCCGCCAGCTGCGGGCGTTAACCCGAGGGGTCTTACCGCCCTGGAGCTGTGGCTCCGTAGCAGTTACCTGTATGTAGTATATGGGACTGGTGGATTTCTGCAGCACCAAACCTCATCAAGAGGCAGACCCTGGAGTTTACAGTGGCTTCTACAGGCTCCTTGTAGCTGAGCTGGATGTAACACAGCTGTAGAGAGCCCTTGGAAAAGAGAGGGAAAAGGCAGTTTGCAGAAAAAGCCATCAATGGCAAGATTTGCCGTCATTTCTGGTCAGTGCTGCTATTGCTGCAGCTGACATTGTTCACAAGAGCCTCCCAAGATCTCAGAGCTGTGTTTGGAGTGAGTCTTTTCCTTCAGGTGGTCCCATCTCCACTGGTCTCCATCTCCATCAGTCAGGTGCCTGCCAGGGACAGGGCTCTGGCACCAGAAGTGAAGCCTTTGCTGACTGGTTTTGAGGATGCTGGGGGTGGCCTGAAGACCTCAAGCAGTGTTGTGTTGTTCTTGTGGTCTCCTTCTCTTGCGGGTCCACTTGATAAGGGCACAAGCCCTTATCTTTTCAGAGCAGGAGTGCACTAAGTGGAGACCCGGGGGCAATGGCCAGGCCCCCTCCTCATGACCAGGGGCACTGGCCCCCTCTACCAGACCTCGCCTGTGATGTGTCCAAAGGCTGGAAGGCAACAGGGAGCATCTCTGCACCCCCACCTCCCCTTCATTTGCCACCAAAATCCCTTTCAACTTTGAGGGTATTGAGTTTGAAAAGTCCTTCACACATCCTCACAGGGAAGGGGCCTTTCAGGCTGTGGGGAACACAGTTTCCTCACCCATTCCTGCATGGCGGATGTTCCCCTGGCCCAGCAGCTCTGGAAAACTGTTGCCACATCAGTTGCTTTTTCCAGGAGCTCCTCCGTTTGCCCCAGCCCTCGTAGGAAAGCAGAGAAGTGTGTTAAAGCCACATCAGCTCCTCAGTTCCTTGGTCTACTCTGCTCAAGTGTCACATCTGCTTTTGTGGGGGCATCAGCCCCTGGGCACGTGGAAGAGCATTGGCTTTGGAGGAGCAGTCAAGGCGTGAGAAGGACAGGGGGTGCAGGGAGAGGCTCAAGGGGTGAAAGGGAAGGAGTGGGGAGACTGCAGCAGACACCTCTGTGCATGTAGGGGGTGCTCCATATGCATGTTTGTGCTTCTCTGGGCATGAGAGAAGAAGTTCCTGGAGAAACATTAGTGGGGAGAAGAGGAGATTTGTTACCCTGTGTGACTCCATGTCTGCATGGGAAGGTGTTCCTGCACCAGGAGGAGCACCTGATCATGTGTCTGTTACTGTGCAGGGTGGATGAGGTGCGCAGGTGGCCAAGAAGGCAAACAGCATCCTGGCCTGTGTCAGGAGCAGCGTGACCAGCAGGACTGGGGCAGTGACTGTCCCCCTGTACTGGGCACTGGGGAGGTCCTACGTAGAGTGCTGTGTCCAGTTTTGGGCCCCTCACCACAGAAAAAAAAAAAAGACATTGAGGTGCTGGAGCGTGTCCAGAGAAGGGCAACGGAGCTGGTGAGGGGTCTGGAGCACGAGTCTTGTGAGGAGAGGCTGAGGGAGCCGGGGGTGCTCAGCCTGGAGAAAAGGAGGCTGAGGGGAGACCTTCTCGCTCTCTACAACTCCCTGAAAGGAGGGTGTAGCCGGGGGGGGTCGGTCTCTTCTCCCAAGGAACAGACAATGGGACAAGAGGAAACGGCCTCGAGTTGCGCCAGGGGAGGTTTAGATCGATATTAGGAAAAATTTCTTCACTGAAAGGGTTGTCAAACATTGGACCAGGCTGTCCAGGGAAGTGGCGCAATCGCCATCCCTGGAGGTATTTAAAAGCCAGGCAGGTGTGGTGCTGAGGGACATGAGTTAGTGGTGGAGTTGACAGTGTTAGGTTAATGGTTGGACTTGATGATCTGAAAGGTCCCTTCCAACCTGGACAATCCTGTGATTCTAAAGAGAGAAGGGCTCCCCAGAGAGCAGTCAAGAAGAGCAGCAACTGGATTTTCAGGTGAGTGTCCCCTGAACATCCTCTCCTCTATGGCAGGGGGTTCCCAACACTTCTCCTGCGTAATAACTGCATGCTTCTCAGCATCTTCTCAAAAGGCCTCCAGCTCCTCAGGATAGCCCAGCACAGCATCACACGGCAGGATAAACCCAGTCCCGGTCCACACCACAGCATCATCCGGGGCAGCCCCAAAGGTCTTCAAGTTTTCCTGCATGTGCCAGTAGACAGGCCAGAGTGCGGGACCCACCTCGCCCGTGTCCCTGCACCCTGCCAGCTCTCTCAGCTGCTCTCACACTCTCTCTGGTGGCTCAGTCCCAGTTTCTTCTCTGCCTCTGGCATAAAGGCGTCAGTCAGGTGCATGGCAAGCCCCACCAGCGGCTGGTACTGGGTGGGGCTTTGAGCAACCTGGTCTGGTGGGAGGTGTCCCTGCCCAGGGCAGGAGGTTGGAACGAGATGGTATTTAAGGTCCTGTCCAACTCTTAACCGTTCTGGTAGGTGAAGGTGTAACTGCTCAGCGACAGTAGTTAGTGACCAAGGAGTGCTCTGGCACGGAAGGTGAGGATGCCCAACTGCAGAGAGGGTTAAACTGGCTGGGAGCAGGAGCCCGAGGGACATTGACTCCTTTCAGGAAGTGAAACTTCTCTTGATGATGAGGTAGGAAGCTCAGCAGCCTTGGCTTGTAGCCAACATGCAAAGAATTCGCTGAGGGACCACCTTTGGCCAGCGGGGCTGGTGCCAGGGGACAAACCCGCGCTCACAGGATTGGTGCCTCGGGGCTGGTGTGCGCGGGGTCTTGCAACTCAAGGCTCCCCGTAGAACCGCTTCTGGTGGTAGGACCCTGCCCAAGGCGTTGTTCATTACAGCTTTTGGTATTTAAGCTGTTACAGCAGGAGCTGCCCCCTGAGCGCTCACACCCCGTTCATGGTGTCTCTCCACACACAATCACTCACTCACAGGCGCTTCCTCCTCCTTCAGGCTCAACCCTCGGTTTCCCGCGGTAGAGTCTCAGGCATTGGATTTTATAAAATAGTTAATTTGATTGGAAGGTACAGGAGCAAGAACAGCCCGGGCTGGGTGCCTCCAAAGAGAGGGACCCCAGACAAAGGAGTCCCTGGGCAATGGTGCCCTTGTGACCCACACACCGCCCCTCACGCATCATTCACACACCATCCACGTGTCTTCTAGCCCAATGGTGATTTTTGGTCTGGGGTCTTCTAACATCTTATTGAATTCTCTTCCTGTGTCCAGGGAGGCTGGCTCTGATCTTGTTGATTTGCGGTTTCAGCAGACGGTTGGAGCCTCCATATCTTCTGGTCTACGCCCCTTGTGCACCTCCATTTGCTGGCAGAACACGGGGAACCAAAAAGTCCCAGACTTGGGAAAAACACTACCAAAACATCACAGAATCACAGAATCGTCAGGGTTGGAAAGGACCTCTGAGATCACCGAGTCCAACCATACACACACAAAAAAAACCCCTACAATCTTGGGCACCAGAGCATGCCCTGAAGTGCCACATCTACACGTTTCTTAAATACCTCCAGGGATGGTGACTCCACCACCTCCCCGGTCGGGCTGTTCCAGTGCCTGACGACTCTCTCAGTAAAGTAATTCTTCCTAACATCTAATCTAAACCTCCCCTGCCGCAACTTCAGACCATTTCCTCTGGTCCTGTCATTATTCCCTTGGGAAAAGATGTCAACCCCCACCCCTCTACACCCTCCTCTCAGGTAGTTGTAGAGGGCAATGAGGTCTCCCCTCAGCCTCCTCTTCTCCAAACTAAACATGCCCAGTTCCCTCAGCCTCTCCTCCTATGACTTGTTCTCTACACCCCTCACCAGCTTGGTAGCTCTCCTATCAAAAAGTGAGCTATCAAAACACTTTCCCACACTAGAAGACTAAACCCAGCACTGTACCAGCTGCTGGGAAAATCACTAAGGAAAAGAACGATCGCAGCCTAAAGGCTTCAGCAAATCCAGCTGCTCCTGCTCAGTAAAGCTGAGCAAACAGCCCAAATCACACCGTATTATAACCCTAAGTAATTTATTCAATTAAAACTTGCTTATTTAGGCTAAACAACTAAGATCCCTCAATGTAAGTTCAAATTCGCCTCGGGGGTAAAATAAGGGGTACGTGGTGACCAGGCAGAGGGGGGAGCAGGCTGAGGCTGCTGGTGCTCTTTGTGGGAGTGCTGGGGCCCGATCCGCGTGGCTGCCCGTATATACGTGCGTCTGTTCTATAGGTGCACCGGCGCCTCTGCCTGCTGGAAACACGCCTTGGGCTCCACAGCTGGCTGGACCTGCGGGCCTGGAGCTGCGGTGGCCTCATCTCTCTTCTCTCAGGCTGCTGGATGCAGCAACTCCTAACAGAGGTGATGAGGACAAAGCTCTTTCCGTGGTCCCGTGCCCTGGACTTGCCCCCGGTCTCCAGCCAGGGGATGTGAGAAAAGGCTCTGCAGAGGAGGGCCCAGGAGTCCAACGTGCCCACGGACGGGTCTGGTGGCAGTGCCACCAACTCTGTCCTGGGCTGCGCCAGCCGGGGTACAGCCAGCAGGGTCAGCCAGGGGGGTCACTGGGCAGTGGTGAGGCCAGAGCAGCTTGGTGTCCCTCAGTCCAGTGTGGACAGCGGGAGCTGTTGAGATGAATGGGCCTGAAGGGACCAAGGAGGTGCCAAGAACTGGTTGAGCCTGGAGGAGATAAAAGGGGGGTTAAGGCAGGAGACAGGGCCAGAAGAGGTGTCCCACAAAAGGAGAAGGCCATAGGGCACCCTGCAGCAAAACTTCTCCTACCCCGCTATATCCCCAGGGGAGACCAAAAGGGCTGAAAAGGGAAGAAATGAAAGGGTAGAGAGGGTCTAGGGGTGACCACAGGGGACAGCTGAGTCTTGCGTGAAGAGGCAAAATACTTTTCGCAGAAAATAAACCCCCTTGCGTTCTAACACTCCTCACCGAGGTGGGAGGCTAGGGGCGGCTAGGTTTAAATCCTGAGGGATGCCCAATTCACCACTATCAGTCCAGTCGCGTTTAATATATTAAACTATCACGATTCTGGATACACTGACAGTGGACTGCACCTTCAGTCTAGTCGTGCTCACGAACTAGCATGGCCGCACTTCAGCGTCTGGTCGCGTTCAGTGAGAAACCAAAATGGCTAGCTACTTAAACAGTGCACTTTATTTAAGCAACAAATATAAAGGTTCTTTGCATTTGCCGGTGATAAGTACAGTCTGCAAAGCACGTGCAAGTAAAAGAAAAAATGTTAATGGTACAAAGCACGTGACAAAGTTCCAAACAATACAGCCTGGCTATAAATGTAACAAAAATAACCCTCTAGAGAGATTTCTAAGTTCCCCGAGGAAGCACTCGGTATAGTCTAAGTCTTACCCACAGGCGTCCCTATGGGGGGGAAGAAAGGCTCAGCCCCTCGACTGGTCCTGCAAGTCAAAGGCAGTCTGTGATGGGGTCCTCCCTGACCTCTTCACGATGGTGTCTTCCCTAGCATCCCCCCTTTCTCGGGTTATTTTTATATTATTTTTTTACCTTCAAGGTGGAGTTTGAGTGACTCTAGTCATACATACCTTTATTATGATTGGCGTAAAATTCTCTCGCCTCACATGACAGACTGTTGGCTCAGGGTAGCAAGCATGCCGCTTATCACTTCCATAGGATCACTTTGTTCCCATTTTGCTGCGTAATCACAGAGCTTGGCCGTTGAATCTTCACTCCACTCCATCCTCCGTGTTGCTTTTGCAAGCAATATTGTTCAGGGAGTCATAGATGTAGCGGATTCCTTGCATACCAGCTGCTGCTGTGTTCCACCCTGGAAATGTTTCGATTTTATACCTTTCTTTAATGTGTGAACAATGCTATATATTTCTAATAAAAATTGTATTTTAGGAATTATTCCACATTATCTACCCCGTGACTATAGTCACTCAAGCTCCACGATATTCAAAACTGATTGGGAATATCACAGATGCTCTTGTGGTGAGGGTTGTCGAGTACAAGTATATCTTGTGGAGCTATCAAGTGAGTTAAATTTTTCATCATAATCCAAAGTCTAACATACAAAGCGATTGTCAAAGCAAAACACAGTACAGTGAGTATTAACAAAACAACAACAGGGTGGAGCATCTTGTTAAGGATTCCTGTAGTCGTCGTCGACCATCCAAAAAGAGTGTCCCACCATTCATGTTCTCCATCCCTTTTGATTCTTTCCAACACTCGGTGTATCTCCTCGACATTGTGGTGGACAGTAATCAGAGTCTTTTGTCCGTTTTCTTGGGCTTTTTTCAACAGTCGCTTCAAGTCATTATGTTGTAGCAGCTTCTTCACCAATGTAATGTTCGTCCCAATAGGGGCAAATAATAAATCACGAATTAGCATATAGTTAGACTGTAGAATTGGTAAGATGTGACAGGAGCTGAATAATTGAAATCACATCCAACAATGTTAGTAAAGTTACAAGCACAAAGATTTGAGTGATTATTCATATTTACTGCTACGTTACCTACAAACACAAAACTACAAGGAGATCTCATGCAGACACACCCTTTCCCAATATATACAAGCACAGTTTCTGGAGTTTCATCAGGATGTATCTCAAAATGACAAACATTTTGGTCAGTGTCAAGACAAAAGTCTTGTGCCTTGAGGGTATTACTCTCACAAATGAATCCTTGTTGGTCTCGTGTGATGCATGCATCAACATCAACAGTTTGCCATTTATTTTTATTTTGTTGTGCCCACACCCTATGTTATATTGGACAGAGTATGGCTCCTTGGTGATTCAACCCCAGCGCAATGATTGGGTATATGGTGTATACGGAAGCATTGAGTATTGTTAAGACGAAAGCAGTGGCTTTGCTCTCAGTGGGATCGTAGGTGAAATTAACCAGATACCACCAGGACTGAAATTTCTTTTCAAACTCAATTGCATTATCCCATATTACTTTTCGAATTTCAGTGGGCAAAGTGTTTTCTTCGCCTTCCCTTATAAATGCGGCTGCCATCGATTGCATCCACAGTTGGGCTTGGATACAACCAAGACCCAAAGAAATATTGTTTTGGGCCGTATCAAGTGCATTTGTGATCAGATGGTGGTCCTTTTCATTTGTTTCTTCCCACTGAGGTAATATATTTGATAAAAGCCATTGGTGGTTCCCCAAGGCTGATAAAGAAGGTCCCAGCACCTTCTTCCCCTCTCTGTTTTGCTCCCTGGCATCATGAAAGCCCAGAAGAGGAGGACAATTGCGCTGCCCGAGGTACGTCCCTGCTCCATGGAGGTGGACACCCCCACTGCCTGGGCAGGCTAGAGCTGGCACTGCGGGGATGGCACCGGGACCCCACTCTGGGCAGCTCGGGGGGCCGGGAGCTTGGCTCGCCCTCTCCCCCAAGCCCTGCAAGGCCAGAGGCTGGCAGAAGCCCTCCTGGGCTGCTCATGCCCTTCTGGGATGGAGCATCCCTGCGTAGGGGGACACGTCCCCGGCGGACCCCAGGGCGCCCCGGGCTGGTGCCGCAGGGATGCTCGCCGGGAGCAGCCGGGTGCTGCCCGGAGCCTGAGCCGATGCCTCCTCTGCCCATTTCCAGGCTGGAGCCAGAGGAGCCGAGCCCTGGACGAGGAGCAGCACCGAGCCCAAAGGGTGGCTTCACAGATTAAGGAGCTTCTGGGCGCCCAGGCAGGCGTGGGGCTGGGGTCTGCACGTGGGGGGCCGGGGTCTGTGCCCGGGCCCCGCGGGGCAGGGAGCAGGGCTGCTCACCCCTGCCCTCTCTGCTCTGGCAGATCCAGAAGACCCTGCTGCATGCAAAATTAGTGAAGGAGAAAAAGATGAGGAGCCTCCAGCTGCAGGCGCTGGCCCGGGACTGTTGGTGGGTGCTGGTGGCCAAGGAGCCGCCCAGGTCCAGCCAGCTCCTGCTGGGGATGTGCCCAGGGGTCCCATCGCCCCATGGCTCTCCTTGGGTGGCGAGAGGGGCAGGGGTGCCGAGGCCCCCGTCCCACTGCTGGCCAGGGCAGGACGAATGCACTTTTTTGCTTGCCTTTGGGCTCAGGATGTGTGACCTTGCGCTGGAGGCTCTGGAGGAGGGTCCCAGCAGTGTGGACATGGGGACAACTGAAGAAATGGAGGTCGACCCGGTTGAAGATGAAGAGATGGAGGTGGATGTGGAGGAGGAGGAGCCGATGGACACGGATCCCCCAGCAGCACAGGCACGTGCTCCCCACCCACTGCCCGTAGGGAGGGAGGGTCTCCTGCCACTGGGCTGGGGTTGGGGCTGGGGTGGGTGGTCTCTGCTGCAGGGATACGGCGCCTGGTGCCCTCGTCCTGGCGGCACAACCGCCCCCACCGCGCTGCCCTGAGCCCCCGTCCGCTTTGGGATGGGAGCAGTTTCTTGGGGCCAGGACACCCAAATCTCACCCGGAGCCCAGCCAGGGCTCAGCACTGGCGGCAGAGTCCCGCTCTCCCCAGCGTGTCCCAGGGCTGTGACCATCGAATGCCCGTCAGAGCCAAGCCCCAGCCGAAGCAGCTGCTGCCGCTGAGCCGGCTCGGGAACCCCAGCTCTGCTCGGCGGGCACTGCTCGTTAGCCAAAGGGCCCTGCCGCTTGCTTTGCTTTCAGGGCCAGCAGAGCTGAGGGAACGGCGGTGGTAAAGGAGAGGAGGATCCAAGAGGAAGGGCTGTAAATAGTTGTTTAGAGTTGGGTTTTTTCAATAGTTCTAGAGAGTTGGTATTTTGTTAATAGTTTTCCAGAGTTGTTGTTCTGTAAATAGTTCTTGAAAGATGTTTTGTTCCCCAAGGCTGACAAAGAAGACCGTAGGGATGTGTCAACCTGTTTAGATCAGCAGTGGTTGCGACTAGTTTGTGGGCAAGCACTTCAGCATCTATACTATTTAGGACTCCCAATCCCGTTCCTAAGAACCAGTCACATCTCTCTTCAGTCGTTGTGAAGAGGTCAGGGTTCGTCTATGCAACCATGCTGACCACCCGGCATAAGACGTACCTAGGAATGGCGAGCAGGTAGGTTTGATTGCAGAGATATTAATTTGCATTGAAAATTCTACTCGTTTGAGGGAATATGTTGGGTTAGACAGTATTTGCTGCTGACCTGTGTCTTTAATAACATAAGGGCCAATGTTGAAGGTGTAAGGAGTTAGACTAATGGGTGGTTGAGTAGGTACACCTTCAGGAATTTGTTGGGGTGTAGGTTCTGTTTCCCTTTGGGCAGGTTCAGACGTAATTGTGTCAATCATAAATTCAAATAATAACTCTGTGTCTTGGTAACCCCACAGGCAATACAATACAATAGGCTTGGTAAAAGTAAAATTGTGCCAGCAATCTGAATTTGTCTCTATTATTTTATAGCATTCAGTATTATGTTTTTCTGGTTTAGTGGAGTCTACGTAGATTGTTTTAATTTCGGTTGGTCTGTGATGAGTAGACCCATTGATTACTCGGCAACTAATTTGTATTTCCTTTCCGGGGATGACTTCAAGTTTAGCCATTTGGAGTGATTCTTTCCAACTCCATTTATTTCTGGAGTATATTTCACTTCCATGACCAGAATATGACCAGTTCACTTGTATGACCAGAATAGAGAGATTTAAATTCTTTTCCTTTTTAATGCTTGCAGTATATTTTGACAATGCATTGTGCCAAGGGTCATTATCAGAGACGGTGGTGTGAAGGGGCAAATTTCTAAGTTCCCTTAGCAAGGTTTCAGGGTGGTCACTGTCAGGAGTTTCAAATAGTGGAGCTAGGTTAGGCTGTGTAGTGGGATCAGGTTCAACTATGTCTATTTTGAATTCGAATAGCAACACTATTTCACGTTGTTGCCAACGACAGGTTATGAAAGTGGGTTCTGCGAGAGTGAAGTTATACTAGCAATCCCACTTGTCGGTGATACAATGCTCTGTTGTTACTGAGTGTGGGTTCTTGGGGCGAAATACCACTATTCTGGTGGCTTTCTCATGGGTTGAACCGTTGACCATTCGACATCCTACTTGAATTTCTTCTCCTGCCTTACCCTCCAGGATTGGATACTAATTGTTCCAGGTCCACTCATTTTTTGAGAACATTCTGTTGTCATGTATAACTACAGTGGCCAAACTTAACTTTCCATTCGATGTTCCTGTCCTCGCACTGTGTCTGATCAAAGTTTGAGACCATGGCCACTCTGGGTCTCTTTCACTACAAACAACAGGGAAGAAAAGGGTAAAACAGAATAGCATTAATTCGATTTGCCGGTTCGTCATTTTAGAACTTGGGCCTCCAAATAGTCGTACACACTAAGAATAATATTACTGCCAGAATCAGTGTCAAGATTCCTTGGAGGCACTCAAGGTTAGCGTAGACCAATCCGTCTGTCCACGTGCAGTTCATTTAAGGTTCCTGTAAGACACAAAGAAAAGAAAATATGCTCGGTCTTACTTGACCAATAGGGTTAGAAGAAAGGCAAGATCCACCGGGTGCTGATCCGGTGTATCTTCTCTGAACAATCTTTGGCCCCCAGTCCTGGGGATTTTGGGGAGTAACTAGTACCATTGGTACTATTCCAATTTGAGGCATTTTCACCAGCACAGGTTGTCCAGGGTAAAATCTCCCAGAATATTTTCCTGGTTTAGTGGGAACGTTTGGAGGGACGGTATTATCCGACACGCAGAAAGCCTTCATTTTAGGGCAGCCATCGCCACTCCATCTGTTATTCAGTTGATGGATGGCATCGTCTAATCGCAAATGCCATCCAGGTTCATGAGTTTTTGCAAAACGCTTGACCAATCCATTGGTGCACTCAACAATGCCATTGGCCTGAGGATAGTAGGGAGTGTGAAATACCCACCGAATCCCTTCCTCTTTGGCCCAATCTTGTATTACTGTAGCTGTAAAGTGTGAACCGTTATCACTTTGGATTTCTTCAGAGAGAAGAAGTGTGCTGAACCATCCTTTTAGGCTATTTACTGTGTCCTCCCCTGTTGCTGATTTGGAGCTAGTGGCCATAGTGAGGCCGGAGATAATCTCCACTCCCACCAGGACATATCTTTTTTTACCTGACATTCTTAAGGGTCCAATATAATCGATTTGCCAGGAATGCCACAATGTCTTCTTGTCTCGAATGTGTAAAGGAGGCGCTTTACTTGGGTGATCTTTACTGAGTCGTAAGCGACATTGGGAACAGGCAGTTACTACTTGTTCACACAGCTTAACTGACACAGGCCACCCTCGGGCTAAACCTTCCCAATATAAGTCAGTTCGCCCGGTATGGCCACGCTTAACATGCAGCCATTCTAGTAGGCGTTCCCATTCCTGACCATCACTGACAATATCCATTTGCAGCAGCCGCGTGAGGCTATCTACCTGTTGGTTGAACTGAGCAGTGATTGAGTTTGAGCGATCGTGGCCTTTTACCCAACCAATGTGTAACACTTTCTGTCTTCCTATCTCTAACAGTTGCTTCCAGCTATCGGTTTCCCAAACTGGGACTCTATTCACTTGCCACTCATTGGCTGCCCGGTGGCCTATCCATTCAGTGGCTCCTTTAAAAACAGCATATGAATCAGTGTAGATGTAACTAGCTCCGTGTTGTGCAGCTAGTAGGACTGCTCTGAGGTCCCCCACCTGTGCACTACCTTCGCCTGTTTCAGTCGCTCTTTCTCCTGTCGCTACTTCTAGTGCCACAGCTTTGTATTTCCACTTATTATTCTCCCGATGAGATGACGCATCAGTAAACCACACCCTTGTAAGATAAACCACACCCTTGTAAGATCACTGTCTTCCGTTAGTGGAGGTGCTTCTTGAATTGGAGATGGTTTGCTTGGTGGGGATTGGAACGACAGAGTACTGTCTATATCTTTTTGCAGCTTGGATACTTTAGCACTGCCTTCAGAGATTGGCGTGATTTCATTCATGCCTTTTAAGTAAGCATACCACTTTCGAACTGTGGGGTTTTGGGCAATGCCAGCCGGTGGTGCTGTTCCTTTACGGACCACATCTAAGAGGCGGAAAGGTCCTCGGATGATTACACTTTGTTCTCTTCTTATTTGCTCTGCTCGTTGCAATGCTCGCATTAGGGACAGCAAACCTTTTTCAAGGTCTGAGTATCTGCTCTCAGTATCATTAAAGGAGTGAGAGCTAAATTCTAATGGTCTTTCCGGCCCTGCCGGTCCTTTCTGCCATATGTTGCAATGAGAACCATGTTCACTGAACCCCCATTCTACATGGATAGGATCAGTTGGGTGTATAGGGCCGAGTTGCTGGAATAACCTTAGCTCTTTTATTAATAACTCTAGGGCTTTGGTATGTTGGCTAGTCCATTCCCATGATTTTCCTTTTCTGAGCAAACTATAGAGGGGGCGAGCAATGATGAAAAAGCCAGGGATGTGTTTACGCCAATAGCTTAAAGTTCCCAGGACTTGTTGCAGCTCTTTCACGCTAGATGGATTTTGTCCATGCTCTATTTTTTCCAGGGTATCTTGTGGGACAGAAGCAGCTCCTTTAATCCACCAGACCCCTAGGAATTTAACTTCTTGTGCAGGTCCTTGACACTTTAAGTCTGGAACTTCCAACCCTAAATCGAGCAATGTTTCTCGGATGTTTTTCATCATGTCTTTTACACTTTCTTGGTCTTCTCCTCCTATCAGGATGTCATCAATATATTAGTATACTGTACATCCTTTTGAGACAGGAACTTCTGCTAGGACTTTAGCCAGAGCATTATGAGCAATGGTGGGGGAATGTTTATACCCCTGTGGCAGTCGGTTAAAAGTATATTGGACTCCTTTCCACGTGAATGCGAACCGCTCTTTGTCCTGCTCAAGGAGAGGAATCATGAAAAACATATCTTTTGCATCTAAGGCAGCCATCCAAGAATGGGCAGCTCCTTGTATCATGGTTACCACTTCTGCAACGTTCGGAACTGCAGCAGTTGGGGGTGCAGTATTGCCGTTCAATTTCCGATAATCTACTGTGAAACGCCATTGTCCGGTTGGTTTCTTTACTGGCCACACCGGTGAATTGTAAGGCGAATGAGTCCTTTTAATGATGCCTCTCTTCTCCAAATCTGATACCACCCCGTCAATTCCTGCAAGTGCTGCAGCAGGCAATGGATACGGTCGAACGTTAGTGATTTTAGAGGGAGGTAAAGGTATGGAAGTTTCTAACAGACTCAATTTCACTGTGCCTAATTCTTTTTCATGCCCTGCAAAACTCCACACAGTTCCATCTGGGAATTTCCACATTCGTCCACGCAGTACATCAAATCCTAACAGATTGGTACGCGCAGCACCGACTAACACTTCTGTCCTGGTTAGTCTTTGTTCCCCTGGCAACCAGAGGTTAATTTTTGCAGTGGGGCATGATTTTACCACACCATCAATTCCTGTAAAGTTGACCCTGCGCCTGGTAGGACTTATACCTAAAAGTTGTGCTGTTTTTTTAGTGATTGTAGACAGTTGGGCTCCGGTATCAATGATAAAATTTACTGACATTTTTCGAGGCCCAACAGGAATGGTAATAACAGGTTCAGAGTTTTTATTAGAGAGCCATTGAATTGCTAATACCCGCCGGGCAGGGTGGCTCACTGCCCTCCCCGGGGATAGGAGTTTTTTGGCTGGGACTCTGACAGATCAATCAAATTAGGTTCTGGTGCAGACGGCACAATTTCATCACGACTTGGGGACTTCCTGGTTAGACTTTTTTCCCCAGCCAAATTATTTTTTCTAGTTAAAGGTTGGACTAGTGTACGGAGATCCTCTGTAGGGACTCCGTGCAAAAATTGTCGAGGTACCCCCAAGTCTAGGGCTTTACGCCACAATTCATTTCGTTCCTTGTCAGGCTTGAGCCTTCCATCAGATTTAGGGGTCTGGGCATGGGTTTGGATCTATCGAACCCTTCGGGTGTGGTCGGAGGGTTTCTCACCAGTTAGGCTGGCCCAGCCCATTCGGCGCCCATAACTGTCAATTTCTTGTACATAGTCATTCCAGGTGGGTATGTAGTGATGCCGGCTCCGCCTGCGACCATCACGAACGCTTCGTATGCGGTCTTGAGTGCTGACTACAAATGGCTTAAGGCAATCAGGAAGGCCTCGGAGGAGAGGGGCTAATCGATCGGGGTTGATAGGAGCTGACATTGGGGATTTCCGAAACTCTTCTCTGTCATACATGGCTTGCAGACAGGCTGCTTTCCGTACTGCTGCAGACAGATCAGAGTAGCCTGAAGCTCTGATTTCTAACGGCTCCCCCCTTTCTCGTGGATCCATACCACCTGCCCAATATGCTGCTCGAGCAGTTAGGGAATAGTTACGATCTCCAGGCATAGTGGTTAAAAACACTCCTGGTCCCGAAGCGTCTCCTGCTTCTTCTTCACTTAACATAATTCTGTGCCCCCGCTCAGAGGAAACTCGCCACACATACTCCACAGCCGACTCTCCTGGCCGCCTTGAGTATTTCTCCTTTAATTTTGCCAACTCTGTGGGTGTCCATGGGACAGTACGCACAGTGGTACGGATTTCATCATCATCGACTGCTGTTTCAGTTTTAACCAGTGGTCATAAAGGAAAAACTTGGGATTTAAAAGTGACAGTCTCTTCACTGTCATCCGCTTCATCATCCTCACTGTTAGACCAAAAATCTCCAGTCTGGGTTCCAGAATTTGGACTACACATTAACTTACGAATTTGTTGGACCTGGGCAGAGGGCTGTATTTTATCTAAAAGCCCAGTCACTTTTTCCAGTAACATTTTAAGTTGGAGATTTTCACTTACAAGTCTAGCAGTCCGATTTCCTAATTTCTCGTTTTCACTCACAAGTTTATCCACTTGAGTTTTTAGTTTTTCTCCTGTCTCCTTCTGAAATGCCAATGATGACTTCAGGACCTCATTTTCTGATTTCAGAGTCGCATATTCTACAGCAGAAATCAGATTAGGAGCAGGGGCTTCTTTAGCTTCTTGTTGTGCACAAGATAAACAGGCGCCTAACACAGCACAAACGACACCTTTTCCCTTTCCCACTCTGAGCTTCTGTGAAACCCGACACTGTTCAATACGTTCCACTACTTTCTCTTCATCCTTCCAGTATTTCTGGGTGTGGAGGAATGGCTGAGTGAAAAAGGGCATGACTTGATTACAATGAGCAACCCAGTCTTTGATAGGGATGAGAGCCCGGAGGAGGCTGTGAACTGTCCTTGAGAAACAGAAGTATGAAGAAGTAGCTACATGATAAGTAAGTGATAAGCGGTACTGCCTCCGGGAGATAGAGAAACATCTGCTGCGCGTGGACAAGAGGTCTGCACTAATTGTGTGAGCGCTCTAGGCGTGTGAACAGAGACTGTAAGCCAATCGTATAATTGTTGCTAGCGCGTGCTCTGCTTGTCTGTCTTTATATACTCTGTGTGAACTTGAATAAAGGGAGAACGACCATACTCATATTGAGACTCATCGTTACTCCGGGTCCGTCTCCCACTCCGACATCTGGTAGCAGAGGATGCACAGAGATCCATAGCTCAGCGGGACTGAGTTCTCCGAGTCTGCGGTAAGCAGCTAGAGGAGGGGAGTGGGAAACCACGGCTGGGAGAAGTGCTGCTCGGGCGCAAAGGCGGGAGCAGACAACGGTGCGAGGTGGCCTCTCGCCTCCCAGGCGCAGTGATGCAAGTAGAAGCTGCGGCCACGCTACTCGCTGGAATCCTCTCTAAGAGAGGGAGTGAAATACCGGCGAAACTGTTGATAAGTTCCATGCTACTCGCTGGAATCCTCTCTAAGAGAGATAATGAAGTACCGGCGAAACTGTTGATAAAGTTAATTAAATTAGGACAGCGATGGGGTCATTTTTCTGACACACCTATGCTGTTTTCTGTTTCGGAATGGCGAGATTTTGGAGGGACGATGTGGCAAAAAACAATCGAGGGGGATGAAAAAGAGGAGAAAGAGATAAAAGCCGTCCGTGGGTTGTGGCATACTGTGCTAGAGACTTTAAAAGCGATGAAAGCGGAGCGGGAAGTAGCCTGTGCAGCTGCTCAAATGTTAGGTCCAGGAGCGGCCGCCTTAAAACCTGAAAGTAAGCCTGGACCTATTGCGCGGCTCTTTGGGCTGCCCGCGGTAAAGGGAATGACCGGGACTGTGTGTAAAACTGTTGCTGAAATTCGAGCTAATGAGGACTCTGACCCTCCTGAGAAAAGTATAGACTTGCCGCTGAACCCCTTGCAAAACTCGGGAAAAGCGGAAGTCACTGATGCGGAACCAGAACAGAAAAGTAATGCAAATGCCGAAGCGCCTCCTCAGAAAACTCCGATAGGGGAGGGGCCTGAAAGGTCTACTGATCTCATCGATTTGGGAGGAGCAGCGTGTTGCCCTCCGCCCACAGCACCGCCTCCAGCAACTCCGCCTGCCTTGTATCCACCGCTACCCCCCTCCAGTGACTCGTCTGGTCCGCCGACTCCACCCCCGGACAAGAGTCGTAAACTGCCCACAGACAAACTGCTACAGACAGTTTTAAGGCGGCTCGACGAGTTAGGTTTACGTGTGGCGAGGAAGGATGATAACGTGCCTCCATGGCTAGTGAATCCCTCAACACCTCCGAGAACTGCACGCTGGAATGGCATTATTAGAGACGCTATACTAGAAGGACAGTGGGGAACAGCCGCTAGTTTGGGCGGAACTCCACCTCTCGCGTGTCCCGTTGTACATGTAAACAATACTGGCAAATGGGAGCCACATGATTGGAAAATTTTACAACAAGCTCGCACCACCATCTCAACTTATGGATTAAAATCTGAGGCTACCCGACAAATTGTCAGCTGGATTTTTTCTGCTGATCTGATGTGTCCATATGATTGTCGTAACCTAATGAGACTGTTGCTTACTCCAACACAATATTTGTTGTGGGAATCCTCCTGGCAACAACGAGCTATGAATGAAGCATCTCGAAGACAAGGGGAGGGAGACCCCCTCCGTGGAGTCACGGCAGAGATGTTCACAGGGCACGGAAAATTTAGTGACTTGGAAGTACAATTGACGTTTCCAGCAAACCTATTACAGCGATCGGCGCAACTTGCCCTAGAGGCATTTCTCGGCCTCCCAGGATCTACTATTCCGTCATTTGGTACCATGATGCAAGGAACTACAGAAAAATATAGTAACTTTGTTGACCGACTGTGGGAAGCAATCATGAATCACCCTGATTTAGATGACAGCGGTAAACAACAGATGTTCAAAGTATTGGCTTTTGACAATGCCAATAAGACCACCAAGCAAATTCTAGTCAGTCTACCAAAAGGAGCAGGCATTGAAGAAATGTTATTGAGAGTAGAAAGGACTGAAGCTCAAAAGCAAAGCACCACGGTCTATCATAGACTCCAAGATTCGACCACAAAAAACCGAGCTCGCAACTCAATTGCGCACACTGACTGATGTCCAAACCCTGCCTGGAGACATTCAATGGGTGCGGAACTGTGTTGGTATCTCCAATACTGACATTGCACCCTTAACAGAATTATTGAGAAGCAATCATCCAGCCGACGGTGTTACTCTGACGGCGATGCAGCAAGCAGCACTACAACAAATTGCACAAAAACTGCAATCGACGTGGTCATCTCGACGCATTTTAATGTTGCCAGTGTCTTTGATAATATGTAATGGGAAAGATTCACCATATGCAGTCATTTGTCAATGGCAAAACAAAAAGGGGGAACTTGCTACTCTCTTCTCCTTCTTTGGTGATGCCACTGACAAATGCGAAGGGAAGGTAACAAAAGAGAATGTGTTCAATGTCTTAGAATGGGTATTCTTAAGTGTACAACCAAAAACGAGCATTCAAACGCGAACTGAAGCAGTAGGTGAATTGATATGAAAAGGAAGATCACGAATCATAGAAATCAATGGTAAAGAACCAGAGGATATTAGCATACCTGTTAACGCTGTAGATTTAGAATGGTGGCTGCGCAATGACGCTGCCACGCAAGAGGCCTTGTTAGGCTACAGTGGGACAGTGCATTCACAACAGCCACAAGGGAAATTATGGCAAGTTCTAAAAAGAAATCAGTGGCTAGAAAGACCCAAGGTACGGAAAGACCCATTGTCAGATGGTATCACTGTGTATACAGATGCAGGCAAATGCTTGCGGCGTGCAGCCTGTGTTTGGCAGGAAAAGGGTCAATGGTGTCAGCATATCATAGAGGGACAACCTCGAGATTCCCTTCAAACATTGGAACTAACTGCAGTAGTGTGGGCCTTGAACAACTGGCTAAGCACTCCCTTGAATGTAGTAACAGACTCATTATATGTGGCTGGAATAGTGCCACGCCTGGAAGACGCTCTACTTAGAGAGACAGCTAATCCTAGGCTGGGGAGTTTATTTATTCGGTTGCGATCTGTACTTGACCAAAGAACAGCTGCCTGTTGTGTTATCCATATTCGTAGTCATTAGCTAGACCTTGGATTAGGCCAGGACAATCAACTTGCTGACAGCCTGGTTAGTCCAGTGTGTCATGTGCCTCCTATGGATAAATTTCAACAAGCTAGGCAGAGTCATGAGAATTTTCACCAAAATGCAAAAGGGCTAAAAAGGCAATTTAATTTAACAGAAAATGAGGCTCGAGGCATTATCCAAGCCTGCCCGAAATGTGGGAGCCATGGCCCAGGAATAGGGTTAGGAGTGAACCCAAAAGGATTAAAAGCGTTAAGAGTTGTGGCAGATGGATGTCACACATATCCCAGAGTTTGGTCGCTTGAAGTATGTACATGTGACCATTGATACATTTTCAAAAATGATCTGGGCAACCGCATTGCCCGGAGAAAAGGCACATCATGTATGTAAACGCTTGCTTGCTTTGCTGTATTAGGAGTGCCTGAATGCATTAAAACTGATAATGGGCCTGCTTATGTTAGTCAAAAGGTTAGAAAGTTCTTGCTAAGATGGGGAGTCGATCACACGACAGGGATCCCACATTCGCCTACGGGACAAGGATTAGTGGAACGCACTCATCAAGTATTGAAGGACTATCTGGGTAAACAAAAGGGAGTAGAGACAGATGCTCAGCAAAGGCTACACCGTTGCCTCTTGTGCCATTGCCTGTGCCTTGGGAGAAGAGACCGACCCCCCCCGGCTACACCCTCCTTTCAGGGAGTTGTAGAGAGCGAGAAGGTCTCCCCTCAGCCTCCTTTTCTCCAGGCTGAACACCCCCAGCTCCCTCAGCTGCTCCTCACAAGACTCGTGCTCCAGACCCCTCACCAGCTCCATTGCCCTTCTCGGTTGATCCAGGAGCTGCCTCTTCAGTTCTAAATACAAAGAGCTATGAATGAGGTTATGACACTGGAAGGAAGAGTTATTGGTGCGAGAGGGAAGCCAGAAACCAGACCTTTCTTTAAACCTTTAACATTCAAGAGTGGAAAGCAAGGGGTGACACATCAGCTTTTGGACTTGCCAGGGGCACCGAAGCCCTTGATTGATCGGGACTTGTTAGAAAATTAGAAGCTGAAAGAAGATTTAAAAACGGTACGGTCAACTCTTGGGATCCCCCTGTCACTCCAGAAATACAAACGGGTTCTGTAATTGTTCGGGGGTGAAGCCCCAAACCGTTGGAGGTGAAAAGCTCTCTAGGTACCTGTCCGTATTCTCCCACGTCCCGTGCCACCCATGACTCTCCAGTCTCGGGACAGATCTCTGGGTGGGAGTCTTAAATAGTTGCTTAACCCTAAACAAGAACTGAAACACATTGAGGAGTCCTAGCAATAGGACCAAGCTGGTTTGCATGTCCCAAGAGTATTCAAAATTCTCAAAAACTGGCATAGCTGGACCAAAATAGAAAAGGGAGGTGAAAGAGCTGGGGAAAGGAACACCACCAGCCCCCGCTTCCCCCATAGACTGAGTGTGATTATTAATAAATTCTGAGAGACGGTGTCCGAGGTATGGGCAGGACAGCGGTGCTGCATAAATGGCCCAACATAACCATCTGAACAGTGATGCTATCATATCATAAGTTGATATCACACAGGACGGCAAAATTATGATGCTGATCCCTCTCCCAGAGGTGATAAACATCATCACGGGGAGTACATAGAGCATGTCAGAATTTACATAACACGGCCGTGGGAACAAACAAAGCAACATTGTGACCAGTACTATTGACTAATATCATAAATGCATATAACACATACATTTTAACACGCTCTGGTCAGATCTGTCGTTCTCTCAACCTTCCGAGTGCCCCACGTTGGGCGCCAAAAAGGACTGTCGTGGTTTGGCCTCAGACGGCAACAAAGAACCCCGTGGCAGCCACGCTCTCGGCCCCCCCACGGCCACGAGGGGAGAATTGGAAGGGAAAAAAGGAAACTGGTGGGTTGGCACAAAGGCAGTTTAACAGAACAGCAAAGGGAACAAGACAATGTGCAGAAGATCCCGTTGCCAGAGGTCGAAGTTCACAAAGGAGACAGAGGAGTCCTGCAAAGGCTTTATTCGAATAAAGGGAGAGTCCCCTGGGGCATATCCCTGTGGGGTCTCTCCATTTGCCGGAGGACGCAGCCTCCCTTTTATCCTAATTCCCCGGCCGCACGTAACCCTCTTCCTTTCCCCATTGGCTGAGGTACTTGGAAGGTACAGACTTCTCGATCCGCCTATTACATCAAAGTTTAACTTTTGCCGTTTTTAATTGTCCAACTTTTGCAGTTTCACTTATTTCCCCTAGTTTTCAGTTATCTCACTCCTGCAGCTTCAATTAACTCTCCTCTTCTTTTGGTTGTCTCACTCCTGCCATTTCCGTTAACTTCCCTGTTTGTGGAGACACTCTTATCCCTATTTTCTTATCAGCCCCTCCTCTGTTTATTTCACTATTTGTCTTTACAACCTTTAGTCACCGTTCATTGGACCTTTTCTTCTTGTCTTCTTTTTGGTTTTGGAGCTATTTGCAGAGCCATCATCTTCGGTCCCCTTGTAGCTAATTCTGGGTCACTGGGCACAGCTACGACTTGCATTCTTCTGACTCCATGCTGAATGAGCTGCATGAAACAAGGTATCCTACATGGTACAAAAATCAGAGCTGCTACCGCACAAAGGGAGAAAACCACCATGCGTTTAACCCATGGTCCACCAGGCAACCACGAGAACATGTCTAATTCCCATCCTTTCCCGGTTTGAACTGGCACGTGAGCTAGTTTTCTCATTCCTTTTCTTATCTGTTTTACTACCGCCCCGTGATCATGGATTTGTAAACAAGAGCTGGGTTCCTTTAGTTTTCCACCAACTCCCCCTTCTTCTGCTAGCAAATAATCTAGGACCCTTGGGTGTTGGAAAATTGCATTCCTCATCTGAGCAGATTGGTCTGCGAGAAAGTCAAGAGCCTCAGCGCTCTGGTTAGGTAAAATTGCAAAAACCGGCTTGTAATCTAACTATCCTATTTAAATTATAAATGGGGTCTCTTGCTCCAGAAATCACCTGGTGGGGGTTCCGTGCTGCTGGTCCAGAATACCGTATAATTCGTTCAGGTTCATCTGATGTATAATTCATCTTTTCCCCATGATTGGGAACCCCCTTTAGTTAGGGATTTATCAGTTGCTCGTCGTTCTCTTATCAGATCATCCTATCCATTAACCCCTAACTCGTTTCCTTGAACTTGTGGTAATAAGGAAAATAACGGTCTCATATATCCTATAGAACGTATCCCTGAGCGCTTTGGAGGTAACCTTTGGTAGGCGTGTTGCCCACAAATCCAGTAATGGCCCTTCAAAGCCCAAGCCCCGTTAGGGAATGGGCCTTCCCATGTTTCATTATCCTGTGGTATTTCACAGTATAGAGTATCTTTTGATCCCAGGGGTCCTCCTGCTATACTGAAATCGCCATAGGAATCGCAATAATCACATTCAAAGGCTCCCGCATCTGCGTGCCCTTTACAGTTACATCCCCTACCATTCTTAGTTCAATTTGTAGCCGACCAAAATTTTCTAAAATAGGTCCTAGTTCCACTTGAGTTTTGCCAGCCCCATTGATAAACCCTTATTACATGATTCTTGTTAATGGTATTGTCCCACTGACAAGCCAGGAATAAAGAATCTCTAAATCCCCCTTTTTGCGTAATTTCTCTCGCAACTGCTGTGCATCCACTGTGCCAAGGTTCTTTGAAAGAGCACTTTACCCAGGTGCCACCTATAAGCTTAACATGCGTTTGGTTCCATCTTCCTCGGTACCTAAAGCAATTATAAGGTCTACAATATGGATCGTAACAACCCATTCCTGGTGACAATGTCCACTCACATTCGCTTTTACCTACATTTTTCCCTCCCAGCTTGGTTCTGTTCAGACAGTAATTTCCTTTTCCTGGGTACTGTATTTTCCATGTACCTCCGTCTTCCTTCCAGAACCCAGTTCCATTATGCACTCTACTTAAGTCACTCACCAACCATTTAGGCTGGACAGGCTGGGCTACCCACAGCCAATCTTCAGCTCCTCCTGGACCTCCGCGGACCCAGCAATTACTGAGGTTAAAAGCTTTGGCTACCTCGTCCCCTAGAGTCAAAAATCGGTTTTCCCATCCCAGACTTCGATTTTGCCAATAGTATAGAAACATGATCATTACTAAAAATTTCATCTTGAGCTTATCATCTTTCTACACTTGATGTGGCAAGTGAATATACGGAAACAATTCAGTTAGTGTCTGCTCACCAGTTGCTGGAAGTTAAATAAGGGGCCTCTTTTCCTTATGGATCTATACCGTAGATCCTTTGGGTAAACACACGGAACTCCTCCCGAGGTCTACCTGATGGCTACCGGTCTGACCCACTCCTTGTAAGAGTTAGTTCTAGTCTCCCACCCTAAACTTCCATTTTTCACTTTTTCAAATCAAGGTCTGGTATGGCATGTGCTTCCACT
Organism: Numenius arquata; assembly: GCF_964106895.1. NCBI lineage: Eukaryota > Metazoa > Chordata > Aves > Charadriiformes > Scolopacidae > Numenius > Numenius arquata. Next base: position 17,555,909 of record NC_133587.1, on the reverse strand, counting down.
GCTCAACGCCTACTGGGTTGCAGCCAGTAACGGAGTTTAGAATTTCTTATTGTGGCAATTGACAGAGGTCAATCCAGCCTTGCCCTTGATTTTAACTTATCAAATACTACTAATGGAGTCTTTTTCTACGGAAGGCTAGCTGCAGTTTCCCCTCCTCTTCCTTTAGCTCCCAAGTCCAGTTTTCCAGGGCCTTGGACGTCTTGACTCGAATATGACGAGTCCACCCGTGTTTGGCCGTCTTAACTGCTGTTTCCGCGGTTAATAACGCTTGGTACGGTCTCTGCCACTTTGCCACCAGTGGTGCTTCTTTCCATTCTTTAATTAGGACCCAACCTCCCCGTTGGATGCTCTAGACAGCAAAGTCCAAAGGCAGGGTCTGTGCCAGCTGAGCTTCCTGTCAAAGAGATTTCACAAGAGACAGTATCCCGGCCACATATTGTTTCAAGTAGACGTCACTTATTTCTACCTCCCCACTAGGTCGAGAGTTAGCAGGGTAAGGGATTCCAAACATTCATTCAAAGGGGGATAGTTGAGTATCTCCTCTGGGTTTGGCCCCTATGCTAGCTAAAGCTAATGGTAGAAGACATATCCATGGCATTTTGGTTTCCAAAAATAATTTCAAAAGATGCTGCTTAATTCCCCCATTCATCTTCTCTACTTTCCCTGAACTCTGGGGCTTCCACAGAGTACGGAAATCTCATTGTATTCCTAAGGCCACCACAACCCCTTGAAGAAATTTTCCAGTAAAATGTGTTCCTCTATGTGAGTCTATTGCCTCTATTACTCCCTATCTAGGAATTATTTGTCCTAAAAGCACTTTAATAACTGATCCCGTAGTTGCTGAAGCAACTGGAAATGCTTCTGGCCACCCGGTTAGCTGGCATACTATTACCAGAAGATCCTGTTCAGGGAAAGGAAGAAATCTTCCTGTTCAGGGCATTTCAGTAAAATCCACCTGACATCGTTGGAATGGGCCCAAGGTCGCCCTCCTCTAGCACCTTCCCTTGTAAATTGACCTTAGCACAAATTAAACAACCCTCAATTGCCCTTTTTGCTTGTTTTGTGAGCACGACTAGCAACAAGTGATAAGGACATAAGCAATAAAGACACGCAGAGCAACAGACACAGCAATCCTCTCCCTTTGTTCATGAACAAACTAAATCCCTAGGCACAAACGCTCAGCATCTTCGTGTCATGGGCCTGTTGCTCCTGAGAGGCCCAAGGAAGGGAGGGGAAAGCGATGGATGCGAACAGCAGTGAAGGGAACACAAGAAGTGGACTAAACATTCCCTTTCTTCTTCAGGGATCCCTCCCCAGGCAGGCGGGAAGCCACAGAAGACCACAGCCTGGAGAAAGCCCTGCCTCAGGTGGAAGAGGAGCAGCAAAGGCAGAAGGAAGAAGCGTTCCCTCCTAGTGGGTGTCCTGGCTGCTCCTGGAAGGGAGGGAAAAGCTGTCAGTGCTCCCCAGTGGCCCCAAGGGAAGCGGTGGGGCAAGCCCTTTTGGAAGGAGAAAGGTCCACAACCTGTTGTGTGGGGCAGTAATAGGGGTGTGTGCTGCATGGCTCTGTTTTGAGCAGGGGGTTCCTCCGGCTGAGCTCCAAGGGTCCCTTCCCAGCCTAAGTCATGCCCTGGAGCAGTAGGTGAGGGAGTGGGGACAAGGCCAGAGAAAGGGGATGCATCCAGTGATGAGGCAGCACGAAGGGGAGGCAGCCGTTACCTGTGGGCATGGTCCGAGTTGAAGAGGAAGGGAAAGCAAAGCTGTAGAAGGACACGGAAGGCTAAAGGAGAAGCACATGAGTTTGCCAGCCCTGAGAGATCTCAGTTCATGCGAGAAAGCGCTTCTCCTGCCTCTCAGTTTGACACCAACGTCAGTGTTGGGGGAGCCGGGAAATCCCGGGGCTGCTGCTTGTGGACGGGGGTTGTTCAGTGACCTCCTGGCTGTTCCTCCCTTCCCAAGGTGTGAGGATCTGGCCAAAGGGAATGCTCTCCTGCGGGAGCACCTCGAGAAAGCGAGTGAGGTGACTTCAGCCCTTAAAGGAGATGTTGGAAAACTGAGGGCGGATTGGATGAGGGCGCAGGAGGAGCTGGAAGCGAAGGAGAGACAATGGCACTGGGAACGTGAGGTGAAGAGGGGCTGCGGGAATGTCCGAGGTGATGCCAGCGTGGCCTGAGAATGCGTTTTATTTCTGGCCTAGACACCTCGCTGTGAGAAGGTTGTGGCTCTGATGAGGATGTGCTGGTGTTGAGGAGCAGAAGACGGGACTGGGTGTCAGCACCCAGTGTCAGCAAATGGGTCAGGAGGGGTGTCAGCAAATGGTGGTGATGGAAGAGGCCCCCCTGCTGTGGCCGTGCTGCTCGGTCCTAAAGGCCAGTGCTGCTGCTGCTGGGCGCTGTCGGGCAGTGACACAGGAGCGCTCGTCTCTCTGGTAGTTCTTCAATCTCCGCCTGGAGCCGTGAGAGCAGAGAGGTCTGTGTGTTTTCAGATTGCGAGCAGCCAAGGGAAGACCAAGAGGGGCCTCCCTCACCCACAGCAAACGTCTCAGCCATTTATCTTATTGCATTATAAGCCTTCCTTAATGCCGTGAGTGTGCCTGACCTACTGTTGAATGCTCCTCTTCTTTGTGCTGCTTTGTGGAAATCATCCCAACTGCCCTTTCTGGGCCATAGGATGTGCTCTTGGGTTTGGAAACGAGAATGTTTTTACATTCAGACCTTGTTTGTCTGGAGGGGCTTCTGTTTCTAAGCGAAGGCGTGTTAAGATCCCTCCTACGCTGAAATTCAAAGGGTTTAAGGTCAGTACAGTCAGAACCACCGGGCTGGTTTTCTGCCACCTTCCCCGAGATAAGTGCTGCTGAGCCTCAAACAGGCTGGATTCCAGGTTCTCGTACACAGAAAGCCCGTTTCTGCCATTTCAAATAGCAACGTGGGCCCCTCGGAGGGAATGGCCGGGCTTCCCTTGTCACCTGGCAGAGCACAGAGAGCCAGCCCAACGTGATGGCAATAACCGCATCTGAAATTGCTGCTCTCTGATCCCTGGCACATGGGGAGCTGCGCCCACACCGTCTGTGCCAGCAAGAAAAACAATGGATGGACAATGGAGGCTGTATCTTCCAGGAGGACAACAAGCCCCTGGTTCTGATGACACCACTCTCTGGCCCTCCAAAGTAAATATGCTCCAGTTCAACAGACATCAGCGACGGGCAAGAAGCCCTGAAGACTGGCGAGAATTCCAGAGAGGTTCCCCTGCTGCTGGTGCCACCAGTTCTAGGTCCTGCACCACACTTAACATGCCTTCGCTTAGAAACAGGAGCCCCTCCAGATTTTCTGCGGGAGGCTCTGGCTTCACCCTGAAGGGCAGCGTCCTGCTCACAACGTCCACAAGCAACAGCCTCGAATTCTGAAGATCCCACGTCAAACTCCTGCATAAGGCAAGACCGATGTTCAAAGGCACAGAAAAACAATCCAAGACCAGAGAGAAACTTCAGGTTTCAGGAAACATCTCCATGGTTTGATTATGGCTCAACTCAGAGCCAAGTTTTGCTGGCCATGGAAGTGGAAAGCACACAGGATGCAATAAACCCTGGTGGAACGATGACCACCTTTATCATCACGGACATCAAACAACGCCCTGCCCCAGGGTCTCCTCCCTGCCCTTACCTGGCCTCTGCCAGCTGCTCGGAAAGGCCTTCTCTGTCCCGCTCCACGGCTGCCAGTGGCACCTCCAGGGCAGCTTTCTCCCGCAGCAGCAATTCCTTCTCTGCGGACACCTCGGCCAGTGCCTGCCCTTGGCCAGAGGACTCCTGGCACAACTGCTCCAGGCCACTGCGAGCCCACTCTTGCTGCCGGGGAACCTGAAGGCGGGACCAAATGCAGCCAAAGCCCTTGATGCAGCCCTGGGCTTTCCCTCAGACAAAGGACTCAGAGCTACACAGTTTGTCTCTTTTGCCGCGGGTGAGAATAGTGGATTCATGGATTCCATCCTCTCTCGGCAGCTTATCAAAGCCAAAAAGGAGGCCAACACAGGCACAGCTTCACCCAGACAAGCAGCCAAACGTCCACCCAGAAGCACCAGCATTTTGGTCCCACCTGGATGAGTTTCTCTTGGCTTTCTTCCTTCTCCTCTGCCCGGATCCTCAGCGCTGCCCGCAGCCCCTCTTCTTGCTCCTCTGCTTCCTTCAGCAGCTGCTCCAGGGGGGCTTTCTCTGCGCAGAGCTCTCCATCTGTTCTTCTACACAAGCGCGGCTTCTCCTGGGCAGAGACCTTTGCTCTCTCCATCTCCTCCACTTTACCCGACAGAGCTCCATTCTCTTGCTCCAGCCACCGCCACGGAAGCACAGAGGAAATAAAATACAGTCAGGTTTACAGTCAAGAAGAGAGCAGCAACTCCCCATCCCCTGCGTGTCTCTGACATACTCCCAGTTCAGCGCTCCCAATCAGCACGTGAGGACAGACTGCCCCAAAGACCTGCCTGCTCTCACCACCATTTCCCAAGAAGGAGACCAACATTGTACTTAAACAACAGTGGGAGAACAGAAGAGGAGCAACACGGTAGTGAAAAGACGGGCAGAGGTGGAGCTGAGGGACAGGGGTCAGTGGAGGATTTGGCGGTGTGAGGGTAGCGGTTGGACTCGAGGACTCGAAAGGTCCCTCCCAACCTCCATGATTCTATGCGTCTATGATTGTCCCTGTCTGCTGCTGCCAGAAACAGCATCTGTGGTGGCCTTGCTATCACAAGGTGACCATACCTTCTCCAGGGCCATGGTAAGCTCATCTCTCTTTTGCTTCAGCAGATCCCTCTGAAGGTGCGATTGCTCCAGTGTCTCCCTCACGACCACCAACTCACGCTGTAATGAGGAATGTTTTTCTCCAAGTGCCTCCGAGTCCTTCAGTCTCTGCGAAGGGGAGAGACAAACAAGGTTTGAACATAAAAACATTCTCGTTTCCAAACCCAAGAGCACATCCTATGTCCCAGAAACGGCAGTTGGGATGATTTCCAACCCCTTTCTATTTACACCTCAAGAACGCTGGCATTTCCTGACCAGACCTGCATCACTCTTTGTCCTTGATGGAGGGGAAACATTCAGCACTGAGAAAGTAAAACAAGCTTCCAGAAATCACAGAACCTTTCCAAAACATTCAGGTGCTCACAAATTAACAGCTTCCTGCCTCCTGGTTCTCTCTCTCCTCTTTCCTACGCTGGATACCAGCCTGGCCAAAGTTCTTCTGGGGGTCAGACAGACGTTGAAAGTCCAGATGACTATTCCCACAATCACTTTTGCCTTCAGCGGGGAATGGATCAAAGAGCCTGCAAGCTCTTTGGGGAGACGGCTATGAATTTCCCATCCAATAATCACAGGATCACAGGATGATTCAGGTTAAGATGCTTCATGCTGCAAAATCGCCCTTCTTGCCCCCAAGGCCTTCTGCACTCAGGCTTGCAAGGAACACCCCGGCAAGTGGCTGCTCAGAGGCTGACGACAATATCTACAGAACAAACATTTCAGGAAGGTGGTGTGAGAATAAACCGAAAATGTTGTACCAACAAATCACAAAGAGGAGGAGAATTAAACAGTAGGTCAGGCACACTCGCGGCATTAAGGAAGGCTTATAATCCAATAAGATCAATGGCTGACGGTAACCCAGACTTTGAAATTGCCTCCTGACACCGGAGGCTGTGCTACTTCTGTTTGCAGAGAGAAAGGAACCCCAGAGAGATCTGAAGGGAAGCCACATTTTTTCTGCAGACATCTGGCCTCAGCTTCTACTCACCGGTGCGTGGCAGTCTTCATTTCCAGGAAACGGCGGCAGAAGGTGTCCACCTGACGCCACAGGCCGAGCAGACGGCCACGTTCACCCCTTCTGAACTTGTCATAAAGCTACAGATGCAAAGAGAAAAAGAAATGCCAGCTCAGCCTTCGCCGTCACTGCACAAGTCAGACCTGGGAGAGGGTCACACCACCGTGGCCAGGTCTCCTTCAAGAACTACTCCAACAGGGCATTGGGGACTGAAGAGCCACCACAGGAGCAGCCTCAGCAGAGCTGCCACCCGACTGCACAGGAGGGAACACCCACCCTTGTCCTGCAGGAGGGGACATCAGCAAAGCAAGTGACCCTCATTCAGCATCTCCCCTTGCAGAGGTGTCTCACACACAGGTGTCTTGGGGGAGGACGACAAAGACAAGCCCCTCCAAGGCCACTCTCACATTTGCTGTCGGTGAGGGAGGCCCCTCTTGGTCTTCCCTTGGCTGCTCGCAATCTGAAAACACACAGACCTCTCTGCTCTCACGGCTCCAGACGGAGATTGAACAACTACCAGAGAGAACTACCAGCAGCAGCAGCACTGGCATTTAGGACCGAGCAGCACGGCCACAGCAGGGGGGACTCTTCCATCACCACCATTTGCTTCCATCACCACCACCCCTCCATCTCCCAGCCCTGTCTGCTCCTCAGCACCAACACATCCCCAACACCAGCACATCCGCAACACCAGCACATCCTCAACACCAACACATCCCCAACACCAGCACATCCCCAACACCAGCACATCCCCAGCACATCCTCAACACCAACACACCCTCAACGCCAACACACCCTCAACACCAGCACATCCTCAACACCAGCACATCCCCAGCACCAACACATCCCCAACACCAGCACATCCCCAGCACCAACACATCCCCAAAACCGCCACAACCTTCTCACAGGGAGGTCTCTGGGCCAAAAATAAAACACATTCTCGTGCCACGCTGGCATCACCTCTGACATTCCCGCAGCCCCTCCTCACCTCACGTCTGTTGCGTTAATAGGCAAAGTAGTTTTGGCAGAAAATAAACCCCCTTGCGTTCTAACGCTCCTCACCGAGGTGGGAGGCTAGGTGCGGCTAGGTTTAAATCATGAGGGATGCCCAATTCACCACTATCAGTCCAGTCGTGTTTAATATATTTAACTGTCACGAGTCCAGATACAGTCATAGTGGACTGCACCTTCAGTCTAGTCGTGCTCATGAACTAGCACGGCCGCACTCTAATGTTTGGTGGCGTTCAATGGGAAACCGAAACGGCTAGCTACTTAAGCAGTGCAGTTTATTTCAGCAACAGATACAAAGGTTCTTATGGTTTGCCGGTGATAAATACACTGTCTGCAAAGCACGTGCAAGTAAAATATGGTTTGTTCATGGTACAAAGCGTGCGACAAAGTTCCAAACAATACAGCCTGGCTATAAATGTAACAAAAATAACCCTCTAGAGAGATTTCTAAGTTTCCCGAGGAAGCACTCGGTATAGTCTAAGTCTTACCCAAAGGCCTCCCTATGGGGGGGAAGAAAGGCTCAGCCCCTCGACTGGTCCCGCAAGTCAAAGGCAGTCCGTGACGGGGTCCTCCCTGACCTCTTCACGATGGGGTCTTCCCTAGCATCCCCCCTTTCTTGGGCTAGTTTTATACTATGTTTTACCTTCAAGGTGGAGTTTGAGTGACTCTAGTCATAAATACCTTTATCAGGCTTGGTGTAAAATTCTCTCGCCTCGCTTTTAAAGGTATAGTTTACGAAAAATTCAGGGCGCAGACTCAAGGACGAGTGGTTGCACCTTGGAGGCGGGTAGCCTTTGGGCTGGAGGTGTGTTTTGGTATTATCATGACATTATAATGAGCAAAGTTCGCACAAAGGACAGCATTTTGTCAAAATCTGACAGACTGTTGGCTCAGGGTAGCAAATATGCAGCTTACCACTTCCATAGGATCACCTCGTTCCCGTATCTGCTGTATTCTACCCTGGAAACGCTTCCATTTTATACCTTTCCTTAATGTGTGAACAATGCTATATTTTTAATAAAATTTTTACTTTAGGAATTATTCCACACACGTTCCCGGTGCCATTCTCTCTCCTTCGCTTCCAGCTCCTCCTGCGGCCCCATCCAATCCGCCCTCAGTTTTCCAACAGCTCCTTTAAGGGCTGAAGTCACCTCACTCGCTTTCTCGAGGTGCCCCCGCAAGAGGACGTTCCCTTTGGCCAGATCCTCACACCTTGGGAAGGGAGGAACAGCCAGGAGGTCACTGAACAACCCCCGTCCACAAGCAGCAGCCCCGGGATATAGCAGGAGGACCCCTGGGATCAAAAGATACTCTATACTGTGAAATACCACAGGATAATGAAACATGGGAAGGCCCATTCCCTAACGGGGCTTGGGCTTTGAAGGGCCATTACTGGATTTGTGGGCAACACGCCTACCAAAGGTTACCTCCAAAGCGCTCAGGGTTACGTTCTATAGGATATATGAGACCGTTATTTTCCTTATTACCACAAGGTCAAGGAAACGAGTTAGGGGTTAATGTATAGGATGATCTGATAAGAGAACGACGAGCAACTGATAAATCCCTAACTAAAGGGGGTTCCCAATCATGGGGAAAAGATGAATTATACATCAGATGAACCTGAACGAATTATACGGTATTATGGACCAGCAGCACGGAATCCCCACCAGGTGATTTCTGGAGCAAGAGACCCCATTTATAATTTAAATAGGATAGTTAGATTACAAGCCGGTTTTTGCAATTTTACCTAACCAGAGCGCTGAGGCTCTTGACTTTCTCGCAGACCAATCTGCTCAGATGAGGAATGCAATTTTCCAACACCCAAGGGTCCTAGATTATTTGCTAGCAGAAGAAGGGGGAGTTGGTGGAAAACTAAAGGAACCCAGCTCTTGTTTAAACCGGGAAAGGATGGGAATTAGACATGTTCTCGTGGTTGCCTGGTGGACCATGGGTTAAACGCATGGTGGTTTTCTCCCTTTGTGCGGTAGCAGCTCTGATTTTTGTACCATGTAGGATACCTTGTTTCATGCAGCTCATTCAGCATGGAGTCAGAAGAATGCAAGTCGTAGCTGTGCCCAGTGACCCAGAATTAGCTACAAGGGGACCGAAGATGATGGCTCTGCAAATAGCTCCAAAACCAAAAAGAAGACAAGAAGAAAAGGTCCAATGAACGGTGACTAAAGGTTGTAAAGAACCTCTGAATATTGAAATAAACAGAGGAGGGGCTGATAAGAAAATAGGGATAAGAGTGTCTCCACAAACAGGGAAGTTAACGGAAATGGCAGGAGTGAGACAACCAAAAGAAGAGGAGAGTTAATTGAAGCTGCAGGAGTGAGGTAACTGAAAACTAGGGGAAATAAGTGAAACTGCAAAAGTTGGACAATTAAAAACGGCAAAAGTTAAACTTTGATGTAATAGGCGGATCGAGAAGTCTGTACCTTCCAAGTACCTCAGCCAACGGGGAAAGGAAGAGGGTTACGTGCGGCCGGGGAATTAGGATAAAAGGGAGGCTGCGTCCTCCGGCAAATGGAGACACCCCACAGGGATATGCCCCAGGGGACTCTCCCTTTATTCGAATAAAGCCTTTGCAGGACTCCTCTGTCTCCTTTGTGAACATCGACCTCTGGCTATGGGGTTTTCCGCACACGTCCTTTCTATCGCTTGGCTAAGATTTCAGAGTTTAGCATGCTAGTAGTCACTTCCCGAGAATCTGTTGCGGCAACGAATCTCTGCACCTCGAGGGGCAGGACCTTAAGCGAGCGTCCCCACTCAAGGGGAGATCCTGGCCTGCAGCCGCTGCCCTGCAGGAGAGCTCCAGGGGCTCTTGGGCTGTCCGCTATTTCTGGAGTGAGATAACTGACCTAGAGTCATATTCCCACGGGAACCAAGCACCGAGGTCCCCACTCCAGACAGTGTTTTGGCTGCGTTGCCAGCACGTCCCCCCCCGTTGCGTCCCCCCCCAGCAAAGTGCGGGGGCAACTCATCACATCTGCCACCGGTGGTTATGGCTTGAGCAGGAGCCGGGAGGGGCAGAGGGGGAAAGCAGGGGAGAGCACAGCGCCACCCCCCCGTTCCCTGCCGGCAGCCGGGGCCCCTCCCGCTGCCCATCGGGGAGGAGAAGGTTCGGGAGCTGCCCCCGGGCCCGTCGGGGTTTCGCACCGGGCCGGGCCTCCCGCTCCCGCGGCAGCCGAGGCTGAAGTTGGAGCCTCCGGCAGAGGCTCCGGCGGGGCCGCTGCCTTCGCCGGGCGGCGGCCCGTCCCCGCGGCGCCGGCTCTCGCCCTCCCCCCCGGGGGACCCCCCGCTGGCGGGGACCGGTTCCCCCCGCTCCCCCCTCCCGCCCCCAACCTTCGCCGGGGCCGGGGCCGGGGCCGGTCTCCGAGCGGAGCTGCCGGAGCCACCCGCGGCCGGGGCGGCCTCTCCCCCGCGGCAGCCCCGCAGCCCCGAGGGCAGCGCCGCCGCAGAGCGGCCCCGAGCGAGCCCGGCCCTCCCGCCCCGCGGCTCCCGGCGGCGCCCGGCGGGCAGGGGCAGCCGCTCCGCCCGCCCCGGCAGGCGCCGGGCCGCGGTCCGCCGGGGCAGGCGGCGGAGCAGCCCCCGCCGCGGGGCCCGTCCGGCGGCGGAGCCCGGCTGGCGAGCGGGGGCATGGCGGCGCCGGGCCCGGGCTCCCTGCAGCGCCGGCGGCAGAGCTGGCAGGAGGCGCGGCCCCGGCAAGCGGTGCTGGTGCGGAAGCTGCAGGCGAAGGTGAGGAGCGGGGGCGCCTGCCCGGGGGGAGCTGCCCGGGGCCGGGCCGGGCCGCGGTGGCGGGGCCGGGGTGCCCGGGCCGCCCGCGCCGCCCGCAGAGGGGACTCGGCGGCGGAGCCCTCGGGGGGCGAAGGCGCGGCCCCGGCGGGGCCCCCCCCGGGAGCCGCCGCGGCCGCCGTCCCCCCCGAGCCGCTGGCCGGGGCCTGGGCGGGCTCGGGGGAAGCGAAGCTTCCCGGTGCCGTAAGGACTCGGGCTGGGATGGGCAGCGCTGTGGCGTGTAACCTCCCCAGTTACATGGAATGGCTTCAAGCTCCAACAGGGTAGGTTTAGACTGAACATTAGGAAAGAATTTTTCACAGAAAGAGTGGTCGGGCATTGGAATAGGCTACCCAGGGAGGTGGTTGAGTCACCATCCCTGGATGTGTTTTGTAGGACAGGATTCAGCTGGTCTCAGCAAAACCCCCAGCACTGCTCAGTTGATAAAAGAAAATGTGCTGGAACTTGTGGGCCACAGGCCCTGGGAAAGATAAGATAAGATCTTTCAGAATAGGGAGTACTGACATCCTACAGGGACAGCTGGTGAGGCTGTAAAACAATTATCCTGTTGTCCTTGCTCAAGATAGATTTATAGGTGTTTAGAAAAATACCTTTTTGCATTAGCATCAGCATTAGCCAATCTGTGAGTGCCTAATGTGGAATGTGAACCAATTAGCTTAGAACACGCTACCTTAGGACTAGTATAAATGTATGTAAAGAATTATAATAAAATCGACATCTTGCTTGCATCAAGCTGCGCCCCGTCTCTCCATCGCGGCAAATTGGTGACCCCGACGTGATGGGTTTATGAATCGCCTAGCTGAGCGACTTGCTGCGAGTCCCACAGAACTTTGAATGAGCTGCTGAAAGGAAGCAGGAGCCGGCCGGCAATCAATCCCTCCGGAGTAGAGAGGTGAGCTGTGGGAAACAAGGGGAATCAAGCGTCTTCCCCTGAGAGAGACGTATATGAGCTTATGAAAGCTCTCCTTAAAAAGCATGGAAAGAATATCTCTGGGCATGATCTTAAAACGATACTTAAATGGGTGCAAGTGAAAATACCCACTGTGACTGCATCCACTATTTTTACGCGAGAACTTTGGGACGATGTGGGAGTGAAATTATGGGATGCAGCGACTACGGGGAATGCTGAAGCACAGCATATGCTTCCGTGGTGGAGAAGTATTTTTGAAACTTTAAAAGCCCAGGAAAAAAGTCACAAAGATGAAGCAGAGAGAGAGGAAGACTCTCCTGCGATACCTCCGTTATCGTCGGAGGGTAAAAAATCCATTGCACCACTAGAGGTGTGTGCTGCGGGGTATCCCCCAGAGGAGGATCCCTTTGATCCGGGACCAGTGGACCCTGAAAAGGAGCCAGACCTCTACCCCCCCGACCCACGCGATGTGTGGGCTAACATAAGGCGCCAAGCCTTAAAGGAAGGAGAACTAGAGATTGCTAAAATGATAGTAGCTCCCGTGATTTATCAAGGTCGGGGGGCACAGTGGGAAGCTCTATCTTTTCCGGTAGTTAAGGAGTTGCGCCGTACTGTCACTGAACATGGACTTTCCTCGCCGTATTTTGCAAGCTTGTTATCCTCTGTTTTTGATACATATGTTATGACTCCGCATGATTTAAAATCCTTAGCGCAATTGCTTTTGACACCGACTCAATACGCTTTGTGGGAGGCTCACTGGAGAGGGGGACTCCAAGCACTCCTTTTAACTTATGTAGGTCATAATAATAACGCTATTGCTGCACTGACCTTGGAGCACCTCACAGGCACAGGTCAGCACACTAACCCTGTAAATCAAGCTCGAATTCCATGGGAGGCCCTCGAGGCAACTCGTGAAGAAGCGAAAAAAGGCCTTTTTCAAGGTTCCCGATTCTCAGAAACCGCAAAAGGCTTTTACTACTATTACCCAGGAACCCCGAGAACCTTATATGCAGTTTATTGACAGACCAAAACAAGACTTGGAACGCCAAATAGATAACACAGAGGCACGCGAAATTTTGTTGCTAAAACTGGCTGTTGAAAATGCTAACGCAGATTGCAAAAAATTGTTAAAATCCCTCCCAAACCCGAACCCTACATTAATTGAAATGGTGGAGGCTTGTAATAGAATTGGTACTATGGATCATAAATTTGAGGCCATGGCCGCTGCTTTCGCAGCCATGCGTGGTCCAACAGGACCAGGAAACTATTATGGTTGTGGCAAACCCGGGCATCTGAAGAAAAATTGTCTAAATGCTAATACCAGTGCTAGATCCCAAGCCCCTGGGATTTGTCCCAGGTGCCGAAAAGGGCGTCATTATGCTAATCAATGTCGGTCCAAGTACGATTTTCAAGGACAACCGACACAGGGAAACCGGCTACGGAGCGCGGAGCAGCGACGCGTGCAGACACAAATACCGCAGCCGACGTTTCAACCCCCTCGGAGGGAAGCAGCAGTGCCTCAGGTCTTCGCCCAGCAACAACAGGCAGCGCCGGACTGGACCTGGCAACCGCTCACACAGTAACGTTACTCGATTCCTCGGTCCACCTATTGTCAACAAATGTCTCGGGACCTTTACCCCCTAAAACACAAGCCTTATTATTAGGAAGATCATCTACAACATTGTCAGGGCTTTTTGTGTTACCAGGTGTTATTGACTCTGATAACACTGATGAAATTAAGATTATGGCATGGACCCCGTTTCCTCCTTGCACTGTACCGAAAGATAGCCGTATAGCGCAATTGATACTGATTCCCACAGGCACAAGTTGCCCAATTTCTAGTCAGCTCCAACAAAGGCAGGGTGGGTTCGGATCTACGGGGAGCCCACAAATCTTATGGGTACAGTCTCTCTCCCAAAAACGGCCTATATGCCAATGCACCCTCATTCGCGGAGGGCAGCAGGTGGTGTTAAACGGAATTATTGACACCGGGGCTGATGTTACAGTAATATCTCAAGCTAAATGGCCCCCACAGTGGCCCCTAGCCAATATTTCCCAGGCGTTAGCTGGGATCGGTGGAACCGGCAGCAGCCACCAAAGCTTGGAATTAATCCAAATTCAAGGCCCAGAAGGACGTATAGCCTCTGTCAAACCTTTTGTATTACCTGTTCCCATGATTTTATGGGGGCGTGACGTACTATCACAATGGGGAATGTCCATTCAAACCCATTTTTAGGTGGGGCCATTGAAATGCGCGACACCCTAAAATTAACCTGGAAAACCGATGTCCCCATTTGGGTAGATCAATGGCCCCTACCTTTAGAAAAGCTTCGCGCCCTTCAAGAATTAGTTACGGAGCAACTAATGAAAGGACATATTGTACCTTCTACTAGTCCATGGAACTCACCGGTTTTTGTTATTAAAAAACAGACCGACAAGTGGCGCTTGCTCCATGACCTTAGAAAAATTAATGATGCTATGGAAGACATGGGAGCCCTACAACCCGGACTCCCGTCCCCTACTATGATTCCTCGAGATTGGCACTTGACTGTTATTGACCTCAAAGACTGTTTTTTTAATATTCCTCTGCATCCAAATGATGCTCCTAAATTTGCTTTTTCAGTTCCAAGCGTCAACATGCAAGCTCCGTTACAAAGATACCAGTGGGTTGTGCTGCCACAAGGAATGAAAAATAGCCCCACGATATGCCAATGGTATGTAGCCAAAGTGCTTAGTCCAGTCAGGACTGCAATGTCTAGTGTCTTATTGTACCATTATATGGATGATATCCTGGTGGCTGCACAACATCACGAGGTCATGGAGGAAGCTGTAGCCCTTGTCACGGCTGCCGTTAATTCGGCAGGCCTCTGTATCGCGCCGGAAAAAATTCAGAAAACGCCGTGGAAATATTTAGGCTGGCGCATAAGGGCTCAAACTATAGTTCCTCAACCTTTACAGATACAGACAGATATAAAAAACTTGCATGATGTGCAAAAATTGCTGGGAACAATCAATTGGGTCCGACCGCTGTTGGGAATTTCTAATGCGGACTTAGGTCCTTTATTCGAACTGCTTAAAGGAGATACTGACTTGCGTTCCCACCACAGTCTTGATCCTGAGGCCATTGACTCCTTACAAAAGGTTGCTACCGCAATCACTCTTAAACAAGCACACCGGTGGACTCCCGAACTACCTTTTTATCTAATTATTTTAAACCCCGCTCGACAGCCTCATGCACTAATATTTCAATGGGACTCTCAAAAATCAGACCCACTGCTGATTATCGAATGGGTTTTTTTGTCGAATCAATCTACAAAAACCATTTCGACGCAGCATGAGATGTTTGCTTCTTTGATAATTAAAGCCAGGCAACGCTTGTTAACGTTATCAGGAGTAGACTTTGCTTGTATTTGTTTACCTGTGACAAATATGTATCTACAATGGCTTTATCAGCAGTCAGACACCTTTATTATGGCGTTGGCAGACTATACGGGCCAACTCACATCCCACCCACCTTCGCATAAGCTGCTTAATGTCGATTTTCGCTTGATACCCAAGCCGAAAAGGAGTGATCAGCCATTACAAGCCCTTACTGTATTTACAGACGGGTCTGGAAAATCGCACAAATCAGTCATTTTATGGTGGGACAACCAGCATGAACGCTGGGACTCGGACATAGAGACTGTTCCTGGTTCTCCCCAGATAGTGGAGTTAACTGCGGTTGTTCGAGTTTTTCGGAGGTGGTCCACACCGCTTAATCTCATCACTGATTCAGCCTATGTTGCGGGGATTGTTGAGCGAGCTGAAGCATCTGTGTTACGCAATGTCCCACATTCTGACCTATTTGCTTTATTACAAGAACTTATCTTTCTCTTGGACTCTCGCCCTCACCCCTATTTTGTTATGCATGTCAGATCACACACTTCTCTACCTGGTTTTATTGCAGAAGGGAATCGACGAGCCGATTTGCTGACATTACCAGTACAGGTGTTGCCGGATCGCGTGGCACAGGCTAAACTCAGCCATTCCTTTTTTCACCAGAATGCTGGAGGTCTCAAACGGCAGTTTGGACTTACCTCTCAACAAGCATCTAACATTATTGCTCTATGTCCTGACTGCCAAAGGCATTCTTTCCCGTCAGTCGCAGGAGGAGTTAATCCCAGAGGACTACAGAGTCTACAGCTATGGCAAACAGACGTTACGCATTATCCGGAGTTTGGTAAATTGAAATATGTCCATTCCTCCATTGACACCTTTTCAGGTGCTTTATTTGCTTCTTGCCACACAGGAGAGAAGGCACGTGATGTCCGCAAACACTTGATGCGCGCTTTTGCTACTTTAGGTATACCTTCACAAATAAAGACGGACAACGGTCCTGCTTATGTCTCTACGGCAACAAAAGCATTTTTTGACTCCTGGGGTGTGACTCACATTGCTGGTATTCCTTATTCCCCTACAGGTCAATCTCTAATTGAACGCTCTCACCAATCTTTGAAGCGTTTGTTACAACAACAAAAAGGGGGAGTAGGAACTGCTACTCCTGAGGAACGTCTGCAGAAAGCTTTGTATGTTTTTAACTTTTTGAATTGCTCTTTGTTAGATAGCAACCCTCCGATAGTCCGACATTTTAACACGAATGCTTCACTTGAGGTGCGAGTCAAAGCCCCCGTGTTGGTTCGTGATCCGGAAACAGGTAAGATCATGGGACCGTATCCCCTTATCACATGGGGCAGAGGCTATGCTTGTGTCTCCACAGAGAAAGTCCCCCATTGGATCCCGGCAAAGAGTGTACGACCCTTCCGTGAATCCCTACCACAATCATCCAGCAGCTCAAAGCTGGGGTCTCTAAGCTTCGACAAAGCGACAGTTGGGATTGGTTAGATAAACTTTTTGAAGGATGGGGATTGTCAGGGTGGTTAAGGAGTCTTGTGAAAATGATTATGTATGCTTTGGCTGTCTTTGTTTTCTTGTTACTTTTTTTGCCGTGTTTGTTGCAATGCTTACAAGGATTGATAGCACGCTCCATAAAAAGAGTTCTTACTGTGCAACAAGAAGGGGGAGATGTGGGACAGGATTCAGCTGGTCTCAGCAAAACCCCCAGCACTGCTCAGTTGATAAAAGAAAATGTGCTGGAACTTGTGGGCCACAGGCCCTGGGAAAGATAAGATAAGATCTTTCAGAATAGGGAGTACTGACATCCTACAGGGACAGCTGGTGAGGCTGTAAAACAATTATCCTGTTGTCCTTGCTCAAGATAGATTTATAGGTGTTTAGAAAAATACCTTTTTGCATTAGCATCAGCATTAGCCAATCTGTGAGTGCCTAATGTGGAATGTGAACCAATTAGCTTAGAACACGCTACCTTAGGACTAGTATAAATGTATGTAAAGAATTATAATAAAATCGACATCTTGCTTGCATCAAGCTGCGTCCCGTCTCTCCATCGCGGCAGTGTTTAAGAGCCGTTTAGATGTGGTCTTGGGGGATATGGTATAGGGGAGAACTTTGTAGAGTAGGGTAGATGGTTGGACTCGATGATCCCAAGGGTCTCTTCCAACCTAGACGATTCTATGATTGTATGATTCTATGTGCTGAGCTTGGGCTGCAGAGAGCCCGAGAAAAGCCGGTGCCGGAGGAGCCGGCTCTGTCCCCAGGGGCGCTCGCTCCTCTCCATGGCGAGTCTCCCCCCGGCTCCTGCAGGAGCGGACTCGCTGCCGAGAGCTGGAGCAGCAGCTGGAAGCAGGAGGGGTGAGTGTGCAGGGCGCCAGCTGGAGAGGGATAGCCTTCACTCATAGGAGAGAAGCAGCATTATATTTCTTGATATAAAACAGTGATTTAATGAAGTGATAGTAGATGCGACAGCTTTAAGACCATTTGATTCACACCATTGAAACCTCTGCCCAGGTCTCTGCCACCCTCTTGAATCCTTAACTTTGTGTCCGTGTCCTTGTAGAAGGTAGAGGATCTGTGTGTCGTGCAGGATGGGAGTTCATCATGCTCTGCTCTGGTTTGTGTCTGTCCCTGCAGCTGTAAAAGGCAGGAAAATGTCAAGAAAAAAGGCATTAGAGACCATCAACAAGAGTGGACACCGCTGCCCAGGTCTCTGCCACCCTACTGAATCCTTACTTTTGTGTCCGTGTCCTTTAAAAGGTAGAGAATCTGTGTATGTTTGAGAATGGGAGTGCACCATGCTCTGCTCCGCTTCCCATCTCTCTCTGCAGCTGTAAATGACAGGAAAGTGTGAAAAAAAGAAGGCATTAGAGACAATGAATCACGATGGACACCCCTGCCCAGGTCTCTGCCACCCTCTTGAATCCTTAACTTTGTGTTCGTGTCCTTGTCGAAGGTAGAGAATCTGTGTGTGGCTGAGGATGGGAGCTCCTCATGGTCTGGTCCTGTCCCTTTCTGGGCCTGCTCTTGTAAGGAGACAGGATAACAAACAAGAGGTCAGCCATCCTCACTCAGCACGGACAAGCCCTGCGAGGTCTGTGCCAGACTCCTGAATCCTTATCTTTTGTCTGTGTCTTTGTAGAAGGTAGAGACTGTCCACGTGGTTGAGGATGGGAGTTCCTCATGGTCTTGTCCTTCTTGTTTCTGGGCCTGCTGCATTAAAAGGCAGAAGATTATGAACAAAGAAAGGTAGCAGAAAGCATGAGTAAAATGGACAACTTGTGCCCAGATCTGTGCCAGACTCGTGAATGCTTAACTTTTGTCTGTGTCCTTGTAGAAGGTAGAGAATCTCTTGCTCTCTGGCTGAGCGTGGCTGTGTGCCATCGTCTGTTCCTCTGCTTTTAGGGGCCTGTGGTTTATGAGAGAGGATAAAAGCAATGGGGCATCCACCGTGCCTCACCACGGAGAACCCCTGTCAAGGTCTCTGCCACCCTCTTGAATCCTTACCTTAGTGTCCGTGTACGTTTAGAAGGTAGAGAATCTCTGGCTGTCTGGCTGCTCACCGGTCTGCTCGGCTCCAGGCTGTGACAGATCACCGCCCGTTCCTCCCCAGCAACCCTTTGTGACATGGCCACCTCCAGCATTCTATCGGTGTGTCAGGGCACAGGCTGTCCAGGGGTGATGGAAGGCCCAGGCCTTGGCTTCCTGGGGAAAATGGCTGTCACGCTTCATCCTTGTTAAAGAGAGCGGGATGGACAAAGCCCGTAACTCAGTCCCATGGGACAACTGTTGCTGAGAGCTCAGGGTCACTGCTGTCTGTGTGGGGACACCCTCTTGACCCGGGAGTGTGGTCTCCTCATGGCCCCTCACCTTTTTGCCTCTCCCCTGTCCCCTGGGCCTCATCCTGGCTTCCAGGGCCAGGGCAGAGCCGGGTGGAGCTCAGCATGAGGGCGCAGTCACAGAAGTCACAGCATCATGGAATCATTTAGGTCGTAAAAAACCCTTAAGATCATCGAGTCCAACCATAGAGCTAACACTGCCCACTCCACCACTAACCCACGTGCCTCAGCACCACGTCTACCCGTCTTTTAAATACCACCAGGGATGATGACTCCACCACTTCCCTGGGCATCCCGTTCCAATGCTCAATAACCCTTTGTGTGAAGAAATAGTTCCTAGTATCCATCCTAAATCTTCCCTGGTGCAACATGGGGCCGTTGCCTCTTGTGCCATTGCCTGTGCCTTGGGAGAAGAGACCGACCCCCCCCGGCTACACCCTCCTTTCAGGGAGTTGTAGAGAGCGAGAAGGTCTCCCCTCAGCCTCCTTTTCTCCAGGCTGAACACCCCCAGCTCCCTCAGCTGCTCCTCACAAGACTCGTGCTCCAGACCCCTCACCAGCTCCATTGCCCTTCTCGGTTGATCCAGGAGCTGCCTCTTCAGTTCTAAATACAAAGAGCTATGAATGAGGTTATGACACTGGAAGGAAGAGTTATTGGTGCGAGAGGGAAGCCAGAAACCAGACCTTTCTTTAAACCTTTAACATTCAAGAGTGGAAAGCAAGGGGTGACACATCAGCTTTTGGACTTGCCAGGGGCACCGAAGCCCTTGATTGATCGGGACTTGTTAGAAAATTAGAAGCTGAAAGAAGATTTAAAAACGGTACAGTCAACTCTTGGGATCCCCCTGTCACTCCAGAAATACAAACGGGTTCTGTAATTGTTCGGGGGTGAAGCCCCAAACCGTTGGAGGTGAAAAGCTCTCTAGGTACCTGTCCGTATTCTCCCACGTCCCGTGCCACCCATGACTCTCCAGTCTCGGGACAGATCTCTGGGTGGGAGTCTTAAATAGTTGCTTAACCCTAAACAAGAACTGAAACACATTGAGGAGACCTAGCAATAGGACCAAGCTGGTTTGCATGTCCCAAGAGTATTCAAAATTCTCAAAAACTGGCATAGCTGGACCAAAATAGAAAAGGGAGGTGAAAGAGCTGGGGAAAGGAACACCACCAGCCCCCGCTTCCCCCATAGACTGAGTGTGATTATTAATAAATTCTGAGAGACGGTGTCCGAGGTCACAGCAGGACAGCGGTGCTGCATAAATGCCCCAACGTAACCATCTGAACAGTGATGCTATCATATCATAAGTTGATATCACACAGGACGGCAAAATTATGATGCTGATCCCTCTCCCAGAGGTGATAAACATCATCACGGGGAGTACATAGAGCATGTCAGAATTTACATAACACGGCCGTGGGAACAAACGAAGCAACATTGTGACCAGTACTATTGACTAATATCATAAATGCATATAACACATACATTTTAACACGCTCTGGTCAGATCTGTCGTTCTCTCAACCTTCCGAGTGCCCCACGTTGGGCGCCAAAAAGGACTGTCGTGGTTTGGCCTCAGACGGCAACAAAGAACTACGTGGCAGCCACGCTCTCGGCCCCCCCACGGCCATGAGGGGAGAATTGGAAGGGAAAAAAGGAAACTGGTGGGTTGGCACAAAGGCAGTTTAACAGAACAGCAAAGGGAACAAGACAATGTGCAGAAGATCCCGTTGCCAGAGGTCGAAGTTCACAAAGGAGACAGAGGAGTCCTGCAAAGGCTTTATTCGAATAAAGGGAGAGTCCCCTGGGGCATATCCCTGTGGGGTCTCTCCATTTGCCGGAGGACGCAGCCTCCCTTTTATCCTAATTCCCCGGCCGCACGTAACCCTCTTCCTTTCCCCATTGGCTGAGGTACTTGGAAGGTACAGACTTCTCGATCCGCCTATTACATCAAAGTTTAACTTTTGCCGTTTTTAATTGTCCAACTTTTGCAGTTTCACTTATTTCCCCTAGTTTTCAGTTACCTCACTCCTGCAGCTTCAATTAACTCTCCTCTTCTTTTGGTTGTCTCACTCCTGCCATTTCCGTTAACTTCCCTGTTTGTGGAGACACTCTTATCCCTATTTTCTTATCAGCCCCTCCTCTGTTTATTTCACTATTTGTCTTTACAACCTTTAGTCACCGTTCATTGGACCTTTTCTTCTTGTCTTCTTTTTGGTTTTGGAGCTATTTGCAGAGCCATCATCTTCGGTCCCCTTGTAGCTAATTCTGGGTCACTGGGCACAGCTACGACTTGCATTCTTCTGACTCCATGCTGAATGAGCTGCATGAAACAAGGTATCCTACATGGTACAAAAATCAGAGCTGCTACCGCACAAAGGGAGAAAACCACCATGCGTTTAACCCATGGTCCACCAGGCAACCACGAGAACATGTCTAATTCCCATCCTTTCCCGGTTTGAACTGGCACGTGAGCTAGTTTTCTCATTCCTTTTCTTATCTGTTTTACTACCGCCCCGTGATCATGGATTTGTAAACAGGAGCTGGGTTCCTTTAGTTTTCCACCAACTCCCCCTTCTTCTGCTAGCAAATAATCTAGGGCCCTTGGGTGTTGGAAAATTGCATTCCTCATCTGAGCAGATTGGTCTGCAAGAAAGTCAAGAGCCTCAGCGCTCTGGTTAGGTAAAATTGCAAAAACCGGCTTGTAATCTAACTATCCTATTTAAATTATAAATGGGGTCTCTTGCTCCAGAAATCACCTGGTGGGGATTCCGTGCTGCTGGTCCAGAATACCGTATAATTCGTTCAGGTTCATCTGATGTATAATTCATCTTTTCCCCATGATTGGGAACCCCCTTTAGTTAGGGATTTATCAGTTGCTCGTCGTTCTCTTATCAGATCATCCTATCCATTAACCCCTAACTCGTTTCCTTGAACTTGTGGTAATAAGGAAAATAACGGTCTCATATATCCTATAGAACATATCCCTGAGCGCTTTGGAGGTAACCTTTGGTAGGCGTGTTGCCCACAAATCCAGTAATGGCCCTTCAAAGCCCAAGCCCCGTTAGGGAATGGGCCTTCCCATGTTTCATTATCCTGTGGTATTTCACAGTATAGAGTATCTTTTGATCCCAGGGGTCCTCCTGCTATATCCCGGGGCTGCTGCTTGTGGACGGGGGTTGTTCAGTGACCTCCTGGCTGTTCCTCCCTTCCCAAGGTGTGAGGATCTGGCCAAAGGGAACGTCCTCTTGCGGGGGCACCTCGAGAAAGCGAGTGAGGTGACTTCAGCCCTTAAAGGAGCTGTTGGAAAACTGAGGGCGGATTGGATGAGGGCGCAGGAGGAGCTGGAAGCGAAGGAGAGAGAATGGCACCGGGAAGGTGTGTGGAATAATTCCTCAAATAAAAATTTTATTAAAAATATAGCATTGTTCACACATTAAGGAAAGGTATAAAATGGAAGCGTTTCCAGGGTAGAATACAGCAGATACGGGAACGAGGTGATCCTATGGAAGTGATAAGCTGCATATTTGCTACCCTGAGCCAACAGTCTGTCAGATTTTGACAAAATGCTGTCCTTTGTGCGAACTTTGCTCATTATAATGTCATTATAATACCAAAACACACCTCCAGCCCGAAGGCTACCCGCCTCCAAGGTGCAACCACTCGTCCTTGAGTCTGCGCCCTGAATTTTTCGTAAACTATACCTTTAAAAGCGAGGCGAGAGAATTTTACACCAAGCCTAATAAAGGTATTTATGAGTAGAGTCATAGTCTCTATGAGTCATGACTCAAACTCCACCTTGAAGGTAAAACATAGTATAAAACTAGCCCAAGAAAGGGGGGATGCTAGGGAAGACCCCATCGTGAAGAGGTCAGGGAGGACCCCGTCACGGACTGCCTTTGACTTGCGGGACCAGTCGAGGGGCTGAGCCTTTCTTCCCCCCCATAGGGAGGCCTTTGGGTAAGACTTAGACTATACCGAGTGCTTCCTCGGGAAACTTAGAAATCTCTCTAGAGGGTTATTTTTGTTACATTTATAGCCAGGCTGTATTGTTTGGAACTTTGTCGCACGCTTTGTACCATGAACAAACCATATTTTACTTGCACGTGCTTTGCAGACAGTGTATTTATCACCGGCAAACCATAAGAACCTTTGTATCTGTTGCTGAAATAAACTGCACTGCTTAAGTAG
Organism: Numenius arquata; assembly: GCF_964106895.1. Classification (NCBI taxonomy): domain Eukaryota; kingdom Metazoa; phylum Chordata; class Aves; order Charadriiformes; family Scolopacidae; genus Numenius; species Numenius arquata. The sequence continues at coordinate 17,532,982 of NC_133587.1, read as the reverse complement.
CTAGCCGTTTCGGTTTCCCATTGAACGCCACCAAACATTAGAGTGCGGCCGTGCTAGTTCATGAGCACGACTAGACTGAAGGTGCAGTCCACTATGACTGTATCTGGACTCGTGACAGTTAAATATATTAAACACGACTGGACTGATAGTGGTGAATTGGGCATCCCTCATGATTTAAACCTAGCCGCACCTAGCCTCCCACCTCGGTGAGGAGCGTTAGAACGCAAGGGGGTTTATTTTCTGCCAAAACTACTTTGCCTATTAACGCAACAGACGTGAGGTGAGGAGGGGCTGCGGGAATGTCAGAGGTGATGCCAGCGTGGCACGAGAATGTGTTTTATTTTTGGCCCAGAGACCTCCCTGTGAGAAGGTTGTGGCGGTTTTGGGGATGTGTTGGTGCTGGGGATGTGCTGGTGTTGGGGATGTGTTGGTGCTGGGGATGTGCTGGTGTTGAGGATGTGCTGGTGTTGAGGGTGTGTTGGCGTTGAGGGTGTGTTGGTGTTGAGGATGTGCTGGGGATGTGCTGGTGTTGGGGATGTGCTGGTGTTGGGGATGTGTTGGTGTTGAGGATGTGCTGGTGTTGCGGATGTGCTGGTGTTGGGGATGTGTTGGTGCTGAGGAGCAGACAGGGCTGGGAGATGGAGGGGTGGTGGTGATGGAAGCAAATGGTGGTGATGGAAGAGTCCCCCCTGCTGTGGCCGTGCTGCTCGGTCCTAAATGCCAGTGCTGCTGCTGCTGGTAGTTCTCTCTGGTAGTTGTTCAATCTCCGTCTGGAGCCGTGAGAGCAGAGAGGTCTGTGTGTTTTCAGATTGCGAGCAGCCAAGGGAAGACCAAGAGGGGCCTCCCTCACCGACAGCAAATGTGAGAGTGGCCTTGGAGGGGCTTGTCTTTGTCGTCCTCCCCCAAGACACCTGTGTGTGAGACACCTCTGCAAGGGGAGATGCTGAATGAGGGTCACTTGCTTTGCTGATGTCCCCTCCTGCAGGACAAGGGTGGGTGTTCCCTCCTGTGCAGTCGGGTGGCAGCTCTGCTGAGGCTGCTCCTGTGGTGGCTCTTCAGTCCCCAGTGCCCTGTTGGAGTAGTTCTTGAAGGAGACCTGGCCACGGTGGTGTGACCCTCTCCCAGCTGAAAGACTTGTGCAGTGACGGCGAAGGCTGAGCTGGCATTTCTTTTTCTCTTTGCATCTGTAGCTTTATGACAAGTTCAGAAGGGGTGAACGTGGCCGTCTGCTCGGCCTGTGGCGTCAGGTGGACACCTTCTGCCGCCGTTTTGGGGAAATGAAGACTGCCACGCACCGGTGAGTAGAAGCTGAGGCCAGATGTCTGCAGAAAAAATGTGGCTTCCCTTCAGACCTCTCTGGGGTTCCTTTCTCTCTGCAAACAGAAGTAGCACAGCCTCCGGTGTCAGGAGGCAATTTCAAAGTCTGGGTTACCGTCAGCCATTGATCTTATTGGATTATAAGCCTTCCTTAATGCCGCGAGTGTGCCTGACCTACTGTGTAATTCTCCTCCTCTGTGATTTTTTGGTACAACATTTTCGGTTTATTCTCACACCACCTTCCTGAAATGTTTGTTCTGTAGATATTGTCGTCAGCCTCTGAGCAGCCACTTGCCGGGGTGTTCCTTGCAAGCCTGAGTGCAGAAGGCCTTGGGGGCAAGAAGGGCCATTTTGCAGCATGAAGCATCTTAACCTGAATCATCCTGTGATCCTGTGATTATTGGATGGGAAATTCATAGCCGTCTCCCCAAAGAGCTTGCAGGCTCTTTGATCCATTCCCCGCTGAAGGCAAAAGTGATTGTGGGAATAGTCATCTGGACTTTCAACGTCTGTCTGACCCCCAGAAGAACTTTGGCCAGGCTGGTATCCAGCGTAGGAAAGAGGAGAGAGAGAACCAGGAGGCAGGAAGCTGTTAATTTGTGAGCACCTGAATGTTTTGGAAAGGTTCTGTGATTTCTGGAAGCTTGTTTTACTTTCTCAGTGCTGAATGTTTCCCCTCCATCAAGGACAAAGAGTGATGCAGGTCTGGTCAGGAAATGCCAGCGTTCTTGAGGTGTAAATAGAAAGGGGTTGGAAATCATCCCAACTGCCGTTTCTGGGACATAGGATGTGCTCTTGGGTTTGGAAACGAGAATGTTTTTATGTTCAAACCTTGTTTGTCTCTCCCCTTCGCAGAGACTGAAGGACTCGGAGGCACTTGGAGAAAAACATTCCTCATTACAGCGTGAGTTGGTGGTCGTGAGGGAGACACTGGAGCAATCGCACCTTCAGAGGGATCTGCTGAAGCAAAAGAGAGATGAGCTTACCATGGCCCTGGAGAAGGTATGGTCACCTTGTGATAGCAAGGCCACCACAGATGCTGTTTCTGGCAGCAGCAGACAGGGACAATCATAGACGCATAGAATCATGGAGGTTGGGAGGGACCTTTCGAGTCCTCGAGTCCAACCGCTACCCTCACACCGCCAAATCCTCCACTGACCCCTGTCCCTCAGCTCCACCTCTGCCCGTCTTTTCACTACCGTGTTGCTCCTCTTCTGTTCTCCCACTGTTGTTTAAGTACAATGTTGGTCTCCTTCTTGGGAAATGGTGGTGAGAGCAGGCAGGTCTTTGGGGCAGTCTGTCCTCACGTGCTGATTGGGAGCGCTGAACTGGGAGTATGTCAGAGACACGCAGGGGATGGGGAGTTGCTGCTCTCTTCTTGACTGTAAACCTGACTGTATTTTATTTCCTCTGTGCTTCCGTGGCGGTGGCTGGAGCAAGAGAATGGAGCTCTGTCGGGTAAAGTGGAGGAGATGGAGAGAGCAAAGGTCTCTGCCCAGGAGAAGCTGCGCTTGTGTAGAAGAACAGATGGAGAGCTCTGCGCAGAGAAAGCCCCCCTGGAGCAGCTGCTGAAGGAAGCAGAGGAGCAAGAAGAGGGGCTGCGGGCAGCGCTGAGGATCCGGGCAGAGGAGAAGGAAGAAAGCCAAGAGAAACTCATCCAGGTGGGACCAAAATGCTGGTGCTTCTGGGTGGGCGTTTGGCTGCTTGTCTGGGTGAAGCTGTGCCTGTGTTGGCCTCCTTTTTGGCATATTTACTTTGGAGGGCCAGAGAGTGGTGTCATCAGAACCAGGGGCTTGTTGTCCTCCTGGAAGATACAGCCTCCATTGTCCATCCATTGTTTTTCTTGCTGGCACAGAGGGTGTGGGCGCAGCTCCCCATGTGCCAGGGATCAGAGAGCAGCAATTTCAGATGCGGTTATTGCCATCACATTGGGCTGGGCTCTCTGTGCTCTGCCAGGTGACAAGGGAAGCCCGGCCATTCCCTCCGAGGGGCCCACGTTGCTATTTGAAATGGCAGAAACGGGCTTTCTGTGTACGAGAACCTGGAATCCAGCCTGTTTGAGGCTCAGCAGCACTTATCTCAGGGAAGGTGGTAGAAAACCAGCCCAGTGGTTCTGACTGTACTGACCTTAAACCCTTTGAATTTCAGCGTAGGAGGGATCTTAACACGCCTTCGCTTAGAAACAGAAGCCCCTCCAGACAAACAAGGTCTGAATGTAAAAACATTCTCGTTTCCAAACCCAAGAGCACATCCTATGGCCCAGAAAGGGCAGTTGGGATGATTTCCACAAAGCAGCACAAAGAAGAGGAGCATTCAACAGTAGGTCAGGCACACTCACGGCATTAAGGAAGGCTTATAATGCAATAAGATAAATGGCTGAGACGTTTGCTGTGGGTGAGGGAGGCCCCTCTTGGTCTTCCCTTGGCTGCTCGCAATCTGAAAACACACAGACCTCTCTGCTCTCACGGCTCCAGGCGGAGATTGAAGAACTACCAGAGAGACGAGCGCTCCTGTGTCACTGCCCGACAGCGCCCAGCAGCAGCAGCACTGGCCTTTAGGACCGAGCAGCACGGCCACAGCAGGGGGGCCTCTTCCATCACCACCATTTGCTGACACCCCTCCTGACCCATTTGCTGACACTGGGTGCTGACACCCAGTCCCGTCTTCTGCTCCTCAACACCAGCACATCCTCATCAGAGCCACAACCTTCTCACAGCGAGGTGTCTGGGCCAGAAATAAAACGCATTCTCAGGCCACGCTGGCATCACCTCGGACATTCCCGCAGCCCCTCTTCACCTCACGTTCCCGGTGCCATTCTCTCTCCTTCGCTTCCAGCTCCTCCTGCGCCCTCATCCAATCCACCCTCAGTTTTCCAACATCTCCTTTAAGAGCTGAAGTCACCTCACTCGCTTTCTCGAGGTGCTCCCGCAGGAGAGCATTCCCTTTGGCCAGATCCTCACACCTTGGGAAGGGAGGAACAGCCAGGAGGTCACTGAACAACCCCCGTCCACAAGCAGCAGCCCCGGGATTTCCCGGCTCCCCCAACACTGACGTTGGTGTCAAACTGAGAGGCAGGAGAAGCGCTTTCTCGCATGAACTGAGATCTCTCAGGGCTGGCAAACTCATGTGCTTCTCCTTTAGCCTTCCGTGTCCTTCTACAGCTTTGCTTTCCCTTCCTCTTCAACTCGGACCATGCCCACAGGTAACGGCTGCCTCCCCTTCGTGCTGCCTCATCACTGGATGCATCCCCTTTCTCTGGCCTTGTCCCCACTCCCTCACCTACTGCTCCAGGGCATGACTTAGGCTGGGAAGGGACCCTTGGAGCTCAGCCGGAGGAACCCCCTGCTCAAAACAGAGCCATGCAGCACACACCCCTATTACTGCCCCACACAACAGGTTGTGGACCTTTCTCCTTCCAAAAGGGCTTGCCCCACCGCTTCCCTTGGGGCCACTGGGGAGCACTGACAGCTTTTCCCTGCCTTCCAGGAGCAGCCAGGACACCCACTAGGAGGGAACGCTTCTTCCTTCTGCCTTTGCTGCTCCTCTTCCACCTGAGGCAGGGCTTTCTCCAGGCTGTGGTCTTCTGTGGCTTCCCGCCTGCCTGGGGAGGGATCCCTGAAGAAGAAAGGGAATGTTTAGTCCACTTCTTGTGTTCCCTTCACTGCTGTTCGCATCCATCGCTTTCCCCTCCCTTCCTTGGGCATCTCAGGAGCTGAGATGCCTCAGCTGAGGTGAGGCATCTCAGGTGGCTTCTTCCAGGCATAACACTCTGGTCACTACAGAGAGGAAGGGAGGGGAAGCTGTCGCTCACCGCCAGCAGCTCTCCTCAGTCTCCCACTCTTGCACTCTCACAGCTGGGTATCCTCAGCTCATGACGGCCAGTGCTCGCTGCCACCCGAACCCCGGGAATGGTGCGGGACATCAGGTGCAGGAGCCCAGGAGTTGCAGGGGTTCAGCCGGTGACAGGGAATGGGCACCTACAAGGACAGAGTCAGAAAGCCCTGATGAAAGCCCAAGGGCAGGAAGAGGCAGGACTTGCTTCCCCTTTCTGTGGGAAACACCCTTGACAGGGAGCTGTTTCTAGCCCAGAAGAGAGAGCTGTTGCGGGCATGGAGCAGGGGATGGCTCTGGCACCTTCTCCCCGTGGGAAGTGCCCTCAGAGACTGTGCGTGTGGGGAGATGCACGGTGGCCCTGTGCCACGCAGCAGGGCTCCATCGGGAGCCCCTGGGGAGCTGCCATGGAGTTCTTTCCCGACCCTGCGCAGCACCATCCCTCGCCCTCCCTTGCCAGCGGACTTGCACTGCCTTGGAGCAGTTCTCAGAGTTGGGAAAGACGGGCAGCAGCAGAGCCTGGGACACACCTGGGCTTCTGCACCTTCTGGACCTTGCTGCTTTGTTGCAGTGCCCGTCTTTTCTCTCTCTTCCTTCTTGTCTCTTCTTGTTGGCAGTGCCTCTCCCCTGAGCAGGCCTCTTCTCTCTTTCTTTTTCTTGGGTTTTCAGTTTCCTGGAGGGAGCCTGCAAACCTTTCCATCCCACAGCGTGGTTAGATAGCTCTAGCCGGGATCAGCTGGGTGAACCAGTTCTTGATTGAACCCAAGCTGACTCCTTTTACCTTCTTTCCTCTGAAAGGCTCCTTCTTTGTTCTTGGGCGCATCCCAGGGAGTCTTGCGTGGTCTCTGGGGCGGTTGGAGGCAAAGCGGCGGGTGCCTAAACCAGAAATGTTGGAGTTAGCAGGTGACAAGGGACGTCCTGGAGGAGTAAGCCACTGCTGGGCGAATTGCTCGCTAGAGAAGATCCCTGGTCTGGTTTGCATTAGCCCTTTCTCCCAGGGGCCTCCCGGGGGAACACAGTGTTCACAGCGGGGTGTGACACAGTTCATTTGGGGGGCCGTTCAGCAGGGAGCCTGCGGTCCCCCTCCAGGCAAGAAGAGCCTTGCCCGCTTCATTCTGCTGCAGTTTCTTCACCCTCCTGAGACAGAGCTCTGCGCGTGTCCCTTTGGTGCAACAGCACCTTCTGTGGTGGCTTTGCTTCTGGAAGCTGTCCTTCTGTAGGTCTTTTGTAGGCCTGTCCTTTGGCTGAGGACGTGCCTAACGCATTGGAGAAAGACCCCTTCCAGTTTTACTTACAAGGCACCATTCCAAGGGGGATGAACAAGCCCCACCCAAAGGCACAAGAGCTGAAATACCAGGAAGAGGCAGAGCAGCTACTTGGACTCCTCAGGAACTCCTCCTCCAGGAGACGCCTTGTCCCAGAGTTTGTGGACCTGCCCTACCTCTGCCGTTGGCGATCCTTCCACCGTATCTACCCCTGCTGCTTTCTGGAGGACGAGCAGAGAGGGTGGTGCATCCAGGAAGGCTTTTGCTTCGTGCTCCACGTCTGCCTCGCCTGCGTGGTCCCGTTGCTCTTCCAAAGGCAGCTCTGGGAAGCAAAAGCACATGCAGCAAAGTGACTTGTTGGAAGTGGACAACAGCTAAAGCCAAAGCCACCCAAAGCCCTAGACCAGCTTTCCGCTCAGGCTGTGACAACGCTCAGTCCCTCCTCCTACCTGTGGCTGTGTGCGTGGGTGCTGGCGACTCCTCAGCTGAAGGACTGGAAGGGCCGGCCATCTCTTCCCCAAAGATTTCACAGGGCTTTTCCATGGGGAACTCCACCAGCACCTTCAGCTGCACACATCACAGCCTCGGTTGCAGGGCAGGTGGCTGAAAAGGTGGCAAGCAGCCTTTCCCACTCCTCACCCTTGCCTCCACGCAGAAGGCTGTGGCTGTGGGGCTGCTCTTCCAGGCAGCCACCCCCCCCCCAGCCCAGCCCTCCCCACCAGCATTTGCTCAATAGAGAGGAAGGAGGCAGCCAGGCACCTCTCAACCGCCAAGCTCTGCTGGGCCGGGAAGGCTGCAGCCGGCTGCTCCATCCAGCGTACCTTCCCAGTGCCCTCCAGCGGGACCTCCAGTGGGAGCAGGTCCTCCTTGGGTGGGCTCAGCAGGTTTGGCCCAAGGCAGATGGCCAGGTTGCTGCAGCTCATCCTGCTGGTGCAGGCGTTGTGGCCGATGTGCTGCAGGACGGGGAGTAGCCGCTTCAGGAGGAGGACATGTGCTGCTGGCAAGTTCTCGGCCACCCTGAGGGAACAGGAGCACAAGGTGAAGAAAGCAGACGTTGCCCACAGCCATGGCCAAAGCTTGCCCAAGGCAGGCGGGAGGCAGCGGCTGTGTTGCGCAGCTTTCCAGGTGCTCTCAGCCAGCGCTCAGGGCTCCTGCTCAACAGGCAGGCTGCTGCCCACACTTACGCTTTCAGCTCTCCCGCGTCGGCCTGCTTGCTCCTCCTCTCCATGGCTGGCATCCAGTCCTCATAGAGGTCGATGACGAGGAGCTTGGTGGGGATGCTTTGGAGGAAGCTGTGCAATGCCAAGGGCTGACCCTTTCTCCTGGCTTTTTGATTGTGTTTTTAGCGGTTCTTTATTGTATTTGATTGGTTTTTGTATTGTTTCTTGGCCAGTCTTGGCCAAACTTCTTTCTCTCGGAAGGGAACTCTTCTGATTCTCCAAAGGAAGAGCTGTCTCTGCATCTGGAATGTTTCTGGCATCTGCTGTCTTTGATGATCTGTTGCTGTTCTCTGCGCAGGGCCAGGGTGGGTCTGGCTTTTTTCCCCCACCCATGCGTTAGCTGAGGCGAGGTCTGGCTGAGGACAGCCCCCTGCCACTGGCTTTCTCATCCTCAGCCTGAAACAATGCCAACTCCAGGCCCCAATAACCTGGGTGGCGCTCCAGGGGAGTCCAACAGGCTGTGGCGATCTGCAGTGGTTTCCGGCGGTCTCCGGCGGTCTCTGGTGTTCTGCGATGGTCTCCGGTGTTCTCCGACGGTCTCCAGCGGTGTCCGGCGGTCTCCGATGGTCCCCAGCATTCTCTTGCGGTGTCCGGTGGTCTCCATTGATGAGACCGCCGGACACCGCTGGAGACCATCGGAGGCCACCGGTGGCTGGCAGTCTGCGGTGGTCTTCGATGGACTCTGGCGGTTTCCAGCGGACTCCGACGGTCTCCAGTGTGAGACCACCGGAGGCCGCAGGACACCGCCAGTGTCTGATCCTCTCCGGTGGTCTCCCATGGTGTCCTGTGGTCTCCGCCGGTCTCTGGTGGTCTCCGACGCTCTCCAGCAGTCTCAGCCGTCTCCAAGGGACTCCTCCTGGTCCTATGGGGCTGCCGGCCCGAAGATGGCAGCCCCTCTCCTCGCCTCTTCCCCGCGGCTCTGAAAGAGAAATCACAGAATCGTTTACGTTGGAAAAGAAATGGAAGCTCATGGAGTCTAGCTGTTAGCCTGGCACCGCCAAGTCCGCAGCTCAACCACGTTCCTAAGGCCCACATCTACAGGTCTTTGAAATCCCTCCCGGGAGGGTGCCTCAAGCCCTTCCCTGGGCAGCCTGTTCCAATGCTTGTCAAGCCCTTCAGGGAAGAACTCTTTCCCAGTCTCCCCTCTCAACCTCCCCTGGCGCAACTTGAGGCCGTTTCCCCTTGTCCTGTCCCTCGTGCCTTGGGAGAAGAGAGCGACAGCCCCCTGGCTCCAGCCTCCTCTCGGGGAGTTGTCGGGAGCGGTAAGGTCTGGTGCTGGTGCTGTGGGGCTGCCGGGCAGAAGAGGGCAGCCCCTCTCCTCTCCTCTCCTCTTGCCCAGGCCTGAGGGCAGAGGAGATAGCCCCCCTTGCTGAGGGGCGGGGGTGTGGGGAGGGAAAGCAGGGCTCCTCGGCGGCTTGACAGCCGGCTGATGTTCCTGCTGAGCCTGCCGCATGGCGGTGTGGATGGCCCACTTACGGTTAGCGTCGGCCGCGGGGCCGGCGCCGCTTGCTGGACCGTGGCTTTGCGGAGGGTCCCTTTGAGCCGGCGGGGGTCCTGCGGCGCTTTGGGCCCGCTGCTGCTGGAGGCAGCCTGGCCACGGTGGAGGTGTGCCCCGTCAGGCCTGCGGGAGAGGGATCCACCTCCATTGGCTCCTCTGCCGGTGGGTCGACCTCCATGGGCTCTCCCTCGTCCCTCTTGGCGGGTGGGTCGACCTCCATGGGCTCTTCCTTCTCCCTCTTCAGGGGTGGGTCGACCTCCATGGGCTCAACTCCTTGGCCATCGCTGCTGCTGCCGCTGCTGCTGGCCGCAGCCCACTTGCGTTTCTCTCGGTGCTTGGGCATCCTCCGGGCTTCCGAGGAGCCCCTTCTGGCTGGGCCCACTCAATGTGGGCGCTCGTCCCACCCAATGTGGGCACTGGCCTCCCTTTGCCGCCTCCTCCTCTACCAAGCAGGCTTGGTGCAGGAATCTCTGGCTGCTGAGCGAGCTGTGGGTCAGCCACAGGGGTGCCAGTTGGCCAACGGCCGGCCGGTGACGTCACCAACGGACCTTTCTGTGTCTGGGAGGGTGGCCCATGAGGCCCTGCAGGCCCCATGCCGGGCGGCCCTTTGGCTTGCCAGAGAGCAAGGCAGCCCCTGGGGCAGCGGGACTGCCCTCCAGCTCCCCTCCTGTGCCCAGAGGATGCCCAGAAGCTCTGAAGTGGCGGCATCAGACCAGCTGGCGTGTCCCCTCGGAGTTCTGCCTGCGTCCTCTGGCTTTGCTCTGCCTCTTCCTGAGCGCTTGTGCCTCAGGTTTTTCTGCCATTTGCACTCTGTCCCTTTGCAAAAGGGCAGAGCGTGGTTGTGGAATTGCAGTCCAGGTCTAGAGGTGTGGCCTGGAAAGCCCAGTGCCTTTTTTCCCCCATTGCAGTGTCCAGAAGTTGCTGCTTGAAAGCTGAAATCCTCTTCTTCATCGGCCGTAAAGCGTTCCTTCTTCACCAGTCACACCTGGAGACAGAAACATCACCCGTTTCTCCAGGTGATTCCCAAAGCTTGTGCTGGGGAAAGTGTTTGGGTGGAAACTGCACTGAAAAACCTTTCACTCTCGCTCAGACAAATGTAGAGAAATTCCCCTTGAATACCTTTCAGATGACAGCGATTCTACTTCCTTGAAGCTGAAAAACTAGGAAGGTTTTTCCTGATTGGTACGAGTGTAACTGGGTCCCAATTTCCCCCAATAATGATGGATACAAGCTTTAGATTGGTGTGGGAGGAAGCACTTGTTTCTAGATGCCTCTGCTTAATGGCAAACTGGTTTTGCAACCCTTAACATCATGCAAACATTAAACTGGCTGCAAAAAAATTGGAGCTGGAGCTGTCTCTTTCCTTCCAGTATCTTCATGGGGTCACCTGTTAATGTGCCTGTAGCATTTTAAAGGCGAAACTGCCAGGCAAATGCTCCTTTTCAGATGTTTTCCTGCAACGGGAAGTGGTAGCCCCTCCACAGGTCAAGGTGTGACATGCTCACTTTTGAACTCCCTATCTCAATCCCTCTTCCCCTCAGCATCATTACCGAGAGTGTTATTTCCTCAGTTGGTGTCCGTCTGGAGAAGAAAAGTGTGCTTTTTGAGCGCAGGCCCATGACACGAAGATGCTGAACGTTTGTGCCTAGGGATTTAGTTTGTTCGTGAACAAAGGGAGAGGATTGCTGTGTCTGTTGCTCTGCGTGCCTTTATTGCTTATGTCCTTATCACTTGTTGCTAGCCGTGCTCACAAAACAAGCAAAAAGGGCAATTGAGGGTTGTTTAATTTGTGCTAAGGTCAATTTACAAGGGAAGGTGCTAGAGGAGGGCGACCTTGGGCCCATTCCAATGATGTCAGGTGGATTTTACTGAAATGCCCTGAACAGGAAGATTTCTTCCTTTCCCTGAACAGGATCTTTTGGTAATAGTATGCCAGCTAACCGGGTGGCCAGAAGCATTTCCAGTTGCTTCAGCAACTACGGGATCAGTTATTAAAGTGCTTTTAGGACAAATAATTCCTAGATAGGGAGTAATAGAGGCAATAGACTCACAGAGAGGAACACATTTTACTGGAAAAATTCTTCAAGGGGTTGTGGTGGCCTTAGGAATACAATGAGATTTCCGTACTCTGTGGAAGCCCCAGAGTTCAGGGAAAGTAGAGAAGATGAATGGGGGAATTAAGCAGCATCTTTTGAAATTATTTTTGGAAACCAAAATGCCATGGATATGTCTTCTACCATTAGCTTTAGCTAGCATAGGGGCCAAACCCAGAGGAGATACTCAACTATCCCCCTTTGAATGAATGTTTGGAATCCCTTACCCTGCTAACTCTCGACCTAGTGGGGAGGTAGAAATAAGTGACGTCTACTTGAAACAATATGTGGCCGGGATACTGTCTCTTGTGAAATCTCTTTGACAGGAAGCTCAGCTGGCACAGACCCTGCCTTTGGACTTTGCTGTCTAGAGCATCCAACGGGGAGGTTGGGTCCTAATTAAAGAATGGAAAGAAGCACCACTGGTGGCAAAGTGGCAGAGACCGTACCAAGCGTTATTAACCGCGGAAACAGCAGTTAAGACGGCCAAACACGGGTGGACTCGTCATATTCGAACACGGGTGGACTCGTCATATTCGAGTCAAGACGTCCAAGGCCCTGGAAAACTGGACTTGGGAGCTAAAGGAAGAGGAGGGGAAACTGCAGCTAGCCTTCCGTAGAAAAAGACTCCATTAGTAGTATTTGATAAGTTAAAAATCAAGGGCAAGGCTGGATTGACCTCTGTCAATTGCCACAATAAGAAATTCTAAACTCCGTTACTGGCTGCAACCCAGTAGGCGTTGAGCAGTGGAAGCACATGCCATACCAGACCTTGATTTGAAAAAGTGAAAAATGGAAGTTTAGGGTGGGAGACTAGAACTAACTCTTACAAGGAGTGGGTCAGACCGGTAGCCATCAGGTAGACCTCGGGAGGAGTTCCGTGTGTTTACCCAAAGGATCTACGGTATAGATCCATAAGGAAAAGAGGCCCCTTATTTAACTTCCAGCAACTGGTGAGCAGACACTAACTGAATTGTTTCCGTATATTCACTTGCCACATCAAGTGTAGAAAGATGATAAGCTCAAGATGAAATTTTTAGTAATGATCATGTTTCTATACTATTGGCAAAATCGAAGTCTGGGATGGGAAAACCGATTTTTGACTCTAGGGGACGAGGTAGCCAAAGCTTTTAACCTCAGTAATTGCTGGGTCTGTGGAGGTCCAGGAGGAGCTGAAGATTGGCTGTGGGTAGCCCAGCCTGTCCAGCCTAAATGGTTGGTGAGTGACTTAAGTAGAGTGCATAATGGAACTGGGTTCTGGAAGGAAGACGGAGGTACATGGAAAATACAGTACCCAGGAAAAGGAAATTACTGTCTGAACAGAACCAAGCTGGGAGGGAAAAATGTAGGTAAAAGCGAATGTGAGTGGACATTGTCACCAGGAATGGGTTGTTACGATCCATATTGTAGACCTTATAATTGCTTTAGGTACCGAGGAAGATGGAACCAAACGCATGTTAAGCTTATAGGTGGCACCTGGGTAAAGTGCTCTTTCAAAGAACCTTGGCACAGTGGATGCAAAGCAGTTGCGAGAGAAATTACGCAAAAAGGGGGATTTAGAGATTCTTTATTCCTGGCTTGTCAGTGGGACAATACCATTAACAAGAATCATGTAATAAGGGTTTATCAATGGGGCTGGCAAAACTCAAGTGGAACTAGGACCTATTTTAGAAAATTTTGGTCGGCTACAAATTGAACTAAGAATGGTAGGGGATGTAACTGTAAAGGGCACGCAGATGCGGGAGCCTTTGAATGTGATTATTGCGATTCCTATGGCGATTTCAGTATAGCAGGAGGACCCCTGGGATCAAAAGATACTCTATACTGTGAAATACCACAGGATAATGAAACATGGGAAGGCCCATTCGCTAACGGGGCTTGGGCTTTGAAGGGCCATTACTGGATTTGTGGGCAACACGCCTACCAAAGGTTACCTCCAAAGCGCTCAGGGATACGTTCTATAGGATATATGAGACCGTTATTTTCCTTATTACCACAAGTTCAAGGAAACGAGTTAGGGGTTAATGGATAGGATGATCTGATAAGAGAACGACGAGCAACTGATAAATCCCTAACTAAAGGGGGTTCCCAATCATGGGGAAAAGATGAATTATACATCAGATGAACCTGAACGAATTATACGGTATTCTGGACCAGCAGCACGGAATCCCCACCAGGTGATTTCTGGAGCAAGAGACCCCATTTATAATTTAAATAGGATAGTTAGATTACAAGCCGGTTTTTGCAATTTTACCTAACCAGAGCGCTGAGGCTCTTGACTTTCTTGCAGACCAATCTGCTCAGATGAGGAATGCAATTTTCCAACACCCAAGGGTCCTAGATTATTTGCTAGCAGAAGAAGGGGGAGTTGGTGGAAAACTAAAGGAACCCAGCTCTTGTTTACAAATCCATGATCAGGGGGCGGTAGTAAAACAGATAAGAAAAGGAATGAGAAAACTAGCTCACGTGCCAGTTCAAACCGGGAAAGGATGGGAATTAGACATGTTCTCGTGGTTGCCTGGTGGACCATGGGTTAAACGCATGGTGGTTTTCTCCCTTTGTGCGGTAGCAGCTCTGATTTTTGTACCATGTAGGATACCTTGTTTCATGCAGCTCATTCAGCATGGAGTCAGAAGAATGCAAGTCGTAGCTGCTGTGCCCAGTGACCCAGAATTAGCTACAAGGGGACCGAAGATGATGGCTCTGCAAATAGCTCCAAAACCAAAAAGAAGACAAGAAGAAAAGGTCCAATGAACGGTGACTAAAAGTTGTAAAGACAAATAGTGAAATAAACAGAGGAGGGGCTGATAAGAAAATAGGGATAAGAGTGTCTCCACAAACAGGGAAGTTAACGGAAATGGCAGGAGTGAGACAACCAAAAGAAGAGGAGAGTTAATTGAAGCTGCAGGAGTGAGGTAACTGAAAACTAGGGGAAATAAGTGAAACCGCAAAAGTTGGACAATTAAAACCGGCAAAAGTTAAACTTTGATGTAATAGGCGGATCGAGAAGTCTGTACCTTCCAAGTACCTCAGCCAATGGGGAAAGGAAGAGGGTTACGTGCGGCCGGGGAATTAGGATAAAAGGGAGGCTGCGTCCTCTGGCAAATGGAGAGACCCCACAGGGATATGCCCCAGGGGACTCTCCCTTTATTCGAATAAAGCCTTTGCAGGACTCCTCTGTCTCCTTTGTGAACATCGACCTCTGGCTATGGGGTTTTCCGCACATGTCCTTTCTATCGCTTGGCTAAGATTTCAGAGTTTAGCATGCTAGTAGTCACTTCCCGAGAATCTGTTGCGGCAACGAATCTCTGCACCTCGAGGGGCAGGACCTTAAGCGAGCGTCCCCACTCAAGGGGAGATCCTGGCCTGCAGCCGCTGCCCTGCAGGAGAGCTCCAGGGGCTCTTGGGCTGTCCGCTATTTCTGGAGTGAGATAACTGACCTAGAGTCATATTCCCACGGGAACCAAGCACCGAGGTCCCCACTCCAGACAGTGTTTTGGCTGCGTTGCCAGCACGTCCCCCCCCGTTGCGTCCCCCCCCAGCAAAGTGCGGGGGCAACTCATCACATCTGCCACCGGTGGTTATGGCTTGAGCAGGAGCCGGGAGGGGCAGAGGGGGAAAGCAGGGGAGAGCACAGCGCCACCCCCCCGTTCCCTGCCGGCAGCCGGGGCCCCTCCCGCTGCCCATCGGGGAGGAGAAGGTTCGGGAGCTGCCCCCGGGCCCGTCGGGGTTTCGCACCGGGCCGGGCCTCCCGCTCCCGCGGCAGCCGAGGCTGAAGTTGGAGCCTCCGGCAGAGGCTCCGGCGGGGCCGCTGCCTTCGCCGGGCGGCGGCCCGTCCCCGCGGCGCCGGCTCTCGCCCTCCCCCCCGGGGGACCCCCCGCTGGCGGGGACCGGTTCCCCCCGCTCCCCCCTCCCGCCCCCAACCTTCGCCGGGGCCGGGGCCGGGGCCGGTCTCCGAGCGGAGCTGCCGGAGCCACCCGCGGCCGGGGCGGCCTCTCCCCCGCGGCAGCCCCGCAGCCCCGAGGGCAGCGCCGCCGCAGAGCGGCCCCGAGCGAGCCCGGCCCTCCCGCCCCGCGGCTCCCGGCGGCGCCCGGCGGGCAGGGGCAGCCGCTCCGCCCGCCCCGGCAGGCGCCGGGCCGCGGTCCGCCGGGGCAGGCGGCGGAGCAGCCCCCGCCGCGGGGCCCGTCCGGCGGCGGAGCCCGGCTGGCGAGCGGGGGCATGGCGGCGCCGGGCCCGGGCTCCCTGCAGCGCCGGCGGCAGAGCTGGCAGGAGGCGCGGCCCCGGCAAGCGGTGCTGGTGCGGAAGCTGCAGGCGAAGGTGAGGAGCGGGGGCGCCTGCCCGGGGGGAGCTGCCCGGGGCCGGGCCGGGCCGCGGTGGCGGGGCCGGGGTGCCCGGGCCGCCCGCGCCGCCCGCAGAGGGGACTCGGCGGCGGAGCCCTCGGGGGGCGAAGGCGCGGCCCCGGCGGGGCCCCCCCCGGGAGCCGCCGCGGCCGCCGTCCCCCCCGAGCCGCTGGCCGGGGCCTGGGCGGGCTCGGGGGAAGCGAAGCTTCCCGGTGCCGTAAGGACTCGGGCTGGGATGGGCAGCGCTGTGGCGTGTAACCTCCCCAGTTACATGGAATGGCTTCAAGCTCCAACAGGGTAGGTTTAGACTGAACATTAGGAAAGAATTTTTCACAGAAAGAGTGGTCGGGCATTGGAATAGGCTACCCAGGGAGGTGGTTGAGTCACCATCCCTGGATGTGTTTAAGAGCCGTTTAGATGTGGTCTTGGGGGATATGGTATAGGGGAGAACTTTGTAGAGTAGGGTAGATGGTTGGACTCGATGATCCCAAGGGTCTCTTCCAACCTAGACGATTCTATGATTGTATGATTCTATGTGCTGAGCTTGGGCTGCAGAGAGCCCGAGAAAAGCCGGTGCCGGAGGAGCCGGCTCTGTCCCCAGGGGCGCTCGCTCCTCTCCATGGCGAGTCTCCCCCCGGCTCCTGCAGGAGCGGACTCGCTGCCGAGAGCTGGAGCAGCAGCTGGAAGCAGGAGGGGTGAGTGTGCAGGGCGCCAGCTGGAGAGCGATAGCCTTCATTCATAGGAGAGAAGCAGCATTATATTTCTTGATATAAAACAGTGATTTAATGAAGTGATAGTAGATGCGACAGCTTTAAGACCATTTGATTCACACCATTGAAACCTCTGCCCAGGTCTCTGCCACCCTCTTGAATCCTTAACTTTGTGTCCGTGTCCTTGTAGAAGGTAGAGGATCTGTGTGTGTTTGAGGATGGGAGTGCACCATGCTCTGCTCTGGTTCGCATCTCTCCCTGCAGCTGTAAGTGACAGGAAAGTGTGAAAAAAAGAAGGCATTAGAGACAATCAATCACGATGGACAACCCTGCCCAGGTCTCTGCCACCCTCTTGAATCCTTAACTTTGTGTCCGTGTCCTTGTAGAAGGTAGAGAATCTGTGTGTCGTGCAGGATGGGAGTTCATCATGCTCTGCTCTGGTTCGTGTCTGTCCCTGCAGCTGTAAAAGGCAGGAAAATGTCAAGAAAAAAGGTATTAGAGACCATCAACAAGAGTGGACACTGCTGCCAAGGTCACTGCCAGACTCCTGAATCCTTAACTTTTGTCTGTATCCTTGTAGAAGGTAGAGAATGTCCGTGTGGTTGAGGATGGGAGTTCCTCATGGTCTTGTCGTTCTGGTTTTCGGGCCTGCTGCATTAAAAGGCAGAAGATTATGAACAAAGAAAGGTAGCAGAGACCATGAATAAAATGGACAACTTCTGCCCAGGTCTGTGCCAGACTCGTGAATGCTTAACTTTTGTCTGTGTCCTCGTAGAAGGTAGAGAATGTCTCTCGCTGTTCCTGAAGATGAGAGTGCCCCATGGTCTTGTCCTTTCCCTGTCTGGCCTTCTGCCATAGCAAGCAGGAGAATATGAGCAAACTAAGGCAGCAGAGACCCTCAGTGGCCATTGACATCTGTGCCCAGGTCTCTGCCACCCTCTTGAATCCTTAACTTTGTGTCCGTGTCCTTGTAGAAGGTAGAGGATCTGTGTGTGTTTGAGGATGGGAGTTCATCATGCTCTGCTCTGGTTCGCATCTCTCCCTGCAGCTGTAAAAGGCAGGAAAATGTCAAGAAAAAAGGCATTAGAGACGATCAATAAGAGTGGACACCGCTGCCCAGGTCTCTGCCACCCTACTGAATCCTTACTTTTGTGTCCGTGTCCTTTAAAAGGTAGAGAATCTGTGTGTGTTTGAGAATGGGAGTGCACCATGCTCTTCTCCGCTTCCCATCTCTCTCTGCAGCTGTAAATGACAGGAAAGTGTGAAAAAAAGAAGGCATTAGAGACAGTCAATCACGATGGACACCCCTGCCCAGGTCTCTGCCACCCTCTTGAATCCTTAACTTTGTGTTCGTGTCGTTGTCGAAGGTAGAGAATCTGTGTGTGGCTGAGGATGGGAGCTCCTTATGGTCTGGTCCTGTCCCTTTCTGGGCCTGCTCTTGTAAGGAGACAGGATAACAAACAAGAGGTCAGCCATCCTCACTCAGCACGGACAAGCCCTGCGAGGTCTGTGCCAGACTCCTGAATCCTTATCTTTTGTCTGTGTCTTTGTAGAAGGTAGAGACTGTCCACGTGGTTGAGGATGGGAGTTCCTCATGGTCTTGTCCGTCTTGTTTCTGGGCCTGCTGCATTAAAAGGCAGAAGATTATGAACAAAGAAAGGTAGCAGAGAGCATGAGTAAAATGGACAACTTGTGCCCAGATCTGTGCCAGACTCGTGAATGCTTAACTTTTGTCTGTGTCCTTGTAGAAGGTAGAGAATCTCTTGCTCCCTGGCTGAGCGTGGCTGTGTGCCATCGTCTGTTCCTCTGCTTTTAGGGGCCTGTGGTTTATGAGAGAGGATAAAAGCAATGGGGCATCCACCGTGCCTCACCACGGAGAACCCCTGTCAAGGTCTCTGCCACCCTCTTGAATCCTTACCTTAGTGTCCGCGTACGTTTAGAAGGTAGAGAATCTCTGGCTGTCTGGCTGCTCACCGGTCTGCTCGGCTCCAGGCTGTGACAGATCACCGCCCGTTCCTCCCCAGCAACCCTTTGTGACATGGCCACCTCCAGCATTCTATCGGTGTGTCAGGGCACAGGCTGTCCAGGGGTGATGGAAGGCCCAGGCCTTGGCTTCCTGGGGAAAATGGCTGTCACGCTTCATCCTTGTTAAAGAGAGCGGGATGGACAAAGCCCGTAACTCAGTCCCATGGGACAACTGTTGCTGAGAGCTCAGGGTCACTGCTGTCTGTGTGGGGACACCCTCTTGACCCGGGAGTGTGGTCTCCTCATGGCCCCTCACCTTTTTGCCTCTCCCCTGTCCCCTGGGCCTCATCCTGGCTTCCAGGGCCAGGGCAGAGCCGGGTGGAGCTCAGCATGAGGGCGCAGTCACAGAAGTCACAGCATCATGGAATCATTTAGGTCGTAAAAAACCCTTAAGATCATCGAGTCCAACCATAGAGCTAACACTGCCCACTCCACCACTAACCCACGTGCCTCAGCACCGCGTCTACCCGTCTTTTAAATACCACCAGGGATGATGACTCCACCACTTCCCTGGGCAGCCCGTTCCAATGCTCAATAACCCTTTGTGTGAAGAAATAGTTCCTAGTATCCATCCTAAATCTTCCCTGGTGCAACATGGGGCCGTTGCCTCTTGTGCCATTGCCTGTGCCTTGGGAGAAGAGACCGACCCCCCCCCCCGGCTACACCCTCCTTTCAGGGAGTTGTAGAGAGCGAGAAGGTCTCGCCTCAGCCTCCTTTTCTCCAGGCTGAACATCCCCAGCTCCCTCAGCTGCTCCTCACAAGACTCGTGCTCCAGACCCCTCACCAGCTCCATTGCCCTTCTCTGGACACACTCCAGCCCCTCAACGTCTGTCCTGTCGTGAGGGGCCCAAAACTGGACACAGCCCAGAGGATGAGGATTGAGGATGATGGAGGATGAGGATGAGGAGCCCAGAGGCAGAGGATTCCCTAACTTCTCTGGAGTTAGGATGGAGACGCGAATGCCCATCTTTACCGAGATCTGGGGAACCAGACTCTTCCCTCTAGCTAGAGAAGCTAGAGATTGACGGGGACCGGAGGAATCTTCCCCCACAGAACCTCTGGTTCAAATTAAGCTGGGGAAGATGAAACAGAGGCAGAATGCTCGGTTGATCCAGGAGCTGCCTCTTCAGTTCTAAATACAAAGAGCTATGAATGAGGTTATGACACTGGAAGGAAGAGTTATTGGTGCGAGAGGGAAGCCAGAAACCGGACCTTTCTTTAAACCTTTAACATTCAAGAGTGGAAAGCAAGGGGTGACACATCAGCTTTTGGACTTGCCAGGGGCACCGAAGCCCTTGATTGATCGGGACTTGTTAGAAAATTAGAAGCTGAAAGAAGATTTAAAAACGGTACAGTCAACTCTTGGGATCCCCCTGTCACTCCAGAAATACAAACGGGTTCTGTAATTGTTCGGGGGTGAAGCCCCAAACCGTTGGAGGTGAAAAGCTCTCTAGGTACCTGTCCGTATTCTCCCACGTCCCGTGCCACCCATGACTCTCCAGTCTCGGGACAGATCTCTGGGTGGGAGTCTTAAATAGTTGCTTAACCCTAAACAAGAACTGAAACACATTGAGGAGACCTAGCAATAGGACCAAGCTGGTTTGCATGTCCCAAGAGTATTCAAAATTCTCAAAAACTGGCATAGCTGGACCAAAATAGAAAAGGGAGGTGAAAGAGCTGGGGAAAGGAACACCACCAGCCCCCGCTTCCCCCATAGACTGAGTGTGATTATTAATAAATTCTGAGAGACGGTGTCCGAGGTCACAGCAGGACAGCGGTGCTGCATAAATGGCCCAACATAACCATCTGAACAGTGATGCTATCGTATCATAAGTTGATATCACACAGGACGGCAAAATTATGATGCTGATCCCTCTCCCAGAGGTGATAAACATCATCACGGGGAGTACATAGAGCATGTCAGAATTTACATAACACGGCCGTGGGAACAAACGAAGCAACATTGTGACCAGTACTATTGACTAATATCATAAATGCATATAACACATACATTTTAACATGCTCTGGTCAGATCTGTCGTTCTCTCAACCTTCCGAGTGCCCCACGTTGGGCGCCAAAAAGGACTGTCGTGGTTTGGCCTCAGACGGCAACAAAGAACCACGTGGCAGCCACGCTCTCGGCCCCTCCACGGCCATGAGGGGAGAATTGGAAGGAAAAAAAGGAAACTGGTGGGTTGGCACAAAGGCAGTTTAACAGAACAGCAAAGGGAACAAGACAATGTGCAGAAGATCCCGTTGCCAGAGGTCGATGTTCACAAAGGAGACAGAGGAGTCCTGCAAAGGCTTTATTCGAATAAAGGGAGAGTCCCCTGGGGCATATCCCTGTGGGGTCTCTCCATTTGCCGGAGGACGCAGCCTCCCTTTTATCCTAATTCCCCGGCCGCACGTAACCCTCTTCCTTTCCCCATTGGCTGAGGTACTTGGAAGGTACAGACTTCTCGATCCGCCTATTACATCAAAGTTTAACTTTTGCCGTTTTTAATTGTCCAACTTTTGCAGTTTCACTTATTTCCCCTAGTTTTCAGTTACCTCACTCCTGCAGCTTCAATTAACTCTCCTCTTCTTTTGGTTGTCTCACTCCTGCCATTTCCGTTAACTTCCCTGTTTGTGGAGACACTCTTATCCCTATTTTCTTATCAGCCCCTCCTCTGTTTATTTCACTATTTGTCTTTACAACCTTTAGTCACCGTTCATTGGACCTTTTCTTCTTGTCTTCTTTTTGGTTTTGGAGCTATTTGCAGAGCCATCATCTTCGGTCCCCTTGTAGCTAATTCTGGGTCACTGGGCACAGCAGCTACGACTTGCATTCTTCTGACTCCATGCTGAATGAGCTGCATGAAACAAGGTATCCTACATGGTACAAAAATCAGAGCTGCTACCGCACAAAGGGAGAAAACCACCATGCGTTTAACCCATGGTCCACCAGGCAACCACGAGAACATGTCTAATTCCCATCCTTTCCCGGTTTGAACTGGCACGTGAGCTAGTTTTCTCATTCCTTTTCTTATCTGTTTTACTACCGCCCCCTGATCATGGATTTGTAAACAAGAGCTGGGTTCCTTTAGTTTTCCACCAACTCCCCCTTCTTCTGCTAGCAAATAATCTAGGACCCTTGGGTGTTGGAAAATTGCATTCCTCATCTGAGCAGATTGGTCTGCAAGAAAGTCAAGAGCCTCAGCGCTCTGGTTAGGTAAAATTGCAAAAACCGGCTTGTAATCTAACTATCCTATTTAAATTATAAATGGGGTCTCTTGCTCCAGAAATCACCTGGTGGGGATTCCGTGCTGCTGGTCCAGAATACCGTATAATTCGTTCAGGTTCATCTGATGTATAATTCATCTTTTCCCCATGATTGGGAACCCCCTTTAGTTAGGGATTTATCAGTTGCTCGTCGTTCTCTTATCAGATCATCCTATCCATTAACCCCTAACTCGTTTCCTTGAACTTGTGGTAATAAGGAAAATAACGGTCTCATATATCCTATAGAACGTATCCCTGAGCGCTTTGGAGGTAACCTTTGGTAGGCGTGTTGCCCACAAATCCAGTAATGGCCCTTCAAAGCCCAAAGCCATTCCCGTTAGCGAATGGGCCTTCCCATGTTTCATTATCCTGTGGTATTTCACAGTATAGAGTATCTTTTGATCCCAGGGGTCCTCCTGCTATATCCCGGGGCTGCTGCTTGTGGACGGGGGTTGTTCAGTGACCTCCTGGCTGTTCCTCCCTTCCCAAGGTGTGAGGATCTGGCCAAAGGGAACGTCCTCTTGCGGGGGCACCTCGAGAAAGCGAGTGAGGTGACTTCAGCCCTTAAAGGAGCTGTTGGAAAACTGAGGGCGGATTGGATGGGGGCGCAGGAGGAGCTGGAAGCGAAGGAGAGAGAATGGCACCGGGAAGGTGTGTGGAATAATTCCTCAAATAAAAATTTTATTAAAAATATAGCATTGTTCACACATTAAGGAAAGGTATAAAATGGAAGCGTTTCCAGGGTAGAATACAGCAGATACGGGAACGAGGTGATCCTATGGAAGTGATAAGCTGCATATTTGCTACCCTGAGCCAACAGTCTGTCAGATTTTGATGAAATGCTGTCCTTTGTGCGAACTTTGCTCATTATAATGTCATTATAATACCAAAACACACCTCCAGCCCAAAGGCTACCCGCCTCCAAGGTGCAACCACTCGTCCTTGAGTCTGCGCCCTGAATTTTTCGTAAACTATACCTTTAAAAGCAAGGCGAGAGAATTTTACACCAAGCCTAATAAAGGTATTTATGAGTAGAGTCACTCAAACTCCACCTTGAAGGTAAAACATAGTATAAAACTAGCCCAAGAAAGGGGGGATGCTAGGGAAGACCCCATCGTGAAGAGGTCAGGGAGGACCCCGTCACGGACTGCCTTTGACTTGCCGGACCAGTCGAGGGGCTGAGCCTTTCTTCCCCCCCATAGGGAGGCCTTTGGGTAAGACTTAGACTATACCGAGTGCTTCCTCGGGAAACTTAGAAATCTCTCTAGAGGGTTATTTTTGTTACATTTATAGCCAGGCTGTATTGTTTGGAACTTTGTCGCACGCTTTGTACCATGAACAAACCATATTTTACTTGCACGTGCTTTGCAGACAGTGTATTTATCACCGGCAAACCATAAGAACCTTTGTATCTGTTGCTGAAATAAACTGCACTGCTTAAGTAGCTAGCCGTTTCGGTTTCCCATTGAACGCCACCAAACATTAGAGTGCGGCCGTGCTAGTTCATGAGCACGACTAGACTGAAGGTGCAGTCCACTATGACTGTATCTGGACTCGTGACAGTTAAATATATTAAACACGACTGGACTGATAGTGGTGAATTGGGCATCCCTCAGGATTTAAACCTAGCCGCACCTAGCCTCCCACCTCGGTGAGGAGTGTTAGAACGCAAGGGGGTTTATTTTCTGCCAAAACTATTTTGCCTATTAACACAACAGACGTGAGGTGAGGAGGGGCTGCGGGAATGTCAGAGGTGATGCCAGCATGGCACGAGAATGTGTTTTATTTTTGGCCCAGAGACCTCCCTGTGAGAAGGTTGTGGCGGTTTTGGGGATGTGTTGGTGCTGGGGATGTGCTGGTGTTGGGGATGTGTTGGTGCTGGGGATGTGCTGGTGTTGAGGATGTGCTGGTGTTGGGGATGTACTGGTGTTGAGGGTGTGTTGGCGTTGAGGGTGTGTTGGTGTTGAGGATGTGCTGGTGTTGGGGATGTGCTGGTGTTGGGGATGTGTTGGTGTTGAGGATGTGCTGGTGCTGGGGATGTGCTGGTGTTGGGGATGTGCTGGTGTTGGGGATGTGTTGGTGCTGAGGAGCAGACAGGGCTGGGAGATGGAGGGGTGGTGGTGATGGAAGCAAATGGTGGTGATGGAAGAGGCCCCCCTGCTGTGGCCGTGCTGCTCGGTCCTAAAGGCCAGTGCTGCTGCTGCTGGTAGTTCTCTCTGGTAGTTGTTCAATCTCCGCCTGGAGCCGTGAGAGCAGAGAGGTCTGTGTGTTTTCAGATTGCGAGCAGCCAAGGGAAGACCAAGAGGGGCCTCCCTCACCGACAGCAAATGTGAGAGTGGCCTTGGAGGGGCTTGTCTTTGTCGTCCTCCCCCAAGACACCTGTGTGTGAGACACCTCTGCAAGGGGAGATGCTGAATGAGGGTCACTTGCTTTGCTGATGTCCCCTCCTGCAGGACAAGGGTGGGTGTTCCCTCCTGTGCAGTTGGGTGGCAGCTCTGCTGAGGCTGCTCCTGTGGTGGCTCTTCAGTCCCCAATGCCCTGTTGGAGTAGTTCTTGAAGGAGACCTGGCCACGGTGGTGTGACCCTCTCCCAGCTGAAAGACTTGTGCAGTGACGGCGAAGGCTGAGCTGGCATTTCTTTTTCTCTTTGCATCTGTAGCTTTATGACAAGTTCAGAAGGGGTGAACGTGGCCGTCTGCTCGGCCTGTGGCGTCAGGTGGACACCTTCTGCCGCCGTTTCCTGGAAATGAAGACTGCCACGCACCGGTGAGTAGAAGCTGAGGCCAGATGTCTGCAGAAAAAATGTGGCTTCCCTTCAGATCTCTCTGGGGTTCCTTTCTCTCTGCAAACAGAAGTAGCACAGCCTCCGGTGTCAGGAGGCAATTTCAAAGTCTGGGTTACCGTCAGCCATTGATCTTATTGGATTATAAGCCTTCCTTAATGCCGCGAGTGTGCCTGACCTACTGTGTAATTCTCCTCCTCTTTGTGATTTGTTGGTACAACATTTTCGGTTTATTCTCACACCACCTTCCTGAAATGTTTGTTCTGTAGATATTGTCGTCAGCCTCTGAGCAGCCACTTGCCGGGGTGTTCCTTGCAAGCCTGAGTGCAGAAGGCCTTGGGGGCAAGAAGGGCCATTTTGCAGCATGAAGCATCTTAACCTGAATCATCCTGTGATCCTGTGATTATTGGATGGGAAATTCATAGCCGTCTCCCCAAAGAGCTTGCAGGCTCTTTGATCCATTCCCCGCTGAAGGCAAAAGTGATTGTGGGAATAGTCATCTGGACTTTCAACGTCTGTCTGACCCCCAGAAGAACTTTGGCCAGGCTGGTATCCAGCGTAGGAAAGAGGAGAGAGAGAACCAGGAGGCAGGAAGCTGTTAATTTGTGAGCACCTGAATGTTTTGGAAAGGTTCTGTGATTTCTGGAAGCTTGTTTTACTTTCTCAGTGCTGAATGTTTCCCCTCCATCAAGGACAAAGAGTGATGCAGGTCTGGTCAGGAAATGCCAGCGTTCTTGAGGTGTAAATAGAAAGGGGTTGGAAATCATCCCAACTGCCGTTTCTGGGACATAGGATGTGCTCTTGGGTTTGGAAACGAGAATGTTTTTATGTTCAAACCTTGTTTGTCTCTCCCCTTCGCAGAGACTGAAGGACTCGGAGGCACTTGGAGAAAAACATTCCTCATTACAGCGTGAGTTGGTGGTCGTGAGGGAGACACTGGAGCAATCGCACCTTCAGAGGGATCTGCTGAAGCAAAAGAGAGATGAGCTTACCATGGCCCTGGAGAAGGTATGGTCACCTTGTGATAGCAAGGCCACCACAGATGCTGTTTCTGGCAGCAGCAGACAGGGACAATCATAGACGCATAGAATCATGGAGGTTGGGAGGGACCTTTCGAGTCCTCGAGTCCAACCGCTAACCTCACACCGCCAAATCCTCCACTGACCCCTGTCCCTCAGCTCCACCTCTGCCCGTCTTTTCACTACCGTGTTGCTCCTCTTCTGTTCTCCCACTGTTGTTTAAGTACAATGTTGGTCTCCTTCTTGGGAAATGGTGGTGAGAGCAGGCAGGTCTTTGGGGCAGTCTGTCCTCACGTGCTGATTGGGAGCGCTGAACTGGGAGTATGTCAGAGACACGCAGGGGATGGGGAGTTGCTGCTCTCTTCTTGACTGTAAACCTGACTGTATTTTATTTCCTCTGTGCTTCCGTGGCGGTGGCTGGAGCAAGAGAATGGAGCTCTGTCGGGTAAAGTGGAGGAGATGGAGAGAGCAAAGGTCTCTGCCCAGGAGAAGCTGCGCTTGTGTAGAAGAACAGATGGAGAGCTCTGCGCAGAGAAAGCCCCCCTGGAGCAGCTGCTGAAGGAAGCAGAGGAGCAAGAAGAGGGGCTGCGGGCAGCGCTGAGGATCCGGGCAGAGGAGAAGGAAGAAAGCCAAGAGAAACTCATCCAGGTGGGACCAAAATGCTGGTGCTTCTGGGTGGGCGTTTGGCTGCTTGTCTGGGTGAAGCTGTGCCTGTGTTGGCCTCCTTTTTGGCATATTTACTTTGGAGGGCCAGAGAGTGGTGTCATCAGAACCAGGGGCTTGTTGTCCTCCTGGAAGATACAGCCTCCATTGTCCATCCATTGTTTTTCTTGCTGGCACAGAGGGTGTGGGCGCAGCTCCCCGTGTGCCAGGGATCAGAGAGCAGCAATTTCAGATGCGGTTATTGCCATCACATTGGGCTGGGCTCTCTGTGCTCTGCCAGGTGACAAGGGAAGCCCGGCCATTCCCTCCGAGGGGCCCACGTTGCTATTTGAAATGGCAGAAACGGGCTTTCTGTGTACGAGAACCTGGAATCCAGCCTGTTTGAGGCTCAGCAGCACTTATCTCAGGGAAGGTGGTAGAAAACCAGCCCAGTGGTTCTGACTGTACTGACCTTAAACCCTTTGAATTTCAGCGTAGGAGGGATCTTAACACGCCTTCGCTTAGAAACAGAAGCCCCTCCAGACAAACAAGGTCTGAATGTAAAAACATTCTCGTTTCCAAACCCAAGAGCACATCCTATGGCCCAGAAAGGGCAGTTGGGATGATTTCCACAAAGCAGCACAAAGAAGAGGAGCATTCAACAGTAGGTCAGGCACACTCACGGCATTAAGGAAGGCTTATAATGCAATAAGATAAATGGCTGAGACGTTTGCTGTGGGTGAGGGAGGCCCCTCTTGGTCTTCCCTTGGCTGCTCGCAATCTGAAAACACACAGACCTCTCTGCTCTCACGGCTCCAGGCGGAGATTGAAGAACTACCAGAGAGACGAGCGCTCCTGTGTCACTGCCCGACAGCGCCCAGCAGCAGCAGCACTGGCCTTTAGGACCGAGCAGCACGGCCACAGCAGGGGGGCCTCTTCCATCACCACCATTTGCTGACACCCCTCCTGACCCATTTGCTGACACTGGGTGCTGACACCCAGTCCCGTCTTCTGCTCCTCAACACCAGCACATCCTCATCAGAGCCACAACCTTCTCACAGCGAGGTGTCTGGGCCAGAAATAAAACGCATTCTCAGGCCACGCTGGCATCACCTCGGACATTCCCGCAGCCCCTCTTCACCTCACGTTCCCGGTGCCATTCTCTCTCCTTCGCTTCCAGCTCCTCCTGCGCCCTCATCCAATCCACCCTCAGTTTTCCAACATCTCCTTTAAGAGCTGAAGTCACCTCACTCGCTTTCTCGAGGTGCTCCCGCAGGAGAGCATTCCCTTTGGCCAGATCCTCACACCTTGGGAAGGGAGGAACAGCCAGGAGGTCACTGAACAACCCCCGTCCACAAGCAGCAGCCCCGGGATTTCCCGGCTCCCCCAACACTGACGTTGGTGTCAAACTGAGACGCAGGAGAAGCGCTTTCTCGCATGAACTGAGATCTCTCAGGGCTGGCAAACTCATGTGCTTCTCCTTTAGCCTTCCGTGTCCTTCTACAGCTTTGCTTTCCCTTCCTCTTCAACTCGGACCATGCCCACAGGTAACGGCTGCCTCCCCTTCGTGCTGCCTCATCACTGGATGCATCCCCTTTCTCTGGCCTTGTCCCCACTCCCTCACCTACTGCTCCAGGGCATGACTTAGGCTGGGAAGGGACCCTTGGAGCTCAGCCGGAGGAACCCCCTGCTCAAAACAGAGCCATGCAGCACACACCCCTATTACTGCCCCACACAACAGGTTGTGGACCTTTCTCCTTCCAAAAGGGCTTGCCCCACCGCTTCCCTTGGGGCCACTGGGGAGCACTGACAGCTTTTCCCTGCCTTCCAGGAGCAGCCAGGACACCCACTAGGAGGGAACGCTTCTTCCTTCTGCCTTTGCTGCTCCTCTTCCACCTGAGGCAGGGCTTTCTCCAGGCTGTGGTCTTCTGTGGCTTCCCGCCTGCCTGGGGAGGGATCCCTGAAGAAGAAAGGGAATGTTTAGTCCACTTCTTGTGTTCCCTTCACTGCTGTTCGCATCCATCGCTTTCCCCTCCCTTCCTTGGGCATCTCAGGAGCTGAGATGCCTCAGCTGAGGTGAGGCATCTCAGGTGGCTTCTTCCAGGCATAACAGTCTGGTCACTACAGAGAGGAAGGGAGGGGAAGCTGTCGCTCACCGCCAGCAGCTCTCCTCAGTCTCCCACTCTTGCACTCTCACAGCTGGGTATCCTCAGCTCATGACGGCCAGTGCTCGCTGCCACCCGAACCCCGGGAATGGTGCGGGACATCAGGTGCAGGAGCCCAGGAGTTGCAGGGGTTCAGCCGGTGACAGGAAATGGGCACCTACAAGGACAGAGTCAGAAAGCCCTGATGAAAGCCCAAGGGCAGGAAGAGGCAGGACTTGCTTCCCCTTTCTGTGGGAAACACCCTTGACAGGGAGCTGTTTCTAGCCCAGAAGAGAGAGCTGTTGCGGGCATGGAGCAGGGGATGGCTCTGGCACCTTCTCCCCGTGGGAAGTGCCCTCAGAGACTGTGCGTGTGGGGAGATGCACGGTGGCCCTGTGCCACGCAGCAGGGCTCCATCGGGAGCCCCTGGGGAGCTGCCATGGAGTTCTTTCCAGACCCTGCGCAGCACCATCCCTCGCCCTCCCTTGCCAGCGGACTTGCACTGACTTGGAGCAGTTCTCAGAGTTGGGAAAGATGGGCAGCAGCAGAGCCTGGGACACACCTGGGCTTCTGCACCTTCTGGACCTTGCCGCTTTGTTGCAGTGCCCGTCTTTTCTCTCTCTTCCTTCCTGTCTCTTCTCTTCCCTCTCCCCTGAGCAGGCCTCTTCTCTCTTTCTTTTTCTTGGGTTTTCAGTTTCCTGGAGGGAGCCTGCAAACCTTTCCATCCCACAGCGTGGTTAGATAGCTCTAGCCGGGATCAGCTGGGTGAACCAGTTCTTGATTGAACCCAAGCTGACTCCTTTTACCTTCTTTCCTCTGAAAGGCTCCTTCTTTGTTCTTGGGCGCATCCCAGGGAGTCTTGCGTGGTCTCTGGGGCAGTTGGAGGCAAAGCGGCGGGTGCCTAAACCAGAAATGTTGGCGTTAGCAGGTGACAAGGGACGTCCTGGAGGAGTAAGCCACTGCTGGGCGAATCGCTCGCTAGAGAAGATCCCTGGTCTGGTTTGCATTAGCCCTTTCTCCCAGGGGCCTCCCGGGGGAACATAGTGTTCACAGCGGGGTGTGACACTCAGTTCATTTGGGGGGCCGTTCAGCAGGGAGCCTGCGGTCCCCCTCCAGGCAAGAAGAGCCTTGCCCGCTTCATTCTGCTGCAGTTTCTTCACCCTCCTGAGACAGAGCTCTGCGCGTGTCCCTTTGGTGCAACAGCACCTTCTGTGGTGGCTTTGCTTCTGGAAGCTGTCCTTCTGTAGGTCTTTTGTAGGCCTGTCCTTTGGCTGAGGACGTGCCTAACGCATTGGAGAAAGACCCCTTCCAGTTTTACTTACAAGGCACCATTCCAAGGGGGATGAACAAGCCCCACCCAAAGGCACAAGAGCTGAAATACCAGGAAGAGGCAGAGCAGCTACTTGGACTCCTCAGGAACTCCTCCTCCAGGAGACGCCTTGTCCCAGAGTTTGTGGACCTGCCCTACCTCTGCCGTTGGCGATCCTTCCACCGTATCTACCCCTGCTGCTTTCTGGAGGACGAGCAGAGAGGGTGGTGCATCCAGGAAGGCTTTTGCTTCGTGCTCCACGTCTGCCTCGCCTGCGTGGTCCCGTTGCTCTTCCAAAGGCAGCTCTGGGAAGCAAAAGCACATGCAGCAAAGTGACTTGTTGGAAGTGGACAACAGCTAAAGCCAAAGCCACCCAAAGCCCTAGACCAGCTTTCCGCTCGGGCTGTGACAACGCTCAGTCCCTCCTCCTACCTGTGGCTGTGTGCGTGGGTGCTGGCGACTCCTCAGCTGAAGGACTGGAAGGGCCGGCCATCTCTTCCCCAAAGATTTCACAGGGCTTTTCCATGGGGAACTCCACCAGCACCTTCAGCTGCACACGTCACAGCCTCGGTTGCAGGGCAGGTGGCTGAAAAGGTGGCAAGCAGCCTTTCCCACTCCTCACCCTTGCCTCCACGCAGAAGGCTGTGGCTGTGAGGCTGCTCTTCCAGGCAGCCACCCCCCCCCAAGCCCAGCCCTCCCCACCAGCATTTGCTCAATAGAGAGGAAGGAGGCAGCCAGGCACCTCTCAACCGCCAAGCTCTGCTGGGCCGGGAAGGCTGCAGCCGGCTGCTCCATCCAGCGTACCTTCCCAGTGCCCTCCAGTGGGACCTCCAGCGGGAGCAGGTCCTCCTTGGGTGGGCTCAGCAGGTTTGGCCCAAGGCAGATGGCCAGGTTGCTGCAGCTCATCCTGCTGGTGCAGGCGTTGTGGCCGATGTGCTGCAGGACGGGGAGTAGCCGCTTCAGGAGGAGGACATGTGCTGCTGTCAAGTTCTCGGCCACCCTGAGGGAACAGGAGCACAAGGTGAAGAAAGCAGACGTTGCCCACAGCCATGGCCAAAGCTTGCCCAAGGCAGGTGGGAAGCAGCGGCTGTGTTGCGCAGCTTTCCAGGTGCTCTCAGCCAGCGCTCAGGGCTCCTGCTCAACAGGCAGGCTGCTGCCCACACTTACGCTTTCAGCTCTCCCGCGTCGGCCTGCTTGCTCCTCCTCTCCATGGCTGGCATCCAGTCCTCATAGAGGTCGATGATGAGGAGCTTGGTGGGGATGCTTTGGAGGAAGCTGTGCAATGCCAAGGGCTGACCCTTTCTCCTGGCTTTTTGATTGTGTTTTTAGCGGTTCTTTATTGTATTTGATTGGTTTTTGTATTGTTTCTTGGCCAGTCTTGGCCAAACTTCTTTCTCTCGGAAGGGAACTCTTCTGATTCTCCAAAGGAAGAGCTGTCTCTGCATCTGGAATGTTTCTGGCATCTGCTGTCTTTGATGATCTGTTGCTGTTCTCTGCGCAGGGCCAGGGTGGGTCTGGCTTTTTTCCCCCACCCATGCGTTAGCTGAGGCGAGGTCTGGCTGAGGACAGCCCCCTGCCACTGGCTTTCTCATCCTCAGCCTGAAACAATGCCAACTCCAGGCCCCAATAACCTGGGTGGCGCTCCAGGGGAGTCCAACAGGCTGTGGCGATCTGCAGTGGTTTCCGGCGGTCTCCGGCGGTCTCTGGTGTTCTGCGATGGTCTCCGGTGTTCTCCGGCGGTCTCCAGCGGTGTCCGGCGGTCTCCGATGGTCCCCAGCATTCTCTTGCGGTGTCCGGTGGTCTCCATTGATGAGACCGCCGGACACCGCTGGAGACCATCGGAGGCCACCGGTGGCTGGCAGTCTGCGGCGGTCTTCGATGGACTCTGGCGGTTTCCAGCGGACTCCGACGGTCTCCAGTGTGAGACCACCGGAGGCCGCAGGACACCGCCAGTGTCTGATCCTCTCCGGTGGTCTCCCATGGTGTCCTGTGGTCTCCGCCGGTCTCTGGTGGTCTCCGACGCTCTCCAGCAGTCTCAGCCGTCTCCAAGGGACTCCTCCTGGTCCTATGGGGCTGCCGGCCCGAAGATGGCAGCCCCTCTCCTCGCCTCTTCCCCGCGGCTCTGAAAGAGAAATCACAGAATCGTTTACGTTGGAAAAGAAATGGAAGCTCATGGAGTCTAGCTGTTAGCCTGGCACCGCCAAGTCCGCAGCTCAACCACGTTCCTAAGGCCCACATCTACAGGTCTTTGAAATCCCTCCCGGGAGGGTGCCTCAAGCCCTTCCCTGGGCAGCCTGTTCCAATGCTTGTCAAGCCCTTCAGGGAAGAACTCTTTCCCAGTCTCCCCTCTCAACCTCCCCTGGCGCAACTTGAGGCCGTTTCCCCTTGTCCTGTCCCTCGTGCCTTGGGAGAAGAGAGCGACAGCCCCCTGGCTCCAGCCTCCTCTCGGGGAGTTGTCGGGAGCGGTAAGGTCTGGTGCTGGTGCTGTGGGGCTGCCGGGCAGAAGAGGGCAGCCCCTCTCCTCTCCTCTCCTCTTGCCCAGGCCTGAGGGCAGAGGAGATAGCCCCCCTTGCTGAGGGGCGGGGGTGTGGGGAGGGAAAGCAGGGCTCCTCGGCGGCTTGACAGCCGGCTGATGTTCCTGCTGAGCCTGCCGCATGGCGGTGTGGATGGCCCACTTACGGTTAGCGTCGGCCGCGGGGCCGGCGCCGCTTGCTGGACCGTGGCTTTGCGGAGGGTCCCTTTGAGCCGGCGGGGGTCCTGCGGCGCTTTGGGCCCGCTGCTGCTGGAGGCAGCCTGGCCACGGTGGAGGTGTGCCCCGTCAGGCCTGCGGGAGAGGGATCCACCTCCATTGGCTCCTCTGCCGGTGGGTCGACCTCCATGGGCTCTCCCTCGTCCCTCTTGGCGGGTGGGTCGACCTCCATGGGCTCTTCCTTCTCCCTCTTCAGGGGTGGGTCGACCTCCATGGGCTCAACTCCTTGGCCATCGCTGCTGCTGCCGCTGCTGCTGGCCGCAGCCCACTTGCGTTTCTCTCGGTGCTTGGGCATCCTCCGGGCTTCCGAGGAGCCCCTTCTGGCTGGGCCCACTCAATGTGGGCGCTCGTCCCACCCAATGTGGGCACTGGCCTCCCTTTGCCGCCTCCTCCTCTACCAAGCAGGCTTGGTGCAGGAATCTCTGGCTGCTGAGCGAGCTGTGGGTCAGCCACAGGGGTGCCAGTTGGCCAACGGCCGGCCGGTGACGTCACCAACGGACCTTTCTGTGTCTGGGAGGGTGGCCCATGAGGCCCTGCAGGCCCCATGCCGGGCGGCCCTTTGGCTTGCCAGAGAGCAAGGCAGCCCCTGGGGCAGCGGGACTGCCCTCCAGCTCCCCTCCTGTGCCCAGAGGATGCCCAGAAGCTCTGAAGTGGCGGCATCAGACCAGCTGGCGTGTCCCCTCGGAGTTCTGCCTGCGTCCTCTGGCTTTGCTCTGCCTCTTCCTGAGCGCTTGTGCCTCAGGTTTTTCTGCCATTTGCACTCTGTCCCTTTGCAAAAGGGCAGAGCGTGGTTGTGGAATTGCAGTCCAGGTCTAGAGGTGTGGCCTGGAAAGCCCAGTGCCTTTTTTCCCCCATTGCAGTGTCCAGAAGTTGCTGCTTGAAAGCTGAAATCCTCTTCTTCATCGGCCGTAAAGCGTTCCTTCTTCACCAGTCACACCTGGAGACAGAAACATCACCCGTTTCTCCAGGTGATTCCCAAAGCTTGTGCTGGGGAAAGTGTTTGGGTGGAAACTGCACTGAAAAACCTTTCACTCTCGCTCAGACAAATGTAGAGAAATTCCCCTTGAATACCTTTCAGATGACAGCGATTCTACTTCCTTGAAGCTGAAAAACTAGGAAGGTTTTTCCTGATTGGTACGAGTGTAACTGGGTCCCAATTTCCCCCAATAATGATGGATACAAGCTTTAGATTGGTGTGGGAGGAAGCACTTGCTTCTAGATGCCTCTGCTTAATGGCAAACTGGTTTTGCAACCCTTAACATCATGCAAACATTAAACTGGCTGCAAAAAAATTGGAGCTGGAGCTGTCTCTTTCCTTCCAGTATCTTCATGGGGTCACCTGTTAATGTGCCTGTAGCATTTTAAAGGAGAAACTGCCAGGCAAATGCTCCTTTTCAGATGTTTTCCTGCAGCGGGAAGTGGTAGCCCCTCCACAGGTCAAGGTGTGACATGCTCACTTTTGAACTCCCTATCTCAATCCCTCTTCCCCTCAGCATCATTACCAGGAGTGTTATTTCCTCAGTTGGTGTCCGTCTGGAGAAGAAAAGTGTCCTTTTTGAGCGCAGGCCCATGACACGAAGATGCTGAACGTTTGTGCCTAGGGATTTAGTTTGTTCATGAACAAAGGGAGAGGATTGCTGTGTCTGTTGCTCTGCGTGTCTTTATTGCTTATGTCCTTATCACTTGTTGCTAGTCGTGCTCACAAAACAAGCAAAAAGGGCAATTGAGGGTTGTTTAATTTGTGCTAAGGTCAATTTACAAGGGAAGGTGCTAGAGGAGGGCGACCTTGGGCCCATTCCAACGATGTCAGGTGGATTTTACTGAAATGCCCTGAACAGGAAGATTTCTTCCTTTCCCTGAACAGGATCTTTTGGTAATAGTATGCCAGCTAACCGGGTGGCCAGAAGCATTTCCAGTTGCTTCAGCAACTACGGGATCAGTTATTAAAGTGCTTTTAGGACAAATAATTCCTAGATAGGGAGTAATAGAGGCAATAGACTCACATAGAGGAACACATTTTACTGGAAAAATTCTTCAAGGGGTTGTGGTGGCCTTAGGAATACAATGAGATTTCCGTACTCTGTGGAAGCCCCAGAGTTCCGGGAAAGTAGAGAAGATGAATGGGGGAATTAAGCAGCATCTTTTGAAATTATTTTTGGAAACCAAAATGCCATGGATATGTCTTCTACCATTAGCTTTAGCTAGCATAGGGGCCAAACCCAGAGGAGATACTCAACTATCCCCCTTTGAATGAATGTTTGGAATCCCTTACCCTGCTAACTCTCGACCTAGTGGGGAGGTAGAAATAAGTGACGTCTACTTGAAACAATAGGTGGCCGGGATACTGTCTCTTGTGAAATCTCTTTGACAGGAAGCTCAGCTGGCACAGACCCTGCCTTTGGACTTTGCTGTCTAGAGCATCCAACGGGGAGGTTGGGTCCTAATTAAAGAATGGAAAGAAGCACCACTGGTGGCAAAGTGGCAGAGACTGTACCAAGCGTTATTAACCGCGGAAACAGCAGTTAAGACGGCCAAACACGGGTGGACTCGTCATATTCGAACACGGGTGGACTCGTCATATTCGAGTCAAGACGTCCAAGGCCCTGGAAAACTGGACTTGGGAGCTAAAGGAAGAGGAGGGGAAACTGCAGCTAGCCTTCCGTAGAAAAAGACTCCATTAGTAGTATTTGATAAGTTAAAAATCAAGGGCAAGGCTGGATTGACCTCTGTCAATTGCCACAATAAGAAATTCTAAACTCCGTTACTGGCTGCAACCCAGTAGGTGTTGAGCAGTGGAAGCACATGCCATACCAGACCTTGATTTGAAAAAGTGAAAAATGGAAGTTTAGGGTGGGAGACTAGAACTAACTCTTACAAGGAGTGGGTCAGACCGGTAGCCATCAGGTAGACCTCGGGAGGAGTTCCGTGTGTTTACCCAAAGGATCTACGGTATAGATCCATAAGGAAAAGAGGCCCCTTATTTAACTTCCAGCAACTGGTGAGCAGACACTAACTGAATTGTTTCCGTATATTCACTTGCCACATCAAGTGTAGAAAGATGATAAGCTCAAGATGAAATTTTTAGTAATGATCATGTTTCTATACTATTGGCAAAATTGAAGTCTGGGATGGGAAAACCGATTTTTGACTCTAGGGGACGAGGTAGCCAAAGCTTTTAACCTCAGTAATTGCTGGGTCCGTGGAGGTCCAGGAGGAGCTGAAGATTGGCTGTGGGTAGCCCAGCCTGTCCAGCCTAAATGGTTGGTGAGTGACTTAAGTAGAGTGCATAATGGAACTGGGTTCTGGAAGGAAGACGGAGGTACATGGAAAATACAGTACCCAGGAAAAGGAAATTACTGTCTGAACAGAACCAAGCTGGGAGGGAAAAATGTAGGTAAAAGCGAATGTGAGTGGACATTGTCACCAGGAAAGGGTTGTTACGATCCATATTGTAGACCTTATAATTGCTTTAGGTACCGAGGAAGATGGAACCAAACGCATGTTAAGCTTATAGGTGGCACCTGGGTAAAGTGCTCTTTCAAAGAACCTTGGCACAGTGGATGCAAAGCAGTTGCGAGAGAAATTACGCAAAAAGGGGGATTTAGAGATTCTTTATTCCTGGCTGGTCAGTGGGACAATACCATTAACAAGAATCATGTAATAAGGGTTTATCAATGGGGCTGGCAAAACTCAAGTGGAACTAGGACCTATTTTAGAAAATTTTGGTCGGCTACAAATTGAACTAAGAATGGTAGGGGATGTAACTGTAAAGGGCACGCAGATGCGGGAGCCTTTGAATGTGATTATTGCGATTCCTATGGCGATTTCAGTATAGCAGGAGGACCCCTGGGATCAAAAGATACTCTATACTGTGAAATACCACAGGATAATGAAACATGGGAAGGCCCATTCGCTAACGGGGCTTGGGCTTTGAAGGGCCATTACTGGATTTGTGGGCAACACGCCTACCAAAGGTTACCTCCAAAGCGCTCAGGGATACGTTCTATAGGATATATGAGACCGTTATTTTCCTTATTACCACAAGTTCAAGGAAACGAGTTAGGGGTTAATGGATAGGATGATCTGATAAGAGAACGACGAGCAACTGATAAATCCCTAACTAAAGGGGGTTCCCAATCATGGGGAAAAGATGAATTATACATCAGATGAACCTGAACGAATTATACGGTATTCTGGACCAGCAGCACGGAATCCCCACCAGGTGATTTCTGGAGCAAGAGACCCCATTTATAATTTAAATAGGATAGTTAGATTACAAGCCGGTTTTTGCAATTTTACCTAACCAGAGCGCTGAGGCTCTTGACTTTCTTGCAGACCAATCTGCTCAGATGAGGAATGCAATTTTCCAACACCCAAGGGTCCTAGATTATTTGCTAGCAGAAGAAGGGGGAGTTGGTGGAAAACTAAAGGAACCCAGCTCTTGTTTACAAATCCATGATCACGGGGCGGTAGTAAAACAGATAAGAAAAGGAATGAGAAAACTAGCTCACGTGCCAGTTCAAACCGGGAAAGGATGGGAATTAGACATGTTCTCGTGGTTGCCTGGTGGACCATGGGTTAAACGCATGGTGGTTTTCTCCCTTTGTGCGGTAGCAGCTCTGATTTTTGTACCATGTAGGATACCTTGTTTCATGCAGCTCATTCAGCATGGAGTCAGAAGAATGCAAGTCGTAGCTGTGCCCAGTGACCCAGAATTAGCTACAAGGGGACCGAAGATGATGGCTCTGCAAATAGCTCCAAAACCAAAAAGAAGACAAGAAGAAAAGGTCCAATGAACGGTGACTAAAGGTTGTAAAGACAAATAGTGAAATAAACAGAGGAGGGGCTGATAAGAAAATAGGGATAAGAGTGTCTCCACAAACAGGGAAGTTAACGGAAATGGCAGGAGTGAGACAACCAAAAGAAGAGGAGAGTTAATTGAAGCTGCAGGAGTGAGATAACTGAAAACTAGGGGAAATAAGTGAAACTGCAAAAGTTGGACAATTAAAAACGGCAAAAGTTAAACTTTGATGTAATAGGCGGATCGAGAAGTCTGTACCTTCCAAGTACCTCAGCCAATGGGGAAAGGAAGAGGGTTACGTGCGGCCGGGGAATTAGGATAAAAGGGAGGCTGCGTCCTCCGGCAAATGGAGAGACCCCACAGGGATATGCCCCAGGGGACTCTCCCTTTATTCGAATAAAGCCTTTGCAGGACTCCTCTGTCTCCTTTGTGAACATCGACCTCTGGCTATGGGGTTTTCCGCACACGTCCTTTCTATCGCTTGGCTAAGATTTCAGAGTTTAGCATGCTAGTAGTCACTTCCCGAGAATCTGTTGCGGCAACGAATCTCTGCACCTCGAGGGGCAGGACCTTAAGCGAGCGTCCCCACTCAAGGGGAGATCCTGGCCTGCAGCCGCTGCCCTGCAGGAGAGCTCCAGGGGCTCTTGGGCTGTCCGCTATTTCTGGAGTGAGATAACTGACCTAGAGTCATATTCCCACGGGAACCAAGCACCGAGGTCCCCACTCCAGACAGTGTTTTGGCTGCGTTGCCAGCACGTCCCCCCCCGTTGCGTCCCCCCCCAGCAAAGTGCGGGGGCAACTCATCACATCTGCCACCGGTGGTTATGGCTTGAGCAGGAGCCGGGAGGGGCAGAGGGGGAAAGCAGGGGAGAGCACAGCGCCACCCCCCCGTTCCCTGCCGGCAGCCGGGGCCCCTCCCGCTGCCCATCGGGGAGGAGAAGGTTCGGGAGCTGCCCCCGGGCCCGTCGGGGTTTCGCACCGGGCCGGGCCTCCCGCTCCCGCGGCAGCCGAGGCTGAAGTTGGAGCCTCCGGCAGAGGCTCCGGCGGGGCTGCTGCCTTCGCCGGGCGGCGGCCCGTCCCCGCGGCGCCGGCTCTCGCCCTCCCCCCCGGGGGACCCCCCGCTGGCGGGGACCGGTTCCCCCCGCTCCCCCCTCCCGCCCCCAACCTTCGCCGGGGCCGGGGCCGGGGCCGGGGCCGGGGCCGGTCTCCGAGCGGAGCTGCCGGAGCCACCCGCGGCCGGGGCGGCCTCTCCCCCGCGGCAGCCCCGCAGCCCCGAGGGCAGCGCCGCCGCAGAGCGGCCCCGAGCGAGCCCGGCCCTCCCGCCCCGCGGCTCCCGGCGGCGCCCGGCGGGCAGGGGCAGCCGCTCCGCCCGCCCCGGCAGGCGCCGGGCCGCGGTCCGCCGGGGCAGGCGGCGGAGCAGCCCCCGCCGCGGGGCCCGTCCGGTGGCGGAGCCCGGCTGGCGAGCGGGGGCATGGCGGCGCCGGGCCCGGGCTCCCTGCAGCGCCGGCGGCAGAGCTGGCAGGAGGCGCGGCCCCGGCAAGCGGTGCTGGTGCGGAAGCTGCAGGCGAAGGTGAGGAGCGGGGGCGCCTGCCCGGGGGGAGCTGCCCGGGGCCGGGCCGGGCCGCGGTGGCGGGGCCGGGGTGCCCGGGCCGCCCGCGCCGCCCGCAGAGGGGACTCGGCGGCGGAGCCCTCGGGGGGCGAAGGCGCGGCCCCGGCGGGGCCCCCCCCGGGAGCCGCCGCGGCCGCCGTCCCCCCCGAGCCGCTGGCCGGGGCCTGGGCGGGCTCGGGGGAAGCGAAGCTTCCCGGTGCCGTAAGGACTCGGGCTGGGATGGGCAGCGCTGTGGCATGTAACCTCCCCAGTTACATGGACATGGAATGGCTTCAAGCTCCAACAGGGTAGGTTTAGACTGAACATTAGGAAAGAATTTTTCACAGAAAGAGTGGTCGGGCATTGGAATAGGCTACCCAGGGAGGTGGTTGAGTCACCATCCCTGGATGTGTTTAAGAGCCGTTTAGATGTGGTCTTGGGGGATATGGTATAGGGGAGAACTTTGTAG
This sequence comes from Numenius arquata, assembly GCF_964106895.1. Lineage (NCBI taxonomy): Eukaryota > Metazoa > Chordata > Aves > Charadriiformes > Scolopacidae > Numenius > Numenius arquata. Next base: position 17,493,921 of record NC_133587.1, on the reverse strand, counting down.
AGTAGGGTAGATGGTTGGACTCGATGATCCCAAGGGTCTCTTCCAACCTAGACGATTCTATGATTGTATGATTCTATGTGCTGAGCTTGGGCTGCAGAGAGCCCGAGAAAAGCCGGTGCCGGAGGAGCCGGCTCTGTCCCCAGGGGCGCTCGCTCCTCTCCATGGCGAGTCTCCCCCCGGCTCCTGCAGGAGCGGACTCGCTGCCGAGAGCTGGAGCAGCAGCTGGAAGCAGGAGGGGTGAGTGTGCAGGGCGCCAGCTGGAGAGCGATAGCCTTCACTCATAGGAGAGAAGCAGCATTATATTTCTTGATATAAAACAGTGATTTAATGAAGTGATAGTAGATGCGACAGCTTTAAGACCATTTGATTCACACCATTGAAACCTCTGCCCAGGTCTCTGCCACCCTCTTGAATCCTTCACTTTGTGTCCGTGTCCTTGTAGAAGGTAGAGAATCTGTGTGTGTTTGAGGATGGGAGTTCGTCATGGTCTGGTCCTGTCCCTTTCTGGGCCTGCTCTTGTAAGGAGACAGGATAACAAACAAGATGTCAGCCATCCTCACTCAGCACGGACAAGCCCTGCCCAGGTCACTGCCAGACTCCTGAATGCTTAACTTCTGTCTGTGTCCTCGTAGAAGGTAGAGAATGTCTCTCGCTGTTCCTGAAGATGAGAGTGCCCCATGGTCTTGTCCTTTCCCTGTCTGGCCTTCTGCCATAGCAAGCAGGAGAATATGAGCAAACTAAGGCAGCAGAGACCCTCAGTGGCCATTGACATCCGTGCCCAGGTCTCTGCCACCCTCTTGAATCCTTAACTTTGTGTCCGTGTCCTTGTAGAAGGTAGAGGATCTGTGTGTGTTTGAGGATGGGAGTTCATCATGCTCTGCTCTGGTTCGCATCTCTCCCTGCAGCTGTAAAAGGCAGGAAAATGTCAAGAAAAAAGGCATTAGAGACCATCAAGAAGAGTGGACACCGCTGCCCAGGTCTCTGCCACCCTACTGAATCCTTAACTTTGTGTCCGTGTCCTTTAAAAGGTAGAGAATCTGTGTGTGTTTGAGAATGGGAGTGCACCATGCTCTGCTCCGCTTCCCATCTCTCTCTGCAGCTGTAAATGACAGGAAAGTGTGAAAAAAAGAAGGCATTAGAGACAATGAATCATGATGGACACCCCTGCCCAGGTCTCTGCCACCCTCTTGAATCCTTCACTTTGTGTCCGTGTCCTTGTAGAAGGTAGAGAATCTGTGTGTGTTTGAGGATGGGAGTTCGTCATGGTCTGGTCCTGTCCCTTTCTGGGCCTGCTCTTGTAAGGAGACAGGATAACAAACAAGAGGTCAGCCATCCTCACTCAGCACGGACAAGCCCTGCCCAGGTCACTGCCAGACTCCTGAATGCTTAACTTCTGTCTGTGTCCTCGTAGAAGGTAGAGAATGTCTCTCGCTGTTCCTGAAGATGAGAGTGCCCCATGGTCTTGTCCTTTCCCTGTCTGGCCTTCTGCCATAGCAAGCAGGAGAATATGAGCAAACTAAGGCAGCAGAGACCCTCAGTGGCCATTGACATCCGTGCCCAGGTCTCTGCCACCCTCTTGAATCCTTAACTTTGTGTCCGTGTCCTTGTAGAAGGTAGAGGATCTGTGTGTGTTTGAGGATGGGAGTTCATCATGCTCTGCTCTGGTTCGCATCTCTCCCTGCAGCTGTAAAAGGCAGGAAAATGTCAAGAAAAAAGGCATTAGAGACCATCAAGAAGAGTGGACACCGCTGCCCAGGTCTCTGCCACCCTACTGAATCCTTAACTTTGTGTCCGTGTCCTTTAAAAGGTAGAGAATCTGTGTGTGTTTGAGGATGGGAGCTCCTCATGGTCTGGTCCTGTCACTTTCTGGGCCTGCTCTTGTAAGGAGACAGGATAACAAACAAGAGGTCAGCCATCCTCACTCAGCACGGACAAGCCCTGCGAGGTCTGTGCCAGACTCCTGAATCCTTATCTTTTGTCTGTGTCTTTGTAGAAGGTAGAGACTGTCCACGTGGTTGAGGATGGGAGTTCCTCATGGTCTTGTCCTTCTTGTTTCTGGGCCTGCTGCATTAAAAGGCAGAAGATTATGAACAAAGAAAGGTAGCAGAGAGCATGAGTAAAATGGACAACTTGTGCCCAGATCTGTGCCAGACTCGTGAATGCTTAACTTTTGTCTGTGTCCTTGTAGAAGGTAGAGAATCTCTTGCTCCCTGGCTGAGTGTGGCTGTGTGCCATCGTCTGTTCCTCTGCTTTTAGGGGCCTGTGGTTTATGAGAGAGGATAAAAGCAATGGGGCATCCACCGTGCCTCACCACGGAGAACCCCTGTCAAGGTCTCTGCCACCCTCTTGAATCCTTACCTTAGTGTCCGCGTACGTTTAGAAGGTAGAGAATCTCTGGCTGTCTGGCTGCTCACCGGTCTGCCCGGCTTCAGGCTGTGACAGATCACCGCCCGTTCCTCCCCAGCAACCCTTTGTGACATGGCCACCTCCAGCATTCTATCGGTGTGTCAGGGCACAGGCTGTCCAGGGGTGATGGAAGGCCCAGGCCTTGGCTTCCTGGGGAAAATGGCTGTCACGCTTCATCCTTGTTAAAGAGAGCGGGATGGACAAAGCCCGTAACTCAGTCCCATGGGACAACTGTTGCTGAGAGCTCAGGGTCACTGCTGTCTGTGTGGGGACACCCTCTTGACCCGGGAGTGTGGTCTCCTCATGGCCCCTCACCTTTTTGCCTCTCCCCTGTCCCCTGGGCCTCATCCTGGCTTCCAGGGCCAGGGCAGAGCCGGGTGGAGCTCAGCATGAGGGCGCAGTCACAGAAGTCACAGCATCATGGAATCATTTAGGTCGTAAAAAACCCTTAAGATCATCGAGTCCAACCATAGAGCTAACACTGCCCACTCCACCACTAACCCACGTGCCTCAGCACCACGTCTACCCGTCTTTTAAATACCACCAGGGATGATGACTCCACCACTTCCCTGGGCAGCCCGTTCCAATGCTCAATAACCCTTTGTGTGAAGAAATAGTTCCTAGTATCCATCCTAAATCTTCCCTGGTGCAACATGGGGCCGTTGCCTCTTGTGCCATTGCCTGTGCCTTGGGAGAAGAGACCGACCCCCCCCCCCCGGCTACACCCTCCTTTCAGGGAGTTGTAGAGAGCGAGAAGGTCTCGCCTCAGCCTCCTTTTCTCCAGGCTGAACATCCCCAGCTCCCTCAGCTGCTCCTCACAAGACTCGTGCTCCAGACCCCTCACCAGCTCCATTGCCCTTCTCTGGACACGCTCCAGCCCCTCAACGTCTGTCCTGTCGTGAGGGGCCCAAAACTGGACACAGCCCAGAGGATGAGGATTGAGGATGATGGAGGATGAGGATGAGGAGCCCAGAGGCAGAGGATTCCCTAACTTCTCTGGAGTTAGGATGGAGACGCGAATGCCCATCTTTACCGAGATCTGGGGAACCAGACTCTTCCCTCTAGCTAGAGAAGCTAGAGATTGACGGGGACCGGAGGAATCTTCCCCCACAGAACCTCTGGTTCAAATTAAGCTGGGGAAGATGAAACAGAGGCAGAATGCTCGGTTGATCCAGGAGCTGCCTCTTCAGTTCTAAATATTTTTTATTTTCTGCCAAAACTATTTTGCCTATTAACGCAACAGACGTGAGGTGAGGAGGGGCTGCGGGAATGTCAGAGGTGATGCCAGCGTGGCACGAGAATGTGTTTTATTTTTGGCCCAGAGACCTCCCTGTGAGAAGGTTGTGGCGGTTTTGAGGATGTACTGGTGTTGAGGGTGTGTTGGCGTTGAGGGTGTGTTGGTGTTGAGGATGTGCTGGTGTTGGGGATGTGTTGGTGCTGGGGATGTGTTGGTGTTGAGGATGTGCTGGTGCTGGGGATGTGTTGGTGCTGGGGATGTGCTGGTGTTGGGGATGTGCTGGTGTTGGGGATGTGTTGGTGCTGAGGAGCAGACAGGGCTGGGAGATGGAGGGGTGGTGGTGATGGAAGCAAATGGTGGTGATGGAAGAGGCCCCCCTGCTGTGGCCGTGCTGCTCGGTCCTAAAGGCCAGTGCTGCTGCTGCTGGTAGTTCTCTCTGGTAGTTGTTCAATCTCCGTCTGGAGCCGTGAGAGCAGAGAGGTCTGTGTGTTTTCAGACTGCGAGCAGCCAAGGGAAGACCAAGAGGGGCCTCCCTCACCGACAGCAAATGTGAGAGTGGCCTTGGAGGGGCTTGTCTTTGTCGTCCTCCCCCAAGACACCTGTGTGTGAGACACCTCTGCAAGGGGAGATGCTGAATGAGGGTCACTTGCTTTGCTGATGTCCCCTCCTGCAGGACAAGGGTGGGTGTTCCCTCCTGTGCAGTCGGGTGGCAGCTCTGCTGAGGCTGCTCCTGTGGTGGCTCTTCAGTCCCCAATGCCCTGTTGGAGTAGTTCTTGAAGGAGACCTGGCCACGGTGGTGTGACCCTCTCCCAGCTGAAAGACTTGTGCAGTGACGGCGAAGGCTGAGCTGGCATTTCTTTTTCTCTTTGCATCTGTAGCTTTATGACAAGTTCAGAAGGGGTGAACGTGGCCGTCTGCTCGGCCTGTGGCGTCAGGTGGACACCTTCTGCCGCCGTTTCCTGGAAATGAAGACTGCCACGCACCGGTGAGTAGAAGCTGAGGCCAGATGTCTGCAGAAAAAATGTGGCTTCCCTTCAGATCTCTCTGGGGTTCCTTTCTCACTGCAAACAGAAGTAGCACAGCCTCCGGTGTCAGGAGGCAATTTCAAAGTCTGGGTTACCGTCAGCCATTGATCTTATTGGATTATAAGCCTTCCTTAATGCCGCGAGTGTGCCTGACCTACTGTGTAATTCTCCTCCTCTTTGTGATTTGTTGGTACAACATTTTCGGTTTATTCTCACACCACCTTCCTGAAATGTTTGTTCTGTAGATATTGTCGTCAGCCTCTGAGCAGCCACTTGCCGGGGTGTTCCTTGCAAGCCTGAGTGCAGAAGGCCTTGGGGGCAAGAAGGGCCATTTTGCAGCATGAAGCATCTTAACCTGAATCATCCTGTGATCCTGTGATTATTGGATGGGAAATTCATAGCCGTCTCCCCAAAGAGCTTGCAGGCTCTTTGATCCATTCCCCGCTGAAGGCAAAAGTGATTGTGGGAATAGTCATCTGGACTTTCAACGTCTGTCTGACCCCCAGAAGAACTTTGGCCAGGCTGGTATCCAGCGTAGGAAAGAGGAGAGAGAGAACCAGGAGGCAGGAAGCTGTTAATTTGTGAGCACCTGAATGTTTTGGAAAGGTTCTGTGATTTCTGGAAGCTTGTTTTACTTTCTCAGTGCTGAATGTTTCCCCTCCATCAAGGACAAAGAGTGATGCAGGTCTGGTCAGGAAATGCCAGCGTTCTTGAGGTGTAAATAGAAAGGGGTTGGAAATCATCCCAACTGCCGTTTCTGGGACATAGGATGTGCTCTTGGGTTTGGAAACGAGAATGTTTTTATGTTCAAACCTTGTTTGTCTCTCCCCTTCTCAGAGACTGAAGGACTCGGAGGCACTTGGAGAAAAACATTCCTCATTACAGCGTGAGTTGGTGGTCGTGAGGGAGACACTGGAGCAATCGCACCTTCAGAGGGATCTGCTGAAGCAAAAGAGAGATGAGCTTACCATGGCCCTGGAGAAGGTATGGTCACCTTGTGATAGCAAGGCCACCACAGATGCTGTTTCTGGCAGCAGCAGACAGGGACAATCATAGACGCATAGAATCATGGAGGTTGGGAGGGACCTTTCAAGTCCTCGAGTCCAACCGCTAACCTCACACCGCCAAATCCTCCACTGACCCCTGTCCCTCAGCTCCACCTCTGCCCGTCTTTTCACTACCGTGTTGCTCCTCTTCTGTTCTCCCACTGTTGTTTAAGTACAATGTTGGTCTCCTTCTTGGGAAATGGTGGTGAGAGCAGGCAGGTCTTTGGGGCAGTCTGTCCTCACGTGCTGATTGGGAGCGCTGAACTGGGAGTATGTCAGAGACATGCAGGGGATGGGGAGTTGCTGCTCTCTTCTTGACTGTAAACCTGACTGTATTTTATTTCCTCTGTGCTTCCGTGGCGGTGGCTGGAGCAAGAGAATGGAGCTCTGTCGGGTAAAGTGGAGGAGATGGAGAGAGCAAAGGTCTCTGCCCAGGAGAAGCTGCGCTTGTGTAGAAGAACAGATGGAGAGCTCTGCGCAGAGAAAGCCCCCCTGGAGCAGCTGCTGAAGGAAGCAGAGGAGCAAGAAGAGGGGCTGCGGGCAGCGCTGAGGATCCGGGCAGAGGAGAAGGAAGAAAGCCAAGAGAAACTCATCCAGGTGGGACCAAAATGCTGGTGCTTCTGGGTGGGCTTTTGGCTGCTTGTCTGGGTGAAGCTGTGCCTGTGTTGGCCTCCTTTTTGGCATATTTACTTTGGAGGGCCAGAGAGTGGTGTCATCAGAACCAGGGGCTTGTTGTCCTCCTGGAAGATACAGCCTCCATTGTCCATCCATTGTTTTTCTTGCTGGCACAGAGGGTGTGGGCGCAGCTCCCCGTGTGCCAGGGATCAGAGAGCAGCAATTTCAGATGCGGTTATTGCCATCACATTGGGCTGGGCTCTCTGTGCTCTGCCAGGTGACAAGGGAAGCCCGGCCATTCCCTCCGAGGGGCCCACGTTGCTATTTGAAATGGCAGAAACGGGCTTTCTGTGTACGAGAACCTGGAATCCAGCCTGTTTGAGGCTCAGCAGCACTTATCTCAGGGAAGGTGGTAGAAAACCAGCCCGGTGGTTCTGACTGTACTGACCTTAAACCCTTTGAATTTCAGCGTAGGAGGGATCTTAACACGCCTTCGCTTAGAAACAGAAGCCCCTCCAGACAAACAAGGTCTGAATGTAAAAACATTCTCGTTTCCAAACCCAAGAGCACATCCTATGGCCCAGAAAGGGCAGTTGGGATGATTTCCACAAAGCAGCACAAAGAAGAGGAGCATTCAACAGTAGGTCAGGCACACTCACGGCATTAAGGAAGGCTTATAATGCAATAAGATAAATGGCTGAGACGTTTGCTGTGGGTGAGGGAGGCCCCTCTTGGTCTTCCCTTGGCTGCTCGCAATCTGAAAACACACAGACCTCTCTGCTCTCACGGCTCCAGGCGGAGATTGAAGAACTACCAGAGAGACGAGCGCTCCTGTGTCACTGCCCGACAGCGCCCAGCAGCAGCAGCACTGGCCTTTAGGACCGAGCAGCACGGCCACAGCAGGGGGGCCTCTTCCATCACCACCATTTGCTGACACCCCTCCTGACCCATTTGCTGACACTGGGTGCTGACACCCAGTCCCGTCTTCTGCTCCTCAACACCAGCACATCCTCATCAGAGCCACAACCTTCTCACAGCGAGGTGTCTAGGCCAGAAATAAAACGCATTCTCAGGCCACGCTGGCATCACCTCGGACATTCCCGCAGCCCCTCTTCACCTCACGTTCCCAGTGCCATTGTCTCTCCTTCGCTTCCGGCTCCTCCTGCGCCCTCATCCAATCCACCCTCTGTTTTCCAACATCTCCTTTAAGGGCTGAAGTCACCTCACTCGCTTTCTCGAGGTGCTCCCGCAGGAGAGCATTCCCTTCGGCCAGATCCTCACACCTTGGGAAGGGAGGAACAGCCAGGAGGTCACCGAACAACCCCCATCCACAAGCAGCAGCCCCGGGATTTCCCGGCTCCCCCAACACTGACGTTGGTGTCAAACTGAGAGGCAGGAGAAGCGCTTTCTCGCATGAACTGAGATCTCTCAGGGCTGGCAAACTCATGTGCTTCTCCTTTAGCCTTCCGTGTCCTTCTACAGCTTTGCTTTCCCTTCCTCTTCAACTCGGACCATGCCCACAGGTAACGGCTGCCTCCCCTTTGTGCTGCCTCATCACTGGATGCATCCCCTTTCTCTGGCCTTGTCCCCACTCCCTCACCTACTGCTCCAGGGCATGACTTAGGCTGGGAAGGGACCCTTGGAGCTCAGCCGGAGGAACCCCCTGCTCAAAACAGAGCCATGCAGCACACACCCCTATTACTGCCCCACACAACAGGTTGTGGACCTTTCTCCTTCCAAAAGGGCTTGCCCCACCGCTTCCCTTGGGGCCACTGGGGAGCACTGACAGCTTTTCCCTCCCTTCCAGGAGCAGCCAGGACACCCACTAGGAGGGAACGCTTCTTCCTTCTGCCTTTGCTGCTCCTCTTCCACCTGAGGCAGGGCTTTCTCCAGGCTGTGGTCTTCTGTGGCTTCCCACCTGCCTGGGGAGGGATCCCTGAAGAAGAAAGGGAATGTTTAGTCCACTTCTTGTGTTCCCTTCACTGCTGTTCGCATCCATCGCTTTCCCCTCCCTTCCTTGGGCATCTCAGGAGCTGAGATGCCTCAGCTGAGGTGAGGCATCTCAGGTGGCTTCTTCCAGGCATAACAGTCTGGTCACTACAGAGAGGAAGGGAGGGGAAGCTGTCGCTCACCGCCAGCAGCTCTCCTCAGTCTCCCACTCTTGCACTCTCACAGCTGGGTATCCTCAGCTCACGACGGCCAGTGCTCGCTGCCACCCGAACCCCGGGAATGGTGCGGGACATCAGGTGCAGGAGCCCAGGAGTTGCAGGGGTTCAGCCGGTGACAGGAAATGGGCACCTACAAGGACAGAGTCAGAAAGCCCTGATGAAAGCCCAAGGGCAGGAAGAGGCAGGACTTGCTTCCCCTTTCTGTGGGAAACACCCTTGACAGGGAGCTGTTTCTAGCCCAGAAGAGAGAGCTGTTGCGGGCATGGAGCAGGGGATGGCTCTGGCACCTTCTCCCCGTGGGAAGTGCCCTCAGAGACTGTGCGTGTGGGGAGATGCACGGTGGCCCTGTGCCACGCAGCAGGGCTCCATCGGGAGCCCCTGGGGAGCTGCCATGGAGTTCTTTCCAGACCCTGCGCAGCACCATCCCTCGCCCTCCCTTGCCAGCGGACTTGCACTGACTTGGAGCAGTTCTCAGAGTTGGGAAAGATGGGCAGCAGCAGAGCCTGGGACACACCTGGGCTTCTGCACCTTCTGGACCTTGCCGCTTTGTTGCAGTGCCCGTCTTTTCTCTCTCTTCCTTCCTGTCTCTTCTCTTCCCTCTCCCCTGAGCAGGCCTCTTCTCTCTTTCTTTTTCTTGGGTTTTCAGTTTCCTGGAGGGAGCCTGCAAACCTTTCCATCCCACAGCGTGGTTAGATAGCTCTAGCCGGGATCAGCTGGGTGAACCAGTTCTTGATTGAACCCAAGCTGACTCCTTTTACCTTCTTTCCTCTGAAAGGCTCCTTCTTTGTTCTTGGGCGCATCCCAGGGAGTCTTGCGTGGTCTCTGGGGCAGTTGGAGGCAAAGCGGCGGGTGCCTAAACCAGAAATGTTGGCGTTAGCAGGTGACAAGGGACGTCCTGGAGGAGTAAGCCACTGCTGGGCGAATCGCTCGCTAGAGAAGATCCCTGGTCTGGTTTGCATTAGCCCTTTCTCCCAGGGGCCTCCCGGGGGAACATAGTGTTCACAGCGGGGTGTGACACTCAGTTCATTTGGGGGGCTGTTCAGCAGGGAGCCTGCGGTCCCCCTCCAGGCAAGAAGAGCCTTGCCCGCTTCATTCTGCTGCAGTTTCTTCACCCTCCTGAGACAGAGCTCTGCGCATGTCCCTTTGGTGCAACAGCACCTTCTGTGGTGGCTTTGCTTCTGGAAGCTGTCCTTCTGTAGGTCTTTTGTAGGCCTGTCCTTTGGCTGAGGACGTGCCTAACGCATTGGAGAAAGACCCCTTCCAGTTTTACTTACAAGGCACCATTCCAAGGGGGATGAACAAGCCCCACCCAAAGGCACAAGAGCAGAAATACCAGGAAGAGGCAGAGCAGCTACTTGGACTCCTCAGGAACTCCTCCTCCAGGAGACACCTTGTCCCAGAGTTTGTGGACCTGCCCTACCTCTGCCGTTGGCGATCCTTCCACCGTATCTACCCCTGCTGCTTTCTGGAGGCCGAGCAGAGAGGGTGGTGCATCCAGGAAGGCTTTTGCTTCGTGCTCCACGTCTGCCTCGCCTGCGTGGTCCCGTTGCTCTTCCAAAGGCAGCTCTGGGAAGCAAAAGCACATGCAGCAAAGTGACTTGTTGGAAGTGGACAACAGCTAAAGCCAAAGCCACCCAAAGCCCTAGACCAGCTTTCCGCTCGGGCTGTGACAACGCTCAGTCCCTCCTCCTACCTGTGGCTGTGTGCGTGGGTGCTGGCGACTCCTCAGCTGAAGGACTGGAAGGGCCGGCCATCTCTTCCCCAAAGATTTCACAGGGCTTTTCCATGGGGAACTCCACCAGCACCTTCAGCTGCACACGTCACAGCCTCGGTTGCAGGGCAGGTGGCTGAAAAGGTGGCAAGCAGCCTTTCCCACTCCTCACCCTTGCCTCCACGCAGAAGGCTGTGGCTGTGGGGCTGCTCTTCCAGGCAGCCACCCCCCCCCCAGCCCAGCCCTCCCCACCAGCATTTGCTCAATAGAGAGGAAGGAGGCAGCCAGGCACCTCTCAACCGCCAAGCTCTGCTGGGCTGGGAAGGCTGCAGCCGGCTGCTCCATCCAGCGTACCTTCCCAGTGCCCTCCAGCGGGACCTCCAGCGGGAGCAGGTCCTCCTTGGGTGGGCTCAGCAGGTTTGGCCCAAGGCAGATGGCCAGGTTGCTGCAGCTCATCCTGCTGGTGCAGGCGTTGTGGCCGATGTGCTGCAGGACGGGGAGTAGCCGCTTCAGGAGGAGGACATGTGCTGCTGGCAAGTTCTCGGCCACCCTGAGGGAACAGGAGCACAAGGTGAAGAAAGCAGACGTTGCCCACAGCCATGGCCAAAGCTTGCCCAAGGCAGGCGGGAGGCAGCGGCTGTGTTGCGCAGCTTTCCAGGTGCTCTCAGCCAGCGCTCAGGGCTCCTGCTCAACAGGCAGGCTGCTGCCCACACTTACGCTTTCAGCTCTCCCGCGTCGGCCTGCTTGCTCCTCCTCTCCATGGCTGGCATCCAGTCCTCATAGAGGTCGATGATGAGGAGCTTGGTGGGGATGCTTTGGAGGAAGCTGTGCAATGCCAAGGGCTGACCCTTTCTCCTGGCTTTTTGATTGTGTTTTTAGTGGTTTTTTATTGTATTTGATTGGTTTTTGTATTGTTTCTTGGCCAGTCTTGGCCAAACTTCTTTCTCTCGGAAGGGAACTCTTCTGATTCTCCAAAGGAAGAGCTGTCTCTGCATCTGGAATGTTTCTGGCATCTGCTGTCTTTGATGATCTGTTGCTGTTCTCTGCGCAGGGCCAGGGTGGGTCTGGCTTTTTTCCCCCACCCATGCGTTAGCTGAGGCGAGGTCTGGCTGAGGACAGCCCCCTGCCACTGGCTTTCTCATCCTCAGCCTGAAACAATGCCAACTCCAGGCCCCAATAACCTGGGTGGCGCTCCAGGGGAGTCCAACAGGCTGTGGCGATCTGCAGTGGTTTCCGGCGGTCTCCGGCGGTCTCTGGTGTTCTGCGATGGTCTCCGGTGTTCTCCGGTGGTCTCCAGCGGTGTCCGGCGGTCTCCGATGGTCCCCAGCATTCTCTTGCGGTGTCCGGTGGTCTCCATTGATGAGACCGCCGGACACCGCTGGAGACCATCGGAGGCCACCGGTGGCTGGCAGTCTGCGGTGGTCTTCGATGGACTCTGGCGGTTTCCAGCGGACTCCGACGGTCTCCAGTGTGAGACCACCGGAGGCCGCAGGACACCGCCAGTGTCTGATCCTCTCCGGTGGTCTCCCATGGTGTCCTGTGGTCTCCGCCGGTCTCTGGTGGTCTCCGACGCTCTCCAGCAGTCTCAGCCGTCTCCAAGGGACTCCTCCTGGTCCTATGGGGCTGCCGGCCCGAAGATGGCAGCCCCTCTCCTCGCCTCTTCCCCGCGGCTCTGAAAGAGAAATCACAGAATCGTTTACGTTGGAAAAGAAATGGAAGCTCATGGAGTCTAGCTGTTAGCCTGGCACCGCCAAGTCCGCAGCTCAACCACGTTCCTAAGGCCCACATCTACAGGTCTTTGAAATCCCTCCCGGGAGGGTGCCTCAAGCCCTTCCCTGGGCAGCCTGTTCCAATGCTTGTCAAGCCCTTCAGGGAAGAACTCTTTCCCAGTCTCCCCTCTCAACCTCCCCTGGCGCAACTTGAGGCCGTTTCCCCTTGTCCTGTCCCTCGTGCCTTGGGAGAAGAGAGCGACAGCCCCCTGGCTCCAGCCTCCTCTCGGGGAGTTGTCGGGAGCGGTAAGGTCTGGTGCTGGTGCTGTGGGGCTGCCGGGCAGAAGAGGGCAGCCCCTCTCCTCTCCTCTCCTCTTGCCCAGGCCTGAGGGCAGAGGAGATAGCCCCCCTTGCTGAGGGGCGGGGGTGTGGGGAGGGAAAGCAGGGCTCCTCGGCGGCTTGACAGCCGGCTGATGTTCCTGCTGAGCCTGCCGCATGGCGGTGTGGATGGCCCACTTACGGTTAGCGTCGGCCGCGGGGCCGGCGCCGCTTGCTGGACCGTGGCTTTGCGGAGGGTCCCTTTGAGCCGGCGGGGGTCCTGCGGCGCTTTGGGCCCGCTGCTGCTGGAGGCAGCCTGGCCACGGTGGAGGTGTGCCCCGTCAGGCCTGCGGGAGAGGGATCCACCTCCATTGGCTCCTCTGCCGGTGGGTCGACCTCCATGGGCTCTCCCTCGTCCCTCTTGGCGGGTGGGTCGACCTCCATGGGCTCTTCCTTCTCCCTCTTCAGGGGTGGGTCGACCTCCATGGGCTCAACTCCTTGGCCATCGCTGCTGCTGCCGCTGCTGCTGGCCGCAGCCCACTTGCGTTTCTCTCGGTGCTTGGGCATCCTCCGGGCTTCCGAGGAGCCCCTTCTGGCTGGGCCCACTCAATGTGGGCGCTCGTCCCACCCAATGTGGGCACTGGCCTCCCTTTGCCGCCTCCTCCTCTACCAAGCAGGCTTGGTGCAGGAATCTCTGGCTGCTGAGCGAGCTGTGGGTCAGCCACAGGGGTGCCAGTTGGCCAACGGCCGGCCGGTGACGTCACCAACGGACCTTTCTGTGTCTGGGAGGGTGGCCCATGAGGCCCTGCAGGCCCCATGCCGGGCGGCCCTTTGGCTTGCCAGAGAGCAAGGCAGCCCCTGGGGCAGCGGGACTGCCCTCCAGCTCCCCTCCTGTGCCCAGAGGATGCCCAGAAGCTCTGAAGTGGCGGCATCAGACCAGCTGGCGTGTCCCCTCGGAGTTCTGCCTGCGTCCTCTGGCTTTGCTCTGCCTCTTCCTGAGCGCTTGTGCCTCAGGTTTTTCTGCCATTTGCACTCTGTCCCTTTGCAAAAGGGCAGAGCGTGGTTGTGGAATTGCAGTCCAGGTCTAGAGGTGTGGCCTGGAAAGCCCAGTGCCTTTTTTCCCCCATTGCAGTGTCCAGAAGTTGCTGCTTGAAAGCTGAAATCCTCTTCTTCATCGGCCGTAAAGCGTTCCTTCTTCACCAGTCACACCTGGAGACAGAAACATCACCCGTTTCTCCAGGTGATTCCCAAAGCTTGCGCTGGGGAAAGTGTTTGGGTGGAAACTGCACTGAAAAACCTTTCACTCTCGCTCAGACAAATGTAGAGAAATTCCCCTTGAATACCTTTCAGATGACAGCGATTCTACTTCCTTGAAGCTGAAAAACTAGGAAGGTTTTTCCTGATTGGTACGAGTGTAACTGGGTCCCAATTTCCCCCAATAATGATGGATACAAGCTTTAGATTGGTGTGGGAGGAAGCACTTGCTTCTAGATGCCTCTGCTTAATGGCAAACTAGTTTTGCAACCCTTAACATCATGCAAACATTAAACTGGCTGCAAAAAAATTGGAGCTGGAGCTGTCTCTTTCCTTCCAGTATCTTCATGGGGTCACCTGTTAATGTGCCTGTAGCATTTTAAAGGCGAAACTGCCAGGCAAATGCTCCTTTTCAGATGTTTTCCTGCAACGGGAAGTGGTAGCCCCTCCACAGGTCAAGGTGTGACATGCTCACTTTTGAACTCCCTATCTCAATCCCTCTTCCCCTCAGCATCATTACTGAGAGTGTTATTTCCTCAGTTGGTGTCCGTCTGGAGAAGAAAAGTGTCCTTTTTGAGCGCAGGCCCATGACACGAAGATGCTGAACGTTTGTGCCTAGGGATTTAGTTTGTTCGTGAACAAAGGGAGAGGATTGCTGTGTCTGTTGCTCTGCGTGCCTTTATTGCTTATGTCCTTATCACTTGTTGCTAGCCATGCTCACAAAACAAGCAAAAAGGGCAATTGAGGGTTGTTTAATTTGTGCTAAGGTCAATTTACAAGGGAAGGTGCTAGAGGAGGGCGACCTTGGGCCCATTCCAACGATGTCAGGTGGATTTTACTGAAATGCCCTGAACAGGAAGATTTCTTCCTTTCCCTGAACAGGATCTTTTGGTAATAGTATGCCAGCTAACCGGGTGGCCAGAAGCATTTCCAGTTGCTTCAGCAACTACGGGATCAGTTATTAAAGTGCTTTTAGGACAAATAATTCCTAGATAGGGAGTAATAGAGGCAATAGACTCACAGAGAGGAACACATTTTACTGGAAAAATTCTTCAAGGGGTTGTGGTGGCCTTAGGAATACAATGAGATTTCCGTACTCTGTGGAAGCCCCAGAGTTCAGGGAAAGTAGAGAAGGTGAATGGGGGAATTAAGCAGCATCTTTTGAAATTATTTTTGGAAACCAAAATGCCATGGATATGTCTTCTACCATTAGCTTTAGCTAGCATAGGGGCCAAACCCAGAGGAGATACTCAACTATCCCCCTTTGAATGAATGTTTGGAATCCCTTACCCTGCTAACTCTCGACCTAGTGGGGAGGTAGAAATAAGTGACGTCTACTTGAAACAATAGGTGGCCGGGATACTGTCTCTTGTGAAATCTCTTTGACAGGAAGCTCAGCTGGCACAGACCCTGCCTTTGGACTTTGCTGTCTAGAGCATCCAACGGGGAGGTTGGGTCCTAATTAAAGAATGGAAAGAAGCACCACTGGTGGCAAAGTGGCAGAGACCGTACCAAGCGTTACTAACCGCGGAAACAGCAGTTAAGACGGCCAAACACGGGTGGACTCGTCATATTCGAACACGGGTGGACTCGTCATATTCGAGTCAAGACGTCCAAGGCCCTGGAAAACTGGACTTGGGAGCTAAAGGAAGAGGAGGGGAAACTGCAGCTAGCCTTCCGTAGAAAAAGACTCCATTAGTAGTATTTGATAAGTTAAAATCAAGGGCAAGGCTGGATTGACCTCTGTCAATTGCCACAATAAGAAATTCTAAACTCCGTTACTGGCTGCAACCCAGTAGGCGTTGAGCAGTGGAAGCACATGCCATACCAGACCTTGATTTGAAAAAGTGAAAAATGGAAGTTTAGGGTGGGAGACTAGAACTAACTCTTACAAGGAGTGGGTCAGACCGGTAGCCATCAGGTAGACCTCGGGAGGAGTTCCGTGTGTTTACCCAAAGGATCTACGGTATAGATCCATAAGGAAAAGAGGCCCCTTATTTAACTTCCAGCAACTGGTGAGCAGACACTAACTGAATTGTTTCCGTATATTCACTTGCCACATCAAGTGTAGAAAGATGATAAGCTCAAGATGAAATTTTTAGTAATGATCATATTTCTATACTATTGGCAAAATCGAAGTCTGGGATGGGAAAACCGATTTTTGACTCTAGGGGACGAGGTAGCCAAAGCTTTTAACCTCAGTAATTGCTGGGTCTGTGGAGGTCCAGGAGGAGCTGAAGATTGGCTGTGGGTAGCCCAGCCTGTCCAGCCTAAATGGTTGGTGAGTGACTTAAGTAGAGTGCATAATGGAACTGGGTTCTGGAAGGAAGACGGAGGTACATGGAAAATACAGTACCCAGGAAAAGGAAATTACTGTCTGAACAGAACCAAGCTGGGAGGGAAAAATGTAGGTAAAAGCGAATGTGAGTGGACATTGTCACCAGGAAAGGGTTGTTACGATCCATATTGTAGACCTTATAATTGCTTTAGGTACCGAGGAAGATGGAACCAAACGCATGTTAAGCTTATAGGTGGCACCTGGGTAAAGTGCTCTTTCAAAGAACCTTGGCAGAGTGGATGCAAAGCAGTTGCGAGAGAAATTACGCAAAAAGGGGGATTTAGAGATTCTTTATTCCTGGCTTGTCAGTGGGACAATACCATTAACAAGAATCATGTAATAAGGGTTTATCAATGGGGCTGGCAAAACTCAAGTGGAACTAGGACCTATTTTAGAAAATTTTGGTCGGCTACAAATTGAACTAAGAATGGTAGGGGATGTAACTGTAAAGGGCACGCAGATGCGGGAGCCTTTGAATGTGATTATTGCGATTCCTATGGCGATTTCAGTATAGCAGGAGGACCCCTGGGATCAAAAGATACTCTATACTGTGAAATACCACAGGATAATGAAACATGGGAAGGCCCATTCGCTAACGGGGCTTGGGCTTTGAAGGGCCATTACTGGATTTGTGGGCAACACGCCTACCAAAGGTTACCTCCAAAGCGCTCAGGGATACGTTCTATAGGATATATGAGACCGTTATTTTCCTTATTACCACAAGTTCAAGGAAACGAGTTAGGGGTTAATGGATAGGATGATCTGATAAGAGAACGACGAGCAACTGATAAATCCCTAACTAAAGGGGGTTCCCAATCATGGGGAAAAGATGAATTATACATCAGATGAACCTGAACGAATTATACGGTATTCTGGACCAGCAGCACGGAATCCCCACCAGGTGATTTCTGGAGCAAGAGACCCCATTTATAATTTAAATAGGATAGTTAGATTACAAGCCGGTTTTTGCAATTTTACCTAACCAGAGCGCTGAGGCTCTTGACTTTCTTGCAGACCAATCTGCTCAGATGAGGAATGCAATTTTCCAACACCCAAGGGTCCTAGATTATTTGCTAGCAGAAGAAGGGGGAGTTGGTGGAAAACTAAAGGAACCCAGCTCCTGTTTACAAATCCATGATCACGGGGCGGTAGTAAAACAGATAAGAAAAGGAATGAGAAAACTAGCTCACGTGCCAGTTCAAACCGGGAAAGGATGGGAATTAGACATGTTCTCGTGGTTGCCTGGTGGACCATGGGTTAAACGCATGGTGGTTTTCTCCCTTTGTGCGGTAGCAGCTCTGATTTTTGTACCATGTAGGATACCTTGTTTCATGCAGCTCATTCAGCATGGAGTCAGAAGAATGCAAGTCGTAGCTGTGCCCAGTGACCCAGAATTAGCTACAAGGGGACCGAAGATGATGGCTCTGCAAATAGCTCCAAAACCAAAAAGAAGACAAGAAGAAAAGGTCCAATGAACGGTGACTAAAGGTTGTAAAGACAAATAGTGAAATAAACAGAGGAGGGGCTGATAAGAAAATAGGGATAAGAGTGTCTCCACAAACAGGGAAGTTAACGGAAATGGCAGGAGTGAGACAACCAAAAGAAGAGGAGAGTTAATTGAAGCTGCAGGAGTGAGATAACTGAAAACTAGGGGAAATAAGTGAAACTGCAAAAGTTGGACAATTAAAAACGGCAAAAGTTAAACTTTGATGTAATAGGCGGATCGAGAAGTCTGTACCTTCCAAGTACCTCAGCCAATGGGGAAAGGAAGAGGGTTACGTGCGGCCGGGGAATTAGGATAAAAGGGAGGCTGCGTCCTCCGGCAAATGGAGAGACCCCACAGGGATATGCCCCAGGGGACTCTCCCTTTATTCGAATAAAGCCTTTGCAGGACTCCTCTGTCTCCTTTGTGAACATCGACCTCTGGCTATGGGGTTTTCCGCACACGTCCTTTCTATCGCTTGGCTAAGATTTCAGAGTTTAGCATGCTAGTAGTCACTTCCCGAGAATCTGTTGCAGCAACGAATCTCTGCACCTCGAGGGGCAGGACCTTAAGCGAGCGTCCCCACTCAAGGGGAGATCCTGGCCTGCAGCCGCTGCCCTGCAGGAGAGCTCCAGGGGCTCTTGGGCTGTCCGCTATTTCTGGAGTGAGATAACTGACCTAGAGTCATATTCCCACGGGAACCAAGCACCGAGGTCCCCACTCCAGACAGTGTTTTGGCTGCGTTGCCAGCACGTCCCCCCCCGTTGCGTCCCCCCCCAGCAAAGTGCGGGGGCAACTCATCACATCTGCCACCGGTGGTTATGGCTTGAGCAGGAGCCGGGAGGGGCAGAGGGGGAAAGCAGGGGAGAGCACAGCGCCACCCCCCCGTTCCCTGCCGGCAGCCGGGGCCCCTCCCGCTGCCCATCGGGGAGGAGAAGGTTCGGGAGCTGCCCCCGGGCCCGTCGGGGTTTCGCACCGGGCCGGGCCTCCCGCTCCCGCGGCAGCCGAGGCTGAAGTTGGAGCCTCCGGCAGAGGCTCCGGCGGGGCCGCTGCCTTCGCCGGGCGGCGGCCCGTCCCCGCGGCGCCGGCTCTCGCCCTCCCCCCCGGGGGACCCCCCGCTGGCGGGGACCGGTTCCCCCCGCTCCCCCCTCCCGCCCCCAACCTTCGCCGGGGCCGGGGCCGGGGCCGGGGCCGGTCTCCGAGCGGAGCTGCCGGAGCCACCCGCGGCCGGGGCGGCCTCTCCCCCGCGGCAGCCCCGCAGCCCCGAGGGCAGCGCCGCCGCAGAGCGGCCCCGAGCGAGCCCGGCCCTCCCGCCCCGCGGCTCCCGGCGGCGCCCGGCGGGCAGGGGCAGCCGCTCCGCCCGCCCCGGCAGGCGCCGGGCCGCGGTCCGCCGGGGCAGGCGGCGGAGCAGCCCCCGCCGCGGGGCCCGTCCGGCGGCGGAGCCCGGCTGGCGAGCGGGGGCATGGCGGCGCCGGGCCCGGGCTCCCTGCAGCGCCGGCGGCAGAGCTGGCAGGAGGCGCGGCCCCGGCAAGCGGTGCTGGTGCGGAAGCTGCAGGCGAAGGTGAGGAGCGGGGGCGCCTGCCCGGGGGGAGCTGCCCGGGGCCGGGCCGGGCCGCGGTGGCGGGGCCGGGGTGCCCGGGCCGCCCGCGCCGCCCGCAGAGGGGACTCGGCGGCGGAGCCCTCGGGGGGCGAAGGCGCGGCCCCGGCGGGGCCCCCCCCGGGAGCCGCCGCGGCTGCCGTCCCCCCCGAGCCGCTGGCCGGGGCCTGGGCGGGCTCGGGGGAAGCGAAGCTTCCCGGTGCCGTAAGGACTCGGACTGGGATGGGCAGCGCTGTGGCATGTAACCTCCCCAGTTACATGGACATGGAATGGCTTCAAGCTCCAACAGGGTAGGTTTAGACTGAACATTAGGAAAGAATTTTTCACAGAAAGAGTGGTCGGGCATTGGAATAGGCTACCCAGGGAGGTGGTTGAGTCATCATCCCTGGATGTGTTTAAGAGCCGTTTAGATGTGGTCTTGGGGGATATGGTATAGGGGAGAACTTTGTAGAGTAGGGTAGATGGTTGGACTCGATGATCCCAAGGGTCTCTTCCAACCTAGACGATTCTATGATTGTATGATTCTATGTGCTGAGCTTGGGCTGCAGAGAGCCCAAGAAAAGCCGGTGCCGGAGGAGCCGGCTCTGTCCCCAGGGGCGCTCGCTCCTCTCCATGGCGAGTCTCCCCCCGGCTCCTGCAGGAGCGGAGTCGCTGCCGAGAGCTGGAGCAGCAGCTGGAAGCAGGAGGGGTGAGTGTGCAGGGCGCTAGCTGGAGAGCGATAGCCTTCACTCATAGGAGAGAAGCAGCATTATATTTCTTGATATAAAACAGTGATTTAATGAATTGATAGTAGATGCGACAGCTTTAAGACCATTTGATTCACACCACTGAAACCTCTGCCCAGGTCTCTGCCACCCTCTTGAATCCTTAACTTTGTGTCCGTGTCCTTGTAGAAGGTAGAGGATCTGTGTGTGTTTGAGGATGGGAGTGCACCATGCTCTGCTCTGGTTCGCATCTCTCCCTGCAGCTGTAAATGACAGGAAAGTGTGAAAAAAAGAAGGCATTAGAGACAATCAATCACGATGGACAACCCTGCCCAGGTCTCTGCCACCCTACTGAATCCTTAACTTTGTGTCCGTGTCCTTGTAGAAGGTAGAGAATCTGTGTGTCGTGCAGGATGGGAGTTCATCATGCTCTGCTCTGGTTCGTGTCTGTCCCTGCAGCTGTAAAAGGCAGGAAAATGTCAAGAAAAAAGGTATTAGAGACCATCAACAAGAGTGGACACTGCTGCCAAGGTCACTGCCAGACTCCTGAATCCTTAACTTTTGTCTGTATCCTTGTAGAAGGTAGAGAATGTCCGTGTGGTTGAGGATGGGAGTTCCTCATGGTCTTGTCGTTCTGGTTTTCGGGCCTGCTGCATTAAAAGGCAGAAGATTATGAACAAAGAAAGGTAGCAGAGACCATGAATAAAATGGACAACTTCTGCCCAGGTCTGTGCCAGACTCGTGAATGCTTAACTTTTGTCTGTGTCCTCGTAGAAGGTAGAGAATGTCTCTCGCTGTTCCTGAAGATGAGAGTGCCCCATGGTCTTGTCCTTTCCCTGTCTGGCCTTCTGCCATAGCAAACAGGAGAATATGAGCAAACTAAGGCAGCAGAGACCCTCAGTGGCCATTGACATCTGTGCCCAGGTCTCTGCCACCCTCTTGAATCCTTAACTTTGTGTCCGTGACCTTGTAGAAGGTAGAGGATCTGTGTGTGTTTGAGGATGGGAGTTCATCATGCTCTGCTCTGGTTCGCATCTCTCCCTGCAGCTGTAAAAGGCAGGAAAATGTCAAGAAAAACGTCATTAGAGACCATCAAGAAGAGTGGACACCGCTGCCCAGGTCTCTGCCACCCTACTGAATCCTTAACTTTGTGTCCGTGTCCTTTAAAAGGTAGAGAATCTGTGTGTGGCTGAGGATGGGAGCTCCTCATGGTCTGGTCCTGTCACTTTCTGGGCCTGCTCTTGTAAGGAGACAGGATAACAAACAAGAGGTCAGCCATCCTCACTCAGCACGGACAAGCCCTGCGAGGTCTGTGCCAGACTCCTGAATCCTTATCTTTTGTCTGTGTCTTTGTAGAAGGTAGAGACTGTCCACGTGGTTGAGGATGGGAGTTCCTCATGGTCTTGTCCTTCTTGTTTCTGGGCCTGCTGCATTAAAAGGCAGAAGATTATGAACAAAGAAAGGTAGCAGAGAGCATGAGTAAAATGGACAACTTGTGCCCAGATCTGTGCCAGACTCGTGAATGCTTAACTTTTGTCTGTGTCCTTGTAGAAGGTAGAGAATCTCTTGCTCCCTGGCTGAGCGTGGCTGTGTGCCATCGTCTGTTCCTCTGCTTTTAGGGGCCTGTGGTTTATGAGAGAGGATAAAAGCAATGGGGCATCCACCGTGCCTCACCACGGAGAACCCCTGTCAAGGTCTCTGCCACCCTCTTGAATCCTTACCTTAGTGTCCGCGTACGTTTAGAAGGTAGAGAATCTCTGGCTGTCTGGCTGCTCACCGGTCTGCTCGGCTCCAGGCTGTGACAGATCACCGCCCGTTCCTCCCCAGCAACCCTTTGTGACATGGCCACCTCCAGCATTCTATCGGTGTGTCAGGGCACAGGCTGTCCAGGGGTGATGGAAGGCCCAGGCCTTGGCTTCCTGGGGAAAATGGCTGTCACGCTTCATCCTTGTTAAAGAGAGCAGGATGGACAAAGCCCGTAACTCAGTCCCATGGGACAACTGTTGCTGAGAGCTCAGGGTCACTGCTGTCTGTGTGGGGACACCCTCTTGACCCGGGAGTGTGGTCTCCTCATGGCCCCTCACCTTTTTGCCTCTCCCCTGTCCCCTGGGCCTCATCCTGGCTTCCAGGGCCAGGGCAGAGCCGGGTGGAGCTCAGCATGAGGGCGCAGTCACAGAAGTCACAGCATCATGGAATCATTTAGGTCGTAAAAAACCCTTAAGATCATCGAGTCCAACCATAGAGCTAACACTGCCCACTCCACCACTAACCCACGTGCCTCAGCACCACGTCTACCCGTCTTTTAAATACCACCAGGGATGATGACTCCACCACTTCCCTGGGCAGCCCGTTCCAATGCTCAATAACCCTTTGTGTGAAGAAATAGTTCCTAGTATCCATCCTAAATCTTCCCTGGTGCAACATGGGGCCGTTGCCTCTTGTGCCATTGCCTGTGCCTTGGGAGAAGAGACCGACCCCCCCCCCCGGCTACACCCTCCTTTCAGGGAGTTGTAGAGAGCGAGAAGGTCTCGCCTCAGCCTCCTTTTCTCCAGGCTGAACATCCCCAGCTCCCTCAGCTGCTCCTCACAAGACTCGTGCTCCAGACCCCTCACCAGCTCCATTGCCCTTCTCTGGACACGCTCCAGCCCCTCAACGTCTGTCCTGTCGTGAGGGGCCCAAAACTGGACACAGCCCAGAGGATGAGGATTGAGGATGATGGAGGATGAGGATGAGGAGCCCAGAGGCAGAGGATTCCCTAACTTCTCTGGAGTTAGGATGGAGACGCGAATGCCCATCTTTACCGAGATCTGGGGAACCAGACTCTTCCCTCTAGCTAGAGAAGCTAGAGATTGACGGGGACCGGAGGAATCTTCCCCCACAGAACCTCTGGTTCAAATTAAGCTGGGGAAGATGAAACAGAGGCAGAATGCTCGGTTGATCCAGGAGCTGCCTCTTCAGTTCTAAATACAAAGAGCTATGAATGAGGTTATGACACTGGAAGGAAGAGTTATTGGTGCGAGAGGGAAGCCAGAAACCGGACCTTTCTTTAAACCTTTAACATTCAAGAGTGGAAAGCAAGGGGTGACACATCAGCTTTTGGACTTGCCAGGGGCACCGAAGCCCTTGATTGATCGGGACTTGTTAGAAAATTAGAAGCTGAAAGAAGATTTAAAAACGGTACAGTCAACTCTTGGGATCCCCCTGTCACTCCAGAAATACAAACGGGTTCTGTAATTGTTCGGGGGTGAAGCCCCAAACCGTTGGAGGTGAAAAGCTCTCTAGGTACCTGTCCGTATTCTCCCACGTCCCGTGCCACCCATGACTCTCCAGTCTCGGGACAGATCTCTGGGTGGGAGTCTTAAATAGTTGCTTAACCCTAAACAAGAACTGAAACACATTGAGGAGACCTAGCAATAGGACCAAGCTGGTTTGCATGTCCCAAGAGTATTCAAAATTCTCAAAAACTGGCATAGCTGGACCAAAATAGAAAAGGGAGGTGAAAGAGCTGGGGAAAGGAACACCACCAGCCCCCGCTTCCCCCATAGACTGAGTGTGATTATTAATAAATTCTGAGAGACGGTGTCCGAGGTCACAGCAGGACAGCGGTGCTGCATAAATGGCCCAACGTAACCATCTGAACAGTGATGCTATCATATCAT
Source organism: Numenius arquata (assembly GCF_964106895.1). Lineage (NCBI taxonomy): Eukaryota > Metazoa > Chordata > Aves > Charadriiformes > Scolopacidae > Numenius > Numenius arquata. Next base: position 17,470,651 of record NC_133587.1, on the reverse strand, counting down.
AAGTTGATATCACACAGGACGGCAAAATTATGATGCTGATCCCTCTCCCAGAGGTGATAAACATCATCACGGGGAGTACATAGAGCATGTCAGAATTTACATAACACGGCCGTGGGAACAAACAAAGCAACATTGTGACCAGTACTATTGACTAATATCATAAATGCATATAACACATACATTTTAACACGCTCTGGTCAGATCTGTCGTTCTCTCAACCTTCCGAGTGCCCCACGTTGGGCGCCAAAAAGGACTGTCGTGGTTTGGCCTCAGACGGCAACAAAGAACCACGTGGCAGCCACGTTCTCGGCCCCCCCACGGCCATGAGGGGAGAATTGGAAGGAAAAAAAGGAAACTGGTGGGTTGGCACAAAGGCAGTTTAACAGAACAGCAAAGGGAACAAGACAATGTGCAGAAGATCCCGTTGCCAGAGGTCGATGTTCACAAAGGAGACAGAGGAGTCCTGCAAAGGCTTTATTCGAATAAAGGGAGAGTCCCCTGGGGCATATCCCTGTGGGGTCTCTCCATTTGCCGGAGGACGCAGCCTCCCTTTTATCCTAATTCCCCGGCCGCACGTAACCCTCTTCCTTTCCCCATTGGCTGAGGTACTTGGAAGGTACAGACTTCTCGATCCGCCTATTACATCAAAGTTTAACTTTTGCCGTTTTTAATTGTCCAACTTTTGCAGTTTCCCTTATTTCCCCTAGTTTTCAGTTACCTCACTCCTGCAGCTTCAATTAACTCTCCTCTTCTTTTGGTTGTCTCACTCCTGCCATTTCCGTTAACTTCCCTGTTTGTGGAGACACTCTTATCCCTATTTTCTTATCAGCCCCTCCTCTGTTTATTTCACTATTTGTCTTTACAACCTTTAGTCACCGTTCATTGGACCTTTTCTTCTTGTCTTCTTTTTGGTTTTGGAGCTATTTGCAGAGCCATCATCTTCGGTCCCCTTGTAGCTAATTCTGGGTCACTGGGCACAGCTACGACTTGCATTCTTCTGACTCCATGCTGAATGAGCTGCATGAAACAAGGTATCCTACATGGTACAAAAATCAGAGCTGCTACCGCACAAAGGGAGAAAACCACCATGCGTTTAACCCATGGTCCACCAGGCAACCACGAGAACATGTCTAATTCCCATCCTTTCCCGGTTTGAACAAGAGCTGGGTTCCTTTAGTTTTCCACCAACTCCCCCTTCTTCTGCTAGCAAATAATCTAGGACCCTTGGGTGTTGGAAAATTGCATTCCTCATCTGAGCAGATTGGTCTGCAAGAAAGTCAAGAGCCTCAGCGCTCTGGTTAGGTAAAATTGCAAAAACCGGCTTGTAATCTAACTATCCTATTTAAATTATAAATGGGGTCTCTTGCTCCAGAAATCACCTGGTGGGGATTCCGTGCTGCTGGTCCAGAATACCGTATAATTCGTTCAGGTTCATCTGATGTATAATTCATCTTTTCCCCATGATTGGGAACCCCCTTTAGTTAGGGATTTATCAGTTGCTCGTCGTTCTCTTATCAGATCATCCTATCCATTAACCCCTAACTCGTTTCCTTGACCTTGTGGTAATAAGGAAAATAACGGTCTCATATATCCTATAGAACGTATCCCTGAGCGCTTTGGAGGTAACCTTTGGTAGGCGTGTTGCCCACAAATCCAGTAATGGCCCTTCAAAGCCCAAGCCCCGTTAGGGAATGGGCCTTCCCATGTTTCATTATCCTGTGGTATTTCACAGTATAGAGTATCTTTTGATCCCAGGGGTCCTCCTGCTATATCCCGGGGCTGCTGCTTGTGGGCGGGGGTTGTTCAGTGACCTCCTGGCTGTTCCTCCCTTCCCAAGGTGTGAGGATCTGGCCAAAGGGAACGTCCTCTTGCGGGGGCACCTCGAGAAAGCGAGTGAGGTGACTTCAGCCCTTAAAGGATATGTTGGAAAACTGAGGGCGGATTGGATGGGGGCGCAGGAGGAGCTGGAAGCGAAGGAGAGAGAATGGCACCGGGAAGGTGTGTGGAATAATTCCTAAAGTAAAAATTTTATTAAAAATATAGCATTGTTCACACATTAAGGAAAGGTATAAAATGGAAGCGTTTCCAGGGTAGAATACAGCAGATACGGGAACGAGGTGATCCTATGGAAGTGATAAGCTGCATATTTGCTACCCTGAGCCAACAGTCTGTCAGATTTTGACAAAATGCTGTCCTTTGTGCGAACTTTGCTCATTATAATGTCATGATAATACCAAAACACACCTCCAGCCCAAAGGCTACCCGCCTCCAAGGTGCAACCACTCGTCCTTGAGTCTGCGCCCTGAATTTTTCGTAAACTATACCTTTAAAAGCGAGGCGAGAGAATTTTACACCAAGCCTGATAAAGGTATTTATGACTAGAGTCACTCAAACTCCACCTTGAAGGTAAAACATAGTATAAAACTAGCCCAAGAAAGGGGGGATGCTAGGGAAGACACCATCGTGAAGAGGTCAGGGAGGACCCCGTCACGGACTGCCTTTGACTTGCGGGACCAGTCGAGGGGCTGAGCCTTTCTTCCCCCCCATAGGGAGGCCTTTGGGTAAGACTTAGACTATACCGAGTGCTTCCTCGGGAAACTTAGAAATCTCTCTAGAGGGTTATTTTTGTTACATTTATAGCCAGGCTGTATTGTTTGGAACTTTGTCGCACGCTTTGTACCATGAACAAACCATATTTTACTTGCACGTGCTTTGCAGACAGTGTATTTATCACCGGCAAACCATAAGAACCTTTGTATCTGTTGCTGAAATAAACTGCACTGCTTAAGTAGCTAGCCGTTTCGGTTTCCCATTGAACGCCACCAAACATTAGAGTGCGGCCGTGCTAGTTCATGAGCACGACTAGACTGAAGGTGCAGTCCACTATGACTGTATCTGGACTCGTGACAGTTAAATATATTAAACACGACTGGACTGATAGTGGTGAATTGGGCATCCCTCAGGATTTAAACCTAGCCGCACCTAGCCTCCCACCTCGGTGAGGAGTGTTAGAACGCAAGGGGTTTTATTTTCTGCCAAAACTATTTTGCCTATTAACGCAACAGACGTGAGGTGAGGAGGGGCTGCGGGAATGTCAGAGGTGATGCCAGCGTGGCACGAGAATGTGTTTTATTTTTGGCCCAGAGACCTCCCTGTGAGAAGGTTGTGGCGGTTTTGGGGATGTGTTGGTGCTGGGGATGTGCTGGTGTTGGGGATGTGTTGGTGCTGGGGATGTGCTGGTGTTGAGGATGTACTGGTGTTGAGGGTGTGTTGGCGTTGAGGGTGTGTTGGTGTTGAGGATGTGCTGGGGATGTGCTGGTGTTGGGGATGTGCTGGTGTTGGGGATGTGTTGGTGTTGAGGAGCAGACAGGGCTGGGAGACGGAGGGGTGGTGGTGATGGAAGCAAATGGTGGTGATGGAAGAGGCCCCCCTGCTGTGGCCGTGCTGCTCGGTCCTAAAGGCCAGTGCTGCTGCTGCTGGTAGTTCTCTCTGGTAGTTGTTCAATCTCCGCCTGGAGCCGTGAGAGCAGAGAGGTCTGTGTGTTTTCAGATTGCGAGCAGCCAAGGGAAGACCAAGAGGGGCCTCCCTCACCGACAGCAAATGTGAGAGTGGCCTTGGAGGGGCTTGTCTTTGTCGTCCTCCCCCAAGACACCTGTGTGTGAGACACCTCTGCAAGGGGAGATGCTGAATGAGGGTCACTTGCTTTGCTGATGTCCCCTCCTGCAGGACAAGGGTGGGTGTTCCCTCCTGTGCAGTCGGGTGGCAGCTCTGCTGAGGCTGCTCCTGTGGTGGCTCTTCAGTCCCCAATGCCCTGTTGGAGTAGTTCTTGAAGGAGACCTGGCCACGGTGGTGTGACCCTTTCCCAGCTGAAATACTTGTGCAGTGACGGCGAAGGCTGAGCTGGCATTTCTTTTTCTCTCTGCATCTGTAGCTTTATGACAAGTTCAGAAGGGGTGAACGTGGCCGTCTGCTCGGCCTGTGGCGTCAGGTGGACACCTTCTGCCGCCGTTTCCTGGAAATGAAGACTGCCACGCACCGGTGAGTAGAAGCAGAGGCCAGATGTCCTGCAGAAAAAATGTGGCTTCCCTTCAGATCTCTCTGGGGTTCCTTTCTCTCTGCAAACAGAAGTAGCACAGCCTCCGGTGTCAGGAGGCAATTTCAAAGTCTGGGTTACCGTCAGCCATTGATCTTATTGGATTATAAGCCTTCCTTAATGCCGCGAGTGTGCCTGACCTACTGTTTAATTCTCCTCCTCTTTGTGATTTGCTGGTACAACATTTTCGGTTTATTCTCACACCACCTTCCTGAAATGTTTGTTCTGTAGATATTGTCGTCAGCCTCTGAGCAGCCACTTGCCAGGGTGTTCCTTGCAAGCCTGAGTGCAGAAGGCCTTGGGGGCAAGAAGGGCCATTTTGCAGCATGAAGCATCTTAACCTGAATCATCCTGTGATCCTGTGATTATTGGATGGGAAATTCATAGCCGTCTCCCCAAAGAGCTTGCAGGCTCTTTGATCCATTCCCCGCTGAAGGCAAAAGTGATTGTGGGAATAGCCATCTGGACTTTCAACGTCTGTCTGACCCCCAGAAGAACTTTGGCCAGGCTGGTATCCAGCGTAGGAAAGAGGAGAGAGAGAACCAGGAGGCAGGAAGCTGTTAATTTGTGAGCACCTGAATGTTTTGGAAAGGTTCTGTGATTTCTGGAAGCTTGTTTTACTTTCTCAGTGCTGAATGTTTCCCCTCCATCAAGGACAAAGAGTGATGCAGGTCTGGTCAGGAAATGCCAGCGTTCTTGAGGTGTAAATAGAAAGGGGTTGGAAATCATCCCAACTGCCGTTTCTGGGACATAGGATGTGCTCTTGGGTTTGGAAACGAGAATGTTTTTATGTTCAAACCTTGTTTGTCTCTCCCCTTCTCAGAGACTGAAGGACTCGGAGGCACTTGGAGAAAAACATTCCTCATTACAGCGTGAGTTGGTGGTCGTGAGGGAGACACTGGAGCAATCGCACCTTCAGAGGGATCTGCTGAAGCAAAAGAGAGATGAGCTTACCATGGCCCTGGCGAAGGTATGGTCACCTTGTGATAGCAAGGCCACCACAGATGCTGTTTCTGGCAGCAGCAGACAGGGACAATCATAGACGCATAGAATCATGGAGGTTGGGAGGGACCTTTCGAGTCCTCGAGTCCAACCGCTAACCTCACACCGCCAAATCCTCCACTGACCCCTGTCCCTCAGCTCCACCTCTGCCCGTCTTTTCACTACCGTGTTGCTCCTCTTCTGTTCTCCCACTGTTGTTTAAGTACAATGTTGGTCTCCTTCTTGGGAAATGGTGGTGAGAGCAGGCAGGTCTTTGGGGCAGTCTGTCCTCACGTGCTGATTGGGAGCGCTGAACTGGGAGTATGTCAGAGACACGCAGGGGATGGGGAGTTGCTGCTCTCTTCTTGACTGTAAACCTGACTGTATTTTATTTCCTCTGTGCTTCCGTGGCGGTGGCTGGAGCAAGAGAATGGAGCTCTGTCGGGTAAAGTGGAGGAGATGGAGAGAGCAAAGGTCTCTGCCCAGGAGAAGCCGCGCTTGTGTAGAAGAACAGATGGAGAGCTCTGCGCAGAGAAAGCCCCCCTGGAGCAGCTGCTGAAGGAAGCAGAGGAGCAAGAAGAGGGGCTGCGGGCAGCGCTGAGGATCCGGGCAGAGGAGAAGGAAGAAAGCCAAGAGAAACTCATCCAGGTGGGACCAAAATGCTGGTGCTTCTGGGTGGGCGTTTGGCTGCTTGTCTGGGTGAAGCTGTGCCTGTGTTGGCCTCCTTTTTGGCTTTGATAAGCTGCCGAGAGAGGATGGAATCCATGAATCCACTATTCTCACCCGTGGCAAAAGAGACAAACTGTGTAGCTCTGAGTCCTTTGTCTGAGGGAAAGCCCAGGGCTGCATCAAGGGCTTTGGCTGCATTTGGTCCCGCCTTCAGGTTCCCCGGCAGCAAGAGTGGGCTCGCAGTGGCCTGGAGCAGTTGTGCCAGGAGTCCTCTGGCCAAGGGCAGGCACTGGCCGAGGTGTCCGCAGAGAAGGAATTGCTGCTGCGGGAGAAAGCTGCCCTGGAGGTGCCACTGGCAGCCGTGGAGCGGGACAGAGAAGGCCTTTCCGAGCAGCTGGCAGAGGCCAGGTAAGGGCAGGGAGGAGACCCTGGGGCAGGGCGTTGTTTGATGTCCGTGATGATAAAGGTGGTCATCGTTCCACCAGGGTTTATTGCATCCTGTGTGCTTTCCACTTCCATGGCCAGCAAAACTTGGCTCTGAGTTGAGCCATAATCAAACCATGGAGATGTTTCCTGAAACCTGAAGTTTCTCTCTGGTCTTGGATTGTTTTTCTGTGCCTTTGAACATCGGTCTTGCCTTATGCAGGAGTTTGACGTGGGATCTTCAGAATTCGAGGCTGTTGCTTGTGGACGTTGTGAGCAGGACGCTGCCCTTCAGGGTGAAGCCAGAGCCTCCCGCAGAAAATCTGGAGGGGCTCCTGTTTCTAAGCGAAGGCATGTTAAGTGTGGTGCAGGACCTAGAACTGGTGGCACCAGCAGCAGGGGAACCTCTCTGGAATTCTCGCCAGTCTTCAGGGCTTCTTGCCCGTCGCTGATGTCTGTTAAACTGGAGCATATTTACTTTGGAGGGCCAGAGAGTGGTGTCATCAGAACCAGGGGCTTGTTGTCCTCCTGGAAGATACAGCCTCCATTGTCCATCCATTGTTTTTCTTGCTGGCACAGACGGTGTGGGCGCAGCTCCCCGTGTGCCAGGGACCAGAGAGCAGCAATTTCAGATGCGGTTATTGCCATCACATTGGGCTGGGCTCTCTGTGCTCTGCCAGGTGACAAGGGAAGCCCGGCCATTCCCTCCGAGGGGCCCACGTTGCTATTTGAAATGGCAGAAACGGGCTTTCTGTGTACGAGAACCTGGAATCCAGCCTGTTTGAGGCTCAGCAGCACTTATCTCAGGGAAGGTGGTAGAAAACCAGCCCGGTGGTTCTGACTGTACTGACCTTAAACCCTTTGAATTTCAGCGTAGGAGGGATCTTAACACGCCTTCGCTTAGAAACAGAAGCCCCTCCAGACAAACAAGGTCTGAATGTAAAAACATTCTCGTTTCCAAACCCAAGAGCACATCCTATGGCCCAGAAAGGGCAGTTGGGATGATTTCCACAAAGCAGCACAAAGAAGAGGAGCATTCAACAGTAGGTCAGGCACACTCACGGCATTAAGGAAGGCTTATAATGCAATAAGATAAATGGCTGTGACGTTTGCTGTGGGTGAGGGAGGCCCCTCTTGGTCTTCCCTTGGCTGCTCGCAATCTGAAAACACACAGACCTCTCTGCTCTCACGGCTCCAGGCGGAGATTGAAGAACTACCAGAGAGACGAGCGCTCCTGTGTCACTGCCCGACAGCGCCCAGCAGCAGCAGCACTGGCCTTTAGGACCGAGCAGCACGGCCACAGCAGGGGGGCCTCTTCCATCACCACCATTTGCTGACACCCCTCCTGACCCATTTGCTGACACTGGGTGCTGACACCCAGTCCCGTCTTCTGCTCCTCAACACCAGCACATCCTCATCAGAGCCACAACCTTCTCACAGCGAGGTGTCTAGGCCAGAAATAAAACGCATTCTCAGGCCACGCTGGCATCACCTCGGACATTCCCGCAGCCCCTCTTCACCTCACGTTCCCGGTGCCATTCTCTCTCCTTCGTTTCCGGCTCCTCCTGCGCCCTCATCCAATCCACCCTCAGTTTTCCAACATCTCCTTTAAGGGCTGAAGTCACCTCACTCGCTTTCTCGAGGTGCTCCCGCAGGAGAGCATTCCCTTTGGCCAGATCCTCACACCTTGGGAAGGGAGGAACAGCCAGGAGGTCACTGAACAACCCCCGTCCACAAGCAGCAGCCCCGGGATTTCCCGGCTCCCCCAACACTGACGTTGGTGTCAAACTGAGAGGCAGGAGAAGCGCTTTCTCGCATGAACTGAGATCTCTCAGGGCTGGCAAACTCATGTGCTTCTCCTTTAGCCTTCCGTGTCCTTCTACAGCTTTGCTTTCCCTTCCTCTTCAACTCGGACCGTGCCCACAGGTAACGGCTGCCTCCCCTTCGTGCTGCCTCATCACTGGATGCATCCCCTTTCTCTGGCCTTGTCCCCACTCCCTCACCTACTGCTCCAGGGCATGACTTAGGCTGGGAAGGGACCCTTGGAGCTCAGCCAGAGGAACCCCCTGCTCAAAACAGAGCCATGCAGCACACACCCCTATTACTGCCCCACACAACAGGTTGTGGACCTTTCTCCTTCCAAAAGGGCTTGCCCCACCGCTTCCCTTGGGGCCACTGGGGAGCACTGACAGCTTTTCCCTCCCTTCCAGGAGCAGCCAGGACACCCACTAGGAGGGAACGCTTCTTCCTTCTGCCTTTGCTGCTCCTCTTCCACCTGAGGCAGGGCTTTCTCCAGGCTGTGGTCTTCTGTGGCTTCCCACCTGCCTGGGGAGGGATCCCTGAAGAAGAAAGGGAATGTTTAGTCCACTTCTTGTGTTCCCTTCACTGCTGTTCGCATCCATCGCTTTCCCCTCCCTTCCTTGGGCATCTCAGGAGCTGAGATGCCTCAGCTGAGGTGAGGCATCTCAGGTGGCTTCTTCCAGGCATAACACTCTGGTCACTACAGAGAGGAAGGGAGGGGAAGCTGTCGCTCACCGCCAGCAGCTCTCCTCAGTCTCCCACTCTTGCACTCTCACAGCTGGGTATCCTCAGCTCATGACGGCCAGTGCTCGCTGCCACCCGAACCCCGGGAATGATGCGGGACATCAGGTGCAGGAGCCCAGGAGTTGCAGGGGTTCAGCCGGTGACAGGAAATGGGCACCTACAAGGACAGAGTCAGAAAGCCCTGATGAAAGCCCAAGGGCAGGAAGAGGCAGGACTTGCTTCCCCTTTCTGTGGGAAACACCCTTGACAGGGAGCTGTTTCTAGCCCAGAAGAGAGAGCTGTTGCGGGCATGGAGCAGGGGATGGCTCTGGCACCTTCTCCCCGTGGGAAGTGCCCTCAGAGACTGTGCGTGTGGGGAGATGCACGGTGGCCCTGTGCCACGCAGCAGGGCTCCATCGGGAGCCCCTGGGGAGCTGCCATGGAGTTCTTTCCAGACCCTGCGCAGCACCATCCCTCGCCCTCCCTTGCCAGCGGACTTGCACTGCCTTGGAGCAGTTCTCAGAGTTGGGAAAGACGGGCAGCAGCAGAGCCTGGGACACACCTGGGCTTCTGCACCTTCTGGACCTTGCCGCTTTGTTGCAGTGCCCGTCTTTTCTCTCTCTTCCTTCTTGTCTCTTCTCTTCCCTCTCCCCTGAGCAGGCCTCTTCTCTCTTTCTTTTTCTTGGGTTTTCAGTTTCCTGGAGGGAGCCTGCAAACCTTTCCATCCCACAGCGTGGTTAGATAGCTCTAGCCGGGATCAGCTGGGTGAACCAGTTCTTGATTGAACCCAAGCTGACTCCTTGTACCTTCTTTCCTCTGAAAGGCTCCTTCTTTGTTCTTGGGCGCATCCCAGGGAGTCTTGCGTGGTCTCTGGGGCGGTTGGAGGCAAAGCGGCGGGTGCCTAAACCAGAAATGTTGGCGTTAGCAGGTGACAAGGGACGTCCTGGAGGAGTAAGCCACTGCTGGGCGAATCGCTCGCTAGAGAAGATCCCTGGTCTGGTTTGCATTAGCCCTTTCTCCCAGGGGCCTCCCGGGGGAACATAGTGTTCACAGCGGGGTGTGACACTCAGTTCATTTGGGGGGCCGTTCAGCAGGGAGCCTGCGGTCCCCCTCCAGGCAAGAAGAGCCTTGCCCGCTTCATTCTGCTGCAGTTTCTTCACCCTCCTGAGACAGAGCTCTGCGCATGTCCCTTTGGTGCAACAGCACCTTCTGTGGTGGCTTTGCTTCTGGAAGCTGTCCTTCTGTAGGTCTTTTGTAGGCCTGTCCTTTGGCTGAGGACGTGCCTAACGCATTGGAGAAAGACCCCTTCCAGTTTTACTTACAAGGCACCATTCCAAGGGGGATGAACAAGCCCCACCCAAAGGCACAAGAGCAGAAATACCAGGAAGAGGCAGAGCAGCTACTTGGACTCCTCAGGAACTCCTCCTCCAGGAGACGCCTTGTCCCAGAGTTTGTGGACCTGCCCTACCTCTGCCATTGGCGATCCTTCCACCGTATCTACCCCTGCTGCTTTCTGGAGGACGAGCAGAGAGGGTGGTGCATCCAGGAAGGCTTTTGCTTCGTGCTCCACGTCTGCCTCGCCTGCATGGTCCCGTTGCTCTTCCAAAGGCAGCTCTGGGAAGCAAAAGCACATGCAGCAAAGTGACTTGTTGGAAGTGGACAACAGCTAAAGCCAAAGCCACCCAAAGCCCTAGACCAGCTTTCCGCTCGGGCTGTGACAACGCTCAGTCCCTCCTCCTACCTGTGGCTGTGTGCGTGGGTGCTGGCGACTCCTCAGCTGAAGGACTGGAAGGGCCGGCCATCTCTTCCCCAAAGATTTCACAGGGCTTTTCCATGGGGAACTCCACCAGCACCTTCAGCTGCACACATCACAGCCTCGGTTGCAGGGCAGGTGGCTGAAAAGGTGGCAAGCAGCCTTTCCCACTCCTCACCCTTGCCTCCACGCAGAAGGCTGTGGCTGTGGGGCTGCTCTTCCAGGCAGCCACCCCCCCCCAGCCCAGCCCTCCCCACCAGCATTTGCTCAATAGAGAGGAAGGAGGCAGCCAGGCACCTCTCAACCGCCAAGCTCTGCTGGGCCGGGAAGGCTGCAGCCGGCTGCTCCATCCAGCGTACCTTCCCAGTGCCCTCCAGCGGGACCTCCAGCGGGAGCAGGTCCTCCTTGGGTGGGCTCAGCAGGTTTGGCCCAAGGCAGATGGCCAGGTTGCTGCAGCTCATCCTGCTGGTGCAGGCGTTGTGGCCGATGTGCTGCAGGACGGGGAGTAGCCGCTTCAGGAGGAGGACATGTGCTGCTGGCAAGTTCTCGGCCACCCTGAGGGAACAGGAGCACAAGGCGAAGAAAGCAGACGTTGCCCACAGCCATGGCCAAAGCTTGCCCAAGGCAGGTGGGAGGCAGCGGCTGTGTTGCGCAGCTTTCCAGGTGCTCTCAGCCAGCGCTCAGGGCTCCTGCTCAACCGGCAGGCTGCTGCCCACACTTACGCTTTCAGCTCTCCCACGTCGGCCTGCTTGCTCCTCCTCTCCATGGCTGGCATCCAGTCCTCATAGAGGTAGATGACGAGGAGCTTGGTGGGGATGCTTTGGAGGAAGCTGTGCTTTGGAGGAAGCTGTCCTGTGGAGGACCTGGGAGTCCAAGGGCTGACCCTTTCTCCTGGCTTTTTGATTGTGTTTTTAGGGGTTTTTTATTGTATTTGATTGATTTTTGTATTGTTTCTTGGCCAGTCTTGGCCAAACTTCTTTCTCTCGGAAGGGAACTCTTCTGATTCTCCAAAGGAAGAGCTGTCTCTGCATCTGGAATGTTTCTGGCATCTGCTGTCTTTGATGATCTGTTGCTGTTCTCTGCGCAGGGCCAGGGTGGGTCTGGCTTTTTTCCCCCACCCATGCGTTAGCTGAGGCGAGGTCTGGCTGAGGACAGCCCCCTGCCACTGGCTTTCTCATCCTCAGCCTGAAACAATGCCAACTCCAGGCCCCAATAACCTGGGTGGCGCTCCAGGGGAGTCCAACAGGCTGTGGCGATCTGCAGTGGTTTCCGGCGGTCTCCGGCGGTCTCTGGTGTTCTGCGATGGTCTCCGGTGTTCTCCGGCGGTCTCCAGCGGTGTCCGGCGGTCTCCGATGGTCCCCAGCATTCTCTTGCGGTGTCCGGTGGTCTCCATTGATGAGACCGCCGGACACCGCTGGAGACCATCGGAGGCCACCGGTGGCTGGCAGTCTGCGGTGGTCTTCGATGGACTCTGGCGGTTTCCAGCGGACTCCGACGGTCTCCAGTGTGAGACCACCGGAGGCCGCAGGACACCGCCAGTGTCTGATCCTCTCCGGTGGTCTCCCATGGTGTCCTGTGGTCTCCGCCGGTCTCTGGTGGTCTCCGACGCTCTCCAGCAGTCTCAGCCGTCTCCAAGGGACTCCTCCTGGTCCTATGGGGCTGCCGGCCCGAAGATGGCAGCCCCTCTCCTCGCCTCTTCCCCGCGGCTCTGAAAGAGAAATCACAGAATCGTTTACGTTGGAAAAGAAATGGAAGCTCATGGAGTCTAGCTGTTAGCCTGGCACCGCCAAGTCCGCAGCTCAACCACGTTCCTAAGGCCCACATCTACAGGTCTTTGAAATCCCTCCCGGGAGGGTGCCTCAAGCCCTTCCCTGGGCAGCCTGTTCCAATGCTTGTCAAGCCCTTCAGGGAAGAACTCTTTCCCAGTCTCCCCTCTCAACCTCCCCTGGCGCAACTTGAGGCCGTTTCCCCTTGTCCTGTCCCTCGTGCCTTGGGAGAAGAGAGCGACAGCCCCCTGGCTCCAGCCTCCTCTCGGGGAGTTGTCGGGAGCGGTAAGGTCTGGTGCTGGTGCTGTGGGGCTGCCGGGCAGAAGAGGGCAGCCCCTCTCCTCTCCTCTCCTCTTGCCCAGGCCTGAGGGCAGAGGAGATAGCCCCCCTTGCTGAGGGGCGGGGGTGTGGGGAGGGAAAGCAGGGCTCCTCGGCGGCTTGACAGCCGGCTGATGTTCCTGCTGAGCCTGCCGCATGGCGGTGTGGATGGCCCACTTACGGTTAGCGTCGGCCGCGGGGCCGGCGCCGCTTGCTGGACCATGGCTTTGCGGAGGGTCCCTTTGAGCCGGCGGGGGTCCTGCGGCGCTTTGGGCCCGCTGCTGCTGGAGGCAGCCTGGCCACGGTGGAGGTGTGCCCCGTCAGGCCTGCGGGAGAGGGATCCACCTCCATTGGCTCCTCTGCCGGTGGGTCGACCTCCATGGGCTCTCCCTCGTCCCTCTTGGCGGGTGGGTCGACCTCCATGGGCTCTTCCTTCTCCCTCTTCAGGGGTGGGTCGACCTCCATGGGCTCAACTCCTTGGCCATCGCTGCTGCTGCCGCTGCTGCTGGCCGCAGCCCACTTGCGTTTCTCTCGGTGCTTGGGCATCCTCCGGGCTTCCGAGGAGCCCCTTCTGGCTGGGCCCACTCAATGTGGGCGCTCGTCCCACCCAATGTGGGCACTGGCCTCCCTTTGCCGCCTCCTCCTCTACCAAGCAGGCTTGGTGCAGGAATCTCTGGCTGCTGAGCGAGCTGTGGGTCAGCCACAGGGGTGCCAGTTGGCCAACGGCCGGCCGGTGACGTCACCAACGGACCTTTCTGTGTCTGGGAGGGTGGCCCATGAGGCCCTGCAGGCCCCATGCCGGGCGGCCCTTTGGCTTGCCAGAGAGCAAGGCAGCCCCTGGGGCAGCGGGACTGCCCTCCAGCTCCCCTCCTGTGCCCAGAGGATGCCCAGAAGCTCTGAAGTGGCGGCATCAGACCAGCTGGCGTGTCCCCTCGGAGTTCTGCCTGCGTCCTCTGGCTTTGCTCTGCCTCTTCCTGAGCGCTTGTGCCTCAGGTTTTTCTGCCATTTGCACTCTGTCCCTTTGCAAAAGGGCAGAGCGTGGTTGTGGAATTGCAGTCCAGGTCTAGAGGTGTGGCCTGGAAAGCCCAGTGCCTTTTTTCCCCCATTGCAGTGTCCAGAAGTTGCTGCTTGAAAGCTGAAATCCTCTTCTTCATCGGCCGTAAAGCGTTCCTTCTTCACCAGTCACACCTGGAGACAGAAACATCACCCGTTTCTCCAGGTGATTCCCAAAGCTTGTGCTGGGGAAAGTGTTTGGGTGGAAACTGCACTGAAAAACCTTTCACTCTCGCTCAGACAAATGTAGAGAAATTCCCCTTGAATACCTTTCAGATGACAGCGATTCTACTTCCTTGAAGCTGAAAAACTAGGAAGGTTTTTCCTGATTGGTACGAGTGTAACTGGGTCCCAATTTCCCCCAATAATGATGGATACAAGCTTTAGATTGGTGTGGGAGGAAGCACTTGCTTCTAGATGCCTCTGCTTAATGGCAAACTGGTTTTGCAACCCTTAACATCATGCAAACATTAAACTGGCTGCAAAAAAATTGGAGCTGGAGCTGTCTCTTTCCTTCCAGTATCTTCATGGGGTCACCTGTTAATGTGCCTGTAGCATTTTAAAGGCGAAACTGCCAGGCAAATGCTCCTTTTCAGATGTTTTCCTGCAACGGGAAGTGGTAGCCCCTCCACAGGTCAAGGTGTGACATGCTCACTTTTGAACTCCCTATCTCAATCCCTCTTCCCCTCAGCATCATTACCGAGAGTGTTATTTCCTCAGTTGGTGTCCGTCTGGAGAAGAAAAGTGTCCTTTTTGAGCGCAGGCCCATGACACGAAGATGCTGAACATTTGTGCCTAGGGATTTAGTTTGTTCATGAACAAAGGGAGAGGATTGCTGTGTCTGTTGCTCTGCGTGTCTTTATTGCTTATGTCCTTATCACTCAAAACAAGCAAAAAGGGCAATTGAGGGTTGTTTAATTTGTGCTAAGGTCAATTTACAAGGGAAGGTGCTAGAGGAGGGCGACCTTGGGCCCATTCCAACGATGTCAGGTGGATTTTACTGAAATGCCCTGAACAGGAAGATTTCTTCCTTTCCCTGAACAGGATCTTTTGGTAATAGTATGCCAGCTAACCGGGTGGCCAGAAGCATTTCCAGTTGCTTCAGCAACTACGGGATCAGTTATTAAAGTGCTTTTAGGACAAATAATTCCTAGATAGGGAGTAATAGAGGCAATAGACTCACAGAGAGGAACACATTTTACTGGAAAAATTCTTCAAGGGGTTGTGGTGGCCTTAGGAATACAATGAGATTTCCGTACTCTGTGGAAGCCCCGGAGTTCAGGGAAAGTAGAGAAGATGAATGGGGGAATTAAGCAGCATCTTTTGAAATTATTTTTGGAAACCAAAATGCCATGGATATGTCTTCTACCATTAGCTTTAGCTAGCATAGGGGCCAAACCCAGAGGAGATACTCAACTATCCCCCTTTGAATGAATGTTTGGAATCCCTTACCCTGCTAACTCTCGACCTAGTGGGGAGGTAGAAATAAGTGACGTCTACTTGAAACAATAGGTGGCCGGGATACTGTCTCTTGTGAAATCTCTTTGACAGGAAGCTCAGCTGGCACAGACCCTGCCTTTGGACTTTGCTGTCTAGAGCATCCAACGGGGAGGTTGGGTCCTAATTAAAGAATGGAAAGAAGCACCACTGATGGCAAAGTGGCAGAGACCGTACCAAGCGTTATTAACCGCGGAAACAGCAGTTAAGACGGCCAAACACGGGTGGACTCGTCATATTCGAACACGGGTGGACTCGTCATATTCGAGTCAAGACGTCCAAGGCCCTGGAAAACTGGACTTGGGAGCTAAAGGAAGAGGAGGGGAAACTGCAGCTAGCCTTCCGTAGAAAAAGACTCCATTAGTAGTATTTGATAAGTTAAAAATCAAGGGCAAGGCTGGATTGACCTCTGTCAATTGCCACAATAAGAAATTCTAAACTCCGTTACTGGCTGCAACCCAGTAGGCGTTGAGCAGTGGAAGCACATGCCATACCAGACCTTGATTTGAAAAAGTGAAAAATGGAAGTTTAGGGTGGGAGACTAGAACTAACTCTTACAAGGAGTGGGTCAGACTGGTAGCCATCAGGTAGACCTCGGGAGGAGTTCCGTGTGTTTACCCAAAGGATCTACGGTATAGATCCATAAGGAAAAGAGGCCCCTTATTTAACTTCCAGCAACTGGTGAGCAGACACTAACTGAATTGTTTCCGTATATTCACTTGCCACATCAAGTGTAGAAAGATGATAAGCTCAAGATGAAATTTTTAGTAATGATCATGTTTCTATACTATTGGCAAAATTGAAGTCTGGGATGGGAAAACCGATTTTTGACTCTAGGGGACGAGGTAGCCAAAGCTTTTAACCTCAGTAATTGCTGGGTCCGTGGAGGTCCAGGAGGAGCTGAAGATTGGCTGTGGGTAGCCCAGCCTGTCCAGCCTAAATGGTTGGTGAGTGACTTAAGTAGAGTGCATAATGGAACTGGGTTCTGGAAGGAAGACGGAGGTACATGGAAAATACAGTACCCAGGAAAAGGAAATTACTGTCTGAACAGAACCAAGCTGGGAGGGAAAAATGTAGGTAAAAGCGAATGTGAGTGGACATTGTCACCAGGAATGGGTTGTTACGATCCATATTGTAGACCTTATAATTGCTTTAGGTACCGAGGAAGATGGAACCAAACGCATGTTAAGCTTATAGGTGGCACCTGGGTAAAGTGCTCTTTCAAAGAACCTTGGCACAGTGGATGCAAAGCAGTTGCGAGAGAAATTACGCAAAAAGGGGGATTTAGAGATTCTTTATTCCTGGCTTGTCAGTGGGACAATACCATTAACAAGAATCATGTAATAAGGGTTTATCAATGGGGCTGGCAAAACTCAAGTGGAACTAGGACCTATTTTAGAAAATTTTGGTCGGCTACAAATTGAACTAAGAATGGTAGGGGATGTAACTGTAAAGGGCACGCAGATGCAGGAGCCTTTGAATGTGATTATTGCGATTCCTATGGCGATTTCAGTATAGCAGGAGGACCCCTGGGATCAAAAGATACTCTATACTGTGAAATACCACAGGATAATGAAACATGGGAAGGCCCATTCCCTAACGGGGCTTGGGCTTTGAAGGGCCATTACTGGATTTGTGGGCAACACGCCTACCAAAGGTTACCTCCAAAGCGCTCAGGGATACGTTCTATAGGATATATGAGACCGTTATTTTCCTTATTACCACAAGGTCAAGGAAACGAGTTAGGGGTTAATGGATAGGATGATCTGATAAGAGAACGACGAGCAACTGATAAATCCCTAACTAAAGGGGGTTCCCAATCATGGGGAAAAGATGAATTATACATCAGATGAACCTGAACGAATTATACGGTATTCTGGACCAGCAGCACGGAATCCCCACCAGGTGATTTCTGGAGCAAGAGACCCCATTTATAATTTAAATAGGATAGTTAGATTACAAGCCGGTTTTTGCAATTTTACCTAACCAGAGCGCTGAGGCTCTTGACTTTCTTGCAGACCAATCTGCTCAGATGAGGAATGCAATTTTCCAACACCCAAGGGTCCTAGATTATTTGCTAGCAGAAGAAGGGGGAGTTGGTGGAAAACTAAAGGAACCCAGCTCTTGTTTACAAATCCATGATCACGGGGCGGTAGTAAAACAGATAAGAAAAGGAATGAGAAAACTAGCTCACGTGCCAGTTCAAACCGGGAAAGGATGGGAATTAGACATGTTCTCGTGGTTGCCTGGTGGACCATGGGTTAAACGCATGGTGGTTTTCTCCCTTTGTGCGGTAGCAGCTCTGATTTTTGTACCATGTAGGATACCTTGTTTCATGCAGCTCATTCAGCATGGAGTCAGAAGAATGCAAGTCGTAGCTGTGCCCAGTGACCCAGAATTAGCTACAAGGGGACCGAAGATGATGGCTCTGCAAATAGCTCCAAAACCAAAAAGAAGACAAGAAGAAAAGGTCCAATGAACGGTGACTAAAGGTTGTAAAGACAAATAGTGAAATAAACAGAGGAGGGGCTGATAAGAAAATAGGGATAAGAGTGTCTCCACAAACAGGGAAGTTAACGGAAATGGCAGGAGTGAGACAACCAAAAGAAGAGGAGAGTTAATTGAAGCTGCAGGAGTGAGATAACTGAAAACTAGGGGAAATAAGTGAAACTGCAAAAGTTGGACAATTAAAAACGGCAAAAGTTAAACTTTGATGTAATAGGCGGATCGAGAAGTCTGTACCTTCCAAGTACCTCAGCCAATGGGGAAAGGAAGAGGGTTACGTGCGGCCGGGGAATTAGGATAAAAGGGAGGCTGCGTCCTCCGGCAAATGGAGAGACCCCACAGGGATATGCCCCAGGGGACTCTCCCTTTATTCGAATAAAGCCTTTGCAGGACTCCTCTGTCTCCTTTGTGAACATCGACCTCTGGCTATGGGGTTTTCCGCACACGTCCTTTCTATCGCTTGGCTAAGATTTCAGAGTTTAGCATGCTAGTAGTCACTTCCCGAGAATCTGTTGCGGCAACGAATCTCTGCACCTCGAGGGGCAGGACCTTAAGCGAGCGTCCCCACTCAAGGGGAGATCCTGGCCTGCAGCCGCTGCCCTGCAGGAGAGCTCCAGGGGCTCTTGGGCTGTCCGCTATTTCTGGAGTGAGATAACTGACCTAGAGTCATATTCCCACGGGAACCAAGCACCGAGGTCCCCACTCCAGACAGTGTTTTGGCTGCGTTGCCAGCACGTCCCCCCCCGTTGCGTCCCCCCCCAGCAAAGTGCGGGGGCAACTCATCACATCTGCCACCGGTGGTTATGGCTTGAGCAGGAGCCGGGAGGGGCAGAGGGGGAAAGCAGGGGAGAGCACAGCGCCACCCCCCCGTTCCCTGCCGGCAGCCGGGGCCCCTCCCGCTGCCCATCGGGGAGGAGAAGGTTCGGGAGCTGCCCCCGGGCCCGTCGGGGTTTCGCACCGGGCCGGGCCTCCCGCTCCCGCGGCAGCCGAGGCTGAAGTTGGAGCCTCCGGCAGAGGCTCCGGCGGGGCCGCTGCCTTCGCCGGGCGGCGGCCCGTCCCCGCGGCGCCGGCTCTCGCCCTCCCCCCCGGGGGACCCCCCGCTGGCGGGGACCGGTTCCCCCCGCTCCCCCCTCCCGCCCCCAACCTTCGCCGGGGCCGGGGCCGGGGCCGGGGCCGGTCTCCGAGCGGAGCTGCCGGAGCCACCCGCGGCCGGGGCGGCCTCTCCCCCGCGGCAGCCCCGCAGCCCCGAGGGCAGCGCCGCCGCAGAGCGGCCCCGAGCGAGCCCGGCCCTCCCGCCCCGCGGCTCCCGGCGGCGCCCGGCGGGCAGGGGCAGCCGCTCCGCCCGCCCCGGCAGGCGCCGGGCCGCGGTCCGCCGGGGCAGGCGGCGGAGCAGCCCCCGCCGCGGGGCCCGTCCGGCGGCGGAGCCCGGCTGGCGAGCGGGGGCATGGCGGCGCCGGGCCCGGGCTCCCTGCAGCGCCGGCGGCAGAGCTGGCAGGAGGCGCGGCCCCGGCAAGCGGTGCTGGTGCGGAAGCTGCAGGCGAAGGTGAGGAGCGGGGGCGCCTGCCCGGGGGGAGCTGCCCGGGGCCGGGCCGGGCCGCGGTGGCGGGGCCGGGGTGCCCGGGCCGCCCGCGCCGCCCGCAGAGGGGACTCGGCGGCGGAGCCCTCGGGGGGCGAAGGCGCGGCCCCGGCGGGGCCCCACCCGGGAGCCGCCGCGGCCGCCGTCCCCCCCGAGCCGCTGGCCGGGGCCTGGGCGGGCTCGGGGGAAGCGAAGCTTCCCGGTGCCGTAAGGACTCGGGCTGGGATGGGCAGCGCTGTGGCATGTAACCTCCCCAGTTACATGGA
Organism: Numenius arquata; assembly: GCF_964106895.1. Lineage (NCBI taxonomy): Eukaryota > Metazoa > Chordata > Aves > Charadriiformes > Scolopacidae > Numenius > Numenius arquata. The sequence continues at coordinate 17,451,228 of NC_133587.1, read as the reverse complement.
CATGGAATGGCTTCAAGCTCCAACAGGGTAGGTTTAGACTGAACATTAGGAAAGAATTTTTCACAGAAAGAGTGGTCGGGCATTGGAATAGGCTACCCAGGGAGGTGGTTGAGTCACCATCCCTGGATGTGTTTAAGAGCCGTTTAGATGTGGTCTTGGGGGATATGGTATAGGGGAGAACTTTGTAGAGTAGGGTAGATGGTTGGACTCGATGATCCCAAGGGTCTCTTCCAACCTAGACGATTCTATGATTGTATGATTCTATGTGCTGAGCTTGGGCTGCAGAGAGCCCGAGAAAAGCCGGTGCCGGAGGAGCCGGCTCTGTCCCCAGGGGCGCTCGCTCCTCTCCATGGCGAGTCTCCCCCCGGCTCCTGCAGGAGCGGACTCGCTGCCGAGAGCTGGAGCAGCAGCTGGAAGCAGGAGGGGTGAGTGTGCAGGGCGCTAGCTGGAGAGCGATAGCCTTCACTCATAGGAGAGAAGCAGCATTATATTTCTTGATATAAAACAGTGATTTAATGAAGTGATAGTAGATGCGACAGCTTTAAGACCATTTGATTCACACCATTGAAACCTCTGCCCAGGTCTCTGCCACCCTCTTGAATCCTTAACTTTGTGTCCGTGTCCTTGTAGAAGGTAGAGAATCTGTGTGTGGTTGAGGATGGGAGTTCCTCATGGTCTTGTCGTTCTGGTTTTCGGGCCTGCTGCATTAAAAGGCAGAAGATTATGAACAAAGAAAGGTAGCAGAGAGCATGAGTAAAATGGACAACTTGTGCCCAGATCTGTGCCAGACTCGTGAATGCTTATCTTTTGTCTGTGTCCTTGTAGAAGGTAGAGAATCTCTTGCTCCCTGGCTGAGCGTGGCTGTGTGCCATCGTCTGTTCCTCTGCTTTTAGGGGCCTGTGGTTTATGAGAGAGGATAAAAGCAATGGGGCATCCACCGTGCCTCACCACGGAGAACCCCTGTCAAGGTCTCTGCCACCCTCTTGAATCCTTACCTTAGTGTCCGCGTACGTTTAGAAGGTAGAGAATCTCTGGCTGTCTGGCTGCTCACCGGTCTGCTCGGCTCCAGGCTGTGACAGATCACCGCCCGTTCCTCCCCAGCAACCCTTTGTGACATGGCCACCTCCAGCATTCTATCGGTGTGTCAGGGCACAGGCTGTCCAGGGGTGATGGAAGGCCCAGGCCTTGGCTTCCTGGGGAAAATGGCTGTCACGCTTCATCCTTGTTAAAGAGAGCGGGATGGACAAAGCCCGTAACTCAGTCCCATGGGACAACTGTTGCTGAGAGCTCAGGGTCACTGCTGTCTGTGTGGGGACACCCTCTTGACCCGGGAGTGTGGTCTCCTCATGGCCCCTCACCTTTTTGCCTCTCCCCTGTCCCCTGGGCCTCATCCTGGCTTCCAGGGCCAGGGCAGAGCCGGGTGGAGCTCAGCATGAGGGCGCAGTCACAGAAGTCACAGCATCATGGAATCATTTAGGTCGTAAAAAACCCTTAAGATCATCGAGTCCAACCATAGAGCTAACACTGCCCACTCCACCACTAACCCACGTGCCTCAGCACCACGTCTACCCGTCTTTTAAATACCACCAGGGATGATGACTCCACCACTTCCATGGGCAGCCCGTTCCAATGCTCAATAACCCTTTGTGTGAAGAAATAGTTCCTAGTATCCATCCTAAATCTTCCCTGGTGCAACATGGGGCCGTTGCCTCTTGTGCCATTGCCTGTGCCTTGGGAGAAGAGACCGACCCCCCCCCCCGGCTACACCCTCCTTTCAGGGAGTTGTAGAGAGCGAGAAGGTCTCGCCTCAGCCTCCTTTTCTCCAGGCTGAACATCCCCAGCTCCCTCAGCTGCTCCTCACAAGACTCGTGCTCCAGACCCCTCACCAGCTCCATTGCCCTTCTCTGGACACGCTCCAGCCCCTCAACGTCTGTCCTGTCGTGAGGGGCCCAAAACTGGACACAGCCCAGAGGATGAGGATTGAGGATGATGGAGGATGAGGATGAGGAGCCCAGAGGCAGAGGATTCCCTAACTTCTCTGGAGTTAGCATGGAGATGCGAATGCCCATCTTTACCGAGATCTGGGGAACCAGACTCTTCCCTCTAGCTAGAGAAGCTAGAGATTGACGGGGACCGGAGGAATCTTCCCCCACAGAACCTCTGGTTCAAATTAAGCTGGGGAAGATGAAACAGAGGCAGAATGCTCGGTTGATCCAGGAGCTGCCTCTTCAGTTTTAAATACAAAGAGCTATGAATGAGGTTATGACACTGGAAGGAAGAGTTATTGGTGCGAGAGGGAAGCCAGAAACCGGACCTTTCTTTAAACCTTTAACATTCAAGAGTGGAAAGCAAGGGGTGACACATCAGCTTTTGGACTTGCCAGGGGCACCGAAGCCCTTGATTGATCGGGACTTGTTAGAAAATTAGAAGCTGAAAGAAGATTTAAAAACGGTACAGTCAACTCTTGGGATCCCCCTGTCACTCCAGAAATACAAACGGGTTCTGTAATTGTTCGGGGGTGAAGCCCCAAACCGTTGGAGGTGAAAAGCTCTCTAGGTACCTGTCCGTATTCTCCCACGTCCCGTGCCACCCATGACTCTCCAGTCTCGGGACAGATCTCTGGGTGGGAGTCTTAAATAGTTGCTTAACCCTAAACAAGAACTGAAACACATTGAGGAGACCTAGCAATAGGACCAAGCTGGTTTGCATGTCCCAAGAGTATTCAAAATTCTCAAAAACTGGCATAGCTGGACCAAAATAGAAAAGGGAGGTGAAAGAGCTGGGGAAAGGAACACCACCAGCCCCCGCTTCCCCCATAGACTGAGTGTGATTATTAATAAATTCTGAGAGACGGTGTCCGAGGTCACAGCAGGACAGCGGTGCTGCATAAATGGCCCAACGTAACCATCTGAACAGTGATGCTATCATATCATAAGTTGATATCACACAGGACGGCAAAATTATGATGCTGATCCCTCTCCCAGAGGTGATAAACATCATCACGGGGAGTACATAGAGCATGTCAGAATTTACATAACACGGCCGTGGGAACAAACGAAGCAACATTGTGACCAGTACTATTGACTAATATCATAAATGCATATAACACATACATTTTAACACGCTCTGGTCAGATCTGTCGTTCTCTCAACCTTCCGAGTGCCCCACGTTGGGCGCCAAAAAGGACTGTCGTGGTTTGGCCTCAGACGGCAACAAAGAACTACGTGGCAGCCACGCTCTCGGCCCCCCCACGGCCATGAGGGGAGAATTGGAAGGAAAAAAAGGAAACTGGTGGGTTGGCACAAAGGCAGTTTAACAGAACAGCAAAGGGAACAAGACAATGTGCAGAAGATCCCGTTGCCAGAGGTCGAAGTTCACAAAGGAGACAGAGGAGTCCTGCAAAGGCTTTATTCGAATAAAGGGAGAGTCCCCTGGGGCATATCCCTGTGGGGTCTCTCCATTTGCCGGAGGACGCAGCCTCCCTTTTATCCTAATTCCCCGGCCGCACGTAACCCTCTTCCTTTCCCCATTGGCTGAGGTACTTGGAAGGTACAGACTTCTCGATCCGCCTATTACATCAAAGTTTAACTTTTGCCGTTTTTAATTGTCCAACTTTTGCAGTTTCACTTATTTCCCCTAGTTTTCAGTTATCTCACTCCTGCAGCTTCAATTAACTCTCCTCTTCTTTTGGTTGTCTCACTCCTGCCATTTCCGTTAACTTCCCTGTTTGTGGAGACACTCTTATCCCTATTTTCTTATCAGCCCCTCCTCTGTTTATTTCACTATTTGTCTTTACAACCTTTAGTCACCGTTCATTGGACCTTTTCTTCTTGTCTTCTTTTTGGTTTTGGAGCTATTTGCAGAGCCATCATCTTCGGTCCCCTTGTAGCTAATTCTGGGTCACTGGGCACAGCTACGACTTGCATTCTTCTGACTCCATGCTGAATGAGCTGCATGAAACAAGGTATCCTACATGGTACAAAAATCAGAGCTGCTACCGCACAAAGGGAGAAAACCACCATGCGTTTAACCCATGGTCCACCAGGCAACCACGAGAACATGTCTAATTCCCATCCTTTCCCGGTTTGAACTGGCACGTGAGCTAGTTTTCTCATTCCTTTTCTTATCTGTTTTACTACCGCCCCGTGATCATGGATTTGTAAACAAGAGCTGGGTTCCTTTAGTTTTCCACCAACTCCCCCTTCTTCTGCTAGCAAATAATCTAGGACCCTTGGGTGTTGGAAAATTGCATTCCTCATCTGAGCAGATTGGTCTGCAAGAAAGTCAAGAGCCTCAGCGCTCTGGTTAGGTAAAATTGCAAAAACCGGCTTGTAATCTAACTATCCTATTTAAATTATAAATGGGGTCTCTTGCTCCAGAAATCACCTGGTGGGGATTCCGTGCTGCTGGTCCAGAATACCGTATAATTCGTTCAGGTTCATCTGATGTATAATTCATCTTTTCCCCATGATTGGGAACCCCCTTTAGTTAGGGATTTATCAGTTGCTCGTCGTTCTCTTATCAGATCATCCTATCCATTAACCCCTAACTCGTTTCCTTGAACTTGTGGTAATAAGGAAAATAACAGTCTCATATATCCTATAGAACGTATCCCTGAGCGCTTTGGAGGTAACCTTTGGTAGGCGTGTTGCCCACAAATCCAGTAATGGCCCTTCAAAGCCCAAGCCCTGTTAGGGAATGGGCCTTCCCATGTTTCATTATCCTGTGGTATTTCACAGTATAGAGTATCTTTTGATCCCAGGGGTCCTCCTGCTATATCCCGGGGCTGCTGCTTGTGGACGGGGGTTGTTCAGTGACCTCCTGGCTGTTCCTCCCTTCCCAAGGTGTGAGGATCTGGCCAAAGGGAACGTCCTCTTGCGGGGGCACCTCGAGAAAGCGAGTGAGGTGACTTCAGCCCTTAAAGGAGATGTCGGAAAACTGAGGGCGGATTGGATGGGGGCGCAGGAGGAGCTGGAAGCGAAGGAGAGAGAATGGCATCGGGAACGTGTGTGGAATAATTCCTAAAATAAAAATTTTATTAAAAATATAGCATTGTTCACACATTAAGGAAAGGTGTAAAATGGAAGCGTTTCCAGGGTAGAATACAGCAGATACGGGAACGAGGTGATCCTATGGAACTGATAAGCTGCATATTTGCTACCCTGAGCCAACAGTCTGTCAGATTTTGACAAAATGCTGTCCTTTGTGCGAACTTTGCTCATTATAATGTCATTATAATACCAAAACACACCTCCAGCCCGAAGGCTACCCGCCTCCAAGGTGCAACCACTCGTCCTTGAGTCTGCGCCCTGAATTTTTCGTAAACTATACCTTTAAAAGCGAGGCGAGAGAATTTTACACCAAGCCTAATAAAGGTATTTATGACTAGAGTCACTCAAACTCCACCTTGAAGGTAAAACATAGTATAAAACTAGCCCAAGAAAGGGGGGATGCTAGGGAAGACCCCATCGTGAAGAGGTCAGGGAGGACCCCGTCACGGACTGCCTTTGACTTGCGGGACCAGTCGAGGGGCTGAGCCTTTCTTCCCCCCCATAGGGAGGCCTTTGGGTAAGACTTAGACTATACCGAGTGCTTCCTCGGGAAACTTAGAAATCTCTCTAGAGGGTTATTTTTGTTACATTTATAGCCAGGCTGTATTGTTTGGAACTTTGTCGCACGCTTTGTACCATGAACAAACCATATTTTACTTGCACGTGCTTTGCAGACAGTGTATTTGTCACCGTCAAACCATAAGAACCTTTGTATCTGTTGCTGAAATAAACTGCACTGCTTAAGTAGCTAGCCGTTTCGGTTTCCCATTGAACGCCACCAAACATTAGAGTGCGGCCGTGCTAGTTCATGAGCACGACTAGACTGAAGGTGCAGTCCACTATGACTGTATCTGGACTCGTGACAGTTAAATATATTAAACACGACTGGACTGATAGTGGTGAATTGGGCATCCCTCAGGATTTAAACCTAGCCGCACCTAGCCTCCCACCTTGGTAAGGAGTGTTAGAACGCAAGGAGGTTTATTTTCTGCCAAAACTATTTTGCCTATTAACGCAACAGACGTGAGGTGAGGAGGGGCTGCGGGAATGTCAGAGGTGATGCCAGTGTGGCACGAGAATGTGTTTTATTTTTGGCCCAGAGACCTCCCTGTGAGAAGGTTGTGGCGGTTTTGGGGATGTGTTGGTGTTGAGGATGTGTTGGTGCTGGGGATGTGCTGGTGTTGAGGATGTACTGGTGTTGAGGGTGTGTTGGCGTTGAGGGTGTGTTGGTGTTGAGGATGTGCTGGGGATGTGCTGGTGTTGAGGATGTGCTGGTGTTGGGGATGTGTTGGTGCTGGGGATGTGCTGGTGTTGGGGATGTGCTGGTGTTGGGGATGTGTTGGTGCTGAGGAGCAGACAGGGCTGGGAGATGGAGGGGTGGTGGTGATGGAAGCAAATGGTGGTGATGGAAGAGGCCCCCCTGCTGTGGCCGTGCTGCTCGGTCCTAAATGCCAGTGCTGCTGCTGCTGGTAGTTCTCTCTGGTAGTTGTTCAATCTCCGTCTGGAGCCGTGAGAGCAGAGAGGTCTGTGTGTTTTCAGACTGCGAGCAGCCAAGGGAAGACCAAGAGGGGCCTCCCTCACCGACAGCAAATGTGAGAGTGGCCTTGGAGGGGCTTGTCTTTGTCGTCCTCCCCCAAGACACCTGTGTGTGAGACACCTCTGCAAGGGGAGATGCTGAATGAGGGTCACTTGCTTTGCTGATGTCCCCTCCTGCAGGACAAGGGTGGGTGTTCCCTCCTGTGCAGTCGGGTGGCAGCTCTGCTGAGGCTGCTCCTGTGGTGGCTCTTCAGTCCCCAGTGCCCTGTTGGAGTAGTTCTTGAAGGAGACCTGGCCATGGTGGTGTGACCCTCTCCCAGCTGAAAGACTTGTGCAGTGACGGCGAAGGCTGAGCTGGCATTTCTTTTTCTCTTTGCATCTGTAGCTTTATGACAAGTTCAGAAGGGGTGAACGTGGCCGTCTGCTCGGCCTGTGGCGTCAGGTGGACACCTTCTGCCGCCGTTTCCTGGAAATGAAGACTGCCACGCACCGGTGAGTAGAAGCTGAGGCCAGATGTCTGCAGAAAAAATGTGGCTTCCCTTCAGACCTCTCTGGGGTTCCTTTCTCTCTGCAAACAGAAGTAGCACAGCCTCCGGTGTCAGGAGGCAATTTCAAAGTCTGGGTTACCGTCAGCCATTGATCTTATTGGATTATAAGCCTTCCTTAATGCCGCGAGTGTGCCTGACCTACTGTTTAATTCTCCTCCTCTGTGATTTGTTGGTACAACATTTTCGGTTTATTCTCACACCACCTTCCTGAAATGTTTGTTCTGTAGATATTGTCGTCAGCCTCTGAGCAGCCACTTGCCGGGGTGTTCCTTGCAAGCCTGAGTGCAGAAGGCCTTGGGGGCAAGAAGGGCCATTTTGCAGCATGAAGCATCTTAACCTGAATCATCCTGTGATCCTGTGATTATTGGATGGGAAATTCATAGCCGTCTCCCCAAAGAGCTTGCAGGCTCTTTGATCCATTCCCCGCTGAAGGCAAAAGTGATTGTGGGAATAGTCATCTGGACTTTCAACGTCTGTCTGACCCCCAGAAGAACTTTGGCCAGGCTGGTATCCAGCGTAGGAAAGAGGAGAGAGAGAACCAGGAGGCAGGAAGCTGTTAATTTGTGAGCACCTGAATGTTTTGGAAAGGTTCTGTGATTTCTGGAAGCTTGTTTTACTTTCTCAGTGCTGAATGTTTCCCCTCCATCAAGGACAAAGAGTGATGCAGGTCTGGTCAGGAAATGCCAGCGTTCTTGAGGTGTAAATAGAAAGGGGTTGGAAATCATCCCAACTGCCGTTTCTGGGACATAGGATGTGCTCTTGGGTTTGGAAACGAGAATGTTTTTATGTTCAAACCTTGTTTGTCTCTCCCCTTCTCAGAGACTGAAGGACTCGGAGGCACTTGGAGAAAAACATTCCTCATTACAGCGTGAGTTGGTGGTCGTGAGGGAGACACTGGAGCAATCGCACCTTCAGAGGGATCTGCTGAAGCAAAAGAGAGATGAGCTTACCATGGCCCTGGCGAAGGTATGGTCACCTTGTGATAGCAAGGCCACCACAGATGCTGTTTCTGGCAGCAGCAGACAGGGACAATCATAGACGCATAGAATCATGGAGGTTGGGAGGGACCTTTCGAGTCCTCGAGTCCAACCGCTACCCTCACACCGCGAAATCCTCCACTGACCCCTGTCCCTCAGCTCCACCTCTGCCCGTCTTTTCACTACCGTGTTGCTCCTCTTCTGTTCTCCCACTGTTGTTTAAGTACAATGTTGGTCTCCTTCTTGGGAAATGGTGGTGAGAGCAGGCAGGTCTTTGGGGCAGTCTGTCCTCACGTGCTGATTGGGAGCGCTGAACTGGGAGTATGTCAGAGACACGCAGGGGATGGGGAGTTGCTGCTCTCTTCTTGACTGTAAACCTGACTGTATTTTATTTCCTCTGTGCTTCCGTGGCGGTGGCTGGAGCAAGAGAATGGAGCTCTGTCGGGTAAAGTGGAGGAGATGGAGAGAGCAAAGGTCTCTGCCCAGGAGAAGCCGCGCTTGTGTAGAAGAACAGATGGAGAGCTCTGCGCAGAGAAAGCCCCCCTGGAGCAGCTGCTGAAGGAAGCAGAGGAGCAAGAAGAGGGGCTGCGGGCAGCGCTGAGGATCCGGGCAGAGGAGAAGGAAGAAAGCCAAGAGAAACTCATCCAGGTGGGACCAAAATGCTGGTGCTTCTGGGTGGGCGTTTGGCTGCTTGTCTGGGTGAAGCTGTGCCTGTGTTGGCCTCCTTTTTGGCATATTTACTTTGGAGGGCCAGAGAGTGGTGTCATCAGAACCAGGGGCTTGTTGTCCTCCTGGAAGATACAGCCTCCATTGTCCATCCATTGTTTTTCTTGCTGGCACAGAGGGTGTGGGCGCAGCTCCCCGTGTGCCAGGGATCAGAGAGCAGCAATTTCAGATGCGGTTATTGCCATCACATTGGGCTGGGCTCTCTGTGCTCTGCCAGGTGACAAGGGAAGCCCGGCCATTCCCTCCGAGGGGCCCACGTTGCTATTTGAAATGGCAGAAACGGGCTTTCTGTGTACGAGAACCTGGAATCCAGCCTGTTTGAGGCTCAGCAGCACTTATCTCAGGGAAGGTGGTAGAAAACCAGCCCGGTGGTTCTGACTGTACTGACCTTAAACCCTTTGAATTTCAGCGTAGGAGGGATCTTAACACGCCTTCGCTTAGAAGCAGAAGCCCCTCCAGACAAACAAGGTCTGAATGTAAAAACATTCTCGTTTCCAAACCCAAGAGCACATCCTATGTCCCAGAAAGGGCAGTTGGGATGATTTCCACAAAGCAGCACAAAGAAGAGGAGCATTCAACAGTAGGTCAGGCACACTCACGGCATTAAGGAAGGCTTATAATGCAATAAGATAAATGGCTGAGACGTTTGCTGTGGGTGAGGGAGGCCCCTCTTGGTCTTCCCTTGGCTGCTCGCAATCTGAAAACACACAGACCTCTCTGCTCTCACGGCTCCAGGTGGAGATTGAAGAACTACCAGAGAGACGAGCGCTCCTGTGTCACTGCCCGACAGCGCCCAGCAGCAGCAGCACTGGCCTTTAGGACCGAGCAGCACGGCCACAGCAGGGGGGCCTCTTCCATCACCACCATTTGCTGACACCCCTCCTGACCCATTTGCTGACACTGGGTGCTGACACCCAGTCCCGTCTTCTGCTCCTCAACACCAGCACATCCTCATCAGAGCCACAACCTTCTCACAGCGAGGTGTCTGGGCCAGAAATAAAACGCATTCTCAGGCCACGCTGGCATCACCTCGGACATTCCCGCAGCCCCTCTTCACCTCACGTTCCCGGTGCCATTCTCTCTCCTTCGCTTCCAGCTCCTCCTGCGCCCTCATCCAATCCGCCCTCAGTTTTCCAACATCTCCTTTAAGGGCTGAAGTCACCTCACTCGCTTTCTCGAGGTGCTCCCGCAGGAGAGCATTCCCTTTGGCCAGATCCTCACACCTTGGGAAGGGAGGAACAGCCAGGAGGTCACTGAACAACCCCCGTCCACAAGCAGCAGCCCCGGGATTTCCCGGCTCCCCCAACACTGACGTTGGTGTCAAACTGAGAGGCAGGAGAAGCGCTTTCTCGCATGAACTGAGATCTCTCAGGGCTGGCAAACTCATGTGCTTCTCCTTTAGCCTTCCGTGTCCTTCTACGGCTTTGCTTTCCCTTCCTCTTCAACTCGGACCATGCCCACAGGTAACGGCTGCCTCCCCTTTGTGCTGCCTCATCACTGGATGCATCCCCTTTCTCTGGCCTTGTCCCCACTCCCTCACCTACTGCTCCAGGGCATGACTTAGGCTGGGAAGGGACCCTTGGAGCTCAGCCGGAGGAACCCCCTGCTCAAAACAGAGCCATGCAGCACACACCCCTATTACTGCCCCACACAACAGGTTGTGGACCTTTCTCCTTCCAAAAGGGCTTGCCCCACCGCTTCCCTTGGGGCCACTGGGGAGCACTGACAGCTTTTCCCTGCCTTCCAGGAGCAGCCAGGACACCCACTAGGAGGGAACGCTTCTTCCTTCTGCCTTTGCTGCTCCTCTTCCACCTGAGGCAGGGCTTTCTCCAGGCTGTGGTCTTCTGTGGCTTCCCGCCTGCCTGGGGAGGGATCCCTGAAGAAGAAAGGGAATGTTTAGTCCACTTCTTGTGTTCCCTTCACTGCTGTTCGCATCCATCGCTTTCCCCTCCCTTCCTTGGGCATCTCAGGAGCTGAGATGCCTCAGCTGAGGTGAGGCATCTCAGGTGGCTTCTTCCAGGCATAACAGTCTGGTCACTACAGAGAGGAAGGGAGGGGAAGCTGTCGCTCACCGCCAGCAGCTCTCCTCAGTCTCCCACTCTTGCACTCTCACAGCTGGGTATCCTCAGCTCATGACGGCCAGTGCTCGCTGCCACTCGAACCCTGGGAATGGTGCGGGACATCAGGTGCAGGAGCCCAGGAGTTGCAGGGGTTCAGCCGGTGACAGGGAATGGGCACCTACAAGGACAGAGTCAGAAAGCCCTGATGAAAGCCCAAGGGCAGGAAGAGGCAGGACTTGCTTCCCCTTTCTGTGGGAAACACCCTTGACAGGGAGCTGTTTCTAGCCCAGAAGAGAGAGCTGTTGCGGGCATGGAGCAGGGGATGGCTCTGGCACCTTCTCCCCGTGGGAAGTGCCCTCAGAGACTGTGCGTGTGGGGAGATGCACGGTGGCCCTGTGCCACGCAGCAGGGCTCCATCGGGAGCCCCTGGGGAGCTGCCATGGAGTTCTTTCCCGACCCTGCGCAGCACCATCCCTCGCCCTCCCTTGCCAGCGGACTTGCACTGCCTTGGAGCAGTTCTCAGAGTTGGGAAAGATGGGCAGCAGCAGAGCCTGGGACACACCTGGGCTTCTGCACCTTCTGGACCTTGCCGCTTTGTTGCAGTGCCCGTCTTTTCTCTCTCTTCCTTCCTGTCTCTTCTCTTCCCTCTCCCCTGAGCAGGCCTCTTCTCTCTTTCTTTTTCTTGGGTTTTCAGTTTCCTGGAGGGAGCCTGCAAACCTTTCCATCCCACAGCGTGGTTAGATAGCTCTAGCCGGGATCAGCTGGGTGAACCAGTTCTTGATTGAACCCAAGCTGACTCCTTTTACCTTCTTTCCTCTGAAAGGCTCCTTCTTTGTTCTTGGGCGCATCCCAGGGAGTCTTGCGTGGTCTCTGGGGCGGTTGGAGGCAAAGCGGCGGGTGCCTAAACCAGAAATGTTGGAGTTAGCAGGTGACAAGGGACGTCCTGGAGGAGTAAGCCACTGCTGGGCGAATTGCTCGCTAGAGAAGATCCCTGGTCTGGTTTGCATTAGCCCTTTCTCCCAGGGGCCTCCCGGGGGAACACAGTGTTCACAGCGGGGTGTGACACAGTTCATTTGGGGGGCCGTTCAGCAGGGAGCCTGCGGTCCCCCTCCAGGCAAGAAGAGCCTTGCCCGCTTCATTCTGCTGCAGTTTCTTCACCCTCCTGAGACAGAGCTCTGCGCGTGTCCCTTTGGTGCAACAGCACCTTCTGTGGTGGCTTTGCTTCTGGAAGCTGTCCTTCTGTAGGTCTTTTGTAGGCCTGTCCTTTGGCTGAGGACGTGCCTAACGCATTGGAGAAAGACCCCTTCCAGTTTTACTTACAAGGCACCATTCCAAGGGGGATGAACAAGCCCCACCCAAAGGCACAAGAGCTGAAATACCAGGAAGAGGCAGAGCAGCTACTTGGACTCCTCAGGAACTCCTCCTCCAGGAGACGCCTTGTCCCAGAGTTTGTGGACCTGCCCTACCTCTGCCGTTGGCGATCCTTCCACCGTATCTACCCCTGCTGCTTTCTGGAGGACGAGCAGAGAGGGTGGTGCATCCAGGAAGGCTTTTGCTTCGTGCTCCACGTCTGCCTCGCCTGCGTGGTCCCGTTGCTCTTCCAAAGGCAGCTCTGGGAAGCAAAAGCACATGCAGCAAAGTGACTTGTTGGAAGTGGACAACAGCTAAAGCCAAAGCCACCCAAAGCCCTAGACCAGCTTTCCGCTCAGGCTGTGACAACGCTCAGTCCCTCCTCCTACCTGTGGCTGTGTGCGTGGGTGCTGGCGACTCCTCAGCTGAAGGACTGGAAGGGCCGGCCATCTCTTCCCCAAAGATTTCACAGGGCTTTTCCATGGGGAACTCCACCAGCACCTTCAGCTGCACACATCACAGCCTCGGTTGCAGGGCAGGTGGCTGAAAAGGTGGCAAGCAGCCTTTCCCACTCCTCACCCTTGCCTCCACGCAGAAGGCTGTGGCTGTGGGGCTGCTCTTCCAGGCAGCCACCCCCCCCCCAGCCCAGCCCTCCCCACCAGCATTTGCTCAATAGAGAGGAAGGAGGCAGCCAGGCACCTCTCAACCGCCAAGCTCTGCTGGGCCGGGAAGGCTGCAGCCGGCTGCTCCATCCAGCGTACCTTCCCAGTGCCCTCCAGCGGGACCTCCAGTGGGAGCAGGTCCTCCTTGGGTGGGCTCAGCAGGTTTGGCCCAAGGCAGATGGCCAGGTTGCTGCAGCTCATCCTGCTGGTGCAGGCGTTGTGGCCGATGTGCTGCAGGACGGGGAGTAGCCGCTTCAGGAGGAGGACATGTGCTGCTGGCAAGTTCTCGGCCACCCTGAGGGAACAGGAGCACAAGGTGAAGAAAGCAGACGTTGCCCACAGCCATGGCCAAAGCTTGCCCAAGGCAGGCGGGAGGCAGCGGCTGTGTTGCGCAGCTTTCCAGGTGCTCTCAGCCAGCGCTCAGGGCTCCTGCTCAACAGGCAGGCTGCTGCCCACACTTACGCTTTCAGCTCTCCCGCGTCGGCCTGCTTGCTCCTCCTCTCCATGGCTGGCATCCAGTCCTCATAGAGGTCGATGACGAGGAGCTTGGTGGGGATGCTTTGGAGGAAGCTGTGCAATGCCAAGGGCTGACCCTTTCTCCTGGCTTTTTGATTGTGTTTTTAGCGGTTCTTTATTGTATTTGATTGGTTTTTGTATTGTTTCTTGGCCAGTCTTGGCCAAACTTCTTTCTCTCGGAAGGGAACTCTTCTGATTCTCCAAAGGAAGAGCTGTCTCTGCATCTGGAATGTTTCTGGCATCTGCTGTCTTTGATGATCTGTTGCTGTTCTCTGCGCAGGGCCAGGGTGGGTCTGGCTTTTTTCCCCCACCCATGCGTTAGCTGAGGCGAGGTCTGGCTGAGGACAGCCCCCTGCCACTGGCTTTCTCATCCTCAGCCTGAAACAATGCCAACTCCAGGCCCCAATAACCTGGGTGGCGCTCCAGGGGAGTCCAACAGGCTGTGGCGATCTGCAGTGGTTTCCGGCGGTCTCCGGCGGTCTCTGGTGTTCTGCGATGGTCTCCGGTGTTCTCCGACGGTCTCCAGCGGTGTCCGGCGGTCTCCGATGGTCCCCAGCATTCTCTTGCGGTGTCCGGTGGTCTCCATTGATGAGACCGCCGGACACCGCTGGAGACCATCGGAGGCCACCGGTGGCTGGCAGTCTGCGGTGGTCTTCGATGGACTCTGGCGGTTTCCAGCGGACTCCGACGGTCTCCAGTGTGAGACCACCGGAGGCCGCAGGACACCGCCAGTGTCTGATCCTCTCCGGTGGTCTCCCATGGTGTCCTGTGGTCTCCGCCGGTCTCTGGTGGTCTCCGACGCTCTCCAGCAGTCTCAGCCGTCTCCAAGGGACTCCTCCTGGTCCTATGGGGCTGCCGGCCCGAAGATGGCAGCCCCTCTCCTCGCCTCTTCCCCGCGGCTCTGAAAGAGAAATCACAGAATCGTTTACGTTGGAAAAGAAATGGAAGCTCATGGAGTCTAGCTGTTAGCCTGGCACCGCCAAGTCCGCAGCTCAACCACGTTCCTAAGGCCCACATCTACAGGTCTTTGAAATCCCTCCCGGGAGGGTGCCTCAAGCCCTTCCCTGGGCAGCCTGTTCCAATGCTTGTCAAGCCCTTCAGGGAAGAACTCTTTCCCAGTCTCCCCTCTCAACCTCCCCTGGCGCAACTTGAGGCCGTTTCCCCTTGTCCTGTCCCTCGTGCCTTGGGAGAAGAGAGCGACAGCCCCCTGGCTCCAGCCTCCTCTCGGGGAGTTGTCGGGAGCGGTAAGGTCTGGTGCTGGTGCTGTGGGGCTGCCGGGCAGAAGAGGGCAGCCCCTCTCCTCTCCTCTCCTCTTGCCCAGGCCTGAGGGCAGAGGAGATAGCCCCCCTTGCTGAGGGGCGGGGGTGTGGGGAGGGAAAGCAGGGCTCCTCGGCGGCTTGACAGCCGGCTGATGTTCCTGCTGAGCCTGCCGCATGGCGGTGTGGATGGCCCACTTACGGTTAGCGTCGGCCGCGGGGCCGGCGCCGCTTGCTGGACCGTGGCTTTGCGGAGGGTCCCTTTGAGCCGGCGGGGGTCCTGCGGCGCTTTGGGCCCGCTGCTGCTGGAGGCAGCCTGGCCACGGTGGAGGTGTGCCCCGTCAGGCCTGCGGGAGAGGGATCCACCTCCATTGGCTCCTCTGCCGGTGGGTCGACCTCCATGGGCTCTCCCTCGTCCCTCTTGGCGGGTGGGTCGACCTCCATGGGCTCTTCCTTCTCCCTCTTCAGGGGTGGGTCGACCTCCATGGGCTCAACTCCTTGGCCATCGCTGCTGCTGCCGCTGCTGCTGGCCGCAGCCCACTTGCGTTTCTCTCGGTGCTTGGGCATCCTCCGGGCTTCCGAGGAGCCCCTTCTGGCTGGGCCCACTCAATGTGGGCGCTCGTCCCACCCAATGTGGGCACTGGCCTCCCTTTGCCGCCTCCTCCTCTACCAAGCAGGCTTGGTGCAGGAATCTCTGGCTGCTGAGCGAGCTGTGGGTCAGCCACAGGGGTGCCAGTTGGCCAACGGCCGGCCGGTGACGTCACCAACGGACCTTTCTGTGTCTGGGAGGGTGGCCCATGAGGCCCTGCAGGCCCCATGCCGGGCGGCCCTTTGGCTTGCCAGAGAGCAAGGCAGCCCCTGGGGCAGCGGGACTGCCCTCCAGCTCCCCTCCTGTGCCCAGAGGATGCCCAGAAGCTCTGAAGTGGCGGCATCAGACCAGCTGGCGTGTCCCCTCGGAGTTCTGCCTGCGTCCTCTGGCTTTGCTCTGCCTCTTCCTGAGCGCTTGTGCCTCAGGTTTTTCTGCCATTTGCACTCTGTCCCTTTGCAAAAGGGCAGAGCGTGGTTGTGGAATTGCAGTCCAGGTCTAGAGGTGTGGCCTGGAAAGCCCAGTGCCTTTTTTCCCCCATTGCAGTGTCCAGAAGTTGCTGCTTGAAAGCTGAAATCCTCTTCTTCATCGGCCGTAAAGCGTTCCTTCTTCACCAGTCACACCTGGAGACAGAAACATCACCCGTTTCTCCAGGTGATTCCCAAAGCTTGCGCTGGGGAAAGTGTTTGGGTGGAAACTGCACTGAAAAACCTTTCACTCTCGCTCAGACAAATGTAGAGAAATTCCCCTTGAATACCTTTCAGATGACAGCGATTCTACTTCCTTGAAGCTGAAAAACTAGGAAGGTTTTTCCTGATTGGTACGAGTGTAACTGGGTCCCAATTTCCCCCAATAATGATGGATACAAGCTTTAGATTGGTGTGGGAGGAAGCACTTGTTTCTAGATGCCTCTGCTTAATGGCAAACTGGTTTTGCAACCCTTAACATCATGCAAACATTAAACTGGCTGCAAAAAAATTGGAGCTGGAGCTGTCTCTTTCCTTCCAGTATCTTCATGGGGTCACCTGTTAATGTGCCTGTAGCATTTTAAAGGCGAAACTGCCAGGCAAATGCTCCTTTTCAGATGTTTTCCTGCAACGGGAAGTGGTAGCCCCTCCACAGGTCAAGGTGTGACATGCTCACTTTTGAACTCCCTATCTCAATCCCTCTTCCCCTCAGCATCATTACCGAGAGTGTTATTTCCTCAGTTGGTGTCCGTCTGGAGAAGAAAAGTGTCCTTTTTGAGCGCAGGCCCATGACACGAAGATGCTGAACGTTTGTGCCTAGGGATTTAGTTTGTTCGTGAACAAAGGGAGAGGATTGCTGTGTCTGTTGCTCTGCGTGTCTTTATTGCTTATGTCCTTATCACTTGCTGCTAGTCGTGCTCACAAAACAAGCAAAAAGGGCAATTGAGGGTTGTTTAATTTGTGCTAAGGTCAATTTACAAGGGAAGGTGCTAGAGGAGGGCGACCTTGGGCCCATTCCAACGATGTCAGGTGGATTTTACTGAAATGCCCTGAACAGGAAGATTTCTTCCTTTCCCTGAACAGGATCTTTTGGTAATAGTATGCCAGCTAACCGGGTGGCCAGAAGCATTTCCAGTTGCTTCAGCAACTACGGGATCAGTTATTAAAGTGCTTTTAGGACAAATAATTCCTAGATAGGGAGTAATAGAGGCAATAGACTCACAGAGAGGAACACATTTTACTGGAAAATTTCTTCAAGGGGTTGTGGTGGCCTTAGGAATACAATGAGATTTCCGTACTCTGTGGAAGCCCCGGAGTTCAGGGAAAGTAGAGAAGATGAATGGGGGAATTAAGCAGCATCTTTTGAAATTATTTTTGGAAACCAAAATGCCATGGATATGTCTTCTACCATTAGCTTTAGCTAGCATAGGGGCCAAACCCAGAGGAGATACTCAACTATCCCCCTTTGAATGAATGTTTGGAATCCCTTACCCTGCTAACTCTCGACCTAGTGGGGAGGTAGAAATAAGTGACGTCTACTTGAAACAATAGGTGGCCGGGATACTGTCTCTTGTGAAATCTCTTTGACAGGAAGCTCAGCTGGCACAGACCCTGCCTTTGGACTTTGCTGTCTAGAGCATCCAACGGGGAGGTTGGGTCCTAATTAAAGAATGGAAAGAAGCACCACTGATGGCAAAGTGGCAGAGACCGTACCAAGCGTTATTAACCGTGGAAACAGCAGTTAAGACGGCCAAACACGGGTGGACTCGTCATATTCGAACACGGGTGGACTCGTCATATTCGAGTCAAGACGTCCAAGGCCCTGGAAAACTGGACTTGGGAGCTAAAGGAAGAGGAGGGGAAACTGCAGCTAGCCTTCCGTAGAAAAAGACTCCATTAGTAGTATTTGATAAGTTAAAAATCAAGGGCAAGGCTGGATTGACCTCTGTCAATTGCCACAATAAGAAATTCTAAACTCCGTTACTGGCTGCAACCCAGTAGGCGTTGAGCAGTGGAAGCACATGCCATACCAGACCTTGATTTGAAAAAGTGAAAAATGGAAGTTTAGGGTGGGAGACTAGAACTAACTCTTACAAGGAGTGGGTCAGACTGGTAGCCATCAGGTAGACCTCGGGAGGAGTTCCGTGTGTTTACCCAAAGGATCTACGGTATAGATCCATAAGGAAAAGAGGCCCCTTATTTAACTTCCAGCAACTGGTGAGCAGACACTAACTGAATTGTTTCCGTATATTCACTTGCCACATCAAGTGTAGAAAGATGATAAGCTCAAGATGAAATTTTTAGTAATGATCATGTTTCTATACTATTGGCAAAATCGAAGTCTGGGATGGGAAAACCGATTTTTGACTCTAGGGGACGAGGTAGCCAAAGCTTTTAACCTCAGTAATTGCTGGGTCCGTGGAGGTCCAGGAGGAGCTGAAGATTGGCTGTGGGTAGCCCAGCCTGTCCAGCCTAAATAGTTGGTGAGTGACTTAAGTAGAGTGCATAATGGAACTGGGTTCTGGAAGGAAGACGGAGGTACATGGAAAATACAGTACCCAGGAAAAGGAAATTACTGTCTGAACAGAACCAAGCTGGGAGGGAAAAATGTAGGTAAAAGCGAATGTGAGTGGACATTGTCACCAGGAAAGGGTTGTTACGATCCATATTGTAGACCTTATAATTGCTTTAGGTACCGAGGAAGATGGAACCAAACGCATGTTAAGCTTATAGGTGGCACCTGGGTAAAGTGCTCTTTCAAAGAACCTTGGCAGAGTGGATGCAAAGCAGTTGCGAGAGAAATTACGCAAAAAGGGGGATTTAGAGATTCTTTATTCCTGGCTTGTCAGTGGGACAATACCATTAACAAGAATCATGTAATAAGGGTTTATCAATGGGGCTGGCAAAACTCAAGTGGAACTAGGACCTATTTTAGAAAATTTTGGTCGGCTACAAATTGAACTAAGAATGGTAGGGGATGTAACTGTAAAGGGCATGCAGATGCGGGAGCCTTTGAATGTGATTATTGTGATTCCTATGGCGATTTCAGTATAGCAGGAGGACCCCTGGGATCAAAAGATACTCTATACTGTGAAATACCACAGGATAATGAAACATGGGAAGGCCCATTCGCTAACGGGGCTTGGGCTTTGAAGGGCCATTACTGGATTTTACTATTACTGGATATTACTATTACTGGATATTACTATGTTTTACCTGCAAGGTGGAGTTTGAGTGACTCTAGTCATAAATACCTTTATCAGGCTTGGTGTAAAATTCTCTCGCCTCGCTTTTAAAGGTATAGTTTACGAAAAATTCAGGGCGCAGACTCAAGGACGAGTGGTTGCACCTTGGAGGCGGGTAGCCTTTGGGCTGGAGGTGTGTTTTGGTATTATCATGACATTATAATGAGCAAAGTTCGCACAAAGGACAGCATTTTGTCAAAATCTGACAGACTGTTGGCTCAGGGTAGCAAATATGCAGCTTATCACTTCCATAGGATCACCTCGTTCCCGTATCTGCTGTATTCTACCCTGGAAACGCTTCCATTTTATACCTTTCCTTAATGTGTGAACAATGCTATATTTTTAATAAAATTTTTACTTTAGGAATTATTCCACACACCTTCCCGGTGCCATTCTCTCTCCTTCGCTTCCAGCTCCTCCTGCGCCCCCATCCAATCCGCCCTCAGTTTTCCAACATATCCTTTAAGGGCTGAAGTCACCTCACTCGCTTTCTCGAGGTGCCCCCGCAAGAGGACGTTCCCTTTGGCCAGATCCTCACACCTTGGGAAGGGAGGAACAGCCAGGAGGTCACTGAACAACCCCCGCCCACAAGCAGCAGCCCCGGGATATAGCAGGAGGACCCCTGGGATCAAAAGATACTCTATACTGTGAAATACCACAGGATAATGAAACATGGGAAGGCCCATTCCCTAACGGGGCTTGGGCTTTGAAGGGCCATTACTGGATTTGTGGGCAACACGCCTACCAAAGGTTACCTCCAAAGCGCTCAGGGATACGTTCTATAGGATATATGAGACCGTTATTTTCCTTATTACCACAAGGTCAAGGAAACGAGTTAGGGGTTAATGGATAGGATGATCTGATAAGAGAACGACGAGCAACTGATAAATCCCTAACTAAAGGGGGTTCCCAATCATGGGGAAAAGATGAATTATACATCAGATGAACCTGAACGAATTATACGGTATTCTGGACCAGCAGCACGGAATCCCCACCAGGTGATTTCTGGAGCAAGAGACCCCATTTATAATTTAAATAGGATAGTTAGATTACAAGCCGGTTTTTGCAATTTTACCTAACCAGAGCGCTGAGGCTCTTGACTTTCTTGCAGACCAATCTGCTCAGATGAGGAATGCAATTTTCCAACACCCAAGGGTCCTAGATTATTTGCTAGCAGAAGAAGGGGGAGTTGGTGGAAAACTAAAGGAACCCAGCTCTTGTTCAAACCGGGAAAGGATGGGAATTAGACATGTTCTCGTGGTTGCCTGGTGGACCATGGGTTAAACGCATGGTGGTTTTCTCCCTTTGTGCGGTAGCAGCTCTGATTTTTGTACCATGTAGGATACCTTGTTTCATGCAGCTCATTCAGCATGGAGTCAGAAGAATGCAAGTCGTAGCTGTGCCCAGTGACCCAGAATTAGCTACAAGGGGACCGAAGATGATGGCTCTGCAAATAGCTCCAAAACCAAAAAGAAGACAAGAAGAAAAGGTCCAATGAACGGTGACTAAAGGTTGTAAAGACAAATAGTGAAATAAACAGAGGAGGGGCTGATAAGAAAATAGGGATAAGAGTGTCTCCACAAACAGGGAAGTTAACGGAAATGGCAGGAGTGAGACAACCAAAAGAAGAGGAGAGTTAATTGAAGCTGCAGGAGTGAGGTAACTGAAAACTAGGGGAAATAAGGGAAACTGCAAAAGTTGGACAATTAAAAACGGCAAAAGTTAAACTTTGATGTAATAGGCGGATCGAGAAGTCTGTACCTTCCAAGTACCTCAGCCAATGGGGAAAGGAAGAGGGTTACGTGCGGCCGGGGAATTAGGATAAAAGGGAGGCTGCGTCCTCCGGCAAATGGAGAGACCCCACAGGGATATGCCCCAGGGGACTCTCCCTTTATTCGAATAAAGCCTTTGCAGGACTCCTCTGTCTCCTTTGTGAACATCGACCTCTGGCAACGGGATCTTCTGCACATTGTCTTGTTCCCTTTGCTGTTCTGTTAAACTGCCTTTGTGCCAACCCACCAGTTTCCTTTTTTTCCTTCCAATTCTCCCCTCATGGCCGTGGGGGGGCCGAGAACGTGGCTGCCACGTGGTTCTTTGTTGCCGTCTGAGGCCAAACCACGACAGTCCTTTTTGGCGCCCAACGTGGGGCACTCGGAAGGTTGAGAGAACGACAGATCTGACCAGAGCGTGTTAAAATGTATGTGTTATATGCATTTATGATATTAGTCAATAGTACTGGTCACAATGTTGCTTTGTTTGTTCCCACGGCCGTGTTATGTAAATTCTGACATGCTCTATGTACTCCCCGTGATGATGTTTATCACCTCTGGGAGAGGGATCAGCATCATAATTTTGCCGTCCTGTGTGATATCAACTTATGATATGATAGCATCACTGTTCAGATGGTTACGTTGGGCCATTTATGCAGCACCGCTGTCCTGCTGTGACCTCGGACACCGTCTCTCAGAATTTATTAATAATCACACTCAGTCTATGGGGGAAGCGGGGGCTGGTGGTGTTCCTTTCCCCAGCTCTTTCACCTCCCTTTTCTATTTTGGTCCAGCTATGCCAGTTTTTGAGAATTTTGAATACTCTTGGGACATGCAAACCAGCTTGGTCCTATTGCTAGGTCTCCTCAATGTGTTTCAGTTCTTGTTTAGGGTTAAGCAACTATTTAAGACTCCCACCCAGAGATCTGTCCCGAGACTGGAGAGTCATGGGTGGCACGGGACGTGGGAGAATACGGACAGGTACCTAGAGAGCTTTTCACCTCCAACGGTTTGGGGCTTCACCCCCGAACAATTACAGAACCCGTTTGTATTTCTGGAGTGACAGGGGGATCCCAAGAGTTGACTGTACCGTTTTTAAATCTTCTTTCAGCTTCTAATTTTCTAACAAGTCCCGATCAATCAAGGGCTTCGGTGCCCCTGGCAAGTCCAAAAGCTGATGTGTCACCCCTTGCTTTCCACTCTTGAATGTTAAAGGTTTAAAGAAAGGTCCGGTTTCTGGCTTCCCTCTCGCACCAATAACTCTTCCTTCCAGTGTCATAACCTCATTCATAGCTCTTTGTATTTAGAACTGAAGAGGCAGCTCCTGGATCAACCGAGCATTCTGCCTCTGTTTCATCTTCCCCAGCTTAATTTGAACCAGAGGTTCTGTGGGGGAAGATTCCTCCGGTCCCCGTCAATCTCTAGCTTCTCTAGCTAGAGGGAAGAGTCTGGTTCCCCAGATCTCGGTAAAGATGGGCATTCGCGTCTCCATCCTAACTCCAGAGAAGTTAGGGAATCCTCTGCCTCTGGGCTCCTCATCCTCATCCTCCATCATCCTCAATCCTCATCCTCTGGGCTGTGTCCAGTTTTGGGCCCCTCACGACAGGACAGACGTTGAGGGGCTGGAGCGTGTCCAGAGAAGGGCAATGGAGCTGGTGAGGGGTCTGGAGCACGAGTCTTGTGAGGAGCAGCTGAGGGAGCTGGGGATGTTCAGCCTGGAGAAAAGGAGGCTGAGGCGAGACCTTCTCGCTCTCTACAACTCCCTGAAAGGAGGGTGTAGCCGGGGGGGGGGGTCGGTCTCTTCTCCCAAGGCACAGGCAATGGCACAAGAGGCAACGGCCCCATGTTGCACCAGGGAAGATTTAGGATGGATACTAGGAACTATTTCTTCACACAAAGGGTTATTGAGCATTGGAACGGGCTGCCCAGGGAAGTGGTGGAGTCATCATCCCTGGTGGTATTTAAAAGACGGGTAGACGTGGTGCTGAGGCACGTGGGTTAGTGGTGGAGTGGGCAGTGTTAGCTCTATGGTTGGACTCGATGATCTTAAGGGTTTTTTACGACCTAAATGATTCCATGATGCTGTGACTTCTGTGACTGCGCCCTCATGCTGAGCTCCACCCGGCTCTGCCCTGGCCCTGGAAGCCAGGATGAGGCCCAGGGGACAGGGGAGAGGCAAAAAGGTGAGGGGCCATGAGGAGACCACACTCCCGGGTCAAGAGGGTGTCCCCACACAGACAGCAGTGACCCTGAGCTCTCAGCAACAGTTGTCCCATGGGACTGAGTTACGGGCTTTGTCCATCCCGCTCTCTTTAACAAGGATGAAGCGTGACAGCCATTTTCCCCAGGAAGCCAAGGCCTGGGCCTTCCATCACCCCTGGACAGCCTGTGCCCTGACACACCGATAGAATGCTGGAGGTGGCCATGTCACAAAGGGTTGCTGGGGAGGAACGGGCGGTGATCTGTCACAGCCTGGAGCCGAGCAGACCGGTGAGCAGCCAGACAGCCAGAGATTCTCTACCTTCTAAACGTACACGGACACTAAGGTAAGGATTCAAGAGGGTGGCAGAGACCTTGACAGGGGTTCTCCGTGGTGAGGCACGGTGGATGCCCCGTTGCTTTTATCCTCTCTCATAAACCACAGGCCCCTAAAAGCAGAGGAACAGACGATGGCACACAGCCACGCTCAGCCAGGGAGCAAGAGATTCTCTACCTTCTACAAGGACACAGACAAAAGATAAGCATTCACGAGTCTGGCACAGATCTGGGCACAAGTTGTCCATTTTACTCATGCTCTCTGCTACCTTTCTTTGTTCATAATCTTCTGCCTTTTAATGCAGCAGGCCCAGAAACAAGAAGGACAAGACCATGAGGAACTCCCATCCTCAACCACGTGGACAGTCTCTACCTTCTACAAAGACACAGACAAAAGATAAGGATTCAGGAGTCTGGCACAGACCTCGCAGGGCTTGTCCGTGCTGAGTGAGGATGGCTGACCTTTTGTTTGTTATCCTGTCTCCTTACAAGAGCAGGCCCAGAAAGGGACAGGACCAGACCATGAGGAGCTCCCATCCTCAGCCACACACAGATTCTCTACCTTCTACAAGGACACAGACACAAAGTTAAGGATTCAGGAGGGTGGCAGAGACCTGGGCACGGATGTCAATGGCCACTGAGGGTCTCTGCTGCCTTAGTTTGCTCATATTCTCCTGCTTGCTATGGCAGAAGGCCAGACAGGGAAAGGACAAGACCATGGGGCACTCTCATCTTCAGGAACAGCGAGAGACATTCTCTACCTTCTACGAGGACACAGACAGAAGTTAAGCATTCAGGAGTCTGGCAGTGACCTGGGCAGGGCTTGTCCGTGCTGAGTGAGGATGGCTGACCTCTTGTTTGTTATCCTGTCTCCTTACAAGAGCAGGCCCAGAAAGGGACAGGACCAGACCATGAGGAGCTCCCA
Source organism: Numenius arquata (assembly GCF_964106895.1). Classification (NCBI taxonomy): domain Eukaryota; kingdom Metazoa; phylum Chordata; class Aves; order Charadriiformes; family Scolopacidae; genus Numenius; species Numenius arquata. The sequence continues at coordinate 17,427,019 of NC_133587.1, read as the reverse complement.
TCCTCAGCCACACACAGATTCTCTACCTTCTACAAGGACACGGACACAAAGTGAAGGATTCAAGAGGGTGGCAGAGACCTGGGCAGAGGTTTCAATGGTGTGAATCAAATGGTCTTAAAGCTGTCGCATCTACTATCACTTCATTAAATCACTGTTTTATATCAAGAAATATAATGCTGCTTCTCTCCTATGAGTGAAGGCTATCGCTCTCCAGCTGGCGCCCTGCACACTCACCCCTCCTGCTTCCAGCTGCTGCTCCAGCTCTCGGCAGCGAGTCCGCTCCTGCAGGAGCCGGGGGGAGACTCGCCATGGAGAGGAGCGAGCGCCCCTGGGGACAGAGCCGGCTCCTCCGGCACCGGCTTTTCTCGGGCTCTCTGCAGCCCAAGCTCAGCACATAGAATCATACAATCATAGAATCGTCTAGGTTGGAAGAGACCCTTGGGATCATCGAGTCCAACCATCTACCCTACTCTACAAAGTTCTCCCCTATACCATATCCCCCAAGACCACATCTAAACGGCTCTTAAACACATCCAGGGATGGTGACTCAACCACCTCCCTGGGTAGCCTATTCCAATGCCCGACCACTCTTTCTGTGAAAAATTCTTTCCTAATGTTCAGTCTAAACCTACCCTGTTGGAGCTTGAAGCCATTCCATGTAACTGGGGAGGTTACATGCCACAGCGCTGCCCATCCCAGCCCGAGTCCTTACGGCACCGGGAAGCTTCGCTTCCCCCGAGCCCGCCCAGGCCCCGGCCAGCGGCTCGGGGGGGACGGCGGCCGCGGCGGCTCCCGGGGGGGGCCCCGCCGGGGCCGCGCCTTCGCCCCCCGAGGGCTCCGCCGCCGAGTCCCCTCTGCGGGCGGCGCGGGCGGCCCGGGCACCCCGGCCCCGCCACCGCGGCCCGGCCCGGCCCCGGGCAGCTCCCCCCGGGCAGGCGCCCCCGCTCCTCACCTTCGCCTGCAGCTTCCGCACCAGCACCGCTTGCCGGGGCCGCGCCTCCTGCCAGCTCTGCCGCCGGCGCTGCAGGGAGCCCGGGCCCGGCGCCGCCATGCCCCCGCTCGCCAGCCGGGCTCCGCCGCCGGACGGGCCCCGCGGCGGGGGCTGCTCCGCCGCCTGCCCCGGCGGACCGCGGCCCGGCGCCTGCCGGGGCGGGCGGAGCGGCTGCCCCTGCCCGCCGGGCGCCGCCGGGAGCCGCGGGGCGGGAGGGCCGGGCTCGCTCGGGGCCGCTCTGCGGCGGCGCTGCCCTCGGGGCTGCGGGGCTGCCGCGGGGGAGAGGCCGCCCCGGCCGCGGGTGGCTCCGGCAGCTCCGCTCGGAGACCGGCCCCGGCCCCGGCCCCGGCCCCGGCGAAGGTTGGGGGCGGGAGGGGGGAGCGGGGGGAACCGGTCCCCGCCAGCGGGGGGTCCCCCGGGGGGGAGGGCGAGAGCCGGCGCCGCGGGGACGGGCCGCCGCCCGGCGAAGGCAGCGGCCCCGCCGGAGCCTCTGCCGGAGGCTCCAACTTCAGCCTCGGCTGCCGCGGGAGCGGGAGGCCCGGCCCGGTGCGAAACCCCGACGGGCCCGGGGGCAGCTCCCGAACCTTCTCCTCCCCGATGGGCAGCGGGAGGGGCCCCGGCTGCCGGCAGGGAACGGGGGGGTGGCGCTGTGCTCTCCCCTGCTTTCCCCCTCTGCCCCTCCCGGCTCCTGCTCAAGCCATAACCACCGGTGGCAGATGTGATGAGTTGCCCCCGCACTTTGCTGGGGGGGGACGCAACGGGGGGGGACGTGCTGGCAACGCAGCCAAAACACTGTCTGGAGTGGGGACCTCGGTGCTTGGTTCCCGTGGGAATATGACTCTAGGTCAGTTATCTCACTCCAGAAATAGCGGACAGCCCAAGAGCCCCTGGAGCTCTCCTGCAGGGCAGCGGCTGCAGGCCAGGATCTCCCCTTGAGTGGGGACGCTCGCTTAAGGTCCTGCCCCTCGAGGTGCAGAGATTCGTTGCCGCAACAGATTCTCGGGAAGTGACTACTAGCATGCTAAACTCTGAAATCTTAGCCAAGCGATAGAAAGGACGTGTGCGGAAAACCCCATAGCCAGAGGTCGATGTTCACAAAGGAGACAGAGGAGTCCTGCAAAGGCTTTATTCGAATAAAGGGAGAGTCCCCTGGGGCATATCCCTGTGGGGTCTCTCCATTTGCCGGAGGACGCAGCCTCCCTTTTATCCTAATTCCCCGGCCGCACGTAACCCTCTTCCTTTCCCCATTGGCTGAGGTACTTGGAAGGTACAGACTTCTCGATCCGCCTATTACATCAAAGTTTAACTTTTGCCGGTTTTAATTGTCCAACTTTTGCAGTTTCACTTATTTCCCCTAGTTTTCAGTTACCTCACTCCTGCAGCTTCAATTAACTCTCCTCTTCTTTTGGTTGTCTCACTCCTGCCATTTCCGTTAACTTCCCTGTTTGTGGAGACACTCTTATCCCTATTTTCTTATCAGCCCCTCCTCTGTTTATTTCACTATTTGTCTTTACAACCTTTAGTCACCGTTCATTGGACCTTTTCTTCTTGTCTTCTTTTTGGTTTTGGAGCTATTTGCAGAGCCATCATCTTCGGTCCCCTTGTAGCTAATTCTGGGTCACTGGGCACAGCTACGACTTGCATTCTTCTGACTCCATGCTGAATGAGCTGCATGAAACAAGGTATCCTACATGGTACAAAAATCAGAGCTGCTACCGCACAAAGGGAGAAAACCACCATGCGTTTAACCCATGGTCCACCAGGCAACCACGAGAACATGTCTAATTACCATCCTTTCCCGGTTTAAACAAGAGCTGGGTTCCTTTAGTTTTCCACCAACTCCCCCTTCTTCTGCTAGCAAATAATCTAGGACCCTTGGGTGTTGGAAAATTGCATTCCTCATCTGAGCAGATTGGTCTGCGAGAAAGTCAAGAGCCTCAGCGCTCTGGTTAGGTAAAATTGCAAAAACCGGCTTGTAATCTAACTATCCTATTTAAATTATAAATGGGGTCTCTTGCTCCAGAAATCACCTGGTGGGGATTCCGTGCTGCTGGTCCAGAATACCGTATAATTCGTTCAGGTTCATCTGATGTATAATTCATCTTTTCCCCATGATTGGGAACCCCCTTTAGTTAGGGATTTATCAGTTGCTCGTCGTTCTCTTATCAGATCATCCTATCCATTAACCCCTAACTCGTTTCCTTGACCTTGTGGTAATAAGGAAAATAACGGTCTCATATATCCTATAGAACGTATCCCTGAGCGCTTTGGAGGTAACCTTTGGTAGGCGTGTTGCCCACAAATCCAGTAATGGCCCTTCAAAGCCCAAGCCCCGTTAGGGAATGGGCCTTCCCATGTTTCATTATCCTGTGGTATTTCACAGTATAGAGTATCTTTTGATCCCAGGGGTCCTCCTGCTATATCCCGGGGCTGCTGCTTGTGGGCGGGGGTTGTTCAGTGACCTCCTGGCTGTTCCTCCCTTCCCAAGGTGTGAGGATCTGGCCAAAGGGAACGTCCTCTTGCGGGGGCACCTCGAGAAAGCGAGTGAGGTGACTTCAGCCCTTAAAGGAGATGTTGGAAAACTGAGGGCGGATTGGATGGGGGCGCAGGAGGAGCTGGAAGCGAAGGAGAGAGAATGGCACCGGGAAGGTGTGTGGAATAATTCCTAAAGTAAAAATTTTATTAAAAATATAGCATTGTTCACACATTAAGGAAAGGTATAAAATGGAAGCGTTTCCAGGGTAGAATACAGCAGATACGGGAACGAGGTGATCCTATGGAACTGATAAGCTGCATATTTGCTACCCTGAGCCAACAGTCTGTCAGATTTTGACAAAATGCTGTCCTTTGTGCGAACTTTGCTCATTATAATGTCATGATAATACCAAAACACACCTCCAGCCCAAAGGCTACCCGCCTCCAAGGTGCAACCACTCGTCCTTGAGTCTGCGCCCTGAATTTTTCGTAAACTATACTTTTAAAAGCGAGGCGAGAGAATTTTACACCAAGCCTGATAAAGGTATTTATGACTAGAGTCACTCAAACTCCACCTTGAAGGTAAAACATAGTATAAAACTAGCCCAAGAAAGGGGGGATGCTAGGGAAGACCCCATCGTGAAGAGGTCAGGGAGGACCCCGTCACGGACTGCCTTTGACTTGCGGGACCAGTCGAGGGGCTGAGCCTTTCTTCCCCCCCATAGGGAGGCCTTTGGGTAAGACTTAGACTATACCGAGTGCTTCCTCGGGAAACTTAGAAATCTCTCTAAAGGGTTATTTTTGTTACATTTATAGCCAGGCTGTATTGTTTGGAACTTTGTCGCACGCTTTGTACCATGAACAAACCATATTTTACTTGCACGTGCTTTGCAGACAGTGTATTTATCACCGGCAAACCATAAGAACCTTTGTATCTGTTGCTGAAATAAACTGCACTGCTTAAGTAGCTAGCCGTTTCGGTTTCCCATTGAACGCCACCAAACATTAGAGTGCGGCCGTGCAGTCCACTATGACTGTATCTGGACTCGTGACAGTTAAATATATTAAACACGACTGGACTGATAGTGGTGAATTGGGCATCCCTCAGGATTTAAACCTAGCCGCACCTAGCCTCCCACCTCGGTGAGGAGTGTTAGAACGCAAGGGGTTTTATTTTCTGCCAAAACTATTTTGCCTATTAACGCAACAGACGTGAGGTGAGGAGGGGCTGCGGGAATGTCAGAGGTGATGCCAGCGTGGCACGAGAATGTGTTTTATTTTTGGCCCAGAGACCTCCCTGTGAGAAGGTTGTGGCGGTTTTGGGGATGTGTTGGTGCTGGGGATGTGCTGGTGTTGGGGATGTGTTGGTGCTGAGGAGCAGACAGGGCTGGGAGACGGAGGGGTGGTGGTGATGGAAGCAAATGGTGGTGATGGAAGAGGCCCCCCTGCTGTGGCCGTGCTGCTCGGTCCTAAAGGCCAGTGCTGCTGCTGCTGGTAGTTCTCTCTGGTAGTTGTTCAATCTCCGCCTGGAGCCGTGAGAGCAGAGAGGTCTGTGTGTTTTCAGATTGCGAGCAGCCAAGGGAAGACCAAGAGGGGCCTCCCTCACCGACAGCAAATGTGAGAGTGGCCTTGGAGGGGCTTGTCTTTGTCGTCCTCCCCCAAGACACCTGTGTGTGAGACACCTCTGCAAGGGGAGATGCTGAATGAGGGTCACTTGCTTTGCTGATGTCCCCTCCTGCAGGACAAGGGTGGGTGTTCCCTCCTGTGCAGTCGGGTGGCAGCTCTGCTGAGGCTGCTCCTGTGGTGGCTCTTCAGTCCCCAATGCCCTGTTGGAGTAGTTCTTGAAGGAGACCTGGCCACGGTGGTGTGACCCTTTCCCAGCTGAAATACTTGTGCAGTGACGGCGAAGGCTGAGCTGGCATTTCTTTTTCTCTCTGCATCTGTAGCTTTATGACAAGTTCAGAAGGGGTGAACGTGGCCGTCTGCTCGGCCTGTGGCGTCAGGTGGACACCTTCTGCCGCCGTTTCCTGGAAATGAAGACTGCCACGCACCGGTGAGTAGAAGCAGAGGCCAGATGTCCTGCAGAAAAAATGTGGCTTCCCTTCAGATCTCTCTGGGGTTCCTTTCTCTCTGCAAACAGAAGTAGCACAGCCTCCGGTGTCAGGAGGCAATTTCAAAGTCTGGGTTACCGTCAGCCATTGATCTTATTGGATTATAAGCCTTCCTTAATGCCGCGAGTGTGCCTGACCTACTGTTTAATTCTCCTCCTCTTTGTGATTTGCTGGTACAACATTTTCGGTTTATTCTCACACCACCTTCCTGAAATGTTTGTTCTGTAGATATTGTCGTCAGCCTCTGAGCAGCCACTTGCCAGGGTGTTCCTTGCAAGCCTGAGTGCAGAAGGCCTTGGGGGCAAGAAGGGCCATTTTGCAGCATGAAGCATCTTAACCTGAATCATCCTGTGATCCTGTGATTATTGGATGGGAAATTCATAGCCGTCTCCCCAAAGAGCTTGCAGGCTCTTTGATCCATTCCCCGCTGAAGGCAAAAGTGATTGTGGGAATAGCCATCTGGACTTTCAACGTCTGTCTGACCCCCAGAAGAACTTTGGCCAGGCTGGTATCCAGCGTAGGAAAGAGGAGAGAGAGAACCAGGAGGCAGGAAGCTGTTAATTTGTGAGCACCTGAATGTTTTGGAAAGGTTCTGTGATTTCTGGAAGCTTGTTTTACTTTCTCAGTGCTGAATGTTTCCCCTCCATCAAGGACAAAGAGTGATGCAGGTCTGGTCAGGAAATGCCAGCGTTCTTGAGGTGTAAATAGAAAGGGGTTGGAAATCATCCCAACTGCCGTTTCTGGGACATAGGATGTGCTCTTGGGTTTGGAAACGAGAATGTTTTTATGTTCAAACCTTGTTTGTCTCTCCCCTTCTCAGAGACTGAAGGACTCGGAGGCACTTGGAGAAAAACATTCCTCATTACAGCGTGAGTTGGTGGTCGTGAGGGAGACACTGGAGCAATCGCACCTTCAGAGGGATCTGCTGAAGCAAAAGAGAGATGAGCTTACCATGGCCCTGGCGAAGGTATGGTCACCTTGTGATAGCAAGGCCACCACAGATGCTGTTTCTGGCAGCAGCAGACAGGGACAATCATAGACGCATAGAATCATGGAGGTTGGGAGGGACCTTTCGAGTCCTCGAGTCCAACCGCTACCCTCACACCGCCAAATCCTCCACTGACCCCTGTCCCTCAGCTCCACCTCTGCCCGTCTTTTCACTACCGTGTTGCTCCTCTTCTGTTCTCCCACTGTTGTTTAAGTACAATGTTGGTCTCCTTCTTGGGAAATGGTGGTGAGAGCAGGCAGGTCTTTGGGGCAGTCTGTCCTCACGTGCTGATTGGGAGCGCTGAACTGGGAGTATGTCAGAGACACGCAGGGGATGGGGAGTTGCTGCTCTCTTCTTGACTGTAAACCTGACTGTATTTTATTTCCTCTGTGCTTCCGTGGCGGTGGCTGGAGCAAGAGAATGGAGCTCTGTCGGGTAAAGTGGAGGAGATGGAGAGAGCAAAGGTCTCTGCCCAGGAGAAGCCGCGCTTGTGTAGAAGAACAGATGGAGAGCTCTGCGCAGAGAAAGCCCCCCTGGAGCAGCTGCTGAAGGAAGCAGAGGAGCAAGAAGAGGGGCTGCGGGCAGCGCTGAGGATCCGGGCAGAGGAGAAGGAAGAAAGCCAAGAGAAACTCATCCAGGTGGGACCAAAATGCTGGTGCTTCTGGGTGGGCGTTTGGCTGCTTGTCTGGGTGAAGCTGTGCCTGTGTTGGCCTCCTTTTTGGCTTTGATAAGCTGCCGAGAGAGGATGGAATCCATGAATCCACTATTCTCACCCGTGGCAAAAGAGACAAACTGTGTAGCTCTGAGTCCTTTGTCTGAGGGAAAGCCCAGGGCTGCATCAAGGGCTTTGGCTGCATTTGGTCCCGCCTTCAGGTTCCCCGGCAGCAAGAGTGGGCTCGCAGTGGCCTGGAGCAGTTGTGCCAGGAGTCCTCTGGCCAAGGGCAGGCACTGGCCGAGGTGTCCGCAGAGAAGGAATTGCTGCTGCGGGAGAAAGCTGCCCTGGAGGTGCCACTGGCAGCTGTGGAGCGGGACAGAGAAGGCCTTTCCGAGCAGCTGGCAGAGGCCAGGTAAGGGCAGGGAGGAGACCCTGGGGCAGGGCGTTGTTTGATGTCCGTGATGATAAAGGTGGTCATCGTTCCACCAGGGTTTATTGCATCCTGTGTGCTTTCCACTTCCATGGCCAGCAAAACTTGGCTCTGAGTTGAGCCATAATCAAACCATGGAGATGTTTCCTGAAACCTGAAGTTTCTCTCTGGTCTTGGATTGTTTTTCTGTGCCTTTGAACATCGGTCTTGCCTTATGCAGGAGTTTGACGTGGGATCTTCAGAATTCGAGGCTGTTGCTTGTGGACGTTGTGAGCAGGACGCTGCCCTTCAGGGTGAAGCCAGAGCCTCCCGCAGAAAATCTGGAGGGGCTCCTGTTTCTAAGCGAAGGCATGTTAAGTGTGGTGCAGGACCTAGAACTGGTGGCACCAGCAGCAGGGGAACCTCTCTGGAATTCTCGCCAGTCTTCAGGGCTTCTTGCCCGTCGCTGATGTCTGTTGAACTGGAGCATATTTACTTTGGAGGGCCAGAGAGTGGTGTCATCAGAACCAGGGGCTTGTTGTCCTCCTGGAAGATACAGCCTCCATTGTCCATCCATTGTTTTTCTTGCTGGCACAGACGGTGTGGGCGCAGCTCCCCGTGTGCCAGGGACCAGAGAGCAGCAATTTCAGATGCGGTTATTGCCATCACATTGGGCTGGGCTCTCTGTGCTCTGCCAGGTGACAAGGGAAGCCCGGCCATTCCCTCCGAGGGGCCCACGTTGCTATTTGAAATGGCAGAAACGGGCTTTCTGTGTACGAGAACCTGGAATCCAGCCTGTTTGAGGCTCAGCAGCACTTATCTCAGGGAAGGTGGTAGAAAACCAGCCCAGTGGTTCTGACTGTACTGACCTTAAACCCTTTGAATTTCAGCGTAGGAGGGATCTTAACACGCCTTCGCTTAGAAACAGAAGCCCCTCCAGACAAACAAGGTCTGAATGTAAAAACATTCTCGTTTCCAAACCCAAGAGCACATCCTATGGCCCAGAAAGGGCAGTTGGGATGATTTCCACAAAGCAGCACAAAGAAGAGGAGCATTCAACAGTAGGTCAGGCACACTCACGGCATTAAGGAAGGCTTATAATGCAATAAGATAAATGGCTGTGACGTTTGCTGTGGGTGAGGGAGGCCCCTCTTGGTCTTCCCTTGGCTGCTCGCAATCTGAAAACACACAGACCTCTCTGCTCTCACGGCTCCAGGTGGAGATTGAAGAACTACCAGAGAGACGAGCGCTCCTGTGTCACTGCCCGACAGCGCCCAGCAGCAGCAGCACTGGCCTTTAGGACCGAGCAGCACGGCCACAGCAGGGGGGGCCTCTTCCATCACCACCATTTGCTGACACCCCTCCTGACCCATTTGCTGACACTGGGTGCTGACACCCAGTCCCGTCTTCTGCTCCTCAACACCAGCACATCCTCATCAGAGCCACAACCTTCTCACAGCGAGGTGTCTATGCCAGAAATAAAACGCATTCTCAGGCCACGCTGGCATCACCTCGGACATTCCCGCAGCCCCTCTTCACCTCACGTTCCCGGTGCCATTCTCTCTCCTTCGCTTCCGGCTCCTCCTGCGCCCTCATCCAATCCACCCTCAGTTTTCCAACATCTCCTTTAAGGGCTGAAGTCACCTCACTCGCTTTCTCGAGGTGCTCCCGCAGGAGAGCATTCCCTTTGGCCAGATCCTCACACCTTGGGAAGGGAGGAACAGCCAGGAGGTCACTGAACAACCCCCGTCCACAAGCAGCAGCCCCGGGATTTCCCGGCTCCCCCAACACTGACGTTGGTGTCAAACTGAGAGGCAGGAGAAGCGCTTTCTCACATGAACTGAGATCTCTCAGGGCTGGCAAACTCATGTGCTTCTCCTTTAGCCTTCCGTGTCCTTCTACAGCTTTGCTTTCCCTTCCTCTTCAACTCGGACCGTGCCCACAGGTAACGGCTGCCTCCCCTTCGTGCTGCCTCATCACTGGATGCATCCCCTTTCTCTGGCCTTGTCCCCACTCCCTCACCTACTGCTCCAGGGCATGACTTAGGCTGGGAAGGGACCCTTGGAGCTCAGCCAGAGGAACCCCCTGCTCAAAACAGAGCCATGCAGCACACACCCCTATTACTGCCCCACACAACAGGTTGTGGACCTTTCTCCTTCCAAAAGGGCTTGCCCCACCGCTTCCCTTGGGGCCACTGGGGAGCACTGACAGCTTTTCCCTCCCTTCCAGGAGCAGCCAGGACACCCACTAGGAGGGAACACTTCTTCCTTCTGCCTTTGCTGCTCCTCTTCCACCTGAGGCAGGGCTTTCTCCAGGCTGTGGTCTTCTGTGGCTTCCCACCTGCCTGGGGAGGGATCCCTGAAGAAGAAAGGGAATGTTTAGTCCACTTCTTGTGTTCCCTTCACTGCTGTTCGCATCCGTCGCTTTCCCCTCCCTTCCTTGGGCATCTCAGGAGCTGAGATGCCTCAGCTGAGGTGAGGCATCTCAGGTGGCTTCTTCCAGGCATAACAGTCTGGTCACTACAGAGAGGAAGGGAGGGGAAGCTGTCGCTCACCGCCAGCAGCTCTCCTCAGTCTCCCACTCTTGCACTCTCACAGCTGGGTATCCTCAGCTCATGACGGCCAGTGCTCGCTGCCACCCGAACCCCGGGAATGGTGCGGGACATCAGGTGCAGGAGCCCAGGAGTTGCAGGGGTTCAGCCGGTGACAGGAAATGGGCACCTACAAGGACAGAGTCAGAAAGCCCTGATGAAAGCCCAAGGGCAGGAAGAGGCAGGACTTGCTTCCCCTTTCTGTGGGAAACACCCTTGACAGGGAGCTGTTTCTAGCCCAGAAGAGAGAGCTGTTGCGGGCATGGAGCAGGGGATGGCTCTGGCACCTTCTCCCCGTGGGAAGTGCCCTCAGAGACTGTGCGTGTGGGGAGATGCACGGTGGCCCTGTGCCACGCAGCAGGGCTCCATCGGGAGCCCCTGGGGAGCTGCCATGGAGTTCTTTCCCGACCCTGCGCAGCACCATCCCTCGCCCTCCCTTGCCAGCGGACTTGCACTGCCTTGGAGCAGTTCTCAGAGTTGGGAAAGATGGGCAGCAGCAGAGCCTGGGACACACCTGGGCTTCTGCACCTTCTGGACCTTGCCGCTTTGTTGCAGTGCCCGTCTTTTCTCTCTCTTCCTTCCTGTCTCTTCTTGTTGGCAGTGCCTCTCCCCTGAGCAGGCCTCTTCTCTCTTTCTTTTTCTTGGGTTTTCAGTTTCCTGGAGGGAGCCTGCAAACCTTTCCATCCCACAGCGTGGTTAGATAGCTCTAGCCGGGATCAGCTGGGTGAACCAGTTCTTGATTGAACCCAAGCTGACTCCTTTTACCTTCTTTCCTCTGAAAGGCTCCTTCTTTGTTCTTGGGCGCATCCCAGGGAGTCTTGCGTGGTCTCTGGGGCAGTTGGAGGCAAAGCGGCGGGTGCCTAAACCAGAAATGTTGGCGTTAGCAGGTGACAAGGGACGTCCTGGAGGAGTAAGCCACTGCTGGGCGAATCGCTCGCTAGAGAAGATCCCTGGTCTGGTTTGCATTAGCCCTTTCTCCCAGGGGCCTCCCGGGGGAACATAGTGTTCACAGCGGGGTGTGACACTCAGTTCATTTGGGGGGCCGTTCAGCAGGGAGCCTGCGGTCCCCCTCCAGGCAAGAAGAGCCTTGCCCGCTTCATTCTGCTGCAGTTTCTTCACCCTCCTGAGACAGAGCTCTGCGCATGTCCCTTTGGTGCAACAGCACCTTCTGTGGTGGCTTTGCTTCTGGAAGCTGTCCTTCTGTAGGTCTTTTGTAGGCCTGTCCTTTGGCTGAGGACGTGCCTAACGCATTGGAGAAAGACCCCTTCCAGTTTTACTTACAAGGCACCATTCCAAGGGGGATGAACAAGCCCCACCCAAAGGCACAAGAGCAGAAATACCAGGAAGAGGCAGAGCAGCTACTTGGACTCCTCAGGAACTCCTCCTCCAGGAGACGCCTTGTCCCAGAGTTTGTGGACCTGCCCTACCTCTGCCATTGGCGATCCTTCCACCGTATCTACCCCTGCTGCTTTCTGGAGGACGAGCAGAGAGGGTGGTGCATCCAGGAAGGCTTTTGCTTCGTGCTCCACGTCTGCCTCGCCTGCATGGTCCCGTTGCTCTTCCAAAGGCAGCTCTGGGAAGCAAAAGCACATGCAGCAAAGTGACTTGTTGGAAGTGGACAACAGCTAAAGCCAAAGCCACCCAAAGCCCTAGACCAGCTTTCCGCTCGGGCTGTGACAACGCTCAGTCCCTCCTCCTACCTGTGGCTGTGTGCGTGGGTGCTGGCGACTCCTCAGCTGAAGGACTGGAAGGGCCGGCCATCTCTTCCCCAAAGATTTCACAGGGCTTTTCCATGGGGAACTCCACCAGCACCTTCAGCTGCACACATCACAGCCTCGGTTGCAGGGCAGGTGGCTGAAAAGGTGGCAAGCAGCCTTTCCCACTCCTCACCCTTGCCTCCACGCAGAAGGCTGTGGCTGTGGGGCTGCTCTTCCAGGCAGCCACCCCCCCCCAGCCCAGCCCTCCCCACCAGCATTTGCTCAATAGAGAGGAAGGAGGCAGCCAGGCACCTCTCAACCGCCAAGCTCTGCTGGGCCGGGAAGGCTGCAGCCGGCTGCTCCATCCAGCGTACCTTCCCAGTGCCCTCCAGCGGGACCTCCAGCGGGAGCAGGTCCTCCTTGGGTGGGCTCAGCAGGTTTGGCCCAAGGCAGATGGCCAGGTTGCTGCAGCTCATCCTGCTGGTGCAGGCGTTGTGGCCGATGTGCTGCAGGACGGGGAGTAGCCGCTTCAGGAGGAGGACATGTGCTGCTGGCAAGTTCTCGGCCACCCTGAGGGAACAGGAGCACAAGGCGAAGAAAGCAGACGTTGCCCACAGCCATGGCCAAAGCTTGCCCAAGGCAGGTGGGAGGCAGCGGCTGTGTTGCGCAGCTTTCCAGGTGCTCTCAGCCAGCGCTCAGGGCTCCTGCTCAACCGGCAGGCTGCTGCCCACACTTACGCTTTCAGCTCTCCCACGTCGGCCTGCTTGCTCCTCCTCTCCATGGCTGGCATCCAGTCCTCATAGAGGTAGATGACGAGGAGCTTGGTGGGGATGCTTTGGAGGAAGCTGTGCTTTGGAGGAAGCTGTCCTGTGGAGGACCTGGGAGTCCAAGGGCTGACCCTTTCTCCTGGCTTTTTGATTGTGTTTTTAGGGGTTTTTTATTGTATTTGATTGATTTTTGTATTGTTTCTTGGCCAGTCTTGGCCAAACTTCTTTCTCTCGGAAGGGAACTCTTCTGATTCTCCAAAGGAAGAGCTGTCTCTGCATCTGGAATGTTTCTGGCATCTGCTGTCTTTGATGATCTGTTGCTGTTCTCTGCGCAGGGCCAGGGTGGGTCTGGCTTTTTTCCCCCACCCATGCGTTAGCTGAGGCGAGGTCTGGCTGAGGACAGCCCCCTGCCACTGGCTTTCTCATCCTCAGCCTGAAACAATGCCAACTCCAGGCCCCAATAACCTGGGTGGCGCTCCAGGGGAGTCCAACAGGCTGTGGCGATCTGCAGTGGTTTCCGGCGGTCTCCGGCGGTCTCTGGTGTTCTGCGATGGTCTCCGGTGTTCTCCGGCGGTCTCCAGCGGTGTCCGGCGGTCTCCGATGGTCCCCAGCATTCTCTTGCGGTGTCCGGTGGTCTCCATTGATGAGACCGCCGGACACCGCTGGAGACCATCGGAGGCCACCGGTGGCTGGCAGTCTGCGGCGGTCTTCGATGGACTCTGGCGGTTTCCAGCGGACTCCGACGGTCTCCAGTGTGAGACCACCGGAGGCCGCAGGACACCGCCAGTGTCTGATCCTCTCCGGTGGTCTCCCATGGTGTCCTGTGGTCTCCGCCGGTCTCTGGTGGTCTCCGACGCTCTCCAGCAGTCTCAGCCGTCTCCAAGGGACTCCTCCTGGTCCTATGGGGCTGCCGGCCCGAAGATGGCAGCCCCTCTCCTCGCCTCTTCCCCGCGGCTCTGAAAGAGAAATCACAGAATCGTTTACGTTGGAAAAGAAATGGAAGCTCATGGAGTCTAGCTGTTAGCCTGGCACCGCCAAGTCCGCAGCTCAACCACGTTCCTAAGGCCCACATCTACAGGTCTTTGAAATCCCTCCCGGGAGGGTGCCTCAAGCCCTTCCCTGGGCAGCCTGTTCCAATGCTTGTCAAGCCCTTCAGGGAAGAACTCTTTCCCAGTCTCCCCTCTCAACCTCCCCTGGCGCAACTTGAGGCCGTTTCCCCTTGTCCTGTCCCTCGTGCCTTGGGAGAAGAGAGCGACAGCCCCCTGGCTCCAGCCTCCTCTCGGGGAGTTGTCGGGAGCGGTAAGGTCTGGTGCTGGTGCTGTGGGGCTGCCGGGCAGAAGAGGGCAGCCCCTCTCCTCTCCTCTCCTCTTGCCCAGGCCTGAGGGCAGAGGAGATAGCCCCCCTTGCTGAGGGGCGGGGGTGTGGGGAGGGAAAGCAGGGCTCCTCGGCGGCTTGACAGCCGGCTGATGTTCCTGCTGAGCCTGCCGCATGGCGGTGTGGATGGCCCACTTACGGTTAGCGTCGGCCGCGGGGCCGGCGCCGCTTGCTGGACCATGGCTTTGCGGAGGGTCCCTTTGAGCCGGCGGGGGTCCTGCGGCGCTTTGGGCCCGCTGCTGCTGGAGGCAGCCTGGCCACGGTGGAGGTGTGCCCCGTCAGGCCTGCGGGAGAGGGATCCACCTCCATTGGCTCCTCTGCCGGTGGGTCGACCTCCATGGGCTCTCCCTCGTCCCTCTTGGCGGGTGGGTCGACCTCCATGGACTCTTCCTTCTCCCTCTTCAGGGGTGGGTCGACCTCCATGGGCTCAACTCCTTGGCCATCGCTGCTGCTGCCGCTGCTGCTGGCCGCAGCCCACTTGCGTTTCTCTCGGTGCTTGGGCATCCTCCGGGCTTCCGAGGAGCCCCTTCTGGCTGGGCCCACTCAATGTGGGCGCTCGTCCCACCCAATGTGGGCACTGGCCTCCCTTTGCCGCCTCCTCCTCTACCAAGCAGGCTTGGTGCAGGAATCTCTGGCTGCTGAGCGAGCTGTGGGTCAGCCACAGGGGTGCCAGTTGGCCAACGGCTGGCCGGTGACGTCACCAACGGACCTTTCTGTGTCTGGGAGGGTGGCCCATGAGGCCCTGCAGGCCCCATGCCGGGTGGCCCTTTGGCTTGCCAGAGAGCAAGGCAGCCCCTGGGGCAGCGGGACTGCCCTCCAGCTCCCCTCCTGTGCCCAGAGGATGCCCAGAAGCTCTGAAGTGGCGGCATCAGACCAGCTGGCGTGTCCCCTCGGAGTTCTGCCTGCGTCCTCTGGCTTTGCTCTGCCTCTTCCTGAGCGCTTGTGCCTCAGGTTTTTCTGCCATTTGCACTCTGTCCCTTTGCAAAAGGGCAGAGCGTGGTTGTGGAATTGCAGTCCAGGTCTAGAGGTGTGGCCTGGAAAGCCCAGTGCCTTTTTTCCCCCATTGCAGTGTCCAGAAGTTGCTGCTTGAAAGCTGAAATCCTCTTCTTCATCGGCCGTAAAGCGTTCCTTCTTCACCAGTCACACCTGGAGACAGAAACATCACCCGTTTCTCCAGGTGATTCCCAAAGCTTGCGCTGGGGAAAGTGTTTGGGTGGAAACTGCACTGAAAAACCTTTCACTCTCGCTCAGACAAATGTAGAGAAATTCCCCTTGAATACCTTTCAGATGACAGCGATTCTACTTCCTTGAAGCTGAAAAACTAGGAAAGTTTTTCCTGATTGGTACGAGTGTAACTGGGTCCCAATTTCCCCCAATAATGATGGATACAAGCTTTAGATTGGTGTGGGAGGAAGCACTTGTTTCTAGATGCCTCTGCTTAATGGCAAACTAGTTTTGCAACCCTTAACATCATGCAAACATTAAACTGGCTGCAAAAAAATTGGAGCTGGAGCTGTCTCTTTCCTTCCAGTATCTTCATGGGGTCACCTGTTAATGTGCCTGTAGCATTTTAAAGGAGAAACTGCCAGGCAAATGCTCCTTTTCAGATGTTTTCCTGCAACGGGAAGTGGTAGCCCCTCCACAGGTCAAGGTGTGACATGCTCACTTTTGAACTCCCTATCTCAATCCCTCTTCCCCTCAGCATCATTACCGAGAGTGTTATTTCCTCAGTTGGTGTCCGTCTGGAGAAGAAAAGTGTCCTTTTTGAGCGCAGGCCCATGACACGAAGATGCTGAACGTTTGTGCCTAGGGATTTAGTTTGTTCATGAACAAAGGGAGAGGATTGCTGTGTCTGTTGCTCTGCGTGTCTTTATTGCTTATGTCCTTATCACTTGTTGCTAGTCGTGCTCACAAAACAAGCAAAAAGGGCAATTGAGGGTTGTTTAATTTGTGCTAAGGTCAATTTACAAGGGAAGGTGCTAGAGGAGGGCGACCTTGGGCCCATTCCAACGATGTCAGGTGGATTTTACTGAAATGCCCTGAACAGGAAGATTTCTTCCTTTCCCCGAACAGGATCTTTTGGTAATAGTATGCCAGCTAACCGGGTGGCCAGAAGCATTTCCAGTTGCTTCAGCAACTACGGGATCAGTTATTAAAGTGCGTTTAGGACAAATAATTCCTAGATAGGGAGTAATAGAGGCAATAGACTCACAGAGAGGAACACATTTTACTGGAAAAATTCTTCAAGGGGTTGTGGTGGCCTTAGGAATACAATGAGATTTCCGTACTCTGTGGAAGCCCCGGAGTTCAGGGAAAGTAGAGAAGATGAATGGGGGAATTAAGCAGCATCTTTTGAAATTATTTTTGGAAACCAAAATGCCATGGATATGTCTTCTACCATTAGCTTTAACTAACCCCACTCAACTGTCCCTTATGGCAATTAGCGACAGGGACTCCGCCGGAGAGTGAAGCGAAAACCTTGATTAGCATCACAAAACTCTTTATATATCTTTCAACACCCAGCTAGTATTATTCCATTCCCTAGTCTCACAAAATACATCAGTACTTTCCCACTGCTACTACCTTATCATAGTTTTCACAACATGTTCCATGGATGGTATACACAGAGACAGCACGCGGACGTCGCCTGCTCGTCCTTCTCAGGAGCTGTGTACTGGCTGCTCCCTTTACTCTTCCCATGGTTTTCTGCCCACCAGTGCGAGGATGTCATCAGTGCTGTTCCCCAGGTCCACATCCACAGCTTCTTCTTCCTCCACAACTCCCCCTTCTTTATTTACAACAAAAGCTGCAGCTAGTGTTTTGTTAATCAAACGCTGTACACATTGTAACAAGCAAGGAGTACAAATCATAATACACAAAAAGATGATGATACAGAAAAGCACAATTTGTAAGGCTGATCGCATCCAACCCGTTAGACCCCAATCATTAAAAAGATCATTTAACCATCCCCACCCTTCAGATACTCTTAAACACTGCACATTTGACATGATCTGCTGTATGCTCTTACGTATTGATTCAGAACGGTCAGATAGATTCATACAACACATACCATCGAAATCTTTACACCCGTGACCATGCGCGAGAAGCAAAAAATCTATGGCAGCTCTGTTTTGTAGAGTTGCATGCCATACCGAGTCTACCTCTAACAATAGCCCAGAAAGCGCTACCGAAGTAGCATTGCTCTGCTTTGCGAGTCAACACCCCAGCTTTCGCAAGGATGTTAATGCACGGGCAGATAACCCGAACCAGGAGAGCAGGCTCATTCAATCCTTCCGATTCGAATGTTGTTGGTACGGACGAACACACCTTGCTGGAACCCACCATGGTCCATTACCTGTGGAAACACAAGCATACCCTCTCCCCCAGGTTATCAACAGAAATGGACCTTCTATAGCCCCAGACTCAAGATTATGAATTGACACCTGCGCTTTGCCTTCTACAGGGTCCCTGTCTGCCCGTAAGGACGCGTAATGGCGACTGATTGCAGATTCCATATTAACAGATAAATTTAAAACATTAAATACATATAGGGCTTTAGCCAGGCGTTCTTGTGGAGACATTACCATGTCCGCAATTCCCCCTTTTTGTTTAGTTAGCAAGCGTTTCAAGGTGCCATGAGATCGTTCGACGACGGCTTGACCGGTCAGGGAGTGAGGAATACCAGTGGTATGTTTGACGCCCCAGTCTTGGAAAAATAATTTCAGTCTTTGAGATATATACGCAGGGCCATTATCTGTCCGTACTGCGTGCAGGACGCCAAGGGCTGCAAGGGCAAGCAAAAAGTGTTTAATAACGTCTCGGGCCTTTTCCCCAGTATGACAAGTGGCATGTATGGCCCCAGAAAACATATCCACAGAGACATGGATATATTTCAGACGACCGAACTCAGGGAAATGAGTCACATCTGTCTGCCACAGCTCCAGGGCGGTAAGACCCCTCGGGTTAACGCCCGCAGCTGGCGGAGAGGGGTGGAAGCGCTGACAATCTAGGCAAGCGGTAACAGTGGTTTTTGCCTGTGACGAGGTGAGGGAGAATGTCTTCTGTAGCGCCCTTGCGTTTTGACGGAAGAAGGCATGCGAAAGACGCGCCTGTTCGACTGCTTGCGGTGTTATTTGCGCTGCAAGAGTCAAAGCGTCCGCACGGCGATTTCCTTCTATCAACAGTCCCGGAAGTCTGGTATGCGCGCGGATGTGCATAATAAAATAAGGATGTTTTCTATCATTTAGTAAGCATAACAATTGCCATAACAGTGAATACAACAATGGGTTAGAAGTTTCTTTCAAGCAAGCATTTTCTAAGCGTGGCACTAGCCTGGCCACATAGGCAGAGTCAGTAATTATATTTACAGGGGTTTTCCATTTTTGAAAAGCTCGAACTACAGCGGCAAGCTCAATGATCTGCGGAGAGCCCTCAACCCGACACACATCTGAAACCCAAGTTTTCGTCTCAGGGTTTTGTCATACTATAACAGATCGGCCGGTTTTGCCGGAGCCATTTGTAAAGATGGTTATAGTCTGCAGAGGCGCATGACTAACTTTCGGGAGTTCATATAGCGTAAAGTCTTGTTGAAGCAGTTTATGGCTCGGGCTATGTATGCTTAATTCCCCTGGAAATTCCATTGTTGCTGTCTGGAAAAGAACTGAAGTTTGAAGAAGCCATTGCAGTACCTGAGTATCTGTTGGCAAAATAATGCGAGAGAACTCTTGTCCCACTAGCGCCAACAGACGCTGTCTGGCCTTTATTATTGGCATGGCAAAACACTCCGGTCGGGTTACAACTGTTTTCTGCAGTTGGTGTGGGAGGAAAACCCATTCAATAATGGCCAGAGGGTCCGGTCGATTCTCATCCCATTGCAAAATTAAGGCATATGGCTGTGAAGTGGGGTTTTTTAATGAGCAGTTGAAAGGACACCTCTGGGTATATTCTGTTTGCCTGGCAACTCTCTATAGCCTGGGAGACCTTTTCTAGGGCGACTTGAGCCTCCAAAGTCAGGCTTCTTGGTGACAAAAGCGCTGGGTCTCCCTTAAGATGGGAGAACAGGGGGCTCAGTTCGTGATTCGGTATACCTAACAGTGGACGGATCCAATTTATTGCCCCCAGGAGCTTCTGCAGATCATTTAAAGTTTTCACAGTTACTTGCAACTTTACCTGTTGCGGAACAATCTTTTGTTCCATAATTCGCCACCCTAAGTAATTCCAGAGTGCTGTTTGTTGTATTTTTGGGGGGGCTATCTGTAACCCTGCAGTTTGTACTTGCTGATATAACATCTTAAGCACGTCCTGCATAGTCTGTTGAGCTTGCGCCGCAACAAGAGTATCATCCATATAATGATAAAGTACAACATCAGGAAAGGCTTTCCTAACAGGAGACAGGGCTTTAGCTACAAACCATTGGCATATGGTGGGGCTATTTTTCATTCCTTGAGGGAGGACTGTCCAATGATAGCGCCTGTAAGGTTCACTTACGTCAAGTGACGGCACCGAGAACGCCAATTTTGGTGCATCGTCTGGGTGTAGGGGAATAGTAAAAAAACAGTCTTTCAAATCGATAATGGTGAGGCACCAATTTTGGGGGATCATGGTGGGTGACGGCATATCGGGTTGTAACGTGCCCATGTCTTCCATCACATCATTTATTCTGCGCAGATCATGCAATAAACGCCGTTTCCCGCTCTTTTTCTGAATAACAAAAACAGGTGAATTCCACGGACTAGTAGTTAGGGACAATATGTCCCTCCTTCAATTGTTCTTCCACTAATTCATTAAGGTGGTGCAACTTTTTACAACCAGGTGCCACTGCTCCACCCAGACAGGCTTGTTAGTTTTCCGTGTAAGTTTTAAGGTGGTTTGCACTGCAGCGGCCCCTAAGAAAAATGTGACCCAATGTTTACTCCCCACTGACTCATACAATCACGACCCCGTAAGGTAATAGGTGCGGCGAGCACAAAGGGGCGAACCGAGGCCACACGGCCTTCAAGACCTTCAATTTGAATTAAATGTTTGCTCTGAAAGGGTATGGCATGTCCACCTATGCCCATTAACATTCTACACATTTGAGTTAACGGCCAGTCTGTAGGCCATCGATCCCTTGAAATGACTGTGACATCAGCTCCAGTGTCTAAAATCCCATCGAAACAGATGTAGCCTTTTTGCTGCAATGGCAGCTTGCATTTCATCACCGGCCAACCGGTAGTAACAGGTTGTGTCCACAAAATCTGCGGATGCCCGGTGGAACCAAACCCCGAGCCCTGCCTTTCTGTCTGGCTCGTTTTAGAGGGACAAGCAGTAAAGTAAACAAGTTGCGCAATGCAGGCAGCCCGACGGTGCATGGTGGTGTCGGAGTCCAGGCCATGATTTTTATTTCCGCCGTGTAGTCCGAGTCGATGACACCAGGGAGAACAAACAGACCCTGCAACGTGGTGGAAGATCAGCCTAAAAGCAGGGCACTTTTACCCCCGCCTAATGGCCCATGGACACCAGTAGGTATCAGGGAGACGGAGGAATCTGTAAGAGTTACTGATTCGGCGGCTGCCAGGTCCACTCCGGCACTGCCGCGGGTTCTTGCACACAGGCTGGAAGGGTTTGAAGAGGCGATGATCCTGGAGCCATTTGTGTCCTGGCCCGGTCCCAGGCAGGCGTGCTCCGCTGGCGGTTTCCCGATAAGGGCTTGCCATCCTTATCGTATTTCGAGCGGCATTGGTTTGCGTAGTGCCTACCCTTCTTACATCGCGGACAGATGTTTGGAAGTTTAGGCTTTTGTGCATTATGGCAATGTTTCTTAATGTGCCCTGGCTGCCCGCAGCCAAAGCATGTTTGATTGCCAGCTGTCATTGTAGCAAAGGCTGCTGCCATAACCTCAAACGTATGCTCCAGTGATCCTATCCAGTTACATGCTTCTATCATTTGAATGAGGTTAGGGTTTTCTAAAGGACGCAATACACGCTGGCAGTCTGTATTAGCATTTTCTACCACCAATTTTAGTAAAATAGTATTTTGGGCTTGCTCATTGGGTACTTGTTTATCTAAGCTTTCTCGCAGCCGATCTATAAAACTCACGTAGGATTCTTTCGCACCTTGTTTGATTTCCGTAAAGGACTTCTGCGGTTTTCCCACGTCGGGGACTTCTAAGAATGCTCGATAGGTCAGATTTTTAACATCATTGAGCACACCTCGTGGTATTTCTTGAGCTTGGCGATGGGGTGGTTGGAAGTTACCCGTCCCCGTTAGATGTTCCATCGTCATGGCAAAAGCAGGGTCGCGTGGACCCCAGTCCACATACCCTAGGCGCTGCATTTCTAAGAGACGCCTCCACGCAGCCTCCCATAAAGTATACTGTGTACCAGTGAGGATAAGCTGCGCAAGGGTTTTACAGTCATGGGGGTCAGAGTATATGATTTCATAATGGAACCAAACATGGAGGTGGAGTACGGCGATGACAAACCATAATCAAGCACTCCCCTTCGGAGTTCCTTCATAATACTAAAATTCAGAACTTCCCATTTCGGGACCTGATTCTCTTCATAAATTACTGGTGCAACAATTTTTTCTGCTACAGCTAATTCCCCAGCTGCTAATGCTTCCTGCCGAACCTTTCTCCAATTATTGTGTGGGTCGGGGGGGAACAGATTGGGTTCTTTATCGGGATCAACTTCTCCCAGGTCAAAAGGGTCCCCAGGCTGATCTTCCAGGTCTGGGCACAGCAAAGTAGCCGCGGGAGCGGGCGACTCCGTTTTTGGACCGCAGTGCTCACCTCCCTCTGTGCGCCTAGCGTCTTCCTGTTTTTTAAGCATTTCTAGGCCCTTTCTCCAAGGAGTTAAAAGCTCCCCCGCCAACTTGTCTGAACGTGTGGCTCTATCCCAAAGTTTCACACCAGCTTCATCCCATACCTTTGTGGTGAAAATGGAAGCAGTGTCTACCCCTGGGCACATTACAAATACCCGTTTCAACCGTTTTAACGAATGTGGGTCGACTGCAACATCATGGTTTTGTAAAAGACCCTCCATCAATTTAAGTACTGATTTTTCTTCACTAGATGCATTATTCTCCATAGTCCCCCACGGCTCACCTCTCTCAGAAGAGATGATTCAAGCCGGCTCCTGCTTCCTTTCAGCAGCACTTCAGTTCCATGGGGCTTGCCACCGGCCAGTCTCTTTTGACTCGGTTATTCGCGCCTCACACAGGGCACCATTTGTGGCAATTAGCAACACGGACTCCGCCGGAGGGTGAAGCGAAGACCTTTATTGCTATGACCATGCGTCTTTTATAATACTCTTATGGCCTCGGGTTAGTACTTTTCCGTCACGCATAACGCAACGCGAGCTAGTGCTTTTGCACGTCTACCTCCTTATTTCATGTTTCATGTCGTGACCATTACAGAGTTGCAAAGAGACAGTTACGTGCCCCGCAGTTGCTTAGGTTGGCATTCTTCTGAGACCACATCTTCTTCAGGATCCGTGTTCTCACAGGCTGTTTATACCTCCCACGGCTTTCGGCCCACTAATGCAAGGATGTCGGCCCCGCTGCTCCCCAGCTCCATATCCACAGCTTCTTCTTCCTCCACAGGAAGTTGGAGGCACCACCCCAAGTCCCACTTGAAATGAGAGTCAAACACAAGCTGGTCACTGATTGCAGTGGGAGTGGGGTGTCTCTGAGGGTCCCAGGGATAATTTAGGCAGTTCCCGAGAGCAGTTCCCGCCTCTTGCTGCATTACTCTATTCTTTGGAGTATTTCCTTTCTTTGATGGCCACGAGACGTCACACTGGGTCCCATTCCATAAGCTGTGTCCAGGGACACATTAGGGGGAGGGACCCATATCAGATCCTTTTCTGTGAACGGTAACCATCCCTTCTGAGGTTTCATTTTTTGCATGACACAGTTGACGTTAACATCTCGCACGGGTGGTAGAATCCCAGACAAATTCCTCTGTTCCACTTTCATAGACAGTGGGTGAAATTCATGGAAAGCAGTCCCATTCTAATCCCTTCCTGGGCTGATGTAGTGGGGGCCACAGTATCATTCCATGTACGTATAAATCCTTGTGTCAATTCCTAAGCTAAATTTGGGGGGGGGTCCTCCCCTCGTGTATTACCAGCGAGGCTGAGGGTGATGAGGATGGTTGCCCAAAACACCTTTCCCTATTATAACACATAAAAATCGCAATTATAACCAAACAAAAGACACACACACAATAATCCATAGAGTCAAAGTTTACATGGAGCCGGCGTTGCTTCCTCTAATAACCTGCAGGACATATACACGTAAAATACAAGGATTAGAAGGATGGGATTATCCACGGAGTACGAATATGATGGTCTTTTCCGTGGGCGTCGGTAGCCACCCCCGCGTAGCGATTCCGTGGGGTTTTTTGAATGAGGGGTCCTTCTCCTATGGTTGGGAGATCAAGCAAGACTGGCTGTCCTGGGGAGGGAAGGGCTTCTGTTGGATCTTTGCCTTCCCTGTTTCCTGGGAGCAGGGAAGGGGGGTCAGGACAGAAGGCCGTAAGTGGAGGACCCCCGTTCTTTCCCCACCTCTTAGGAGCTTTTGCTTTTCCGTTCCCGACCCTCCAACGGGGCAAAGAACAAAGTCAGCCGCCCTTGGTCGTGATAGCAACAGGTATAAGCAAGAGCCTCTCTGCACCCCATTCCTTGGCACCGACTATCAACACAGGTCTGATCCCTCTGAGAAGGAACAACCTCTGCTGCCCCTGGCAGCAAAGCAAGCGGCAGGGCCGTGTGGGGCAGGGACAGGCGGGGGGGGCACGGCCAGCTCAGCCCCGGCAGCCGGCACCCACCGGGGACAGACGCCCAGCACCGAGCCAGCCAGGAGGGAGGGAGAGAGGGGGCCCCGCATCGCCCCCCGCCTCCACACGCCAGGGAGCGGCCCCTCCCCAGCCCGCCACCCCAGAGCCCCGTCCGGGCACCCCAGAGCCCGACCCCCGCCCGGGCAGCCTTCCCCAGGGCGAGGGGCAGCACGGCGGGGCCCCGACGCCGCCTCCGCCCGGCGTCGGGATCGGGATCGGGATCGGGCTCCAGCCCCGCCGCTGCCGCTGCCCGCGCCCCCACGGCCGGCAGCGCCCCCCGCCCGCCTCCGCGAGGAGGGCGCCCGACCCCGCCCGCCGCTAATGAGCGGCTGTGGCCGCGGCTAATGAAGGAGGCGGCGGGGCCGCGGGTAACGAGCGCCCGGCGGCAGCCCCGTGCCCGCAGCCCCGGCCCCCCGCGGTTCCCCGCATCCTGCCCCCCCCGCACCGCACAGCGTCGCGCCCCCTCGGGACTCTGCCAGCGCCCACGGCTCCCCGCACCCCACGGCCAGGGACCCTGCGCCCACCTACGTGCCCCAGGGCACCGCTTCCCCACCCCCCTCTCCCCAAAGGCCCCCGCAGCCTCTCCCCCGCAGCCTGCGCTACCCACTCCCCGGGTCGCCCCAAGTGAGGACCAGGGGCCGGGGCCACTGCCAACAGCAGGAATGGCGGCAGGGCAAGGAGGGCTTTGCCTGGGACTTCTTCTCTTGTCATGGCACAGGGGAAAGCCAGGCAGGAGGCGAAGCAAAGCCCTGGGCGTGGGCAGGGTCAAAGACTTCAAGATTTTTGCCTTTTGGCCTATGAGTCCCTTTCCCTCCAGCAGGAAGGGGAGCAGAAGGTGTCCTGCTGCTTTGATGGCATCACGGCAGGGGTCAGTCACCTCAGAGCTCAGGCTTTGCTGGGGACCTCTTTGCTGTTGGGGACACCACTCTCCAGCAGCCCGTGAACCCCGCTGCTGCCCAGTGCCGTCCCCTGCGTCAGTGGGACCCCTCTGTGCACAGGGACCCCCCCTGCCCCCGGGGCGGCCGTGCCAGCACCCCCAGCCCCCTCCAGCCCCGGGAACCCCCAGCAAGAGGAAACCACAGCTCTGCAAACGCCGCGGGTGGCCAAGGCAACACAGAGAGAGCTTGGGTCTGAAGAACATACATACAACTCTTTATTAACAACACAACAGCTTTCAACAACTATTTACAAAACAACAACTCTGGAAAACTATTAAAAAAAAACCAACTCTCTAGAACTATTGAAAAAACCCAACTCTAAACAACTATTTACAGCGCTTCCTCTTGGATCCTCCTCTCCTTTGCCACCGCCGTTCCCCGCAGCTCTGCTGGCCCTGAAAGCAAAGCAAGCGGCAGGGCCCTTTGGCTAACGAGCAGTGCCCGCCGAGCAGAGCTGGGGTTCCCGAGCCGGCTCAGCGGCAGCAGCTGCTTCGGCTGGGGCTTGGCTCTGACGGGCATTCGATGGTCACAGCCCTGGGACACGCTGGGGAGAGCGGGACTCTGCCGCCAGTGCTGAGCCCTGGCTGGGCTCCGGGTGAGATTTGGGTGTCCTGGCCCCAAGAAACTGCTCCCATCCCAAAGCGGACGGGGGCTCAGGGCAGCGCGGTGGGGGCGGTTGTGCCGCCAGGACGAGGGCACCAGGCGCCGTATCCCTGCAGCAGAGACCACCCACCCCAGCCCCAACCCCAGCCCAGTGGCAGGAGACCCTCCCTCCCTACGGGCAGTGGGTGGGGAGCACGTGCCTGTGCTGCTGGGGGATCCGTGTCCATCGGCTCCTCCTCCTCCACATCCACCTCCATCTCTTCATCTTCAACCGGGTCGATCTCCATTTCTTCAGTTGTCCCCATGTCCACACTGCTGGGACCCTCCTCCAGAGCCTCCAGCGCAAGGTCACACATCCTGAGCCCAAAGGCAAGCAAAAAAGTGCATTCGTCCTGCCCTGGCCAGCAGTGGGACGGGGGCCTCGGCACCCCTGCCCCTCTCGCCACCCAAGGAGAGCCATGGGGCGATGGGACCCCTGGGCACATCCCCAGCAGGAGCTGGCTGGACCTGGGCGGCTCCTTGGCCACCAGCACCCACCAACAGTCCCGGGCCAGCGCCTGCAGCTGGAGGCTCCTCATCTTTTTCTCCTTCACTAATTTTGCATGCAGCAGGGTCTTCTGGATCTGCCAGAGCAGAGAGGGCAGGGGTGAGCAGCCCTGCTCCCTGCCCCGCGGGGCCCGGGCACAGACCCCGGCCCCCCACGTGCAGACCCCAGCCCCACGCCTGCCTGGGCGCCCAGAAGCTCCTTAATCTGTGAAGCCACCCTTTGGGCTCGGTGCTGCTCCTCGTCCAGGGCTCGGCTCCTCTGGCTCCAGCCTGGAAATGGGCAGAGGAGGCATCGGCTCAGGCTCCGGGCAGCACCCGGCTGCTCCCGGCGAGCATCCCTGCGGCACCAGCCCGGGGCGCCCTGGGGTCCGCCGGGGACGTGTCCCCCTACGCAGGGATGCTCCATCCCAGAAGGGCATGAGCAGCCCAGGAGGGCTTCTGCCAGCCTCTGGCCTTGCAGGGCTTGGGGGAGAGGGCGAGCCAAGCTCCCGGCCCCCCGAGCTGCCCAGAGTGGGGTCCCGGTGCCATCCCCGCAGTGCCAGCTCTAGCCTGCCCAGGCAGTGGGGGTGTCCACCTCCATGGAGCAGGGACGTACCTCGGGCAGCGCAATTGTCCTCCTCTTCTGGGCTTTCATGATGCCAGGGAGCAAAACAGAGAGGGGAAGAAGGTGCTGGGACCTTCTTTATCAGCCTTGGGGAACCACCAATGGCTTTTATCAAATATATTACCTCAGTGGGAAGAAACAAATGAAAAGGACCACCATCTGATCACAAATGCACTTGATACGGCCCAAAACAATATTTCTTTGGGTCTGGGTTGTATCCAAGCCCAACTGTGGATGCAATCGATGGCAGCCGCATTTATAAGGGAAGGCGAAGAAAACACTTTGCCCACTGAAATTCGAAAAGTAATATGGGATAATGCAATTGAGTTTGAAAAGAAATTTCAGTCCTGGTGGTATCTGGTTAATTTCACCTACGATCCCACTGAGAGCAAAGCCACTGCTTTCGTCTTAACAATACTCAATGCTTCCGTATACACCATATACCCAATCATTGCGCTGGGGTTGAATCACCAAGGAGCCATACTCTATCCAATATAACATAGGGTGTGGGCACAACAAAATAAAAATAAATGGCAAACTGTTGATGTTGATGCATGCATCACACGAGACCAACAAGGATTCATTTGTGAGAGTAATACCCTCAAGGCACAAGACTTTTGTCTTGACACTGACCAAAATGTTTGTCATTTTGAGATACATCCTGATGAAACTCCAGAAACTGTGCTTGTATATATTGGGAAAGGGTGTGTCTGCATGAGATCTCCTTGTAGTTTTGTGTTTGTAGGTAACGTAGCAGTAAATATGAATAATCACTCAAATCTTTGTGCTTGTAACTTTACTAACATTGTTGGATGTGATTTCAATTATTCAGCTCCTGTCACATCTACAATTCTACAGTCTAACTATATGCTAATTCGTGATTTATTATTTGCCCCTATTGGGACGAACATTACATTGGTGAAGAAGCTGCTACAACATAATGACTTGAAGCGACTGTTGAAAAAAGCCCAAGAAAACGGACAAAAGACTCTGATTACTGTCCACCACAATGTCGAGGAGATACACCGAGTGTTGGAAAGAATCAAAAGGGATGGAGAACATGAATGGTGGGACACTCTTTTTGGATGGTCGACGACGACTACAGGAATCCTTAACAAGATGCTCCACCCTGTTGTTGTTTTGTTAATACTCACTGTACTGTGTTTTGCTTTGACAATCGCTTTGTATGTTAGACTTTGGATTATGATGAAAAATTTAACTCACTTGATAGCTCCACAAGATATACTTGTACTCGACAACCCTCACCACAAGAGCATCTGTGATATTGCCAATCAGTTTTGAATATCGTGGAGCTTGAGTGACTATAGTCACGGGGTAGATAATGTGGAATAATTCCTAAAATACAATTTTTATTAGAAATATATAGCATTGTTCACACATTAAGGAAAGGTATAAAATCGAAACATTTCCAGGGTGGAACACAGCAGCAGCTGGTATGCAAGGAATCCGCTACATCTATGACTCCCTGAACAATATTGCTTGCAAAAGCAACACGGAGGATGGAGTGGAGTGAAGATTCAACGGCCAAGCTCTGTGATTACGCAGCAGAATGGGAACAAAGTGATCCTATGGAAGTGATAAGCGGCATGCTTGCTACCCTGAGCCAACAGTCTGTCATGTGAGGCGAGAGAATTTTACGCCAATCATAATAAAGGTATGTATGACTAGAGTCACTCAAACTCCACCTTGAAGGTAAAAAAATAATATAAAAATAACCCGAGAAAGGGGGGATGCTAGGGAAGACCCCATCGTGAAGAGGTCAGGGAGGACCCCATCACAGACTGCCTTTGACTTGCAGGACCAGTCGAGGGGCTGAGCCTTTCTTCCCCCCCATAGGGACGCCTGTGGGTAAGACTTAGACTATACCGAGTGCTTCCTCGGGGAACTTAGAAATCTCTCTAGAGGGTTATTTTTGTTACATTTATAGCCAGGCTGTATTGTTTGGAACTTTGTCACGTGCTTTGTACCATTAACATTTTTTCTTTTACTTGCACGTGCTTTGCAGACTGTACTTATCACCGGCAAATGCAAAGAACCTTTATATTTGTTGCTTAAATAAAGTGCACTGTTTAAGTAGCTAGCCATTTTGGTTTCTCACTGAACGCGACCAGACGCTGAAGTGCGGCCATGCTAGTTCGTGAGCACGACTAGACTGAAGGTGCAGTCCACTGTCAGTGTATCCAGAATCGTGATAGTTTAATATATTAAACGCGACTGGACTGATAGTGGTGAATTGGGCATCCCTCAGGATTTAAACCTAGCCGCCCCTAGCCTCCCACCTCGGTGAGGAGTGTTAGAACGCAAGGGGGTTTATTTTCTGCGAAAAGTATTTTGCCTCTTCACGCAAGACTCAGCTGTCCCCTGTGGTCACCCCTAGACCCTCTCTACCCTTTCATTTCTTCCCTTTTCAGCCCTTTTGGTCTCCCCTGGGGATATAGCGGGGTAGGAGAAGTTTTGCTGCAGGGTGCCCTATGGCCTTCTCCTTTTGTGGGACACCTCTTCTGGCCCTGTCTCCTGCCTTAACCCCCCTTTTATCTCCTCCAGGCTCAACCAGTTCTTGGCACCTCCTTGGTCCCTTCAGGCCCATTCATCTCAACAGCTCCCGCTGTCCACACTGGACTGAGGGACACCAAGCTGCTCTGGCCTCACCACTGCCCAGTGACCCCCCTGGCTGACCCTGCTGGCTGTACCCCGGCTGGCGCAGCCCAGGACAGAGTTGGTGGCACTGCCACCAGACCCGTCCGTGGGCACGTTGGACTCCTGGGCCCTCCTCTGCAGAGCCTTTTCTCACATCCCCTGGCTGGAGACCGGGGGCAAGTCCAGGGCACGGGACCACGGAAAGAGCTTTGTCCTCATCACCTCTGTTAGGAGTTGCTGCATCCAGCAGCCTGAGAGAAGAGAGATGAGGCCACCGCAGCTCCAGGCCCGCAGGTCCAGCCAGCTGTGGAGCCCAAGGCGTGTTTCCAGCAGGCAGAGGCGCCGGTGCACCTATAGAACAGACGCACGTATATACGGGCAGCCACGCGGATCGGGCCCCAGCACTCCCACAAAGAGCACCAGCAGCCTCAGCCTGCTCCCCCCTCTGCCTGGTCACCACGTACCCCTTATTTTACCCCCGAGGCGAATTTGAACTTACATTGAGGGATCTTAGTTGTTTAGCCTAAATAAGCAAGTTTTAATTGAATAAATTACTTAGGGTTATAATACGGTGTGATTTGGGCTGTTTGCTCAGCTTTACTGAGCAGGAGCAGCTGGATTTGCTGAAGCCTTTAGGCTGCGATCGTTCTTTTCCTTAGTGATTTTCCCAGCAGCTGGTACAGTGCTGGGTTTAGTCTTCTAGTGTGGGAAAGTGTTTTGATAGCTCACTTTTTGATAGGAGAGCTACCAAGCTGGTGAGGGGTGTAGAGAACAAGTCATAGGAGGAGAGGCTGAGGGAACTGGGCATGTTTAGTTTGGAGAAGAGGAGGCTGAGGGGAGACCTCATTGCCCTCTACAACTACCTGAGAGGAGGGTGTAGAGGGGTGGGGGTTGACATCTTTTCCCAAGGGAATAATGACAGGACCAGAGGAAATGGTCTGAAGTTGCGGCAGGGGAGGTTTAGATTAGATGTTAGGAAGAATTACTTTACTGAGAGAGTCGTCAGGCACTGGAACAGCCCGACCGGGGAGGTGGTGGAGTCACCATCCCTGGAGGTATTTAAGAAACGTGTAGATGTGGCACTTCAGGGCATGCTCTGGTGCCCAAGATTGTAGGGGGTTTTTTTGTGTGTGTATGGTTGGACTCGGTGATCTCAGAGGTCCTTTCCAACCCTGACGATTCTGTGATTCTGTGATGTTTTGGTAGTGTTTTTCCCAAGTCTGGGACTTTTTGGTTCCCCGTGTTCTGCCAGCAAATGGAGGTGCACAAGGGGCGTAGACCAGAAGATATGGAGGCTCCAACCGTCTGCTGAAACCGCAAATCAACAAGATCAGAGCCAGCCTCCCTGGACACAGGAAGAGAATTCAATAAGATGTTAGAAGACCCCAGACCAAAAATCACCATTGGGCTAGAAGACACGTGGATGGTGTGTGAATGATGCGTGAGGGGCGGTGTGTGGGTCACAAGGGCACCATTGCCCAGGGACTCCTTTGTCTGGGGTCCCTCTCTTTGGAGGCACCCAGCCCGGGCTGTTCTTGCTCCTGTACCTTCCAATCAAATTAACTATTTTATAAAATCCAATGCCTGAGACTCTACCGCGGGAAACCGAGGGTTGAGCCTGAAGGAGGAGGAAGCGCCTGTGAGTGAGTGATTGTGTGTGGAGAGACACCATGAACGGGGTGTGAGCGCTCAGGGGGCAGCTCCTGCTGTAACAGCTTAAATACCAAAAGCTGTAATGAACAACGCCTTGGGCAGGGTCCTACCACCAGAAGCGGTTCTACGGGGAGCCTTGAGTTGCAAGACCCCGCGCACACCAGCCCCGAGGCACCAATCCTGTGAGCGCGGGTTTGTCCCCTGGCACCAGCCCCGCTGGCCAAAGGTGGTCCCTCAGCGAATTCTTTGCATGTTGGCTACAAGCCAAGGCTGCTGAGCTTCCTACCTCATCATCAAGAGAAGTTTCACTTCCTGAAAGGAGTCAATGTCCCTCGGGCTCCTGCTCCCAGCCAGTTTAACCCTCTCTGCAGTTGGGCATCCTCACCTTCCGTGCCAGAGCACTCCTTGGTCACTAACTACTGTCGCTGAGCAGTTACACCTTCACCTACCAGAACGGTTAAGAGTTGGACAGGACCTTAAATACCATCTCGTTCCAACCTCCTGCCCTGGGCAGGGACACCTCCCACCAGACCAGGTTGCTCAAAGCCCCACCCAGTACCAGCCGCTGGTGGGGCTTGCCATGCACCTGACTGACGCCTTTGTGCCAGAGGCAGAGAAGAAACTGGGACTGAGCCACCAGAGAGAGTGTGAGAGCAGCTGAGAGAGCTGGCAGGGTGCAGGGACACGGGCGAGGTGGGTCCCGCACTCTGGCCTGTCTACTGGCACATGCAGGAAAACTTGAAGACCTTTGGGGCTGCCCCGGATGATGCTGTGGTGTGGACCGGGACTGGGTTTATCCTGCCGTGTGATGCTGTGCTGGGCTATCCTGAGGAGCTGGAGGCCTTTTGAGAAGATGCTGAGAAGCATGCAGTTATTACGCAGGAGAAGTGTTGGGAACCCCCTGCCATAGAGGAGAGGATGTTCAGGGGACACTCACCTGAAAATCCAGTTGCTGCTCTTCTTGACTGCTCTCTGGGGAGCCCTTCTCTCTTTAGAATCACAGGATTGTCCAGGTTGGAAGGGACCTTTCAGATCATCAAGTCCAACCATTAACCTAACACTGTCAACTCCACCACTAACTCATGTCCCTCAGCACCACACCTGCCTGGCTTTTAAATACCTCCAGGGATGGCGATTGCGCCACTTCCCTGGACAGCCTGGTCCAATGTTTGACAACCCTTTCAGTGAAGAAATTTTTCCTAATATCGATCTAAACCTCCCCTGGCGCAACTCGAGGCCGTTTCCTCTTGTCCCATTGTCTGTTCCTTGGGAGAAGAGACCGACCCCCCCCGGCTACACCTTCCTTTCAGGGAGTTGTAGAGAGCGAGAAGGTCTCCCCTCAGCCTCCTTTTCTCCAGGCTGAGCACCCCCGGCTCCCTCAGCCTCTCCTCACAAGACTCGTGCTCCAGACCCCTCACCAGCTCCGTTGCCCTTCTCTGGACACGCTCCAGCACCTCAATGTCTTTTTTTTTTTTCTGTGGTGAGGGGCCCAAAACTGGACACAGCACTCTACGTAGGACCTCCCCAGTGCCCAGTACAGGGGGACAGTCACTGCCCCAGTCCTGCTGGTCACGCTGCTCCTGACACAGGCCAGGATGCTGTTTGCCTTCTTGGCCACCTGCGCACCTCATCCACCCTGCACAGTAACAGACACATGATCAGGTGCTCCTCCTGGTGCAGGAACACCTTCCCATGCAGACATGGAGTCACACAGGGTAACAAATCTCCTCTTCTCCCCACTAATGTTTCTCCAGGAACTTCTTCTCTCATGCCCAGAGAAGCACAAACATGCATATGGAGCACCCCCTACATGCACAGAGGTGTCTGCTGCAGTCTCCCCACTCCTTCCCTTTCACCCCTTGAGCCTCTCCCTGCACCCCCTGTCCTTCTCACGCCTTGACTGCTCCTCCAAAGCCAATGCTCTTCCACGTGCCCAGGGGCTGATGCCCCCACAAAAGCAGATGTGACACTTGAGCAGAGTAGACCAAGGAACTGAGGAGCTGATGTGGCTTTAACACACTTCTCTGCTTTCCTACGAGGGCTGGGGCAAACGGAGGAGCTCCTGGAAAAAGCAACTGATGTGGCAACAGTTTTCCAGAGCTGCTGGGCCAGGGGAACATCCGCCATGCAGGAATGGGTGAGGAAACTGTGTTCCCCACAGCCTGAAAGGCCCCTTCCCTGTGAGGATGTGTGAAGGACTTTTCAAACTCAATACCCTCAAAGTTGAAAGGGATTTTGGTGGCAAATGAAGGGGAGGTGGGGGTGCAGAGATGCTCCCTGTTGCCTTCCAGCCTACCTACAGGTAACTGCTACGGAGCCAGGCATTACAGCAGGTAAGAATGAAAGCCTAAATATAGGCAGCATTTTCCGAGAAGAATGCCCAGGACTGTCCTCTCTAAAAACTGCTGCTGGATGGGTTGGTGGGGTTTGACAAGCTGAAGATCTCCTCAGAACCTTTCGGAGGACTTCTAGACTCCTTGAAGTCCTCTGTCAGTGTCGGCTGGAGCACAGCTCAGAAAGGTTGCAATGGGGAGCCAAGAGATTGGTCGGTGTCCTCAGCAGCAGTGTCAATGCCAGCAGGCTTCAGCTTCTACGTTGGAGAAAACCAGGGTCTGTGCCTGGTTAAAATATTGTCTGTGGGACAGAATTTGGAAGGTCATCCCTTGGCTCAGTAAGACCCAAGGCATTTCCAACAACTTGGAGAGACCCTGACGCCTGAACCAACCCGTCTGCTTGGGCTTTCAGCGGTGGGAAGCAGAAAAACACCAGGAAGTGCTGAACACCTCCTGGTACTTGATCCAGATTATTTCTATCTCCGCTGACAAAGCCGTTGCCCAGTGGGATGTTTGTCCACTTGTCTGTTCTTCTGGTGCGTGTTTTCTGCTCTCAAAAGAGGGGGAGAATAATTGCACTTGTTGGCACGGGGCTGTCAGGACTGCAAAACCCTGAAGGCTGTATGAGACGGAAAACGACCCAACCTTGGAAGCAGGAGCCAGGGTCTCCCTGGAGGTGCCAGCCCAAAGGCCCTTGGGCTGCCCTGGAAGGGACCTGCCCGGGCCCTGGGAATTCCTGGTGCCTCAGCCATGGGCAAGGGCTGCTCCCCTGCCTCAGCGCTGCCCAGCCTCCAAGGGTCCCACTGAGGGTCTTCAGAGCCAGCGCGGGGGGAATGGCCTGTCCCAGCAGAGCTGGGGGGGTCTCTAGGAGCTGCCTTGGCTCAAATGCCACCACAAGGACAAGATCCAGCCCTGACCGTGGACTGCCTTGACCCTCTTGGTGTCAACTGGACCTGCCCATTGGTGTTTGGAATTGGCGCTGGCTTTGCTCTGGGGCTTGGCCTTTGGGCTTCTCTTCTGGCTGGTCACCTCCTGACCTGTAAGAGCCGTTGTGTGATGAGACCGTCAGCAACGGAGGCTGATGAGAGGTGGTTGGCCCAAAGGCCCGGCAGGGGCTGCCTGAAGACTGGGCTGGCACTTGTCCATGAGGACGGGCTGGGATTTTCCTTAGCACTTCCGTACATCCAGATCTCTTTGGGAAGGACGGGCACCACTTGCCCCAGCGTCCCACAGACAGTCTGCAACGCTCTGGGCAAACCCCACTTGTTCAATGAGGGGATGGTTGGGAAGAACAGCTTAGGACAGGAAGGAAGTGAAATGTGTTGGGATTATTAGCTTTTGGGGTATGTACGTATGAAGCTGTGCCCACTTTAAGGGGGCTCATCCCCATCCCCACTGCGCATCCCGTTGCCATGGCCCATGTTCCATCTGCAACTGCCAGTACCAGGTGACGGGCACAACGCACCCTTCTGCCCTGCGCCCCACAGCCCTTCTGCCCTGCTCCTTGTGCCTTGAACCCATAACCCAGCCCTTCCCTTCCTGCCTGGTCCCAGCACCTTCTTCCCCTCTCTGTTTTGCTCCCTGGCATCATGAAAGCCCAGAAGAGGAGGACAATTGCGCTGCCCGAGGTACGTCCCTGCTCCATGGAGGTGGGCACCCTCCACTGCCTGGGCAGGCTGGAGCAGGCACTGCGGGGATGGCGCGGGGACCCCACTCTGGGCAGCTCGGGGGGCCGGGAGCTTGGCTCGCCCTCTCCCCCAAGCCCTGCAAGGCCAGGGGCTGGCAGAAGCCCTCCTGGGCTGCTCATGCCCTTCTGGGATGGAGCATCCCTGCGTAGGGGGACACGTCCCCGGCAGACCCCAGGGCGCCCCGGGCTGGTGCCGCAGGGATGCTCGCCGGGAGCAGCCGGGTGCTGCCCGGAGCCTGAGCTGATGCCTCCTCTGCCCATTTCCAGGCTGGAGCCAGAGGAGCCGAGCCCTGGACGAGGAGCAGCACCGAGCCCAAAGGGTGGCTTCACAGAGTAAGAAGCTTCTGGGCGCCCAGGCAGGCGCGGGGCTGGGGTCTGCACGTGGGGGGCCGGGGTCTGTGCCCGGGCCCCGCGGGGCAGGGAGCAGGGCTGCTCACCCCTGCCCTCTCTGCTCTGGCAGATCCAGAAGACCCTGCTGCATGCAAAATTAGTGAAGGAGAAAAAGATGAGGAGCCTCCAGCTGCAGGCGCTGGCCCGGGACTGTTGGTGGGTGCTGGTGGCCAAGGAGCCGCCCAGGTCCAGCCAGCTCCTGCTGGGGATGTGCCCAGGGGTCCCATCGCCCCATGGCTCTCCTTGGGTGGCGAGAGGGGCAGGGGTGCCGAGGCCCCCGTCCCACTGCTGGCCAGGGCAGGACGAATGCACTTTTTTGCTTGCCTTTGGGCTCAGGATGTGTGACCTTGCGCTGGAGGCTCTGGAGGAGGGTCCCAGCAGTGTGGACATGGGGACAACTGAAGAAATGGAGATCGACCCGGTTGAAGATGAAGAGATGGAGGTAGATGTGGAGGAGGAGGAGCCGATGGACACGGATCCCCCAGCAGCACAGGCACGTGCTCCCCACCCACTGCCCGTAGGGAGGGAGGGTCTCCTGCCACTGGGCTGGGGTTGGGGCTGGGGTGGGTGGTCTCTGCTGCAGGGATACGGCGCCTGGTGCCCTCGTCCTGGCGGCACAACCGCCCCCACCGCGCTGCCCTGAGCCCCCGTCCGCTTTGGGATGGGAGCAGTTTCTTGGGGCCAGGACACCCAAATCTCACCCGGAGCCCAGCCAGGGCTCAGCACTGGCGGCAGAGTCCCGCTCTCCCCAGCGTGTCCCAGGGCTGTGACCATCGAATGCCCGTCAGAGCCAAGCCCCAGCCGAAGCAGCTGCTGCCGCTGAGCCGGCTCGGGAACCCCAGCTCTGCTCGGCGGGCACTGCTCGTTAGCCAAAGGGCCCTGCCGCTTGCTTTGCTTTCAGGGCCAGCAGAGCTGCGGGGAACGGCGGTGGCAAAGGAGAGGAGGATCCAAGAGGAAGCGCTGTAAATAGTTGTTTAGAGTTGGGTTTTTTCAATAGTTCTAGAGAGTTGGTTTTTTGTTAATAGTTTTCCAGAGTTGTTGTTTTGTAAATAGTTGTTGAAAGCTGTTGTGTTGTTAATAAAGAGTTGTATGTATGTTCTTCAGACCCAAGCTCTCTCTGTGTTGCCTTGGCCACCCGCGGCGTTTGCAGAGCTGTGGTTTCCTCTTGCTGGGGGTTCCCGGGGCTGGAGGGGGCTGGGGGTGCTGGCACGGCCGCCCCGGGGGCAGGGGGTCCCTGTGCACAGAGGGGTCCCACTGACGCAGGGGACGGCACTGGGCAGCAGCGGGGTTCACGGGCTGCTGGAGAGTGGTGTCCCCAACAGCAAAGAGGTCCCCAGCAAAGCCTGAGCTCTGAGGTGACTGACCCCTGCCGTGATGCCATCAAAGCAGCAGGACACCTTCTGCTCCCCTTCCTGCTGGAGGGAAAGGGACTCATAGGCCAAAAGGCAAAAATCTTGAAGTCTTTGACCCTGCCCACGCCCAGGGCTTTGCTTCGCCTCCTGCCTGGCTTTCCCCTGTGCCATGACAAGAGAAGAAGTCCCAGGCAAAGCCCTCCTTGCCCTGCCGCCATTCCTGCTGTTGGCAGTGGCCCCGGCCCCTGGTCCCCACTTGGGGCGACCCGGGGAGTGGGTAGCGCAGGCTGCGGGGGAGAGGCTGCGGGGGCCTTTGGGGAGAGGGGGGTGGGGAAGCGGTGCCCTGGGGCACGTAGGTGGGCGCAGGGTCCCTGGCCGTGGGGTGCGGGGAGCCGTGGGCGCTGGCAGAGTCCCGAGGGGGCGCGACGCTGTGCGGTGCGGGGGGGGCAGGATGCGGGGAACTGCGGGGGGCCGGGGCTGCGGGCACGGGGCTGCCGCCGGGCGCTCGTTACCCGCGGCCCCGCCGCCTCCTTCATTAGCCGCGGCCACAGCCGCTCATTAGCGGCGGGCGGGGTCGGGCGCCCTCCTCGCGGAGGCGGGCGGGGGGCGCTGCCGGCCGTGGGGGCGCGGGCAGCGGCAGCGGCGGGGCTGGAGCCCGATCCCGATCCCGATCCCGATCCCGACGCCGGGCGGAGGCGGCGTCGGGGCCCCGCCGTGCTGCCCCTCGCCCTGGGGAAGGCTGCCCGGGCGGGGGTCGGGCTCTGGGGTGCCCGGACGGGGCTCTGGGGTGGCGGGCTGGGGAGGGGCCGCTCCCTGGCGTGTGGAGGCGGGGGGCGATGCGGGGCCCCCTCTCTCCCTCCCTCCTGGCTGGCTCGGTGCTGGGCGTCTGTCCCCGGTGGGTGCCGGCTGCCGGGGCTGAGCTGGCCGTGCCCCCCCCGCCTGTCCCTGCCCCACACGGCCCTGCCGCTTGCTTTGCTGCCAGGGGCAGCAGAGGTTGTTCCTTCTCAGAGGGATCAGACCTGTGTTGATAGTCGGTGCCAAGGAATGGGGTGCAGAGAGGCTCTTGCTTATACCTGTTGCTATCACGACCAAGGGCGGCTGACTTTGTTCTTTGCCCCGTTGGAGGGTCGGGAACGGAAAAGCAAAAGCTCCTAAGAGGTGGGGAAAGAACGGGGGTCCTCCACTTACGGCCTTCTGTCCTGACCCCCCTTCCCTGCTCCCAGGAAACAGGGAAGGCAAAGATCCAACAGAAGCCCTTCCCTCCCCAGGACAGCCAGTCTTGCTTGATCTCCCAACCATAGGAGAAGGACCCCTCATTCAAAAAACCCCACGGAATCGCTACGCGGGGGTGGCTACCGACGCCCACGGAAAAGACCATCATATTCGTACTCCGTGGATAATCCCATCCTTCTAATCCTTGTATTTTACGTGTATATGTCCTGCAGGTTATTAGAGGAAGCAACGCCGGCTCCATGTAAACTTTGACTCTATGGATTATTGTGTGTGTGTCTTTTGTTTGGTTATAATTGCGATTTTTATGTGTTATAATAGGGAAAGGTGTTTTGGGCAACCATCCTCATCACCCTCAGCCTCGCTGGTAATACACGAGGGGAGGACCCCCCCCCAAATTTAGCTTAGGAATTGACACAAGGATTTATACGTACATGGAATGATACTGTGGCCCCCACTACATCAGCCCAGGAAGGGATTAGAATGGGACTGCTTTCCATGAATTTCACCCACTGTCTATGAAAGTGGAACAGAGGAATTTGTCTGGGATTCTACCACCCGTGCGAGATGTTAACGTCAACTGTGTCATGCAAAAAATGAAACCTCAGAAGGGATGGTTACCGTTCACAGAAAAGGATCTGATATGGGTCCCTCCCCCTAATGTGTCCCTGGACACAGCTTATGGAATGGGACCCAGTGTGACGTCTCGTGGCCATCAAAGAAAGGAAATACTCCAAAGAATAGAGTAATGCAGCAAGAGGCGGGAACTGCTCTCGGGAACTGCCTAAATTATCCCTGGGACCCTCAGAGACACCCCACTCCCACTGCAATCAGTGACCAGCTTGTGTTTGACTCTCATTTCAAGTGGGACTTG
The DNA here is from genome assembly GCF_964106895.1 of Numenius arquata. Taxonomy (NCBI): domain Eukaryota; kingdom Metazoa; phylum Chordata; class Aves; order Charadriiformes; family Scolopacidae; genus Numenius; species Numenius arquata. The sequence continues at coordinate 17,388,274 of NC_133587.1, read as the reverse complement.
GGGTGGTGCCTCCAACTTCCTGTGGAGGAAGAAGAAGCTGTGGATATGGAGCTGGGGAGCAGCGGGGCCGACATCCTTGCATTAGTGGGCCGAAAGCCGTGGGAGGTATAAACAGCCTGTGAGAACACGGATCCTGAAGAAGATGTGGTCTCAGAAGAATGCCAACCTAAGCAACTGCGGGGCACGTAACTGTCTCTTTGCAACTCTGTAATGGTCACGACATGAAACATGAAATAAGGAGGTAGACGTGCAAAAGCACTAGCTCGCGTTGCGTTATGCGTGACGGAAAAGTACTAACCCGAGGCCATAAGAGTATTATAAAAGACGCATGGTCATAGCAATAAAGGTCTTCGCTTCACCCTCCGGCGGAGTCCGTGTTGCTAATTGCCACAAATGGTGCCCTGTGTGAGGCGCGAATAACCGAGTCAAAAGAGACTGGCCGGTGGCAAGCCCCATGGAACTGAAGTGCTGCTGAAAGGAAGCAGGAGCCGGCTTGAATCATCTCTTCTGAGAGAGGTGAGCCGTGGGGGACTATGGAGAATAATGCATCTAGTGAAGAAAAATCAGTACTTAAATTGATGGAGGGTCTTTTACAAAACCATGATGTTGCAGTCGACCCACATTCGTTAAAACGGTTGAAACGGGTATTTGTAATGTGCCCAGGGGTAGACACTGCTTCCATTTTCACCACAAAGGTATGGGATGAAGCTGGTGTGAAACTTTGGGATAGAGCCACACGTTCAGACAAGTTGGCGGGGGAGCTTTTAACTCCTTGGAGAAAGGGCCTAGAAATGCTTAAAAAACAGGAAGACGCTAGGCGCACAGAGGGAGGTGAGCACTGCGGTCCAAAAACGGAGTCGCCCGCTCCCGCGGCTACTTTGCTGTGCCCAGACCTGGAAGATCAGCCTGGGGACCCTTTTGACCTGGGAGAAGTTGATCCCGATAAAGAACCCAATCTGTTCCCCCCCGACCCACACAATAATTGGAGAAAGGTTCGGCAGGAAGCATTAGCAGCTGGGGAATTAGCTGTAGCAGAAAAAATTGTTGCACCAGTAATTTATGAAGAGAATCAGGTCCCGAAATGGGAAGTTCTGAATTTTAGTATTATGAAGGAACTCCGAAGGGGAGTGCTTGATTATGGTTTGTCATCGCCGTACTCCACCTCCATGTTTGGTTCCATTATGAAATCATATACTCTGACCCCCATGACTGTAAAACCCTTGCGCAGCTTATCCTCACTGGTACACAGTATACTTTATGGGAGGCTGCGTGGAGGCGTCTCTTAGAAATGCAGCGCCTAGGGTATGTGGACTGGGGTCCACGCGACCCTGCTTTTGCCATGACGATGGAACATCTAACGGGGACGGGTAACTTCCAACCACCCCATCGCCAAGCTCAAGAAATACCACGAGGTGTGCTCAATGATGTTAAAAATCTGACCTATCGAGCATTCTTAGAAGTCCCCGACGTGGGAAAACCGCAGAAGTCCTTTACGGAAATCAAACAAGGTGCGAAAGAATCCTACGTGAGTTTTATAGATCGGCTGCGAGAAAGCTTAGATAAACAAGTACCCAATGAGCAAGCCCAAAATACTATTTTACTAAAATTGGTGGTAGAAAATGCTAATACAGACTGCCAGCGTGTATTGCGTCCTTTAGAAAACCCTAACCTCATTCAAATGATAGAAGCATGTAACTGGATAGGATCACTGGAGCATACGTTTGAGGTTATGGCAGCAGCCTTTGCTACAATGACAGCTGGCAATCAAACATGCTTTGGCTGCGGGCAGCCAGGGCACATTAAGAAACATTGCCATAATGCACAAAAGCCTAAACTTCCAAACATCTGTCCGCGATGTAAGAAGGGTAGGCACTACGCAAACCAATGCCGCTCGAAATACGATAAGGATGGCAAGCCCTTATCGGGAAACCGCCAGCGGAGCACGCCTGCCTGGGACCGGGCCAGGACACAAATGGCTCCAGGATCATCGCCTCTTCAAACCCTTCCAGCCTGTGTGCAAGAACCCGCGGCAGTGCCGGAGTGGACCTGGCAGCCGCCGAATCAGTAACTCTTACAGATTCCTCCGTCTCCCTGATACCTACTGGTGTCCATGGGCCATTAGGCGGGGGTAAAAGTGCCCTGCTTTTAGGCTGATCTTCCACCACGTTGCAGGGTCTGTTTGTTCTCCCTGGTGTCATCGACTCGGACTACACGGCGGAAATAAAAATCATGGCCTGGACTCCGACACCACCATGCACCGTCGGGCTGCCTGCATTGCGCAACTTGTTTACTTTACTGCTTGTCCCTCTAAAACGAGCCAGACAGAAAGGCAGGGCTCGGGGTTTGGTTCCACCGGGCATCCGCAGATTTTGTGGACACAACCTGTTACTACCGGTTGGCCGGTGATGAAATGCAAGCTGCCATTGCAGCAAAAAGGCTACATCTGTTTCGATGGGATTTTAGACACTGGAGCTGATGTCACAGTCATTTCAAGGGATCGATGGCCTACAGACTGGCCGTTAACTCAAATGTGTAGAATGTTAATGGGCATAGGTGGACATGCCATACCCTTTCAGAGCAAACATTTAATTCAAATTGAAGGTCTTGAAGGCCGTGTGGCCTCGGTTCGCCCCTTTGTGCTCGCCGCACCTATTACCTTACGGGGTCGTGATTGTATGAGTCAGTGGGGAGTAAACATTGGGTCACATTTTTCTTAGGGGCCGCTGCAGTGCAAACCACCTTAAAACTTACACGGAAAACTAACAAGCCTGTCTGGGTGGAGCAGTGGCACCTGGTTGTAAAAAGTTGCACCACCTTAATGAATTAGTGGAAGAACAATTGAAGGAGGGACATATTGTCCCTAACTACTAGTCCGTGGAATTCACCTGTTTTTGTTATTCAGAAAAAGAGCGGGAAACGGCGTTTATTGCATGATCTGCGCAGAATAAATGATGTGATGGAAGACATGGGCACGTTACAACCCGATATGCCGTCACCCACCATGATCCCCCAAAATTGGTGCCTCACCATTATCGATTTGAAAGACTGTTTTTTTACTATTCCCCTACACCCAGACGATGCACCAAAATTGGCGTTCTCGGTGCCGTCACTTGACGTAAGTGAACCTTACAGGCGCTATCATTGGACAGTCCTCCCTCAAGGAATGAAAAATAGCCCCACCATATGCCAATGGTTTGTAGCTAAAGCCCTGTCTCCTGTTAGGAAAGCCTTTCCTGATGTTGTACTTTATCATTATATGGATGATACTCTTGTTGCGGCGCAAGCTCAACAGACTATGCAGGACGTGCTTAAGATGTTATATCAGCAAGTACAAACTGCAGGGTTACAGATAGCCCCCCCAAAAATACAACAAACAGCACTCTGGAATTACTTAGGGTGGCGAATTATGGAACAAAAGATTGTTCCGCAACAGGTAAAGTTGCAAGTAACTGTGAAAACTTTAAATGATCTGCAGAAGCTCCTGGGGGCAATAAATTGGATCCGTCCACTGTTAGGTATACCGAATCACGAACTGAGCCCCCTGTTCTCCCATCTTAAGGGAGACCCAGCGCTTTTGTCACCAAGAAGCCTGACTTTGGAGGCTCAAGTCGCCCTAGAAAAGGTCTCCCAGGCTATAGAGAGTTGCCAGGCAAACAGAATATACCCAGAGGTGTCCTTTCAACTGCTCATTAAAAAACCCCACTTCACAGCCATATGCCTTAATTTTGCAATGGGATGAGAATCGACCGGACCCTCTGGCCATTATTGAATGGGTTTTCCTCCCACACCAACTGCAGAAAACAGTTGTAACCCGACCGGAGTGTTTTGCCATGCCAATAATAAAGGCCAGACAGCGTCTGTTGGCGCTAGTGGGACAAGAGTTCTCTCGCATTATTTTGCCAACAGATACTCAGGTACTGCAATGGCTTCTTCAAACTTCAGTTCTTTTCCAGACAGCAACAATGGAATTTCCAGGGGAATTAAGCATACATAGCCCGAGCCATAAACTGCTTCAACAAGACTTTACGCTATATGAACTCCCGAAAGTTAGTCATGCGCCTCTGCAGACTATAACCATCTTTACAAATGGCTCCGGCAAAACCGGCCGATCTGTTATAGTATGGCAAAACCCTGAGACGAAAACTTGGGTTTCAGATGTGTGTCGGGTTGAGGGCTCTCCGCAGATCATTGAGCTTGCCGCTGTAGTTCGAGCTTTTCAAAAATGGAAAACCCCTGTAAATATAATTACTGACTCTGCCTATGTGGCCAGGCTAGTGCCACGCTTAGAAAATGCTTGCTTGAAAGAAACTTCTAACCCATTGTTGTATTCACTGTTATGGCAATTGTTATGCTTACTAAATGATAGAAAACATCCTTATTTTATTATGCACATCCGCGCGCATACCAGACTTCCGGGACTGTTGATAGAAGGAAATCGCCGTGCGGACGCTTTGACTCTTGCAGCGCAAATAACACCGCAAGCAGTCGAACAGGCGCGTCTTTCGCATGCCTTCTTCCGTCAAAACGCAAGGGCGCTACAGAAGACATTCTCCCTCACCTCGTCACAGGCAAAAACCACTGTTACCGCTTGCCTAGATTGTCAGCGCTTCCACCCCTCTCCGCCAGCTGCGGGCGTTAACCCGAGGGGTCTTACCGCCCTGGAGCTGTGGCTCCGTAGCAGTTACCTGTATGTAGTATATGGGACTGGTGGATTTCTGCAGCACCAAACCTCATCAAGAGGCAGACCCTGGAGTTTACAGTGGCTTCTACAGGCTCCTTGTAGCTGAGCTGGATGTAACACAGCTGTAGAGAGCCCTTGGAAAAGAGAGGGAAAAGGCAGTTTGCAGAAAAAGCCATCAATGGCAAGATTTGCCGTCATTTCTGGTCAGTGCTGCTATTGCTGCAGCTGACATTGTTCACAAGAGCCTCCCAAGATCTCAGAGCTGTGTTTGGAGTGAGTCTTTTCCTTCAGGTGGTCCCATCTCCACTGGTCTCCATCTCCATCAGTCAGGTGCCTGCCAGGGACAGGGCTCTGGCACCAGAAGTGAAGCCTTTGCTGACTGGTTTTGAGGATGCTGGGGGTGGCCTGAAGACCTCAAGCAGTGTTGTGTTGTTCTTGTGGTCTCCTTCTCTTGCGGGTCCACTTGATAAGGGCACAAGCCCTTATCTTTTCAGAGCAGGAGTGCACTAAGTGGAGACCCGGAGGCAATGGCCAGGCCCCCTCCTCATGACCAGGGGCACTGGCCCCCTCTACCAGACCTCGCCTGTGATGTGTCCAAAGGCTGGAAGGCAACAGGGAGCATCTCTGCACCCCCACCTCCCCTTCATTTGCCACCAAAATCCCTTTCAACTTTGAGGGTATTGAGTTTGAAAAGTCCTTCACACATCCTCACAGGGAAGGGGCCTTTCAGGCTGTGGGGAACACAGTTTCCTCACCCATTCCTGCATGGCGGATGTTCCCCTGGCCCAGCAGCTCTGGAAAACTGTTGCCACATCAGTTGCTTTTTCCAGGAGCTCCTCCGTTTGCCCCAGCCCTCGTAGGAAAGCAGAGAAGTGTGTTAAAGCCACATCAGCTCCTCAGTTCCTTGGTCTACTCTGCTCAAGTGTCACATCTGCTTTTGTGGGGGCATCAGCCCCTGGGCACGTGGAAGAGCATTGGCTTTGGAGGAGCAGTCAAGGCGTGAGAAGGACAGGGGGTGCAGGGAGAGGCTCAAGGGGTGAAAGGGAAGGAGTGGGGAGACTGCAGCAGACACCTCTGTGCATGTAGGGGGTGCTCCATATGCATGTTTGTGCTTCTCTGGGCATGAGAGAAGAAGTTCCTGGAGAAACATTAGTGGGGAGAAGAGGAGATTTGTTACCCTGTGTGACTCCATGTCTGCATGGGAAGGTGTTCCTGCACCAGGAGGAGCACCTGATCATGTGTCTGTTACTGTGCAGGGTGGATGAGGTGCGCAGGTGGCCAAGAAGGCAAACAGCATCCTGGCCTGTGTCAGGAGCAGCGTGACCAGCAGGACTGGGGCAGTGACTGTCCCCCTGTACTGGGCACTGGGGAGGTCCTACGTAGAGTGCTGTGTCCAGTTTTGGGCCCCTCACCACAGAAAAAAAAAAAAGACATTGAGGTGCTGGAGCGTGTCCAGAGAAGGGCAACGGAGCTGGTGAGGGGTCTGGAGCACGAGTCTTGTGAGGAGAGGCTGAGGGAGCCGGGGGTGCTCAGCCTGGAGAAAAGGAGGCTGAGGGGAGACCTTCTCGCTCTCTACAACTCCCTGAAAGGAGGGTGTAGCCGGGGGGGGTCGGTCTCTTCTCCCAAGGAACAGACAATGGGACAAGAGGAAACGGCCTCGAGTTGCGCCAGGGGAGGTTTAGATCGATATTAGGAAAAATTTCTTCACTGAAAGGGTTGTCAAACATTGGACCAGGCTGTCCAGGGAAGTGGCGCAATCGCCATCCCTGGAGGTATTTAAAAGCCAGGCAGGTGTGGTGCTGAGGGACATGAGTTAGTGGTGGAGTTGACAGTGTTAGGTTAATGGTTGGACTTGATGATCTGAAAGGTCCCTTCCAACCTGGACAATCCTGTGATTCTAAAGAGAGAAGGGCTCCCCAGAGAGCAGTCAAGAAGAGCAGCAACTGGATTTTCAGGTGAGTGTCCCCTGAACATCCTCTCCTCTATGGCAGGGGGTTCCCAACACTTCTCCTGCGTAATAACTGCATGCTTCTCAGCATCTTCTCAAAAGGCCTCCAGCTCCTCAGGATAGCCCAGCACAGCATCACACGGCAGGATAAACCCAGTCCCGGTCCACACCACAGCATCATCCGGGGCAGCCCCAAAGGTCTTCAAGTTTTCCTGCATGTGCCAGTAGACAGGCCAGAGTGCGGGACCCACCTCGCCCGTGTCCCTGCACCCTGCCAGCTCTCTCAGCTGCTCTCACACTCTCTCTGGTGGCTCAGTCCCAGTTTCTTCTCTGCCTCTGGCATAAAGGCGTCAGTCAGGTGCATGGCAAGCCCCACCAGCGGCTGGTACTGGGTGGGGCTTTGAGCAACCTGGTCTGGTGGGAGGTGTCCCTGCCCAGGGCAGGAGGTTGGAACGAGATGGTATTTAAGGTCCTGTCCAACTCTTAACCGTTCTGGTAGGTGAAGGTGTAACTGCTCAGCGACAGTAGTTAGTGACCAAGGAGTGCTCTGGCACGGAAGGTGAGGATGCCCAACTGCAGAGAGGGTTAAACTGGCTGGGAGCAGGAGCCCGAGGGACATTGACTCCTTTCAGGAAGTGAAACTTCTCTTGATGATGAGGTAGGAAGCTCAGCAGCCTTGGCTTGTAGCCAACATGCAAAGAATTCGCTGAGGGACCACCTTTGGCCAGCGGGGCTGGTGCCAGGGGACAAACCCGCGCTCACAGGATTGGTGCCTCGGGGCTGGTGTGCGCGGGGTCTTGCAACTCAAGGCTCCCCGTAGAACCGCTTCTGGTGGTAGGACCCTGCCCAAGGCGTTGTTCATTACAGCTTTTGGTATTTAAGCTGTTACAGCAGGAGCTGCCCCCTGAGCGCTCACACCCCGTTCATGGTGTCTCTCCACACACAATCACTCACTCACAGGCGCTTCCTCCTCCTTCAGGCTCAACCCTCGGTTTCCCGCGGTAGAGTCTCAGGCATTGGATTTTATAAAATAGTTAATTTGATTGGAAGGTACAGGAGCAAGAACAGCCCGGGCTGGGTGCCTCCAAAGAGAGGGACCCCAGACAAAGGAGTCCCTGGGCAATGGTGCCCTTGTGACCCACACACCGCCCCTCACGCATCATTCACACACCATCCACGTGTCTTCTAGCCCAATGGTGATTTTTGGTCTGGGGTCTTCTAACATCTTATTGAATTCTCTTCCTGTGTCCAGGGAGGCTGGCTCTGATCTTGTTGATTTGCGGTTTCAGCAGACGGTTGGAGCCTCCATATCTTCTGGTCTACGCCCCTTGTGCACCTCCATTTGCTGGCAGAACACGGGGAACCAAAAAGTCCCAGACTTGGGAAAAACACTACCAAAACATCACAGAATCACAGAATCGTCAGGGTTGGAAAGGACCTCTGAGATCACCGAGTGCAACCATACACACACAAAAAAACCCCCTACAATCTTGGGCACCAGAGCATGCCCTGAAGTGCCACATCTACACGTTTCTTAAATACCTCCAGGGATGGTGACTCCACCACCTCCCCGGTCGGGCTGTTCCAGTGCCTGACGACTCTCTCAGTAAAGTAATTCTTCCTAACATCTAATCTAAACCTCCCCTGCCGCAACTTCAGACCATTTCCTCTGGTCCTGTCATTATTCCCTTGGGAAAAGATGTCAACCCCCACCCCTCTACACCCTCCTCTCAGGTAGTTGTAGAGGGCAATGAGGTCTCCCCTCAGCCTCCTCTTCTCCAAACTAAACATGCCCAGTTCCCTCAGCCTCTCCTCCTATGACTTGTTCTCTACACCCCTCACCAGCTTGGTAGCTCTCCTATCAAAAAGTGAGCTATCAAAACACTTTCCCACACTAGAAGACTAAACCCAGCACTGTACCAGCTGCTGGGAAAATCACTAAGGAAAAGAACGATCGCAGCCTAAAGGCTTCAGCAAATCCAGCTGCTCCTGCTCAGTAAAGCTGAGCAAACAGCCCAAATCACACCGTATTATAACCCTAAGTAATTTATTCAATTAAAACTTGCTTATTTAGGCTAAACAACTAAGATCCCTCAATGTAAGTTCAAATTCGCCTCGGGGGTAAAATAAGGGGTACGTGGTGACCAGGCAGAGGGGGGAGCAGGCTGAGGCTGCTGGTGCTCTTTGTGGGAGTGCTGGGGCCCGATCCGCGTGGCTGCCCGTATATACGTGCGTCTGTTCTATAGGTGCACCGGCGCCTCTGCCTGCTGGAAACACGCCGTGGGCTCCACAGCTGGCTGGACCTGCGGGCCTGGAGCTGCGGTGGCCTCATCTCTCTTCTCTCAGGCTGCTGGATGCAGCAACTCCTAACAGAGGTGATGAGGACAAAGCTCTTTCCGTGGTCCCGTGCCCTGGACTTGCCCCCGGTCTCCAGCCAGGGGATGTGAGAAAAGGCTCTGCAGAGGAGGGCCCAGGAGTCCAACGTGCCCACGGACGGGTCTGGTGGCAGTGCCACCAACTCTGTCCTGGGCTGCGCCAGCCGGGGTACAGCCAGCAGGGTCAGCCAGGGGGGTCACTGGGCAGTGGTGAGGCCAGAGCAGCTTGGTGTCCCTCAGTCCAGTGTGGACAGCGGGAGCTGTTGAGATGAATGGGCCTGAAGGGACCAAGGAGGTGCCAAGAACTGGTTGAGCCTGGAGGAGATAAAAGGGGGGTTAAGGCAGGAGACAGGGCCAGAAGAGGTGTCCCACAAAAGGAGAAGGCCATAGGGCACCCTGCAGCAAAACTTCTCCTACCCCGCTATATCCCCAGGGGAGACCAAAAGGGCTGAAAAGGGAAGAAATGAAAGGGTAGAGAGGGTCTAGGGGTGACCACAGGGGACAGCTGAGTCTTGCGTGAAGAGGCAAAATACTTTTCGCAGAAAATAAACCCCCTTGCGTTCTAACACTCCTCACCGAGGTGGGAGGCTAGGGGCGGCTAGGTTTAAATCCTGAGGGATGCCCAATTCACCACTATCAGTCCAGTCGCGTTTAATATATTAAACTATCACGATTCTGGATACACTGACAGTGGACTGCACCTTCAGTCTAGTCGTGCTCACGAACTAGCATGGCCGCACTTCAGCGTCTGGTCGCGTTCAGTGAGAAACCAAAATGGCTAGCTACTTAGTGCACTTTATTTAAGCAACAAATATAAAGGTTCTTTGCATTTGCCGGTGATAAGTACAGTCTGCAAAGCACGTGCAAGTAAAAGAAAAAATGTTAATGGTACAAAGCACGTGACAAAGTTCCAAACAATACAGCCTGGCTATAAATGTAACAAAAATAACCCTCTAGAGAGATTTCTAAGTTCCCCGAGGAAGCACTCGGTATAGTCTAAGTCTTACCCACAGGCGTCCCTATGGGGGGGAAGAAAGGCTCAGCCCCTCGACTGGTCCTGCAAGTCAAAGGCAGTCTGTGATGGGGTCCTCCCTGACCTCTTCACGATGGTGTCTTCCCTAGCATCCCCCCTTTCTCGGGTTATTTTTATATTATTTTTTACCTTCAAGGTGGAGTTTGAGTGACTCTAGTCATACATACCTTTATTATGATTGGCGTAAAATTCTCTCGCCTCACATGACAGACTGTTGGCTCAGGGTAGCAAGCATGCCGCTTATCACTTCCATAGGATCACTTTGTTCCCATTTTGCTGCGTAATCACAGAGCTTGGCCGTTGAATCTTCACTCCACTCCATCCTCTGTGTTGCTTTTGCAAGCAATATTGTTCAGGGAGTCATAGATGTAGCGGATTCCTTGCATACCAGCTGCTGCTGTGTTCCACCCTGGAAATGTTTCGATTTTATACCTTTCTTTAATGTGTGAACAATGCTATATATTTCTAATAAAAATTGTATTTTAGGAATTATTCCACATTATCTACCCCGTGACTATAGTCACTCAAGCTCCACGATATTCAAAACTGATTGGGAATATCACAGATGCTCTTGTGGTGAGGGTTGTCGAGTACAAGTATATCTTGTGGAGCTATCAAGTGAGTTAAATTTTTCATCATAATCCAAAGTCTAACATACAAAGCGATTGTCAAAGCAAAACACAGTACAGTGAGTATTAACAAAACAACAACAGGGTGGAGCATCTTGTTAAGGATTCCTGTAGTCGTCGTCGACCATCCAAAAAGAGTGTCCCACCATTCATGTTCTCCATCCCTTTTGATTCTTTCCAACACTCGGTGTATCTCCTCGACATTGTGGTGGACAGTAATCAGAGTCTTTTGTCCGTTTTCTTGGGCTTTTTTCAACAGTCGCTTCAAGTCATTATGTTGTAGCAGCTTCTTCACCAATGTAATGTTCGTCCCAATAGGGGCAAATAATAAATCACGAATTAGCATATAGTTAGACTGTAGAATTGTAGATGTGACAGGAGCTGAATAATTGAAATCACATCCAACAATGTTAGTAAAGTTACAAGCACAAAGATTTGAGTGATTATTCATATTTACTGCTACGTTACCTACAAACACAAAACTACAAGGAGATCTCATGCAGACACACCCTTTCCCAATATATACAAGCACAGTTTCTGGAGTTTCATCAGGATGTATCTCAAAATGACAAACATTTTGGTCAGTGTCAAGACAAAAGTCTTGTGCCTTGAGGGTATTACTCTCACAAATGAATCCTTGTTGGTCTCGTGTGATGCATGCATCAACATCAACAGTTTGCCATTTATTTTTATTTTGTTGTGCCCACACCCTATGTTATATTGGATAGAGTATGGCTCCTTGGTGATTCAACCCCAGCGCAATGATTGGGTATATGGTGTATACGGAAGCATTGAGTATTGTTAAGACGAAAGCAGTGGCTTTGCTCTCAGTGGGATCGTAGGTGAAATTAACCAGATACCACCAGGACTGAAATTTCTTTTCAAACTCAATTGCATTATCCCATATTACTTTTCGAATTTCAGTGGGCAAAGTGTTTTCTTCGCCTTCCCTTATAAATGCGGCTGCCATCGATTGCATCCACAGTTGGGCTTGGATACAACCCAGACCCAAAGAAATATTGTTTTGGGCCGTATCAAGTGCATTTGTGATCAGATGGTGGTCCTTTTCATTTGTTTCTTCCCACTGAGGTAATATATTTGATAAAAGCCATTGGTGGTTCCCCAAGGCTGATAAAGAAGGTCCCAGCACCTTCTTCCCCTCTCTGTTTTGCTCCCTGGCATCATGAAAGCCCAGAAGAGGAGGACAATTGCGCTGCCCGAGGTACGTCCCTGCTCCATGGAGGTGGACACCCCCACTGCCTGGGCAGGCTAGAGCTGGCACTGCGGGGATGGCACCGGGACCCCACTCTGGGCAGCTCGGGGGGCCGGGAGCTTGGCTCGCCCTCTCCCCCAAGCCCTGCAAGGCCAGAGGCTGGCAGAAGCCCTCCTGGGCTGCTCATGCCCTTCTGGGATGGAGCATCCCTGCGTAGGGGGACACGTCCCCGGCGGACCCCAGGGCGCCCCGGGCTGGTGCCGCAGGGATGCTCGCCGGGAGCAGCCGGGTGCTGCCCGGAGCCTGAGCCGATGCCTCCTCTGCCCATTTCCAGGCTGGAGCCAGAGGAGCCGAGCCCTGGACGAGGAGCAGCACCGAGCCCAAAGGGTGGCTTCACAGATTAAGGAGCTTCTGGGCGCCCAGGCAGGCGTGGGGCTGGGGTCTGCACGTGGGGGGCCGGGGTCTGTGCCCGGGCCCCGCGGGGCAGGGAGCAGGGCTGCTCACCCCTGCCCTCTCTGCTCTGGCAGATCCAGAAGACCCTGCTGCATGCAAAATTAGTGAAGGAGAAAAAGATGAGGAGCCTCCAGCTGCAGGCGCTGGCCCGGGACTGTTGGTGGGTGCTGGTGGCCAAGGAGCCGCCCAGGTCCAGCCAGCTCCTGCTGGGGATGTGCCCAGGGGTCCCATCGCCCCATGGCTCTCCTTGGGTGGCGAGAGGGGCAGGGGTGCCGAGGCCCCCGTCCCACTGCTGGCCAGGGCAGGACGAATGCACTTTTTTGCTTGCCTTTGGGCTCAGGATGTGTGACCTTGCGCTGGAGGCTCTGGAGGAGGGTCCCAGCAGTGTGGACATGGGGACAACTGAAGAAATGGAGATCGACCCGGTTGAAGATGAAGAGATGGAGGTGGATGTGGAGGAGGAGGAGCCGATGGACACGGATCCCCCAGCAGCACAGGCACGTGCTCCCCACCCACTGCCCGTAGGGAGGGAGGGTCTCCTGCCACTGGGCTGGGGTTGGGGCTGGGGTGGGTGGTCTCTGCTGCAGGGATACGGCGCCTGGTGCCCTCGTCCTGGCGGCACAACCGCCCCCACCGCGCTGCCCTGAGCCCCCGTCCGCTTTGGGATGGGAGCAGTTTCTTGGGGCCAGGACACCCAAATCTCACCCGGAGCCCAGCCAGGGCTCAGCACTGGCGGCAGAGTCCCGCTCTCCCCAGCGTGTCCCAGGGCTGTGACCATCGAATGCCCGTCAGAGCCAAGCCCCAGCCGAAGCAGCTGCTGCCGCTGAGCCGGCTCGGGAACCCCAGCTCTGCTCGGCGGGCACTGCTCGTTAGCCAAAGGGCCCTGCCGCTTGCTTTGCTTTCAGGGCCAGCAGAGCTGCGGGGAACGGCGGTGGCAAAGGAGAGGAGGATCCAAGAGGAAGCGCTGTAAATAGTTGTTTAGAGTTGGGTTTTTTCAATAGTTCTAGAGAGTTGGTTTTTTTTTAATAGTTTTCCAGAGTTGTTGTTTTGTAAATAGTTGTTGAAAGCTGTTGTGTTGTTAATAAAGAGTTGTATGTATGTTCTTCAGACCCAAGCTCTCTCTGTGTTGCCTTGGCCACCCGCGGCGTTTGCAGAGCTGTGGTTTCCTCTTGCTGGGGGTTCCCGGGGCTGGAGGGGGCTGGGGGTGCTGGCACGGCCGCCCCGGGGGCAGGGGGGTCCCTGTGCACAGAGGGGTCCCACTGACGCAGGGGACGGCACTGGGCAGCAGCGGGGTTCACGGGCTGCTGGAGAGTGGTGTCCCCAACAGCAAAGAGGTCCCCAGCAAAGCCTGAGCTCTGAGGTGACTGACCCCTGCCGTGATGCCATCAAAGCAGCAGGACACCTTCTGCTCCCCTTCCTGCTGGAGGGAAAGGGACTCATAGGCCAAAAGGCAAAAATCTTGAAGTCTTTGACCCTGCCCACGCCCAGGGCTTTGCTTCGCCTCCTGCCTGGCTTTCCCCTGTGCCATGACAAGAGAAGAAGTCCCAGGCAAAGCCCTCCTTGCCCTGCCGCCATTCCTGCTGTTGGCAGTGGCCCCGGCCCCTGGTCCCCACTTGGGGCGACCCGGGGAGTGGGTAGCGCAGGCTGCGGGGGAGAGGCTGCGGGGGCCTTTGGGGAGAGGGGGGTGGGGAAGCGGTGCCCTGGGGCACGTAGGTGGGCGCAGGGTCCCTGGCCGTGGAGTGCGGGGAGCCGTGGGCGCTGGCAGAGTCCCGAGGGGGCGCGACGCTGTGCGGTGCGGGGGGGGCAGGATGCGGGGAACCGCGGGGGGCCGGGGCTGCGGGCACGGGGCTGCCGCCGGGCGCTCGTTACCCGCGGCCCCGCCGCCTCCTTCATTAGCCGCGGCCACAGCCGCTCATTAGCGGCGGGCGGGGTCGGGCGCCCTCCTCGCGGAGGCGGGCGGGGGGCGCTGCCGGCCGTGGGGGCGCGGGCAGCGGCAGCGGCGGGGCTGGAGCCCGATCCCGATCCCGATCCCGACGCCGGGCGGAGGCGGCGTCGGGGCCCCGCCGTGCTGCCCCTCGCCCTGGGGAAGGCTGCCCGGGCGGGGGTCGGGCTCTGGGGTGCCCGGACGGGGCTCTGGGGTGGCGGGCTGGGGAGGGGCCGCTCCCTGGCGTGTGGAGGCGGGGGGCGATGCGGGGCCCCCTCTCTCCCTCCCTCCTGGCTGGCTCGGTGCTGGGCGTCTGTCCCCGGTGGGTGCCGGCTGCCGGGGCTGAGCTGGCCGTGCCCCCCCCGCCTGTCCCTGCCCCACACGGCCCTGCCGCTTGCTTTGCTGCCAGGGGCAGCAGAGGTTGTTCCTTCTCAGAGGGATCAGACCTGTGTTGATAGTCGGTGCCAAGGAATGGGGTGCAGAGAGGCTCTTGCTTATACCTGTTGCTATCACGACCAAGGGCGGCTGACTTTGTTCTTTGCCCCGTTGGAGGGTCGGGAACGGAAAAGCAAAAGCTCCTAAGAGGTGGGGAAAGAACGGGGGTCCTCCACTTACGGCCTTCTGTCCTGACCCCCCTTCCCTGCTCCCAGGAAACAGGGAAGGCAAAGATCCAACAGAAGCCCTTCCCTCCCCAGGACAGCCAGTCTTGCTTGATCTCCCAACCATAGGAGAAGGACCCCTCATTCAAAAAACCCCACGGAATCGCTACGCGGGGGTGGCTACCGACGCCCACGGAAAAGACCATCATATTCGTACTCCGTGGATAATCCCATCCTTCTAATCCTTGTATTTTACGTGTATATGTCCTGCAGGTTATTAGAGGAAGCAACGCCGGCTCCATGTAAACTTTGACTCTATGGATTATTGTGTGTGTGTCTTTTGTTTGGTTATAATTGCGATTTTTATGTGTTATAATAGGGAAAGGTGTTTTGGGCAACCATCCTCATCACCCTCAGCCTCGCTGGTAATACACGAGGGGAGGACCCCCCCCCAAATTTAGCTTAGGAATTGACACAAGGATTTATACGTACATGGAATGATACTGTGGCCCCCACTACATCAGCCCAGGAAGGGATTAGAATGGGACTGCTTTCCATGAATTTCACCCACTGTCTATGAAAGTGGAACAGAGGAATTTGTCTGGGATTCTACCACCCGTGCGAGATGTTAACGTCAACTGTGTCATGCAAAAAATGAAACCTCAGAAGGGATGGTTACCGTTCACAGAAAAGGATCTGATATGGGTCCCTCCCCCTAATGTGTCCCTGGACACAGCTTATGGAATGGGACCCAGTGTGACGTCTCGTGGCCATCAAAGAAAGGAAATACTCCAAAGAATAGAGTAATGCAGCAAGAGGCGGGAACTGCTCTCGGGAACTGCCTAAATTATCCCTGGGACCCTCAGAGACACCCCACTCCCACTGCAATCAGTGACCAGCTTGTGTTTGACTCTCATTTCAAGTGGGACTTGGGGTGGTGCCTCCAACTTCCTGTGGAGGAAGAAGAAGCTGTGGATATGGAGCTGGGGAGCAGCAGGGCCGACATCCTTGCATTAGTGGGCCGAAAGCCGTGGGAGGTATAAACAGCCTGTGAGAACACGGATCCTGAAGAAGATGTGGTCTCAGAAGAATGCCAACCTAAGCAACTGCGGGGCACGTAACTGTCTCTTTGCAACTCTGTAATGGTCACGACATGAAACATGAAATAAGGAGGTAGACGTGCAAAAGCACTAGCTCGCGTTGCGTTATGCGTGACGGAAAAGTACTAACCCGAGGCCATAAGAGTATTATAAAAGACGCATGGTCATAGCAATAAAGGTCTTCGCTTCACCCTCCGGCGGAGTCCGTGTTGCTAATTGCCACAAATGGTGCCCTGTGTGAGGCGCGAATAACCGAGTCAAAAGAGACTGGCCGGTGGCAAGCCCCATGGAACTGAAGTGCTGCTGAAAGGAAGCAGGAGCCGGCTTGAATCATCTCTTCTGAGAGAGGTGAGCCGTGGGGGACTATGGAGAATAATGCATCTAGTGAAGAAAAATCAGTACTTAAATTGATGGAGGGTCTTTTACAAAACCATGATGTTGCAGTCGACCCACATTCGTTAAAACGGTTGAAACGGGTATTTGTAATGTGCCCAGGGGTAGACACTGCTTCCATTTTCACCACAAAGGTATGGGATGAAGCTGGTGTGAAACTTTGGGATAGAGCCACACGTTCAGACAAGTTGGCGGGGGAGCTTTTAACTCCTTGGAGAAAGGGCCTAGAAATGCTTAAAAAACAGGAAGACGCTAGGCGCACAGAGGGAGGTGAGCACTGCGGTCCAAAAACGGAGTCGCCCGCTCCCGCGGCTACTTTGCTGTGCCCAGACCTGGAAGATCAGCCTGGGGACCCTTTTGACCTGGGAGAAGTTGATCCCGATAAAGAACCCAATCTGTTCCCCCCCGACCCACACAATAATTGGAGAAAGGTTCGGCAGGAAGCATTAGCAGCTGGGGAATTAGCTGTAGCAGAAAAAATTGTTGCACCAGTAATTTATGAAGAGAATCAGGTCCCGAAATGGGAAGTTCTGAATTTTAGTATTATGAAGGAACTCCGAAGGGGAGTGCTTGATTATGGTTTGTCATCGCCGTACTCCACCTCCATGTTTGGTTCCATTATGAAATCATATACTCTGACCCCCATGACTGTAAAACCCTTGCGCAGCTTATCCTCACTGGTACACAGTATACTTTATGGGAGGCTGCGTGGAGGCGTCTCTTAGAAATGCAGCGCCTAGGGTATGTGGACTGGGGTCCACGCGACCCTGCTTTTGCCATGACGATGGAACATCTAACGGGGACGGGTAACTTCCAACCACCCCATCGCCAAGCTCAAGAAATACCACGAGGTGTGCTCAATGATGTTAAAAATCTGACCTATCGAGCATTCTTAGAAGTCCCCGACGTGGGAAAACCGCAGAAGTCCTTTACGGAAATCAAACAAGGTGCGAAAGAATCCTACGTGAGTTTTATAGATCGGCTGCGAGAAAGCTTAGATAAACAAGTACCCAATGAGCAAGCCCAAAATACTATTTTACTAAAATTGGTGGTAGAAAATGCTAATACAGACTGCCAGCGTGTATTGCGTCCTTTAGAAAACCCTAACCTCATTCAAATGATAGAAGCATGTAACTGGATAGGATCACTGGAGCATACGTTTGAGGTTATGGCAGCAGCCTTTGCTACAATGACAGCTGGCAATCAAACATGCTTTGGCTGTGGGCAGCCAGGGCACATTAAGAAACATTGCCATAATGCACAAAAGCCTAAACTTCCAAACATCTGTCCGCGATGTAAGAAGGGTAGGCACTACGCAAACCAATGCCGCTCGAAATACGATAAGGATGGCAAGCCCTTATCGGGAAACCGCCAGCGGAGCACGCCTGCCTGGGACCGGGCCAGGACACAAATGGCTCCAGGATCATCGCCTCTTCAAACCCTTCCAGCCTGTGTGCAAGAACCCGCGGCAGTGCCGGAGTGGACCTGGCAGCCGCCGAATCAGTAACTCTTACAGATTCCTCCGTCTCCCTGATACCTACTGGTGTCCATGGGCCATTAGGCGGGGGTAAAAGTGCCCTGCTTTTAGGCTGATCTTCCACCACGTTGCAGGGTCTGTTTGTTCTCCCTGGTGTCATCGACTCGGACTACACGGCGGAAATAAAAATCATGGCCTGGACTCCGACACCACCATGCACCGTCGGGCTGCCTGCATTGCGCAACTTGTTTACTTTACTGCTTGTCCCTCTAAAACGAGCCAGACAGAAAGGCAGGGCTCGGGGTTTGGTTCCACCGGGCATCCGCAGATTTTGTGGACACAACCTGTTACTACCGGTTGGCCGGTGATGAAATGCAAGCTGCCATTGCAGCAAAAAGGCTACATCTGTTTCGATGGGATTTTAGACACTGGAGCTGATGTCACAGTCATTTCAAGGGATCGATGGCCTACAGACTGGCCGTTAACTCAAATGTGTAGAATGTTAATGGGCATAGGTGGACATGCCATACCCTTTCAGAGCAAACATTTAATTCAAATTGAAGGTCTTGAAGGCCGTGTGGCCTCGGTTCGCCCCTTTGTGCTCGCCGCACCTATTACCTTACGGGGTCGTGATTGTATGAGTCAGTGGGGAGTAAACATTGGGTCACATTTTTCTTAGGGGCCGCTGCAGTGCAAACCACCTTAAAACTTACACGGAAAACTAACAAGCCTGTCTGGGTGGAGCAGTGGCACCTGGTTGTAAAAAGTTGCACCACCTTAATGAATTAGTGGAAGAACAATTGAAGGAGGGACATATTGTCCCTAACTACTAGTCCGTGGAATTCACCTGTTTTTGTTATTCAGAAAAAGAGCGGGAAACGGCGTTTATTGCATGATCTGCGCAGAATAAATGATGTGATGGAAGACATGGGCACGTTACAACCCGATATGCCGTCACCCACCATGATCCCCCAAAATTGGTGCCTCACCATTATCGATTTGAAAGACTGTTTTTTTACTATTCCCCTACACCCAGACGATGCACCAAAATTGGCGTTCTCGGTGCCGTCACTTGACGTAAGTGAACCTTACAGGCGCTATCATTGGACAGTCCTCCCTCAAGGAATGAAAAATAGCCCCACCATATGCCAATGGTTTGTAGCTAAAGCCCTGTCTCCTGTTAGGAAAGCCTTTCCTGATGTTGTACTTTATCATTATATGGATGATACTCTTGTTGCGGCGCAAGCTCAACAGACTATGCAGGACGTGCTTAAGATGTTATATCAGCAAGTACAAACTGCAGGGTTACAGATAGCCCCCCCAAAAATACAACAAACAGCACTCTGGAATTACTTAGGGTGGCGAATTATGGAACAAAAGATTGTTCCGCAACAGGTAAAGTTGCAAGTAACTGTGAAAACTTTAAATGATCTGCAGAAGCTCCTGGGGGCAATAAATTGGATCCGTCCACTGTTAGGTATACCGAATCACGAACTGAGCCCCCTGTTCTCCCATCTTAAGGGAGACCCAGCGCTTTTGTCACCAAGAAGCCTGACTTTGGAGGCTCAAGTCGCCCTAGAAAAGGTCTCCCAGGCTATAGAGAGTTGCCAGGCAAACAGAATATACCCAGAGGTGTCCTTTCAACTGCTCATTAAAAAACCCCACTTCACAGCCATATGCCTTAATTTTGCAATGGGATGAGAATCGACCGGACCCTCTGGCCATTATTGAATGGGTTTTCCTCCCACACCAACTGCAGAAAACAGTTGTAACCCGACCGGAGTGTTTTGCCATGCCAATAATAAAGGCCAGACAGCGTCTGTTGGCGCTAGTGGGACAAGAGTTCTCTCGCATTATTTTGCCAACAGATACTCAGGTACTGCAATGGCTTCTTCAAACTTCAGTTCTTTTCCAGACAGCAACAATGGAATTTCCAGGGGAATTAAGCATACATAGCCCGAGCCATAAACTGCTTCAACAAGACTTTACGCTATATGAACTCCCGAAAGTTAGTCATGCGCCTCTGCAGACTATAACCATCTTTACAAATGGCTCCGGCAAAACCGGCCGATCTGTTATAGTATGGCAAAACCCTGAGACGAAAACTTGGGTTTCAGATGTGTGTCGGGTTGAGGGCTCTCCGCAGATCATTGAGCTTGCCGCTGTAGTTCGAGCTTTTCAAAAATGGAAAACCCCTGTAAATATAATTACTGACTCTGCCTATGTGGCCAGGCTAGTGCCACGCTTAGAAAATGCTTGCTTGAAAGAAACTTCTAACCCATTGTTGTATTCACTGTTATGGCAATTGTTATGCTTACTAAATGATAGAAAACATCCTTATTTTATTATGCACATCCGCGCGCATACCAGACTTCCGGGACTGTTGATAGAAGGAAATCGCCGTGCGGACGCTTTGACTCTTGCAGCGCAAATAACACCGCAAGCAGTCGAACAGGCGCGTCTTTCGCATGCCTTCTTCCGTCAAAACGCAAGGGCGCTACAGAAGACATTCTCCCTCACCTCGTCACAGGCAAAAACCACTGTTACCGCTTGCCTAGATTGTCAGCGCTTCCACCCCTCTCCGCCAGCTGCGGGCGTTAACCCGAGGGGTCTTACCGCCCTGGAGCTGTGGCTCCGTAGCAGTTACCTGTATGTAGTATATGGGACTGGTGGATTTCTGCAGCACCAAACCTCATCAAGAGGCAGACCCTGGAGTTTACAGTGGCTTCTACAGGCTCCTTGTAGCTGAGCTGGATGTAACACAGCTGTAGAGAGCCCTTGGAAAAGAGAGGGAAAAGGCAGTTTGCAGAAAAAGCCATCAATGGCAAGATTTGCCATCATTTCTGGTCAGTGCTGCTATTGCTGCAGCTGACATTGTTCACAAGAGCCTCCCAAGATCTCAGAGCTGTGTTTGGAGTGAGTCTTTTCCTTCAGGTGGTCCCATCTCCACTGGTCTCCATCTCCATCAGTCAGGTGCCTGCCAGGGACAGGGCTCTGGCACCAGAAGTGAAGCCTTTGCTGACTGGTTTTGAGGATGCTGGGGGTGGCCTGAAGACCTCAAGCAGTGTTGTGTTGTTCTTGTGGTCTCCTTCTCTTGCGGGTCCACTTGATAAGGGCACAAGCCCTTATCTTTTCAGAGCAGGAGTGCACTAAGTGGAGACCCGGGGGCAATGGCCAGGCCCCCTCCTCATGACCAGGGGCACTGGCCCCCTCTACCAGACCTCGCCTGTGATGTGTCCAAAGGCTGGAAGGCAACAGGGAGCATCTCTGCACCCCCACCTCCCCTTCATTTGCCACCAAAATCCCTTTCAACTTTGAGGGTATTGAGTTTGAAAAGTCCTTCACACATCCTCACAGGGAAGGGGCCTTTCAGGCTGTGGGGAACACAGTTTCCTCACCCATTCCTGCATGGCGGATGTTCCCCTGGCCCAGCAGCTCTGGAAAACTGTTGCCACATCAGTTGCTTTTTCCAGGAGCTCCTCCGTTTGCCCCAGCCCTCGTAGGAAAGCAGAGAAGTGTGTTAAAGCCACATCAGCTCCTCAGTTCCTTGGTCTACTCTGCTCAAGTGTCACATCTGCTTTTGTGGGGGCATCAGCCCCTGGGCACGTGGAAGAGCATTGGCTTTGGAGGAGCAGTCAAGGCGTGAGAAGGACAGGGGGTGCAGGGAGAGGCTCAAGGGGTGAAAGGGAAGGAGTGGGGAGACTGCAGCAGACACCTCTGTGCATGTAGGGGGTGCTCCATATGCATGTTTGTGCTTCTCTGGGCATGAGAGAAGAAGTTCCTGGAGAAACATTAGTGGGGAGAAGAGGAGATTTGTTACCCTGTGTGACTCCATGTCTGCATGGGAAGGTGTTCCTGCACCAGGAGGAGCACCTGATCATGTGTCTGTTACTGTGCAGGGTGGATGAGGTGCGCAGGTGGCCAAGAAGGCAAACAGCATCCTGGCCTGTGTCAGGAGCAGCGTGACCAGCAGGACTGGGGCAGTGACTGTCCCCCTGTACTGGGCACTGGGGAGGTCCTACGTAGAGTGCTGTGTCCAGTTTTGGGCCCCTCACCACAGAAAAAAAAAAAAGACATTGAGGTGCTGGAGCGTGTCCAGAGAAGGGCAACGGAGCTGGTGAGGGGTCTGGAGCACGAGTCTTGTGAGGAGAGGCTGAGGGAGCCGGGGGTGCTCAGCCTGGAGAAAAGGAGGCTGAGGGGAGACCTTCTCGCTCTCTACAACTCCCTGAAAGGAAGGTGTAGCCGGGGGGGGTCGGTCTCTTCTCCCAAGGAACAGACAATGGGACAAGAGGAAACGGCCTCGAGTTGCGCCAGGGGAGGTTTAGATCGATATTAGGAAAAATTTCTTCACTGAAAGGGTTGTCAAACATTGGACCAGGCTGTCCAGGGAAGTGGCGCAATCGCCATCCCTGGAGGTATTTAAAAGCCAGGCAGGTGTGGTGCTGAGGGACATGAGTTAGTGGTGGAGTTGACAGTGTTAGGTTAATGGTTGGACTTGATGATCTGAAAGGTCCCTTCCAACCTGGACAATCCTGTGATTCTAAAGAGAGAAGGGCTCCCCAGAGAGCAGTCAAGAAGAGCAGCAACTGGATTTTCAGGTGAGTGTCCCCTGAACATCCTCTCCTCTATGGCAGGGGGTTCCCAACACTTCTCCTGCGTAATAACTGCATGCTTCTCAGCATCTTCTCAAAAGGCCTCCAGCTCCTCAGGATAGCCCAGCACAGCATCACACGGCAGGATAAACCCAGTCCCGGTCCACACCACAGCATCATCCGGGGCAGCCCCAAAGGTCTTCAAGTTTTCCTGCATGTGCCAGTAGACAGGCCAGAGTGCGGGACCCACCTCGCCCGTGTCCCTGCACCCTGCCAGCTCTCTCAGCTGCTCTCACACTCTCTCTGGTGGCTCAGTCCCAGTTTCTTCTCTGCCTCTGGCACAAAGGCGTCAGTCAGGTGCATGGCAAGCCCCACCAGCGGCTGGTACTGGATGGGGCTTTGAGCAACCTGGTCTGGTGGGAGGTGTCCCTGCCCAGGGCAGGAGGTTGGAACGAGATGGTATTTAAGGTCCTGTCCAACTCTTAACCGTTCTGGTAGGTGAAGGTGTAACTGCTCAGTGACAGTAGTTAGTGACCAAGGAGTGCTCTGGCACGGAAGGTGAGGATGCCCAACTGCAGAGAGGGTTAAACTGGCTGGGAGCAGGAGCCCGAGGGACATTGACTCCTTTCAGGAAGTGAAACTTCTCTTGATGATGAGGTAGGAAGCTCAGCAGCCTTGGCTTGTAGCCAACATGCAAAGAATTCGCTGAGGGACCACCTTTGGCCAGCGGGGCTGGTGCCAGGGGACAAACCCGCGCTCACAGGATTGGTGCCTCGGGGCTGGTGTGCGCGGGGTCTTGCAACTCAAGGCTCCCCGTAGAACCGCTTCTGGTGGTAGGACCCTGCCCAAGGCGTTGTTCATTACAGCTTTTGGTATTTAAGCTGTTACAGCAGGAGCTGCCCCCTGAGCGCTCACACCCCGTTCATGGTGTCTCTCCACACACAATCACTCACTCACAGGCGCTTCCTCCTCCTTCAGGCTCAACCCTCGGTTTCCCGCGGTAGAGTCTCAGGCATTGGATTTTATAAAATAGTTAATTTGATTGGAAGGTACAGGAGCAAGAACAGCCCGGGCTGGGTGCCTCCAAAGAGAGGGACCCCAGACAAAGGAGTCCCTGGGCAATGGTGCCCTTGTGACCCACACACCGCCCCTCACGCATCATTCACACACCATCCACGTGTCTTCTAGCCCAATGGTGATTTTTGGTCTGGGGTCTTCTAACATCTTATTGAATTCTCTTCCTGTGTCCAGGGAGGCTGGCTCTGATCTTGTTGATTTGCGGTTTCAGCAGACGGTTGGAGCCTCCATATCTTCTGGTCTACGCCCCTTGTGCACCTCCATTTGCTGGCAGAACACGGGGAACCAAAAAGTCCCAGACTTGGGAAAAACACTACCAAAACATCACAGAATCACAGAATCGTCAGGGTTGGAAAGGACCTCTGAGATCACCGAGTGCAACCATACACACACAAAAAAAACCCCTACAATCTTGGGCACCAGAGCATGCCCTGAAGTGCCACATCTACACGTTTCTTAAATACCTCCAGGGATGGTGACTCCACCACCTCCCCGGTCGGGCTGTTCCAGTGCCTGACGACTCTCTCAGTAAAGTAATTCTTCCTAACATCTAATCTAAACCTCCCCTGCCGCAACTTCAGACCAT
Organism: Numenius arquata; assembly: GCF_964106895.1. Taxonomy (NCBI): domain Eukaryota; kingdom Metazoa; phylum Chordata; class Aves; order Charadriiformes; family Scolopacidae; genus Numenius; species Numenius arquata. The sequence goes on along the minus strand of NC_133587.1, from coordinate 17,364,194 downwards.
TTCCTCTGGTCCTGTCATTATTCCCTTGGGAAAAGATGTCAACCCCCACCCCTCTACACCCTCCTCTCAGGTAGTTGTAGAGGGCAATGAGGTCTCCCCTCAGCCTCCTCTTCTCCAAACTAAACATGCCCAGTTCCCTCAGCCTCTCCTCCTATGACTTGTTCTCTACACCCCTCACCAGCTTGGTAGCTCTCCTATCAAAAAGTGAGCTATCAAAACACTTTCCCACACTAGAAGACTAAACCCAGCACTGTACCAGCTGCTGGGAAAATCACTAAGGAAAAGAACGATCGCAGCCTAAAGGCTTCAGCAAATCCAGCTGCTCCTGCTCAGTAAAGCTGAGCAAACAGCCCAAATCACACCGTATTATAACCCTAAGTAATTTATTCAATTAAAACTTGCTTATTTAGGCTAAACAACTAAGATCCCTCAATGTAAGTTCAAATTCGCCTCGGGGGTAAAATAAGGGGTACGTGGTGACCAGGCAGAGGGGGGAGCAGGCTGAGGCTGCTGGTGCTCTTTGTGGGAGTGCTGGGGCCCGATCCGCGTGGCTGCCCGTATATACGTGCGTCTGTTCTATAGGTGCACTGGCGCCTCTGCCTGCTGGAAACACGCCTTGGGCTCCACAGCTGGCTGGACCTGCGGGCCTGGAGCTGCGGTGGCCTCATCTCTCTTCTCTCAGGCTGCTGGATGCAGCAACTCCTAACAGAGGTGATGAGGACAAAGCTCTTTCCGTGGTCCCGTGCCCTGGACTTGCCCCCGGTCTCCAGCCAGGGGATGTGAGAAAAGGCTCTGCAGAGGAGGGCCCAGGAGTCCAACGTGCCCACGGACGGGTCTGGTGGCAGTGCCACCAACTCTGTCCTGGGCTGCGCCAGCCGGGGTACAGCCAGCAGGGTCAGCCAGGGGGGTCACTGGGCAGTGGTGAGGCCAGAGCAGCTTGGTGTCCCTCAGTCCAGTGTGGACAGCGGGAGCTGTTGAGATGAATGGGCCTGAAGGGACCAAGGAGGTGCCAAGAACTGGTTGAGCCTGGAGGAGATAAAAGGGGGGTTAAGGCAGGAGACAGGGCCAGAAGAGGTGTCCCACAAAAGGAGAAGGCCATAGGGCACCCTGCAGCAAAACTTCTCCTACCCCGCTATATCCCCAGGGGAGACCAAAAGGGCTGAAAAGGGAAGAAATGAAAGGGTAGAGAGGGTCTAGGGGTGACCACAGGGGACAGCTGAGTCTTGCGTGAAGAGGCAAAATACTTTTCGCAGAAAATAAACCCCCTTGCGTTCTAACACTCCTCACCGAGGTGGGAGGCTAGGGGCGGCTAGGTTTAAATCCTGAGGGATGCCCAATTCACCACTATCAGTCCAGTCGCGTTTAATATATTAAACTATCACGATTCTGGATACACTGACAGTGGACTGCACCTTCAGTCTAGTCGTGCTCACGAACTAGCATGGCCGCACTTCAGCGTCTGGTCGCGTTCAGTGAGAAACCAAAATGGCTAGCTACTTAGTGCACTTTATTTAAGCAACAAATATAAAGGTTCTTTGCATTTGCCGGTGATAAGTACAGTCTGCAAAGCACGTGCAAGTAAAAGAAAAAATGTTAATGGTACAAAGCACGTGACAAAGTTCCAAACAATACAGCCTGGCTATAAATGTAACAAAAATAACCCTCTAGAGAGATTTCTAAGTTCCCCGAGGAAGCACTCGGTATAGTCTAAGTCTTACCCACAGGCGTCCCTATGGGGGGGAAGAAAGGCTCAGCCCCTCGACTGGTCCTGCAAGTCAAAGGCAGTCTGTGATGGGGTCCTCCCTGACCTCTTCACGATGGTGTCTTCCCTAGCATCCCCCCTTTCTCGGGTTATTTTTATATTATTTTTTACCTTCAAGGTGGAGTTTGAGTGACTCTAGTCATACATACCTTTATTATGATTGGCGTAAAATTCTCTCGCCTCACATGACAGACTGTTGGCTCAGGGTAGCAAGCATGCCGCTTATCACTTCCATAGGATCACTTTGTTCCCATTTTGCTGCGTAATCACAGAGCTTGGCCGTTGAATCTTCACTCCACTCCATCCTCTGTGTTGCTTTTGCAAGCAATATTGTTCAGGGAGTCATAGATGTAGCGGATTCCTTGCATACCAGCTGCTGCTGTGTTCCACCCTGGAAATGTTTCGATTTTATACCTTTCTTTAATGTGTGAACAATGCTATATATTTCTAATAAAAATTGTATTTTAGGAATTATTCCACATTATCTACCCCGTGACTATAGTCACTCAAGCTCCACGATATTCAAAACTGATTGGGAATATCACAGATGCTCTTGTGGTGAGGGTTGTCGAGTACAAGTATATCTTGTGGAGCTATCAAGTGAGTTAAATTTTTCATCATAATCCAAAGTCTAACATACAAAGCGATTGTCAAAGCAAAACACAGTACAGTGAGTATTAACAAAACAACAACAGGGTGGAGCATCTTGTTAAGGATTCCTGTAGTCGTCGTCGACCATCCAAAAAGAGTGTCCCACCATTCATGTTCTCCATCCCTTTTGATTCTTTCCAACACTCGGTGTATCTCCTCGACATTGTGGTGGACAGTAATCAGAGTCTTTTGTCCGTTTTCTTGGGCTTTTTTCAACAGTCGCTTCAAGTCATTATGTTGTAGCAGCTTCTTCACCAATGTAATGTTCGTCCCAATAGGGGCAAATAATAAATCACGAATTAGCATATAGTTAGACTGTAGAATTGTAGATGTGACAGGAGCTGAATAATTGAAATCACATCCAACAATGTTAGTAAAGTTACAAGCACAAAGATTTGAGTGATTATTCATATTTACTGCTACGTTACCTACAAACACAAAACTACAAGGAGATCTCATGCAGACACACCCTTTCCCAATATATACAAGCACAGTTTCTGGAGTTTCATCAGGATGTATCTCAAAATGACAAACATTTTGGTCAGTGTCAAGACAAAAGTCTTGTGCCTTGAGGGTATTACTCTCACAAATGAATCCTTGTTGGTCTCGTGTGATGCATGCATCAACATCAACAGTTTGCCATTTATTTTTATTTTGTTGTGCCCACACCCTATGTTATATCGGATAGAGTATGGCTCCTTGGTGATTCAACCCCAGCGCAATGATTGGGTATATGGTGTATACGGAAGCATTGAGTATTGTTAAGACGAAAGCAGTGGCTTTGCTCTCAGTGGGATCGTAGGTGAAATTAACCAGATACCACCAGGACTGAAATTTCTTTTCAAACTCAATTGCATTATCCCATATTACTTTTCGAATTTCAGTGGGCAAAGTGTTTTCTTCGCCTTCCCTTATAAATGCGGCTGCCATCGATTGCATCCACAGTTGGGCTTGGATACAACCAAGACCCAAAGAAATATTGTTTTGGGCCGTATCAAGTGCATTTGTGATCAGATGGTGGTCCTTTTCATTTGTTTCTTCCCACTGAGGTAATATATTTGATAAAAGCCATTGGTGGTTCCCCAAGGCTGATAAAGAAGGTCCCAGCACCTTCTTCCCCTCTCTGTTTTGCTCCCTGGCATCATGAAAGCCCAGAAGAGGAGGACAATTGCGCTGCCCGAGGTACGTCCCTGCTCCATGGAGGTGGACACCCCCACTGCCTGGGCAGGCTAGAGCTGGCACTGCGGGGATGGCACCGGGACCCCACTCTGGGCAGCTCGGGGGGCCGGGAGCTTGGCTCGCCCTCTCCCCCAAGCCCTGCAAGGCCAGAGGCTGGCAGAAGCCCTCCTGGGCTGCTCATGCCCTTCTGGGATGGAGCATCCCTGCGTAGGGGGACACGTCCCCGGCGGACCCCAGGGCGCCCCGGGCTGGTGCCGCAGGGATGCTCGCCGGGAGCAGCCGGGTGCTGCCCGGAGCCTGAGCCGATGCCTCCTCTGCCCATTTCCAGGCTGGAGCCAGAGGAGCCGAGCCCTGGACGAGGAGCAGCACCGAGCCCAAAGGGTGGCTTCACAGATTAAGGAGCTTCTGGGCGCCCAGGCAGGCGTGGGGCTGGGGTCTGCACGTGGGGGGCCGGGGTCTGTGCCCGGGCCCCGCGGGGCAGGGAGCAGGGCTGCTCACCCCTGCCCTCTCTGCTCTGGCAGATCCAGAAGACCCTGCTGCATGCAAAATTAGTGAAGGAGAAAAAGATGAGGAGCCTCCAGCTGCAGGCGCTGGCCCGGGACTGTTGGTGGGTGCTGGTGGCCAAGGAGCCGCCCAGGTCCAGCCAGCTCCTGCTGGGGATGTGCCCAGGGGTCCCATCGCCCCATGGCTCTCCTTGGGTGGCGAGAGGGGCAGGGGTGCCGAGGCCCCCGTCCCACTGCTGGCCAGGGCAGGACGAATGCACTTTTTTGCTTGCCTTTGGGCTCAGGATGTGTGACCTTGCGCTGGAGGCTCTGGAGGAGGGTCCCAGCAGTGTGGACATGGGGACAACTGAAGAAATGGAGATCGACCCGGTTGAAGATGAAGAGATGGAGGTGGATGTGGAGGAGGAGGAGCCGATGGACACGGATCCCCCAGCAGCACAGGCACGTGCTCCCCACCCACTGCCCGTAGGGAGGGAGGGTCTCCTGCCACTGGGCTGGGGTTGGGGCTGGGGTGGGTGGTCTCTGCTGCAGGGATACGGCGCCTGGTGCCCTCGTCCTGGCGGCACAACCGCCCCCACCGCGCTGCCCTGAGCCCCCGTCCGCTTTGGGATGGGAGCAGTTTCTTGGGGCCAGGACACCCAAATCTCACCCGGAGCCCAGCCAGGGCTCAGCACTGGCGGCAGAGTCCCGCTCTCCCCAGCGTGTCCCAGGGCTGTGACCATCGAATGCCCGTCAGAGCCAAGCCCCAGCCGAAGCAGCTGCTGCCGCTGAGCCGGCTCGGGAACCCCAGCTCTGCTCGGCGGGCACTGCTCGTTAGCCAAAGGGCCCTGCCGCTTGCTTTGCTTTCAGGGCCAGCAGAGCTGCGGGGAACGGCGGTGGCAAAGGAGAGGAGGATCCAAGAGGAAGCGCTGTAAATAGTTGTTTAGAGTTGGGTTTTTTCAATAGTTCTAGAGAGTTGGTTTTTTTTTAATAGTTTTCCAGAGTTGTTGTTTTGTAAATAGTTGTTGAAAGCTGTTGTGTTGTTAATAAAGAGTTGTATGTATGTTCTTCAGACCCAAGCTCTCTCTGTGTTGCCTTGGCCACCCGCGGCGTTTGCAGAGCTGTGGTTTCCTCTTGCTGGGGGTTCCCGGGGCTGGAGGGGGCTGGGGGTGCTGGCACGGCCGCCCCGGGGGCAGGGGGGTCCCTGTGCACAGAGGGGTCCCACTGACGCAGGGGACGGCACTGGGCAGCAGCGGGGTTCACGGGCTGCTGGAGAGTGGTGTCCCCAACAGCAAAGAGGTCCCCAGCAAAGCCTGAGCTCTGAGGTGACTGACCCCTGCCGTGATGCCATCAAAGCAGCAGGACACCTTCTGCTCCCCTTCCTGCTGGAGGGAAAGGGACTCATAGGCCAAAAGGCAAAAATCTTGAAGTCTTTGACCCTGCCCACGCCCAGGGCTTTGCTTCGCCTCCTGCCTGGCTTTCCCCTGTGCCATGACAAGAGAAGAAGTCCCAGGCAAAGCCCTCCTTGCCCTGCCGCCATTCCTGCTGTTGGCAGTGGCCCCGGCCCCTGGTCCCCACTTGGGGCGACCCGGGGAGTGGGTAGCGCAGGCTGCGGGGGAGAGGCTGCGGGGGCCTTTGGGGAGAGGGGGGTGGGGAAGCGGTGCCCTGGGGCACGTAGGTGGGCGCAGGGTCCCTGGCCGTGGAGTGCGGGGAGCCGTGGGCGCTGGCAGAGTCCCGAGGGGGCGCGACGCTGTGCGGTGCGGGGGGGGCAGGATGCGGGGAACCGCGGGGGGCCGGGGCTGCGGGCACGGGGCTGCCGCCGGGCGCTCGTTACCCGCGGCCCCGCCGCCTCCTTCATTAGCCGCGGCCACAGCCGCTCATTAGCGGCGGGCGGGGTCGGGCGCCCTCCTCGCGGAGGCGGGCGGGGGGCGCTGCCGGCCGTGGGGGCGCGGGCAGCGGCAGCGGCGGGGCTGGAGCCCGATCCCGATCCCGATCCCGACGCCGGGCGGAGGCGGCGTCGGGGCCCCGCCGTGCTGCCCCTCGCCCTGGGGAAGGCTGCCCGGGCGGGGGTCGGGCTCTGGGGTGCCCGGACGGGGCTCTGGGGTGGCGGGCTGGGGAGGGGCCGCTCCCTGGCGTGTGGAGGCGGGGGGCGATGCGGGGCCCCCTCTCTCCCTCCCTCCTGGCTGGCTCGGTGCTGGGCGTCTGTCCCCGGTGGGTGCCGGCTGCCGGGGCTGAGCTGGCCGTGCCCCCCCCGCCTGTCCCTGCCCCACACGGCCCTGCCGCTTGCTTTGCTGCCAGGGGCAGCAGAGGTTGTTCCTTCTCAGAGGGATCAGACCTGTGTTGATAGTCGGTGCCAAGGAATGGGGTGCAGAGAGGCTCTTGCTTATACCTGTTGCTATCACGACCAAGGGCGGCTGACTTTGTTCTTTGCCCCGTTGGAGGGTCGGGAACGGAAAAGCAAAAGCTCCTAAGAGGTGGGGAAAGAACGGGGGTCCTCCACTTACGGCCTTCTGTCCTGACCCCCCTTCCCTGCTCCCAGGAAACAGGGAAGGCAAAGATCCAACAGAAGCCCTTCCCTCCCCAGGACAGCCAGTCTTGCTTGATCTCCCAACCATAGGAGAAGGACCCCTCATTCAAAAAACCCCACGGAATCGCTACGCGGGGGTGGCTACCGACGCCCACGGAAAAGACCATCATATTCGTACTCCGTGGATAATCCCATCCTTCTAATCCTTGTATTTTACGTGTATATGTCCTGCAGGTTATTAGAGGAAGCAACGCCGGCTCCATGTAAACTTTGACTCTATGGATTATTGTGTGTGTGTCTTTTGTTTGGTTATAATTGCGATTTTTATGTGTTATAATAGGGAAAGGTGTTTTGGGCAACCATCCTCATCACCCTCAGCCTCGCTGGTAATACACGAGGGGAGGACCCCCCCCCAAATTTAGCTTAGGAATTGACACAAGGATTTATACGTACATGGAATGATACTGTGGCCCCCACTACATCAGCCCAGGAAGGGATTAGAATGGGACTGCTTTCCATGAATTTCACCCACTGTCTATGAAAGTGGAACAGAGGAATTTGTCTGGGATTCTACCACCCGTGCGAGATGTTAACGTCAACTGTGTCATGCAAAAAATGAAACCTCAGAAGGGATGGTTACCGTTCACAGAAAAGGATCTGATATGGGTCCCTCCCCCTAATGTGTCCCTGGACACAGCTTATGGAATGGGACCCAGTGTGACGTCTCGTGGCCATCAAAGAAAGGAAATACTCCAAAGAATAGAGTAATGCAGCAAGAGGCGGGAACTGCTCTCGGGAACTGCCTAAATTATCCCTGGGACCCTCAGAGACACCCCACTCCCACTGCAATCAGTGACCAGCTTGTGTTTGACTCTCATTTCAAGTGGGACTTGGGGTGGTGCCTCCAACTTCCTGTGGAGGAAGAAGAAGCTGTGGATATGGAGCTGGGGAGCAGCGGGGCCGACATCCTTGCATTAGTGGGCCGAAAGCCGTGGGAGGTATAAACAGCCTGTGAGAACACGGATCCTGAAGAAGATGTGGTCTCAGAAGAATGCCAACCTAAGCAACTGCGGGGCACGTAACTGTCTCTTTGCAACTCTGTAATGGTCACGACATGAAACATGAAATAAGGAGGTAGACGTGCAAAAGCACTAGCTCGCGTTGCGTTATGCGTGACGGAAAAGTACTAACCCGAGGCCATAAGAGTATTATAAAAGACGCATGGTCATAGCAATAAAGGTCTTCGCTTCACCCTCCGGCGGAGTCCGTGTTGCTAATTGCCACAAATGGTGCCCTGTGTGAGGCGCGAATAACCGAGTCAAAAGAGACTGGCCGGTGGCAAGCCCCATGGAACTGAAGTGCTGCTGAAAGGAAGCAGGAGCCGGCTTGAATCATCTCTTCTGAGAGAGGTGAGCCGTGGGGGACTATGGAGAATAATGCATCTAGTGAAGAAAAATCAGTACTTAAATTGATGGAGGGTCTTTTACAAAACCATGATGTTGCAGTCGACCCACATTCGTTAAAACGGTTGAAACGGGTATTTGTAATGTGCCCAGGGGTAGACACTGCTTCCATTTTCACCACAAAGGTATGGGATGAAGCTGGTGTGAAACTTTGGGATAGAGCCACACGTTCAGACAAGTTGGCGGGGGAGCTTTTAACTCCTTGGAGAAAGGGCCTAGAAATGCTTAAAAAACAGGAAGACGCTAGGCGCACAGAGGGAGGTGAGCACTGCGGTCCAAAAACGGAGTCGCCCGCTCCCGCGGCTACTTTGCTGTGCCCAGACCTGGAAGATCAGCCTGGGGACCCTTTTGACCTGGGAGAAGTTGATCCCGATAAAGAACCCAATCTGTTCCCCCCCGACCCACACAATAATTGGAGAAAGGTTCGGCAGGAAGCATTAGCAGCTGGGGAATTAGCTGTAGCAGAAAAAATTGTTGCACCAGTAATTTATGAAGAGAATCAGGTCCCGAAATGGGAAGTTCTGAATTTTAGTATTATGAAGGAACTCCGAAGGGGAGTGCTTGATTATGGTTTGTCATCGCCGTACTCCACCTCCATGTTTGGTTCCATTATGAAATCATATACTCTGACCCCCATGACTGTAAAACCCTTGCGCAGCTTATCCTCACTGGTACACAGTATACTTTATGGGAGGCTGCGTGGAGGCGTCTCTTAGAAATGCAGCGCCTAGGGTATGTGGACTGGGGTCCACGCGACCCTGCTTTTGCCATGACGATGGAACATCTAACGGGGACGGGTAACTTCCAACCACCCCATCGCCAAGCTCAAGAAATACCACGAGGTGTGCTCAATGATGTTAAAAATCTGACCTATCGAGCATTCTTAGAAGTCCCCGACGTGGGAAAACCGCAGAAGTCCTTTACGGAAATCAAACAAGGTGCGAAAGAATCCTACGTGAGTTTTATAGATCGGCTGCGAGAAAGCTTAGATAAACAAGTACCCAATGAGCAAGCCCAAAATACTATTTTACTAAAATTGGTGGTAGAAAATGCTAATACAGACTGCCAGCGTGTATTGCGTCCTTTAGAAAACCCTAACCTCATTCAAATGATAGAAGCATGTAACTGGATAGGATCACTGGAGCATACGTTTGAGGTTATGGCAGCAGCCTTTGCTACAATGACAGCTGGCAATCAAACATGCTTTGGCTGCGGGCAGCCAGGGCACATTAAGAAACATTGCCATAATGCACAAAAGCCTAAACTTCCAAACATCTGTCCGCGATGTAAGAAGGGTAGGCACTACGCAAACCAATGCCGCTCGAAATACGATAAGGATGGCAAGCCCTTATCGGGAAACCGCCAGCGGAGCACGCCTGCCTGGGACCGGGCCAGGACACAAATGGCTCCAGGATCATCGCCTCTTCAAACCCTTCCAGCCTGTGTGCAAGAACCCGCGGCAGTGCCGGAGTGGACCTGGCAGCCGCCGAATCAGTAACTCTTACAGATTCCTCCGTCTCCCTGATACCTACTGGTGTCCATGGGCCATTAGGCGGGGGTAAAAGTGCCCTGCTTTTAGGCTGATCTTCCACCACGTTGCAGGGTCTGTTTGTTCTCCCTGGTGTCATCGACTCGGACTACACGGCGGAAATAAAAATCATGGCCTGGACTCCGACACCACCATGCACCGTCGGGCTGCCTGCATTGCGCAACTTGTTTACTTTACTGCTTGTCCCTCTAAAACGAGCCAGACAGAAAGGCAGGGCTCGGGGTTTGGTTCCACCGGGCATCCGCAGATTTTGTGGACACAACCTGTTACTACCGGTTGGCCGGTGATGAAATGCAAGCTGCCATTGCAGCAAAAAGGCTACATCTGTTTCGATGGGATTTTAGACACTGGAGCTGATGTCACAGTCATTTCAAGGGATCGATGGCCTACAGACTGGCCGTTAACTCAAATGTGTAGAATGTTAATGGGCATAGGTGGACATGCCATACCCTTTCAGAGCAAACATTTAATTCAAATTGAAGGTCTTGAAGGCCGTGTGGCCTCGGTTCGCCCCTTTGTGCTCGCCGCACCTATTACCTTACGGGGTCGTGATTGTATGAGTCAGTGGGGAGTAAACATTGGGTCACATTTTTCTTAGGGGCCGCTGCAGTGCAAACCACCTTAAAACTTACACGGAAAACTAACAAGCCTGTCTGGGTGGAGCAGTGGCACCTGGTTGTAAAAAGTTGCACCACCTTAATGAATTAGTGGAAGAACAATTGAAGGAGGGACATATTGTCCCTAACTACTAGTCCGTGGAATTCACCTGTTTTTGTTATTCAGAAAAAGAGCGGGAAACGGCGTTTATTGCATGATCTGCGCAGAATAAATGATGTGATGGAAGACATGGGCACGTTACAACCCGATATGCCGTCACCCACCATGATCCCCCAAAATTGGTGCCTCACCATTATCGATTTGAAAGACTGTTTTTTTACTATTCCCCTACACCCAGACGATGCACCAAAATTGGCGTTCTCGGTGCCGTCACTTGACGTAAGTGAACCTTACAGGCGCTATCATTGGACAGTCCTCCCTCAAGGAATGAAAAATAGCCCCACCATATGCCAATGGTTTGTAGCTAAAGCCCTGTCTCCCGTTAGGAAAGCCTTTCCTGATGTTGTACTTTATCATTATATGGATGATACTCTTGTTGCGGCGCAAGCTCAACAGACTATGCAGGACGTGCTTAAGATGTTATATCAGCAAGTACAAACTGCAGGGTTACAGATAGCCCCCCCAAAAATACAACAAACAGCACTCTGGAATTACTTAGGGTGGCGAATTATGGAACAAAAGATTGTTCCGCAACAGGTAAAGTTGCAAGTAACTGTGAAAACTTTAAATGATCTGCAGAAGCTCCTGGGGGCAATAAATTGGATCCGTCCACTGTTAGGTATACCGAATCACGAACTGAGCCCCCTGTTCTCCCATCTTAAGGGAGACCCAGCGCTTTTGTCACCAAGAAGCCTGACTTTGGAGGCTCAAGTCGCCCTAGAAAAGGTCTCCCAGGCTATAGAGAGTTGCCAGGCAAACAGAATATACCCAGAGGTGTCCTTTCAACTGCTCATTAAAAAACCCCACTTCACAGCCATATGCCTTAATTTTGCAATGGGATGAGAATCGACCGGACCCTCTGGCCATTATTGAATGGGTTTTCCTCCCACACCAACTGCAGAAAACAGTTGTAACCCGACCGGAGTGTTTTGCCATGCCAATAATAAAGGCCAGACAGCGTCTGTTGGCGCTAGTGGGACAAGAGTTCTCTCGCATTATTTTGCCAACAGATACTCAGGTACTGCAATGGCTTCTTCAAACTTCAGTTCTTTTCCAGACAGCAACAATGGAATTTCCAGGGGAATTAAGCATACATAGCCCGAGCCATAAACTGCTTCAACAAGACTTTACGCTATATGAACTCCCGAAAGTTAGTCATGCGCCTCTGCAGACTATAACCATCTTTACAAATGGCTCCGGCAAAACCGGCCGATCTGTTATAGTATGGCAAAACCCTGAGACGAAAACTTGGGTTTCAGATGTGTGTCGGGTTGAGGGCTCTCCGCAGATCATTGAGCTTGCCGCTGTAGTTCGAGCTTTTCAAAAATGGAAAACCCCTGTAAATATAATTACTGACTCTGCCTATGTGGCCAGGCTAGTGCCACGCTTAGAAAATGCTTGCTTGAAAGAAACTTCTAACCCATTGTTGTATTCACTGTTATGGCAATTGTTATGCTTACTAAATGATAGAAAACATCCTTATTTTATTATGCACATCCGCGCGCATACCAGACTTCCGGGACTGTTGATAGAAGGAAATCGCCGTGCGGACGCTTTGACTCTTGCAGCGCAAATAACACCGCAAGCAGTCGAACAGGCGCGTCTTTCGCATGCCTTCTTCCGTCAAAACGCAAGGGCGCTACAGAAGACATTCTCCCTCACCTCGTCACAGGCAAAAACCACTGTTACCGCTTGCCTAGATTGTCAGCGCTTCCACCCCTCTCCGCCAGCTGCGGGCGTTAACCCGAGGGGTCTTACCGCCCTGGAGCTGTGGCTCCGTAGCAGTTACCTGTATGTAGTATATGGGACTGGTGGATTTCTGCAGCACCAAACCTCATCAAGAGGCAGACCCTGGAGTTTACAGTGGCTTCTACAGGCTCCTTGTAGCTGAGCTGGATGTAACACAGCTGTAGAGAGCCCTTGGAAAAGAGAGGGAAAAGGCAGTTTGCAGAAAAAGCCATCAATGGCAAGATTTGCCGTCATTTCTGGTCAGTGCTGCTATTGCTGCAGCTGACATTGTTCACAAGAGCCTCCCAAGATCTCAGAGCTGTGTTTGGAGTGAGTCTTTTCCTTCAGGTGGTCCCATCTCCACTGGTCTCCATCTCCATCAGTCAGGTGCCTGCCAGGGACAGGGCTCTGGCACCAGAAGTGAAGCCTTTGCTGACTGGTTTTGAGGATGCTGGGGGTGGCCTGAAGACCTCAAGCAGTGTTGTGTTGTTCTTGTGGTCTCCTTCTCTTGCGGGTCCACTTGATAAGGGCACAAGCCCTTATCTTTTCAGAGCAGGAGTGCACTAAGTGGAGACCCGGAGGCAATGGCCAGGCCCCCTCCTCATGACCAGGGGCACTGGCCCCCTCTACCAGACCTCGCCTGTGATGTGTCCAAAGGCTGGAAGGCAACAGGGAGCATCTCTGCACCCCCACCTCCCCTTCATTTGCCACCAAAATCCCTTTCAACTTTGAGGGTATTGAGTTTGAAAAGTCCTTCACACATCCTCACAGGGAAGGGGCCTTTCAGGCTGTGGGGAACACAGTTTCCTCACCCATTCCTGCATGGCGGATGTTCCCCTGGCCCAGCAGCTCTGGAAAACTGTTGCCACATCAGTTGCTTTTTCCAGGAGCTCCTCCGTTTGCCCCAGCCCTCGTAGGAAAGCAGAGAAGTGTGTTAAAGCCACATCAGCTCCTCAGTTCCTTGGTCTACTCTGCTCAAGTGTCACATCTGCTTTTGTGGGGGCATCAGCCCCTGGGCACGTGGAAGAGCATTGGCTTTGGAGGAGCAGTCAAGGCGTGAGAAGGACAGGGGGTGCAGGGAGAGGCTCAAGGGGTGAAAGGGAAGGAGTGGGGAGACTGCAGCAGACACCTCTGTGCATGTAGGGGGTGCTCCATATGCATGTTTGTGCTTCTCTGGGCATGAGAGAAGAAGTTCCTGGAGAAACATTAGTGGGGAGAAGAGGAGATTTGTTACCCTGTGTGACTCCATGTCTGCATGGGAAGGTGTTCCTGCACCAGGAGGAGCACCTGATCATGTGTCTGTTACTGTGCAGGGTGGATGAGGTGCGCAGGTGGCCAAGAAGGCAAACAGCATCCTGGCCTGTGTCAGGAGCAGCGTGACCAGCAGGACTGGGGCAGTGACTGTCCCCCTGTACTGGGCACTGGGGAGGTCCTACGTAGAGTGCTGTGTCCAGTTTTGGGCCCCTCACCACAGAAAAAAAAAAAAGACATTGAGGTGCTGGAGCGTGTCCAGAGAAGGGCAACGGAGCTGGTGAGGGGTCTGGAGCACGAGTCTTGTGAGGAGAGGCTGAGGGAGCCGGGGGTGCTCAGCCTGGAGAAAAGGAGGCTGAGGGGAGACCTTCTCGCTCTCTACAACTCCCTGAAAGGAGGGTGTAGCCGGGGGGGGTCGGTCTCTTCTCCCAAGGAACAGACAATGGGACAAGAGGAAACGGCCTCGAGTTGCGCCAGGGGAGGTTTAGATCGATATTAGGAAAAATTTCTTCACTGAAAGGGTTGTCAAACATTGGACCAGGCTGTCCAGGGAAGTGGCGCAATCGCCATCCCTGGAGGTATTTAAAAGCCAGGCAAGTGTGGTGCTGAGGGACATGAGTTAGTGGTGGAGTTGACAGTGTTAGGTTAATGGTTGGACTTGATGATCTGAAAGGTCCCTTCCAACCTGGACAATCCTGTGATTCTAAAGAGAGAAGGGCTCCCCAGAGAGCAGTCAAGAAGAGCAGCAACTGGATTTTCAGGTGAGTGTCCCCTGAACATCCTCTCCTCTATGGCAGGGGGTTCCCAACACTTCTCCTGCGTAATAACTGCATGCTTCTCAGCATCTTCTCAAAAGGCCTCCAGCTCCTCAGGATAGCCCAGCACAGCATCACACGGCAGGATAAACCCAGTCCCGGTCCACACCACAGCATCATCCGGGGCAGCCCCAAAGGTCTTCAAGTTTTCCTGCATGTGCCAGTAGACAGGCCAGAGTGCGGGACCCACCTCGCCCGTGTCCCTGCACCCTGCCAGCTCTCTCAGCTGCTCTCACACTCTCTCTGGTGGCTCAGTCCCAGTTTCTTCTCTGCCTCTGGCATAAAGGCGTCAGTCAGGTGCATGGCAAGCCCCACCAGCGGCTGGTACTGGGTGGGGCTTTGAGCAACCTGGTCTGGTGGGAGGTGTCCCTGCCCAGGGCAGGAGGTTGGAACGAGATGGTATTTAAGGTCCTGTCCAACTCTTAACCGTTCTGGTAGGTGAAGGTGTAACTGCTCAGCGACAGTAGTTAGTGACCAAGGAGTGCTCTGGCACGGAAGGTGAGGATGCCCAACTGCAGAGAGGGTTAAACTGGCTGGGAGCAGGAGCCCGAGGGACATTGACTCCTTTCAGGAAGTGAAACTTCTCTTGATGATGAGGTAGGAAGCTCAGCAGCCTTGGCTTGTAGCCAACATGCAAAGAATTCGCTGAGGGACCACCTTTGGCCAGCGGGGCTGGTGCCAGGGGACAAACCCGCGCTCACAGGATTGGTGCCTCGGGGCTGGTGTGCGCGGGGTCTTGCAACTCAAGGCTCCCCGTAGAACCGCTTCTGGTGGTAGGACCCTGCCCAAGGCGTTGTTCATTACAGCTTTTGGTATTTAAGCTGTTACAGCAGGAGCTGCCCCCTGAGCGCTCACACCCCGTTCATGGTGTCTCTCCACACACAATCACTCACTCACAGGCGCTTCCTCCTCCTTCAGGCTCAACCCTCGGTTTCCCGCGGTAGAGTCTCAGGCATTGGATTTTATAAAATAGTTAATTTGATTGGAAGGTACAGGAGCAAGAACAGCCCGGGCTGGGTGCCTCCAAAGAGAGGGACCCCAGACAAAGGAGTCCCTGGGCAATGGTGCCCTTGTGACCCACACACCGCCCCTCACGCATCATTCACACACCATCCACGTGTCTTCTAGCCCAATGGTGATTTTTGGTCTGGGGTCTTCTAACATCTTATTGAATTCTCTTCCTGTGTCCAGGGAGGCTGGCTCTGATCTTGTTGATTTGCGGTTTCAGCAGACGGTTGGAGCCTCCATATCTTCTGGTCTACGCCCCTTGTGCACCTCCATTTGCTGGCAGAACACGGGGAACCAAAAAGTCCCAGACTTGGGAAAAACACTACCAAAACATCACAGAATCACAGAATCGTCAGGGTTGGAAAGGACCTCTGAGATCACCGAGTGCAACCATACACACACAAAAAAACCCCCTACAATCTTGGGCACCAGAGCATGCCCTGAAGTGCCACATCTACACGTTTCTTAAATACCTCCAGGGATGGTGACTCCACCACCTCCCCGGTCGGGCTGTTCCAGTGCCTGACGACTCTCTCAGTAAAGTAATTCTTCCTAACATCTAATCTAAACCTCCCCTGCCGCAACTTCAGACCATTTCCTCTGGTCCTGTCATTATTCCCTTGGGAAAAGATGTCAACCCCCACCCCTCTACACCCTCCTCTCAGGTAGTTGTAGAGGGCAATGAGGTCTCCCCTCAGCCTCCTCTTCTCCAAACTAAACATGCCCAGTTCCCTCAGCCTCTCCTCCTATGACTTGTTCTCTACACCCCTCACCAGCTTGGTAGCTCTCCTATCAAAAAGTGAGCTATCAAAACACTTTCCCACACTAGAAGACTAAACCCAGCACTGTACCAGCTGCTGGGAAAATCACTAAGGAAAAGAACGATCGCAGCCTAAAGGCTTCAGCAAATCCAGCTGCTCCTGCTCAGTAAAGCTGAGCAAACAGCCCAAATCACACCGTATTATAACCCTAAGTAATTTATTCAATTAAAACTTGCTTATTTAGGCTAAACAACTAAGATCCCTCAATGTAAGTTCAAATTCGCCTCGGGGGTAAAATAAGGGGTACGTGGTGACCAGGCAGAGGGGGGAGCAGGCTGAGGCTGCTGGTGCTCTTTGTGGGAGTGCTGGGGCCCGATCCGCGTGGCTGCCCGTATATACGTGCGTCTGTTCTATAGGTGCACCGGCGCCTCTGCCTGCTGGAAACACGCCGTGGGCTCCACAGCTGGCTGGACCTGCGGGCCTGGAGCTGCGGTGGCCTCATCTCTCTTCTCTCAGGCTGCTGGATGCAGCAACTCCTAACAGAGGTGATGAGGACAAAGCTCTTTCCGTGGTCCCGTGCCCTGGACTTGCCCCCGGTCTCCAGCCAGGGGATGTGAGAAAAGGCTCTGCAGAGGAGGGCCCAGGAGTCCAACGTGCCCACGGACGGGTCTGGTGGCAGTGCCACCAACTCTGTCCTGGGCTGCGCCAGCCGGGGTACAGCCAGCAGGGTCAGCCAGGGGGGTCACTGGGCAGTGGTGAGGCCAGAGCAGCTTGGTGTCCCTCAGTCCAGTGTGGACAGCGGGAGCTGTTGAGATGAATGGGCCTGAAGGGACCAAGGAGGTGCCAAGAACTGGTTGAGCCTGGAGGAGATAAAAGGGGGGTTAAGGCAGGAGACAGGGCCAGAAGAGGTGTCCCACAAAAGGAGAAGGCCATAGGGCACCCTGCAGCAAAACTTCTCCTACCCCGCTATATCCCCAGGGGAGACCAAAAGGGCTGAAAAGGGAAGAAATGAAAGGGTAGAGAGGGTCTAGGGGTGACCACAGGGGACAGCTGAGTCTTGCGTGAAGAGGCAAAATACTTTTCGCAGAAAATAAACCCCCTTGCGTTCTAACACTCCTCACCGAGGTGGGAGGCTAGGGGCGGCTAGGTTTAAATCCTGAGGGATGCCCAATTCACCACTATCAGTCCAGTCGCGTTTAATATATTAAACTATCACGATTCTGGATACACTGACAGTGGACTGCACCTTCAGTCTAGTCGTGCTCACGAACTAGCATGGCCGCACTTCAGCGTCTGGTCGCGTTCAGTGAGAAACCAAAATGGCTAGCTACTTAGTGCACTTTATTTAAGCAACAAATATAAAGGTTCTTTGCATTTGCCGGTGATAAGTACAGTCTGCAAAGCACGTGCAAGTAAAAGAAAAAATGTTAATGGTACAAAGCACGTGACAAAGTTCCAAACAATACAGCCTGGCTATAAATGTAACAAAAATAACCCTCTAGAGAGATTTCTAAGTTCCCCGAGGAAGCACTCGGTATAGTCTAAGTCTTACCCACAGGCGTCCCTATGGGGGGGAAGAAAGGCTCAGCCCCTCGACTGGTCCTGCAAGTCAAAGGCAGTCTGTGATGGGGTCCTCCCTGACCTCTTCACGATGGTGTCTTCCCTAGCATCCCCCCTTTCTCGGGTTATTTTTATATTATTTTTTACCTTCAAGGTGGAGTTTGAGTGACTCTAGTCATACATACCTTTATTATGATTGGCGTAAAATTCTCTCGCCTCACATGACAGACTGTTGGCTCAGGGTAGCAAGCATGCCGCTTATCACTTCCATAGGATCACTTTGTTCCCATTTTGCTGCGTAATCACAGAGCTTGGCCGTTGAATCTTCACTCCACTCCATCCTCTGTGTTGCTTTTGCAAGCAATATTGTTCAGGGAGTCATAGATGTAGCGGATTCCTTGCATACCAGCTGCTGCTGTGTTCCACCCTGGAAATGTTTCGATTTTATACCTTTCTTTAATGTGTGAACAATGCTATATATTTCTAATAAAAATTGTATTTTAGGAATTATTCCACATTATCTACCCCGTGACTATAGTCACTCAAGCTCCACGATATTCAAAACTGATTGGGAATATCACAGATGCTCTTGTGGTGAGGGTTGTCGAGTACAAGTATATCTTGTGGAGCTATCAAGTGAGTTAAATTTTTCATCATAATCCAAAGTCTAACATACAAAGCGATTGTCAAAGCAAAACACAGTACAGTGAGTATTAACAAAACAACAACAGGGTGGAGCATCTTGTTAAGGATTCCTGTAGTCGTCGTCGACCATCCAAAAAGAGTGTCCCACCATTCATGTTCTCCATCCCTTTTGATTCTTTCCAACACTCGGTGTATCTCCTCGACATTGTGGTGGACAGTAATCAGAGTCTTTTGTCCGTTTTCTTGGGCTTTTTTCAACAGTCGCTTCAAGTCATTATGTTGTAGCAGCTTCTTCACCAATGTAATGTTCGTCCCAATAGGGGCAAATAATAAATCACGAATTAGCATATAGTTAGACTGTAGAATTGTAGATGTGACAGGAGCTGAATAATTGAAATCACATCCAACAATGTTAGTAAAGTTACAAGCACAAAGATTTGAGTGATTATTCATATTTACTGCTACGTTACCTACAAACACAAAACTACAAGGAGATCTCATGCAGACACACCCTTTCCCAATATATACAAGCACAGTTTCTGGAGTTTCATCAGGATGTATCTCAAAATGACAAACATTTTGGTCAGTGTCAAGACAAAAGTCTTGTGCCTTGAGGGTATTACTCTCACAAATGAATCCTTGTTGGTCTCGTGTGATGCATGCATCAACATCAACAGTTTGCCATTTATTTTTATTTTGTTGTGCCCACACCCTATGTTATATTGGATAGAGTATGGCTCCTTGGTGATTCAACCCCAGCGCAATGATTGGGTATATGGTGTATACGGAAGCATTGAGTATTGTTAAGACGAAAGCAGTGGCTTTGCTCTCAGTGGGATCGTAGGTGAAATTAACCAGATACCACCAGGACTGAAATTTCTTTTCAAACTCAATTGCATTATCCCATATTACTTTTCGAATTTCAGTGGGCAAAGTGTTTTCTTCGCCTTCCCTTATAAATGCGGCTGCCATCGATTGCATCCACAGTTGGGCTTGGATACAACCAAGACCCAAAGAAATATTGTTTTGGGCCGTATCAAGTGCATTTGTGATCAGATGGTGGTCCTTTTCATTTGTTTCTTCCCACTGAGGTAATATATTTGATAAAAGCCATTGGTGGTTCCCCAAGGCTGATAAAGAAGGTCCCAGCACCTTCTTCCCCTCTCTGTTTTGCTCCCTGGCATCATGAAAGCCCAGAAGAGGAGGACAATTGCGCTGCCCGAGGTACGTCCCTGCTCCATGGAGGTGGACACCCCCACTGCCTGGGCAGGCTAGAGCTGGCACTGCGGGGATGGCACCGGGACCCCACTCTGGGCAGCTCGGGGGGCCGGGAGCTTGGCTCGCCCTCTCCCCCAAGCCCTGCAAGGCCAGAGGCTGGCAGAAGCCCTCCTGGGCTGCTCATGCCCTTCTGGGATGGAGCATCCCTGCGTAGGGGGACACGTCCCCGGCGGACCCCAGGGCGCCCCGGGCTGGTGCCGCAGGGATGCTCGCCGGGAGCAGCCGGGTGCTGCCCGGAGCCTGAGCCGATGCCTCCTCTGCCCATTTCCAGGCTGGAGCCAGAGGAGCCGAGCCCTGGACGAGGAGCAGCACCGAGCCCAAAGGGTGGCTTCACAGATTAAGGAGCTTCTGGGCGCCCAGGCAGGCGTGGGGCTGGGGTCTGCACGTGGGGGGCCGGGGTCTGTGCCCGGGCCCCGCGGGGCAGGGAGCAGGGCTGCTCACCCCTGCCCTCTCTGCTCTGGCAGATCCAGAAGACCCTGCTGCATGCAAAATTAGTGAAGGAGAAAAAGATGAGGAGCCTCCAGCTGCAGGCGCTGGCCCGGGACTGTTGGTGGGTGCTGGTGGCCAAGGAGCCGCCCAGGTCCAGCCAGCTCCTGCTGGGGATGTGCCCAGGGGTCCCATCGCCCCATGGCTCTCCTTGGGTGGCGAGAGGGGCAGGGGTGCCGAGGCCCCCGTCCCACTGCTGGCCAGGGCAGGACGAATGCACTTTTTTGCTTGCCTTTGGGCTCAGGATGTGTGACCTTGCGCTGGAGGCTCTGGAGGAGGGTCCCAGCAGTGTGGACATGGGGACAACTGAAGAAATGGAGATCGACCCGGTTGAAGATGAAGAGATGGAGGTGGATGTGGAGGAGGAGGAGCCGATGGACACGGATCCCCCAGCAGCACAGGCACGTGCTCCCCACCCACTGCCCGTAGGGAGGGAGGGTCTCCTGCCACTGGGCTGGGGTTGGGGCTGGGGTGGGTGGTCTCTGCTGCAGGGATACGGCGCCTGGTGCCCTCGTCCTGGCGGCACAACCGCCCCCACCGCGCTGCCCTGAGCCCCCGTCCGCTTTGGGATGGGAGCAGTTTCTTGGGGCCAGGACACCCAAATCTCACCCGGAGCCCAGCCAGGGCTCAGCACTGGCGGCAGAGTCCCGCTCTCCCCAGCGTGTCCCAGGGCTGTGACCATCGAATGCCCGTCAGAGCCAAGCCCCAGCCGAAGCAGCTGCTGCCGCTGAGCCGGCTCGGGAACCCCAGCTCTGCTCGGCGGGCACTGCTCGTTAGCCAAAGGGCCCTGCCGCTTGCTTTGCTTTCAGGGCCAGCAGAGCTGCGGGGAACGGCGGTGGCAAAGGAGAGGAGGATCCAAGAGGAAGCGCTGTAAATAGTTGTTTAGAGTTGGGTTTTTTCAATAGTTCTAGAGAGTTGGTTTTTTTTTAATAGTTTTCCAGAGTTGTTGTTTTGTAAATAGTTGTTGAAAGCTGTTGTGTTGTTAATAAAGAGTTGTATGTATGTTCTTCAGACCCAAGCTCTCTCTGTGTTGCCTTGGCCACCCGCGGCGTTTGCAGAGCTGTGGTTTCCTCTTGCTGGGGGTTCCCGGGGCTGGAGGGGGCTGGGGGTGCTGGCACGGCCGCCCCGGGGGCAGGGGGGTCCCTGTGCACAGAGGGGTCCCACTGACGCAGGGGACGGCACTGGGCAGCAGCGGGGTTCACGGGCTGCTGGAGAGTGGTGTCCCCAACAGCAAAGAGGTCCCCAGCAAAGCCTGAGCTCTGAGGTGACTGACCCCTGCCGTGATGCCATCAAAGCAGCAGGACACCTTCTGCTCCCCTTCCTGCTGGAGGGAAAGGGACTCATAGGCCAAAAGGCAAAAATCTTGAAGTCTTTGACCCTGCCCACGCCCAGGGCTTTGCTTCGCCTCCTGCCTGGCTTTCCCCTGTGCCATGACAAGAGAAGAAGTCCCAGGCAAAGCCCTCCTTGCCCTGCCGCCATTCCTGCTGTTGGCAGTGGCCCCGGCCCCTGGTCCCCACTTGGGGCGACCCGGGGAGTGGGTAGCGCAGGCTGCGGGGGAGAGGCTGCGGGGGCCTTTGGGGAGAGGGGGGTGGGGAAGCGGTGCCCTGGGGCACGTAGGTGGGCGCAGGGTCCCTGGCCGTGGAGTGCGGGGAGCCGTGGGCGCTGGCAGAGTCCCGAGGGGGCGCGACGCTGTGCGGTGCGGGGGGGGCAGGATGCGGGGAACCGCGGGGGGCCGGGGCTGCGGGCACGGGGCTGCCGCCGGGCGCTCGTTACCCGCGGCCCCGCCGCCTCCTTCATTAGCCGCGGCCACAGCCGCTCATTAGCGGCGGGCGGGGTCGGGCGCCCTCCTCGCGGAGGCGGGCGGGGGGCGCTGCCGGCCGTGGGGGCGCGGGCAGCGGCAGCGGCGGGGCTGGAGCCCGATCCCGATCCCGATCCCGACGCCGGGCGGAGGCGGCGTCGGGGCCCCGCCGTGCTGCCCCTCGCCCTGGGGAAGGCTGCCCGGGCGGGGGTCGGGCTCTGGGGTGCCCGGACGGGGCTCTGGGGTGGCGGGCTGGGGAGGGGCCGCTCCCTGGCGTGTGGAGGCGGGGGGCGATGCGGGGCCCCCTCTCTCCCTCCCTCCTGGCTGGCTCGGTGCTGGGCGTCTGTCCCCGGTGGGTGCCGGCTGCCGGGGCTGAGCTGGCCGTGCCCCCCCCGCCTGTCCCTGCCCCACACGGCCCTGCCGCTTGCTTTGCTGCCAGGGGCAGCAGAGGTTGTTCCTTCTCAGAGGGATCAGACCTGTGTTGATAGTCGGTGCCAAGGAATGGGGTGCAGAGAGGCTCTTGCTTATACCTGTTGCTATCACGACCAAGGGCGGCTGACTTTGTTCTTTGCCCCGTTGGAGGGTCGGGAACGGAAAAGCAAAAGCTCCTAAGAGGTGGGGAAAGAACGGGGGTCCTCCACTTACGGCCTTCTGTCCTGACCCCCCTTCCCTGCTCCCAGGAAACAGGGAAGGCAAAGATCCAACAGAAGCCCTTCCCTCCCCAGGACAGCCAGTCTTGCTTGATCTCCCAACCATAGGAGAAGGACCCCTCATTCAAAAAACCCCACGGAATCGCTACGCGGGGGTGGCTACCGACGCCCACGGAAAAGACCATCATATTCGTACTCCGTGGATAATCCCATCCTTCTAATCCTTGTATTTTACGTGTATATGTCCTGCAGGTTATTAGAGGAAGCAACGCCGGCTCCATGTAAACTTTGACTCTATGGATTATTGTGTGTGTGTCTTTTGTTTGGTTATAATTGCGATTTTTATGTGTTATAATAGGGAAAGGTGTTTTGGGCAACCATCCTCATCACCCTCAGCCTCGCTGGTAATACACGAGGGGAGGACCCCCCCCCAAATTTAGCTTAGGAATTGACACAAGGATTTATACGTACATGGAATGATACTGTGGCCCCCACTACATCAGCCCAGGAAGGGATTAGAATGGGACTGCTTTCCATGAATTTCACCCACTGTCTATGAAAGTGGAACAGAGGAATTTGTCTGGGATTCTACCACCCGTGCGAGATGTTAACGTCAACTGTGTCATGCAAAAAATGAAACCTCAGAAGGGATGGTTACCGTTCACAGAAAAGGATCTGATATGGGTCCCTCCCCCTAATGTGTCCCTGGACACAGCTTATGGAATGGGACCCAGTGTGACGTCTCGTGGCCATCAAAGAAAGGAAATACTCCAAAGAATAGAGTAATGCAGCAAGAGGCGGGAACTGCTCTCGGGAACTGCCTAAATTATCCCTGGGACCCTCAGAGACACCCCACTCCCACTGCAATCAGTGACCAGCTTGTGTTTGACTCTCATTTCAAGTGGGACTTGGGGTGGTGCCTCCAACTTCCTGTGGAGGAAGAAGAAGCTGTGGATATGGAGCTGGGGAGCAGCAGGGCCGACATCCTTGCATTAGTGGGCCGAAAGCCGTGGGAGGTATAAACAGCCTGTGAGAACACGGATCCTGAAGAAGATGTGGTCTCAGAAGAATGCCAACCTAAGCAACTGCGGGGCACGTAACTGTCTCTTTGCAACTCTGTAATGGTCACGACATGAAACATGAAATAAGGAGGTAGACGTGCAAAAGCACTAGCTCGCGTTGCGTTATGCGTGACGGAAAAGTACTAACCCGAGGCCATAAGAGTATTATAAAAGACGCATGGTCATAGCAATAAAGGTCTTCGCTTCACCCTCCGGCGGAGTCCGTGTTGCTAATTGCCACAAATGGTGCCCTGTGTGAGGCGCGAATAACCGAGTCAAAAGAGACTGGCCGGTGGCAAGCCCCATGGAACTGAAGTGCTGCTGAAAGGAAGCAGGAGCCGGCTTGAATCATCTCTTCTGAGAGAGGTGAGCCGTGGGGGACTATGGAGAATAATGCATCTAGTGAAGAAAAATCAGTACTTAAATTGATGGAGGGTCTTTTACAAAACCATGATGTTGCAGTCGACCCACATTCGTTAAAACGGTTGAAACGGGTATTTGTAATGTGCCCAGGGGTAGACACTGCTTCCATTTTCACCACAAAGGTATGGGATGAAGCTGGTGTGAAACTTTGGGATAGAGCCACACGTTCAGACAAGTTGGCGGGGGAGCTTTTAACTCCTTGGAGAAAGGGCCTAGAAATGCTTAAAAAACAGGAAGACGCTAGGCGCACAGAGGGAGGTGAGCACTGCGGTCCAAAAACGGAGTCGCCCGCTCCCGCGGCTACTTTGCTGTGCCCAGACCTGGAAGATCAGCCTGGGGACCCTTTTGACCTGGGAGAAGTTGATCCCGATAAAGAACCCAATCTGTTCCCCCCCGACCCACACAATAATTGGAGAAAGGTTCGGCAGGAAGCATTAGCAGCTGGGGAATTAGCTGTAGCAGAAAAAATTGTTGCACCAGTAATTTATGAAGAGAATCAGGTCCCGAAATGGGAAGTTCTGAATTTTAGTATTATGAAGGAACTCCGAAGGGGAGTGCTTGATTATGGTTTGTCATCGCCGTACTCCACCTCCATGTTTGGTTCCATTATGAAATCATATACTCTGACCCCCATGACTGTAAAACCCTTGCGCAGCTTATCCTCACTGGTACACAGTATACTTTATGGGAGGCTGCGTGGAGGCGTCTCTTAGAAATGCAGCGCCTAGGGTATGTGGACTGGGGTCCACGCGACCCTGCTTTTGCCATGACGATGGAACATCTAACGGGGACGGGTAACTTCCAACCACCCCATCGCCAAGCTCAAGAAATACCACGAGGTGTGCTCAATGATGTTAAAAATCTGACCTATCGAGCATTCTTAGAAGTCCCCGACGTGGGAAAACCGCAGAAGTCCTTTACGGAAATCAAACAAGGTGCGAAAGAATCCTACGTGAGTTTTATAGATCGGCTGCGAGAAAGCTTAGATAAACAAGTACCCAATGAGCAAGCCCAAAATACTATTTTACTAAAATTGGTGGTAGAAAATGCTAATACAGACTGCCAGCGTGTATTGCGTCCTTTAGAAAACCCTAACCTCATTCAAATGATAGAAGCATGTAACTGGATAGGATCACTGGAGCATACGTTTGAGGTTATGGCAGCAGCCTTTGCTACAATGACAGCTGGCAATCAAACATGCTTTGGCTGTGGGCAGCCAGGGCACATTAAGAAACATTGCCATAATGCACAAAAGCCTAAACTTCCAAACATCTGTCCGCGATGTAAGAAGGGTAGGCACTACGCAAACCAATGCCGCTCGAAATACGATAAGGATGGCAAGCCCTTATCGGGAAACCGCCAGCGGAGCACGCCTGCCTGGGACCGGGCCAGGACACAAATGGCTCCAGGATCATCGCCTCTTCAAACCCTTCCAGCCTGTGTGCAAGAACCCGCGGCAGTGCCGGAGTGGACCTGGCAGCCGCCGAATCAGTAACTCTTACAGATTCCTCCGTCTCCCTGATACCTACTGGTGTCCATGGGCCATTAGGCGGGGGTAAAAGTGCCCTGCTTTTAGGCTGATCTTCCACCACGTTGCAGGGTCTGTTTGTTCTCCCTGGTGTCATCGACTCGGACTACACGGCGGAAATAAAAATCATGGCCTGGACTCCGACACCACCATGCACCGTCGGGCTGCCTGCATTGCGCAACTTGTTTACTTTACTGCTTGTCCCTCTAAAACGAGCCAGACAGAAAGGCAGGGCTCGGGGTTTGGTTCCACCGGGCATCCGCAGATTTTGTGGACACAACCTGTTACTACCGGTTGGCCGGTGATGAAATGCAAGCTGCCATTGCAGCAAAAAGGCTACATCTGTTTCGATGGGATTTTAGACACTGGAGCTGATGTCACAGTCATTTCAAGGGATCGATGGCCTACAGACTGGCCGTTAACTCAAATGTGTAGAATGTTAATGGGCATAGGTGGACATGCCATACCCTTTCAGAGCAAACATTTAATTCAAATTGAAGGTCTTGAAGGCCGTGTGGCCTCGGTTCGCCCCTTTGTGCTCGCCGCACCTATTACCTTACGGGGTCGTGATTGTATGAGTCAGTGGGGAGTAAACATTGGGTCACATTTTTCTTAGGGGCCGCTGCAGTGCAAACCACCTTAAAACTTACACGGAAAACTAACAAGCCTGTCTGGGTGGAGCAGTGGCACCTGGTTGTAAAAAGTTGCACCACCTTAATGAATTAGTGGAAGAACAATTGAAGGAGGGACATATTGTCCCTAACTACTAGTCCGTGGAATTCACCTGTTTTTGTTATTCAGAAAAAGAGCGGGAAACGGCGTTTATTGCATGATCTGCGCAGAATAAATGATGTGATGGAAGACATGGGCACGTTACAACCCGATATGCCGTCACCCACCATGATCCCCCAAAATTGGTGCCTCACCATTATCGATTTGAAAGACTGTTTTTTTACTATTCCCCTACACCCAGACGATGCACCAAAATTGGCGTTCTCGGTGCCGTCACTTGACGTAAGTGAACCTTACAGGCGCTATCATTGGACAGTCCTCCCTCAAGGAATGAAAAATAGCCCCACCATATGCCAATGGTTTGTAGCTAAAGCCCTGTCTCCTGTTAGGAAAGCCTTTCCTGATGTTGTACTTTATCATTATATGGATGATACTCTTGTTGCGGCGCAAGCTCAACAGACTATGCAGGACGTGCTTAAGATGTTATATCAGCAAGTACAAACTGCAGGGTTACAGATAGCCCCCCCAAAAATACAACAAACAGCACTCTGGAATTACTTAGGGTGGCGAATTATGGAACAAAAGATTGTTCCGCAACAGGTAAAGTTGCAAGTAACTGTGAAAACTTTAAATGATCTGCAGAAGCTCCTGGGGGCAATAAATTGGATCCGTCCACTGTTAGGTATACCGAATCACGAACTGAGCCCCCTGTTCTCCCATCTTAAGGGAGACCCAGCGCTTTTGTCACCAAGAAGCCTGACTTTGGAGGCTCAAGTCGCCCTAGAAAAGGTCTCCCAGGCTATAGAGAGTTGCCAGGCAAACAGAATATACCCAGAGGTGTCCTTTCAACTGCTCATTAAAAAACCCCACTTCACAGCCATATGCCTTAATTTTGCAATGGGATGAGAATCGACCGGACCCTCTGGCCATTATTGAATGGGTTTTCCTCCCACACCAACTGCAGAAAACAGTTGTAACCCGACCGGAGTGTTTTGCCATGCCAATAATAAAGGCCAGACAGCGTCTGTTGGCGCTAGTGGGACAAGAGTTCTCTCGCATTATTTTGCCAACAGATACTCAGGTACTGCAATGGCTTCTTCAAACTTCAGTTCTTTTCCAGACAGCAACAATGGAATTTCCAGGGGAATTAAGCATACATAGCCCGAGCCATAAACTGCTTCAACAAGACTTTACGCTATATGAACTCCCGAAAGTTAGTCATGCGCCTCTGCAGACTATAACCATCTTTACAAATGGCTCCGGCAAAACCGGCCGATCTGTTATAGTATGGCAAAACCCTGAGACGAAAACTTGGGTTTCAGATGTGTGTCGGGTTGAGGGCTCTCCGCAGATCATTGAGCTTGCCGCTGTAGTTCGAGCTTTTCAAAAATGGAAAACCCCTGTAAATATAATTACTGACTCTGCCTATGTGGCCAGGCTAGTGCCACGCTTAGAAAATGCTTGCTTGAAAGAAACTTCTAACCCATTGTTGTATTCACTGTTATGGCAATTGTTATGCTTACTAAATGATAGAAAACATCCTTATTTTATTATGCACATCCGCGCGCATACCAGACTTCCGGGACTGTTGATAGAAGGAAATCGCCGTGCGGACGCTTTGACTCTTGCAGCGCAAATAACACCGCAAGCAGTCGAACAGGCGCGTCTTTCGCATGCCTTCTTCCGTCAAAACGCAAGGGCGCTACAGAAGACATTCTCCCTCACCTCGTCACAGGCAAAAACCACTGTTACCGCTTGCCTAGATTGTCAGCGCTTCCACCCCTCTCCGCCAGCTGCGGGCGTTAACCCGAGGGGTCTTACCGCCCTGGAGCTGTGGCTCCGTAGCAGTTACCTGTATGTAGTATATGGGACTGGTGGATTTCTGCAGCACCAAACCTCATCAAGAGGCAGACCCTGGAGTTTACAGTGGCTTCTACAGGCTCCTTGTAGCTGAGCTGGATGTAACACAGCTGTAGAGAGCCCTTGGAAAAGAGAGGGAAAAGGCAGTTTGCAGAAAAAGCCATCAATGGCAAGATTTGCCATCATTTCTGGTCAGTGCTGCTATTGCTGCAGCTGACATTGTTCACAAGAGCCTCCCAAGATCTCAGAGCTGTGTTTGGAGTGAGTCTTTTCCTTCAGGTGGTCCCATCTCCACTGGTCTCCATCTCCATCAGTCAGGTGCCTGCCAGGGACAGGGCTCTGGCACCAGAAGTGAAGCCTTTGCTGACTGGTTTTGAGGATGCTGGGGGTGGCCTGAAGACCTCAAGCAGTGTTGTGTTGTTCTTGTGGTCTCCTTCTCTTGCGGGTCCACTTGATAAGGGCACAAGCCCTTATCTTTTCAGAGCAGGAGTGCACTAAGTGGAGACCCGGGGGCAATGGCCAGGCCCCCTCCTCATGACCAGGGGCACTGGCCCCCTCTACCAGACCTCGCCTGTGATGTGTCCAAAGGCTGGAAGGCAACAGGGAGCATCTCTGCACCCCCACCTCCCCTTCATTTGCCACCAAAATCCCTTTCAACTTTGAGGGTATTGAGTTTGAAAAGTCCTTCACACATCCTCACAGGGAAGGGGCCTTTCAGGCTGTGGGGAACACAGTTTCCTCACCCATTCCTGCATGGCGGATGTTCCCCTGGCCCAGCAGCTCTGGAAAACTGTTGCCACATCAGTTGCTTTTTCCAGGAGCTCCTCCGTTTGCCCCAGCCCTCGTAGGAAAGCAGAGAAGTGTGTTAAAGCCACATCAGCTCCTCAGTTCCTTGGTCTACTCTGCTCAAGTGTCACATCTGCTTTTGTGGGGGCATCAGCCCCTGGGCACGTGGAAGAGCATTGGCTTTGGAGGAGCAGTCAAGGCGTGAGAAGGACAGGGGGTGCAGGGAGAGGCTCAAGGGGTGAAAGGGAAGGAGTGGGGAGACTGCAGCAGACACCTCTGTGCATGTAGGGGGTGCTCCATATGCATGTTTGTGCTTCTCTGGGCATGAGAGAAGAAGTTCCTGGAGAAACATTAGTGGGGAGAAGAGGAGATTTGTTACCCTGTGTGACTCCATGTCTGCATGGGAAGGTGTTCCTGCACCAGGAGGAGCACCTGATCATGTGTCTGTTACTGTGCAGGGTGGATGAGGTGCGCAGGTGGCCAAGAAGGCAAACAGCATCCTGGCCTGTGTCAGGAGCAGCGTGACCAGCAGGACTGGGGCAGTGACTGTCCCCCTGTACTGGGCACTGGGGAGGTCCTACGTAGAGTGCTGTGTCCAGTTTTGGGCCCCTCACCACAGAAAAAAAAAAAAGACATTGAGGTGCTGGAGCGTGTCCAGAGAAGGGCAACGGAGCTGGTGAGGGGTCTGGAGCACGAGTCTTGTGAGGAGAGGCTGAGGGAGCCGGGGGTGCTCAGCCTGGAGAAAAGGAGGCTGAGGGGAGACCTTCTCGCTCTCTACAACTCCCTGAAAGGAAGGTGTAGCCGGGGGGGGTCGGTCTCTTCTCCCAAGGAACAGACAATGGGACAAGAGGAAACGGCCTCGAGTTGCGCCAGGGGAGGTTTAGATCGATATTAGGAAAAATTTCTTCACTGAAAGGGTTGTCAAACATTGGACCAGGCTGTCCAGGGAAGTGGCGCAATCGCCATCCCTGGAGGTATTTAAAAGCCAGGCAGGTGTGGTGCTGAGGGACATGAGTTAGTGGTGGAGTTGACAGTGTTAGGTTAATGGTTGGACTTGATGATCTGAAAGGTCCCTTCCAACCTGGACAATCCTGTGATTCTAAAGAGAGAAGGGCTCCCCAGAGAGCAGTCAAGAAGAGCAGCAACTGGATTTTCAGGTGAGTGTCCCCTGAACATCCTCTCCTCTATGGCAGGGGGTTCCCAACACTTCTCCTGCGTAATAACTGCATGCTTCTCAGCATCTTCTCAAAAGGCCTCCAGCTCCTCAGGATAGCCCAGCACAGCATCACACGGCAGGATAAACCCAGTCCCGGTCCACACCACAGCATCATCCGGGGCAGCCCCAAAGGTCTTCAAGTTTTCCTGCATGTGCCAGTAGACAGGCCAGAGTGCGGGACCCACCTCGCCCGTGTCCCTGCACCCTGCCAGCTCTCTCAGCTGCTCTCACACTCTCTCTGGTGGCTCAGTCCCAGTTTCTTCTCTGCCTCTGGCACAAAGGCGTCAGTCAGGTGCATGGCAAGCCCCACCAGCGGCTGGTACTGGATGGGGCTTTGAGCAACCTGGTCTGGTGGGAGGTGTCCCTGCCCAGGGCAGGAGGTTGGAACGAGATGGTATTTAAGGTCCTGTCCAACTCTTAACCGTTCTGGTAGGTGAAGGTGTAACTGCTCAGTGACAGTAGTTAGTGACCAAGGAGTGCTCTGGCACGGAAGGTGAGGATGCCCAACTGCAGAGAGGGTTAAACTGGCTGGGAGCAGGAGCCCGAGGGACATTGACTCCTTTCAGGAAGTGAAACTTCTCTTGATGATGAGGTAGGAAGCTCAGCAGCCTTGGCTTGTAGCCAACATGCAAAGAATTCGCTGAGGGACCACCTTTGGCCAGCGGGGCTGGTGCCAGGGGACAAACCCGCGCTCACAGGATTGGTGCCTCGGGGCTGGTGTGCGCGGGGTCTTGCAACTCAAGGCTCCCCGTAGAACCGCTTCTGGTGGTAGGACCCTGCCCAAGGCGTTGTTCATTACAGCTTTTGGTATTTAAGCTGTTACAGCAGGAGCTGCCCCCTGAGCGCTCACACCCCGTTCATGGTGTCTCTCCACACACAATCACTCACTCACAGGCGCTTCCTCCTCCTTCAGGCTCAACCCTCGGTTTCCCGCGGTAGAGTCTCAGGCATTGGATTTTATAAAATAGTTAATTTGATTGGAAGGTACAGGAGCAAGAACAGCCCGGGCTGGGTGCCTCCAAAGAGAGGGACCCCAGACAAAGGAGTCCCTGGGCAATGGTGCCCTTGTGACCCACACACCGCCCCTCACGCATCATTCACACACCATCCACGTGTCTTCTAGCCCAATGGTGATTTTTGGTCTGGGGTCTTCTAACATCTTATTGAATTCTCTTCCTGTGTCCAGGGAGGCTGGCTCTGATCTTGTTGATTTGCGGTTTCAGCAGACGGTTGGAGCCTCCATATCTTCTGGTCTACGCCCCTTGTGCACCTCCATTTGCTGGCAGAACACGGGGAACCAAAAAGTCCCAGACTTGGGAAAAACACTACCAAAACATCACAGAATCACAGAATCGTCAGGGTTGGAAAGGACCTCTGAGATCACCGAGTGCAACCATACACACACAAAAAAAACCCCTACAATCTTGGGCACCAGAGCATGCCCTGAAGTGCCACATCTACACGTTTCTTAAATACCTCCAGGGATGGTGACTCCACCACCTCCCCGGTCGGGCTGTTCCAGTGCCTGACGACTCTCTCAGTAAAGTAATTCTTCCTAACATCTAATCTAAACCTCCCCTGCCGCAACTTCAGACCATTTCCTCTGGTCCTGTCATTATTCCCTTGGGAAAAGATGTCAACCCCCACCCCTCTACACCCTCCTCTCAGGTAGTTGTAGAGGGCAATGAGGTCTCCCCTCAGCCTCCTCTTCTCCAAACTAAACATGCCCAGTTCCCTCAGCCTCTCCTCCTATGACTTGTTCTCTACACCCCTCACCAGCTTGGTAGCTCTCCTATCAAAAAGTGAGCTATCAAAACACTTTCCCACACTAGAAGACTAAACCCAGCACTGTACCAGCTGCTGGGAAAATCACTAAGGAAAAGAACGATCGCAGCCTAAAGGCTTCAGCAAATCCAGCTGCTCCTGCTCAGTAAAGCTGAGCAAACAGCCCAAATCACACCGTATTATAACCCTAAGTAATTTATTCAATTAAAACTTGCTTATTTAGGCTAAACAACTAAGATCCCTCAATGTAAGTTCAAATTCGCCTCGGGGGTAAAATAAGGGGTACGTGGTGACCAGGCAGAGGGGGGAGCAGGCTGAGGCTGCTGGTGCTCTTTGTGGGAGTGCTGGGGCCCGATCCGCGTGGCTGCCCGTATATACGTGCGTCTGTTCTATAGGTGCACTGGCGCCTCTGCCTGCTGGAAACACGCCTTGGGCTCCACAGCTGGCTGGACCTGCGGGCCTGGAGCTGCGGTGGCCTCATCTCTCTTCTCTCAGGCTGCTGGATGCAGCAACTCCTAACAGAGGTGATGAGGACAAAGCTCTTTCCGTGGTCCCGTGCCCTGGACTTGCCCCCGGTCTCCAGCCAGGGGATGTGAGAAAAGGCTCTGCAGAGGAGGGCCCAGGAGTCCAACGTGCCCACGGACGGGTCTGGTGGCAGTGCCACCAACTCTGTCCTGGGCTGCGCCAGCCGGGGTACAGCCAGCAGGGTCAGCCAGGGGGGTCACTGGGCAGTGGTGAGGCCAGAGCAGCTTGGTGTCCCTCAGTCCAGTGTGGACAGCGGGAGCTGTTGAGATGAATGGGCCTGAAGGGACCAAGGAGGTGCCAAGAACTGGTTGAGCCTGGAGGAGATAAAAGGGGGGTTAAGGCAGGAGACAGGGCCAGAAGAGGTGTCCCACAAAAGGAGAAGGCCATAGGGCACCCTGCAGCAAAACTTCTCCTACCCCGCTATATCCCCAGGGGAGACCAAAAGGGCTGAAAAGGGAAGAAATGAAAGGGTAGAGAGGGTCTAGGGGTGACCACAGGGGACAGCTGAGTCTTGCGTGAAGAGGCAAAATACTTTTCGCAGAAAATAAACCCCCTTGCGTTCTAACACTCCTCACCGAGGTGGGAGGCTAGGGGCGGCTAGGTTTAAATCCTGAGGGATGCCCAATTCACCACTATCAGTCCAGTCGCGTTTAATATATTAAACTATCACGATTCTGGATACACTGACAGTGGACTGCACCTTCAGTCTAGTCGTGCTCACGAACTAGCATGGCCGCACTTCAGCGTCTGGTCGCGTTCAGTGAGAAACCAAAATGGCTAGCTACTTAGTGCACTTTATTTAAGCAACAAATATAAAGGTTCTTTGCATTTGCCGGTGATAAGTACAGTCTGCAAAGCACGTGCAAGTAAAAGAAAAAATGTTAATGGTACAAAGCACGTGACAAAGTTCCAAACAATACAGCCTGGCTATAAATGTAACAAAAATAACCCTCTAGAGAGATTTCTAAGTTCCCCGAGGAAGCACTCGGTATAGTCTAAGTCTTACCCACAGGCGTCCCTATGGGGGGGAAGAAAGGCTCAGCCCCTCGACTGGTCCTGCAAGTCAAAGGCAGTCTGTGATGGGGTCCTCCCTGACCTCTTCACGATGGTGTCTTCCCTAGCATCCCCCCTTTCTCGGGTTATTTTTATATTATTTTTTACCTTCAAGGTGGAGTTTGAGTGACTCTAGTCATACATACCTTTATTATGATTGGCGTAAAATTCTCTCGCCTCACATGACAGACTGTTGGCTCAGGGTAGCAAGCATGCCGCTTATCACTTCCATAGGATCACTTTGTTCCCATTTTGCTGCGTAATCACAGAGCTTGGCCGTTGAATCTTCACTCCACTCCATCCTCTGTGTTGCTTTTGCAAGCAATATTGTTCAGGGAGTCATAGATGTAGCGGATTCCTTGCATACCAGCTGCTGCTGTGTTCCACCCTGGAAATGTTTCGATTTTATACCTTTCTTTAATGTGTGAACAATGCTATATATTTCTAATAAAAATTGTATTTTAGGAATTATTCCACATTATCTACCCCGTGACTATAGTCACTCAAGCTCCACGATATTCAAAACTGATTGGGAATATCACAGATGCTCTTGTGGTGAGGGTTGTCGAGTACAAGTATATCTTGTGGAGCTATCAAGTGAGTTAAATTTTTCATCATAATCCAAAGTCTAACATACAAAGCGATTGTCAAAGCAAAACACAGTACAGTGAGTATTAACAAAACAACAACAGGGTGGAGCATCTTGTTAAGGATTCCTGTAGTCGTCGTCGACCATCCAAAAAGAGTGTCCCACCATTCATGTTCTCCATCCCTTTTGATTCTTTCCAACACTCGGTGTATCTCCTCGACATTGTGGTGGACAGTAATCAGAGTCTTTTGTCCGTTTTCTTGGGCTTTTTTCAACAGTCGCTTCAAGTCATTATGTTGTAGCAGCTTCTTCACCAATGTAATGTTCGTCCCAATAGGGGCAAATAATAAATCACGAATTAGCATATAGTTAGACTGTAGAATTGTAGATGTGACAGGAGCTGAATAATTGAAATCACATCCAACAATGTTAGTAAAGTTACAAGCACAAAGATTTGAGTGATTATTCATATTTACTGCTACGTTACCTACAAACACAAAACTACAAGGAGATCTCATGCAGACACACCCTTTCCCAATATATACAAGCACAGTTTCTGGAGTTTCATCAGGATGTATCTCAAAATGACAAACATTTTGGTCAGTGTCAAGACAAAAGTCTTGTGCCTTGAGGGTATTACTCTCACAAATGAATCCTTGTTGGTCTCGTGTGATGCATGCATCAACATCAACAGTTTGCCATTTATTTTTATTTTGTTGTGCCCACACCCTATGTTATATCGGATAGAGTATGGCTCCTTGGTGATTCAACCCCAGCGCAATGATTGGGTATATGGTGTATACGGAAGCATTGAGTATTGTTAAGACGAAAGCAGTGGCTTTGCTCTCAGTGGGATCGTAGGTGAAATTAACCAGATACCACCAGGACTGAAATTTCTTTTCAAACTCAATTGCATTATCCCATATTACTTTTCGAATTTCAGTGGGCAAAGTGTTTTCTTCGCCTTCCCTTATAAATGCGGCTGCCATCGATTGCATCCACAGTTGGGCTTGGATACAACCAAGACCCAAAGAAATATTGTTTTGGGCCGTATCAAGTGCATTTGTGATCAGATGGTGGTCCTTTTCATTTGTTTCTTCCCACTGAGGTAATATATTTGATAAAAGCCATTGGTGGTTCCCCAAGGCTGATAAAGAAGGTCCCAGCACCTTCTTCCCCTCTCTGTTTTGCTCCCTGGCATCATGAAAGCCCAGAAGAGGAGGACAATTGCGCTGCCCGAGGTACGTCCCTGCTCCATGGAGGTGGACACCCCCACTGCCTGGGCAGGCTAGAGCTGGCACTGCGGGGATGGCACCGGGACCCCACTCTGGGCAGCTCGGGGGGCCGGGAGCTTGGCTCGCCCTCTCCCCCAAGCCCTGCAAGGCCAGAGGCTGGCAGAAGCCCTCCTGGGCTGCTCATGCCCTTCTGGGATGGAGCATCCCTGCGTAGGGGGACACGTCCCCGGCGGACCCCAGGGCGCCCCGGGCTGGTGCCGCAGGGATGCTCGCCGGGAGCAGCCGGGTGCTGCCCGGAGCCTGAGCCGATGCCTCCTCTGCCCATTTCCAGGCTGGAGCCAGAGGAGCCGAGCCCTGGACGAGGAGCAGCACCGAGCCCAAAGGGTGGCTTCACAGATTAAGGAGCTTCTGGGCGCCCAGGCAGGCGTGGGGCT
The DNA here is from genome assembly GCF_964106895.1 of Numenius arquata. Lineage (NCBI taxonomy): Eukaryota > Metazoa > Chordata > Aves > Charadriiformes > Scolopacidae > Numenius > Numenius arquata. Next base: position 17,328,597 of record NC_133587.1, on the reverse strand, counting down.
GGGGTCTGCACGTGGGGGGCCGGGGTCTGTGCCCGGGCCCCGCGGGGCAGGGAGCAGGGCTGCTCACCCCTGCCCTCTCTGCTCTGGCAGATCCAGAAGACCCTGCTGCATGCAAAATTAGTGAAGGAGAAAAAGATGAGGAGCCTCCAGCTGCAGGCGCTGGCCCGGGACTGTTGGTGGGTGCTGGTGGCCAAGGAGCCGCCCAGGTCCAGCCAGCTCCTGCTGGGGATGTGCCCAGGGGTCCCATCGCCCCATGGCTCTCCTTGGGTGGCGAGAGGGGCAGGGGTGCCGAGGCCCCCGTCCCACTGCTGGCCAGGGCAGGACGAATGCACTTTTTTGCTTGCCTTTGGGCTCAGGATGTGTGACCTTGCGCTGGAGGCTCTGGAGGAGGGTCCCAGCAGTGTGGACATGGGGACAACTGAAGAAATGGAGATCGACCCGGTTGAAGATGAAGAGATGGAGGTGGATGTGGAGGAGGAGGAGCCGATGGACACGGATCCCCCAGCAGCACAGGCACGTGCTCCCCACCCACTGCCCGTAGGGAGGGAGGGTCTCCTGCCACTGGGCTGGGGTTGGGGCTGGGGTGGGTGGTCTCTGCTGCAGGGATACGGCGCCTGGTGCCCTCGTCCTGGCGGCACAACCGCCCCCACCGCGCTGCCCTGAGCCCCCGTCCGCTTTGGGATGGGAGCAGTTTCTTGGGGCCAGGACACCCAAATCTCACCCGGAGCCCAGCCAGGGCTCAGCACTGGCGGCAGAGTCCCGCTCTCCCCAGCGTGTCCCAGGGCTGTGACCATCGAATGCCCGTCAGAGCCAAGCCCCAGCCGAAGCAGCTGCTGCCGCTGAGCCGGCTCGGGAACCCCAGCTCTGCTCGGCGGGCACTGCTCGTTAGCCAAAGGGCCCTGCCGCTTGCTTTGCTTTCAGGGCCAGCAGAGCTGCGGGGAACGGCGGTGGCAAAGGAGAGGAGGATCCAAGAGGAAGCGCTGTAAATAGTTGTTTAGAGTTGGGTTTTTTCAATAGTTCTAGAGAGTTGGTTTTTTTTTAATAGTTTTCCAGAGTTGTTGTTTTGTAAATAGTTGTTGAAAGCTGTTGTGTTGTTAATAAAGAGTTGTATGTATGTTCTTCAGACCCAAGCTCTCTCTGTGTTGCCTTGGCCACCCGCGGCGTTTGCAGAGCTGTGGTTTCCTCTTGCTGGGGGTTCCCGGGGCTGGAGGGGGCTGGGGGTGCTGGCACGGCCGCCCCGGGGGCAGGGGGGTCCCTGTGCACAGAGGGGTCCCACTGACGCAGGGGACGGCACTGGGCAGCAGCGGGGTTCACGGGCTGCTGGAGAGTGGTGTCCCCAACAGCAAAGAGGTCCCCAGCAAAGCCTGAGCTCTGAGGTGACTGACCCCTGCCGTGATGCCATCAAAGCAGCAGGACACCTTCTGCTCCCCTTCCTGCTGGAGGGAAAGGGACTCATAGGCCAAAAGGCAAAAATCTTGAAGTCTTTGACCCTGCCCACGCCCAGGGCTTTGCTTCGCCTCCTGCCTGGCTTTCCCCTGTGCCATGACAAGAGAAGAAGTCCCAGGCAAAGCCCTCCTTGCCCTGCCGCCATTCCTGCTGTTGGCAGTGGCCCCGGCCCCTGGTCCCCACTTGGGGCGACCCGGGGAGTGGGTAGCGCAGGCTGCGGGGGAGAGGCTGCGGGGGCCTTTGGGGAGAGGGGGGTGGGGAAGCGGTGCCCTGGGGCACGTAGGTGGGCGCAGGGTCCCTGGCCGTGGAGTGCGGGGAGCCGTGGGCGCTGGCAGAGTCCCGAGGGGGCGCGACGCTGTGCGGTGCGGGGGGGGCAGGATGCGGGGAACCGCGGGGGGCCGGGGCTGCGGGCACGGGGCTGCCGCCGGGCGCTCGTTACCCGCGGCCCCGCCGCCTCCTTCATTAGCCGCGGCCACAGCCGCTCATTAGCGGCGGGCGGGGTCGGGCGCCCTCCTCGCGGAGGCGGGCGGGGGGCGCTGCCGGCCGTGGGGGCGCGGGCAGCGGCAGCGGCGGGGCTGGAGCCCGATCCCGATCCCGATCCCGACGCCGGGCGGAGGCGGCGTCGGGGCCCCGCCGTGCTGCCCCTCGCCCTGGGGAAGGCTGCCCGGGCGGGGGTCGGGCTCTGGGGTGCCCGGACGGGGCTCTGGGGTGGCGGGCTGGGGAGGGGCCGCTCCCTGGCGTGTGGAGGCGGGGGGCGATGCGGGGCCCCCTCTCTCCCTCCCTCCTGGCTGGCTCGGTGCTGGGCGTCTGTCCCCGGTGGGTGCCGGCTGCCGGGGCTGAGCTGGCCGTGCCCCCCCCGCCTGTCCCTGCCCCACACGGCCCTGCCGCTTGCTTTGCTGCCAGGGGCAGCAGAGGTTGTTCCTTCTCAGAGGGATCAGACCTGTGTTGATAGTCGGTGCCAAGGAATGGGGTGCAGAGAGGCTCTTGCTTATACCTGTTGCTATCACGACCAAGGGCGGCTGACTTTGTTCTTTGCCCCGTTGGAGGGTCGGGAACGGAAAAGCAAAAGCTCCTAAGAGGTGGGGAAAGAACGGGGGTCCTCCACTTACGGCCTTCTGTCCTGACCCCCCTTCCCTGCTCCCAGGAAACAGGGAAGGCAAAGATCCAACAGAAGCCCTTCCCTCCCCAGGACAGCCAGTCTTGCTTGATCTCCCAACCATAGGAGAAGGACCCCTCATTCAAAAAACCCCACGGAATCGCTACGCGGGGGTGGCTACCGACGCCCACGGAAAAGACCATCATATTCGTACTCCGTGGATAATCCCATCCTTCTAATCCTTGTATTTTACGTGTATATGTCCTGCAGGTTATTAGAGGAAGCAACGCCGGCTCCATGTAAACTTTGACTCTATGGATTATTGTGTGTGTGTCTTTTGTTTGGTTATAATTGCGATTTTTATGTGTTATAATAGGGAAAGGTGTTTTGGGCAACCATCCTCATCACCCTCAGCCTCGCTGGTAATACACGAGGGGAGGACCCCCCCCCAAATTTAGCTTAGGAATTGACACAAGGATTTATACGTACATGGAATGATACTGTGGCCCCCACTACATCAGCCCAGGAAGGGATTAGAATGGGACTGCTTTCCATGAATTTCACCCACTGTCTATGAAAGTGGAACAGAGGAATTTGTCTGGGATTCTACCACCCGTGCGAGATGTTAACGTCAACTGTGTCATGCAAAAAATGAAACCTCAGAAGGGATGGTTACCGTTCACAGAAAAGGATCTGATATGGGTCCCTCCCCCTAATGTGTCCCTGGACACAGCTTATGGAATGGGACCCAGTGTGACGTCTCGTGGCCATCAAAGAAAGGAAATACTCCAAAGAATAGAGTAATGCAGCAAGAGGCGGGAACTGCTCTCGGGAACTGCCTAAATTATCCCTGGGACCCTCAGAGACACCCCACTCCCACTGCAATCAGTGACCAGCTTGTGTTTGACTCTCATTTCAAGTGGGACTTGGGGTGGTGCCTCCAACTTCCTGTGGAGGAAGAAGAAGCTGTGGATATGGAGCTGGGGAGCAGCGGGGCCGACATCCTTGCATTAGTGGGCCGAAAGCCGTGGGAGGTATAAACAGCCTGTGAGAACACGGATCCTGAAGAAGATGTGGTCTCAGAAGAATGCCAACCTAAGCAACTGCGGGGCACGTAACTGTCTCTTTGCAACTCTGTAATGGTCACGACATGAAACATGAAATAAGGAGGTAGACGTGCAAAAGCACTAGCTCGCGTTGCGTTATGCGTGACGGAAAAGTACTAACCCGAGGCCATAAGAGTATTATAAAAGACGCATGGTCATAGCAATAAAGGTCTTCGCTTCACCCTCCGGCGGAGTCCGTGTTGCTAATTGCCACAAATGGTGCCCTGTGTGAGGCGCGAATAACCGAGTCAAAAGAGACTGGCCGGTGGCAAGCCCCATGGAACTGAAGTGCTGCTGAAAGGAAGCAGGAGCCGGCTTGAATCATCTCTTCTGAGAGAGGTGAGCCGTGGGGGACTATGGAGAATAATGCATCTAGTGAAGAAAAATCAGTACTTAAATTGATGGAGGGTCTTTTACAAAACCATGATGTTGCAGTCGACCCACATTCGTTAAAACGGTTGAAACGGGTATTTGTAATGTGCCCAGGGGTAGACACTGCTTCCATTTTCACCACAAAGGTATGGGATGAAGCTGGTGTGAAACTTTGGGATAGAGCCACACGTTCAGACAAGTTGGCGGGGGAGCTTTTAACTCCTTGGAGAAAGGGCCTAGAAATGCTTAAAAAACAGGAAGACGCTAGGCGCACAGAGGGAGGTGAGCACTGCGGTCCAAAAACGGAGTCGCCCGCTCCCGCGGCTACTTTGCTGTGCCCAGACCTGGAAGATCAGCCTGGGGACCCTTTTGACCTGGGAGAAGTTGATCCCGATAAAGAACCCAATCTGTTCCCCCCCGACCCACACAATAATTGGAGAAAGGTTCGGCAGGAAGCATTAGCAGCTGGGGAATTAGCTGTAGCAGAAAAAATTGTTGCACCAGTAATTTATGAAGAGAATCAGGTCCCGAAATGGGAAGTTCTGAATTTTAGTATTATGAAGGAACTCCGAAGGGGAGTGCTTGATTATGGTTTGTCATCGCCGTACTCCACCTCCATGTTTGGTTCCATTATGAAATCATATACTCTGACCCCCATGACTGTAAAACCCTTGCGCAGCTTATCCTCACTGGTACACAGTATACTTTATGGGAGGCTGCGTGGAGGCGTCTCTTAGAAATGCAGCGCCTAGGGTATGTGGACTGGGGTCCACGCGACCCTGCTTTTGCCATGACGATGGAACATCTAACGGGGACGGGTAACTTCCAACCACCCCATCGCCAAGCTCAAGAAATACCACGAGGTGTGCTCAATGATGTTAAAAATCTGACCTATCGAGCATTCTTAGAAGTCCCCGACGTGGGAAAACCGCAGAAGTCCTTTACGGAAATCAAACAAGGTGCGAAAGAATCCTACGTGAGTTTTATAGATCGGCTGCGAGAAAGCTTAGATAAACAAGTACCCAATGAGCAAGCCCAAAATACTATTTTACTAAAATTGGTGGTAGAAAATGCTAATACAGACTGCCAGCGTGTATTGCGTCCTTTAGAAAACCCTAACCTCATTCAAATGATAGAAGCATGTAACTGGATAGGATCACTGGAGCATACGTTTGAGGTTATGGCAGCAGCCTTTGCTACAATGACAGCTGGCAATCAAACATGCTTTGGCTGCGGGCAGCCAGGGCACATTAAGAAACATTGCCATAATGCACAAAAGCCTAAACTTCCAAACATCTGTCCGCGATGTAAGAAGGGTAGGCACTACGCAAACCAATGCCGCTCGAAATACGATAAGGATGGCAAGCCCTTATCGGGAAACCGCCAGCGGAGCACGCCTGCCTGGGACCGGGCCAGGACACAAATGGCTCCAGGATCATCGCCTCTTCAAACCCTTCCAGCCTGTGTGCAAGAACCCGCGGCAGTGCCGGAGTGGACCTGGCAGCCGCCGAATCAGTAACTCTTACAGATTCCTCCGTCTCCCTGATACCTACTGGTGTCCATGGGCCATTAGGCGGGGGTAAAAGTGCCCTGCTTTTAGGCTGATCTTCCACCACGTTGCAGGGTCTGTTTGTTCTCCCTGGTGTCATCGACTCGGACTACACGGCGGAAATAAAAATCATGGCCTGGACTCCGACACCACCATGCACCGTCGGGCTGCCTGCATTGCGCAACTTGTTTACTTTACTGCTTGTCCCTCTAAAACGAGCCAGACAGAAAGGCAGGGCTCGGGGTTTGGTTCCACCGGGCATCCGCAGATTTTGTGGACACAACCTGTTACTACCGGTTGGCCGGTGATGAAATGCAAGCTGCCATTGCAGCAAAAAGGCTACATCTGTTTCGATGGGATTTTAGACACTGGAGCTGATGTCACAGTCATTTCAAGGGATCGATGGCCTACAGACTGGCCGTTAACTCAAATGTGTAGAATGTTAATGGGCATAGGTGGACATGCCATACCCTTTCAGAGCAAACATTTAATTCAAATTGAAGGTCTTGAAGGCCGTGTGGCCTCGGTTCGCCCCTTTGTGCTCGCCGCACCTATTACCTTACGGGGTCGTGATTGTATGAGTCAGTGGGGAGTAAACATTGGGTCACATTTTTCTTAGGGGCCGCTGCAGTGCAAACCACCTTAAAACTTACACGGAAAACTAACAAGCCTGTCTGGGTGGAGCAGTGGCACCTGGTTGTAAAAAGTTGCACCACCTTAATGAATTAGTGGAAGAACAATTGAAGGAGGGACATATTGTCCCTAACTACTAGTCCGTGGAATTCACCTGTTTTTGTTATTCAGAAAAAGAGCGGGAAACGGCGTTTATTGCATGATCTGCGCAGAATAAATGATGTGATGGAAGACATGGGCACGTTACAACCCGATATGCCGTCACCCACCATGATCCCCCAAAATTGGTGCCTCACCATTATCGATTTGAAAGACTGTTTTTTTACTATTCCCCTACACCCAGACGATGCACCAAAATTGGCGTTCTCGGTGCCGTCACTTGACGTAAGTGAACCTTACAGGCGCTATCATTGGACAGTCCTCCCTCAAGGAATGAAAAATAGCCCCACCATATGCCAATGGTTTGTAGCTAAAGCCCTGTCTCCTGTTAGGAAAGCCTTTCCTGATGTTGTACTTTATCATTATATGGATGATACTCTTGTTGCGGCGCAAGCTCAACAGACTATGCAGGACGTGCTTAAGATGTTATATCAGCAAGTACAAACTGCAGGGTTACAGATAGCCCCCCCAAAAATACAACAAACAGCACTCTGGAATTACTTAGGGTGGCGAATTATGGAACAAAAGATTGTTCCGCAACAGGTAAAGTTGCAAGTAACTGTGAAAACTTTAAATGATCTGCAGAAGCTCCTGGGGGCAATAAATTGGATCCGTCCACTGTTAGGTATACCGAATCACGAACTGAGCCCCCTGTTCTCCCATCTTAAGGGAGACCCAGCGCTTTTGTCACCAAGAAGCCTGACTTTGGAGGCTCAAGTCGCCCTAGAAAAGGTCTCCCAGGCTATAGAGAGTTGCCAGGCAAACAGAATATACCCAGAGGTGTCCTTTCAACTGCTCATTAAAAAACCCCACTTCACAGCCATATGCCTTAATTTTGCAATGGGATGAGAATCGACCGGACCCTCTGGCCATTATTGAATGGGTTTTCCTCCCACACCAACTGCAGAAAACAGTTGTAACCCGACCGGAGTGTTTTGCCATGCCAATAATAAAGGCCAGACAGCGTCTGTTGGCGCTAGTGGGACAAGAGTTCTCTCGCATTATTTTGCCAACAGATACTCAGGTACTGCAATGGCTTCTTCAAACTTCAGTTCTTTTCCAGACAGCAACAATGGAATTTCCAGGGGAATTAAGCATACATAGCCCGAGCCATAAACTGCTTCAACAAGACTTTACGCTATATGAACTCCCGAAAGTTAGTCATGCGCCTCTGCAGACTATAACCATCTTTACAAATGGCTCCGGCAAAACCGGCCGATCTGTTATAGTATGGCAAAACCCTGAGACGAAAACTTGGGTTTCAGATGTGTGTCGGGTTGAGGGCTCTCCGCAGATCATTGAGCTTGCCGCTGTAGTTCGAGCTTTTCAAAAATGGAAAACCCCTGTAAATATAATTACTGACTCTGCCTATGTGGCCAGGCTAGTGCCACGCTTAGAAAATGCTTGCTTGAAAGAAACTTCTAACCCATTGTTGTATTCACTGTTATGGCAATTGTTATGCTTACTAAATGATAGAAAACATCCTTATTTTATTATGCACATCCGCGCGCATACCAGACTTCCGGGACTGTTGATAGAAGGAAATCGCCGTGCGGACGCTTTGACTCTTGCAGCGCAAATAACACCGCAAGCAGTCGAACAGGCGCGTCTTTCGCATGCCTTCTTCCGTCAAAACGCAAGGGCGCTACAGAAGACATTCTCCCTCACCTCGTCACAGGCAAAAACCACTGTTACCGCTTGCCTAGATTGTCAGCGCTTCCACCCCTCTCCGCCAGCTGCGGGCGTTAACCCGAGGGGTCTTACCGCCCTGGAGCTGTGGCTCCGTAGCAGTTACCTGTATGTAGTATATGGGACTGGTGGATTTCTGCAGCACCAAACCTCATCAAGAGGCAGACCCTGGAGTTTACAGTGGCTTCTACAGGCTCCTTGTAGCTGAGCTGGATGTAACACAGCTGTAGAGAGCCCTTGGAAAAGAGAGGGAAAAGGCAGTTTGCAGAAAAAGCCATCAATGGCAAGATTTGCCGTCATTTCTGGTCAGTGCTGCTATTGCTGCAGCTGACATTGTTCACAAGAGCCTCCCAAGATCTCAGAGCTGTGTTTGGAGTGAGTCTTTTCCTTCAGGTGGTCCCATCTCCACTGGTCTCCATCTCCATCAGTCAGGTGCCTGCCAGGGACAGGGCTCTGGCACCAGAAGTGAAGCCTTTGCTGACTGGTTTTGAGGATGCTGGGGGTGGCCTGAAGACCTCAAGCAGTGTTGTGTTGTTCTTGTGGTCTCCTTCTCTTGCGGGTCCACTTGATAAGGGCACAAGCCCTTATCTTTTCAGAGCAGGAGTGCACTAAGTGGAGACCCGGGGGCAATGGCCAGGCCCCCTCCTCATGACCAGGGGCACTGGCCCCCTCTACCAGACCTCGCCTGTGATGTGTCCAAAGGCTGGAAGGCAACAGGGAGCATCTCTGCACCCCCACCTCCCCTTCATTTGCCACCAAAATCCCTTTCAACTTTGAGGGTATTGAGTTTGAAAAGTCCTTCACACATCCTCACAGGGAAGGGGCCTTTCAGGCTGTGGGGAACACAGTTTCCTCACCCATTCCTGCATGGCGGATGTTCCCCTGGCCCAGCAGCTCTGGAAAACTGTTGCCACATCAGTTGCTTTTTCCAGGAGCTCCTCCGTTTGCCCCAGCCCTCGTAGGAAAGCAGAGAAGTGTGTTAAAGCCACATCAGCTCCTCAGTTCCTTGGTCTACTCTGCTCAAGTGTCACATCTGCTTTTGTGGGGGCATCAGCCCCTGGGCACGTGGAAGAGCATTGGCTTTGGAGGAGCAGTCAAGGCGTGAGAAGGACAGGGGGTGCAGGGAGAGGCTCAAGGGGTGAAAGGGAAGGAGTGGGGAGACTGCAGCAGACACCTCTGTGCATGTAGGGGGTGCTCCATATGCATGTTTGTGCTTCTCTGGGCATGAGAGAAGAAGTTCCTGGAGAAACATTAGTGGGGAGAAGAGGAGATTTGTTACCCTGTGTGACTCCATGTCTGCATGGGAAGGTGTTCCTGCACCAGGAGGAGCACCTGATCATGTGTCTGTTACTGTGCAGGGTGGATGAGGTGCGCAGGTGGCCAAGAAGGCAAACAGCATCCTGGCCTGTGTCAGGAGCAGCGTGACCAGCAGGACTGGGGCAGTGACTGTCCCCCTGTACTGGGCACTGGGGAGGTCCTACGTAGAGTGCTGTGTCCAGTTTTGGGCCCCTCACCACAGAAAAAAAAAAAAGACATTGAGGTGCTGGAGCGTGTCCAGAGAAGGGCAACGGAGCTGGTGAGGGGTCTGGAGCACGAGTCTTGTGAGGAGAGGCTGAGGGAGCCGGGGGTGCTCAGCCTGGAGAAAAGGAGGCTGAGGGGAGACCTTCTCGCTCTCTACAACTCCCTGAAAGGAAGGTGTAGCCGGGGGGGGTCGGTCTCTTCTCCCAAGGAACAGACAATGGGACAAGAGGAAACGGCCTCGAGTTGCGCCAGGGGAGGTTTAGATCGATATTAGGAAAAATTTCTTCACTGAAAGGGTTGTCAAACATTGGACCAGGCTGTCCAGGGAAGTGGCGCAATCGCCATCCCTGGAGGTATTTAAAAGCCAGGCAGGTGTGGTGCTGAGGGACATGAGTTAGTGGTGGAGTTGACAGTGTTAGGTTAATGGTTGGACTTGATGATCTGAAAGGTCCCTTCCAACCTGGACAATCCTGTGATTCTAAAGAGAGAAGGGCTCCCCAGAGAGCAGTCAAGAAGAGCAGCAACTGGATTTTCAGGTGAGTGTCCCCTGAACATCCTCTCCTCTATGGCAGGGGGTTCCCAACACTTCTCCTGCGTAATAACTGCATGCTTCTCAGCATCTTCTCAAAAGGCCTCCAGCTCCTCAGGATAGCCCAGCACAGCATCACACGGCAGGATAAACCCAGTCCCGGTCCACACCACAGCATCATCCGGGGCAGCCCCAAAGGTCTTCAAGTTTTCCTGCATGTGCCAGTAGACAGGCCAGAGTGCGGGACCCACCTCGCCCGTGTCCCTGCACCCTGCCAGCTCTCTCAGCTGCTCTCACACTCTCTCTGGTGGCTCAGTCCCAGTTTCTTCTCTGCCTCTGGCATAAAGGCGTCAGTCAGGTGCATGGCAAGCCCCACCAGCGGCTGGTACTGGGTGGGGCTTTGAGCAACCTGGTCTGGTGGGAGGTGTCCCTGCCCAGGGCAGGAGGTTGGAACGAGATGGTATTTAAGGTCCTGTCCAACTCTTAACCGTTCTGGTAGGTGAAGGTGTAACTGCTCAGCGACAGTAGTTAGTGACCAAGGAGTGCTCTGGCACGGAAGGTGAGGATGCCCAACTGCAGAGAGGGTTAAACTGGCTGGGAGCAGGAGCCCGAGGGACATTGACTCCTTTCAGGAAGTGAAACTTCTCTTGATGATGAGGTAGGAAGCTCAGCAGCCTTGGCTTGTAGCCAACATGCAAAGAATTCGCTGAGGGACCACCTTTGGCCAGCGGGGCTGGTGCCAGGGGACAAACCCGCGCTCACAGGATTGGTGCCTCGGGGCTGGTGTGCGCGGGGTCTTGCAACTCAAGGCTCCCCGTAGAACCGCTTCTGGTGGTAGGACCCTGCCCAAGGCGTTGTTCATTACAGCTTTTGGTATTTAAGCTGTTACAGCAGGAGCTGCCCCCTGAGCGCTCACACCCCGTTCATGGTGTCTCTCCACACACAATCACTCACTCACAGGCGCTTCCTCCTCCTTCAGGCTCAACCCTCGGTTTCCCGCGGTAGAGTCTCAGGCATTGGATTTTATAAAATAGTTAATTTGATTGGAAGGTACAGGAGCAAGAACAGCCCGGGCTGGGTGCCTCCAAAGAGAGGGACCCCAGACAAAGGAGTCCCTGGGCAATGGTGCCCTTGTGACCCACACACCGCCCCTCACGCATCATTCACACACCATCCACGTGTCTTCTAGCCCAATGGTGATTTTTGGTCTGGGGTCTTCTAACATCTTATTGAATTCTCTTCCTGTGTCCAGGGAGGCTGGCTCTGATCTTGTTGATTTGCGGTTTCAGCAGACGGTTGGAGCCTCCATATCTTCTGGTCTACGCCCCTTGTGCACCTCCATTTGCTGGCAGAACACGGGGAACCAAAAAGTCCCAGACTTGGGAAAAACACTACCAAAACATCACAGAATCACAGAATCGTCAGGGTTGGAAAGGACCTCTGAGATCACCGAGTGCAACCATACACACACAAAAAAAACCCCTACAATCTTGGGCACCAGAGCATGCCCTGAAGTGCCACATCTACACGTTTCTTAAATACCTCCAGGGATGGTGACTCCACCACCTCCCCGGTCGGGCTGTTCCAGTGCCTGACGACTCTCTCAGTAAAGTAATTCTTCCTAACATCTAATCTAAACCTCCCCTGCCGCAACTTCAGACCATTTCCTCTGGTCCTGTCATTATTCCCTTGGGAAAAGATGTCAACCCCCACCCCTCTACACCCTCCTCTCAGGTAGTTGTAGAGGGCAATGAGGTCTCCCCTCAGCCTCCTCTTCTCCAAACTAAACATGCCCAGTTCCCTCAGCCTCTCCTCCTATGACTTGTTCTCTACACCCCTCACCAGCTTGGTAGCTCTCCTATCAAAAAGTGAGCTATCAAAACACTTTCCCACACTAGAAGACTAAACCCAGCACTGTACCAGCTGCTGGGAAAATCACTAAGGAAAAGAACGATCGCAGCCTAAAGGCTTCAGCAAATCCAGCTGCTCCTGCTCAGTAAAGCTGAGCAAACAGCCCAAATCACACCGTATTATAACCCTAAGTAATTTATTCAATTAAAACTTGCTTATTTAGGCTAAACAACTAAGATCCCTCAATGTAAGTTCAAATTCGCCTCGGGGGTAAAATAAGGGGTACGTGGTGACCAGGCAGAGGGGGGAGCAGGCTGAGGCTGCTGGTGCTCTTTGTGGGAGTGCTGGGGCCCGATCCGCGTGGCTGCCCGTATATACGTGCGTCTGTTCTATAGGTGCACTGGCGCCTCTGCCTGCTGGAAACACGCCTTGGGCTCCACAGCTGGCTGGACCTGCGGGCCTGGAGCTGCGGTGGCCTCATCTCTCTTCTCTCAGGCTGCTGGATGCAGCAACTCCTAACAGAGGTGATGAGGACAAAGCTCTTTCCGTGGTCCCGTGCCCTGGACTTGCCCCCGGTCTCCAGCCAGGGGATGTGAGAAAAGGCTCTGCAGAGGAGGGCCCAGGAGTCCAACGTGCCCACGGACGGGTCTGGTGGCAGTGCCACCAACTCTGTCCTGGGCTGCGCCAGCCGGGGTACAGCCAGCAGGGTCAGCCAGGGGGGTCACTGGGCAGTGGTGAGGCCAGAGCAGCTTGGTGTCCCTCAGTCCAGTGTGGACAGCGGGAGCTGTTGAGATGAATGGGCCTGAAGGGACCAAGGAGGTGCCAAGAACTGGTTGAGCCTGGAGGAGATAAAAGGGGGGTTAAGGCAGGAGACAGGGCCAGAAGAGGTGTCCCACAAAAGGAGAAGGCCATAGGGCACCCTGCAGCAAAACTTCTCCTACCCCGCTATATCCCCAGGGGAGACCAAAAGGGCTGAAAAGGGAAGAAATGAAAGGGTAGAGAGGGTCTAGGGGTGACCACAGGGGACAGCTGAGTCTTGCGTGAAGAGGCAAAATACTTTTCGCAGAAAATAAACCCCCTTGCGTTCTAACACTCCTCACCGAGGTGGGAGGCTAGGGGCGGCTAGGTTTAAATCCTGAGGGATGCCCAATTCACCACTATCAGTCCAGTCGCGTTTAATATATTAAACTATCACGATTCTGGATACACTGACAGTGGACTGCACCTTCAGTCTAGTCGTGCTCACGAACTAGCATGGCCGCACTTCAGCGTCTGGTCGCGTTCAGTGAGAAACCAAAATGGCTAGCTACTTAGTGCACTTTATTTAAGCAACAAATATAAAGGTTCTTTGCATTTGCCGGTGATAAGTACAGTCTGCAAAGCACGTGCAAGTAAAAGAAAAAATGTTAATGGTACAAAGCACGTGACAAAGTTCCAAACAATACAGCCTGGCTATAAATGTAACAAAAATAACCCTCTAGAGAGATTTCTAAGTTCCCCGAGGAAGCACTCGGTATAGTCTAAGTCTTACCCACAGGCGTCCCTATGGGGGGGAAGAAAGGCTCAGCCCCTCGACTGGTCCTGCAAGTCAAAGGCAGTCTGTGATGGGGTCCTCCCTGACCTCTTCACGATGGTGTCTTCCCTAGCATCCCCCCTTTCTCGGGTTATTTTTATATTATTTTTTACCTTCAAGGTGGAGTTTGAGTGACTCTAGTCATACATACCTTTATTATGATTGGCGTAAAATTCTCTCGCCTCACATGACAGACTGTTGGCTCAGGGTAGCAAGCATGCCGCTTATCACTTCCATAGGATCACTTTGTTCCCATTTTGCTGCGTAATCACAGAGCTTGGCCGTTGAATCTTCACTCCACTCCATCCTCTGTGTTGCTTTTGCAAGCAATATTGTTCAGGGAGTCATAGATGTAGCGGATTCCTTGCATACCAGCTGCTGCTGTGTTCCACCCTGGAAATGTTTCGATTTTATACCTTTCTTTAATGTGTGAACAATGCTATATATTTCTAATAAAAATTGTATTTTAGGAATTATTCCACATTATCTACCCCGTGACTATAGTCACTCAAGCTCCACGATATTCAAAACTGATTGGGAATATCACAGATGCTCTTGTGGTGAGGGTTGTCGAGTACAAGTATATCTTGTGGAGCTATCAAGTGAGTTAAATTTTTCATCATAATCCAAAGTCTAACATACAAAGCGATTGTCAAAGCAAAACACAGTACAGTGAGTATTAACAAAACAACAACAGGGTGGAGCATCTTGTTAAGGATTCCTGTAGTCGTCGTCGACCATCCAAAAAGAGTGTCCCACCATTCATGTTCTCCATCCCTTTTGATTCTTTCCAACACTCGGTGTATCTCCTCGACATTGTGGTGGACAGTAATCAGAGTCTTTTGTCCGTTTTCTTGGGCTTTTTTCAACAGTCGCTTCAAGTCATTATGTTGTAGCAGCTTCTTCACCAATGTAATGTTCGTCCCAATAGGGGCAAATAATAAATCACGAATTAGCATATAGTTAGACTGTAGAATTGTAGATGTGACAGGAGCTGAATAATTGAAATCACATCCAACAATGTTAGTAAAGTTACAAGCACAAAGATTTGAGTGATTATTCATATTTACTGCTACGTTACCTACAAACACAAAACTACAAGGAGATCTCATGCAGACACACCCTTTCCCAATATATACAAGCACAGTTTCTGGAGTTTCATCAGGATGTATCTCAAAATGACAAACATTTTGGTCAGTGTCAAGACAAAAGTCTTGTGCCTTGAGGGTATTACTCTCACAAATGAATCCTTGTTGGTCTCGTGTGATGCATGCATCAACATCAACAGTTTGCCATTTATTTTTATTTTGTTGTGCCCACACCCTATGTTATATTGGATAGAGTATGGCTCCTTGGTGATTCAACCCCAGCGCAATGATTGGGTATATGGTGTATACGGAAGCATTGAGTATTGTTAAGACGAAAGCAGTGGCTTTGCTCTCAGTGGGATCGTAGGTGAAATTAACCAGATACCACCAGGACTGAAATTTCTTTTCAAACTCAATTGCATTATCCCATATTACTTTTCGAATTTCAGTGGGCAAAGTGTTTTCTTCGCCTTCCCTTATAAATGCGGCTGCCATCAATTGCATCCACAGTTGGGCTTGGATACAACCAAGACCCAAAGAAATATTGTTTTGGGCCGTATCAAGTGCATTTGTGATCAGATGGTGGTCCTTTTCATTTGTTTCTTCCCACTGAGGTAATATATTTGATAAAAGCCATTGGTGGTTCCCCAAGGCTGATAAAGAAGGTCCCAGCACCTTCTTCCCCTCTCTGTTTTGCTCCCTGGCATCATGAAAGCCCAGAAGAGGAGGACAATTGCGCTGCCCGAGGTACGTCCCTGCTCCATGGAGGTGGACACCCCCACTGCCTGGGCAGGCTAGAGCTGGCACTGCGGGGATGGCACCGGGACCCCACTCTGGGCAGCTCGGGGGGCCGGGAGCTTGGCTCGCCCTCTCCCCCAAGCCCTGCAAGGCCAGAGGCTGGCAGAAGCCCTCCTGGGCTGCTCATGCCCTTCTGGGATGGAGCATCCCTGCGTAGGGGGACACGTCCCCGGCGGACCCCAGGGCGCCCCGGGCTGGTGCCGCAGGGATGCTCGCCGGGAGCAGCCGGGTGCTGCCCGGAGCCTGAGCCGATGCCTCCTCTGCCCATTTCCAGGCTGGAGCCAGAGGAGCCGAGCCCTGGACGAGGAGCAGCACCGAGCCCAAAGGGTGGCTTCACAGATTAAGGAGCTTCTGGGCGCCCAGGCAGGCGTGGGGCTGGGGTCTGCACGTGGGGGGCCGGGGTCTGTGCCCGGGCCCCGCGGGGCAGGGAGCAGGGCTGCTCACCCCTGCCCTCTCTGCTCTGGCAGATCCAGAAGACCCTGCTGCATGCAAAATTAGTGAAGGAGAAAAAGATGAGGAGCCTCCAGCTGCAGGCGCTGGCCCGGGACTGTTGGTGGGTGCTGGTGGCCAAGGAGCCGCCCAGGTCCAGCCAGCTCCTGCTGGGGATGTGCCCAGGGGTCCCATCGCCCCATGGCTCTCCTTGGGTGGCGAGAGGGGCAGGGGTGCCGAGGCCCCCGTCCCACTGCTGGCCAGGGCAGGACGAATGCACTTTTTTGCTTGCCTTTGGGCTCAGGATGTGTGACCTTGCGCTGGAGGCTCTGGAGGAGGGTCCCAGCAGTGTGGACATGGGGACAACTGAAGAAATGGAGATCGACCCGGTTGAAGATGAAGAGATGGAGGTGGATGTGGAGGAGGAGGAGCCGATGGACACGGATCCCCCAGCAGCACAGGCACGTGCTCCCCACCCACTGCCCGTAGGGAGGGAGGGTCTCCTGCCACTGGGCTGGGGTTGGGGCTGGGGTGGGTGGTCTCTGCTGCAGGGATACGGCGCCTGGTGCCCTCGTCCTGGCGGCACAACCGCCCCCACCGCGCTGCCCTGAGCCCCCGTCCGCTTTGGGATGGGAGCAGTTTCTTGGGGCCAGGACACCCAAATCTCACCCGGAGCCCAGCCAGGGCTCAGCACTGGCGGCAGAGTCCCGCTCTCCCCAGCGTGTCCCAGGGCTGTGACCATCGAATGCCCGTCAGAGCCAAGCCCCAGCCGAAGCAGCTGCTGCCGCTGAGCCGGCTCGGGAACCCCAGCTCTGCTCGGCGGGCACTGCTCGTTAGCCAAAGGGCCCTGCCGCTTGCTTTGCTTTCAGGGCCAGCAGAGCTGCGGGGAACGGCGGTGGCAAAGGAGAGGAGGATCCAAGAGGAAGCGCTGTAAATAGTTGTTTAGAGTTGGGTTTTTTCAATAGTTCTAGAGAGTTGGTTTTTTGTTAATAGTTTTCCAGAGTTGTTGTTTTGTAAATAGTTGTTGAAAGCTGTTGTGTTGTTAATAAAGAGTTGTATGTATGTTCTTCAGACCCAAGCTCTCTCTGTGTTGCCTTGGCCACCCGCGGCGTTTGCAGAGCTGTGGTTTCCTCTTGCTGGGGGTTCCCGGGGCTGGAGGGGGCTGGGGGTGCTGGCACGGCCGCCCCGGGGGCAGGGGGGTCCCTGTGCACAGAGGGGTCCCACTGACGCAGGGGACGGCACTGGGCAGCAGCGGGGTTCACGGGCTGCTGGAGAGTGGTGTCCCCAACAGCAAAGAGGTCCCCAGCAAAGCCTGAGCTCTGAGGTGACTGACCCCTGCCGTGATGCCATCAAAGCAGCAGGACACCTTCTGCTCCCCTTCCTGCTGGAGGGAAAGGGACTCATAGGCCAAAAGGCAAAAATCTTGAAGTCTTTGACCCTGCCCACGCCCAGGGCTTTGCTTCGCCTCCTGCCTGGCTTTCCCCTGTGCCATGACAAGAGAAGAAGTCCCAGGCAAAGCCCTCCTTGCCCTGCCGCCATTCCTGCTGTTGGCAGTGGCCCCGGCCCCTGGTCCCCACTTGGGGCGACCCGGGGAGTGGGTAGCGCAGGCTGCGGGGGAGAGGCTGCGGGGGCCTTTGGGGAGAGGGGGGTGGGGAAGCGGTGCCCTGGGGCACGTAGGTGGGCGCAGGGTCCCTGGCCGTGGAGTGCGGGGAGCCGTGGGCGCTGGCAGAGTCCCGAGGGGGCGCGACGCTGTGCGGTGCGGGGGGGGCAGGATGCGGGGAACCGCGGGGGGCCGGGGCTGCGGGCACGGGGCTGCCGCCGGGCGCTCGTTACCCGCGGCCCCGCCGCCTCCTTCATTAGCCGCGGCCACAGCCGCTCATTAGCGGCGGGCGGGGTCGGGCGCCCTCCTCGCGGAGGCGGGCGGGGGGCGCTGCCGGCCGTGGGGGCGCGGGCAGCGGCAGCGGCGGGGCTGGAGCCCGATCCCGATCCCGACGCCGGGCGGAGGCGGCGTCGGGGCCCCGCCGTGCTGCCCCTCGCCCTGGGGAAGGCTGCCCGGGCGGGGGTCGGGCTCTGGGGTGCCCGGACGGGGCTCTGGGGTGGCGGGCTGGGGAGGGGCCGCTCCCTGGCGTGTGGAGGCGGGGGGCGATGCGGGGCCCCCTCTCTCCCTCCCTCCTGGCTGGCTCGGTGCTGGGCGTCTGTCCCCGGTGGGTGCCGGCTGCCGGGGCTGAGCTGGCCGTGCCCCCCCCGCCTGTCCCTGCCCCACACGGCCCTGCCGCTTGCTTTGCTGCCAGGGGCAGCAGAGGTTGTTCCTTCTCAGAGGGATCAGACCTGTGTTGATAGTCGGTGCCAAGGAATGGGGTGCAGAGAGGCTCTTGCTTATACCTGTTGCTATCACGACCAAGGGCGGCTGACTTTGTTCTTTGCCCCGTTGGAGGGTCGGGAACGGAAAAGCAAAAGCTCCTAAGAGGTGGGGAAAGAACGGGGGTCCTCCACTTACGGCCTTCTGTCCTGACCCCCCTTCCCTGCTCCCAGGAAACAGGGAAGGCAAAGATCCAACAGAAGCCCTTCCCTCCCCAGGACAGCCAGTCTTGCTTGATCTCCCAACCATAGGAGAAGGACCCCTCATTCAAAAAACCCCACGGAATCGCTACGCGGGGGTGGCTACCGACGCCCACGGAAAAGACCATCATATTCGTACTCCGTGGATAATCCCATCCTTCTAATCCTTGTATTTTACGTGTATATGTCCTGCAGGTTATTAGAGGAAGCAACGCCGGCTCCATGTAAACTTTGACTCTATGGATTATTGTGTGTGTGTCTTTTGTTTGGTTATAATTGCGATTTTTATGTGTTATAATAGGGAAAGGTGTTTTGGGCAACCATCCTCATCACCCTCAGCCTCGCTGGTAATACACGAGGGGAGGACCCCCCCCCAAATTTAGCTTAGGAATTGACACAAGGATTTATACGTACATGGAATGATACTGTGGCCCCCACTACATCAGCCCAGGAAGGGATTAGAATGGGACTGCTTTCCATGAATTTCACCCACTGTCTATGAAAGTGGAACAGAGGAATTTGTCTGGGATTCTACCACCCGTGCGAGATGTTAACGTCAACTGTGTCATGCAAAAAATGAAACCTCAGAAGGGATGGTTACCGTTCACAGAAAAGGATCTGATATGGGTCCCTCCCCCTAATGTGTCCCTGGACACAGCTTATGGAATGGGACCCAGTGTGACGTCTCGTGGCCATCAAAGAAAGGAAATACTCCAAAGAATAGAGTAATGCAGCAAGAGGCGGGAACTGCTCTCGGGAACTGCCTAAATTATCCCTGGGACCCTCAGAGACACCCCACTCCCACTGCAATCAGTGACCAGCTTGTGTTTGACTCTCATTTCAAGTGGGACTTGGGGTGGTGCCTCCAACTTCCTGTGGAGGAAGAAGAAGCTGTGGATATGGAGCTGGGGAGCAGCGGGGCCGACATCCTTGCATTAGTGGGCCGAAAGCCGTGGGAGGTATAAACAGCCTGTGAGAACACGGATCCTGAAGAAGATGTGGTCTCAGAAGAATGCCAACCTAAGCAACTGCGGGGCACGTAACTGTCTCTTTGCAACTCTGTAATGGTCACGACATGAAACATGAAATAAGGAGGTAGACGTGCAAAAGCACTAGCTCGCGTTGCGTTATGCGTGACGGAAAAGTACTAACCCGAGGCCATAAGAGTATTATAAAAGACGCATGGTCATAGCAATAAAGGTCTTCGCTTCACCCTCCGGCGGAGTCCGTGTTGCTAATTGCCACAAATGGTGCCCTGTGTGAGGCGCGAATAACCGAGTCAAAAGAGACTGGCCGGTGGCAAGCCCCATGGAACTGAAGTGCTGCTGAAAGGAAGCAGGAGCCGGCTTGAATCATCTCTTCTGAGAGAGGTGAGCCGTGGGGGACTATGGAGAATAATGCATCTAGTGAAGAAAAATCAGTACTTAAATTGATGGAGGGTCTTTTACAAAACCATGATGTTGCAGTCGACCCACATTCGTTAAAACGGTTGAAACGGGTATTTGTAATGTGCCCAGGGGTAGACACTGCTTCCATTTTCACCACAAAGGTATGGGATGAAGCTGGTGTGAAACTTTGGGATAGAGCCACACGTTCAGACAAGTTGGCGGGGGAGCTTTTAACTCCTTGGAGAAAGGGCCTAGAAATGCTTAAAAAACAGGAAGACGCTAGGCGCACAGAGGGAGGTGAGCACTGCGGTCCAAAAACGGAGTCGCCCGCTCCCGCGGCTACTTTGCTGTGCCCAGACCTGGAAGATCAGCCTGGGGACCCTTTTGACCTGGGAGAAGTTGATCCCGATAAAGAACCCAATCTGTTCCCCCCCGACCCACACAATAATTGGAGAAAGGTTCGGCAGGAAGCATTAGCAGCTGGGGAATTAGCTGTAGCAGAAAAAATTGTTGCACCAGTAATTTATGAAGAGAATCAGGTCCCGAAATGGGAAGTTCTGAATTTTAGTATTATGAAGGAACTCCGAAGGGGAGTGCTTGATTATGGTTTGTCATCGCCGTACTCCACCTCCATGTTTGGTTCCATTATGAAATCATATACTCTGACCCCCATGACTGTAAAACCCTTGCGCAGCTTATCCTCACTGGTACACAGTATACTTTATGGGAGGCTGCGTGGAGGCGTCTCTTAGAAATGCAGCGCCTAGGGTATGTGGACTGGGGTCCACGCGACCCTGCTTTTGCCATGACGATGGAACATCTAACGGGGACGGGTAACTTCCAACCACCCCATCGCCAAGCTCAAGAAATACCACGAGGTGTGCTCAATGATGTTAAAAATCTGACCTATCGAGCATTCTTAGAAGTCCCCGACGTGGGAAAACCGCAGAAGTCCTTTACGGAAATCAAACAAGGTGCGAAAGAATCCTACGTGAGTTTTATAGATCGGCTGCGAGAAAGCTTAGATAAACAAGTACCCAATGAGCAAGCCCAAAATACTATTTTACTAAAATTGGTGGTAGAAAATGCTAATACAGACTGCCAGCGTGTATTGCGTCCTTTAGAAAACCCTAACCTCATTCAAATGATAGAAGCATGTAACTGGATAGGATCACTGGAGCATACGTTTGAGGTTATGGCAGCAGCCTTTGCTACAATGACAGCTGGCAATCAAACATGCTTTGGCTGCGGGCAGCCAGGGCACATTAAGAAACATTGCCATAATGCACAAAAGCCTAAACTTCCAAACATCTGTCCGCGATGTAAGAAGGGTAGGCACTACGCAAACCAATGCCGCTCGAAATACGATAAGGATGGCAAGCCCTTATCGGGAAACCGCCAGCGGAGCACGCCTGCCTGGGACCGGGCCAGGACACAAATGGCTCCAGGATCATCGCCTCTTCAAACCCTTCCAGCCTGTGTGCAAGAACCCGCGGCAGTGCCGGAGTGGACCTGGCAGCCGCCGAATCAGTAACTCTTACAGATTCCTCCGTCTCCCTGATACCTACTGGTGTCCATGGGCCATTAGGCGGGGGTAAAAGTGCCCTGCTTTTAGGCTGATCTTCCACCACGTTGCAGGGTCTGTTTGTTCTCCCTGGTGTCATCGACTCGGACTACACGGCGGAAATAAAAATCATGGCCTGGACTCCGACACCACCATGCACCGTCGGGCTGCCTGCATTGCGCAACTTGTTTACTTTACTGCTTGTCCCTCTAAAACGAGCCAGACAGAAAGGCAGGGCTCGGGGTTTGGTTCCACCGGGCATCCGCAGATTTTGTGGACACAACCTGTTACTACCGGTTGGCCGGTGATGAAATGCAAGCTGCCATTGCAGCAAAAAGGCTACATCTGTTTCGATGGGATTTTAGACACTGGAGCTGATGTCACAGTCATTTCAAGGGATCGATGGCCTACAGACTGGCCGTTAACTCAAATGTGTAGAATGTTAATGGGCATAGGTGGACATGCCATACCCTTTCAGAGCAAACATTTAATTCAAATTGAAGGTCTTGAAGGCCGTGTGGCCTCGGTTCGCCCCTTTGTGCTCGCCGCACCTATTACCTTACGGGGTCGTGATTGTATGAGTCAGTGGGGAGTAAACATTGGGTCACATTTTTCTTAGGGGCCGCTGCAGTGCAAACCACCTTAAAACTTACACGGAAAACTAACAAGCCTGTCTGGGTGGAGCAGTGGCACCTGGTTGTAAAAAGTTGCACCACCTTAATGAATTAGTGGAAGAACAATTGAAGGAGGGACATATTGTCCCTAACTACTAGTCCGTGGAATTCACCTGTTTTTGTTATTCAGAAAAAGAGCGGGAAACGGCGTTTATTGCATGATCTGCGCAGAATAAATGATGTGATGGAAGACATGGGCACGTTACAACCCGATATGCCGTCACCCACCATGATCCCCCAAAATTGGTGCCTCACCATTATCGATTTGAAAGACTGTTTTTTTACTATTCCCCTACACCCAGACGATGCACCAAAATTGGCGTTCTCGGTGCCGTCACTTGACGTAAGTGAACCTTACAGGCGCTATCATTGGACAGTCCTCCCTCAAGGAATGAAAAATAGCCCCACCATATGCCAATGGTTTGTAGCTAAAGCCCTGTCTCCTGTTAGGAAAGCCTTTCCTGATGTTGTACTTTATCATTATATGGATGATACTCTTGTTGCGGCGCAAGCTCAACAGACTATGCAGGACGTGCTTAAGATGTTATATCAGCAAGTACAAACTGCAGGGTTACAGATAGCCCCCCCAAAAATACAACAAACAGCACTCTGGAATTACTTAGGGTGGCGAATTATGGAACAAAAGATTGTTCCGCAACAGGTAAAGTTGCAAGTAACTGTGAAAACTTTAAATGATCTGCAGAAGCTCCTGGGGGCAATAAATTGGATCCGTCCACTGTTAGGTATACCGAATCACGAACTGAGCCCCCTGTTCTCCCATCTTAAGGGAGACCCAGCGCTTTTGTCACCAAGAAGCCTGACTTTGGAGGCTCAAGTCGCCCTAGAAAAGGTCTCCCAGGCTATAGAGAGTTGCCAGGCAAACAGAATATACCCAGAGGTGTCCTTTCAACTGCTCATTAAAAAACCCCACTTCACAGCCATATGCCTTAATTTTGCAATGGGATGAGAATCGACCGGACCCTCTGGCCATTATTGAATGGGTTTTCCTCCCACACCAACTGCAGAAAACAGTTGTAACCCGACCGGAGTGTTTTGCCATGCCAATAATAAAGGCCAGACAGCGTCTGTTGGCGCTAGTGGGACAAGAGTTCTCTCGCATTATTTTGCCAACAGATACTCAGGTACTGCAATGGCTTCTTCAAACTTCAGTTCTTTTCCAGACAGCAACAATGGAATTTCCAGGGGAATTAAGCATACATAGCCCGAGCCATAAACTGCTTCAACAAGACTTTACGCTATATGAACTCCCGAAAGTTAGTCATGCGCCTCTGCAGACTATAACCATCTTTACAAATGGCTCCGGCAAAACCGGCCGATCTGTTATAGTATGGCAAAACCCTGAGACGAAAACTTGGGTTTCAGATGTGTGTCGGGTTGAGGGCTCTCCGCAGATCATTGAGCTTGCCGCTGTAGTTCGAGCTTTTCAAAAATGGAAAACCCCTGTAAATATAATTACTGACTCTGCCTATGTGGCCAGGCTAGTGCCACGCTTAGAAAATGCTTGCTTGAAAGAAACTTCTAACCCATTGTTGTATTCACTGTTATGGCAATTGTTATGCTTACTAAATGATAGAAAACATCCTTATTTTATTATGCACATCCGCGCGCATACCAGACTTCCGGGACTGTTGATAGAAGGAAATCGCCGTGCGGACGCTTTGACTCTTGCAGCGCAAATAACACCGCAAGCAGTCGAACAGGCGCGTCTTTCGCATGCCTTCTTCCGTCAAAACGCAAGGGCGCTACAGAAGACATTCTCCCTCACCTCGTCACAGGCAAAAACCACTGTTACCGCTTGCCTAGATTGTCAGCGCTTCCACCCCTCTCCGCCAGCTGCGGGCGTTAACCCGAGGGGTCTTACCGCCCTGGAGCTGTGGCAGACAGATGTGACTCATTTCCCTGAGTTCGGTCGTCTGAAATATATCCATGTCTCTGTGGATATGTTTTCTGGGGCCATACATGCCACTTGTCATACTGGGGAAAAGGCCCGAGACGTTATTAAACACTTTTTGCTTGCCCTTGCAGCCCTTGGCGTCCTGCACGCAGTACGGACAGATAATGGCCCTGCGTATATATCTCAAAGACTGAAATTATTTTTCCAAGACTGGGGCGTCAAACATACCACTGGTATTCCTCACTCCCTGACCGGTCAAGCCGTCGTCGAACGATCTCATGGCACCTTGAAACGCTTGCTAACTAAACAAAAAGGGGGAATTGCGGACATGGTAATGTCTCCACAAGAACGCCTGGCTAAAGCCCTATATGTATTTAATGTTTTAAATTTATCTGTTAATATGGAATCTGCAATCAGTCGCCATTACGCGTCCTTACGGGCAGACAGGGACCCTGTAGAAGGCAAAGCGCAGGTGTCAATTCATAATCTTGAGTCTGGGGCTATAGAAGGTCCATTTCTGTTGATAACCTGGGGGAGAGGGTATGCTTGTGTTTCCACAGGTAATGGACCATGGTGGGTTCCAGCAAGGTGTGTTCGTCCGTACCAACAACATTCGAATCGGAAGGATTGAATGAGCCTGCTCTCCTGGTTCGGGTTATCTGCCCGTGCATTAACATCCTTGCGAAAGCTGGGGTGTTGACTCGCAAAGCAGAGCAATGCTACTTCGGTAGCGCTTTCTGGGCTATTGTTAGAGGTAGACTCGGTATGGCATGCAACTCTACAAAACAGAGCTGCCATAGATTTTTTGCTTCTCGCGCATGGTCACGGGTGTAAAGATTTCGATGGTATGTGTTGTATGAATCTATCTGACCGTTCTGAATCAATACATAAGAGCATACAGCAGATCATGTCAAATGTGCAGTGTTTAAGAGTATCTGAAGGGTGGGGATGGTTAAATGATCTTTTTAATGATTGGGGTCTAACGGGTTGGATGCGATCAGCCTTACAAATTGTGCTTTTCTGTATCATCATCTTTTTGTGTATTATGATTTGTACTCCTTGCTTGTTACAATGTGTACAGCGTTTGATTAACAAAACACTAGCTGCAGCTTTTGTTGTAAATAAAGAAGGGGGAGTTGTGGAGGAAGAAGAAGCTGTGGATGTGGACCTGGGGAACAGCACTGATGACATCCTCGCACTGGTGGGCAGAAAACCATGGGAAGAGTAAAGGGAGCAGCCAGTACACAGCTCCTGAGAAGGACGAGCAGGCGACGTCCGCGTGCTGTCTCTGTGTATACCATCCATGGAACATGTTGTGAAAACTATGATAAGGTAGTAGCAGTGGGAAAGTACTGATGTATTTTGTGAGACTAGGGAATGGAATAATACTAGCTGGGTGTTGAAAGATATATAAAGAGTTTTGTGATGCTAATCAAGGTTTTCGCTTCACTCTCCGGCGGAGTCCCTGTCGCTAATTGCCATAAGGGACAGTTGAGTGGGGTTAGTTAAAGCTAATGGTAGAAGACATATCCATGGCATTTTGGTTTCCAAAAATAATTTCAAAAGATGCTGCTTAATTCCCCCATTCATCTTCTCTACTTTCCCTGAACTCCGGGGCTTCCACAGAGTACGGAAATCTCATTGTATTCCTAAGGCCACCACAACCCCTTGAAGAATTTTTCCAGTAAAATGTGTTCCTCTCTGTGAGTCTATTGCCTCTATTACTCCCTATCTAGGAATTATTTGTCCTAAACGCACTTTAATAACTGATCCCGTAGTTGCTGAAGCAACTGGAAATGCTTCTGGCCACCCGGTTAGCTGGCATACTATTACCAAAAGATCCTGTTCGGGGAAAGGAAGAAATCTTCCTGTTCAGGGCATTTCAGTAAAATCCACCTGACATCGTTGGAATGGGCCCAAGGTCGCCCTCCTCTAGCACCTTCCCTTGTAAATTGACCTTAGCACAAATTAAACAACCCTCAATTGCCCTTTTTGCTTGTTTTGTGAGCACGACTAGCAACAAGTGATAAGGACATAAGCAATAAAGACACGCAGAGCAACAGACACAGCAATCCTCTCCCTTTGTTCATGAACAAACTAAATCCCTAGGCACAAACGTTCAGCATCTTCGTGTCATGGGCCTGCGCTCAAAAAGGACACTTTTCTTCTCCAGACGGACACCAACTGAGGAAATAACACTCTCGGTAATGATGCTGAGGGGAAGAGGGATTGAGATAGGGAGTTCAAAAGTGAGCATGTCACACCTTGACCTGTGGAGGGGCTACCACTTCCCGTTGCAGGAAAACATCTGAAAAGGAGCATTTGCCTGGCAGTTTCTCCTTTAAAATGCTACAGGCACATTAACAGGTGACCCCATGAAGATACTGGAAGGAAAGAGACAGCTCCAGCTCCAATTTTTTTGCAGCCAGTTTAATGTTTGCATGATGTTAAGGGTTGCAAAACTAGTTTGCCATTAAGCAGAGGCATCTAGAAACAAGTGCTTCCTCCCACACCAATCTAAAGCTTGTATCCATCATTATTGGGGGAAATTGGGACCCAGTTACACTCGTACCAATCAGGAAAAACTTTCCTAGTTTTTCAGCTTCAAGGAAGTAGAATCGCTGTCATCTGAAAGGTATTCAAGGGGAATTTCTCTACATTTGTCTGAGCGAGAGTGAAAGGTTTTTCAGTGCAGTTTCCACCCAAACACTTTCCCCAGCACAAGCTTTGGGAATCACCTGGAGAAACGGGTGATGTTTCTGTCTCCAGGTGTGACTGGTGAAGAAGGAACGCTTTACGGCCGATGAAGAAGAGGATTTCAGCTTTCAAGCAGCAACTTCTGGACACTGCAATGGGGGAAAAAAGGCACTGGGCTTTCCAGGCCACACCTCTAGACCTGGACTGCAATTCCACAACCACGCTCTGCCCTTTTGCAAAGGGACAGAGTGCAAATGGCAGAAAAACCTGAGGCACAAGCGCTCAGGAAGAGGCAGAGCAAAGCCAGAGGACGCAGGCAGAACTCCGAGGGGACACGCCAGCTGGTCTGATGCCGCCACTTCAGAGCTTCTGGGCATCCTCTGGGCACAGGAGGGGAGCTGGAGGGCAGTCCCGCTGCCCCAGGGGCTGCCTTGCTCTCTGGCAAGCCAAAGGGCCACCCGGCATGGGGCCTGCAGGGCCTCATGGGCCACCCTCCCAGACACAGAAAGGTCCGTTGGTGACGTCACCGGCCAGCCGTTGGCCAACTGGCACCCCTGTGGCTGACCCACAGCTCGCTCAGCAGCCAGAGATTCCTGCACCAAGCCTGCTTGGTAGAGGAGGAGGCGGCAAAGGGAGGCCAGTGCCCACATTGGGTGGGACGAGCGCCCACATTGAGTGGGCCCAGCCAGAAGGGGCTCCTCGGAAGCCCGGAGGATGCCCAAGCACCGAGAGAAACGCAAGTGGGCTGCGGCCAGCAGCAGCGGCAGCAGCAGCGATGGCCAAGGAGTTGAGCCCATGGAGGTCGACCCACCCCTGAAGAGGGAGAAGGAAGAGTCCATGGAGGTCGACCCACCCGCCAAGAGGGACGAGGGAGAGCCCATGGAGGTCGACCCACCGGCAGAGGAGCCAATGGAGGTGGATCCCTCTCCCGCAGGCCTGACGGGGCACACCTCCACCGTGGCCAGGCTGCCTCCAGCAGCAGCGGGCCCAAAGCGCCGCAGGACCCCCGCCGGCTCAAAGGGACCCTCCGCAAAGCCATGGTCCAGCAAGCGGCGCCGGCCCCGCGGCCGACGCTAACCGTAAGTGGGCCATCCACACCGCCATGCGGCAGGCTCAGCAGGAACATCAGCCGGCTGTCAAGCCGCCGAGGAGCCCTGCTTTCCCTCCCCACACCCCCGCCCCTCAGCAAGGGGGGCTATCTCCTCTGCCCTCAGGCCTGGGCAAGAGGAGAGGAGAGGAGAGGGGCTGCCCTCTTCTGCCCGGCAGCCCCACAGCACCAGCACCAGACCTTACCGCTCCCGACAACTCCCCGAGAGGAGGCTGGAGCCAGGGGGCTGTCGCTCTCTTCTCCCAAGGCACGAGGGACAGGACAAGGGGAAACGGCCTCAAGTTGCGCCAGGGGAGGTTGAGAGGGGAGACTGGGAAAGAGTTCTTCCCTGAAGGGCTTGACAAGCATTGGAACAGGCTGCCCAGGGAAGGGCTTGAGGCACCCTCCCGGGAGGGATTTCAAAGACCTGTAGATGTGGGCCTTAGGAACGTGGTTGAGCTGCGGACTTGGCGGTGCCAGGCTAACAGCTAGACTCCATGAGCTTCCATTTCTTTTCCAACGTAAACGATTCTGTGATTTCTCTTTCAGAGCCGCGGGGAAGAGGCGAGGAGAGGGGCTGCCATCTTCGGGCCGGCAGCCCCATAGGACCAGGAGGAGTCCCTTGGAGACGGCTGAGACTGCTGGAGAGCGTCGGAGACCACCAGAGACCGGCGGAGACCACAGGACACCATGGGAGACCACCGGAGAGGATCAGACACTGGCGGTGTCCTGCGGCCTCCGGTGGTCTCACACTGGAGACCGTCGGAGTCCGCTGGAAACCGCCAGAGTCCATCGAAGACCACCGCAGACTGCCAGCCACCGGTGGCCTCCGATGGTCTCCAGCGGTGTCCGGCGGTCTCATCAATGGAGACCATTGGACACCGCAAGAGAATGCTGGGGACCATCGGAGACCGCCGGACACCGCTGGAGACCGCCGGAGAACACCGGAGACCATTGCAGAACACCAGAGACCGCCAGAGACCGCCGGAAACCACTGCAGATCGCCACAGCCTGTTGGACTCCCCTGGAGCGCCACCCAGGTTATTGGGGCCTGGAGTTGGCATTGTTTCAGGCTGAGGATGAGAAAGCCAGTGGCAGGGGGCTGTCCTCAGCCAGACCTCGCCTCAGCTAACGCATGGGTGGGGGAAAAAAGCCAGACCCACCCTGGCCCTGCGCAGAGAAGAGCAACAGATCATCAAAGACAGCAGATGCCAGAAACATTCCAGATGCAGAGACAGCTCTTCCTTTGGAGAATCAGAAGAGTTCCCTTCCGAGAGAAAGAAGTTTGGCCAAGACTGGCCAAGAAACAATACAAAAATCAATCAAATACAATAAAAAACCCCTAAAAACACAATCAAAAAGCCAGGAGAAAGGGTCAGCCCTTGGACTCCCAGGTCCTCCACAGGACAGCTTCCTCCAAAGCACAGCTTCCTCCAAAGCATCCCCACCAAGCTCCTCGTCATCTACCTCTATGAGGACTGGATGCCAGCCATGGAGAGGAGGAGCAAGCAGGCCGACGTGGGAGAGCTGAAAGCGTAAGTGTGGGCAGCAGCCTGCCGGTTGAGCAGGAGCCCTGAGCGCTGGCTGAGAGCACCTGGAAAGCTGCGCAACACAGCCGCTGCCTCCCACCTGCCTTGGGCAAGCTTTGGCCATGGCTGTGGGCAACGTCTGCTTTCTTCGCCTTGTGCTCCTGTTCCCTCAGGGTGGCCGAGAACTTGCCAGCAGCACATGTCCTCCTCCTGAAGCGGCTACTCCCCGTCCTGCAGCACATCGGCCACAACGCCTGCACCAGCAGGATGAGCTGCAGCAACCTGGCCATCTGCCTTGGGCCAAACCTGCTGAGCCCACCCAAGGAGGACCTGCTCCCGCTGGAGGTCCCGCTGGAGGGCACTGGGAAGGTACGCTGGATGGAGCAGCCGGCTGCAGCCTTCCCGGCCCAGCAGAGCTTGGCGGTTGAGAGGTGCCTGGCTGCCTCCTTCCTCTCTATTGAGCAAATGCTGGTGGGGAGGGCTGGGCTGGGGGGGGGTGGCTGCCTGGAAGAGCAGCCCCACAGCCACAGCCTTCTGCGTGGAGGCAAGGGTGAGGAGTGGGAAAGGCTGCTTGCCACCTTTTCAGCCACCTGCCCTGCAACCGAGGCTGTGATGTGTGCAGCTGAAGGTGCTGGTGGAGTTCCCCATGGAAAAGCCCTGTGAAATCTTTGGGGAAGAGATGGCCGGCCCTTCCAGTCCTTCAGCTGAGGAGTCGCCAGCACCCACGCACACAGCCACAGGTAGGAGGAGGGACTGAGCGTTGTCACAGCCCGAGCGGAAAGCTGGTCTAGGGCTTTGGGTGGCTTTGGCTTTAGCTGTTGTCCACTTCCAACAAGTCACTTTGCTGCATGTGCTTTTGCTTCCCAGAGCTGCCTTTGGAAGAGCAACGGGACCATGCAGGCGAGGCAGACGTGGAGCACGAAGCAAAAGCCTTCCTGGATGCACCACCCTCTCTGCTCGTCCTACAGAAAGCAGCAGGGGTAGATACGGTGGAAGGATCGCCAATGGCAGAGGTAGGGCAGGTCCACAAACTCTGGGACAAGGCGTCTCCTGGAGGAGGAGTTCCTGAGGAGTCCAAGTAGCTGCTCTGCCTCTTCCTGGTATTTCTGCTCTTGTGCCTTTGGGTGGGGCTTGTTCATCCCCCTTGGAATGGTGCCTTGTAAGTAAAACTGGAAGGGGTCTTTCTCCAATGCGTTAGGCACGTCCTCAGCCAAAGGACAGGCCTACAAAAGACCTACAGAAGGACAGCTTCCAGAAGCAAAGCCACCACAGAAGGTGCTGTTGCACCAAAGGGACATGCGCAGAGCTCTGTCTCAGGAGGGTGAAGAAACTGCAGCAGAATGAAGCGGGCAAGGCTCTTCTTGCCTGGAGGGGGACCGCAGGCTCCCTGCTGAACGGCCCCCCAAATGAACTGAGTGTCACACCCCGCTGTGAACACTATGTTCCCCCGGGAGGCCCCTGGGAGAAAGGGCTAATGCAAACCAGACCAGGGATCTTCTCTAGCGAGCGATTCGCCCAGCAGTGGCTTACTCCTCCAGGACGTCCCTTGTCACCTGCTAACGCCAACATTTCTGGTTTAGGCACCCGCCGCTTTGCCTCCAACCGCCCCAGAGACCACGCAAGACTCCCTGGGATGCGCCCAAGAACAAAGAAGGAGCCTTTCAGAGGAAAGAAGGTACAAGGAGTCAGCTTGGGTTCAATCAAGAACTGGTTCACCCAGCTGATCCCGGCTAGAGCTATCTAACCACGCTGTGGGATGGAAAGGTTTGCAGGCTCCCTCCAGGAAACTGAAAACCCAAGAAAAAGAAAGAGAGAAGAGGCCTGCTCAGGGGAGAGGCACTGCCAACAAGAAGAGACAGGAAGGAAGAGAGAGAAAAGACGGGCACTGCAACAAAGCGGCAAGGTCCAGAAGGTGCAGAAGCCCAGGTGTGTCCCAGGCTCTGCTGCTGCCCATCTTTCCCAACTCTGAGAACTGCTCCAAGGCAGTGCAAGTCCGCTGGCAAGGGAGGGCGAGGGATGGTGCTGCGCAGGGTCGGGAAAGAACTCCATGGCAGCTCCCCAGGGGCTCCCGATGGAGCCCTGCTGCGTGGCACAGGGCCACCGTGCATCTCCCCACACGCACAGTCTCTGAGGGCACTTCCCACGGGGAGAAGGTGCCAGAGCCATCCCCTGCTCCATGCCCGCAACAGCTCTCTCTTCTGGGCTAGAAACAGCTCCCTGTCAAGGGTGTTTCCCACAGAAAGGGGAAGCAAGTCCTGCCTCTTCCTGCCCTTGGGCTTTCATCAGGGCTTTCTGACTCTGTCCTTGTAGGTGCCCATTTCCTGTCACCGGCTGAACCCCTGCAACTCCTGGGCTCCTGCACCTGATGTCCCGCACCATTCCCGGGGTTCGGGTGGCAGCGAGCACTGGCCGTCATGAGCTGAGGATACCTAGCTGTGAGAGTGCAAGAGTGGGAGACTGAGGAGAGCTGCTGGCGGTGAGCGACAGCTTCCCCTCCCTTCCTCTCTGTAGTGACCAGACTGTTATGCCTGGAAGAAGCCACCTGAGATGCCTCACCTCAGCTGAGGCATCTCAGCTCCTGAGATGCCCAAGGAAGGGAGGGGAAAGCGACGGATGCGAACAGCAGTGAAGGGAACACAAGAAGTGGACTAAACATTCCCTTTCTTCTTCAGGGATCCCTCCCCAGGCAGGTGGGAAGCCACAGAAGACCACAGCCTGGAGAAAGCCCTGCCTCAGGTGGAAGAGGAGCAGCAAAGGCAGAAGGAAGAAGTGTTCCCTCCTAGTGGGTGTCCTGGCTGCTCCTCGAAGGGAGGGAAAAGCTGTCAGTGCTCCCCAGTGGCCCCAAGGGAAGCGGTGGGGCAAGCCCTTTTGGAAGGAGAAAGGTCCACAACCTGTTGTGTGGGGCAGTAATAGGGGTGTGTGCTGCATGGCTCTGTTTTGAGCAGGGGGTTCCTCTGGCTGAGCTCCAAGGGTCCCTTCCCAGCCTAAGTCATGCCCTGGAGCAGTAGGTGAGGGAGTGGGGACAAGGCCAGAGAAAGGGGATGCATCCAGTGATGAGGCAGCACAAAGGGGAGGCAGCCGTTACCTGTGGGCATGGTCCGAGTTGAAGAGGAAGGGAAAGCAAAGCTGTAGAAGGACACGGAAGGCTAAAGGAGAAGCACATGAGTTTGCCAGCCCTGAGAGATCTCAGTTCATGCGAGAAAGCGCTTCTCCTGCCTCTCAGTTTGACACCAATGTCAGTGTTGGGGGAGCCGGGAAATCCCGGGGCTGCTGCTTGTGGACGGGGGTTGTTCAGTGACCTCCTGGCTGTTCCTCCCTTCCCAAGGTGTGAGGATCTGGCCAAAGGGAATGCTCTCCTGCGGGAGCACCTCGAGAAAGCGAGTGAGGTGACTTCAGCCCTTAAAGGAGATGTTGGAAAACTGAGGGTGGATTGGATGAGGGCGCAGGAGGAGCCGGAAGCGAAGGAGAGAGAATGGCACCGGGAACGTGAGGTGAAGAGGGGCTGCGGGAATGTCCGAGGTGATGCCAGCGTGGCCTGAGAATGCGTTTTATTTCTGGCCCAGACACCTCGCTGTGAGAAGGTTGTGGCTCTGATGAGGATGTGCTGGTGTTGAGGAGCAGAAGACGGGACTGGGTGTCAGCACCCAGTGTCAGCAAATGGGTCAGGAGGGGTGTCAGCAAATGGTGGTGATGGAAGAGGCCCCCCCTGCTGTGGCCGTGCTGCTCGGTCCTAAAGGCCAGTGCTGCTGCTGCTGGGCGCTGTCGGGCAGTGACACAGGAGCGCTCGTCTCTCTGGTAGTTCTTCAATCTCCACCTGGAGCCGTGAGAGCAGAGAGGTCTGTGTGTTTTCAGATTGCGAGCAGCCAAGGGAAGACCAAGAGGGGCCTCCCTCACCCACAGCAAACGTCACAGCCATTTATCTTATTGCATTATAAGCCTTCCTTAATGCCGTGAGTGTGCCTGACCTACTGTTGAATGCTCCTCTTCTTTGTGCTGCTTTGTGGAAATCATCCCAACTGCCCTTTCTGGGCCATAGGATGTGCTCTTGGGTTTGGAAACGAGAATGTTTTTACATTCAGACCTTGTTTGTCTGGAGGGGCTTCTGTTTCTAAGCGAAGGCGTGTTAAGATCCCTCCTACGCTGAAATTCAAAGGGTTTAAGGTCAGTACAGTCAGAACCACTGGGCTGGTTTTCTACCACCTTCCCTGAGATAAGTGCTGCTGAGCCTCAAACAGGCTGGATTCCAGGTTCTCGTACACAGAAAGCCCGTTTCTGCCATTTCAAATAGCAACGTGGGCCCCTCGGAGGGAATGGCCGGGCTTCCCTTGTCACCTGGCAGAGCACAGAGAGCCCAGCCCAATGTGATGGCAATAACCGCATCTGAAATTGCTGCTCTCTGGTCCCTGGCACACGGGGAGCTGCGCCCACACCGTCTGTGCCAGCAAGAAAAACAATGGATGGACAATGGAGGCTGTATCTTCCAGGAGGACAACAAGCCCCTGGTTCTGATGACACCACTCTCTGGCCCTCCAAAGTAAATATGCTCCAGTTCAACAGACATCAGCGACGGGCAAGAAGCCCTGAAGACTGGCGAGAATTCCAGAGAGGTTCCCCTGCTGCTGGTGCCACCAGTTCTAGGTCCTGCACCACACTTAACATGCCTTCGCTTAGAAACAGGAGCCCCTCCAGATTTTCTGCGGGAGGCTCTGGCTTCACCCTGAAGGGCAGCGTCCTGCTCACAACGTCCACAAGCAACAGCCTCGAATTCTGAAGATCCCACGTCAAACTCCTGCATAAGGCAAGACCGATGTTCAAAGGCACAGAAAAACAATCCAAGACCAGAGAGAAACTTCAGGTTTCAGGAAACATCTCCATGGTTTGATTATGGCTCAACTCAGAGCCAAGTTTTGCTGGCCATGGAAGTGGAAAGCACACAGGATGCAATAAACCCTGGTGGAACGATGACCACCTTTATCATCACGGACATCAAACAACGCCCTGCCCCAGGGTCTCCTCCCTGCCCTTACCTGGCCTCTGCCAGCTGCTCGGAAAGGCCTTCTCTGTCCCGCTCCACAGCTGCCAGTGGCACCTCCAGGGCAGCTTTCTCCCGCAGCAGCAATTCCTTCTCTGCGGACACCTCGGCCAGTGCCTGCCCTTGGCCAGAGGACTCCTGGCACAACTGCTCCAGGCCACTGCGAGCCCACTCTTGCTGCCGGGGAACCTGAAGGCGGGACCAAATGCAGCCAAAGCCCTTGATGCAGCCCTGGGCTTTCCCTCAGACGAAGGATTCAGAGCTACACAGTTTGTCTCTTTTGCCACGGGTGAGAATAGTGGATTCATGGATTCCATCCTCTCTCGGCAGCTTATCAAAGCCAAAAAGGAGGCCAACACAGGCACAGCTTCACCCAGACAAGCAGCCAAACGCCCACCCAGAAGCACCAGCATTTTGGTCCCACCTGGATGAGTTTCTCTTGGCTTTCTTCCTTCTCCTCTGCCCGGATCCTCAGCGCTGCCCGCAGCCCCTCTTCTTGCTCCTCTGCTTCCTTCAGCAGCTGCTCCAGGGGGGCTTTCTCTGCGCAGAGCTCTCCATCTGTTCTTCTACACAAGCGCGGCTTCTCCTGGGCAGAGACCTTTGCTCTCTCCATCTCCTCCACTTTACCCGACAGAGCTCCATTCTCTTGCTCCAGCCACCGCCACGGAAGCACAGAGGAAATAAAATACAGTCAGGTTTACAGTCAAGAAGAGAGCAGCAACTCCCCATCCCCTGCGTGTCTCTGACATACTCCCAGTTCAGCGCTCCCAATCAGCACGTGAGGACAGACTGCCCCAAAGACCTGCCTGCTCTCACCACCATTTCCCAAGAAGGAGACCAACATTGTACTTAAACAACAGTGGGAGAACAGAAGAGGAGCAACACGGTAGTGAAAAGACGGGCAGAGGTGGAGCTGAGGGACAGGGGTCAGTGGAGGATTTGGCGGTGTGAGGTTAGCGGTTGGACTCGAGGACTCGAAAGGTCCCTCCCAACCTCCATGATTCTATGTGTCTATGATTGTCCCTGTCTGCTGCTGCCAGAAACAGCATCTGTGGTGGCCTTGCTATCACAAGGTGACCATACCTTCGCCAGGGCCATGGTAAGCTCATCTCTCTTTTGCTTCAGCAGATCCCTCTGAAGGTGCGATTGCTCCAGTGTCTCCCTCACGACCACCAACTCACGCTGTAATGAGGAATGTTTTTCTCCAAGTGCCTCCGAGTCCTTCAGTCTCTGAGAAGGGGAGAGACAAACAAGGTTTGAACATAAAAACATTCTCGTTTCCAAACCCAAGAGCACATCCTATGTCCCAGAAACGGCAGTTGGGATGATTTCCAACCCCTTTCTATTTACACCTCAAGAACGCTGGCATTTCCTGACCAGACCTGCATCACTCTTTGTCCTTGATGGAGGGGAAACATTCAGCACTGAGAAAGTAAAACAAGCTTCCAGAAATCACAGAACCTTTCCAAAACATTCAGGTGCTCACAAATTAACAGCTTCCTGCCTCCTGGTTCTCTCTCTCCTCTTTCCTACGCTGGATACCAGCCTGGCCAAAGTTCTTCTGGGGGTCAGACAGACGTTGAAAGTCCAGATGACTATTCCCACAATCACTTTTGCCTTCAGCGGGGAATGGATCAAAGAGCCTGCAAGCTCTTTGGGGAGACGGCTATGAATTTCCCATCCAATAATCACAGGATCACAGGATGATTCAGGTTAAGATGCTTCATGCTGCAAAATGGCCCTTCTTGCCCCCAAGGCCTTCTGCACTCAGGCTTGCAAGGAACACCCCGGCAAGTGGCTGCTCAGAGGCTGACGACAATATCTACAGAACAAACATTTCAGGAAGGTGGTGTGAGAATAAACCGAAAATGTTGTACCAACAAATCACAAAGAGGAGGAGAATTACACAGTAGGTCAGGCACACTCGCGGCATTAAGGAAGGCTTATAATCCAATAAGATCAATGGCTGACGGTAACCCAGACTTTGAAATTGCCTCCTGACACCGGAGGCTGTGCTACTTCTGTTTGCAGAGAGAAAGGAACCCCAGAGAGATCTGAAGGGAAGCCACATTTTTTCTGCAGGACATCTGGCCTCTGCTTCTACTCACCGGTGCGTGGCAGTCTTCATTTCCAGGAAACGGCGGCAGAAGGTGTCCACCTGACGCCACAGGCCGAGCAGACGGCCACGTTCACCCCTTCTGAACTTGTCATAAAGCTACAGATGCAGAGAGAAAAAGAAATGCCAGCTCAGCCTTCGCCGTCACTGCACAAGTATTTCAGCTGGGAAAGGGTCACACCACCATGGCCAGGTCTCCTTCAAGAACTACTCCAACAGGGCATTGGGGACTGAAGAGCCACCACAGGAGCAGCCTCAGCAGAGCTGCCACCCGACTGCACAGGAGGGAACACCCACCCTTGTCCTGCAGGAGGGGACATCAGCAAAGCAAGTGACCCTCATTCAGCATCTCCCCTTGCAGAGGTGTCTCACACACAGGTGTCTTGGGGGAGGACGACAAAGACAAGCCCCTCCAAGGCCACTCTCACATTTGCTGTGGGTGAGAGAGGCCCCTCTTGGTCTTCCCTTGGCTGCTCGCAATCTGAAAACACACAGACCTCTCTGCTCTCACGGCTCCAGGCGGAGATTGAACAACTACCAGAGAGAACTACCAGCAGCAGCAGCACTGGCCTTTAGGACCGAGCAGCACGGCCACAGCAGGGGGGCCTCTTCCATCACCACCATTTGCTTCCATCACCACCACCCCTCCGTCTCCCAGCCCTGTCTGCTCCTCAGCACCAACACATCCCCAACACCAGCACATCCCCAGCACCAACACATCCCCAAAACCGCCACAACCTTCTCACAGGGAGGTCTCTGGGCCAAAAATAAAACACATTCTCGTGCCACGCTGGCATCACCTCTGACATTCCCGCAGCCCCTCCTCACCTCACGTCTGTTGCGTTAATAGGCAAAATAGTTTTGGCAGAAAATAAACCCCCTTGCGTTCTAACACTCCTCACCGAGGTGGGAGGCTAGGTGCGGCTAGGTTTAAATCCTGAGGGATGCCCAATTCACCACTATCAGTCCAGTCGTGTTTAATATATTTAACTGTCACGAGTCCAGATACAGTCATAGTGGACTGCACGGCCGCACTCTAATGTTTGGTGGCGTTCAATGGGAAACCGAAACGGCTAGCTACTTAAGCAGTGCAGTTTATTTCAGCAACAGATACAAAGGTTCTTATGGTTTGCCGGTGATAAATACACTGTCTGCAAAGCACGTGCAAGTAAAATATGGTTTGTTCATGGTACAAAGCGTGCGACAAAGTTCCAAACAATACAGCCTGGCTATAAATGTAACAAAAATAACCCTCTAGAGAGATTTCTAAGTTTCCCGAGGAAGCACTCGGTATAGTCTAAGTCTTACCCAAAGGCCTCCCTATGGGGGGGAAGAAAGGCTCAGCCCCTCGACTGGTCCCGCAAGTCAAAGGCAGTCCGTGACGGGGTCCTCCCTGACCTCTTCACGATGGGGTCTTCCCTAGCATCCCCCCTTTCTTGGGCTAGTTTTATACTATGTTTTACCTTCAAGGTGGAGTTTGAGTGACTCTAGTCATAAATACCTTTATCAGGCTTGGTGTAAAATTCTCTCGCCTCGCTTTTAAAAGTATAGTTTACGAAAAATTCAGGGCGCAGACTCAAGGACGAGTGGTTGCACCTTGGAGGCGGGTAGCCTTTGGGCTGGAGGTGTGTTTTGGTATTATCATGACATTATAATGAGCAAAGTTCGCACAAAGGACAGCATTTTGTCAAAATCTGACAGACTGTTGGCTCAGGGTAGCAAATATGCAGCTTATCAGTTCCATAGGATCACCTCGTTCCCGTATCTGCTGTATTCTACCCTGGAAACGCTTCCATTTTATACCTTTCCTTAATGTGTGAACAATGCTATATTTTTAATAAAATTTTTACTTTAGGAATTATTCCACACACGTTCCCGGTGCCATTCTCTCTCCTTCGCTTCCAGCTCCTCCTGCGGCCCCATCCAATCCGCCCTCAGTTTTCCAACATCTCCTTTAAGGGCTGAAGTCACCTCACTCGCTTTCTCGAGGTGCCCCCGCAAGAGGACGTTCCCTTTGGCCAGATCCTCACACCTTGGGAAGGGAGGAACAGCCAGGAGGTCACTGAACAACCCCCGCCCACAAGCAGCAGCCCCGGGATATAGCAGGAGGACCCCTGGGATCAAAAGATACTCTATACTGTGAAATACCACAGGATAATGAAACATGGGAAGGCCCATTCCCTAACGGGGCTTGGGCTTTGAAGGGCCATTACTGGATTTGTGGGCAACACGCCTACCAAAGGTTACCTCCAAAGCGCTCAGGGATACGTTCTATAGGATATATGAGACCGTTATTTTCCTTATTACCACAAGGTCAAGGAAACGAGTTAGGGGTTAATGGATAGGATGATCTGATAAGAGAACGACGAGCAACTGATAAATCCCTAACTAAAGGGGGTTCCCAATCATGGGGAAAAGATGAATTATACATCAGATGAACCTGAACGAATTATACGGTATTCTGGACCAGCAGCACGGAATCCCCACCAGGTGATTTCTGGAGCAAGAGACCCCATTTATAATTTAAATAGGATAGTTAGATTACAAGCCGGTTTTTGCAATTTTACCTAACCAGAGCGCTGAGGCTCTTGACTTTCTCGCAGACCAATCTGCTCAGATGAGGAATGCAATTTTCCAACACCCAAGGGTCCTAGATTATTTGCTAGCAGAAGAAGGGGGAGTTGGTGGAAAACTAAAGGAACCCAGCTCTTGTTTAAACCGGGAAAGGATGGGAATTAGACATGTTCTCGTGGTTGCCTGGTGGACCATGGGTTAAACGCATGGTGGTTTTCTCCCTTTGTGCGGTAGCAGCTCTGATTTTTGTACCATGTAGGATACCTTGTTTCATGCAGCTCATTCAGCATGGAGTCAGAAGAATGCAAGTCGTAGCTGTGCCCAGTGACCCAGAATTAGCTACAAGGGGACCGAAGATGATGGCTCTGCAAATAGCTCCAAAACCAAAAAGAAGACAAGAAGGTCCAATGAACGGTGACTAAAAGTTGTAAAGACAAATAGTGAAATAAACAGAGGAGGGGCTGATAAGAAAATAGGGATAAGAGTGTCTCCACAAACAGGGAAGTTAACGGAAATGGCAGGAGTGAGACAACCAAAAGAAGAGGAGAGTTAATTGAAGCTGCAGGAGTGAGGTAACTGAAAACTAGGGGAAATAAGGGAAACTGCAAAAGTTGGACAATTAAAAACGGCAAAAGTTAAACTTTGATGTAATAGGCGGATCGAGAAGTCTGTACCTTCCAAGTACCTCAGCCAATGGGGAAAGGAAGAGGGTTACGTGCGGCCGGGGAATTAGGATAAAAGGGAGGCTGCGTCCTCCGGCAAATGGAGAGACCCCACAGGGATATGCCCCAGGGGACTCTCCCTTTATTCGAATAAAGCCTTTGCAGGACTCCTCTGTCTCCTTTGTGAACATCGACCTCTGGCTATGGGGTTTTCCGCACACGTCCTTTCTATCGCTTGGCTAAGATTTCAGAGTTTAGCATGCTAGTAGTCACTTCCCGAGAATCTGTTGCGGCAACGAATCTCTGCACCTCGAGGGGCAGGACCTTAAGCGAGCGTCCCCACTCAAGGGGAGATCCTGGCCTGCAGCCGCTGCCCTGCAGGAGAGCTCCAGGGGCTCTTGGGCTGTCCGCTATTTCTGGAGTGAGATAACTGACCTAGAGTCATATTCCCACGGGAACCAAGCACCGAGGTCCCCACTCCAGACAGTGTTTTGGCTGCGTTGCCAGCACGTCCCCCCCCGTTGCGTCCCCCCCCAGCAAAGTGCAGGGGCAGCTCATCACATCTGCCACCGGTGGTTATGGCTTGAGCAGGAGCCGGGAGGGGCAGAGGGGGAAAGCAGGGGAGAGCACAGCGCCACCCCCCCGTTCCCTGCCGGCAGCCGGGGCCCCTCCCGCTGCCCATCGGGGAGGAGAAGGTTCGGGAGCTGCCCCCGGGCCCGTCGGGGT
The DNA here is from genome assembly GCF_964106895.1 of Numenius arquata. Taxonomy (NCBI): domain Eukaryota; kingdom Metazoa; phylum Chordata; class Aves; order Charadriiformes; family Scolopacidae; genus Numenius; species Numenius arquata. The sequence goes on along the minus strand of NC_133587.1, from coordinate 17,288,235 downwards.
TTCGCACCGGGCCGGGCCTCACGCTCCCGCGGCAGCCGAGGCTGAAGTTGGAGCCTCCGGCAGAGGCTCCGGCGGGGCCGCTGCCTTCGCCGGGCGGCGGCCCGTCCCCGCGGCGCCGGCTCTCGCCCTCCCCCCCGGGGGACCCCCCGCTGGCGGGGACCGGTTCCCCCCGCTCCCCCCTCCCGCCCCCAACCTTCGCCGGGGCCGGGGCCGGGGCCGGGGCCGGGGCCGGTCTCCGAGCGGAGCTGCCGGAGCCACCCGCGGCCGGGGCGGCCTCTCCCCCGCGGCAGCCCCGCAGCCCCGAGGGCAGCGCCGCCGCAGAGCGGCCCCGAGCGAGCCCGGCCCTCCCGCCCCGCGGCTCCCGGCGGCGCCCGGCGGGCAGGGGCAGCCGCTCCGCCCGCCCCGGCAGGCGCCGGGCCGCGGTCCGCCGGGGCAGGCGGCGGAGCAGCCCCCGCCGCGGGGCCCGTCCGGCGGCGGAGCCCGGCTGGCGAGCGGGGGCATGGCGGCGCCGGGCCCGGGCTCCCTGCAGCGCCGGCGGCAGAGCTGGCAGGAGGCGCGGCCCCGGCAAGCGGTGCTGGTGCGGAAGCTGCAGGCGAAGGTGAGGAGCGGGGGCGCCTGCCCGGGGGGAGCTGCCCGGGGCCGGGCCGGGCCGCGGTGGCGGGGCCGGGGTGCCCGGGCCGCCCGCGCCGCCCGCAGAGGGGACTCGGCGGCGGAGCCCTCGGGGGGCGAAGGCGCGGCCCCGGCGGGGCCCCCCCCCGGGAGCCGCCGCGGCCGCCGTCCCCCCCGAGCCGCTGGCCGGGGCCTGGGCGGGCTCGGGGGAAGCGAAGCTTCCCGGTGCCGTAAGGACTCGGGCTGGGATGGGCAGCGCTGTGGCGTGTAACCTCCCCAGTTACATGGAATGGCTTCAAGCTCCAACAGGGTAGGTTTAGACTGAACATTAGGAAAGAATTTTTCACAGAAAGAGTGGTCGGGCATTGGAATAGGCTACCCAGGGA